>NW_023425551.1:80071675-81286675 GCF_014108245.1 Pipistrellus kuhlii
AGTGGTCACCTCAGCCTCCTCCCCCAGAACGGACAGGGCCTCCTGGTTCGGTGACCGGGCGGGGCCTGCCAAGGGGGAGATTCCTGTTTTACAGCCACCGGAGAGGAGTTGAAGGGAAGGCCTGCTCCCACCCTGCACTCGCCCCTTCCAACTTCCAGAGCCTGAGCTCATTCTTCCTTCGGGCCCTGAAGAGAGGGCGCCTCCCTGCTGGGCAGCCCAAGCACCCAGGTATCAAACCCGGGCACTTTGGGCAAAGGTGGCCACGGGGAACTGCCCCCAGGAAGGATGATAGGAAAAAGCAGGGCCCAGCCGGAAGGATGGCTGCCCCTCACCTGTCTCATCCTCATTCCCTCTCTCGCACAAACAGGGCTCTTGCTCCCACGACCACAGCCACACCCACTCCTACCTATGTGCCCAGGAACCGACTAGCAAGTTTACAGAAATGGACCCCACTGCCACCTCGGCTCCCCTCCTCCCCCTGCAGGCATTGCACACACATACACATGCAACGCACAGGCACACAGTTGTGCCCACATGTGCTTGGGTGTACACACTCACATGCATACACACGTGGGCACACGTATGTGCATACACCTCCTCGGTTCTCAGGTGAGCCGAGGCGCTCCAGCTCGGGGGGAGGGGAGGGGGGGCCGGCATGAGGACAGTGTTCTGCTGTGCGGTCTGCTGCCTCTGGTTTTCTTCAAACCGGGATCTTTTTAAGATAGACGTTAGAGAGAGAGGAAGGAGGCAGGAAGAGAGAGAGAGAGACAGCGATGTGTCATTGCACTTACTTACTATGCATTCATCTGTTGATTGTTGTATGTGCCCCCCCTCAATCCCACAACCTTGGGGGTCGACTAAGACCATCGGAAAACACGTTACGATTCATTAACAGTAGCAACATTACAGTTATGAAGTAGCAACAAAAATAATGTTATGGTTGGGGTCACCACCACATGAGGAGCTGTGTTAGAGGGTCGTGGCATTGGGAAGTTGAGAACCGCTGCTCTGACTGGCCTTGAGCCTGGCCAGGGCTGGCTGGAGTCTTTGGCATTAACGTTCCTTACTGTGGCCACGGCTGTGAGTTCGCTCCGGCAGCACCTCGCTGGGCCTGACAGCATGGGGTGGGTAAGCGTTCCGATACTTCCCTGAACAATCGTCTCCAAGGGCCTGCGTTTTGTGGGACCAGTAAGTGTGAGGCTGCTCTGCATCCACTGCCACACTCGCTCCGCCGCTGCCTCCATCTCCGGGCTGCAGAGGCCTCAGCCCCGCCTCTCCCCCTCTGGGCCTCGTCCCCGGTTGTGGGGGTCAGGCAGGATGGCCTCAGGTGGAGGGGCTTCTCCTGGACCCTGCGGGTAGCAGGACAGAAGCCGGAGGTGGGCTGGAGGAGTGGCTGTGTTGGTGACACGTCACCTGGTCTGCAGGGCTGGGCAGAGAGCAAGCCTGGGTTCCCTGCCACCCAGTGCAGCTGCGCCGAGCACAGAGCTGTGCCTGGCGTGGTGCCAGGGCCGGGAGGGTGAGGGGTGCGTGCAGAAAGGAGAAGCCACAGTGACTGTCTTCTAAGAGTGTGTGTGTGTGTGTGTGTGTGTGTGTGTGTCAGGTGGGTGTACACTCTCATATGAGCTCAAACCCAACATGCTCCGCACGAAGCCGACAGGTCTGCCCACCCCTCCCCAGAGGATCACAATCACCGCCGCCGCTCTGGTCTCCCCCAGTCTCCCCCCCCCCCGTTCCTATGCTGGTTACTAACATCGCATGGTGGCCAGGGCAAACACGTGGGGGCCACTCCAGATCTGCCCTCTCCTACCCCATCCAAATAGCCCCCCATCCCATCCCATGGGTTATTCATAAATATATATATGATTTTTCACAGGGAGGAAGAGAGTGATAGAGAGTTAGAAACATCAATGAGAGAGAAACAGCCAAAACCGGTTTGGCTCAGGGGTAGAGCGTTGGTCTGCAGACTGAAAGGTCCCGGGTTCGATTCCGGTCAAAGGCATGTACCTGGGTTTCGGGCACATCTCCAGAAGGGGTGTGCAGGAGGCAGCTGATTGATGATTCTCTCTCATCGATGTTTCTAACTCTCTATCCCTCTCTTTTCCTCTCTGTAAAAAATCAATAAAAATATATATATTTTTTTAAATAAGAGAGAAACATCAATCAGCTGCCTCCTGCATACCCCTATTGGGGATGTGCCTACAACCAAGGTACATGCCCTTGACTGGAATCAAACCTGGGACCCTTCAGTCCGCAGGCCGACGCTCTGTCCACTGGACCAAATTGGTTAGGGCCCATGAGTTATTCTTGTCCCATCCCTCCATCCACTCTCTTCTTTGGGGGCCCGCAGCCACTGCCCTGACATCTCTCCCCACCTCCCCCCCAGGGCTCCTCCATGGGAGGTCCCCCTCCAGGGTTATCCACCCTCCACACCACTGCCAGGACAGTCTGCCTCAAACACACAGCTCATCTGTAACTCAGAACCCGCTGGACCCCACCGCCATCTGGATGAAGGGCCAAATGCCTAACGCGGCACAGCCATCCCCCGGGTGCGGCACGGCCATCCCCCCAGCGCGGCACAGCCATCCCCCGGGCACGGCACAGCCATCCCCCCGGCGCGGCACAGCCATCCCCCCGGCGCAGCACAGCCATCCCCCGGGCGCGGCACGCAGAGCTCCTGCCTGGCAGCCGGCCCCTAACTCCACGGGTCCCAGCCTCCCGGCCCCCAGGCGGCCATGTTGGTGTGCACCTCTGAGCTTTGTAGGTGCTGTTCCCACCGCCTCCTTGACCTAGGAAGAACCTCCTCATCTTTCCATATTCTATTAGGAGACATTGTATAACAGTGCTGACAGCCCAGCCAGTGTAGCTCAGTGGTTGAGCATCCACCAAGAGGTCACCGGTTTGATTCCTGGTCAGGCCACATGTCCGGGTTGTGGGCTTCTGTAGGAGGCAACTGATTGATATTTCTCTCTCATCGATGTTTCTATTGCGTGCTCTCTCTCCCTCTCTAAAAAAAAAAAAAAAAAAAAATCAATAAAAACAAACAATAACAAACAAAAAAAATATATAGTGCTGACAACAATGATTTAAAGTCAACATTTAGACTTGCACAAACCAGGCACCATTCTGGCTGTTTATGCTATTTATGCTTGTTCAATCCTCATGTCAACCTCGCTACTATTTATCATCTCCGTTCTAGAGATGGGAAATGGATACACAGAGAGTTTAAGTGGCTTATTTTCCCAAGGTGACAGCCTAATGGGTGATGGAGGGGGATTTGCACACAGCCGGTGCAGCAGAAGCGCCTGTGCAGTTAACCCCTGCGTTACACGCCCTCACTCGCTGTGCGAGGTATTTGCCAATTTACATACCGTAGCTTTTGAGCAGTTCAGAGTCAGTTGCTATCTGATGAATGAATGAACTCATTACGACTTAATGGAGTGAGAAGGCAGGGCTCGTCTTCATTTCGGAAAGATGTCTCCCATGCTAACACTACTTCACTTTTATAGAACAGAACATTTTAAAGAAAACAGAATCGAGAGTGAAGTCCCATAGATCATGTTTTCATTGCATCTTCTCACTTTTCACATGGATTTTAGGTGGCTCTCCAAGCCCACGTTTTTCACGTCCGCGAAGAGAGGTGTTCGCAGGCTCCAGTGACCCGCTGACCAGGACCACGCCCGTGATGTGGGCAGGTGTCCGCTGCCCACGGAGCCCGCCCTGAGGCCGTGCTGCCAGGCAGACAGACCCACTGAGAAGGGACCTAGAACGAGGTGAATGCTGGCTGAGGCTGAAAGAACACCCTTCTCAGCACAAGGGCCAGGGACAGAGTGGTTCCAAACAGGGGTGTCTGTAGGGGCTTTCTGGAAGATAAGTCTTGAAAGATTTTGATAATTGGGGAGATGTGAGAGGGGCAGGGAAGTCCAGAGAATGTTTGTCCCCCCGCCCCCCCAGGTTTGGTGGTGGAAAGGACAGGAAGGCAGGAGAGGAAGAGAGGATGTGATGGTGGTGAGACCCAGCAGCCGCCTGGGAGAGCTGGCGACGGCACGTTTTTGGACAGGTGGCTGATCTGTTCATTTTCTGCTCTCCCGTATGCAAATGGGCCGTTCCAGTCTGGGGAAAAGCTCCAACCAGGATCCCCAGGTAGGAGCCGTTTGCTTATCCTCCGATCTAACGCCCTTGGCCGCCAGCCAACCAGCCGCCACTTCAGTCTTCCTGTGCTCGCTCCTGAGACAGGTGCGGCCCGGGGACCAGCCGCGGCTCCGCACTCGCTGGGCTGGCGGCTCCTTGGCACAGTTCACTAGGGTTGGTGGAGATTAAATCGGTTAAGGCACTTAAAGCATCTGGGACCTGGGCCAGCTGCCAACAGGTGCTCTGAAGAAGTTAGCTGGTGTCGTCAAAGGTCTTTGAAACGATACGGATCTCACTGGGCTCTCTCTCTTCCAGGCACGGGATTGGGCCCCCGCTGCCACCTCTCCCAAGCCCCAGGGTTCCCCTCGCACGTGTGGCTCCTGCTGACCTGAGCGGTACCCTCCCCAGCTGCCCAATGTCCTGTCAGTCTCCCCCACTGTCGCCTCTGCCCCTTATGGTATGTACCCTGTTTCCCCGAAAATAAGACAGTGTCTTATATTGATTTTTGCTCCCAAAGATTTTCAGGGGATGTCTTATTTTTCCATGCGCTAGGTCTTATTTTCGGGGAAACACGGTAGGCTGATGCCCCGGTTTCTTGGGATGAGGCTGACTCTGCTTTGTGCCCGTAGGGCCTGCACGGGAAGCAGAGCTGTGGTGAAACCCGAGGAGACACTTTCTGAGAGAGCACGGGGCGCACAGACAGCCAGGATCCTGACACCGGAGCTAGTCCCCGAGAGGAGGCGGCCTGGGCTCCTCGGGGGCAGAGGCTCACAGCCCTGCACACAGCCGGGCTGGGGGAACACTGTACCTGTTGGCTGTTTGCACAACAGGCGACAGCACCACCTGGCTATGGGAAGAGAGCCCAGACTCTGAGAACCAGGCTGGGACGGCAGACACGCCTGGCTCCTCGCAGGGAAGGGGCAGGTAGAGAGGGATTAGCTTACAAAACAGAGGCTGGGCCCTGGCCCAGCGGCAGGCCCGACGGGCTGCTCCTGAGCAAACCGCAGGGCCTGGAGGATGCTCTCTGAGCTATCAGGTTCAGCCTCCCTCCTCCCCTAACTCCTTACCCACCTCGGAGCTTTCTCCTGACACCCTAAAAGCGTTCTCTTAGGCCCCCAGACCAGAGTGGCTCTTGGTCACTATTTTTAAACAATAAAGTTGTTTGTGATGTGCCATGGTGAGATTTCCCTCGTGTGTAGCCTGTGTGGGTCCATTCGGCAAAGGTGGAACAATGTCAGCCCGTATCCCTTCTGCTGCAACCACTGCTGTTAAAGGGGACGCTGGGAGCTTGTTAACAACTATCCACCCAAACGGGAGTCTGTGCTTCCAACCAGCTCCAGGCTGGGTCTTGGGCCCCCTCGGCTGAACCAAGGCCCGCTCGGCTGCCACTGTGAACACCCCCGTGGCGGGGCCTGGGTGTCCCTGTGGATGCCCCCCTGGCGGGGCCTGGGTGTCCCTGTGGATGCCCCCCTGGCGGGGCCAGGGTGTCCCTGTGATGCCCCCCTGGCGGGGCCTGGGTGTCCCTGTGGATGCCCCCCTGGCGGGGCCTGGGTGTCCCTGTGGATGCCCCCCCTGGCGGGGCCTGGGTGTCCCTGTGGTGAGGGCTGGTGGCGGGTTCAGAAGCTGGGAATTCTGGGTGACAGGTGTAACTGGCTTTGGGTTAGGGGGAGAGGGCAGAAAAGCAAGTGAACAGTTGCGAAGCGATTTACAAGCTCCTTCCTAGAACATACAGAGCAGCTGGCAATGCACCCACCAGTGACTAAGCACACACACTCTGTGCACGCCAGGACAGCTTCACGGAGGTGTAATCTACCCATGAGGCGTGCACGCATTTAAGCGCACAGTCTGATGAGTTTCGACAAGGTATTTGCCTGTGTGACCTCTCTCACAGTACAGATCGTTTCCTTCCCTCTAAACGTTTTCTTGCTCCGTTTTTGCAGTCGATCCCCACCTGGCCTGAGCTGCCCCCAATCTGCTTTCTGTCACTTTGGGTTCTATCTGGTATTTTCTAGAATTTCGGGTACATGGAATCACACAGGTGTGTTCTTTTGCATCTGGCTTCTTTTGCTCACCGTAATGTTTTTGAGACTTGTCTATGATTTTACATTAATTTGTTCCTTTCTATTGCTGTATTGTACACCATTGTAAGGCTATGCCGCACTTTGTTTACCTACTCCTATGGATGGAGATCATTGCCGTTTGCAGTTGGAGGCCTTAATGAAAAAGTTGCCATGAACATTTTGCACACCTCTCTTTGTGAACACATGCTTTTTATTTCTCATGGAAGCAGAACTGCTGAGTTATATGGTAAGTATATGCTTAACCTCCAAAGAGGCTGCCAAACGATTCCAAGTGGCTGGATGTTCCCGCCAGCACAGTCTGAGTGTTCCGTTAGTCGCAGCTTGCCAGTTTTGTATTGTCGGTCAGTTTGATTTTAGCAATCTGGTTAGGCATGAGTGGTCTAACACCTCTCTCCTCCTCCCTTCCTCCCTGTAAAAAAAAATCAATAAAATACATTTTTTTTTTAAAGTTAATTTATCTTAGAAGTCATTCCACATCATTGTGTATCAATTAAGATTAGGTTCAGCTGTGAGTGACGGACAACTCAAAATACCAGTGCCATGCAACATTAGACATTGATTTCTCTCTCATGAGTGAAGTCCGGAGGTAAGTAGCCAGGCGAAACTAGAACTATACCCTATTGGGAGCCCGGATTCCTTCTCTCTTTTCCTGTGCTGTCCTCAACATGGGGCTTCTACCTCATGGTGTAATACGGCTGCCTGGGCTCCGGCCATTACATCTGCATCTAGCCAGCAGGAAGAGGAAAGGAACGTGTCCTTTCTATTAAGGGCACTTCCTGTGACATTTCTGCTCAGCTCCCATTGGCCAGGACACACCCAGGTAACTATGCACTCAGTTCAAAAATCAGAGTAGAAGAGGAGAAGGGATATTAGGAGATGCATAGCAATCCTGTTATAGTATACACAGATTTGCTTCATTTTAACAGGGTTTTAAAATATATATATTTATTAATTTCAGAGGGGAAGGGAGAGGGAGAGAGAGAGATAGAAACATCAATGATGAGAGAGCAATTATTGATTGGCTGCCTCCTACATGCCCTCTACTGGGGATCAAGGCCACAACCCAGGAATGTGCCCTAGACCAGAATTGAACCCATGACCCTTCAGTCTGCAGGCTAACGCTTTATCCACCAAGCTAAACTGGATAGGACAGATTTGCCCATGGAATTGTTTACAACCACTTGTCCAATTAAAAGTGGGAGCCTCTCAACAGGCCTCATGTCCTGCACTCCCAAACTGAAGTCTCTCTTGGTTGTGTGATTGGTAGAGCTAGGTCACATGTCTATGTCCTAGCTGCAAGGGAGGCTGGGGATTTTTGACTTCTGACTTCTAGATTGAAGGGTAAAACTCATAATAAGGGAATTTCCCCAAATATAGAAAGGCCATTTAGAATTTGGATCAATTCTCCTGTCAAAGACAACTATATATATATATGCTAGACAAATGTTTTTAACTCTTAGAAGCATAAAAAACTATAGCAAGATAGTGAGTGAGGAATTACTGAACTATGATATGTGAAAAGATAGGAGTCCAGAGAGATTAAAGTCACCAGATAAAATACAGGATTCCCAATTAAATTTGAATTTCAGATTAATAACATTACTTTTTAGCATAAGTATATCCATGCAATACTTGAAACATGTAAATAATTTGTTATTTATTTGAAACCCAAACGTAACTGGATGTCCTGTATTCTTGTTATTTGTTCAACCTGGCAACCCAACCAGAGAAGTGAGTCCAGCACTCATGGCTGCTTTTGCTCGGGGGCATTTGCCAATCTGAGTCACTGGAGAGGCTGAGCTATGTTTTTGAAAGCTTCTTAGGATTAGGGATACAAAAGTGGAGTTCAGGGCCTACCGAAGTTTAGACTCTGGTAAACCACCCCTGTGGTAGACTATGCTTTGACCCCCAATGAACCATGGCTATTTATGCCTGATGTCCCCTGGGCTCTGTGACCACTTTACCTAATAGAATGTGATGGAAGTGATGTTGTATCAGGTCTAGTTCAAGACTTAAGGAGGCAACTCCCTTCTGTATATTGTCTCTGAGGGTTGCCAGTTGTCATGTAAAAAAGTCAACTTCCCTAAGAACTGGGACCTAACCAAGGAGTTGGTGACATGTGTCCAGCTGGGCTTCAGAATTTCTATGGACCTGTGGCTACTATGTGCCTGCCATTTCACCCTTTTTGAATAGGAGTATACATTGAGATTTTCCTTTCTCTGCCTCATCATTTCCTGTGGGGAGCAGAGAAGTTGTTAGTTCCAAGTCATCAGATCTAGAGGAGCATCTCTTGAGAAACTTCATCCATACATGGATCTGATTTAGATGATGCCGTTATAGACTTCAAGCTCAATCCTATTACAGTAATGGGGTGAGACTTTGGGGTCTATATTTGTATGAGGAGGGGACAGAGATAAGGGGTTACTTTAGTGGCCCACGGTGAACCAGGTATTTAAGTATTCACACCGTTATTAGTTTCCTCCCCTTGAACCTGCTCTAACGGATGGACTGCGGTGGAAATGACAGTGTAAATTTCAGGCTTAAACCTTAAGAAGGCCTGGCAGCTTCCACATTTGCTCTTTGAAGGAAGCCAGCGACCATGTTTAGAAGTCCAACTACTCTGAGACCACCACACTGAGAAGCGCAGCTGAGCCGCATGGAGAGACAGTGTGAGGAAGAACCAGGGGTCCTGGCCAGCATCGCACTGAGCTCCCATTGGCCTTCTCTGTGAGGGAAGATGAACCCCCAATGAGCCAAGGCCATCTTGGAAGTAAATCATTCAGGCTTGCTCAAGCTGTCCCAACGGACGCCACATAGAGACCATTTGTCTATGCTGAATTCTGTTTAAATTGGCGAATCATGAGCAAATATATACAGTAGCTGTTGTTTTAATCCAGGAGTAAGCAAACTAGGGCCAGTGGATGGCTGCCTGTTTTTTGTGTGTGTTTTTTTTAAATATATATTTATGTTTTATTGATTTCAGAAAGGAAGGGAGAGAAAGATAGAAACATCAATAATAAGAGAGAATCATTGATTGGCTGCTCCTGCACAACCCCACTGGGATCAAGCATGCAAACCAGGCATGTGTCCTGACTGGGAATTGAATTGTGACCTCCTGGTTCATAGCTTGATGCTCAACCACTGAGCTACACCAGCTGGACCTGCCTGTTTGTTTGTTTTTAACAGATTTATTGAGACATAACTCATTCAAAATGAATAAAAATAAAAAAAATTTTAAAGAAGAAGAAAGGAATATAACTCATTCACATTCCATACAATTAACTCATTTAAAGTATCCAACTCAGGCCCTGGCCAATGTTGCTCAGTGGTTAGAATGTCAGCCCATGCACCAAAGGGCCAGGGGTTTGATTCCTAGGCAAGGGCACATACCTGGGTTGCAGGTTCAAACCGCAGCCTGTTTGGGGCACGTGCAGGAGGCAAGGGCTGCTCTTTCTTTCTCACATTGATGTTTCTCTCTTACCCACTGTCTTCCTCCTCCTCCCTCCTGTCCTTCCACTCTCTAAAAATGAATGGAAGGGGACGGGGGTGTGGGCATGTGTAAAGTCGGAGGAGGGGGGGGGGGCGGGAGAAGGCCAATAGGGAAAAAAAAAGAGACATATGTATTACTATTTGTAATACTTTAAACAATAAAATAAAATTTAAAAAAAAGAAAAAATCAATGGAAAAATATATCCTCGGGTGAGGATTAACAAACATAAATACGTAAGTATCCAACTCGTTGGTTTTTAGTATATTCACAGATATTTGTAATCATCATCACAGTTAACTGTAGAACTTTCTTTTAAAAAAAAGTATATTTTATTTCTTTTACAAAGGAAGGGAGAGGGAAAGAGAATCATTACTCAGCTGCCTCCTGCGTGGGGATCGAGCCTGCAACCTGGGCATGTGCACTAACAGGGAATTGAACCGTGACCTTCTGGTTCATAGGTCGATGCCCAACCACTGAGCCGCACTGGTGAGGCTAGAACTCGTTTCTCACCTTTACCTGCATCGTCCTACCTCCTCCCCCCCTACTCCATGTTCCAAGCAATCACTACTCTGCTCCCTGTCTTCTGACTTTTCTCAAGAAAGATTTTATATGAATGGAACCATATACTGTATGGTCTTTTGTGACTGGCTTGTTTTACTGAGCATAATGTTTCCAGGGTTCTTCACTGTTGTAGCATCTAGCTGTACTTCATCCTTCTTTTTTTTTTTATGGCAAATAATGTTCCACTGTATAGATATACTGTATTTGTTCATCCACCAGTTGATAGACATTTATATTATTTTCACCTTTTAGCTATTATGAATAATTATATACACGTTGGTATAGAAGTGTCTGCTTGAATCCCTGTTTTCAATTCTTTCTAGGTATATGCAATTGCTGGGTCATATGGTAATTCTGTGTTTAACATTTTAGGAAGTGCCATTTTTTTTACAGAGGCTGTACTATTTTACATTCCCACAATGTAATGTAGTGCACAAGGGTTTTAATTCTCTACATACTCACCAATACTTAGCAGCCTTATCAAAAATCAGTTAACCACAGGGCCTGGCTGGACACCTGAGTTGGTTAGAGCATTGTCCCAATACATCAAGGTTGCAGGTTTGATCCCTAGTCAGGACACATACAAGAATCAACCAATGAGTGTATAAATAAAGGGAACAACAAATTGATGTTTCTTTCTCAAAAAATAAATAAGTAAAATGAAATTTTAAAAATAAAAAATAAAAATCAGGTGACCACAAATATGTGGGTTTTCTCCTGGACTCTCAATTCAACTTCACTGAGAATCACTGTCAATTTGTGTGCCAGTATCTTTGTAGTAAGTTCTGAAATCAGGAAATGTGATTTCTTCAACTTTTTAAAAAATATTGTTTTGGCTATTCTGGGTTCCTTTCAATTCCACATGAATTTTAGAATCAGTTTGTCAATTTCTATAGAGAATCAGCTGGGATCCTGATGGAACTGCATTGAATTCATAAATCAATTTGGGGAGTATTGCCATCATAGGAATATTAAGTTCTTTAATGTATGGACAGAGGATGTTTTTCCAATTATTTGGGTCTTTTAAGTTTTCTTTCAATAATGTTTTGAAGTTTTTATAGAATAAGTTTGTTATTTCCTTTGTAAAAAAATTTCTAGGTGTTTTATTCTTTTAAACAATTTTATAAATGATTTCTTTTCTTAATTTCATTTTTGGATTTTTCATTGAAAGTGTAAAGAGAAATACAATTGATTTTTGTTATTCAGCTTGTATCCTGAAACATTGCTAAATTCCTTTATTAGTTTAATGGGTTTTTAGTGGATTTCTTAGGACTTTCTATACACAAGATTATGATATCTGTGAGTAGAGATAGTTTTAATTTCTCCTTTCTAATCTGGATGCCTTTTTTTTTTAAGTGCAATGATTTTTTAAATATATATTTTTATTGATTTCAGAGAGGAAAGGGGAGAGAGAAACATCAATGATGAAAGAGAATCATTGATCAGCTGCCTTCTGCACCCACACCCCCCCTTACTGGGAATCGAGCCCACAATCTGGGTATGTGTTCTTGACCAGAATTGAACCTGGGACCCTTCAGTTCGCAGACTGACACTCTATCCACTGAGCCAAACTTGCTAGGGCAGGATGCCATTTAATTTTTATTTCTTGTCTAAATTGCCCTGGTTAGAACCTTCAGTACAATATTAAATAGAAGTGGCAAGAGTGAGCCTCCATGCCTTGTTCCTTATCTGGTTTCCTGGGGAAAGTATTCAGTCTTTCAACATTAAGTATGATATTAGTAGTGGGTTTTCATATTTACTCTTTGTCAGCTTGAGGATGGCTGTCTGTTTTTGCAAATAAAATTTTTTTAAATATATATTTTATTGATTTTTTACAGAGAGGAAGAGAAAGGGATAGAGAGTTAGAAACATCAATGAGAGAGAAACATCGATCAGCTGCCTCCTGCACACCCCCCTCTGGGGATGTGCTCGCAACCAAGGTACATGCCCTTGACTGGATTCGAACCTGGGGACCTTCAGTCCACAGGATGACACTCTATCCACTGAGCCAAACCGGTTAGGGTCCAAATAAAGTTTTATTGGAACCCAGCCATGTCATTCATTTTATGTATTGTCTATAGTTACTTTGTATCATAACAACAGAGTTGAATAGCTGTGTGTGGCCTATAAGTCTAAAATATATACCAACTGGCCCTTTAAGGCAAAGTCCATTGATATCTGTTTTTAAATCACTAAATTTTGGGATAGTTTGCTAGGGAGCTATATGTAACTAAAGTAACTCCCATCTTTGGGGCCTCAAAGAACTGCAGTATTGAGCAAGGAGGAGCCATAAGTAAGCAAACTCTCCCGCAGACTGCAGTCCAGGTTTAGGTCACCTGGGAGACTCAGAAATCACAAGTTCTGAAACGGGGTTACGGTGAGCCTAGCTTGCTAGTGTCCCAGGATGTCTGTAGAACAAATGAAAATTCTTCACAGAGGAATAGTATCATTTTTGCCCCAAATGATTATTTTATTTATTCTTTTTAAAAAACATTCTTTATTGTTTAAAATATTACATATGTCTTCTTTTTTTTCTTTTTTTAAAAAAAATATATTTTATTGATATTTTTACAGAGAGGAGGAAGGGAGAGAGATAGAGAGCTAGAAACGTCGATGAGAGAGAAACATCGACCAGCTGCCTCTTGCACACCCCCTACCAGGGATGTGCCCACAACCAATGTACATGCCCTTGACCGGAATCGAACCTGGGACCTTTCAGTCTGCAGACCGCCGCTCTACCACTGAGCCAAACTGGCTTCGGCATTACATATGTCTTCTTTCCCCCCATTAATCTTCCCTGGGCCATTTCCACCCCCCATATTTATTCTTTTAATGTTTTTAAAATATATTTTATTTTATTATAAAGTTTTTTTTAACTATATTTTATTGATTTTTTTACAGAGAGGAAGGGAGAGGGAGAGAGAAACATCAATCAGCTGCCTCCTGCACACCCCCTACTGGGTATGTGCCCACAACCAATGTACATGCCCTTGACCAGAATCAAACCTGGGACCTTTCAGTCCACAGACCTACACTCTATCCACTGAGCCAAACCAGTTTCGGCAGTGTTTGTTTGATTTTGTTGTTAATCTTCATCTGAGGATTTCTTCCATTGATATCCAGAGAGAATGAAAGGAAGGCAGGAAGGGAGTGAGAAGAAGGAGAGATAGAGGGAGGGAGAGAGAAAAACATAGATGTGAGAGAGATACATCAATTGGTTGCCTCCTCCCACACACATTTGGACTAGGACCAGGGGTCAAACTCGCAACCATTCTGTCTGCAGGCTGACATCCTAACCATTGAACCACACAGGCCAGGGTGAAATGGTTAAGAAAAAAATGCAATGCCCAAAATATAACCAGGTACATGAGAAGGCAAAACAGCAGGAGGAAGAATCAATAAAAAATGTCAATGGCCGAAACCGGTTTGGCTCAGCAGTAGAGCGTCGGTCTGCGGACTGAAAGGTCCCAGATTCGATTCCGGTCAAGGGCATGTACCTTGGTTGCGGGCACATCCCCGGTAGGGGGTGTGCAAGAAGCAGCTGGTCTATGATTCTCTCTCATTCACATTTCTAGCTCTCTCTTTCTCTCCCTTCCTCTCTGTAAAAAAATCAATAAAATATATATTAAAAAAAAATGGCAATGGAAGATGACCCATCACTCCAGGCTGGAATTAACAGACACAGACCTTAAAGCAGCTCTATTTACTATGCTATGGAGAGAAAAGCCAAGCTTGAAAATTACAGCAGAGCACTAAGAACTAAATATAAGAAGTGACATGGCAGTTCTGAAAAAGAACAACACAGAAATTCTAGAACAAAAGAAAAAAATATAGAATAACCTAATTTAAAAGTTTAATAGTGGATTTAAGAGATTTAAAAAATATATTTTTTTATTCATTTCAAGAGAGGAAGGGAGAGGGAGGGAGAGATGGAAACATCAATGATTAGAGAGAATTATTGATCACTGCCTCTTGCACACCTTTTACTGGGGATTGAGCCCGTAGTCTGGACATATGCCCTTGACCAGAATCGAACCAGGGACCCTTCAGTCCACAGGCCAACGCTCTATCCACTGAGCCAAACCCGCTAGGGCTGAGAAAAAAATTTTTTTAAGCTGAAGAGAGGATTAGTGAACTGAAAAATAGAGAGAAGAAAATTTTATAATAAAGCATGGGAGGACCAAAGATAGAAAACTCAGAAGAAAGGGATGTATTGAGAAGGTCTAACGTGTTTCTGTTGGGGCCTCAGAAGCAAAGAGGGAAAAGTCCAGAAACAGTGTTTGAATGGCTGAGAATATTTCAACATTTTTTAAAAATTATTCAAAAGTTGATAGGTAGCCATGAAATGACAGATATCCACTCCACCATATGTTTTGACTTTTAAGAAAGTACATCCTCCATGCACAAATCTGCCTTTGAAAGAATTCTGAAACCAACACAGAGGTAGCTCCGTGGTGGATGGACGAGGGCTTGGGCAGGCTGAGTTCAAGTACAAGCTCTGCAGCTTTCTGGCTGTGCTGCCTGGAGAGGCTGTTAAAGTTCCGTGTTCTCCGCTGAGAAATGGGACCAGTGGCGCTGGCCTACTCCACATCGCTATTGTGAGAATCAGGTGACAGAGTACATGTGAATAAACCCAGTGCATGCCAAATGCTTTAAAGGTGAGATGTGGGAAATAGAGGTCCTAGTGGAGAATCCAAGATGGCTGCACAGGTAAACACCTAGCCGCAGCCGCACACAACAATTTCAATAAAATACAACTAAAATATAAAATGGACATTACCCAGAACTACAGGAAAGTCGACTGACTGAAAATCTACAATGAGAAGCGAGGAGAAAACCAGAAGGAAGAGCCAAGGAGCTGTAAAAGCCTAAGGTACGGAGACACGTGGCACGCGCGGGGAGGAGGGAGGCTGAGTGCCTGGCTGGCGTTCCCTAGCGGGAAGGAGATAAAAGCTCCGACTGTGCTGGGCCCCAGTTCCAACTGCTCTGAACCCCAGTTCTAGACCAGACCGCGGGGATCCAGGCTCAAACAGAGGGAGCTGGGCTGTAAGGCGGAACCCCGGGGGAGCGGCGAAAGGAGGTCCCAGAGGAGCGCACATTGTGCGCAGAGAAGGGACGGTTGGCTGTGCCGTGGGATTGCCCTGGCGGGAAGGAGATAGGGGCTCCAGACTGCTCTGAACACCATCTCCAACTCCACTTCCAACTGAACTGAACCCCAATACAGGGCTCATTGGGGGAGAGCCTAGACTGTTTGGTAGCAGGAGAAAATCGAGGGCACCTTTCTCTCAGAGGCGCCGGCAGCGAGCACTGAAGGACCCTGAGACTCAGGAGCCGCATAGGGCGGGGAAGCCAAGCTTGTAGGCTCCACCCTGAAACCCCGCCCCATCAGGGAAGCTGCGAAAATGCCCAGACGAAATAGATCACAAATGAAAGAAATGAAGGACAAAAAGTGACCGGATATAGAGTTCAAATCTACGCTTATAAGGTTTTTCAAAAAATTTCCTAGAAAAGATGGATAAGACCTATGAGGATATGAAAAGGGATCAACTAGAATTAATAAGGAATCAACAAGAAATAAAGAATACATTGTCTGAAATAAAAAAATATTATACAGAGTCTTAAAAACAGAATGGAAGATCGCAAGAATCAAGTCAAAATTTGGAACATAAAGAGCCAGAAGACACTCCTCCACAGAAGCTAGAAGGCAAGAGAATCCAGAAAATTGAAGATAATGTAAGAAACCTCTGGGACAACTTCAAGTGAACCAAAATCAGAATTATGGGAGTCCCAGAAGATGAGAGAGAGCAAGATATTGAAAACATACTGAAAGAAATAGTGACAGAAAACTTCCCCCACCTGGTGAAAGAATTAGACTTACAAGTCCAGGAAGCGCACAGAACTCCAAACAAAAGGAATCCAAAGAGGACCACACCAAGACACATCATAATTAAAATTCCAAGAGCAAAAGATAAATAGAGAATATTAAAAGCAGCAAGAGCAAACCAGGTAGTTACCTATAAAGGAGCACCTATACGATTGTCAGCTGATTTCTCAACAGAAACCATGCAGGCCAGACGGGAATGGCAAGAAATATTCAAGGTGATGAATAGTAAGAACCTAGAGCCAAGGATAATCTATCCAGCAAAGCTATCACTCAGAATCGAAGGCCAGATAAAGAGCTTCACTAATAAAAAAAAGCTAAAGGAGTTCATCACCACCAAACCAGAATTATATGAATTGCTGAAGGGGGTTCTTTCAGAAGAGAAAGTAAATAAAGATAAAAACTATGAACAACAAGTACGTAACTATCAACAAATGAATCTAAAAACAAAGGAAATTAAAAAAAATCTGATGAATAATATTAACTGTTAAATATAATAGGGAATCAGAGGTATGGAAGGGGAGTGAACTGACAATTCTTGGGGAAAAGGGGAGAGGGGGATGTGGGAAGAGACTGAACATAAACTGTGCACCTATGGATGAGGACAATGAGGAGTGGGGAAAGGGCAGAGGGTGGGGTGGGAACCTGGTGGAGGAGAGCAATGGAGCGGGGGGAGGGGGGGAAGGATGGGGAAGGAACATTTGTAATAATATGAACAATAAAAATTTATTTTTAAAAAAAATAGGACCTAGTGCCATTTCAAATTCAAATAAATAAATAAATAAATAAATAAATAAAATAAAAATAAGGGTGAGATGTGGTTTGAGCAGTAACACAAACATTCCCAGGGCACTAACAATAACAGGTAGGAACGGCTGCCTCATATGCAGGTCCTGGTACAAAATGAAAATGCAGGGCGCCTTGTTGAAAAAAGGTTAAGAATTTCAAGATGGTGACAGTAGAGCATTACGCCAAGCACAGATCCCATGCCCACTACATGAGCCTTGGTGACAAGCCTGGCACAGAACTGCTCTGTGCACGAGGCCCACACCCAGGTGTCTGTAGCCCTAGCCCACATTATCTTTGAATTACGAAGGGCAGCGATATTAGGGAAATCGAAAGCTTATATGTCTCCAAATGCTGAGTAGGGCAAGTGTGACGATGGGCGTGACCTTCTGAGAGTGGGTGGGGCCAGTGAGGCTGCCATTGGGGCTGTGGAACTGACTGTTCGGCACAGATTCTGGCCTAGGCAGAGAGCCGGCAGCAGTATGCACAGGGCCTGTTGTTGTTTGCAGCGGTGTGTTACAACACAGCCTGGCTGCCAGTCCTGAAAGGGCCTGGCCCAGAGCATGTGACCTGGCCACACAGCCTGCAGATTTGCCCACGCTGCTCCTTGCTGTTCCCTCAGTGACTAGGCTTTTCCAGGTCTGTATTTTGAAAATATGTATATTTTTATTGATTTCAGAGAGGAAGGGAGAGAGAGACAGAAACATCAATGATGAGAGAGAATCGTTGATTAGCTGCCTCCTGTACTCCCCACCCCACACTGGGGATCAAGCCCACAAACCCCACCAAGAATCGAACCATGAACTCCTGGTTCAGAGGTCAACACTCAACCACTGAGCCATACCAGCCCAGCTCCAGGTATTCGTTTTGCTCATGTATCCTCCCCCTGTCTGGGAGTCCCTTTCCTTCCTCTTCCAAATCCCTCCACCTGGCAAACACAACCTTTTAATATTCAGCTCTAGGATCACCTCTTCAATGAGACCTTCCCTGCCTCTCTCAGAAACAGCTGACTCCTCACCCCTGGGGACCTTCCGCTGAGCTCTATGCAGACATCTGGCACAGTACCTGTAACAGGAGTACTGCCATATAATGTGCATATCACCGTCTCCGAGGCTGAAGCTGCCAAGGGCTGCAAAAAAAGGTCTTCTTACATACCTGCACAAAGCGCACACAGTGCTTACTACCTGCTATTAGTAAGCATAGCAAATGCTTAATCAATTGGTGTTGGTATGCAGACTAGTTTTAATCCGCATTGTTTTTGTGGAATTAATGCATGCATAAATTGTTTCAGGACTCTTCCTGGCATCTGGTCAGAAGCGAAGCTTCTAGGCACAGAGACAGGGCCTTGCCCTGGAGGAGGTTTCAGCGTTGGCTGTCTCTTCTGCAGGCCCCACCTCTTGAAGGCAGGAATGATTGTCAGATTGGCTCCTCATAAAAACCTAAGAGACCAGGTGATAGAATGGAGAGAGCAGATTTGGAGTTAGGAAATTCGGCTTCTAGCTGTGAGACATGAGGTTTCCATAGGTAACTATGAAGTCCCATATGGGACTTAAGGTTTCTGTTTTTTCAAAAAACGAGGGATTGGTCTAGTTATTCCCCAAGGCGCAGGAATCTCCATGGGAGCAACTCAGAGGTGGCCATCTACTTGGAGGAGCCGGGACCCTCTTGCAGCTGAGTTTGCTTGGCAGACCTACCCTTTGGGGGAGGAATGCTGGGAGAGAACGCAAACATTTTTTTAAGGTACTTTGCTGCCTCAATCACATGGAATCTAGTGTTTGAAAGGTTCATAAAGTCAACTACTGTAGCTTGTTCAGACACTACTTTCTCTGGAAGTAAAGGTAGGGGTGTGTGTAGTTGTGAATATGTGTGTGGTGTGTGTGTAGTGTGTGTGGTGTGTATGTAGTTGCGTGTGGTGTGTAGTGTGTGTGTAGTTGTGTGTGGTGTGTGTGTATGTGTGTAGTTGTGTGGTGTGTGTGTGTGTGGTGTGTGTTTGTAGTTTGTGTGTGTGTGGTTGTGTGTAGTTGTGTGGTGTGTGTGTGTGTAGTTTGTATGTGTGTGTGGTGTGTATATGCGCGCGTGTAGGGTGGTGGTGGGCGGCCAGTCAGCTTCCTCCATCCCCTCCCTCCAGCTCCACAAAGGGCTGGGGTCAGACACGTGGGCTGGCGTGAAGAGGCGGAGGTTACACTAAGGCGGAGGTGCAAATGGACGGGGGCGGGGTCTCATTTGCATGAACGGCTCGCAGCTACCAATCCAGACCAGCAGAGCGAGAGCCCGCGCGCCTTTTGGGGGCGGACTGACAGCTCCGGGGCCCAATGGGAGGCGGGTCCTGCGAACGGCAGGGGCGGGACGGCGCCGGGCGCTGCCCGGGGGATTCGGGCCGGTTCGCGGGCGCTGCCAGTCTTGGGCGGCGGCGTCCGGCGCGCGGGCAGCCTGCTGGGCGGGCTGAGGGCGGACGGCGCGCGGGTGCGGCGGAAAGAGACGGGGCCGACGGACTACCGCAGCGACAGGTATCGGCTCCGCGGCCGCAGGGATCGGGCGGGCGGCCGCGGCGCCCCGGGAGCCGAATCCCCTCCTTCGCGGTCCAGCCGCCGCGCCACCTCCCCGCCCCCTCACGCCTCACGCGGCTCCCCGAGCGGGGGGCGGTGCGTCCGGCGAGCGGGGCCGGGGAGCCTCGAGGCCGGCGCGGCGGAGGCCCCAGCCCCACGGCGGGGCCCCTCTGCGCCCGCCCGCCGGGCCGCGGCGCCGGCGCTCCCTCCCGGAGGCGCGGAGCCGGCGGCCGCGGAGCCGCTCCCCGTCCCGCCGCGCTCCCTCCCGCGGAGGCGAGGCCGGTGGCGCCCGCTCGTCCTCACGGCTTTGTTTCCCGCCCGGGTTGACAGGTCCCGGCTCCGGCTCCCGTCGGCGGTCCCCACTCGCCCGAGGCCCGGCGCTCGTGGCCGCGGCCGCCAGAGCAGCGGCGGGACCCGCGCGGAGAGGCGGGCGGCGCGTGAGCAGCGGCGGCCGCGGGGAGAGAAACTTCGCCTCGCGGGCCCGGGCGGCGGGACAAGTCACCGGGGAGAGCCGCGCCGGGCGCCGAGGCGCGCCGGAGCCTGGCTGGTCCGGCGGGGCCGCGGAGGCGAGGAGGGCGGAGCGCCGCCCCGCGCTCCCTGCCTCACCTGCCGCCCCGGGCGAGGGACGGGGCCGCTCCCGCTCCCGGGCGCCCCCCGAGGTGCCCGTCCCAGCAGGTGACGACCCGGGGCCGCCTGGGAGCCCGTTCGGAGTTGTTGGGGCTCCCCGCTCCCGGGACGGTATCCCGCCTCCCCTCAGTGATGTGTAAAAAGGCGGTGCTGGCGACAGTGGAGGGGTCGACCCCGTGTGGATCGTCATTCAAAATAAAAGTAGGGGCGTCGGCGTGAAGATGGACCTCTTTCGGTTGCTGAGCCGGGAGGAACACTAGTCTCATTAAAAAGAGTTGGGGCACAGGTGGCGGGAGCTAGCGAGGTGGAGGGAGCGGAGCCCGGGCTGCAGCGCTCGGCGCGGCGGGGACGGCGTGTACTACGCTTGGCCGCCATTCAGCCAGCTCTGCGCGAAGCTGCCTGAGCTAGTGGTTTTGGGTTTACTTTTCAGGAGTGTGTTTTCCAGTGGGATAGGGCTGGGTATTGAATGGGAGCTTTCTTTGCCTCTCTGAGGGTGGACAGGAGTGTTTGTTTTTATTGTCTTCTCATTTTGTTACGTTGTGTACGAGGCAAAAAGTTAAGGCAAGATTTCGGTTTAGTGTTTTTAATATTCTGTGGAGTTCTGCTACCTCCTCACGCCCCCCCCCCCAAGGGTTTTTACTTTAGAGAATTATGGTAGTTTTTCTTCTTTTGCAGTTTAAATACAAATTCTAGATAGACTTAAACATGATTCTTGTGGGGAATTTTTATTTCGCATACCTACACTTAGCATTTTCTGTTTGTCTCTTTCCAACTGACCTCCATTTAACAATCTACAATTATGGCCCTACCCAGTTTAGGATATCTACAGAAAAAAATAAATTTAAAAAATAATGAATAATTATTATTTTTAAGATACATATTTTAAATGAGAATTAACATTCATTTGTGAGAAATATGATTTAGTTTACTCATTTGTTTCTAGTGTGCCTTGTTTTATATCTTTCTTGGATATGAAACTTCTTAAGAACAAAATTATAATTTTTATTTAGTTATGTTATCTTATTAGTGTCTCATTGAATGGTAAGTTTACTTAGCTAATTAGTAACACTTTAAAGCTGAACTGTAACCATCAGGCTAGTTGTGACTATTTGGGATTTTTAAAAAATAATAAAAAATGGTCTTTGTGAAATGTTTTATTTTTCTAGAACAGGCTTACATGTTATGAAGTCTTTTGTCTTTCCAACATTTTACAAAACAAGCATGTTTCTGAATAATTTTTTTGGGGGGGGGAAATTTGGGGTGAATGTCATGTAAAACATAATTTTAACCAGTTCAACACGAAGAACTTAAAAAATATTGAAAGATGACTATTTAAATCCTAAAATTTCTGCTTATTCTTGGATTGGAAAAGAATACATATCTTGGGTTGTTTTTAGTTTCCTAAAGGTTTCTGAGCTGAAGAGGAATCAGACTCCAGAAGAAAGAGCATCCTTTTCTATAGCTGTAGAAGTTGTTATTATTAAAAGCTGGGCTGGCTTTTGGATTGAACAGTGGGTTGTCTTCGGGTAGTGTTTTATTTTCAATATAAAGTAGTAAGGAATCACCTAAGACTAGGGAATAGTTTAACTACACTGGGTAATTAGGAATTTTACAATCTTTATTCTATGATGGTGTTTATGCCACATATAAATTAAAATTATCGTTTTATTTACACAAAACCATACTTTAGGAACTTTATTAAAGTGTCTTTTATAACTAAAAGCTCATTTTCAGTTTTTAGATATTTTAATTACTGATTTTTGTCCATTTTAACTTGTGGTAGACTGTATCATAAAATTATCAACCACATTTCAGTTTCAAAATTAAGCATAAGTTGAATTCTCATATCTACACAGTAAATATTGAGAGTGTAAGTCATTTACCTTCAGGTGTGGCTTTTGAGTTTGGGGGTGGGCAAATCATATTAAATGAATAAAATGACAAAAAATAAGGACATGTTAAAACAGCTAAATTCAAGGCTAACTCAAATGACAGTTAGACATTAATACTGTTTTATTTAACAGTAACATGCATAATATACCTGGCATTAGGAATAGCCACGATAGGCCTTTAATATAAGGCGGGGCAAAAGTAGGTTTACACTTGTAAGTATCCAAAACAATTGATTCTTATAATATTATTTATTAGTTATATTATTTCCATATGAACAACTGTAAAGCTACTTTTGCCCCACCCTGTATAATCATCACAATTCTTAAAGAAGAATCTGTATTATACATATTTTGGCATACTAAATTCTATAATTATTTAATGCTATGATTTTTAAACTATTTGAACTTCCTAACCTAGCTGATTATAATTAAATTTTGTGTTTTCATTATTTTACATTTCTGAATTTTTTATAATGCATTTTTAATTTCTGACATTAATCTCCCAAAGTGTAAAGAAAATTAAATCTACATTCATCAGAAACTGGGTGGACATTGGTATATAAATCACATAACTATTGATTTAAAAACAATAGCCACTTAAGTGATTTAATTTGCAAAGAAAATGTTCACTTATTGTATAAAAGAGACTTCTGCCAATGATATACCGTATTTTTTGGACCATAAGACGCACTTTTTTCCCCCCAGAAGTGGGGGGAAAAAGTCCCTGCGTCTTATGGTCCAAATATAGCCTACACATACACTTTAAAAAAAAAGTTTTTTTACTTGCCCGGCTCTGTGTGGTCTCTGTGTGCTTGCCCGGCTCTAAAATGGTTCTAAATGCTGCTGTTTACTTTACAGGGTTGATTACATGTGTTTATGACTGTGATGTTGGGTTTTAATGCACATAAAATATTTTAGGACACTATTTGTTTCAGAATCTTTTTTTCTTCATTTCCCTTCTCTAAAAACTGGTGCGTCTTATGGTCCGGAGCGTCTTATGGTCCGAAAAATACGGTAGGTTAGGATACTTTATAGAAGGACCTTATATAGCCTTGTCTCCATCTCTGTAACTCACAGGTTACTAAGGATACTTTAGCAGTATTTGAAACACTGAAATTCCAGTTCTGACAATAATTTGTACTTTACAGTTATGATGAGAATTGACCTACACTCTGCTGAAACTTAAACATATAAGGCCATAGTCCTCAAAAGGGGCAAGTTCATTTTATGCTTCATTTAGTATTTAGTTTTAGTCTTCTGGAAAACATCTGGTTAATGAGAAGAATCATCAGGAGGAATATAGGGTATACACTTTTGTTATACCTGTGTTCTACCCTTGGACTGGAAGAAAAACACTTTAAAAAGAAGAACAAAATTTTATTTTAGTTCTCAAAACAAACAGACAAAAGATATTGAAAGTAAGTTGGGAATTGTAGCAGTTTGGAGCTGCTGTCATTTATGTAATAGTTAATTAAGGTTGTTTTCTTTTAGAAAGAGGTACAATTATTAGGAAAACGAAAATGATGTATATTCAGAGTAAAATAATGGGTTTTTAAGTAAACAGTTACACATCTGTGAAAGTTAGGGAACATCCAAATACCTAAAATATATGTAATACATTTAAATTGTTTGTTCTTGAAATTGCTCATGTTTTGGAAGGAGGAATAAAGATGAAGAAAGATCCAAGACTAGAAGAGGGTTCTTTTTCCTTTAGTAGTTGGGGGTGGAGGGAGGAAAGCAGGCAGTGGTTAATTCTAGAACCATTTATAATATTTTGCCTCTATCTTGGCATTTATAGATTATGTTAAATGAGCCATTCCTAGTGCCTTGAAAATGGCCATTTGATTGTCAGTAGCAGGGTTGGAAATTTCAGTTTGATCTCTTCAGAAATAAGATTTGTGCATATGTTTCTTTCTTGCCTCTGGAAATTAAAGAACCTCCTTTTCTGTCATCTGAAAATTACACAGTGGAATTTGAAAGTCAAAATGTCTCTATCACAGACTTAAGGCTACAGTGAATTACTTTTAGGAATGGAGAAAATATATTTTGAATGAGGATAAAAGTCTTTACTCATGTTAAATATTAACCGATGGAATTATTTCCATGTTTAACTTTTTAAAAAGGCAAGACAAAATAAAGTCTTGTAATGTTAACACATTTTAGGTTTTACCTCTACCTTACAAATTATTACATGATGGATGATAACATTTAATGTTTTGAAATTCTAGTTTGGGAATGAGATTTGTTATGAGAAGATTATTATTTCATTGAAGCAAAACAGGTTAATTTACACGGAGAGAAATTTGTTTCTTTTGAATTACTCTTAAGTCAATACATAATACTTACTAAGAAAAATTGAGATGGTCATCTTTCCCATCTTAGATTTCCTCTTTATAAATCATTTTAATGAATCTTTGTTGGTCCTGGATGGACTTCTTAGAATCTACTCATTTACATACATATGTTATAGGTGTGTGGGCAGTTGACCCTTGATCAAGACATGATAGGGGTGTTGCCCCCCCCCAGCTCCCCAAGCTGAAAATCCAAGTATATCTTCTGACTCCTCCAAAACTTAACTATAGTTGACCCTTCCTATCCATGGATTTAACCAATTGTGACCCAAAAATATATTTTCTTAAAAACCCACAAACTTTCTTTGATTTCAGAGAGGAAAGGAGAGGGGGGAGAGAGAAATAGAAGCAGCGCTTATGAAAGAATAATTCATCAGCTGCCTCCTGCATGTCCCCCAATGGGGATCGAGTCTGCAGCCATGGCATGTGCCCCACAAACTGTGACCACTTGGTTCATAGGTCGATGCTCAACCATTGAGCCACACCAACTGGGCCAAAAAGGTATTTTCAATCTGTGGTGAGTAATCTGCTTTATGGAGAGCCAGCTGTACTCACAGCTTGCCTTTGCTTTACTGATAACATAAACAGTTCATTAACATTTTTTATGGTTTGTATTATATACTGTGTTCTATAATAGAGTAAGCTAGAGAAAATCAGAAGGAAGAGTAAATATATTTACTTATTGAAAAAAAATCCATGTGTCAGTGGACCAGCATAGTTCACACCTGTGTTGTTCAAGGGTCATATGTAGATACACACATACAGGTAGATAGATACACAGGTATGTAGGTAAATATTCTATTTTTTTTTTTTTTGCATTTTATATATGTAACTGTATTTACTATTTAAATCAATCCATTTATCTATACTATATGACTTCCCAGGATAATTTATATGTGAAAACTCCCTCCCTTTTTAAGTCCTCACCCCAGGATATTTTTTCCATTGAATTTTCCATTGAATTTTAGAGTGGAAGGGAGGAAGGAGAGTTGGGGGAGAGACAGAGAGAGACACATCGATGTTAGAGAGTTACATTGATTGGTTGCCTCCTGCTGATGCCCCAACTGGGCTGTGATCAAACTACCATGGAGGTATGTGCCCTTTACTGGGAATTGAACCTGCATCCCTTCTGTTCATCTGTGGGCTGCTACTCTTAACCCTGAGCCAAAACGGCCAGGGCAGCCTCCCCATTTAAAAAAAAACACATTTTTATTGTTTTCAGGGAGGGAGGGAGGAGAAAGAGAGACATCAGTGTAAAGAATACTGATTGGCTGCCTCCTACATGACCCACACAGGGATCAAGCCTGCAACACGGGCATGTGCCCTGACTGGGAATCAAACAGTGATCTCCTGGTTCATAGGTCAACGCTCAAACACTGAACCACAATAGCCAGCTCCCCCTTCTTAAATGAAACCCTGTACCAAGAAGAATAAAGTACATGTCCACAAAAAACTGATCCAAAATGTTTGTAGCAGATTTTTTCATAACAGTAATGAACACAACAATATGTATGAATCTCAGTAATAGTATTCAGAGCAAGAGAAGCCAGACATACAAATGTACCAAATGATGCCATCTATAAAAAATACAAGAGTTAAGACTTACATATGGTGATAGAAATCAGGTCAGTGGTTTGGTTCACTTATTTTTAAAAATATATATTTTATTGACTTTTTACAGAGGAAAAGAGAGAGTTAGAGAGTTAGAAACATTGATGAGAGAGAATCATAAATCAGTTGCCTCTTGCACACACTGGGGATGTGCCCACAACCAAGGTACATGCCCTTGACCGGAATCAAACCCGGGACCTTTCAGTCTGCAGGCCGACGCTCTATCCACTGAGCCAAACCAGTTTCTGCTGGTTCACTTATTTAAATTCTTCCCTTTTAAAATCTACATAAGAAAGTTGTTTATTTTGTTACTAAATTAGAAGATGTTTGGTAATGGTTTTTAATTAACATTTTAAAAAATCCTCACCTGAGGACATTTTCATTGATTTTAGAGAGAGGGGAATGGGGAGAGAGAGAGAGAGAGAGAGAGAGAGAGAGAGAGAGAGAGAGAGAGAGAACACGAACATCATTTGGTTGCCCCCTGCCTACTCCCGACCAGGGTTACAACCTGAAACCTTTTGGTGTATTGGACAGCACTTAGGGAGTTGAGCCACACAAATTAGGGTTCAACAAGTTAATCATTGATGCTGGGGATAAACATCTATTTTGCCTAACCAAAATTATACACTTATGTAGCATATATATTTTTATCAACAAAAATATGTTAATTGAAGAGAAAAATGTCAAATGTCCGACATCAGCCAACATGGATAAAAGGACTAACTTTTTTTCAGTTAAATGAATATATTCATATATTCATGTTCCTCTGAAATGACAGACATAGCCTTTTTGCCCTTTCTTACCCACTAATGACTTTCTGTCAATGCATAGCCTGGGAAAGAAAGATTGCTTTTTTAGCTTTCATTTGTCCAAATATTCTATATCTATAGAATGAAGTACTAGTCATTTGGAAAGTTAGATTGTTTTCAAAGTGTAGTTTCTGAGGAATGCTGTTATCTAAATGTTTGTTTTTGAGTGTGTGTGTTTTTGTGTGTGTGTGTGTTTTCTTTCTTTAAAACTCCGTCATTACCATGCTTTGTTAGGTCTTAAATCTGTACCTTCAGTCTAAACTTTAGGCCTTCCAAATTTGAGGTCCACATTTTCACCTATGTCTTGAAACTAAATATGCTTAAATATCATCTCTAGCAGCTGCACACCCAACACCCCTCCCCCCAGTGAAACCCCCCCCCCCCCTTCCCTTCCTGACTTTTCCTCTTTAGCTGTTAATGACTCCATTGTTCTTACTGGTCATTTGTTACTCTTCCTTTACTTCTTAAGCTCAGTGAGTCACTAATTCACTCCTCCCCCACCCAACTTTAAAATGTCTCTTTTAGTTTTTTATTTTATTTATTTAATTATTTTAAAAATTGATTTCAGAGAGAGGGAGTGACAGAAACATCAATGATGAGAGAAAATCAACCTCCCCCTCCCCCCCTTACACACACAACCACAACTGCCATACCTAGACAGCTACCAACATGTGGAGAGCATACACAGTGTGGAGAAGCTTGAGGAAGGGATGATTCATGTCCTGGGTGGGAGGGTGTGCAGTTTAAAACCTATGAATTGTTTGTTTCTGGAACTTTCCATGTACTGGGGTAACTGAAACCACAGAAAGTGTGACTATGGATAAAGGGGTACTATTGTAGCTGATTTCCAAGTCAGCTCAAATAATCTGGTGAATGGTGACTGGCAGTTTATCAAGGAATATAAACAGACTTTTCATAGAACACAGAAATGACCCAGGATGAGTTCCTTCTGGCCCAGAATATCTGCAGGTACTTTGTAGTAAGGGGAAATACTGAGAATATATAACACATATGTAGAACTTCCTAGTGTTTTCATGACTAAAAGAACAGGTGTGTAGGTTTACCTTAAAGCTCTTCTCCCATCCCTTGTCCCATTATTTCCTGGCCAAGATAGTTCCCATCAAAAAGCCACCTTTGCTGTAAGTGACATGATTCTCTATTTTATTATTATACTTTCCCCCCCTCTTAAATGTTTTTAAAAAAATGTGTTTTGTTTTAACTGATTTCGGAAAGAAAAAGGAGCCGAAGCCGGTTTGGCTCAGTGGTAGAGCGTCGGTCTGTGGATTGAAAGGTCCCAGGTTCGATTCCGGTCAGGGGCATGTGCATTGGTTGCGGGCACATCCCCGTGCATTGGTTGGGGTTTGTATGGGGGTTGTGCAAGAGGCAGCTGGTCGATTTCTCTCATCGATGTTTCTAGCTCTCTATCTCTCTCTCTCCCTCTCTGTAAAAAATAAATAAAATATAAAAAAAGAAAAGAAAAAAAGAAGAAGGAATAGGGAGAGAGAGAAACATCGGTGAGAAACGTCAATCATCTGCCCCCTGCATCTCCTCTGTTGGTGATCGTGCCAGAACCCCGGCATGTGCTCTCACTGGGAATTGAATGGTGACCTCCTGGTGCATGGGCCCATGCTCAACCAATTGCACCACACAGGCCTGGCCCTTTTATTTTTTTGTTAATTCTCATCTAAGGGTTTCTTCCCCATTGCTTTCCAGAGAGAGAGAGAGTGGGAGGAAGGGAGAGAAAGAAAGAAACATAGATGTGAGAGAGACATACAGATTGCTTGCCTCCCATACAAACCCCAACCTGGAGCAGGGGGGGGAAACTGCAACCAAGATATATGCCCTTGACCGAGAAACAAACTCGTGATCCTTCTAAGCTACACTGGCCAGGGCTTTCCCCTTTATAGACTCCTGGAATCAACATCCTATATAATAAAAGCCTAATATGCATATTGTCCCCTTGACCCAGTTTGACTGCCTGCTATGACATGTGCTGACCACCAGGGGGCAGTGTGGAACATGGCGGGGTCAGCAATGCAGCACTGGCAGCAGGCGGCAGATGGGCCCCAACGAGAGCGGGACCATGGAGGGATGGTGGAGCAGGTGAGCGGGCGGTGCCAGGCTAACGCAGGTGTGGGTGGGGTCCAATCGCCCAGCTGATCACTTACAGATGGTGACCAGCAGTGAGGGGTGGGGGGTGGGGCCTCTGCTCGTTTCCCAGATGCTGAGGGAGCTGGGTGGGGCCTGATGACACGGGCAGAAGGGGGCACCCCGGGGCCCAAGTGCTGCCCAGGGCCCAGAAGTCAGCTGGGACCTGCCCTTCTGTGCCAGATGCTTGTGCTTTGATCGCTGGCCAGGCCTAAGGACCATACCTGTGCACGAATTCCATGCACTGAGCCAGTGAGTCAGAAAGATAGGAGACAGCTTATTTGGGAGGATATAAAATAGAAAAGGGAAAATAAGTAATACCCATTGTACTTCCATTAGCAGTCATCCAGCCTCCAGGGCTCTGGGGCCTGATTCCTTTCCAAAGGGATTGTAGTTTACTACTATTTACTTGGCTTACTTTTGGTCAGTTTTATATGGAGATCTTTTATCTTTCTGCTCTTCTGGGAAATGTTTGCATTTCTTAACTGGTAGGAATTAAGACCCAATTTAAGATTACTGACTTTGGGAATAATATAATTATTTTACTGTTTTAGTTAAACCAGAATATCTTATTATTTTCTCCAATAGGAACTAGGAATAATAATGGGGATTCTGAGATGCTTATGCAGAAATTATTCTAGTGGTTAAGAGTGGAAAAGGGAAGAGAAAGATACACTATTTCTCGGAAGCCTAATGGGGTAGGAATGGACACTGGGAAGAGATTCAGGAGTGTTGCTACTAAGTTCCTATCTGATCTTGGGCAAGTTAAAGTTACTTAACCTTTCTGAGACTTATTTTAATTGTAAAATGGGTGGGTTGGATCAGATAGTATTTTAAGGTTTGTAGCTCTGAAATTCTAAAATGAGTGTTTTCTTGGGAAAATAAACCTCCTCTAGTGTTCATAATTAATGGTTTTTCAGTGACTATTTTATGTACATATTTTTTTGGTTGTTTCCACTACAGTTTAGGAAAAGAAATAATTAAAGGAATCAGCATTCAAAAATTGATTAGATTTTAGAGTTTTCATATATGTATCTGCACTGAATTTATTCTGAACTTTTACTTTCACCATTTTCCTGCCTTTCTCACATTTTTATTTTATTGTCTTTGCTTTACAGAAGAACTTTCTTATCCCTCTTTTTATTGCTTCTCCTTACCATTTTTTTTTTTCTAGCTGGCTTTTATTGCCCCTATTTCATATGGGCATGGAATTCATCCTTTAAACCAGTGGTTCTCAACCTTTCTAATGCTGTGATATGCTAGCAGGGTCACCTAAGACTATCAGAAAACACAGATATTTACATCACGATTCATTAACAGTAGCAAAATTACAGTTATGAAGTAGCAAAAATAATTTTATGGTTGGGGGTCACCACAACATGAGGAACTGTATTAAAGGGTCGCAGCATTAAAAAGGTTGAGAACACTGCTTTAGACCCTTGAGTCTGGTCATCACTAAATTCTAGACATTTCAATGGTAGTTAGGATTAACAGAACCCTTCTACTCTAATACAGAAACTGGAGAGATGAATCCTAGGATAAATGAAATGGGAGAGCTGAAGAGAGAAGAAATAGTGTGCAAAAGAGTTTCCAAGAATTTTTGGATTTCTTTTTCACTTAAAAGTTAAAATATATAAGTTTTGATAGTGTGGCTCTGCCAGTGATATCAAAGTTCGGTCTAAAAGTCTTGTGAGTTTCTTGAGGGTAACAGCTGTAACTCTAATTCTGAATTCTTAATGTTCAGTATAGTGCTGCAGAATAAGAGCAAGTTGGGACTGATTCTTCCAGGTGTTTTGTGGTTGGCTGGAGATTGAGTATGGCATATACTCTTAGTAAGACTGTCTCTACCACTCTCTGGTATTTGGGCAAGCTACTTGGCTTTTCTAAGCCTCAGTTTCCTCCTCTATAATACTAGAGAGGGGGCAGTGTTAATTCCTACCACAGGGTTGTGAGGATTAAATGAGATAATATTATACATATAAAGTACTTAACCTGGAGCCTGGTATGTATCTTCGAGTTATAAGTATTAAGTGCTAACATAGTTTTATTAATAACCACTTCAGTGTCCACATGGTAAGTTCCTTTATGCTCTAAATAGTGTTACATAATAAATAAGACAAGATCCTGTTTTTAGAAAAGACAGAACATATGCACAAAAGATAAATAACAGGCTAGATCCCATGGTAAATGGCAAATTAGTGGTTTACTTAGAGATTCAAGAGGCAGGAATAATTGCTGAGCAGATGAGAACTTCAAGAAGGTGTCAGAACTTGATTACCCTGAATTTAGAAGGACTAGTTGGCAAATTAACCTGTTAACCGGGGAGTTCCCTTTTTAATTACGCAACGTATAACGGGCGCATACTCTTTCACTAGGACTTGTCAGTACGTCATGCCCGGTGGATGTAATTTCATATTATTATTATTTTTTATTTATATTTAATTAAAATAAATGAAATATATATTTTTCGTTTATATATAAAGCACAAAGGAAAATACAAATTACAAACAAATAGAAAAGAATACCAACAAAAAAATGGAAACATCGAATTAAAAAATTATAAATTTTACAAACAATTATAAAGATTACAAAAAATATATACTGTCCATTTCAGGGCGCAACATATATTTCAATGACGTACTGTATTCATATGTCCTCCTTGTTCCAGATATTGTTTACGTTTGACGTATTTGTAAGTCCCGCTCGCTTGGTCAACAGGTTAGGCTCCTTGGAGGAATCCTACTCTGCTATCATAAACAATATATTTACTCTCCCTCCTAGGATTGTTGACGTAATTAAATAAGTGATTACACTTAGAATGTGCCTCAAACATGGTTAGAGTATGATAAACTATTATTGTAAGGTGAGAGAAGGGAAAATGCATTTCAGATAGAGCATTGAGTGATAATGAAGGGGAGCTAACCCTTGATTTGTTGAAATGATGAAGCAGAATTGGCTGGAGGGAACAGCCTGTTGGAAAATAGTAGGTAATGGTGTCGGGGCAGAATTATGAATCGTTAAGTCAGGGAGTGTGACATCTTTCCCTATGTACTGAGGGATCCTGGGAGGGTTTCTTGGATAACTTGTGAAGTATTCTTGTGTTTTAGGTAACATTTCTAAGTCTGCAACTCTAGCATTTCTCACTACCTCACCTAACTTCAATATAACTGAATTTCTATTCAAACTAATTTTGACAATGAAGCTCATGATCTTTCCTGAACTGTTATGCCTCTTTAACTTGCCCATTTCTTTTTTTAAAGTGTTTTTGTTTGTTTGCTTACTTTTAAAATCCTCACCCGAGGGTATTTTCCAGTTGATTTTTAGAGAGAGTTCAAGAGAGAGGGAGAGACGGAGAGAAATATTGATGTGAGAGAAACACATCAATTGATTGCCTCCTGCATGGGCCCAACCAGGGCCTGTTCAGGGGAGGAGCCTGCAACTGAAGTACTGCCCTTCTGTGGAATCGAAAACTGTCCTCAGGCCGAGGCTCAATCCACGAGACAAACCAAGTAGGGTTAATTTGTCCATTTCTTTTTGTAAATGTGTCCATTTTTCCCTCCAGTTTAGTGGGTTGTTTCTACTACTGTTTTCCTCTCTGTCCTTGAAAACCCCAGCGTGGATCTTAAATCACCAAAGCCAGTGGTCAGCAAACTCATTAGGCAAATATCAACCATACAACGATTGAAATTTCTTTTGAGAGCCAAATTTTTTAAACTTATTCTAACGCTACTTCCTCAAAATAGACTCGCCCAGGTCGTGGTATTTTGTGGAAGAGCCACACTCAAGGGGCCAAAGAGCCTCAGTTTGCCGACCATGGACCAAAGCCATAAATTGGGAAGCGCCAGGTAGAGGAAGGTTGTGCAGCCCTCTTTTTTTTTTTTTTTTTTAATATATATTTTTATTGATTTTTCACAGAGAGGAATAGAGAGGGATAGAGAGTTAGAAACATCGATGAGAGAGAATCATCGACCAGCTGCCTCCTGCACACTCCCTACTGGGGATGTGCCCGCAACCAAGATACATGCCCTTGACCGGAATCGAATCTGGGACCTTTCAGTCCGTAGGCGGACGCTCTATCCATTGAGCCAAACCGGTCCTGGCAGCAGCCCTCTTGTTTATAGATGAGGATCTTGAGGTCCAGAGGAAGGAAAGTCAGGTGGACAAGATCCACAGCTAATTAGTAAGCAGGCCTGTATCTTCCTGAGCTAAATAAAGGCTGTTTTTTAATGTCATCCTAGTGTGATTCCCAACCATCTGAATTATTAGTACTACCAATTAGTAGTACTACCAATAAATTTTCTACTAATGTTATTAAACACCAAGATAAAAAGTAATTTTACCACCATTAATATAACAACTCATTCTTAATGAGAAACCCATGATTGCATTTTTTTTGACAAGCTTACTGTTGTTAAAATAACATTTAAAACCAAGACTCCAAAATCTGCTTTAAAAAGAAAGGGTTTATTTCTTTCATTTTTTGAGTTGTAAGTTATAAACGGATGACCGTAGTGTCATACATAAACAGCATTCTCAAAGTGGGCATTTTGTTTCTATTATGGCTCTTTTGCAAAGTGATTTACAGGACAGTAAGATTAGCATTAAAAATTTGGGAATGAGCTTTGGCTGGTGTGGTTGAGTTGGTTGGATCATCTTCCCATGGACCAGAAGATGGTGGGTTTGAGTCACAGGGCACAAAGCCAGTTTTTGGGTTCAATCCCTGGTTGGAATACATGCAAGAGGCACATCGATGTTCCTCCCCCTCCCCCTCTCTCTCTCTCTCTCTCTCTCTCTCTCTCTCTCTCTCTCTCCCCCCCCCCCTTCCTTCCTCTCTCTAAAGTAAAACAAAAAAAATTTTTTTTTTAAATTGGGAATAATTGTGCTTCCACCTCACAATCAATCCTTAACCCTGTATTCCTATTATAGTAATTTCTAAGTTTTCATCTTTATTCAGTCTCTTACACTTAAATATATGCTGCACATAGTGGTGAGAAACTTATTTAAGCCTTATTGCTTTCTAATTGTTTTCTTACCTAGATGCAATGTATCTTAGAAGCTCTAAGCTTAGGGTCTGTTACTCTGGTTGCTCAGTAAATATTCCCTTTTTTTACAGAGCAGGTAATTTTTTCTCATATATAGATCATGTCAGTTCCTAATCACCAAATCACTATAACAACATTTTTATTCCTTTGAAATGTATTGTTTTAATCCTGGCAAGATGCCCTCCCTACATTTTGAAAATTTGTGTTTTGTACAAGTGTTTTTAGTCAAATTAAGCATAATTTTACTGTGAAATGATTTTGCAACTGATAATCACATTCTTTCCTATTATTAAAGAAGGAAAAGAGGCATGGATTACATAAAGATGCTCCTGACCTCTGCTCATCCTGCCATACTCCTTAAAGAGAAACAGGCCCCAAGACTAGGTTTATTTTTACTGAAATAGTAATTTTAAAGTGATTTTTAAACACTGTGAAGTTGAATTGTATAGTCCACAAATATCTATACAAAAAATAAAAGTTCCATGTTGTTAGTGCTTTGTAGCAGATGACTTATTTATATTTCCCATGGCTTGTTCCTTTTTCTGAAGGGAGAAGGGGATTTTTCTCTCTCATGATCTGTTACTTTCATATTTGAATGATTTTTTATAACAGACTTTTTAAAAATATTTTCATTGATTTTGGAGAGAGAGGAAGGGAGAGTAAGAGAGAGAGCAAGAAACATCGATCGTTTGCAACCCAACGAGGTACTGAACCCAAAACCTAGGCACGTTGCCCTGACCTGGGAATCGAACCTGCAACCTTTTGGTGCACAGGGTGATGCTCAACCAATCTGAACAACTCTGGCTGGGTTTTAAATGTTTCTTTATGCAGAATTCTTTTATTGTTGTTTGAAAGAAATCTGTTACTTATGAATGGTTGTTAGCTTTTCCTTCTAAATTTATGAAATAACTAGAGACGGGGTGCATGAAATTCGTGCACGGGGGTGAGGAGGGGTGTCCCTCAGCCCAACCTGCACCCTTTCCAACCTGGAACCCCTTGAGGGATGTCTGACTGCTGGTTTAGGTCCCATCCCTGTGGACTGCTGGCTCCCAACTGCTTGCCTGCCTGCCTGCCTGCCTGATTGCCCTTAACCACTTCTGCCTGCCAGCCTAATAACCTCCTAACCACTCCCCTGCCAGCCTGATTGGTGCCTAACTGCTCGCCTGCCATCCCTATTGCCCTCAACTGCCCTCCCCTGCAGGCCCGGTTACCCCTAACTTCCCTTCCCTGCTAGCCTGATTGCCCATAACTGCTCTCCCCTGCAGCCTGGTTCCCCACCACCTCCACTCCCCACCACCTCCACTCCCCACCCCTTCCCTGCCCACCATCTTGTAGCTACCTTGTGACCACATGAGGGTGGCCATCTTATGTGAGTGCATGATGGTCAACTTACATATTACCTCTTTTTTATATAGGAGGCTAAATTTTGCTGTTAACGTTATTGTTAGAATATTAAGTTTTTTGTAATTTAACTTTTTTAGGTATAAGCCCTGCAATTCTCATATGTTGAGAAAGAAAGGGACAATTGCTTTTTGTCACTTTCATTATATAAATTTGGCCACCTTGCTGCTTCTATTTATTACCATTTTCTGATTTTTATTTTTGTCTCCTGGCATTAGAGTTTTTTGTTTTTTTTTAAATAAAGCATTAGCATTTTATTTTATTTTATTTTTAAAATATTTTATTGATTTTCTTACAGAGAGGAAGGGAGAGAGATAGAGAGCTAGAAACATCGATGAGAGAGAAACATTGACCAGCTGAGAAACATTGACCAGCTGCCTCTTGCACACCCCCTACCGGGGATGTGCCCGCAACCAATGTACATGCCCTTGGCCAGAATCGAACCTGGGACCTTTCAGTCCGCAGACCGACGCTCTACTGTTGAGTCAAACTGGTGTCGGCATTAGAGTTTTTTTTTATGTATTCTTATAGACTGTAGTTCTTGTTTAAAAAAATGTGTTTATTTCTCATTTCTATCTATCTGTCTTTCTATATCTATCTATCTATCTATCTATCTATCTATCTATCTATCTATTGATTTCAGAGAGGAAGGAAGAAGGAGAGAGAGATAGAAACATCAATGATTAGAGAGAATCATTGATTGGCATTTTTCCAGCATGTCCCCCACTGGGGACCAAGCCCAAAACCCAGACATGTGCCCTTGAATGGAATCGAACCTAGGACCCTTTAATCTGTAGGCCAATGCTCTAGCCACTGAGCAAAACTGGCTAGGGCCTCATTTCTATCTTTAATATGATTACATTCTAGATTTCCTTTAATTCATGGTATATTTTTGCTTAGTTTTTATCTAGATTTGTCCATTTGGGTTATCCCCCCCCATCTTCATATTATTTTTGTGCATTTTATTATCTCCTTTTATTTGCATTTAACAAACATTTAGTATTACCATATATGTTTTCATGTATATGTGTGTGTCTATAATTCTAAAGAAGTATGACTATCTTTTTTAAAGATTTCTAAACCATTTTTTTATACCTATGGTCTGCTTTGCATCTAAGAATGTTATAATAGCAATAAGATTTATAATTCATTTTATGTGAATTGTTTTATGACAGTTAATTAGCTTTTTGCCAGACCCATTTTGTTAGTAAATTAAAAGCATTTAAAAATTATAAATCTCCTAATCGAGTGTCCCAAATTTAATACTGGTTTTTATCCTGTGTCATTTTTTCATTCTTTTGTTTTAGAAATTTGCCAAAGTTTCTAAAAGTACATCATGAACCATGTTAAATAATAAACTTTAAAAGAAAAGAATTAAGATACATATTAGAATCTACATATTACATAAATATAAGTTAACAGATTTTGCTTAACAGATTGACATAACAGATTATGCAGTGATAGAAGATAAAAATTGTTAAATTGTTAAATTTCTTAATAATTTATATTTTATTCATTGCAAGGGGTTTGACAGTCTATAATTAAAAAGGCTAGGACGTTTAAAAACAAAGTCAGAAAACAAGCATAAGTCATTTGAGGAATAATGAGTAGTTTTAAGGATGAGTGCAAAGAAATCTTTATATCAGTAATCTGAGACAAGATAGTTTCTGTACTTGGACATTAAATTTAGCTCTGAGCTTCCTGGCAAGCAAGAAAAAAAAGGAAACAGGATGAGTATCATAGTTATTGTCTGATAAAGAGAGCCTATCAGTTTTTTAGGAGAAAGGAACTTTTTCTGAACGCTGTGTTATAAAAGAGGTATGTTATGTGACTACTTATATAAGGAATATAATTTATGTTTTGTATTTTTAGAAAATTTTAAGTTTCTACTCTTGTATTAGTTGTCGGGTACCAATTATAAGGACTGTAGTTATATTTGGTCATATTAAGTTTATGTCTACTCTTGTCAGAAGTGGAAATAGCATGTCTGGGGTGTGTTATGTATTCCCTCTAGAGTTGTAGCCATTGACGAACAGGAAACTGAAAGTTCAGGAAATGGATTTAGACTTTGTGGAAAAATATATATGGTATTTAACTACTGAAATCCATGGCCATTTGAAGATTTAAATTTGTATATGTGTTTAGTTAGGGATAAATATTATAGATTCTTATAACAATGCTTTCAGATGCTTAAATATGATAACAGATACAGTATGTGCATTGTAGCAAGGAAAATTGTGCAATGCTAGAAAAAAATTGCAACATTATATGTGTGCAGCTATACTTTTCAAGAAATAAAACAGCTGGCACATCAGTTGAATTCTTCAAGGATGTCTTATTTCCAGAGAATGACAGTTTTGATTTTGGCTTAGTTCCAGGAAAGGGAAGGTCATCTTTTTACAAGATAACCCATTTTACTCTTACAAGTCTCATGGTTAAAGTTTATTTTCTCATATTGAGTTGAACTTTGTTTCCCTATAATTTATTAGTGTACCTATAGTTTTCTTAGCATTGAAAATAAAGTAATTTATTTCTTTTATTATTTTTATTAAATTGTTACTGATATTGTGGCATTTTAGGTGCCTCAGAAAATACTACTCATATGCATCTTTTTAAGTTACTAAAACTTTTTCTGTCAGAGGAGTTGTGATGAATATATATGCCTGGTAACCTGTATTTTTCTTACTGTTCTTATACTTCGATTTTTAAAAAAAGCAGGATGTGGTTTAATTGGATTAAACATTCTTATTTTTTAAGACAAGTATGAAGTTTTAATAGCTTCTTTATTTTTGTTTATTTTTAATAATTCTTTATTGTTGGAGGTATTACATGTGCTCCCTTTTTTCCCCATTGACCCTCTCCAGCCTGCCTCCACCACTACCATCCCACCCGTAGGACTTCAGCACCTTATTGGCTGTGTCCATGAGTTATGCATATATTAATAGCTTCTTTAAAATGCTTGGACCTTTTCAGCGTTGTATTAAATGAACATTCTGTTTATTACAAGGTATGTTTTTTGTTTGTTTGTTTTGGATATTGGGCAGTATTTTTATTATACACCAGTAATTATAATTGTTTTATTTTATTTTTTATTTTTATTTAACAATAAATCTTTATTGTTCAGATTATTACAGTTGTTCCTCTCTTCCCCCCCCCTTAACTCCCCTCCACCTGGTTCCCATCCCACCCTCTTCTCTTACACACACACAACCCCCCCCACTGTCCTCATCCATAGGTGTACGATTTTTGTCCAGTCTCTTCCCGCACCCCCCACATCCCTTTCTCCCTGAGAGTTGTCAGTCCATTCCCTTTCTAGACCCCTGATTCTATTATATTCACCAGTTTATTCTGTACATTAAATTTTTAATTCATTTGATTTTTAGATTCACTTGTTGATATGTATTTGTTCATAGTTTCTATCTTTATCTTTTTTTTCTTCTTCCTCTTATTAGAGAAAACCTTTCAGCATTTCATGTACGTAATACTGCTTTGGTGGTGATGAACTCCTTTAGCTTTTTCTTATCTGTGACGCTCTTTAGCTGCCCTTCAATTCTGAATGTCAGCTTTGCTGGGTAGAGTACTCTTGGTTGTAGGTTCTTGCTATTCATCACTTTGAATATTTCTTGCCATTCCCATCTGGCCTGCATAGTTTCTGTTGAGAAATCAGCTGACAGTCATATGGGTGCTCCCTTGTAAGTAATTGACTATTTTTCTCTTGCTGTTTTTAATATTCTCTCTTTGTCTTTTGCTCTTGGTATTTTAATTATGATGTGTCTTGATGTGGTCCTCTTTGGATTCCTTTTTTGGGGGGTTCTGTGTGCTTCCTGTACTTGTAAATCTATTTCTTTCACCAGGTGGGAGAAGTTTTCAGTCATTACTTCTTCAGATGGGTTTTCAGTATCTTGCTTTCTCTCTTCTGGCATCCCCATAATTCTGATGTTGGTAAGCTTGAAGTTGTCCCAGAGGTTTCTTACACTATCTTCAAATTTTTGGATTCTTTTCTTTTTTTGCTTTCCTGGTTGAGTGTTTTTTGCTTCTTTGTATTTCAAATCTTTGACTTGATTCTTGCATTTCTCTAGTTTGCTGTTAGGTTCTGTATAATATTTTTTACTTCAGTCAGTGTATGTTTAATTTCTAGTTGGTCCTTTTCCATATCCTCGAGGGTCTCTCTCATATCCTTGAGGGTCTCACTAAATTTATCAGCCTTTTTTAGGAAATTTTTGAAAAACCTTATAACTGTGGTTTTGAACTCTTATTTCCAGTCGTTTGTTTTTCTCCATTTCTTTTGATTGTGATTTGTTTCTTTGTCTCCACATTTTCACTGCTAGGTGTCCTATATGGGCCAGTGGTTTGGCCTTCCCAGTTATCTGAGGTGGACCCTCTTGGTGCACCCCTTTATGGACTGTATGTACAGCCTTATTGTAATTAAGTCTTGATTGTTGTTGGTATCAGTGGGAGGAGTTGACTTCTAGGCCAATTGGCTGTGAGGATCAGCTGTGTCTACGCTGGTAGACAGCCTTATTCGACTAGACTTGGAAAATTTCAAAAGCCTCTGTGCTCAGCTTGGATGGGTTGGAGTTTCAGGGTGGAGCCTACAGCCTTGGCTTCCGGTCAGCCCCACCTGTGAGGTTCCTGGGTCTCAGTGTCTCTCAGTATTAGCTACAAGGACCACTAATAAAAAGGCACCTCGAGTTTTGCCCCTGCCAGACAGTCTAGTCCACACATGTCAAACACAAGGCCCGCGGGCCAAATCCGGCCCGCCAGGCCTTGCAATGTGGCCTGCACTGCGCTGTCATCACTGCACTCTGCTGCGTTCCATCACAATGACGCGCGGTGACATAGGAGGCTTGTGATCTCGCCGGCCGCCTCGCCGGCCGCTGTACTTGCTATCTATTACGCATGCGCATAGATAACAAGTCACGCGAGATTCAGGAGGCGTGACCTATAGTCCGGCATCCGATGTGGTTGTGCGGGTGGCAGAGCAGAGGAGAGAGTGAGTGTGCGGGCATAAAAAATACACAGCAGAAGCTGCCAGTTCCTGGCATAAAGTGCAGGCATAAAAATCGCAACAGAATCTGCTATCTGTACCCAGCCAGACATTTATTGACTGACTTTTTTTTTCTCCACTCCATCTGCCAAATCAAGCTATCCCTGTGCAGTTTTCAACTTTTTCCTTCTAACGCAGATTTCCAATAAACTACATCTTTTACTGCCAATATTGATCCCAAAATGTCCAGGAAAAGAAAAGTTGACGGTGAAGGCAGACAATTTAATGACAAATGGGAAAATGAATACATGTTTGTGCTTAGAGAGGGCAAACCAGTGTGTATATTTGTTATGAGACAGTGTCAGTGATGAAAGAGTACAATATACGTCGTCATTTTGACACCAAACATAATGTTAAGTATGGCAAATATACTTTGGAAGAAAAGCATAAAATTGTTAAAGAACTAAAAGGCAAACTACAATCACAGCAGCAAATGTTTACAAAGGCTACAGTGAAAAATGATGCTGCAGTGAAAGCAAGCTTTATAGTGGCTGAAGAAATTGCCCGTACTTCAAGGTGTTTTTCAGAGGGTGCCTTTTTGAAGTAATGCATGCTAAAAGTGTGTGAGCAAGTATGCCCAGACCAGATACAGAGTTTTCAAAATGTCAGTTTGTCAAGAAACACCATTGCAGATAGAGTTCAAGAACTCTCAGGAAATCTATCATCACAGCTGGCCGAACAGGCATGCAGTTATCTCGCTTTTTCACTTGCTATAGATGAAAGCACAGACAACACTGATACAGCGCAGCTGTCCATCTTTATACGTGCTACGAAGACCGACCTCTCTGTCACTGAGGAACTTTTGGATGTAGCTGCCATGCATGGGACGACGACTGGTAGAGATATATTTGAGGCTGTTGAGAAATCTATAAATAATTTTAAATTACCCTGGGAAAAGTTGGTGGGGCTAACTACCGATGGCGCACCTTCAATGTGCGGAGAAAAGAAAGGCTTGGTTGGACTAATGAAAGAGTGCAAGAAAGTCACTGCCACACACCCTTGATTACTTATCATTGCATTATCCACCAAGAGGCTATGTGTGGAAAAGTTCTGGACATGAATGACATAATGACCACAGTCATTAAAACTATTAACTTTATACGGGCACGTGGCCTGAATCATTGCCAGTTCCAGCAGTTTTTACAGGAGGCGGGTGCAGAGCATGGAGACGTGCCATACCACACAGAAGTAAGATGGCTGAGCAAGAGCGCAGTCCTCAAAAGATTTTTTGAGCTCAGAGAACAAATTGCTCTTTTCATGGAAAGTAAAGGAAAGCCCTTGCCTGAACTGTCGGATCCCGGATGCCTGGCTATGTGATTTTGCTATGATGTGTGACATATGCGAGCATCTCGCCCAACTGAATCTGAAGCTGCAGGGACGCAAACAAGTCATCACGAAGATGTCTGACATGATCACAGCATTCCAGCGTTAACTTCAACTATGGAAGTCCCAACTGGAACAGGACAATCTTGCCCACTTTCCCGTTTGTTTGAGTATCTCAACCACTATTTCTGGTACTTTTCCTTGCAGTCGGCTGGCTACCAAAGTTAGCCGTTTACTAAGTGAATTTGAGCGGCGCTTCTCTGACTTTAGAACACAGCACTCAGGCTTTGACATCTTTGCCAATCCTTTTACAGTTGATGTCAACAATGTGCCCCATCACCTTCAGATGGAGATAATCGAGCTTCAGTCTGACAGTGGCCTGAAATCAAGGTTTCAGGATGTTGAAATTGAGGACTTCTACCCTCTACTGCCCCCTGACTCAATGCCAGAGCTCCGACTTAATGCTGCCCGTATTCTATCTATGTTCGGGAGCACCTATCTTTGTGAACAGATGTTTTCAATAATGAATCTGAACAAAAACAAGCACAGATCACGCATTACCGATGACAACCTCCATGCTGTTTTGCGGATTGCTACAGCCCAAGAAATAAAACCGAACATTGACTCATTGATCCGGGGAAAATGGTGTCAGACATCTAGCCAGAAAACAAAACAATGAGCATTTTAGGTACATTCCAATATTACTGTTTTGCTTGATACCAATATTACTGTTTTGCTTGATAGCATGTGAGTTGGTTAACAGCACTGTTAAGGAAAAGATTGTTCCACTCATTTTAAATTCACATTTCTGGTTAACATTGTCAGTTTATGACTGTTCAGTAAACCATTCGGCCCGCGATTTAGGCTGGATTTTAGATTTTGGCCCTTTCTCTGATTGAGTTCGACACCCCTGGTCTAGTCTGTCCCCCAATGAATCTGGATTCCCAGATTCTCGTCAAGAACTGAGGTTCAGTGTGGTTGGAGCTGGGGTTCAGCACAGTCCGGAGCTTTTGTCTCCTTCCCACTAGGGCAATCCAGCGGCACAGTCAGCAGTCCACCTCTGCACGCATTCACGTGTGCGCCTCCGGAGCTATGCCTTTCGCCCATCCCCTGAGTTTCCACCTTACAGCCCATATTTCCCCCCTTCCTCCCCCTCTCATATGAGCCTGGGTCGGGGTTCAGTGCAGTCGGAACTGGGGTTCAGCACAGTCCGAGCTTTTATCTCCTTCCCACTGGAGGACGCCAGCCAGGCACTCAGCCGCTCCATCCTCTGGCTCCATCCTCTCCCCACACACGCGCCCATGTCTCCGTACCTCAGGTTTTACAGCTCCTCTGATTTTCCTTGTGGTTTTCTCTTTCCTTCTAGTTGTAGAATTTCCAGTCAGTCAGTTTTCCTGTGGTTCTGGATGATGTCTGTTTTGTCTTTTAGTTGTATTAATATTTTTGATATTGTTGTGCGAGGCTGCAATTTACGTGTTTACCTATGCTGCCATCTTAGTTTCTCCCTATAATTGTTTTAGAGCCTCATTAAAGTTACTCTCTTTTCAGATTGATTTGGATTTGGATCTGTTAGGGTCATTTGTTCACCTCTAAACTATTGTGGTGGCCAAGAGGATGGAAAGTGCTGACTGGCAGAGATTGGGGTTTGGGGTCCACCCTAAGAGGTGAGGATCGTGATTCCCCAACGGAAAGTCCCAGAATGTTTCCAGCAGAAGGGGAAATGGGCTTTGAGCTGATACAACAAGGAGTCTCAAGGCCAGACCATAATTGGTCTCATATAGTGGGGTAAGGAGCCTAACTTTACCCAGCAGCTGGTCTATTGTTGCAATAGCTAGTTCTTTGAAGGACAATTTTTACTTTGTTCTTACTAAGTAGTACATATTTATTTTATAAAAACTTAGTAAACATATATAATCAATAAAGAAAATTAAAAAAGAAAGAAAAAAAAAGAAAGAAAATAAAACTTTCCTGTAACCTCTTTTTCGGTTTGCTTTTGATTGTTCTTAGTTAATTCCCTTAAACTGCATTTAATATATAGCTTACTTAGTTATTTGAAGAGGTGCTTGTTGAACTATTCTTTCTACAATTTTTTCTCCTAATAATTTTTTTAAATTAATTATGGAGGAAATACAAGTAATGTTAAAGCCTTTGTTTGATGTAATGATCCTGTTAATTATATCTATTTTCTAGAAGACCATAGTTATAATAGGTATAATGAGAGCACAGCCCTGGGGAGTCAGAGTGGGTTTTACAGGGGAAACAGGAAAACTGAAGACCAAAGTCCTGTTTGGCAGGTGGGACAAGATCCTGCTTGTTTACCATTATGTCATGATCATCAGGCACAATGCCTGAAATACAGTTTAAAGTGTTCCATAAATAGCTATTGAGTGAATGAAGAAGGTTCTTGTTAAGCATTTTGATAGCTCATATTTCCTGTACAGTGGACAATCAAGATAAATTATACTCATCTAAAGTTAAGAGCCTTAAGAAGAACAAAGTTAGAGGAATCACAATACCAGATTTCAACTTACACTACAAAGCCACTGTAATCAAAACAGCCTGGTACTGGCATAAGAACAGGCATATAGATCAGTGGAACAGAACAGAGATCCCAGAAATTGACTCAAGCCATTATGCTCAATATTTGACAAAGGAGGCAAGAACATACAATGGAGTCAAGAGAATCTCTTCAATAAATGGTGTTGGGAAAATTGGACAGATACATGCAAAAAAATGAAACTAGACCACCAACTTACACCATACATAAGAATAAACTCAAAATAGATAAAAGACTTAAATATAAGTCATGAAGCCATAAAAATCCTAGAAGAAACAATAGGCAGCAAAATCACAGACATCTCTTGCAACAGTATGTTTACGGGTACATCTCCTAGTGCAGTGGTTCTCAACCTTTCTAATGCCTCAACCCTTTAATACAGTTCCTCATGTTGTGTTGACCCCCAACCATAAAATTATTTTCATTGCTACTTCATAACTGTAATTTTGCTACTGTTAATGAATTGTAATGTAAATATCTGTGTTTTCCGATGGTCTTAGGCAATCCTGCTGGCAGTTCTCAACCTGTGAGTCAGTTTCCTCAAAAAATTAAATATGGAACTGTCATTTGACACAGTGATCCCACTTGTAGGAATACTAGTGACCTGGTGCACATTGAAGGGAAATTAATTAGAAGAAGGATGGCAGTGTGAGGTGGGACTGGGCAAAATGGGCCAGACATGTCCTGGAGCCAACTTCCTGAGCTCCCTCCCCCAGTGGCTGCACCTGGGGTGGTGCTGTGGCTCAAAGGGCATCTGCAGAGTGAGCAGGGTCCCTCCGGTAGGTGGGGTCCTTTGGCCTGGCCTGCAGGAATCGGGCTGAAACTGACTCTCCGACATCCCCCCAGGGGTCTAGAGTGGGAGAGGGCACTCTGCAAAGTTGCTGTTGTACAGGGTGTGGAACACAAACACAGGTGTGCTGTAAACCAGATTTGGGGCCAACAGTGCCCCAGCAACAACATAACCCATGGATGAAGGTGGAAACGTGCAGCTCCATGAGGAATTGGGCTCTCTCCTTTCTGGTTTCGGGGTGCGTCACCCGAGAACTGCCCCTGCCAAGTCACTGCAGCTCAGCAGCTCCTGTATTGAGCATCTGCCCCCTGGTGATCAGTGCACATCATAGCGATTGATCAGATGGTGGGAAGGACACTTAGCATATTAGCCTTTTTATATATGTAAATATCTTAAGAAACCCTGAATACCAATCAGAAAGAATGTATGTACCCCTATGTTCATAGCAGCACAATTTACAGTAGCTAAGATCTGGAAACAGCCCAAGTATCTATCAGTAGATGAGTGGATAAAAGAGCTGTGGTATATTTATACCATGAAATACTATGCAGCAGTAATAAAGAATCTCTTATCCTTTGTGTTTTTTGTTTGTTTGTTTGTTTTTTAAAATATATTTTATTGATTTTGTACAGAGAGGAAGGGAGAGAAATAGAGAGTTAGAAACATCGATGAGAGAGAGTCATCGATCAGCTGCCTCTTGCACACTCCCTACTGGGGATATGCCCGCAACCAAGGTACATGCCCTTTACCGGAATCGAACCCGGGACCTTTCAGTCCCCAAGCTGACGCTCTATCCATTGAGCCAAACCGGTTTCAGCAGAATCTCTTATCCTTTGTGACAGCATGGAGGGACCTAGAGAATATCATGCTAAGTGAAATAAATAAATAAAATGGTGAGAAAGACAAGTATCACATGATCTCATTCATATGTAAAATCTACGTAACAAAATAAATGAACAGAGTGGATCCAGAGACATGGGAGCATGGAACAGTGCGGAATCTCAAGGAGGGCAGGGAGGGTGATGGGTGGGAGGTAATTAACCAAAGACCTTGTATGTATATGTGCATGGCCCATGGACTCAGACAATGGGATGGTGAGGGCCAGTGGTGAGCTGGAGGGGGTCAATGGGTGGGGAATAAAAGGGACATGTAATACTTTTAACAATAAAGAATTATTTAAAAAATTAAGAGCTTTTGCTGTGCTTAGCCTTTTCTTTTTCATAAATGAAAATTTAATAAACTGATTATCTTTTTTTAAAAAGATACATACATAAACATATACGTAAAATGACAATCCCTTGTTTCTTCCCCTGAATCCCATTCTCTAGTTTAGCTATGATTTAATGGTTTGGTTTTTTTGTTGTTGTTGTTTTTTTTTTAGACATTTTCTTGCATTTACAAATGTAAATGCATTTTCCTTTTTTTTTTTTAAGACCATGCTTTTTAAAATATATATATATATTTATTGATTTCAGAGAGAAAGGAAGAGGGAGAGAAAGATCAATAATGAGAGAGAGCCGAAACCGGTTTGGCTCAGTGGATAGAGCGTCGGTCTGTGGACTGAAAGGTCCCAGATTTGATTCCGGTCAAGGGCATGTACATTAGTTGCAGGCACATCCCTAGTAGGGGTTGTGCAAGAGGTAGCTAGTCGATGTTTCTCTCTCATCGATGTTTCTAGCTCTCTATCCTTCTCCCTTCCTCTCTGTAAAAAAATCAATAAAATATAAATAAAATAAAATAAAATGAGCCTAAAAGCCTTAAAAAAAAATAATGAATCATTGATCAAGCTGCCTCCTGCACACCCCTTACTGGGGATGGAGCCTGCAACTTAGGCATGTGCCCTTGACCTGAATCAAACCTGGGACACCTTCAATCCTTGGGCCAATGCTGTATCCACAGCCAAACCAGCTAGGGATAAATGAAATTTCTTGACACAGAATAATGTACATTCTATTCTATAAGATGCTCTCCCCTTTATACCATTCTTAAACATCTTTTCATCTCAATTAATATACAGCCGCTTCTTTATTTTTAATTTTTGTATAATATTCCCTATGGGAGTACATTATAATAACCCTGTAAAGAAATTTCAATTGTGTCCCATTTTTAAAAACTCTTATAACAATGTTGTGTTGAATATTCTTCTGAATACAATTTTGCTGGTGGGTGACCATTACATAAGTCTCCTTTTTGCCCTATTGACCTCTCCCAGGCCACTCCCACCCCCCAGCACATGCCTTTACCCCCTACTGGTTATGCTCATATGCTTGCATACAAGTCCTTTGGTTGATCTCTTACCCTCCTCCATTGTCTTCCCTCATAGGTTAGATGGTCTGTTTGATGCTTCTATGACTCTGGCTCTATTTTTGTTCATCAGTTTATGTTGTTCATTATATTCCACAAATGAGTGAGATCATGTGATATTTACCTTTCTCCAACTGGCTTATTTGTTCAGCATAATGTTCTCCAGGTGCATCTATGCTGTTGTAAATGGTAAGAGTTCCTTCCTTTTACAGCATCATAGTATTCCCTCGTGTAGATGTACCACAGTTTTTTAATCCACTCATCTGCTGATGGGTATTTAGGCTGTTTCCAAATCTTAGCTACTGTAAAATGTGCTGCTGTGAACATAGGGGTGCATATATCCTTTTTGATTGTTGTTTCTGGTTTCTTGGAATATATTTCTAGAAGTGGGATTTATTAGGTCAAATTGGAGTTCCCTTTTTAATTTTTTGAGGAAGCTCCATACTATCTTCCACAGTGACTGCATCAGTCTGCAATCCCATCAGCGGTACATGAGGGCTCTATTTTCTCCACATCCTCCCCAGCACTTGTCATTTGTTGATTTGTTGATAGCCATTCTGACAGGTGTGAAATGGTACCTCATTGTCGTTTTGATTTGCATCTCTTGGATGATCAGTGATTTTGAGAATGTTTTCATATGTCTCTTGGCCATCTGTATATCCCTTTTAAAGTGTCTATTTAGGTCCTTTGCCTAAGGCAAATATCTTTACTTCTGCAGAAGGTCTGGGAGCACATGCATATGGTCTGGGAGCACATGCATATGGTCTGGGAGCACAGGCCACTGAGCGACAGTCTGTTAGGTTTTTATTCTTGACACACATGATCTGTCCCTTACTCTTGATTGGAAGAGCTTAGGCTCACACAATCCTGCACAATTGACTCATTTAAAGGGAGGAGTTGACCTTTGCCAATTCAAAATGTTGGTCCAAGGGGAGCTGCAAGTCATGGAGCCAAAATGGCAGCTGCCTAAACTCCCTTATTTGACAGAAAAGGTCACTTGTTAATTCTCACACTTCTATGAGAATATCTACAGGTAATTTCCTGGAAGTAGTATTGCCAGCTAAAGGAAGCTTGTACTTAACCTTTTGATAAATATTGGCAAATTCACCTTAAAAATATTTTACCACTTTGTACCCTCTAAGGATATGGGGTGTTATTTTCTGGTAACTGTGCACACTTTCATTTTGGAAGGGTTCAACTTTTGAAAATGGATCTTTCTCATGGTAATTGAGATGTTCCGAAGACAGCAGGTTTAGTCATATATATTCCCATTGTCTGATGTAATTACTTGAAATCTAGTGAAGATGGTGGACTATATTCCCTGTAGATTCAGATATGGAATCTAGGGGCTTGTTTCCTAGAATGTTTAACATAACTAGTGACAGTCTGAAGTGCTAGAAGACCCCGAGTGCTGCTTTGAGAAGCCTGGATTTGTTGTGCTGGGAACCATTTAAAGTCCTTCAGGTGGGGAGTGTACTACATGAGAGGTCTGCTGGCAGTACGTATGGAATGAATGGAAGTGAGTGAATAGGCTGGGAGTAGGCATGTCAGTGGAGAACTGTGAGAGTTCAGGAAGGAGATGAAGAAAACTCAGAATGTGGTTAGAACTGTGGAATTAGAAACACAATGAACAGTTGGCAGGTCCTGTTGATTAAATGGAGAAAATTAGATTAAAGTTGTAAACTTAGGAGAATAGTCAGATAATACAGATAATGAAGTGGGTATAGAAGGAGCCAATTTTGAAAAAACCTGATTTTCTTTAAAAAACCTAGTGATGTTGTCTGACTGGTGTTGCTCAGTGGTTTGAGTGTCAACCTGAGCACTGAAGGGTCATGGGTTCACTCTTTGCACCAGTCAGTGTGTTTCACATCGATGTTCCTCCCTCCCTCTCTCTCATCCCTCCTCCCACTCTAACTAAAAAAGGAGTGGAAAAATATTCTCCAGTGAGGATTAGTAAAAAAAAAAAAAAAATTGGAGAAGGGAAAAGGGAGAAAGTGTAAGTAACTTGGGGAGTTATCCTAACAGAGATAGGTAGTAGTTGAAATTAAGAGTGAATGAGTTCTGGCAAGAAGTGGTTGACAGGGAATTGTTCATTGAGAACTGCATCTTGTAAAGGGGGTCCTCAGTAATGAGATAAGAAATGAAAGACTAATCAGTGAAAGAAGAAATTAATAATCTGAGTAGGAAAAGAACCGAGAGAGACTTACTGAGACCTCACTTTCATTCTTTTACTGCATTTATTGGGCTACATGGTTTCTACTGGAAAACATCATGTTCTTCCTTTGGTAGTGATACCTCAGAAAATTTTGATGGGTTCTTTTTAAAATGGACTTAATTTTATTCCTGCAGTTGAATATTTACTTGAAAAAGCATTTTGGAAGAATGGTTTTGGTGTCACATGCTATGTTCCTTCTGATTACATAAAATCTTTTCAGCTTGTTTTAGTTCTCCGGGTCTTAAACAAAGAAAAGTTGGCCCTGGCCAGGTAGCTCAGTTTGTTAGCCCCGTGGTCGGCAAATGGCAGCTTGCGAGCCACATGCGGCTCTTTGGCCCCTTTAGTGTGGCTCTTTCACAAAATACCACGGCATTGGGCAAGTTTATTTTGAAGAAGTGGCGTTAGAAGAAGTTTTAAGTTTAAAAAATTTGGCTCTCAAAAGAAATTTCAATCGTTGTACTGTTGATATTTGTTGACTAATGAATTTGCTGATCACTGAAACCGTTAGAGCACATGTGTCAAACACAAGGCCCGCGGGCCAAATCCGTCCCACCAGGCCTTGCAATGTGGCCTGCACCGCGCTGTCATCACTGCACTCCGCTGCGTTTCCATCACAATGACAGTTTATGACTGTTCAGTAAACCATTCGGCCTGCGATTTAGGCTGGATTTTAGATTTTGGCCCCTTCTCTGATTGAGTTCGACACCCCTACGTTAGAGCATTGTCCCAATATGTCAAGGTTGCAGGTTTGATCTCTGGTCAGGGCACATACAAGAATGCATAAATAAGTAGAACAACAAATTGATGTTTCTCTCTTTCTCCCTTCCTCCCTCGCTCTCTCTCAAATCAGTAAATAAAAATTAAAAATGAAAAGTTACAACTCAATGTTTGATAGATAAAAGTTCAGATACCTTGTGTATTTTAATTGATCATTTAAAAAACGTGTCCTGGCTTTTGAAACTTGGCTAATAACAAATGAATCCATATCTTTTTACAAGGACATAGTGTGAAGTTAGAGTTTTTACTATCTTGGTGCTTTTTAGAATGGCGAGTATTCACAGGATCAATCTAGAATCAAAGTTAAGAACTTGCAACACTACTGAGAGTCAGCATGTGAAGTGGTAAAAGTGCAGGCCTAGGAAACAGTCTACTTGTTTCACTGCTCACTGGAATGTTATGCTCTTTAATTTTGCCATCTGGAAATAATAGTTTCTACATCATGGTTATTGAATCTATCATGAAACTTACATTATGGTAAGGAGGTGCAGGCAGTAGACAAATATCGGGTCTAGTAATAATTAATGTCGTTTTTAAACATTCGTTTAAAATCTTGCTTGGCGTTGACTTGTATTGACATAACCTTCAAACACGTGGTATCTACAGAACGTGTGAAGTGCAATTAACAAGTTTTGCTTGAAAAAGTTTGTGTTTGGTTTGGTTTTTGTTGCAAAACTAGGGCTAAGAAGATGGCGGATGAAGAGCATATTCGACACTGCATGCTTTACGAGTTCCAATTAGGAAGAAAAGCAAGTGAGGCTGCAAAAAACATCTGTAGTGCTCTTGGTCAAGATGCAGTTAGCACCAGAAAATGCCAGCGTTGGTTTGAGAAATTTCGCGAGGGAAATTTTTCGTTAGATGACAAGAGTGGTCGAGGCCGTGTGTCCAATTTTGATCAAGAAGCTCTTCAAGCTCTTTGGGTGCAAAATCCTCAAATTACCCAACAAGAGCTTGTGACAACTTTAAATTGTTCACAAAAAACAATTTCCAATCAATTGCGTGCACTTGGCAAAGTCCAAAAGTTTGGAAAATGGGTTCCTCATGAGTTGACCGACAACAACCGTAATCAAAGAGTCACAATTTGCAGTTCACTCCTCTCTCGTCAAAACCGTTTGCCGTTTTTAGAGCAAATTGTTACCGGAGATGAAAAGTGGGTGCTGTATGTTAATTTGAAAAGGCAGCCTCAATGGTTGGACAAAAATGAGGCTCCGCAGCCCACGCCAAAACCTGACTTGCATGCGAAAAAAGTGATGTTGTGTGTTTGGTGGAATTTTAAAGGAATTCTTCATTATGAACTTTTACCATCTAACCAAACCATTACAAGTGCAGTGTATAGTGCCCAATTGGAAAGGTTAGTCCAAGCTTTAAGAGAAAAAGAACCCGCGCTGATTAATCGGAAGGGCGTAATTCTTCACCACGATAACGCACGACCACATACTGCAAGAATCACTGCTGAAAAACTGCGCCAGTTGGAATGGGAAGTTCTCCCTCAACCTGCATATTCGCCTGATATTGCCCCTTCCGATTACCATTTGTTTCGTTCTTTGCAAAACTTTCTGCTTGAAAAAAAATTTAATAATGAAGAATGCCTCAAAAATGCATTGACCGAATTTTTTGCATCAAAATCACAAGAATTTTACAACAGAGGGATTAAAATGCTTCCTGAGCCTTGGGCACAAGTAGTAGAAAACAACGGCAACTATATTGTTGATTAAATTTTGTTGTATTGTTTAAATAAATTCGATTTTAAAAAAAGTATTAGAAAACGACATTAATTATTACTAGACCTAATATAAATATGTGCAGTTGATAAGTGAAGGGAAAAAATGGTAGGGCTAATTGCTGTAATTCTTGCTCTTTTTATATCATGGAATAGGAGAGGACTCTCGAGGAGGATGTATTTGAACAGAGACCTGAAAGGGGTCGAGGGAGCGAACTGTGGGGCTATCTGAGGGAAGTGTTCCAGGCAGAAGGAACAGCAAATGCACAAGCCCTGTGGAGGGGCATACTGCAAGGTCAGGGCAGCAAAAGCAGGGTGAGTGAGAGGAGCAATAGGAAATGACTTTAGAGATGGCCACTGACCAACTTAGGGTTTTAAACATAAGAAGGACTTTGGATTTTATTCTGTGGAAGATGGGAAGTTGTTGGAGTGTTGCCAGAGCAAAAAATTTTAAGACAGTCTGGTTGTCACTTCTTTTCTTAAAAATGCTTCAGTTAGTTCTCTATTTCCTTTAGAATAAAGTTCAAATGGTTTATTTTGGCACACAACGTCTTCATAGTCAGGCCTCAGCCTATTTATTTAGCATCATCGGCCTCCTTCCCGCATGGACCCTTCACTTTAGCCAAATTGGATTACGTGCAGTTCCCTGGATAGGTCATGATGATTCATGTTTTGGTGTCTGTCTTTCTGCATACTGTTTACCCTGTGAGGAAACCCTCCCCCTCAGCTCACAGGGTCATTGGCTCTGTTTTAGAGGGTCCTCTTTGTGCTCTGAGAGTGCCCTGTGCCTTGTTCTCTCACCATTCCCTTCCCTGGCCACTTAGTACTCAAGCCATGGAGTCTTGGAACATGTTGCGTTCTTTTAACCAGCTTTGATTTTACTCTTGCCACACCCTTGCCGGTTGAAATTATGCCCATCCTTCAAGAACTAGCTCAAACACTGCCATCTTTTTTCTACCCTTATACTCTGTAGCTCTCTTATACTTAATCATAGTGATCTTAAATTAAAATTTTTCTTTGCCTACTTCATGCCAAATCCTTAGTCTTACTCATTTCACTTTTCATTGTAGCTCCCAGAAGCTTGAAAACCAATGGTTTTCTAATTATTCTATGAACCCTGCACACCACGAACATGTACTGAATGTGAAATCTGGACCAAAAGCAGCCAAAGTGGACAAAGTGGGACATCTGTTAATTTAATGAATTTACTAGGGCATAATGTTGATGATGGCATGGTTACTCTGGTTCTCATGCTTACTATTGGTATCACATTTCAAAATGTAGTTTGGCAAAATGTATTCAGATACATAAATATTCATGTTTTTGACACAGTGACACTTCTGAAAATCATAAGAAAATAATACAAACTATAATGACAATTATAATGTTGCTAATGTTGTAAGTTTACTATTTATGTGAGAGCACCATGCAAAGCTCTTTACATCCATTATTTAATTTAATCCTCAGACTCCCAAGAGGTGTAAATACTGTTAACCTCATGTTATAGATGGGGAAATTAAGTGGTTTACCCAAAATTACACACCTACTATGTTGTCAAATCAGGATTCCCATTGAAGCAGATTGTTTGAAGAATCCATACTTCTTAATTATATGATATGATAAAAGCTTGGGTACAAAATGTTCACAGTAGTGTTACGTAGAATAAATAAATTGAAAGTGATATGTATCATGAATTTTATGCTCCATCTATTCAGTAGAATAATTTTTATAACAATATTCACTTCTGTAAAGTTTATAAGTCTGTGGTTTCCAGTATAGTCACAGAGTTTTACAACTGTTACCAATATCCTATTTCAGAACATTTTATCAACACAAAAAAGTACTCATACCCATTAGCAGTCACTACCTGTTCCCCCATAACCCTACGCAACCACCACTCTACTTTCTGTCTTGATGGATTTGCTTATTTTGGATATTTCATATAGTGGAATTATGCAGTACATGTCATTTTGTGTCTGGCTTTCATTCAGAATAATATTTATTTAATTGCTTTTCATTGCTGAATAACATTCCATTGTTTGGATTTATTACATTTTATTTATTCATTCATTAATAGACATTTGAGTTATTTCTACTCCTTGGCTATCTATCTATATAAAAACCAAGCAACTGGAACCACCGGTCACTCTGACGTGCATGTGCCTGCCAACCGGCCCAATGGGGATGGGGCTGGCCAGCCAACCTCCTGTGGTGCCCTCACCTCCTCTCCCCCCACCACACACACACACACACACCAGCCCAGCCCTGATTGATCAGTCCTGATCAGGGTAGGCCAGCCAGAAAGACCCCACCTGTGCATGAATTCATGCATCGGGCCTCTAGTTATAAATAATGCTGTTATGAATACTCATGCACAAATTTTTGTATGAACATTTTTTTCTTGAATTGTTGGTTAAATAGTAACTGTTTAAGAAGAACTGCCAGACTAAGTTTTCCAAAGCAGCTGCACCATTTTATATTCCTCCTAGCAATGCGTGAAGGTTCCATTTTCTCCAATCTTTGTTAGTACTTGTTATTATGTGTTTTGGGGTATGGAGTGTTATCTCACTGTGGCTTTCATTTCCATTTCCCTAATGGCTGATGATGTTGAGCTTCTTTTCATGTGTGGTCATTTGTATATCTTCTTTGGAGAAATATCCGCTTGAAGCCTTTGCTCATTTTTAAATTGGGGTGTCTTTTTATTGAGTTGTAGGAGTTCTTAATATGTTCTAGATACAATCTTATCAGATGATTTGCAAAAAATTTTTTCCATCTTGTGTGTGTTTTAACTTTCTTGATGGTGTTCTTTGAATCACAAAAGTGTTAAATTTTCGTGTCTAATTTACCTTTTTTTTTTTCACTGTTGCTTGTGTTTTTCAGTTTCATACAAGAAACTATTGCCTGATTAAAGGTTAATTAAATTTACCCTGTGTTTTCTTGTAGGAATTTGAGGTTTTTGATCCATTTTGAAATACTTTTTATATATGGTGTGAGGAAGGTTGTCTAATTTTGTAAGCTTTGGCATGTATTATATAATAGAAATCCATTTGTCCCAGCATCATTCATTGAAAAGACTCCCCCCCACCCCAATTGAATTGTCTTGGCCATAAGTCTTAAGAATTTATTTCTCAGTTTTCAAATCTTTTACATTGGTTCTATGTGTTTACCCTTAACCTAGTACCACACTGACTTGATTACTGTAGCTCTTCAGTAAGTTTTGGAACCCTGAAGTGTGAGTCCTCCCAGCTTTGTTCTTTTCAAGGCTCTTTTGGTACTTTATTCAATTTGGCTGTGAACCCAAAGTTGTAAAAAATAAAGCCTATTTTTAAAAATGTACCCCTAAATTATAATATTTGGATTATGATGAATGTTTTTCCTTACCTCCCCAAATTCCTCTAATATATTGTATTTATAATTTTAAAAATGTAACTTAAGTTTTGGCTAATAGAATAATTTTTTAATTCAAGAGGCAGACCTTAGATCTATAGCTAAAAACCAGTTACCTAACTTTCCAGGAAGAGTGTATGAAGGTGAGGAGCTGGGGTATAATGTCATGGTTAGAATGAGCCAGTCTCAGATTTAACACTCAGCTCTTTGAATTATTTCTCTCTCCAATGAGTTTCCTTTAGTTTCTTCCCTCCCTTCTCAAACACATTACATTAAAAGCCCTCCCTCACACCCTAGCTTGGGACTTTTCTCAGATATTTCCATAGATGAAAATTTGGCATGAATGGTTGAGTAGCTTGAAAGCAAGGATCCAGACACTGCAGTCTGAGCCACATAAGCCACTTTGGTGGAAAGTGATTTTCAAAGGGGAAAGGAAGTCATGCAAGCAGAGCTCTTTACTGCCTTCTCTGACCTCATTGTGTTCTGTCAATTTCTTTGCATCTGTATAGCTCTTTTCTTAAGAAGCATGTGCTATTTAAGGTCAGAGACCTGCAGGTGGTGGTAGGGCTAGTTAAAAGTTTAAATGGGCCCTAGCCGCCTTGGCTCAGTGGATAGAGCGTCAGCCTGCAGACTGAAGCATTCCAGGTTCGATTTCAGGCAAGGGCACATGCCTGGGTTTCGGGCTTGATCCCCAGTAGGAGTATGCAGAAGGCAGCCCATCAAGGATTCTCTCACCATTGATGTTTCTATCTCTCTCTCCTCTCTTCTCTCTGAAATCAATAGAGAAATATATATATATATATATATATATATATATATATATATATATATATATATATATATATATTTTTTTTTTTTTTTTTTTTTTTTTTTTTTTTTAGAAGTTTAAATGGGCACAGAGAGAAGCCAGCATGTGGCTTGGTGACAGACTGCTATTCGTATGTTTTTTGATGTTGTTAATCTTTGTAGGAATCTCCCACGACCCGCGAGGAAAGAGTTCCAATTCAGGGTTCAGGTTTTGGAGAAGGGCCGCACACAAATGAAAAGACTTGAGACTTGAAGAAATTCAATTTTTAGAGAGTGGAGAGAGAGAGAGAGAGGGAGGGAGGGAGGAAGGGAGGGAGGGAGAGAAAGGTTAGAAGCATTGACTGGTTGTTTCCTGCGTGCACCATAATAGGGGGCCAGGTAGTGAACCTGCAAATGAGGTATGTGCTCTTGACTGGGAATCGAACCCGAGATCCTTTGGTACGTGGGCTTATGCTCTAACCAGTGAGCCATAGCAGCCAGAGTTATATGTTCTTTGTAAGTGCTACTATAGAGTGTGTCTATGTTCTAAATAGTTTGGGGTGTTTCTTTTTCTAGTTTAAGCAATGTTACAATCCAGTATATTTAAATACTTCATAGGATTTGCATATTATAGGTGTCCATTTGAGATTTGTTCCAAAACAAAAGCAAATGTTATAGACCTGCTAAAGACCATTAATACAAAAAAAAAAAAAAAAAAAAAAAAGACAAGACCATTAATACCAGTTGTCAACCACAGCCAACTTTATAACATGCCTGCCACAAGCCAACTTAGTAGTTCAAGAACTACTAAGATGGCACTGGCCAGTTTGGCTCAGTGGATAGAGCGTAAGCCTGTGGACTGAAGGGTCCCCCGTTTGATTCTGGTCAAGGGCTTATGCCTGGGTTGGGGGCGTGGTGTGCAGGAGGCAGCCGATCAATGATACTCTCATCATTGATGTTTCTCTCTCTTTCCCTCTACCTTTCTCTCTGAAATCAATTAAAAATATATTTTTAAAAACTCAGTTTTTTTTAAAAAAAGAACTACTAAGATGATTTTCACCATATATTGTTCAGTTGAATTAATCAAAAAAAGGGAAAAAGTTTTTAATTTACATTTTTAAAAAATTTATGGTATATTTATTAATGGCCTTTAGAAACATAAAATACCAATTTTAACTTTTTATAAGGTTTGAAAAAATCACCTTTTCATGTATCTTTATTTCAGAGAGGAATGGAGAGGAAGAGAGGGGTAGAAACATCAGTGATGAGAGAGAATCATTAATTGGCTGCCTCCTGCACGCCCCACACTAGGGACTGAGCCCACAACCTAGGCATATGCCCTGATCAGGAATCGAAACGTGACCTCCTGGTTCATTGCTCAACCTCTGAGCCACGTCAACCGGGCTAACATAATACTTTTTATATAGGTTAAAGGAAAGAGGAGATACTGCCATTATTCATAAATTCAGAATTATGAATAAAAACATAATTTGATTGCTCTTTTTAAAATAACGTACTTGCCATTTAGGGGAGAGATTTATTGTCATCAGTTATAGGCTTTGACTTTTGTAATGCCATGGGAAAACTCTACCCTTCATATTTTAGACTGTTAAAATTTTTCTAAACAGTGCTTATTTTGTCAGATGCTTTTTCCCACTTGGAACTCCATCCATAATAGTTGTGTCTTTTTACAGGCTTAAAAATGTACTCATGGGCTTGTGCTCCCAGTCAAGATGGAATAACAGATTGGATTTACTCTCTTGGCTGTAATCATATAACAAACAAAAGCCCCAAGGGCAAAAAAGTGAAGTTGTAAACACTGAACAATAGGCAACATAGGACAGTGATCCCCAAGAAAGCAGGAAGACACTGGTGAACCCTGTAATTATCTGCACTCAATGCCTGGAGAGTTTCCTGGCTGCGTGTGAAGAGGTGGAATCCAGGCAGAGTCCATCAGTCTTCTTGAGTTGAGAAGACAGAGCTGGAGTCCAGGGAGACCAAGGTGGCTACAGTTCGGAGAAGAGAGCTGCAGGAGACAACTCCACAGGTCTGCAGCAAGTCTTCAGATAAGGACTTAGTGCATGGGCTGCGTGGAAGTACCCAAAGCTGAGAAAGAACCACCCAAAAGAACTAGAGGGAACAAACCCTGATTTTTTTTTTTATCATGTTTGAGAATAGTTTATGTTCCCACCAGCCAAAGAGGAAAAACCTCATAAGTCAGGATATTGGGGAGAGTCCTCAGAAGGGCATTGCCTCAGCAAGGGGGCAAATGAAGCCCTAAATAAAAAACTACTCTGATTCCTTCTAACAAAGTTTAAAACAGGCCTCAAACTGGATCATGTTGTTTCCAAGTAACTGCATCCTAAAACAAAACAATATTTAGATTTATGTGAAAATATTTAGCACTCACTAAGGTAAAATTTACATTTGGCCCCTGGTCAAAAGATAAGACTTGGAATGACACAGGAAAAATACAACCCATAAGTAGGAAAATTAAATAAAAAAGAAAAGAAAAGAAAGAAACCCAGACATGATACAGATGATAGAATTAGTGAACAAAAACATTAAAATAATTTTGACTATTTTCTTTTTAAAAATACATTTTTATTGATTTTAGAGAGGAAGGAAGAAGGAGGAGAGAGAGAGAGGAATATCAATGATTAGAGAGAATCATTGATCAGCTGCCTCTTGCATGCCCCACATTGGGAATTGAACCCACATCCTAGGCAGGTGCCCTAACCAGTAATTGAACCATGACCTGGTTCATAGGTCAATAGGAAATAAACAGCAACCACTGAGCCATCCTGGCAAGGCTAGACTATTTTCCATATGTTCAAGAAAGTAAAGGGAAGATTGAGAGTGTTAAATAGTTATGAAATATAGTTAAAACACCCAGAGTGGACATCTAGAGATGAAAATTGCAATGTGTGAAATGAAAAATATACTACATGGGCTTTACAGCAAATTAGTGCAAGAAAAAACATCAGTAAACTTGAAGCCATAGCAATACAACCTGTGCAAGATAAATTCAGACAGGAAATAAAGACTAGGAAAAAATGAATAAGCCTGGCTGGTGTGACTCAGTGGTTGAGTATTAACCCATGAAACAAGAGGTCACGGTTCAATTTCCAGTCAGAGCACATGCCTGGGTTTTGGGCTCAATCCTCAGTGATTCTCATCATTGATGTTTCTATCTCTCCCTCTTCCTTCCTCTCTCTGAAATCAATAAAAACATATTTTTTAAATGAATAAAGCATTAATGAGCTGTTAGACAATTTCAGGTGACTTTATATGTATAAAAGGCTAATATGCAAAGTGTCCCATTGGTAGTTTGATGGGAGACCCCAAGTTCAATTGCTCGCTGTGATGTGCACTGACCACCAGGGGGTAGCATGGAATGAAGGAAGGCCCCGGCCAGTAGCTGGAAGGCCCCAATTGGCCCTGATTTCTAGCCAGGCCTAGGGACCCTCCCTGTGTACAAGTTTTGTGCTCCAGGCCTCTAGTATACATATAATTGTAGTTTTGTAAAGGGGGGAGTTTTTGAAGATGCAATGGCCCCAAATTTCCAATGTTATAAAAACTATAAGGTCAGAGATTTTTTTTTTTTTTTAAGTGAAAAGGTAAAGAACAGATGTGACAAATAGAAAACAAATGGCCAAGATTTTAGATTTATGCTCTATCAATAATCGCATTAACTATAAAAAGTCTAAGCAACTCAGTTAAAAGGCAGAGCTTAGTAGATGGTTAAAAAAGCAAGACTCAAAAGCAAGATTCAACTGTATACTGTCTACAAGAAACCTTTTAGCATATTAAGATACAAATAGGCTACCCTGGCCAATGTGTTTCAGTGGGTTGAGCATCATCCTATACACTGACAGGTCACCAGTTCAATTTCCAGTCTGAGCAAATACCCAGGTTACCGAATGGATTCCTGGTCAGGGTGATTGTGGGAGGTGGCCCATCAATGTTTTTCTCTCCCCCCCCCCCCCCATTATTTTCTCTCTCTGTGAAATAAAAACATATTTGTAAATACATAGATAAATTTATTTTAAGATGTTACAAATAGGCAAAAATAAAAGGTTGGAAAAGAACATTCCATGCCTAGTACTAATTAAGAAAGTTGGAATAAGTATATTAATTTCAGGCAAACTAGGTTTTAGAGTGAAGATTATTACCAGGAATAAAGAGTCATTTCATGATAAAGTGGCAATTCAAGTGGAATTGAATGCTCTAAGTATTTTTGTACCTAATAACAGAGCTTCAAAATACATCAATCAGAAACTGATAGAACTGAAAGGAGAAATAGATCCACAATTATAACTGGAGATTTCAGTACCTTTCCTCTAAATTTAAAGAACAAGTAGAAAAAAACAAAACAAAAAAACCCCAACAGTAATTTAGATTTAAGTAACACTATCAACTAATTGACATTTACATGACATCCTACCCAAAACAGCAGAATGTACATTCTATTCATTTGCACACAGAACATTTACTAATATGGACCACATTATGGTCTAGAAAATAATGTCAATAAATTTAAAATTACTTAAATCGTAAAAAGTATGTCATCTGACCCAAAGAAAATTAAATTAAAAATTGCAGAAACATATCTGAAAACCCCTAAATATTTAGACACGAATGCACTTTTAAGAAACTCATGGGTCAAAGAAGAAAACATCAAAGATTAATTTAGAATATACATTGTACTTGATTTCATTTCATTTCATTGAAAATGAAAACGATATGCAATTTGTGGGATATAGCAATATATAAGTGCTCAGAGAAAATTTTATAGTACTGAATTAGAGAAATAAGGTTGCAAATTAGTGTCCTCAGCTTCCACCTTAAGAAATGAGAAAAAAAATAATTTAGCCCAAAGTAATCAGAAAAAAATGAGTTAAAAAGTCAAAACCATTGAAATAGAAAACAGGAAATAATAAAGTCAATGAAATCAAAAGCTGGCTTTTTGAGAAGACCAATAAAACTGATAATCCTAAATAGCCTGTTGGATTAGGAAAAGGGGAAGACACAAATTATCAATATTGGGATTAAATGCAATTGGTTAAACTGCAAATTTAAGTTATTAAAAGGCTAAATTAGAGGATTATATGAATTAATTTATGCCAATGCATTAGATACTTAGATGAAATGGACAAATTCCTTAAGAGACACAAAATAACAAAGATCACAAGAAAAAAATAACCTAGGTGTACTGGTTAATGTGGATTTTGTAATAAAAGAAAACACGATAATTTCAAGAGAAACATCAAGTGCTTTATTTAAAGTAATGTTTATCGCTAGCTACACATTTCCACATCTTTCAGGTAATATGTGGATACCATCCTAATAGAACTTTTCATGTTTTGAGGGAAAACCATTCAGAGACCCAATTTTCCACTTCTTCATGTGTTTTGAAGTGCTGCTCAGAAAGTGTGTATGCCATCGATCAGAACAAGTGGTAATCTGAAGGAGCAAGGTGAATACATCGGGTGGGTTAATAATTCCCAGGCAAGATCTTTTAATGTGTCTTTAACTGGCTTTGAAATGTGTGATGGTGTGTCATCATGAAACAAAATTACTTTGCCATGTCTTCTGGCACATTCTGGTCATTTTATAATGAAAGCATGGTTCAAATTGACTGTTTTTTGTTGGTAGCGATCAGTATTCACGATTTTGCCTGGTGTTAGAAGCTTATAATACACCACACCTTCCTGATCCCACCAAATGCAGAGCATTGTCTTTTTTTTTTTTTTTTTTTTTTAATATATTTTGCAGAGAGGAAGAGAGAGGGATAGAGAGTTAGAAATATCGATGAGAGAGAATCATTGATCTGCTGCCTCTTGCACACCCCCTACTGGGGATATGCCCACAACCAAGGTACATGCCCTTGACCAGAATCGAACCTGGGACCTTTCAGTCCTCAGGCTGATGCTCTATCCACTGAGCCATACCAGTTTCGGTGAGCATTGTCTTTTTTCAGAAGCGATTTGGCCTGGCAGTTGCTGTTGATGGTTGACCTGGATCAACCCATGATTTTGTGCATTTGGGATTCTCAAAATCCACTTTTTATCACCAGTCACAATTTGTGCTGTTGAAGCAACATTTTACTGATGACTTTTCTGTTTTCCATTTGTCTTTTGTTCAATTGATGAGGCACCATTTTCCTTCCTTTAAAATCTTCCCCATTGCTTATAAACGATTAAAAATTGTTTGCTGAGCAACGTTTAATCTTTCTGCAAGTTGTTTTTTAGTTTGACATCTTCATCCAATAATGCTTGTAATTGTTGTTCCTCAAACTTTTTTGGTTGACCTGGACGTTCTTTGTCTTTCACATCGAAATCATCATTTTTAAAGCGTTTAAAGTAGCGTTCATCTTGAGATGAAGCATGTTCACCATAAGCTTCCCGAAGTATTCAGCAGCACTTTTCTTCGAAATAAAGTAATGAATTATAACTTTCCACAAATGTTTTTTTGGCATGAAATTTGACATTTTTAAGTGTATAAATATCTATGATATTAATACCTTCAGCAAATTTGACATATGAAGTTATAAAGCTTTCTGTCAATACAACAAAATAGCATACATATCAAAGCACATATATATCAACATATGTGTAACTCTATTGAAAAAAAATCCACATTATTATCTGGTACACCTAATAATCTACTTAGTAAGTGCAGAAAAAGCATTTAACAAAATTCAACATTCTTTGCTGATGAAAAGTTTCAACAAATTAGAAGTAGAAGGGAACTTCCTCATCCCAATAAAGAATATTATGAAAATCCAATATCTGAAATCATATTTAATGTTGAAAAACAATCCTTTTGTCTCAGATCAGGAACAAGGGAAGATGTCCACCTGTCACCACTTCTAATCAGTATTGTACTGGAGTTTCTAGCCAGTGCAGTAAAATAAGAAAAGTAAAAGGCATCCAGATTGGAGGGGAAGAAGTAAAACTCTTTATTCACAGATGATGTGGTTATCTATAATTACTTTTTAAAAGCGACTAGAACAATTAAGTGCACTCAGCAAAGTTGCAGCATACAATATCAATGTAGAAGAGTCAATTATATTTCCTTTTTCTTTTGTGGACAGATTTTATTATCAGGGGATGGGGCTCAGTCCTTCTTGCTTGCTGTCTTCCTCATGATTACAAGGACATTGCTCAGCTCTTTTCTCTTTCCCTTGACATAGATGTGTGTCCCCACCATTTGCTTGATGAATTTTAGGGCCCTCTTGTCCTTAAGAGACCTTGAGCAGTTCTGTGGTTTGCTGCTCATAGGAGGCAAAGCCGCACACCTCTCAGATCATGTCCTGCATGAACTTGGTGTGCTTGGTGAGGCACCCATGGCAGTGACTGTACCTCAGCTTGCTCACGTTATTGGTCACCTAGTGACCCTTGTTGAGGCCCATAGCCATGGGGTAGTGCAGAGCCATGGCTGCTGCTCAATGGTTGCCACAGTGGAAATTATTACATTTCTATATACTATCAAATGAACAAAATAAAAATATTCAATACTTAAGGATACATTTCATAAAATCATGTAAGAATTATACACAGGAAGCTATAAAATATTACTTAGAGAAATTAAGGAAAACCTAAATGAAGAGATAGGTGTTCAAGGATTGGAAGACACATTATTGTCAATTTTCTCTAAAGTAGCAATTGCCAACCAGTGGTCCGTGAGGTCCGAAAGGTTGGTGACTGCTGCTCTAAAGATACAGATCCTAGTCAGAATCCCAGCTGGCTATTTGTAGAAAGTGGCAAGCTGGTTTTAAAATCTCAGAGGAAATGCAAAGAACCTGGAATAGCCAAAACAGTTTTGATTAAGAACAGAGAGGACTTAACAGTATCTGATTTTTAAAACTTATTATATCTACGATAATTAAAACATTGGTATTGGTATAAAGATAAACATATATCCATGGAACAGAAGAGTCCAGAAATAAATATGGTCAATTAATTTTGAGTATGATGACATGACAATTAAGTGGGAAAAAGTTTCTTCAACAAATAGTGGTAGAACAATTTGATATTCATACAAAAAAAACACCCTATAAATTGATACCTTAATTTATATCTTGGCATTATATGTGAAAGTTAATTCAAAATTGATCATAGATCTAAATATAAAACTCAAGTCTATAAAATTTCTATAAGAAAATATTTGTGACTTTGGGTTTGGTAACAATTTTTAAAGTATAACACCAAAAACATGATTTGCAAAAGAAAAAAGATAAATTGGGCTATATCAATATTAGCAATATGTCTTTGAAAGCCACCATTAAGAGACTAACAGGTTAAGCCATAGAATAGGAGAAAATATTCTCAAATGTTTTTATTCAGGATATATAAGAAAATCTGAAAAAGCAGTAATTTAAAAAACCACCTAGTGCCCAGCTGGCATGGCTGAGTGGTTGAGTGTTCACCTATGAACCAGGAAGTCACTGTTTGACTCCTGATTTGAAAATATGCCCAAGTTGTGGGCTTGATCTCTCGTGTGGGATATGCAGGAGACAGCCAATCAATGATTCTCTTTCATCATTGATGTTTCTATCTCTATCTTCCTCTTCCTTCCTGTCCAAAATCAATAAAGATATATTTAAGAAAAAAGAAAATAGCCCAATAAAAAATAGCAAAAGATTTGAATAGACCCTTCATCAAAGAAGCTATATGGATAGCAAATAAGTACATGAAAAGATGGTCAACATCATTTGTCATTAGGGAAATGCAGTTTAAAACCACAATGATACATCTACATATGTGTTAGAATGCCTTCTGTTTAAAAGGCTTACAGCACCAAGTGCTGGTGAGGATGAGGAGCAACAGAAACTCCTATACTTCTAGTGAGAATGCACAATGGTACAACCACTTTGGAAAACAATTTGGTGCTTTTTTCTTTTTTCTTTTCTTTATAATATATTTTATTGATTTTTTTACAGAGAGGAAGGGAGAGGGACAGAGAGCTAGAAACATTGATGAGAGAGAAACATCGACCAGCTGCCTCCTGCACATACACACACCCACACACCCCAACTGGGGATGTGCCCCCAACCAAGTATATGCCCTTGACCTGAATTGAACCTGGGATCTTTCAGTCAGCAGGCCGACGCTCCATCCACTGAGCCAAACCGGTTTTGGCAATTTGGTACTTTCTTAAAGACTCAAAATGTACACGTATCCTGTAACTTAGCCATTTCACTCTAGGCATTTATTCCACATAAAGATGTATAGGACCACATAAAGATTTGTACCTAAATATTCACAGCAGTCTTATTTGTAATAGACAGAAATTAAAAACAAATGTATCAGTTGGTAAATATTCAAAATGTGCATCAATAGGCAAACTTGGCATTATCTTCATGCATTGGAATAGTACTCAACAATAAAAAGGAATGAATACTCAACAATGTATTTGATTTTCAATATAATTTACCATAAAAGAGAAGCCACAGGGAAAAAGACATGATTCCTTTATATGAAATTCTGTAAAATATAATACAACTATTCAGAAAGCAGATCAGTGGTTGCTTGGAAAGATGAGCTGGTGAAGGATGAATTATAAAGGAACACAGGAAACTTTTGTGGGTGACAGATATATTCTTTATCTTAATAGTGATAGCTTTATGGATATACATACATCTGTCAAAACTTACCAAATCATATACTTTATATATAGTTTATTATGTTATGTACTAGAGGCCTGGTGCACGAAATTCATGCACACGGGGGAGGGGGGTCCCCTCAGACCAGCCTACACCCTCTGCAATTGAGAACATCCCTCTCACAATCTGGGACCGCTGGCTCCTACCTGCTCACCTGCCTGCCTGTTCGCCCCTAACTGCCTCCCCTGCCGGCCTGGTTGCCCACAACTGCCTTCCCCTGCTAGCCTGATTTCTCCAACTATCCTCTTCTGCTGGCCAATTTGGTTCTGATTGGTTGGTTTCTATGCCAGTCAGCATCAAAAGCTCCGCCTCCTAGGCAGCCATTAGCTCCCCACAGGACCCGGATTTGGTTCTGATTGGTCAGTTTCAATGCCAGTCAGCATCAAAAGCTCGGTCTGTGAGAAACTAAGTTGGTGGCATAAACACCTACACTGCTGCCTCACACAACAATTTCAAAACTACAACTAAAAAACAAAACGTCTCCCAACCAGTACCACGGGAAATCTGGCTGAGTGGAAGTTCTACAACTAGAAGGAAAGAGAAAAGAGCATTGAGATGTACACAGGCACTGAAAAGCTGAGGTACAGAGGCATGCGATTCAGGTTGGCGGAGGGTGACTGGCTGCTTTTTTCAAACCAGAGGGAGACGAGCTCCCAATTACTCTGAAATCCAGTTTCTGGGGAGATGCTGGGGACCCAAACTCCTATGGAGAGAAGATGGACTGTCTGCCATTGGGTTGGAAAGTGAGGGTGACTTTCTTATAGAGGTGTGCCCAGCAATCATTGTTTACTGTGCTGGGGCCATGGGACGTGGAACTTGAAACTCAGAAATACAGAGACGGCTGACTGGTAGCCATCGCTGTTTCCCACGCCCTAGCCTACTGACTCCCTGAGACCCCGCCCCACACAATCTACAAACCCACCCAAGCTCCACGCAGCAACTTTTGTATATATATATATGGCCTGTCCTATCGCAGCTTAACCTAACAACTGCAGCTCTGGTCAGACAGCTCCAAAACCTCCAAACCCCAAGCAAAGGGGAGAAAACTGTAGTTCTCTGTAGCTCCTGCTGGGTGGCCTCAGACAGTAGCTGGCCTGCACCCCATTGGAGATCCAGAAGCTAGAGTATCTAGTAGTCAGTGTGAGACACCAGATTTCAACTCCTCACATCCATAGTGACACATTCAAGAGATAGACTCAGTAAGCACCAAAGCCCCACTGAAACAAGTCCTGCACCATAAACGTGTCTCCAGCACAGCAGTTCTTCCATTATAGACATACTGGATCCTCACAGCCAATTGGCCTGGAGGTCAATTCCTCCAAGTGATACCAACAACAATCAAGACTTACCTACAACAGTGCTGTACACACAGTCCATAAAGGGGTACACCAAGAGGGTCTACCTCAGGTAACTGGGAGACCGACCCACTGGGTAATATAGGACACCTAGCACAGAAAGCCACCCTACCAACTCAGGGAAGCAGCGAAAATGAGGAGACAAAGAAACAGATCACAAACGAAAGAAATGAAGGAAAACAAATGACTGGATATAGAGTTCAAAACCATGGTTGTAAGATTTTTCAAGAATTTCATAGAAAAAGCCGATAAATTTATCGAGACTCTCAATATGAAAAAGTACCAACTAGAAATTAAACATACACTGACTGAAATAAAAAAATATTATACAGACACCCAGCAGCAGACTAGAGGAATGCAAGAATCAAGTTAAAGATTTGAAATACAAAAGCAAAAAACACTCAACCAGGAAAGCAAAAAAAGAAAAGAATCCAAAAATTTGAAGATAGTGTAAGAAGCCTCTTGGACAACTTCAAGTGTGCCAACATCTGAATTATGGGCATGCCAGAAGAAGAGAGAGAGAGCAAGATACTGAAAACCTATTTGAAGAAGTAATGACCAAAAACTTCCCCTCCTGGTGAAAGAAATAGACATACAAGCCTAGGAAGCACAAAGAACCCCAAACAAAAAGAATCCAAAGAGGACCACACCAAGACACATCATAATTAAAATGCCAAGGGCAAAAGACAATATTAAAAGCAGCAAGAGAGAAACACCTAGAAGGGAGCACCTCTACGATTGTCAGCTACTTTCTCAACAGAAACTATATATGCAGGTCAGACGGGAGTGGTAAGAAACAGTCAAAGTGATGAATAGCAAGAACCTACAACCAAGAGTACTCTACCCAGCAAAGCTATCATTCAGAATTGAATGTCAGCTAAAGAGCTTCACAGATAAGAAAAAGCTAAAGAAGTTCATCACCACCAAACCATTATTAAATGAAATGCTGAAAGGTATTCTTTAAGAAGAGGAAGAAGACAAAAGTAAAATGATGAACAACAAATACATATCTATCAACAAGTGAATCTAAAAATCAAGTGAATTAAAAATCTACAATAGCTAGGATTTGGAAACAGCCTACCCTGTTTCCCCGAAAATAAGACAGTGTCTTATATTAATTTTTGCTCTCAAAGATGCTCTAGGTCTTATTCTCAGGGGATGTCTTATTTTTCCATGCGCTAAGTCTAATTTTCGGAGAAACATGGTAGGTGCCTGTCAGCAGATGATTGGATCCAAAAACTATGGTACATCTACACAATGGAATACTATGCTGCCATAACAAAGAAGGAATTCTCATCATTTGCAGCAACCTGGATGGAACTGGAGAACATCATGCTGAGTGAAATAAGCCAGTCAATGACAGAGAAACACCACATGACCTCACTCATTTATGGATAATAAAGAACATTATAAACTGATGAACCAATAGATAGATATAGAAACAGTAAAGCAAAAATTAGACTGTCAAATTACAGTGGGGAGGATAGGGAGATCTGGGGGAGATAAGAGATCAACCGAAGGACTTGTATAGATGCATATAAGTATAACCAGAGGACACAAAACTTTGGGGAGGGGCATATGTATGGAAGGGGGAGGCAATAGTAAGATCTGTACACAGATAATTAATTTAAAAAAATAAGGGGAAAAATCTGAGGGTCAGAATAAACTGGTGATAGAATCAGGGTCATAGAATGGGAGTGGACTGATAATTCTCGGGGAAAAGAGTGTAGGAGGTACATGAAGATACTGGACAAAAATCTTACACCTATGGATGATGACAGTGTGGGGGAAGTGAGGGCACAGGGTGGGGTGGGAACCGGGTGTAGTAGAGCTATGGAGGGGGAAAGAAGAAACAATTGTAATAATCTAAACCATAAAGACTTATTAAATTTTTTAAAATAAATTTTTATTGTTCATATTATTACAAATGTTCCTTTTTTTTTTACACCCTCCATGCTCTCCTCCACCAGGTTCCTACCCCACCCTCTATCCTTTCCCCATGCCCCCATTGTCCTCATCCATAGGTGCACAGTTTATGTTCAGTCTCTTCCCACATCCCCCTCTCCCCTTTTCCCAAGAATCGTCAGTTCACTCACCTTCCATATCTCTGATTCTATTATATTCAACAGTTAATTTTGTTCATCAGATTTTTTTTTAATTTCCTTGGTTTTTAGATTCACTTGTTGATAGTTATGTATTTGTTGTTCATAATTTTTATCTTTATTTACTTTCTCTTCTGAAAGAACCCCCTTCAGCAATTCATATAATTCTGGTTTGGTGACGAACTCCTTTAGCTTTTTTTTATTAGTGAAGCTCTTTATCTGGCCTTTGATTCTGAGTGATAGCTTTGCTGGATAGATTATCCTTGGCTCTAGGTTCTTACTATTCATCACCTTGAATATTTCTTGCCATTCCCATCTGGCCTGCATGGTTTCTGTTGAGAAATCAGCTGACAATCGTATAGGTGCTCTTTTATAGGTAACTACCTTCTTTGCCCTTGCTGCTTTTAATATTCTCTCTTTGCCTTTTGCTCTTGGAATTTTAATTATGATTTGTCTTGGTGTGATCCTCTTTGGATTCCTTTTGTTTGGAGTTCTGTGCGCTTCCTGGACTTGTAAGTCTAATTCTTTCACCAGGTGGGGGAAGTTTTCTGTCACTATTTCTTTCAGTATGTTTTCGGTATCTTGCTCTCTCTCTTCTTCTGGGACCCCCATAATTCTGATGTTGGTTTGCGTATAGTTGTCCCAGAGTTTTCTTACATTATCTTCAATTTTCTGGATTCTCTTGCCTTCTAGCTTCTGCGGAGGAGTGTTTTCTGGCTCTTTATGTTCCAAATCTTTGACTTGATTCTTGCGATCTTCCATTCTATTTTTAGGACTCTGTATAATATTTTTTTATTTCAGACAATGTATTCTTTATTTCTTGTTGATCCCTTATCATTTCTTGTTGATTCCTTATTAATTCTACTTGATCCCTTTTCATATCCTGATAGGTCCTATTGACCTTTTCTAGGAAATTCTTAAAAACCTTATAAGTGTAGATTTGAACTCTATATCCAGTCACTTATTGTCCTCCATTTCTTTCATTTGTGATCTATTTCGATGTCTCGGCATTTTCACAGCTTCCCTGATGGGGCGGGGCTTCAGGGTGGAGCCTACAGCCTTGGCTTCCATCAGCCCCGCCTTATGAGGCTCCTGAGTCTGTGTTCCCCAGGGTCCTTTAGTACTCATTGCAAGCACCTCTGAGAGAAAGGTGCCCTCGATTTTCGCCTGCTACCAAACAGTCTAGGCTCTCCTCCAATGAGCCCGGTATTGGGGTTCAGTTCAGTTGAAAGTGGAGTTGGAGGTGGCGTTCAGAGCAGTCCGGAGCTTTTGTCTCCTTCCCGCCCGGGGAATCCCGAGGCACAGCCGACCGTCCCTTCTCTGCGCACAATGTGCGTGCCTCCGGGACCTCCTTTCGCCGCTCCCCCGGGGTTGCGCCTTACAGCCCAGCTCCCTATGGATGAGCCTGGGTCCCCGGGGTCTGGCCTAGAACTGGGGTTCAGAGCAGTCGGAACTGGGGCCCAGCACAGTCGGAGCTTTTATCTCCTTCCCGCTAGGGAACGCCAGCCAGGCACTCAGCTGTCCCTCCTCTCCGGCTCCGTCCTCTCCGCGTGTGCACCGCGTGTTTCCGTACCTTAGGCTTTTATAGCTCCTCCGCGCTTCCTTCTGGTTTTCTCCTTGCTTCTCGTTGTAGAATTTCCAGTCAGTCAACTTTCCTGTAGTTCTGGGTAATGTCCATTTTATATTTTAGTTGTATTTTATTGAAATTGTTGTGTGCGGCTGCGGCTAGGTGTTTATCTGTGCCTATTAAAAATTTTTTTTTTAAAGGTCTGCCTCCTAGGCAGCTATTGGCTTCCCACAGCACCCAGATATGGTTCTGATTGGTCAGTTTCTAAGTCAGCGTCAAAAGTTCCGCCTCCTATGCAGCCATTGGTTCTTCACAGCACCCATATTTGGTTCTGATTGGTCAGTTCCTATGCCAGTCAGCATCTTTGGGCCTATCGATGGGGCCTGATCAGAAAGGTGGAGCTGATCAGCAGACCCAGTGGAGGCCTAGAGAGAAATGGAGGTACAGCTGCTGGCCAGAGTGGGAGAGAAAGAGAGAAGCAAGTGCTAATCAAAAGCTGCCACAGAGGCAAAAGATCATTTCCTGGTTCTCTACTCAGGCCTCTCTCTAGCTCTGATTCACAGCCCCCTTAGCGGTCAGTGCTGAGGCTCGCATTTGCAGCTGAAGCAATCTCAGCACTGGGTTGCCATGGTAATCCAGTGCTGACTGCAGGACTAACTTCTGGTTGGTTGAGCCTTGATCGTTACTGGTTGTTACGACCCAGGGTTTTTATATACTAGGATAAGCCATTAAATCTATAAAAATATTCATGTGTATTCAGCATTTATAACATGCTGTTCAAGTTTTGGAATTACGTTGTAAGGGACTCAGAATAATTTTTTAAATACTTTTCCAGTGATTAAATTTGATGAGATGGGAAAACATGTATTGTGTATACCAAGTTTATCTAAAATTTGAGCTTATTACAAAACTAGAAGCCTGATGCATGAAATTTGTGCAGGAGTAGGCTTTCTTTCCCCCAGCTGCCGGCACTGGCTTCCCTCTGGCACCTGGGACCCGGGCTTCCCTGCTGCCGGCAGGCATCCAGGACCTGGGTTTCCCTCGCAGCCCTGGCTTCTTCCAGAAGGACATCTGGTCTAATGAGCATATTATGCTTTTATTATTATAGACTTGTGGCCCAGTGCATGAAATTTGTGCACATTAAATGGAGATTAATTAGAGGAAATATTTTAATACTGCTATTTGCCCTTTCTTTATAATAGAAGTGTCAGAGATGAAAGAAAATTAGTAAAATGTATATAAAAATCTTCCTCCTCTCAGGGTCTGGGGTGCACTTTGGGACCCAGAGTCAAGCCACTGCCCACCCGCAGTGCCTCAAAATTGTGCGATACCCACCCCCAGCTGACCCCACTCTCATTGGGCAAGATCCAGACCCAGCTGACCCTACCCCTGTCTAGCCCTGCTCGGGGGAGGACTCAGCCTGAGGTCCCCTAGTGCACCCTCAGGTACTCTGGCCCAGCACTGGGCATAGTCAGTTTACATGTAAATTGACTTGGTCCTCTGTCAAGCTCCACCAGGTGGGGGTGCGGCCTCAGGTACCAGAGCCTGGCACTGAGGTAGGGGAGGCATGTCCTCAGGTACCCCAGCCTGGCATTGAGGTGGGGGACGTGATCTGAGGTCCCTGTCAAGCCCTGCCAGGCTGGGGTTGTGGCCTGAGGTGCCCTGGCCTGACACCGGGTTGGGGGCACGGACTGAAGTCTCCTGTCAAGCCCCACCGAGTGGGGGACGCAGACTCAGGTCCCCTGCCCCGGCCCAGCGCTGTGCAGCCTCATGTCCCTGCTAATTGCTCCTTAGGCTCGTGTGGGTTATGGAAACCCTACCTCCACTGTGGGCGCCAACATTTTTGTGGTGGTCAATTTGCATATTCCCTCTTTATTTGATAAGGTTGAGAAACTTAATTAATGTTCCAGTTTGGGCTTTCTGAAAATCTGAGGGAATTTTCAGAATGATAAATACCAAATGTAAGGTGTAATTTTATTGTATGTTAGAATGCTGTTACTCAACTGGATGATCTATAATAATAGCATAATATACTAATTAGGCCAGACATGTTTCGGACGATCTTCCAGTTGAAGCCGGGGCTGAAAGTGAAGCCCAGGTACTGGGTGCCTGTGGATGGCTGGAGGAAGCCCTGGTCCCAGAGGCCAGAGGGAAGCCATTGCTGGCACCTGGGGGAAGTAAGACCTATTCTTGCATGAATTTTGTGCATCGGGCCTCCAGTTCTATATAATAAAAGAGAAACATGTAAATTGATTATACCTTTGCTGTGCTTACCAGCTAACCAGGAGTGAGTATGCAAATTAGCATGACAAAGATGGCGGCTAATTTGCTTATCCAGGCACTGAGCGGCCTGGGTCCTGGGAACATCCTCAAAACCCAGGCCACTCCTAGTATGTAGGCCCACACGTAAGCCCTGAGTAGCCGGGGTACCAGAACACCCCAGACACTCTGGACCTATGGGCACAGACACCAGCCCCCCCCTGGGGGGCGTGTGGAGACCCAGCAACCGCTGCATGCACGGCCCGGGGTCTTCACCGCCCCCAAGCCCAGTGCCCACAACGCGGGGCTGGATGCCGGTCTCAGGGGTGTGCCCCCTCCGGATGGTGGGGACATGCCCCTAGCCCAATGGACACAACACAAGGGGTCCTCTGTGCATGAGCTGCAGATGAAACACCTTTTTTTATTTTTTTTTAATATTTTTAAATATATTTTATTGATTTTTTTTACAGAGAGAAAGGGAGAAGGAGAGAGAGCCAGAAACATTGATGAGAGAGAAACATCAGTCAGCTGCCTCCTGCACACCCCCAGGGATGTGCCTGCAACCAAGGTACATGTCCCTGACCTGAATCAAACCCAGGACCCTTGAGTCTGCAGTCCAATGCTCTATCCACTGAGCCAAACTGGTTAGGGCTTCTTAAAAAAAAATAATGATAAATTAAAAAAATATATATATACACACACACACACACACACATATATATATTTTTTTACAGAGAGGAGAAGAGAGGGATAGACAGTCAGAAACATCAGTGAGAGGAAAACATCATTCAGCTGCCTCCTGCACAATCCCCACTGGGGATGTTTCCCCAACCAAAGTACATGCCCTTAACAGGAATCAAACCTGGGACCCTTCAGTCTGCAGGCCGACTCTCTACCCACTGAGCCAAACCAGTTCGAACATAAACACCTTTTCTGACCATTCATTGGTTAAATCCCCTGTCCGCTGCCACTTGCAGTATTCTTGGTAACTTGTGTTATAAGAATCCAAGAAGGTGATCTAGGGTTTTTCTACCACACTCTTGGAGGAAAAAAATGAAGGTCCACTGCTGGAGGGGCTAAGAAATGTCATATACTGCCCTAGCCAGTTTGGCTCAGTGGATAGAGCCTTGGCCTGCTGACTGCAGGGTCTGGGTTCGATTCTGATCAAGGGCATATACCTAGGTTACAGGGCTCCCCCCTGGCTGGGGCCAGGTCAGGGCTTATGCAGGAGTCAACCAATTAAGGTGTCCCTCTCACATTGATGTTTCTCTCTGTCTCTCCCTCTCTCTTCCACACTCACTAAAAAATCAATGGAAACATATCCTCAGGTGAGGATAAAAAAGAGTGAAAGAAATGTCATATCCTATGAAAGACACATCTTGAAAATGCCTAAAGAAAGTTGCCATTTTTTCTTGGTGAAGGGACTGGAGTCCATGTTGATGAAAACACCTTGGCAGCTCGGCTGGCAGTGACTGCAGCAGCAGGGTGATGGGGCTGGCGCCTTTCCCTGGTCAGCCTGGTCGCCTCGAGCAGAAGACTCCCAGTCTGTGAGAGGGGGCAGCAGGCTGGGCTGAGGGGACTCCTCCCCCCAATGCACAAATTTCGTGCACCAGGCCCCTAGTAAATAAATAAAGGGAGAGAAAGTGAAGAATGTTGTAGAGCCCTAATTGTAAAACGGAGTAAGTCAACAGAATTCTAGGCTTGGGAACAATTCTTATGACCTTGATTGGATGACTAGGTATCGATAATACAGTAGGTAGAATAATGGCTCCTTAAAGATGTCTGAAATTCACTGGAATTTTTAATAGTTTAGTTATATTACAGAGAAGAGGGGGCTTTGCAGTTGTGGTTAAGGTTAAATATTTTGAGATGAGGTTATTCTGAATTATCCAAATGGGCCTGATATAATCACAAAGAGACTCTTTTTTCCCCCAGTGCAAGTCATCTTTTACTAGGTGTTAATTGGGATATGAAAGGATTAAGAGGTCATTGGCAAAGTTCATGGTCATTGTGGAGTCCACACTGTGCCCTCTTCAGTGGTATTTTTGTCCCCCTGGTGTTTGAGTTCCTTGTAAGAATGGCAATAGCTGAAAAACATGGAAGTTGCTTCGTTTCTTCACATTGACATACTTTTATGATATTGGTAGTAACCTCTTTGAAAAGCTCCTGAAACTTTCCAACAATGTTAGGGGTGAAATCCCACATTAGTATCAGCCTGGTAGCTCCCCTAATTTGACATCTGTGAGTTTCTTCTTCACTGGTACGACTGATGCCATGTTGGCGTCTGGGCTGTCATCACATAGATTCTTTAAAAACGAGGTAACTGTGCTCAGAGGGAGATGTGACTATAGAAGAGTGTTCAGTGAGGTGCAATATTGCTGGCTTTCAAAATGGAGAAATAGGGCCATGAGGAATTTGGGTGGTCTCTGGAATCCCGGAAAGGAAAGGAAATAGAATCTCTCTCAAGGCCTCACCTTGCTCTTAGCCCAGTAAGGTCCATTCCTGACTTCTGACCTCCAGAGGTGTAAGACATTAAATCTGTATTATTTAGGCCATTAAGTGTGTGGTAATTTGTTATGGCAGCTATAGAAAACCAGTATAATATCTAAGGGGGGTAAAGCTCAGAATTAGTAATGTTTGCCAAAGGGTTGCAATGGAAAGTAAACTCTTTAATACCAAAATAACTTTTTCCATTCCTTGAGAGTTGTTTTCCTTTCTACATTTCAAACTTCATTTTCCCATAAAGTAAAATATCTATTTACTAATTTAAAAGTAATTCTAAATAGAAAATATTAGCATTGGGGTAAGCCTTAAATATCATTCTAGCCTACCCCCTGAAATATACAGTTGGAGAAACTGAATGAGGGTCAAAGATTCCATAGCTAATTACTAATAGATCTGAGTTTATATTCAGGCATGTTTTAGTGTTCTACCACATATACCCTTTAATTAGAAATTTGTGAACATTGAACATTCAGGTACTGTGTAATTCTCCAGATTAGATTTTTCAGAGTAGATTTAGAGAAGGAATATAGTCCACTGGTAATATGATATTTTAGCACTGATTGCTCATAGTGCCTGGCATTTTGCCATTTTTATATTGACTGCTTTTGAAAATCACAATTCATTCCATTGTTTCTTAAGTGTCTGTTGTATATCATTCATTTATACTAGGTTGTTGGGGTACAAAAATGAATAGGATACATTCTCTACCTATACCAGGTGTACCAGTTAATAATGCAGATTTTGTAATCAGAGAAAACATGATAATTTCAAGAGAAACATCAAGTGCTTTATTTAAAGTAATGTTTATCGCTAGCTACACATTTCCACATCTTTCAGGTAATTTGTGGATACCATCCTAATAGAACTTTTCATGTTTTGAGGGAAAACCATTCAGAGACCCAATTTTCCACTTCTTCATGTGTTTTGAAGTGCTGCTCAGAAAGTGTGTATGCCATCGATCAGAACAAGTGGTGATCTGAAGGAGCAAGTCTGGTGAATACATCGGGTGGGTTAATACTTCCCAGGCAAGATCTTTTAACGTGTCTTTAACTGGCTTTGAAATGTGTGATGGTGTGTCATCATGAAGCAAAATTACTTTGCCATGTCTTCTGGCACATTCTGGTCGTTTCATAATGAAAGCATGGTTCAAATTGATTATTTGTTGTTGGTAGCAATCAGTATTAATGATTTTGCCTGGTGTTAGAAACTCATAATACACCACATGTTCCTGATCCCACTAAACAATCGATTTCCAAAGCGATTTGGCCTGGCAGTTGCTGTTGATGGTTGACCTGGATCAACCATGATTTTGTGCATTTGGGATTCTCAAAATCCACTTTTCATCACCAGTCACAATTTGTGCTGTTGAAGCAACATTTTACTGATGACTTTTCTGTTTTCCATTTGTCTTTTGTTCAATTGATGAGGCACCATTTTCCTTCCTTTAAAATCTTTCCCATTGCTTGTAAATGATTGAAAATTGTTTGCTGAGCAACGTTTAATCTTTCTGCAAGTTGTTTTTTAGTTTGACATCTTCATCCAATAATGCTTGTAATTGTTGTTGCTCAAACTTTTTTGGTTGACCTGGATGTTCTTTGTCTTTCACATCAAAATCATCACTTTTAAAGCATTTAAAGCAGCGTTCATCTTAAGATGAAGCATGTTCACCATAAGCTTCCCGAAGTATTCAGCAGCACTTTTCTTCGAAATAAAGTAATGAATTATAACTTTCCACAAATGTTTTTTTGGCATGAAATTTGACATTTTTAAGTGTATAAATATCTATGATATTAATACCTTCAGCAAATTTGACATATGAAGTTATAAAGCTTTCTGTCAAAACACCAAAATTGCATATATATCAACATATGTGTAACTCCATCTATTGAAAAAAAAATCCACATTAGTAACCATTACACCTAGTATATACAGTCTACAGATCTTTGTCATATGTTACCTTGCTGGCTTGTTCTTAGAAATCATCATCAGAGCCGAAACCGGTTTGGCTCAGTGGTAGAGCGTTGGTCTGCGGACTGAAGGGTCCCGGGTTCGATTCTGATCAGGGGCATGTACGTTGGTTGCGGGTACATCCCCAGTGGGGGGGGTGCAGGAGGCAGCTGGTCGATGTTCCTCTCTCATCGACGTTTCTAGCTCTATCTCTCTCCCTTCCTTTCTGTAAAAAATCAATAAAATATATTTTTTTTTAAAAAAAGCATCATCAGACTTGGAATCAAACTGTTTGGCCCTAGGGGACTCAACCCAAGTTAATTCCCCTGTGACACAGGTAGAAATTAATTGTTTTAATAAAAAAAACATGAACAAGCAGTAGAGACTCACTCCTACTGTCTTCACTCTTATAAAAATTTAAGTAAGTTCCACGGAAATAGAAATTGTTTTGTTGTTTACAATGCATCTCCATTGCCTAGAATACTACCTGACACATAGTTGATGCTCGGTAGGTATTTGCTGAATGAATAAGTGAATGCCCCCTTATCTTTCAACTTTCAACTCAGATGTCTCCTTCCTATAGAGTTCTTTCCCCCCTGAGTTGGTTACTCGATTCTTTTTTTTTTTTTTTTTTTTTTTTTTAATCTTCACCTGAGGATATGCTATTGACTTCTTAGAGAGAAGAAGGCGGCGGGAGACAGACAGACATCCATTGGTTGCATCTCATATCTAACTGCCCCAGCCAGGGACTAAGCCCACAACCTTTTTGGTGTACAGGACAATGCTCCAACCAACTGAGCCACCGAGCCAGGGCTGCTTTCACTTCTTTTGGGTATAAACCTAGGAGCGCAATAGATGGATTGTATGGTAATTCTGTTTGACATTTTGAGGTACTACCAAGTTTTTCCATAGAGGCTGTGCCATTGACATTTCCACCAGCATGAGGGTTCCAATTTCTCTACATCCTCACCAGCACTTGTCATTTTCCCTTCTTTGGTAATAGCCATGTTAATGGGTATGGTATCTCATGGTGATTTTGATGTGCATTTTTCTTATAACTAGTGATTTAGAGTACCTTTTCATGTGCTCATTAGCTATTTGTATATCTTCTCAAAGGTTTCTTTTTTAAAGGAGAAAAAAGATGAGCATGTATAGGAGGATTGTTCGTCTCCTCATTCCCGCCTCAGTGTGGAGGAAAGTAGGTAAATATAAATAGTGTGCAGTTTTATATAGTTGGATTTCTGTCTTTATATTTGGTCTGGTTTACCTCTTTTGTGTATATATGTCTTGTCTACAAATAGATAACTCTTGACTGTCACTACTGTGTTACTAGACTTAAATGGTTGAGAGATGTCTGGTATTAAAAGTAAATGAGGGCCTTCCAGTTCATCCTTACATGGATATTCTCAAAATTAGGATGCACTTGTATTGCATTCACTCCCAAGCACTAGGTAGAACTTCTTGTGTTCTTTTGTGTGTGTGTTTTACAATAGTTGTAGGAGTCTGAAAGGCTTTATGGCCCAGACATCTGTGGTACTTAGAATGGTGCTGTGATTTTCTATGCTTCTAACACAGTAGCCAGTTCCTGTATTCTTTTTTGTGAAAACTCTCCTGTGAGGACAGTATAGTACAAGATGCCGACTGATATTTTAACAAAGAGAGCAATATAGTAAATAATATACACGGGAAATTAATGGATAAAGCTTTAAAGTGACTTTTCATTTGGGGGGAATATGAAGATTTAATTATGTTAACTGATGCTTTCAGTGTACTGTTGATGACATTTTAAGCGTATTCTCATTTTTCTGTTATATCTCAGGTGTTGGCTGACTGGCACATTGGAGAGTATGTGCTTATCTGGCATGTCCATAACAGAAGGAACTGTGCGTTCCTCTCTGCTGAACTGAGTTGCAATTTCTCCCCTTTGGCAGTTCAGAACAGCGATCATATTAATCATAGATTAATATCCATGGCTACATGGTGATTTTAAATCCAGAGTAAACCTAGATTAGAAAAGGCTCTCTTATGGGGAAGAAGGGGGGGAAGTACTTCTAAAGAAGTATATGTGTCTTACAGGCTTTTAGGAATCCTTTGTTTTTATTGCCTTTTTTCTTTTCTCAAGTTAGTCTTAAAGGAAGGGGAGAGAGAGAGAAACGTCAGTGTGAGAGAGAAACATTGACTGGCTGCCTCCCACACATGCCCTGACTGGGAATTGAACCTGCAACCTAAGTATGTGCCCTGACCAGGAATCAAACCACAACCTTTTCGTGTACAGTATAGCGCTCCAATTAACTAAGCCACTCAGGGCCTGTTATATGAAAAAAATATATAACACTATATCAAAGAAAAAGGTTTTTTTTAAATATAATTTGTTTCGTTTGCTTATAAAAATTTATACCCCAAATGGCATAACTGGAATTAAAGAGAAATACTGGGAAGTTCAGTTTATTTCTTTATTCTTCCAGATTTATATGTTTTCAAAAGTTGTTTTATCTTTGCATTTTAATTACTCATTCTATCCCTCTTCATATGGATTCCGTTTTACTCAGAACTGTTCTCTGAGATTATGAAGAATACTTGTATCCCTTGAAGTGTTAAAGCCAAGAGTGAAGAGCAAATCAGCTTATATAATTTTTATATTTATTTGAACTTTAGAAAGCCATTATTTCCCAAGGTCAGGGTTAGGACCCAAAATAAAATGTTGTGTTCTTTTTGATTGACAGTATTTTCATTTAAAAATTGAGCTGATCCAAATGATGAACATTCAGAAGAAGAAAAATGCCTTTGGATGTACTGTAGACATGTTTTCTCGGTGCTTTGGTTTTGTTTTTTGCAATATTTGTGCTCGCACATGCTTTTTCTTAAATGATTGGAAAGTACTATTAAATGGCATACTTCCTGTAACAGCTCACCCTAAATACTTCAGCATATGTCTCCGAAGAATGAGGATGTCGTTTTGCATAAGACCACAGTACTGTATCACATTCTAGAAAGCGAACATTATACAATAATAATAACATAATATACGGTCTGTTTTTACAAATTTTTCTAATTCTTCCCCAAATGTACTTTAATAACTTTTGTCCCCTAATCCAGGATCTAGCCAAGGACCACACATTGAGTTTGTTGTGTCTTTTTAGTCTCCTTTAAACTAGAGCAGTTCCTCCCCCCTTTTGTTTGTTTGTTTATTAGTTTTTTTGGTCTTGTATGACATTAACATTATTAGGAGTCTATGCCAGTTGTTTTGTAGAATGTTTGACAACCTAATTTTATCTTTTTTTCTTGATTAGTTTCAGGTTAAGCATTTTTGGTAGGACTACTACATGTATGCTTTTCATTACTTCATGTCAGGAGGCACAGTGACATCAGTTTGTGGTTTTATTGGTGATGCAGAGCTTAGTCATGATGTAGATCACTTGTATTAAGGGTACATCTGTTAGATCACTTTATTGCAAAGCGCTTTTTCCTTTTTTTTAATAAGTCAGCTGTAGGTACATGCTTTGAGACATGGGACTGTCCTGTCCCTAATAACATTTCACCTGGTGGTTTTAATTTGCTTATTGATTTAATTCAGGGTTTCCCTTGGGGTTCTGTTGTTGGATCTGTGAAGCAGCAGCTCCTCCCCTTCTCCCAGCCTACCCCCTTGTGTATGTATTTTTCCAGGGATGTAATCCATGACCTCCAAAATAGTTAAAAGATTTTACTCCTTGTTTTTGAGGTGCTTTCTACAAGTTTCTGTGCATCACAGAAGTCTGCTCTAAGGGGAAGGTTTCTATTCGCTGGGATTCAGCCCTGTTCATCTACTTTTCCTAATTATCTAGCCAAGCTTCCCATGCAACCAGATACTTAATTTTTGTTGTTGTCTGTATGAGAGTGCTTTGTTCTGGCCTTTCCCTTATTCTGAGCCACGCATTTTGGATCTTTTGTATTTGTCATAAACTGTTCTAGAAGATAAAGCAAAAGGGTTTAGCCCCAGGTTTTTGGTGTTCTCTCTGCGATTTTGGGGACAGCAAAATTTGATTTGTGTCTTTGTTGACACTGAAATAAATTTAGGTCAATTGGAAATGAGTTAAAATACTACAATATAGTTTTAGTTGTCTTGAGACATTTTCACAAGTGTAAAATAGCTCTTTTTGACTGTGTAGGCAAGAAGATCCAGCAGGTGACTTTAGAAAGCCGTGCATCATTAAGCCTATTATAGAATAGCTATAGAGTGACTAATTCTTGACTTTCCCTGCTCAACCAGGAGAGCAGTATGGAATTAATCATGGCAGTACCTAGTGAGGTGTGCTTTGTTTCATCTATTTTTAAATGTATATATTTTATTGATTTCTTACAGAGAGGAAGGGAGAGGATAGAGAATTAGAAACAGCGATGACAGAGAAACCAACCAGCTGCCTCCTGCACACCCCCTACTGGGGATGTGTCCGCAATCAAGGTACATGCCCTTGACCGGAATTGAACCTGGGACCCTTCAGTCCACAGGCCAATGCTCTATTCACTGAGCCAAACTGGTTAGGGCTGTTTCATCTATATTAATTAGCCTTTGGTAACATTGATTTGCCTTGCAAATCAGTGCTAATCTCTTAACATACATCATCTTATTAATGTCTCACAGTAACTGTATGAGCAATGTACTTTGTCCATTTTACAGATGTGAAACTGAAGCTCAGTGTGACATTAAGTATGTTTGCAAGTACCAAACAGATATTGCTGGAGCTAGGACTCGCACTGGGATCTGTCAGCTTCCAAAGCCTGATTATTTCTGATAATGATTAAATTAAAATTTCTCTTAACAGATCACTTGATAAGTTCTTAAGTCTGTCAAGAATATGGCTGTAGGAAAAGGATGTTTTCAAAGTTCTGAAAGCACTGGTTCTCAAAATGTAATTATCTTAAGGAATATAATCACTACCAAACATACTTTATATTGCTGTCTAATTTGGGACCAGTGCTGGATGGGAAATTGAAGAATCGGATAATGTTTTATTTACGTGCCTTATGACATCAACACGTGCTTATAATAACGTTTTTTGTGTTTTTGTTTGTTTGTTTTTATTTTCAGTGTTTAACCTTATTGCCCCTAAGTAAATCTTAGGGGGTCATAAATGCTCAGTTCCTGGGAGCATTTTATGATGCACAAGGAAATGATATTTTTCCTAAAATATGTTTCTCCTCAGCAGGTTTTCAACTTACAAAAGACAATGACTACTGATGAAGGTGCCAAAAACAATGGAGAAAACCCAGCAGCAGCTGTTGCCGAACAAGGAGAGGATATTACCTCCAAAAAAGACAGAGGAGTACTAAAGGTGAGGCCACAAGGATGAATGATAGGAAGGGAAATTTACTGTTTGTGAAAATCTTGTGTGTGTGTGTGTGTGTGTGTGTGTGTGTGTGTTGGGCGGGGGGGTAGTCTGGAGAATGTTTACTGAGGCTTACTAAGTGACAAACATTACTGTTAAATTCTCATTTCATTCATAATTTGAGGTTTATTTTTAATCCCAGATTATTGATGGTGAAACTGAGGCCCAGCCAAACATTACCACTAAATTATTATTTCATAGCATGAAGTTTATTTTATTTTATATGTGTGTGTGTATATGTGTGTGTATATACACATATTTATTTTATGCGTGTGTGTGTGTGTGTGTGTGTGTGTGTGTGTGTGTGTATACACATATCACTTGAGGATATTTTGCCATTGATTTTCAGAGAGAGTGGAAGGGAGGGAGAAGGAAAGAGAAAAAAAGAGAGAAGAAACATTAATATCAGAGAGACATATCAATGGGTGGTCTCCCACACTCACCCTGACTGGGGCAGGGATCGAACCTAGAATCCAGGCACATGCCCTTGTCTGGAAATGGAACCCATGACCCTTTGGTGTGAAGGTTAAAGCACTAACCATTGAGCACACAGGACAGGGTTTGAGGTTTATTTTATTTTTTTAACATATTTTATTGATTTTTTACAGAGAGGAAGAGAGAGATAGTTAGAAACATCGATGAGAGAGAATCATCGATCAGCTGCCTCTTGCACACCTCCCATTGGGGATGTGCCCGCAACCAAGGTACATGCTCTTGACCGGAATCGAACCCGGGACCCTTCAGTCCCCAAGCCGACGCTCTATCCACTGAGCCAAATCGGTTTCGACTGAGGTTTATTTTTAATCCCAGATTATAGATGGTGAACTGACAGACCCAGCTAGGTAATTACTTGCCCAGTATAATATGTATAAATAAAAGCAGATCTGGAGTTCAGGTCCAAGTTATGTCTGACTCCAAAAGGTGAAGTGTATACAAATGTATTATTTTAATATAATGTTTCAGTATATTAAATCTAGCCAATAATTTAAAAGACTTTTTTAAAGGAAAAAAAGAAGAGTTTGCAAAATTCAAAAGAATTTGTTGTTTTGTTGTTGTCACCAGAGGATATGTTTATTAATTTTTTTTATGAGAGAGAGAGAGAGAGAGAGAGAGAGAGAGAGAGATTAATCCATTGCCTCCACACACATCCTGACTGAGGATTGAACCCTCAACCTTTTGGTGTTTAGGCAACAGACACTTCAATCAGCTGAGCCACCTGGCCAGGCAAGAGCCTGTTTTTACATACAACCTAGGAGCCCAGCTGAAGAAACTGCGGCACTGCCTGCCTCACACCTCAACCTCTTCACACAGAGCTCCAGCGCGCCTGGCCGTGCCCCCACCCCTCTGCCTTCTCTGGTGGCTTCAAGCCCCACTCTTGGTCCCTCCAGTCGCTCCGACTGGTCCCTCCTGCGCCAGGCACCTCCCCACTTCCACCCTTTCTCCAGAGTGATGTCCTGGTGCCAGAGGAGAGCGTGGAAGCCTTCCGCCTGCTGCGCTGTGCTCCTTCCCCTGGCAGTGGACAGTAGAACGCTCTGAATGCGGGCACTGGGTAGCAAGGACTGGTGATGGGGGTACTATGGGCTCTCACCTGCGCCCTCTCCAGCATGGGATGGTCCTACCTCCTCCAGGCACCTCTCCACTTCCGCCCTGTCTCCAGAGCAATGCCCCCCCTTGCACACTCAGGCAGCCTCCTGCAATCAGTTGTTACATGTTACAGTGCCCCGACCATTATCATATTAGCTCTTTATTATTATGACTAGAGACCTGGTGCATAAAATTCATGTACAGGGGCGGGGGGTGTTCCTCAGCCCAGCCTGCATCCTCTCCAATCTGGGACCCCTTGAGGGATGTCTGACTGCCTGGTGGAATCAGGCAGTCAGACATCCCTCTCACAATCCAGGACTGCTGGCTCCCAACTGCTTGCCTGCCTACCTTCCTGATTGCCCCTAACTGCTATGCCTGCCAGTCTGATCACACCCTAACCACTCCCATGCCAGCCTGATTGATGTCTAACTGCTCCCCTGCCAGCCCATTTGTCCCCAACTTCCCTCCACTGCCAGCCTGGTCACCCCTAACTGCCCTTCCCTGCAGGATTGTTTGCCTTCAACTGCACTCCCTTGAAGGCCTGGTCCCTCTCAACTGCCCTCCTTTGCAAGCCTGATCCTCCCAACTACCCTCCTCTGCTGGCCATCTTGTTTCCACATAGGGGCAGGATCTTTGACCACATGGGTGCAGCCATCTTGTGTGTTGGAGTGATGGCCAATCTGCCATCACTCCAACACACAAGATGGGACAGAGGCCTGGTGCACAGGTAGGGGCTAGCTGGTTTGCCCTGAAGGGTGTTCCAGATCAGGGTGGGGTTTCCTTGGGCTGTGGGGTGGCCTGAACGAGGGGCCTGTGGTCGTTTGCAGGCCGGCCACTCTCCCCAGCAACCCAAGTGGAGGCCCTGGTATCTGGGATTATTTATCTTCTATAATTGAAACTTTGTAGCCTAGAGCGAGCCAAGCCTCCTGCTCTCTCTATATATATAAAAGTCTAAGCGACCGGTTGACTGTTCTACCGGTAGCTACAATGCGCACTGGCACCATAGGGCAAACCCTAAACACAGGAGCGGAAACCACAGGCATAGAAACATGGAACAGACTGATGAATCTCAGAGGGAAGGGAGGAGGAGGGAGGGCAGGAAGATATTAACCAAAGATCTTATATACATATTAGAGGCTCGGTGCACAACCAGTGGGGTCCCTCAGCCTAGCCTGCGCCCTTTCACAATCTGGGACTCCTCGAGTGATGTCTGAGAGTTAGTTTCAGCCTGATCTCTGCAGGCTAGGCCTAGGAACCCCACCAGTGCTTGAATCCATGAACTGGGCCTCTAGTAAACTAATAAGATTTTTAGTTTTGGAAGGCTAGTAAGAAACATTTTGAGATTGTAAATTTTTAAAAATCATATCATTTATTACTGTCTGGAGCTTCAGGCTTTTGTTAAGATTGAATAGGTTTACTAACTGTGTGACCTAGGGCAGTTTAGTTAACCTATTTGTGGGGAATAATACTACTACTTAGCTCATAGAGTTATCAGGATTACATAAAGCATTTAGTAAGGTGCCACGCCCATGGTAATCTCATATATATATGTATTCATTTTTATTTTATTTTATTTGTTTGTTTATTTTTAAGACCAAGGCAACTCTGAAGTCAGTAACTGGCCAAAGAACATAAAATGATATTGTGTCCAAAACCGGTTTGGCTCAGTGGGTAGAGCGTCAGCCTGCGGACTGAAGGGTCCTGGGTTCGATTCCGGTCAAAGGCATGTGCCTTGGTTGCGGGCACATCCCTGGTGGGGGGTGTGCAGGAGGCAGCTGATTGATGTTTGTCTCTCATCGATGTTTCTAGCTCTCTGTTCCTCTCTCTTCCTCTCTGTAAAAAATCAATAAAATATATATATTTTTAAATCAATAAAATATATTTTAAAAAAATAATAAAATGATATTGTGGACCTTACTTTTTTTAAAAAATGAATTGAGACTAGATTGTAGCTTTAGAACAACTCCAGATTTTGATACAAGATTGTCTTGCTGTGGAAACTTGAAGTGATACCACAGTACCTGACTTCTTGATTGGGCAGATAGGATGACTACCGTATTCATCCTATCTGCCCAATTACTGGTTCACAGTCTTGGAAATGCAGATTCCCTCTGGGTGGGGCTCAGGCTCCCACATACTGCGTGTAGTTCATGAATATGAGCACATCTAGAGTAGCAAGTAATTTCTTTTAGGTTAATTTTTTAAAAACATTTTCCCCTGCACCAGTTTTGAATCTACATTTCCAGGACGTGAACAACTAATTGGGCAGATGGGGTGAATGGCTACCAGGAAGTCAGATAGCTGTGCACACCAGCAATTAATATGTGAAATCACTTCAGATTTCCACAGCAAAATGAAGACCTTGAAGGGCAGAAATGATTTTTTTAAGTAGCTCTTATTTTTAAAATTATAATCATTTTCCCCAATTTTATTGATATACTTAACCTATAACAGTATGTAAATTTATGGTGTAGAATGTGATGATTTGATACATTTGTATGTTTCAAAATGATTATCACAATAGGGTTAGTTAATCCTCCATCACCTCATATAATTACCTTTTTTTTTCTTTTTTATGGTGAGAACATTTAAATTTTAATACTTTAACAATTTTCAGGTATATAATACAGTGTTGTTAATTATGGTCAGCATACTATGCATTAGATCCTCAGAATTTACCTATCTTATATCTGAAAATTTTTATGCTTTGACTTACATTTCACCATATGCCCTAACCTTTAGCCCTTGGCAACCACCATTTTACTTGCTGTTTTTGTGAGTTCAACTTTCTTAAAATTTAACACATAAGGGCTATGACTGTTTCTCTTTGTCTGGCTTACTTCAGTTAGCATAATGTCCTCAAAATACATCCATATTGTCACAAAAGGTATGATTTCCCTCTCTCGTGGCTGAATAATATTCCTCTGTGCACACTATATTCATGTATGTGGGGGGGCATGTATGTGTGTATGTGTATCATATCTTCTTTATTCAGCCATTGCTGTTGTGAATAATGCTACAATGAACATGGGAGTGCAGATAACTTTGAGATAGTGATTTTGTTTACTTTGGGTTTATATACAAAAGTGAGATTGCTGGTAGTTTTATTTTTAATTTTTTAATGAACCTCCATGCTCTTTACCCTCCCCCCCCATTGATTTTTAGAGAGAGTAGAAGGAAAGATGGGGAGAGAGATAAACATCAAAATGAGAGAGACACATCAGTTGGTTGTCTCCTACATGCACCCTGATCAGTGCGGGGAACCTGCAACCAAGCTATGTGCCCTTGATCAGAATCAAATCCAGAGCCCTTTAGTCCTGGGGCTGATGCTCTGTCCACTGAGCCAAACTGGGTAGGGTAATAATTGAGGTCAGACCCTTCTCCAAAAAAAGATGTTCTTGAGACATTAGCTATCATCCTCTAAAAAATGATTGTGTTAGCATAGGTGATTGACATGATAAATTACACCACAACATGCCTGGATTTGATTTTCTTTTCCCAGGACTGACCAATTGCATTAGTGGCTTGCTCTGCCAAGAACAAAATAAGTAAACTGGATTTTATAATAGCTAAATATTTTGCAGCTTGGAGGGTTTTTTTTTTAGGCATTTCCTTTTCTAGAAAATAAGTTATTCAGTATTATATCAAACTGTGCAGTCACTCTGGGTTTTTATAGATTGAATATTCAAATAATAGGAAGGGTAACCTGTTACACCAGGAAATTGGGCTTTTTGAAATTAAATCAAACTAGTAGGATCTAGTCAGAAGCTAATCTTTTTATCAAAGTAGGGAATAAATAAAACCTCACCTTTGGAATGTTGCTTTAGACTTCTTTTTGAATGTTTTTGAAAGTCTACTAATCTTATCTAATTCAGTTTGTATATGGACTGGCTGTGTTTTGAGAGATTTTAGTGTCAAAACATGGGGAGCATTAAACCAATGAAGCAGGATCTGTTGGTAAGTTATTTTGAGGGAGCAATGTTATTAACAGGATTAAATGTAGTATTAAAAATTAAGAGTAGAATAGGACAATTTTCTAATAGTGCAGGTTTTTAAGAGAAGTAGGAGGGGAGCATTTAGAAAAGACAGGTAATTATTTGCATATCTGCCTGGGTGTGACATGAAATGGTCTGTAATCTTTTCATTCTCTGCTTAAATGTTAAAAAAGTTTCACCTCCTTTTTCTTGATGTTTATCTTTTTTAGATTGTCAAAAGAGTGGGGAATAGTGAGGAAACACCAATGATCGGAGATAAGGTTTATGTCCATTACAATGGAAAATTGTCAAATGGAAAGAAGTTTGATTCCAGTCATGATAGAAATGAACCATTTGTCTTTAATCTTGGCAAAGGTAAGAGGTTATTTTTGAGTTTTGTTTTGCTTAGAGTTTTTACTATTTATATTATATAGGAGCTAGTAGATCCTTTTTCGCCAGAAGTTAAAATATTTTTTTAATCCTTACCCAAGAATGTTTTGTGTGTTTTTTAAATGTGTTCTTATTGATTTCAGAGAGAGGAAGGGAGACGGAGAGAGAGAAACGTCAATGATGAGAGAATCATTGATAGGCTGCCTCCTTCACAATCCAGGGGTCCTCAAACTTTTTAAAGTGGGGGCCAGATCACGGTCCCTCAGAGAGCTGGAGGGCCGGACTATATGAACTACTAATTCCTACTGTAACACCTCGGCTGCGCTCACTGCCCAAAAAACCTGGTGGGCCGGATCAGACTCCTCTGCGGGCCGCATGTGGCCCACGGGCCGTAGTTTGAAGACGCCTGCGCCTAGTGGGTATTGAGCTTGCAACCTAGGCATGTGCCCTGCCCAGGAATCAAACCATGATCTCCTGATTCATGGGTCGATGTTCAACCACTGAGCCACACCAGCTGGGCTCAGAGATTTTTTTTTAATTTTATTTTAGAGATAAAGGGAGGGAGAAAGAAAGAAACATCAATGTGAGAGAGAAACATTGATCATTTGTCTCCTGTACCCTCCCTGTCTGGGGGGTTGAACCCAAACCCTTTGGTGTACAGGATGATGCTCAACCAACTAAGCCACCTGGCCTGGCCAGTACACAAAAGTAAAGATATTTTAAAGTAGTTCTCAGATTACTGCTCTTGGATCCTGGGGTGTTCTTGAGATCCTTTTAGGAGGTCCATAATATCAAAATTATTTTCATAATGTTATTTATCTTTTTACTGTGGAGCCAAAGAACACCAGCAGTCATGTGTCCTTTACTGCCCTCATTTACTGTTTAAGTTAGAAAAAAGGGAAAGCCAGTTTCTTTTAAGAATGTCCTTGATATAGTGTATAAAATACTAATTTTATTCAGTCCTAATCCCTGAATGTCACATTGTCTTGCTGTTTTGTGATAAAGGGAAGCACATATAAAGCACACTCTACACCCAGTTCGTGGCTATCAAGGAAACACACCTGAGCCCTAGCTGCTTTTTTCCCCCCTTTCCATGAAACATCATTTTTATTAGAAAGGGCAAAAAGTATGATTATTCAGACTTGATTATTCAATAGTAGGCAGATATTTTCTTGAAAATGAGTGAAGTAACCTCTCAATTCAAGGAGAACAGCTGACAGTATTTGTTACCATTGAATTTTCAAGTGAAGGTTTGGACATTAGTATCTGCCACTTTGAGTTTGACAGCTTCCCAAAGCCTAAAAGATTTCTGATGAGGTCAGTGGGTGTTAATGTGTGTGCTTTCAAAACTATTATCTGATGAAATCTGTTCACATTTGGAAAATCTGTGTAACTCAGTGAACAAGCATTTTCCCAATGACCAAGGCAAGCTATTATAAAGTTATACATGAGTAAAAGATTCATTTAGTGTGCACACTAGACCAATGATTTACTGTAGTATAAGGTAAAAAGTTCATTTATATGTTTTCAGGTTCTACATTGCAACTAAAGTTTATGAAGCTACCATTTGTCTAGTTTTGATGTAGTAATGTATGATTACATTTCATAATAGCCTGGAAAAGCGATTAAATACTCTTACTTTTTCAACTATCTATCTTTGTGAGTTTGGATATTTTTGCCATATACATCAATAAAAATTGCCATAGACAAATACAAATATAGGTTTGAGAATCTGGTTGTCTTTCTATATTTTTCTATATTTTCTATATTTTATTGATTTCAGAGAGGAAGGGAGAGGGATAGAGGGATAGAAACGTTGAAGGGAGAGAATCATTTATCAGCTGCTTTCTGCACACCCCACACTGGAAATCAAGCCTGCAACATAGGCATGTGCCCTGACCAGGAATTGAACTGTGACTTCCTAGTTCATTCATAAGTCAATACTCAATCACTGAGCCACACCATCTGTGCCCGGTTGAAGTCAGACATATTTTACATTTGTAAAATCACAAAACAATGTCACACTCCTCACTAACTTTTTTTTTAAATATATTTTCACAAAAATAAGTATATTAATACAATGAGATTATTTTATTTTTAAATGAATTGTATGTAATTATTTTTATCTTTAATATTGTAACTATCTATAGGTATATAAGTAGATTTTGGGGGTCCTCAATTTTTAAGATGTCAAGGGATCCTGAGAATAAAAAAGGTTAATAACCACTGTTTCCCCCAATTCAGTATTTACTACAATTGCTTTCTTTTTCTGCCTCTACAACTTAGTTGAATTGCTAACTAAGCAGTAATCTGGGAAAGGAAGCAGCAAGTGAGGAACTAAGGAGTTAAAACTCTTCCTGCCTTTCTGCCACTCTGTCTTCCCGGTACTTGTAGATGTTAGTTTGTCATGGTGCCTTCTGCTTTCTGTCCAGCTGTTCTCTTTCCAGGCCCTAGTGCTGGCTGTGCCACTTCCCACTTCTCCTTTGAGTCCTTCATGACTTAATGGCTCATGTGAGATTAATCTTGTGTTTCAATAAGATAGCAATCAGCCCTGGCTGGTATAGCTCAGTGGTTGAGCATTGTCCCATGCACTGAAAGGGCGATGGTTAGATTCCCATTTTGGGCATATGCCCAGGTCACCAGTTTCGTCCCTGGGAGGCAGCCAATCCAAGTTTTTTTCTCACGTCAATTTTTCTCTCCTTTTTCCTTCCTCCCTCTCTAAAACCAATAACATGTTTCTTTAAAAAAAAAAAAAATAGCTATTAAGATTATTTTTCTTAATGTAGCAGGTAATAATGGCAGTTAAAGTAGACTTTTTTCCATTTTTGTTGATTTAGGGATGTGAAGCTCAAGGGCCATCAGTTTGGCTGTGACATTATTTAATTTAGATGAACTCAGAGTAAATGGCCATGGCAGACCTCTTTGTTCCCACTACCTAAATTTTATCCTACCCTTTGAATTTCTGTCTGGAAGAAGTTGATAGATTTAAGATAAGTCTTCTCTTGGCGGTTATCTTTGCAAGTAGACTTAAGACTTGCTGAGAATTTATACTGCCACCTTCTCTATCCAGATATCTCAGTAGAACACTATGATGAAGAAGTCTTTTACATTGCCTTTAATTTTGAGCAGAGAAAAGAGAGATAACTTTCAGTGACATGGTACCTGCAACATAACTATTTAGAGACAGCGTCTCTCATGGGGAGAGCATCTAGCTGGGTGTGGGGCAGCCAGGGTTCCTCTCTTCGCTCTTCATTCTGGTATGTTAACATGAATAAGCCACCTAACCTTCTTTCCTGATCTTATAAAATGTAGAAGAGCTTTAAGATTACCGTATTTTTCGGACCATAAGACGCTCCGGACCATAAGACGCACCAGTTTTTAGAGAAGGGAAATGAAGAAAAAAAGATTCTGAAACAAATAGTGTCCTAAAATATTTTATGTGCATTAAAACCCAACATCACAGTCATAAACACATGTAATCAACCCTGTAAAGTAAACAGCAGCATTTAGAACCATTTTAGAGCCGGGCAAGCACACAGAGACCACACAGAGCCGGGCAAGTAAAAAAACTTTTTTTTTAAAGTATATGTGTAGGCTATATTTGGACCATAAGACGCAGGGACGTTTTCCCCCCACTTCTGGGGGGGGAAAAGTGCGTCTTATGGTCCGAAAAATACGGTAATCCTGAGCCTACAATTCCATTTTTGTACTTTCTGCAAAGAATACAGGAATAAAAACTGTTAATGACTAAAACCAAACCAATGACAGAGCCTTTAGAGGCTCCCTTAAAATAATAATTAGAAATATGATAATAGAGCAATATACTTTTGGTAAAATTTCTGTAACGTGTTCAGTTACCTGAATAAAACAAGAAACATTGGTTAGACTGTGCTATATTTATAGTAGAGGCCCAGTGCATGAAATTTATGCACGGGGCAGGTGGTGTCCTTCAGCCCAGCCTGCACCCTCTCCAGTGTGGGATTCCTCTCACAATCCAGGTCTGCTGGCTCCCAACTGCTCGCCTGCCTGCCTTCCCGATTGCCCCTAACCGCTTCTGCCTGCCAGCCTGATTACCTCCTAACCACTCCTCTGCCAGGCTGTTTAATGCCTAACTTCTCCCCTAACAGCCTGTTTGCCCCTAACCGCCCTCCCCTGCAGGTCTGGTCACCACTAACTACCCTCCCCTGGAGGCCTGGTCCCTCACAACTGCTCTCCCCTGCAGGCCTGGGTCTTCCCACTGCCCTTCCCTGCAGGCCCAGTCGTCCCCACTTCCCTCCTCTGCCGGCCTGGTCACCCCTAACTGCCCTCCCCTGCACCGTGATCGCCCCCAATGCTCTCCCTTGCAGGCCTGGTCCCTCTGAACTGCTCTCCCCTGCTGGCCTGATTGTCCACAACTGCTCTCTCTTGCAGGCCTGGTCCCTCCCAACTGCCCTCCCCTGCTGGCCATCTTTTGGCGACCATCTTATGTCCACATGGGGGCAGCCATCTTATGTTGGAGTGATGGTCAGTCTGCATATTACTCTTTATTAGATAGGATAGAGGCCTGGTGCACGGGTGGGGGCCAGCTGGTTTGCCCTGAAGGGTGTCCTGGATCAGGGTGGGGGTTCCCTTGGGGCATAGAGCCGCCTGGGCGAGGGGCCTGTGATGGTTTGCAGATCAGCCACGCCCCCGGCAACCCAAGCAGAGGCCCTGGTATATGGGATTTATTTATCTTCTATAAATGAAACTTTGTAGCCTTGAGCTGAGCCAAGCCTCCTGCTTGCTTTGTGACTACAGCCATTTTATTGGGATTTTTTTATCTTCTATAATTGAAACTTAGTAGCCTTGAGCAGGCCAGGGTGTGAGGAAAGCTTGGCTTCTTCCATCGTCAGGGGCAACCCAAGCCTTCTGCTCTCTCCAGCTCCGTGGCTGCTGCCATTTTTGTTGGGATTTATTTATCTTCTATAATTGAAACTTTGTAGCCTTAATCGGAGGCCTGGGCTGGCCAGGGTGTGTGGAAAGCTTGACTTCCTCCATTGCCAAGCCTCTTGCTCTTGGTGGCTGCAGCCATCTTGGTTGGATTAATTTGCATACTTGCTCCTGATTGGCTGGTGGGTGTGGTTTGTGGTATAGCAGAGGCATGGTCAATTTGCATATTACTCTTTTATTACATAGGATGCTATAGCAGTAGCTACTTTATCAAAATAAAGTCAAGTGATATAAATGGACTATAGCATGCATGCTGTATATTGAACTCTCTTGATCCCTTATATTGTACTCACTCTCCCAAGGAACTAAATAGAAGTAAATAGTTGGATGGAAAGTCATGCTAAGTTGACAATTTTATTGTGAGTTCAGTATTTAAAAGCTTATTTATAAAAACATGCAAAATACAGGGTGGGGCAAAAATAGGTTTACAGTTATTTATATGGAAAAAAATACGATAATTAATAAATAATAATACAAGAATAAACTTTGTATTTGTGTGCTCACAACTGTAAAACTATTTTAGCCTTACACTGTATACTTGCAAATTATTGCAGATCAGAAGTTGGTAATACCTCCTTGAAATCCTTCAAAGAAACTACAGCAAGCGTGAATCAGATGTATTTTTAATTATCTGAAACTCATTAGTGTTTAAACTCACATTTAAATATTTATTAGCTTTTATATTTTAAAGGAAAACTTTTTATAATTAAAATATTTTCTTCTCAAACTTTTTTACTCTCATATGAGAGTATTTTTTTTGTATAATACTGTACAGATTACATCCTGTAGTGTTTGAGGTATGCTTATTTTCAAATGCAAACATACATTTAAAAGTTATATAATCAGCCGAAACCGGTTTGGCTCAGTGGATAGAGCGTCGGTCTGCGGACTGAAAGGTCCCGGGTTCGATTCCAGTCAAGGGCATGTACATTGGTTGCGGGCACATCCCCAGTAGGGGGTGTGCAGGAGGCAGCTGGTCGATGTATCTCTCTCATCGATGTTTCTATTTCTCTATCCCTCTTCCTTCCTCTCTGTACAAAATCAATAAAATATATATGTTAAAAGTTATATAATCAATAATTTTAATCAAGGATACAAAGATCATGGAATGGGAAAGGACAGTTTTTTCAACAAATGTTTTCCCAAACTAGATATTCACATGCAAAAAATGAAGTTGGACCCTAAATTTAAATCATATACAAAAATTAACTCAAAATTGATCAAATATCTAAATATTATAAGACCTAAAACTGTATTTTCTTAAAAGAAATCATAGAGGAAAAGTTTTATGATACTGGATTTGGCAGTGATTTCTAGCTGACACCAGAAGCAGCACAGGCAACAAAAGTAAAAAATACATACTTATACTACATCAAAATTTAAAACTTCTGTGCATCAAAGGATACAGTAACAGAGTGGAAAGACAAGGTATAGGATGGGATAAAATAGGGATTAATATTCACAGTACATAAAGACCTATAATTCAACAACCAAAACACCCCAAATAATCTGATTTTAAAAGGGAATGGACTTAGACATTTCTCCAACAAACATACATAAATGACCTACAAGAATATGAAAATATGCTCAACATCACTAATCATTGGGGAAATGAAAATCAAAACCACAATGAGATACCACCTCACATCAATCGGGATGGCTACTATAAAAAACAAAACAGCCCAGTCGGTTTGACTCAGTAGATAAAGCATCATCCTGTGGTCTGAGGTTCGATTCTGGTCAAGGGCACATGCCCAGGTTGTGGGCTTGATCACTAGTGGGGAGTGTGCAGGAAACAGGTGATCAATGATTCTCATCATTGAAGTTTGTCTTTCCACTCTCCCTTCTTCTTTGAAATAAATAAAAATATGTTTTAAAAACCGTGGAGAAATTGAAATCCTTGTGCACTGTAAACTGATGCAGTCACTAAGGAAAATGTTCCTCAAAAATTTAAAAATAGAACTACCATATACCCCAGCAGTTTTGCTTCTGGATATATACCCAAAATAACTGAAAGTGTCCCAAGAGGTATTTATGTACTCAGTGTTCATAGCAGAATTATTCATTATTAACCAAAAGGTGGGAGCAACACAAGTATTTACCTACAGGTAGTGGATAAACAAAATGTCTTATACATGCAATAGAATATATTATTCATCCTTTAAAAAGGGAAATTCTGACACATGTGACAATACTGATGAACTTTGAGAACATAGCTGAAAAAAAAGACATGGTTCTTCCTCCTTTTTTAAATCTATCTCCTTTTTTATGTTTCCTATCTCTTTGTTTAAGTTTTCACTGAGTTCATTGAGCATCCTTATAACCAATGTTTTGAATTCTGCATCTAATAGATTGCTTGTCTCCACTTTTTTTGGAGTTTTGTTCTGCTCTTTCATTTGGAATGTCTTTTTCTCATTTTGGCTGACTCTGTTTGTTTCTATGTATTATATTAGCTAGAGCTGCTATGTCTTTTGGTCTTGGTAGACTAGCCTTATGTAGCAGGTGTTCTGTAGAGCCTCACTGGTCACCTGAGCTGGGTGTTCCAGGTGTGCCTCCCCCTCGTGTGGACTGTGTGCACCCTCCTGTTATAATTGCTATTGGCATATCAATAAGAGGTATTTACCCCCAGGCTATTCCTTCAAGGACTGGCCATCATGATCACCATGAAAGGGCCACCCCATGGTGCAGGAGTAACTCCATGGAGCAGCATTCACTTCACTGGGACTCTGGTGCCTGAGCCTAATTGTACTTCAGCCACAATCGCCACTGGTTTTCACAGTCAGAAGCCATGGGGCTTCTCTTCCCAGCACTGCAGTCTTGGGCTGGAGAGCCTGGTGTGGGGTTGGGACTCCTTGCTCCTCTGTGGGGACCCCTGTGGACAAGATTTCCCTTCTGGTTTTATCTGCCACATGTGGGTGTGGGATCAGCTCAGTCAGTGTCTCCACTCCTCCTAACAGCCTGGATGTGACTTCTTCTGTATATCTCTAGTTGTAGGACTTCTCTACTGTTAGATTGCAGGTGGTTCTGAATGATGGTGGTTCTGTAGTTTAGTTAAAATTTTGATGTGGTGGTAGGTGGATGCAAGTACTGAATACATTTCCCTATTCCATCATCTTGACTGGAAGCCCCAAGATCAGGAATCTTATTAAAATGTTCTGCTTTGACCCAGTAATTCTACTTCTAGGAAATGAACTTAAGGAAATGTGGTAGAAGCTTGCTTAACCAGCTCCAGATTAACTAATGCTCTTCATTTGTTGGTAAATATTCTAAGGGATAATGTTGGTTTTCTGTCCTTTGGTCCCACATTCTGCTTTAGCCAGTTGACCGGCCTGGTCAGTGCCTCCAGCAGCAACCACTGGAACACAGCTGTAGTTGAACAAGCTGGGCTCATTATTCATTATAGGAAGAGAGTGTGCACACTGTGGGGTGTCTCAGTAAGAATATTCATAAGGACTTACATGATTTGGGTTTGTATTAGGTAATTTGGGGATGGGTTTGAGGAAGAGGGGCTTTGTTTTGGATTGGATATTATTAGACTGTGGGGCAATTCTTTGCATATCTTAATAAATCTTATTTGGGAGGGCTGACTAGCATGAGATGAAAGCTGCACCTGCCAGGGAGTAGCAGTCACATGTTAGCCATGAGAGGGGGATGTTTGGTGTTTTGTAGATTGCACAGTGACCTTGTTTTTTTGTCCATATTCAGACAGAATTTTGAAGTGTTTTTTGTTTTGTCTCACTTTCTCATGGTCTCAGAGTGACCTTGTCTGATGTTGATATTTTGTGAGATTGCTTATGTCCAGCAGGAGAATAACATGGCCTTGTTGTGTGCCCCATGCCAGCTTCAGACATCGCTGTGCCTAGCTGTGTCAAGCAGTTTCCAGATATTCAGGGCTGGTTTTTCTTTCTCAGCTTGTTGATAAGAATCAGTTGAAACCTGTTTATATCTGTTGAATTTTATGTAATTATGATATATAATTTTATTAGATAGCATGTAAAACATTGAAGTTAGTAGTATAAAAATGATGAATTCTATGAACACTAAATTGAACATTTTTGGAAAGACTTAATAAGGTGAATTGCTAACAGCATTTTTTTAAAAATGGCTATTGAATTAGGGGCGGGTAAAAAGCGAAATAGAGGCCATTGAGAATATGTTTTTTATCAGAAGGATTCTGCATACTGATTGCTGATGTGTCTTCTGGTTCTTATTCCACTTCAAAGAAGCCCACATTGTAAATTACACATGGAATACCATGTGTAATTTATCTAGTAAAGAGGGTGTGGAACTCTTATCATTGGAGCCACACTCAGAGACAAGGCCTTGGCCTTCTAACACAAGGTCAGTGCATTAATGTACTTTAATATGTTTTAAGTTAAAAATGTTCGAGGTATGTGTATGTGCTTTTTTTATGATTCTTCATTTAAAGCAACGTCTTAAATTAACCTACCTTTTTGACTTGTGGTCAGGCTATAAATCTTTAGATAGAACCTGACATCATCCATGAGAGTATAAAAGCTCACTGACACTTTAAAAGCATAAAGTGGAACAATAAAAGCAGATCAGGAGTATCCAAAGAATGTCAAGACACAAGCTTTAATACTGACTCAGTGAGTTTGCATTTTCTTTCCTAGAAGTCATGGAGTAACAGTGCTGTGTCTCCTATGTAGGGAATACTTTGCAGAAGAAATAGGATCCAGGACTACCAGCAGATTTTGAGCATCACACCTTACCTCTCACTAAAATGAGATTGAGAGTTGAGTGGGTCCAACTTTCTCTGCTAGCTAATGTTTCTTTTTTCTGCAACTAAGTGGAAACAGAAGTGTTTGTGGCATGATACACTAATAATTTATTTAATTAATAATAATACAGCCCTAGTCAGTTTGGCTTAGTGGATAGAGCTTCGACCTGCGGACCAAAGGGTCCTGGGTTTGATTCCGGTTAAGGGTACATGCCTGGTTGTGGGCTTGATCCCCAATAGGGGTTGTGCAGGAGGTGGCTGATCAATGATTTTCTCTCATCATTGATGTTTCTCTCTCTCTCTCTCTCCATTCCTCTCTGAAATCAATAAAAATATATGTTAAAATAATAATACAAATGTGAAGATGACATCATAGGCAAACGCCATGCTTGCCTTCTCCTTCAACCACATCAAAATTACAACCAAAATACAGAGCAACCATCATTGAGAACCGCCTAAAATCCAGCTGAATAGAAATCCTACAACTAAGAATATAAAGAAGGAAGTAATATTGAGATTAGGAGCGGTCGAAATACTGAACAAGCTTGTTCCACCCCCACAGGTGGTGGTTAAAATCAGGAGGGAAATTTCAGTTGGGGAGGTCATCCCCTCTGAGGAGCAAGGAATCTCAGCCCTGGGTTTCAGTGCTGGGAAGAGAAGTCCTCGTAACTTCTGGCTTTGGAAACGAGTGAGGATTGTGACTAAGGGAGACAAAAAAGCTACTGGAGACCCAGTGCACAGGCTTACTTGAGCTCACTTGCTCTGAGCTCCAAAGTTGAGGCAGCAATGTGAAAGGTGCCAGGGACATACAGAGAGGAACTGAATTGTCTGGCCTTCAGGCAAGGGTAGAGCTGGGGGGCAACTTTCTCCCAGACAGAAGTACTGGCAGAAGTCATTATTCTTTTGCCAAATCCCCTGCAGGCACAGTGGGGCACTATATCTTGTCTTGAGTCTCAAAATACCTAATATTGTTTGCCCTGCCCTGGTGATTGATTCTCTGAGACACCACCCCACTCAATATTCAGGCTCACCCATGCTAGTTCCAGTGGCTTTTCCCTACTGGCAGGCTTTCCCAAAATCTTTCAAAGGTTCACAATCCCCATACAAGCAGCATCTTGACCTCTTTGTGCCCCATATTTTATGCTAAGCAGACCCAAGCCTGGCACTAGTACAGCTGGCCTTAGTTCACAGCTTAGCCTCTCCCAGGCACCTCCAAGCCCAACACAAGTAGCAGCCATCTGCAGATAACTTTGTAGCTCATACAAGTGCCTCAGGGCATAAGTAGTGGCTGACCTTGACCTGTATTTCCCAGGTGGTCCCAGAATCAGCACACCCAGTGGCCAGTTCTATACCACACCAAAGTACAACCCAACCACCTCCACAAATGACACACCAAAAGGCTGACTCAGCAAGCATCAAAGCCCTGCTAAAGTGAATGATGTTCTGTGGTGTTGGGCCCTGCACAACAGCTCTTCTGCTATAGTCAAGGCCAGTCCTCACAGCCAAGCAGCCTGAGGATCACTCCTTCCTTGATGTGTCAACAGTGATGAAGGCTCAACTACAACAGGAGGGTACACAAGGGTACACCTGGAGCACCCAGTTCAGATGACTAAGGAGATGGTACCTGGCACTTACTACTAAGACCAGGAGATATAGCAGCTCATCCAAAAGAGAAACAAATACAGGGAGGCTGTCAAAATGAGGAGACAAATATGTTTCAAGTGAAAGAACAGGACAAAACTCCAGAAAAAGAACTGAACGAGAGAGACAAGCAATTTACCAAATGTGCAGCTCAAAATATTGATTATAAGGATGCTCATTGAACTCAGTGAGAACTTTAACAAAGAGATAGAAAACATAAAAGAGGAGATAGCAACCTGGCGTGTGTGGCTCAGTTGGTGGATGTCATCTGCTATACTGAAAAGTCGGTTCGATTCCTGGTCAGGGCATATGCCCAGTTGTGGTCTCGATCCCCAGTAGGGGACATGCAGGAGGCAGCCGATCAATGATGTTTCTCTCTATCCCTCTCTTTTCCTTTCTCTCTAAAAAGCAATAAAAACTTTTTTTTTTTTTTTAAAGAAAAGGTTCATCAACTTGTTGCCTACAAGAGACTTCAGCAATACTTCTACCAGACAAAATAGACTTTAAAACAAACAAAGGCTGTATATCAAGAGACAAAGAAGGACCCAGCAATTCCACTTCTGGATATTTCCCAAAACACTAATTTGAAAAGACATATGTATCCCTATGTTCATTGCAACATCACTTAAATATCCAAGATATGGAAGCAAACTAAATATCCATCGATAGATGAATGGATAAAGAGATGGTACATATATATAACGGAATATGACTCAACCATAAAAAGAATGAAATCTTCCCAATTGTAACATGAATGGACCTAGGAAGTATTATGTTAAAAGTCAGATAAATACAAATGCCATATTATTTCACTTATATTAGTGGAACTTTAAAAACAAAATAAGTGAACAAACAAAAGAGAAAAAAACTCATAGATACAGAGAACATTTTGATGGTTTCCAGATGGAAGACAGGTTTGGGGAGATGAGTGAAAAGGGGACAAGGTTAGAGTTAGGATTAGCGTTGCCAGCTATAAAAACAGTCTCAGGGATGTAAAGTACAGCATATGGAATATAGTTAATAATATAATAACTATGTATGGTGTCTGATAGGTACTAGACTTACCGGGAATCTCTTTTTAAGTTATATAAATGTTTAATCAGCCTGGCTGGCATAGCTCAGTGGTTGAGCATCATCCTATGAACCAGAAGGTCACGGTTCAATTCTCTGTCAGAGCCCATGTTGGGCCCAGTGGGGGGCATGCAGGATTGAGCAACAAAGGAGAAAATAAATAGTGATGGAAAAAAACTAAAATTAAAAAAAAAAAAAAACAGAAAAGTTGTGTTTTTTGAAGCTATCCTTTTTTATTTTTATTTATTTATTTTAAATATATTTTATTGATTTTTTTACAGAGAGGAAGAGAGAGGGATAGAGAGTTAGAAATATTGATGAGAGAGAATCATCGATCAGCTGCCTCTTGCACACCCCCTACCGGGGATATACCCACAACCAAGGTACATGCCCTTGACGGGAATCGAACCCAGGACCTTTCAGTCCGCAGGCCGACGCTCTATCCACTGAGCCAAACTGGTTTCTACTATTTTTATTTTTTATTAATCCTCAACTGAGGATATTTTTTCATTGATTTTTTTTTTTTGTTTTTTTTTTGTTTTTTTTTTAGTGAAAGTTGAAGGGATGGGAAGAGAGAGAGAGAAAGAAATTGATGTGAGAGAGACACATCAATTGGTTGCCTCATACACACACTCTGACTGGGGCCGGGAATCTAACCTGGAACCAAGGTATATGCCTTTGACTGGGCATTGAACCTGAGTCCCTTTGGTGCACTGGCCAATGTTGTAACCACTTAACAATACCAGCTCATGTTATCCTATAAAATAAAGATGTAATGTGCAAATTGACCCTCATGCCCTCACACAAGATGGCTGCCATAGGGGAGAGCAATTGGGGGTGACTGGGCTGGCAGGGGAGGGCAGTTGGGGTTACCAGGCCAGCAGGGGAGGGCAGTTGGTGGCAATCGGGCCAGCAGAGCAGGAGTTAGGCATTGATCAGGCTGGCAGGTAAGTGGTTAGGGGGTGACCAGGCTATCAGGCAGGTGTGCGGATGGGAGCCAGCAGTCCCCGATTGAGAGGGATGTCTGGCAGCCGAACATCCCCCAAGGGGTCCCACATTAGAGAGGGTGCAGGCGGGGCTGAGGGACACTTACCCACACAGACACCCCGCCCGCCCAGTGCATGAATTTCGTGCACCGGGGCTCTCGTAGGAAATAGAAGGAGCAAATTACAAAACGAAATAAACTATGGTCAGGATTTTAAGAATATAAAAATGTATTGTCTGGCCAGTGTGGTTCTGTGAGGTTGAGCATTCATTCACCCATGGACCAGGCGGTCATGGTTCAATTCCCAGTCAGGGCACATGCCTGGGTTGTGAGCTTGATCCCCAGTGTGGGGCATGCAGGAGGCAGTCAGTGATTCTCTCTCATCGGTGATGTTTCTATCTCCATCTCCCTTCCTCTCTCACAAATCAATAAAGATATTTAAAAAATATTTACTATGCAAAGTCTACATTCAAGGTGGGGCAAAAGTAGGTTTATAGTTGTTTGTATGGAAAATAATGCAACAATAATAATATAAGAATAGGCTTTGTTTTGCATGCTCAAAACTGCAAACCCACTCTTACCCGACCCTGTACAATTTGAAGGAAATAAACCAATAAATGGACAGTTTACCCTAGATGCCGAGGTTTCAGAGGGTTGTTTTTTTTTATTGTATTTATTTTTTTTTTTATACTTTCCACAAGTTGTATGAGTATGTGTTATTTTTTTTTTTTTATATCAGGGAAATGCTTTTTATGAAAGAGTCCCAGTGTTGGTCAACTTAAAAACACCTATGTGCATATCATTCTGGCTCTTTCCTCCGTGTGTTTTATTCAGGACAAGAAGTTTTAATGTTCTCAGATGAGAACGAAAGCAAAGGCACAGGCATGACTTATTTAGCTTGGGGCCCCTGTGGATTAATTTGACAGGTTGTTTCCAGCCTGAAGGCTTAGCATTCATACCATCTATGAGTTAAGCTTTTCCTCAGTATACAAACCCTCACCCCAAGGCGAATGCCCCTTGTTTATAGGCTGTTTCAGTGTTTACTGCACTTTGTTTTTGAAAGGAGAAGAAAAAAACAGTACAAATGTCTTTCTCCTCCACTGGCCACACGACATTGCATGTTCCTTAGAAGGAAGGAAGGAAAGAAGGAATGACCACCTAAGTATTAGTGCCTAGAAAGACCTTTGCTTCTCAGTAATTGGCTAAATGTCTTGAACAAATGTACAATAGAACCCCCACAATATAAAGATTTTCTGAAGGGCCTTGTAAGGTATTTGTCTTAAAATACCAAGTCATAGTTTTAAAAAAGTGTTCTCAGTGGCCCACGCTAATACAGAGAAGTCTTTGAAAAGCATCAGTGACCGGAAAGCAGCCTGTTACAGCAGCCTTTACATTGCTTCTGATGATTTAGGCTATTTTCACAATAGAACCATGTGTGCATGTATAAATTGACGTAGCCATTTTAGAAGGGCAGTTGAGCAATATCTGTCAAATTGAAAATACACATAACCTTTGTACTTTCAGGCATTTACTCGCCAAATAAACTTGCACAAAGTAGGCAAACACATACGGACAAATGTCCTTATCAGAGTACTGCTGGCTCTGTGTTTCCCAATAGGAGAGTGACTGGAGCACTGCAGTCATTGAGAACAAGATTGGTCTGTTTGTATTCACGACAGTGGTAATGATGTTACCCTATATTAAGTGCACATTTTATGCACTTTGCCATGCATTTGACATATTTGATAATTCTTGTAATAGCTTTATGGCAGGTATTACTATTATTATGGCAGGTATTACTATTATTATGGCAGGTATAAGCATCTATTATTATTTTGCAGATGAGGAAAATGAGACCCAGAAATTAAGTAACTTGCACAAGTAAAGTAAGGGGCAGATTGGTATTAAGAGCCAGGCAGGGGTCGGGTGCAGCCAGGCCCGGAGCAGCAGCAGCCACGCCTGAAGAAGCCAGGTCAGAGTGGCAGTGGCCAGACCCGGAGCAGCTGGTTGTGGAACGGACCAGAGCAACAGAGGCCAGGCCCCGAACAGCTCGCTCCTCGCCTGCCTCAGCCAGGATTAAAAATTATTAGATTTTAAAATTTATTCTTAGAAGTGTAAAAGTTTATTAATTTAAAAAAAAGGAGATTGAAAAACCTGATGATAATGGCGGTTCATTGTAGTAGAATCAGCGATATGGGAGGGGAGTGGACAGGGAGGGAGGAAGAGACTGAACGTAAACTGTGCACCTATGGATGAGGACAATGGGGGGTGGGGAGGGGACGGAGGATGGGCTGGGAACCTGGTGGAGGGGGGAAGAAATGAGGAGCCTTTGTAATAATATGAACAATAAAGATTGATTAAAAAAAAAAAAAGAGCCAGGCAGTCTGAGGCTGAAGCAGGTTGCACTTGGACCTCTGAAATCCATGTCCTCCTTTCTGCGGACAGGATCAAGATACGATGGTCCTTGACTTACCCATCCGCAATCAGCAGAAATGGGCTGGTCTAGGCTGTGATATTTTGTAGGTTAGGTGCATTACATGCATTTCGACATATTTTCAGCTTACAGTGGGTTTATCCATACATAACCCCATCGTAAGTCGATGAGCATCTATTATATATTAAATTAAAAAGCAGTTCAAAACTGAAAGTATATACTGTCATTTGTGTTTTCAGTTTTAAAAAAAGCCACAGCACAGTGGAAGGATACAAAACAAAAATATCAATGCTTCTTACAAGGAGGAAGTGGATTACCGTTTATCTCTTACATGTGTTTTAGTAATAGGCATATGTTATATAAATTTTTAACTAAAATAAATGTATATGATATTTTGAAAAGTTAAATGCTTACTGAAGTCATGAGCCTCGAATGCTATATCCCTTCCCTTTTACGTACCTTAGTATAGGGTTTCCCTTATTCTTATCCTATCACTGCTCTCATTTCTTGTCTGCTCTCTTCAGAATTCCTCTGGGGTTCATTGTTGACCTGACCCCACTTCAAATATTTAAATTTTTATTGACATAGCACCTTAATTTTGTATTTTATTCCTTTAAATTACCTACATTTTTCTATTGTTTCCTAAAGAATTTGAGATTGCTTAAGATATGATTCTATAACCTACTAGTATAGTTCTTGAGCAGTAAGATTATCTTTTAGTTTTCTCGAATTAGGCAAAAAAACTCAGAATTTTATAATTCTTGTGATTTGACAAAAGGACACATACCATTTTGTTTTCTTTTCTTTTTAATATATCTTTATTGATTTTTTACAGAGAGGAAGAGAGAGGGATAGAGAGTTAGAAACATCGATGAGAGAGAATCATTGATCAGCTGCCTCTTGCACACCCCCTACTGAGGATGTGCCTGCAACCAAGGTACATGCCCTTGACCAGAATCAAACCCAGGACCCCTCAGTCCGCAAGGCCGACGCTCTGTCTACTGAGCCAAACCGGTTTCGGCCATTTTGTTTTCTTAAAGAAAAAAAAAAAGAACAGTTTTTCCCCCTCCTAATAAATTTGAAGAAAAGGTCTATATCATAGGCTCTTATATAATTTATTCTTTTCCAGTTATTTTTGTGTGTTGTTTTTCTCTACCCAACTAAATTATAAGCTTCCTTAGGACAAATTCATTTTCTTTCTTTTTAAAATTTTCATTGGTTGATTTTGAGAGAAACATTATTTTGTTCCACTTATTTATGCATTCATTGTCCGTATCTTATATGTGCCCTGACGGAATCAAACCTGCAATTTTGGTATATCAGGACAATATTCTTAACAACTGAGATAGCCAGCCAAGGCAAATTCAATTTTCTATTCTATTTTTGTTTCTACCTAGAAAATATTCGCTTGTTACTATGGTTGAAATGATAAATTAAACAACAACTGCAACCTTGACACATTTCAAAGTATATGTTACTACTACTTTTCAAAGACTTAATCTTTGAGCAGTTGGGAAATTGATATTTTTGTCCTCATTGGGGTATCTTTTGGTAGCCTGAAAAAAAAAAATCACACCTGGCCAACTTGGCTCAGTGGTTGAATGTCAATACATGAACTTGGAGATCACAGTTCAATTCCTGGTCAGGGTACATGCCCTGGGTTTTGAGCTCCATTCCCAGTGTGGGACGTACTGGAGGCAGTCAATCAATGATTCCCTCATCATAGATATTCTTCCTCTCCCTCTCCCTCTCCCTCTCCCCCTCCCCCTCCCCCTCCCCCTCCCCCTCTCCCTCCCTTCTTTCTTCCCTCCTTTCTCCCTCCTCTCTGAAGTCAGTATTAATAAAACTAATAAACATTTTTTAAATGAACTTATTTCTCGGTCTGTAGCTTTTACTGAGTTCTTTTATAACCCTTCCTACCTGAGTATAAAGTGTAAAAAATTGGAAATTTGTTTCAACTTTTGTGTTAGGACAGTTACTTTTTTAAAATATGGCCTACAGCTTTTGTTAAAAAGACAACTGGTCCAAAATGGAGTCACTTGTGCTAAGCCTCACATCAGCAAACCAACTTACTACCTAACATAATTGCGGTTTCAGCCTCTCACTTTTTACTTTCTCTTAGGCCAAGTTATCAAGGCATGGGACATTGGAGTGGCTACCATGAAGAAAGGAGAGATATGTCATTTACTGTGCAAGCCAGAATATGCATATGGCTCAGCTGGCAGTGTCCCCAAAATTCCCTCGAATGCAACTCTCTTTTTTGAGGCAAGTATGTGTGAGATGCTGCCTTGTTAGCATCTGCTCTGCTACATGCTGGTTCCACAGGCGGGAGAACGAGGAGCTAAGCTTGCTATTGAGAATGAGATCCAATTTATTTCTTTTGGAGCAGGACTTTTTGAATTGTTTCCCACAAATCCAAGGGGTGTGTGCCAGTGCTTTCTTAGAAATGTGTCTCTGGCACAAAAAGATCATATCCAAATAAACAAGCGACCAGGCTTTAACAATAAAGGTTCTGGTCAGTAGTGTGCATATGACATACTAAAATTGACCAGAAGACAGGATGGAAATGTGGGAAATAAATGTTGACATATACCTAAATCAAGTTTTTGGTTTTTGTATTTATTTAGTTTAAACCTTACCCAAGGATAAGGATTTTACTCTCTAAAAATCATTTTTTTACATTGATTTTTAGAGAAAGTAAAAAGGAGGGATGGAAGTGAGGGGAAAGAGAGACACACACACACACATCGATTGTTTGCCACCCACATGCACCCTTGTCCAGAAATTAAACTCGTGACTCTTCAAGGCACAGGCTGATGCTCTAACCACTTAGCTCACCAGCCAGGGACTAAATCAAATTCCAAGGTATTTTCATATTATAAAGGTTTATAAATGTAATAGATCTCATTAAACACAGTAGGGGTGATAACATGTTATTGTGTGTTTAGTTACACGCATTTGACCAAACTTGATTTTAAAATCGGGGAAGGGGGGAGATAAATGTCTGAAACAGTGTAACTAGGTAAAATACACTCTTAAGTGGTTACAGGCCTAATTTCATAGGATTTATTCTTACAGTTTAAAAGATTCGATGAATCTGGAACGGAAAAGTGGTGGTGTCTCAAGTCAAAATGGTTTTTGGCCAGCACTTTGTAGTTCTGGCTTTTTGCCCATCAGGCAGTTTTCCTAGTATTTCCTGTCTGTCTTTACTCTACTCCCCACAGGATGTGGTCCCAGACATTATCATTACATGAAGGTTCTTTCCAGGTATTGAAAAGTGCAATGTTCTTGTTTTCCCACTCTTCCAATAACTAAGATGCATAGATAAATATAGAACAGTTTTATTTTGTAAAATGAAAGGAGAATTGGTTGCCCTTGTCTTTAAGTATATTAAATTGGCTTTGTTTGATCTTTTCTCAGCCAAATCTCCTTTTCCTTTCTAGATCGAGCTCCTTGATTTCAAAGGAGAGGATTTATTTGAAGATGGAGGCATTATCCGAAGAATCAAACAGAAAGGAGAAGGCTATTCAAACCCAAACGAGGGAGCCACAGTAGAAAGTAAGCAGATGTGATAGCAAAATACTCCTGAACAGTTGGGTTTCTTCAATGTGGGTAAAATGGAGATTTCTTTTTAAAACTGTTTATAGAAATAAATATAGTGAATCTATATCAACAATAATTTAAATTTGACATTTATTTAGTAATAATGATCTCATCTAGTAAATATTTACGTGCCAGGTACTATTCCAGGCTCTACAAACTCACAAAGTGAACAGAACAATATCCCATCCATCAGGGAATTCTTACTCTGTGGACTCCTTGGTATACTAACAACTGTATCAGTTGCCATATATGTTTATTCATATGTTCCTCACAATAACCTTATACAGTAAGATTTATTATCCTAAGAAGAGAAAAGTGAGATGTTTTCTAAATTGCCATACAGAGTTACTAAACAGAGCAATCCTATATAATAAAAGGCAAATAGTCCAAATGGTGGAACAACCAAACAACCAGTTGCAAAGGTGTGCACTGACTACTAGGGGGCACGTGTGGATCATGGTGGGCATCAGCTGTAATGGGATGGTGGAGTTGAGCAGGGGTGCCAGACCAAGGCAGGCATTGGTCACTGTCACCGGGGTGAGCTTCTGGTGGTTACTAAAAATTCTTTGCACCCGCTGCCAGTGCCAGAGCCACCACTCACACCCGCTGACAACGCCCGGCACTTGTCCTGATCATTTGATGCCATTTGCGGGTATGAGCGATGGCTGCCGGCCCCAATCACCCTGAGGGTTTCTCCATCTCCCTCTACTCCTGAGGGGCAATCAGGGCAGCAGCCACCGCTCGCAACCGCTGCTGACACCAGCTCCAATCACTCCGCACCATCTGCAAGCAGGTGGTGGGGAGGGCGCTATCAGCACATGAGAGTGGTAGGAGTGGGGCTACTGGCAGACAGGGGACCTGGGCCACTTTTGGAGAGGCCGGTGGGGATATGGAGGATGGGCTGAGACTCACCCCTGTGCCCACCATGGTCCACAGTTCCTTTCAAGGTGCAAGAATTCATGCACTGGGCCCTTAGTAGATTATAATGCCCTTCAGGCCTCTTCAACTCATCTCCCTTGCTGTCATCAAGATAAACAGTTCATCATTTTAGTTTGATCGGAATTAAATGAGAGTGTTCACTTTGTTCTATGTCAGGAGACCTCGGTTCAAGGTCTGCTTTGCCATTTATTGAGTGATCTGAGGCTACTTTATTCTTTCATTTGCCAAGTTGGGAGTGAGGATACTACTGAGGTCTTGGATGACTAGTCATTCTTCCTCTGAGAGCACATCGTGTGCACCACTGTGTACACTGCTTATCAGTTAACATTGCAATCAGCATTTGCCCATTTCCTCAGTACACAGTGAGTGCTTGACTAGAAGCTTCTTTATCCTTTTGTTTCTAGCATCACCAACAGAGCCTTACTCAGAAAATGCATTTTGCATGGATAAATATTGGAAAGATGCCATTTTTTGAACTGAAGTACAATAAAAAGAGGTGTGAAAAAACAGGACCACTTCCATTGAGGAAAAAATCAAATAACTAAACAAGGATGGCAACATGAACTATTATAAAAGGCCCATTTGAAAATAAAGAATTCATTTAAAACTGTAAACTAGAATAGTTGATTTTTATATATTACTGTAGACCCATATTTCATTTTTATGAGTCTGGCAAATTAATTCAAATTAGTTCTAAAATTGGAGATAGTTACAAATAATATTACTGTACTACTGTAATTGAAGTATTTAGATAGTTATCTTCACAATAAGTTTTAGAATAAATGAAGAAGAGCTCAGATGTGTGTTGGAGAAATACCTAGACCAGGGGTCAGGAGAAGGATTCTGGCTTCAGCTGGCTCTCTCACACCTTGCCTCTTGAGCTTCAGCTTCCTTCCTATACAGTGATGCTGGCAGGTAGACTTCTTGGTTCCTATGGTCCCAATAGCCCTAAACATTCTTTGATAGAATTCTAAATGTTTATAAAACTTATAGGAATGGTAGAAAATCATTTTCAGTATATAAACAAATCACTGTTCCAACGTGTGTTTCCTTACCTCAATTAAGATGACCATCTTGTAATTTTTATGCAGTACTGTCCTTTTTCCATTTTAAAACAGTCACTGTGTGCTAAAGTATTCTAATTGACATTGTTATGATGACCGTTAGTTATGGCACTTTAGTTTAATTGCCAGTAGTGGCTATGTTGTGACTTTTAAGCTTTGCTTTCATAGAAAATCCAGTCTGACTGACCTAAGGCTCTAAATAGCCACTAGCTCCTCTTCTCCCAACTTTTGTTTTCTCACATCTTCTGCTTTGTTAAATTCAGTGCTTGTAGTACATCGAAGTGCTGGCTGGGTCTGGCTCTCTTGCCTGTTGCTTCACAGTGCTTTCAACCACATTCGCATGCAAAGAAAGCAATGGGCAGTAATTTCAAATGTGAACATTTCAGGAGTAGTTTCCAGAATTCAGATTGTTGGAGTACCCTTTCCGCTCACCTCTTTTCTCCTTCCAAATCCCACTGAAGTGAGAGATGAAGAATTATTGCAAAAAAAGAGAGAAAGAAATCCACATTTGTGCTGGAATCCAGGAAGAATACAAGAAGTGGATCAGAAATGATGAAAAATTCTGGAATATGTAAACTAGATGAAACTGGACTGATGGAAACTAGAGTTGGGAAACTCAACCCAAAACAGGTGTAGAGAAGACCTCTGTAGAGGTACATACCGTTCTTCTCAACAAGCTTGGGCAGAACTCCAAGCCCACAGGCAGCTGGTGTGAGGGAGCCGAAGCAGGCTATGGGGCAATACTCAGGGTTGTTATAAAACAATATGGAACAGCTGGGCCAGTAAACCTCTAGCAGAGTAGTTCTTTGGCTGAATTTAGAATTACCTGGGGAGCTTTTAAGATTATGATGCCCAAGCTCCAGTACAGACCAGTTAAACAAAAGATTCAAACCCCAAAGGATGGAACTCCTCAGGCACAAACAAGTGTGTGTGTGTCTTGTTGTTGTTGTTTTTAACTCCCCTAGTGATTCTAGTTTGCAGTCAATGATTGAGAATTCCTACTCTAGGATCTGGCTATAGCTTTTGCTCTCAGGCTGAAACCAGTAAGGCCAGGTTAAAATAAAAAAGAGATCTGCCGCCGAAACCGGTTTGGCTCAGTGGTAGAGCGTTGGTCTGCGGACTGAAAGGTCCCGGGTTCGATTCCGGTCAAGGGCATATACCTTGGTTGCGGGCACATCCCCAGTAGGGAGTATGCAAGAGGCAGCTGGTAGATGTTTCTCTCTCATCGATGTTTCTAGCTCTCTATCTCTCTCCCTTCCTCTCTGTAAAAAATCAATAAAATATATTTAAAAAAGAGAGATCTGCCTCAGAAGACCCCACATGTTAGGCCTTGGACTATAGATGAGGACGTCAAGTATTTTTGAACTTTTAAAACATGTAAAGGGAGAGTGAAATAGTAGGTCTACACAACAGTAAACATGCTAGAGTGTTTGGCTCTTCAAGTAAAACTTTTTCATACATCATCATGGAAAAGTGTCCCCAACCTTCCTGTGCACATCATGCTCAGCACAGAGTAAATGCCTAGGAAGTATCTGGGATCCTCACTACTGTGGAAATGTACTCCTTAAAAATACTGTGCGAGGCACCTAATTATAATCATTTCATCTTGCTTAATTCTGCCTCTGTATTATGATCAGACAATAAAAAATCATCAGCAAGTACTAAGAAAAAGAAGAACCAAGATAAGCTAAGAAGAAACGGAACTTTTAAAATACTAATTACTATCTTCAGAGATATATAATGGTTATTAAATGCATAAGTCAAACAACCAGCTTCTTTGAGAAAGGAAAGGAAGGATCAAGTTTCTGGAAATAAAGAATATGATTATTGCCCTCGCTAGGTAACTCACTTGGTTAAAGCATCATTCCCATGGCTAAGATGTGGATTCAGTCTCCAGTCTGGGCACATATAAGAAGAAACCAATGAGTACATAAATAAGTGGAACAACAAGTCAATCTCTCTCTCATCAATAAATAAAAAGATTTAAAAATATATGATTATCAAAATTAGGACTCAGTAAGGGTTGAAAAGCAAAATGGAAAGTCTCAGTTAATAGAGGCATACAGGATACGTTCCTGGTGAAATATCTTAATTCCATAGCTTAAAAGAGAGGAGTAAGCTGTTTTCAAGGAATGAGAATCAGAAGGACGTCAGACTTGTTGTGTGAGACAGTAAATACTAAAAGACCATGCTTTGAACATTTGTCTAACTATGAGTATTTCAAACTGAGAATTCTATACTCAGCCAAATGATCATTTAAGTATGAGAATAAAATTAATTTTCTGGATTATGCAGACTCATACATTCTTTGACGATTAAAAATCCTATATAATAAAAGCTAATATGCAAATTGTCATCACGCCATCACACCTTATCCACTCAGACACTCAACACTGGGGAGAGAGAATTGGGGACCATCCAGGCTTTGGCCCAGGAGAGGGACAAGCTGCACACCCCACAGTCCCTGCAGTCCCAGGCACCAGCTGCTGGGCCTGCAGCCCGGGAAAGGGACAAGCCGCCCACCCATGTCCCCTGAGCTGCAGCTGGCCCGAGCGAAGCCCGTCCAGGTCCTGGGTGTTTGCGGCCTGCCAGAGGGAGGGAAGCCCAGGTCCCGGGTGCCTGAAACCAGCTGGGGGAGGGGATCCTGGGTCCTGAGTGTGGGGCAAGGCAGAGCGGTTAGGGGTGATCAGGCAGGCAGGCAAGTGGTTAGGAGCCAGTGGTCCCAGATTAGAGAGGGTGCAGGCTGGGTTGAGGGGACCCCCCTTCCACGCACAAATTTCGTGCACCAGGCCTCTAGTACTATAGAATATACTAAAATGTCACAAAAACAATAAAGTCAGGAAGTGAAGACTCAGGCATAAGAAACATTAGTGAGCAAAAAAGGTGAAGTTGGATACATTTATCTTGAAAAATTCCAGAAGTGGTAGAACTTTAATGTTAAAAATAATAATAGTTTAATAGTCTGGAGCTAGGTTCTAGGTCATTTTAACAAAATGTGGCACTGGTGGGAAATAGAGAAGGGAGGCAAAATTTCCTCACAATTTTCTTATTCCAGGAAATATTATTCTAATGGTTAACATTTATAAAAATTATATATACATTGAAATGATTTGTTTAAATTTAATGGTAGATACTAGTAAGAATAGCATGTAGAACTCACAAATACACTCAGTAGGGAGTAGGGAAGTAGAGAATCAAGAAAATTTGTATAAATCTAGCAAAAGTAATGAAAGAAAAATAACAAAAAATTTATATAGAAAGCCTAAAATAATATGGTAGGAATAAAACAAATCATCAATGATTATAAAAAATAGGGATAGGATTCTCATAAGGTTAAAATGACAATAAGACCTATCTGTGTACTCTTTGTAAATAAAACACCAAAAACAAAATGGCACCAAAAAATTGAAAATAGAGGAATGGTTTTATGTACCCACGTTGAGACCTGATAAGAGGCTGAGTTTTTTAGTTTGGTTTTTCACATACTTTTCAAGTATCAGTGTCCTGCCAAATTTTGCCCAGTAGAAGAGAGAAAATTTTTGGAACCATTTTTTTTAAAATGTTTTCACAAAATAATGTACTGTGACACTGTCTAAAATGGACAGTATTCTTTCAAATATTTTTTACTTATATAGCTCCTTCTAAAAAAGACATCTTTAAGTTTTAAGGTAGAGTAAAATATTAGTAGAAAATAGTCTTTTTTTTGTTACTAAAACATCCAGCCGTTTACTTTTGATAATATTGAAAGACAAAAGCTCCATATAAGTAAAGAATTTCAATAGCTCTTGGAATTTATTAAAAATAGGAGTACTGACTAATATATCAAAAAGGAGAATTCCTATAAATGAGTAAAAATTACTACCATTTTCCATACTGTTGTTTTCAGATTAATCATTAAATGTTCTTTCTGGCTCTGAACTGTGTATTGGGCACTGTGATGTACAAAAGAAACATAAGACTTGCCTTTGCCTACTAAGTTTTATTCACAATTTGATAGCTCTCTCTGTGGAGCCATTAAGTAGTTTCCTTTACCAACTTCTTTTTTTTTTCCTCTTTTTTTTATTAAGGTATTATATGTGTACATACCTTACCAATCCCCACCTCTTTACCAACTTCTAAAGTATGTTTTATATGGTGAAATTTACCACTAATTACAGCTAATATTAATTGAGCTTGTCTTTGTGTATCCATATGTAACTGCTCTCACACAGTAAATACCCCAACATATGAATGAATTCCAGGTATTGGGCTAGAAGCTTTATTCAGTACTTAATTGAATCCTCACAACAATTATGAGTTAGCTAATATAATTTCTCCCATGCTATGCATGAAGAAACTGAGTCAGACAATTTAAGTGAATTTGCCCAAAGCCACAGTTGTTAAATGGCAAACTGAGACTGGAACCCAAGTCTGATTAAAGTGCTAACTCGGGTAGAATAGTGAGGATTTGTGTTGGTGTAGAATTTATTGCTGAGTATGCTTCCTGTTTAGACTAAGATATATGTCATCTGTATAAATGTTATTTATTCTATTCAAGTAGCCGGCTCCCAAGCCTGCTGTCAGTTAGGATCTGTCCCTCAGTTTCGTAAGCAATCTGACAGTGGTATTTGTTCATCTCAAATAGTTTGCCCTCAAATTGACCACCATGCCTGGTGGGAAGGGAAGTTCCTCTTCTAATCAGTGATTAAATATACTCTCCTGATTTTATAAATCCCTTCTCTGCTTCCTCGTTTACCTTTTCACTGGTTAAAATCCCCTTGTCTCTGGTGCTCTTGCTCTATTAGGCAGGAGACACGGGCAGAGAGAAACTCATTTGGCATGAACTAGGCCACAGAGAAGAAAACCTTGGCAAGTGGCAGTAACCTGCCACAACCTGGTTTTCTCTGGCCAAAGGACCGGTCTTGTCTAGTAGTAATACTATTACAACATTCCCAGTTAGATCCCCAGGACCCAGTAATTGTTCTGGGAATGCGTGCAAAGCTATCAGACACCAACAACTATAATTAGAAAAGGGAAAACAGACACTCACCAGAGCTACGTCTTTAGGCTGGAGCGTTTACAGCACTTTATTTTTAGGTTGTGGAGCCTTTCTCACTTTTGCTTCCTAAAATACAAATTATACAGTTTTTGCATTCCAGTTTTTGTTACTACAGTGTACACACACACACACACACACACACACACACACAGTTTAATCCGAGTACAAATTGCTGTCAGCACATTGAGTTCATGTGCCAGCCACATTCAGAACAGGGTGTTCTGTGCTCTTCAAAACAAAATTGCTCCAGGGCAGTCAGAGAACAATAAGTCAGAGCTCCAGCTTAAGTGATGTTTTGCAGCAGACGGGGCTCACTTGATGTGGTTTGCATAGCCAACAATTCGGATTGCATAGCCAACTCGAGTAATTTGATTTGCTTTGACTTTGGGGGTTTGGAGGATCTCCCCCCCACCCACTCCCCTTTAAGTTGCATAGACTTTAAGACAAAAGAAAGTGTCCCTTTTTTACTAATGTATTTCTTTCCCTACCAAAAATGCCCTAAGTAGAAGCATCCTGTATGTACTTTTCTTCTCTTTGGGCATGTCGTAGATCGTTTACTTCCCATAAATTATACTGGTTGGAATTAGCCACAGACCTCCTGAGCCCCAGGGGTTGAGCTCCCAGTGAGTCATGGTGGTTATTATTAAATATTTATTAAGTGAGTATTTGCATTAAGAAATGCAAGGTCATAAGCAACCTCAGGTCCTCCACAGCCAGAGCTGCCAGAGTAGTCCTTAGTAGCAATTGTTGAGACAGTTTAAAAAATAGTAACTGGCTCTGTAGGAGAGGCATGTCTGCCTCTGTCACCGCGAAGGGAGCCCCCACCGTAGCCATAGGCACACCTTGTGTGGCTGCTGTGGCTCCAAGGTGGTGTGTGAGCGCGGGTCAGCAGTCCTGTAGAACTCGTCACACCGTGCTCCAAGTTTAGAAGCCAGTTAAGAAACCATAGCCTTTGCTACTTATAGATGTAAAGAATCAATGGGCTATATACTCTCTGAGGCTATAATACCTCCTCTTGTCTAGCATTCCAATAGCATCGTATTAAAAGTGATGGTTTTATATATAGATACAAACTGGGAGGGGGTGTTCACACACAGGTCACTTTCAGATTTTACGGTACTGTCTGTCGTGCTTGCTCAGTCCAGCCTAGAAGAGTGCGATTTACCAGAAACGAACATTGGTTCTATCGTTTACTAGTAGGCCTTCGCGCTGTGTCTCGCACAGTAGGCTGCCCGCTGCTTCTATGGGAACCGCAGTGCCCCACCGGGAGCCGCACTGCTTCCACGGGAGGCGGGCCCACCGTCTCCTCCCTGGGCCTACACTTGGCCATGGAGGCTGCGGGCCAGCTCCCCTGGCCCCCAGCGGCCTTCCGCAACCAGGCGAACTCAAGTGACGAAGCAAGCGTCCTGTCCCAGCTGCCCTGCACCCACTCCTCAGAGTCCCTCCGTCACCACAGTGACAAAGCTGGCATTCTGCCAGGCCGCTCAGCTGCCCATTCTCAGTGGCGGCCCCCCAGGACAGGGGGCTCCGGCAAGGCGGAGGGGACTGGGCACCACCATCTTTATGACAGTGATGGTTAATTTGTATATTACCCTTTTATTAGATAGGCTTGTCTTAGGCCAGCTGTAATGAATGTGGGGTTGTTTATGGGTTTGGTTTTGTTTTTTTGTTTTCATTTTGCTTTCTTAATTATGGCTTCATTATCATTTGACTTGAACTTTTTTTTTTTTTTTTTTTTTTTGCTTGTTTGCTTTACTTACCTTTCCCAACATACTTATTAATAGCCAATCTTTTTTTTCCTAATATCATGGGATATCACATGTAAGGAGAACTTCTGGAGTTACTTATGTAATTTTAATATCTAATACATGCATCGAGCCCCAAACCAGGCCTGGGACGTGACACACAGGAGTCCTTGCAGTCTCTGCATTTCCTGTTTTGAAAACACGTTTAAACTTGATCAACCAAAAACCACAATGAATGTACTGATAGTTTCCTCCCCCACAAATGTACTCTCCTTTAGGGAGGAAGATACTTCTAACAATAAACCTCAGACAGAAAGATTTGTCAGCTCAGTTGTGAGCTACTAAGGTAATCTCAATGCTTGAGGAATCCCATAGTACGTGGGCTGAACCTCACTTTGCTCACTCAGCAAATCTGTCAGGAAAAGTGTCGTCGCATTATTCTAAATTCAACTTCTTGGGCAGATTTAAAAATAACACAAACTTTTCAGAACCCTCAACTTTAGAAACATCAGCATTTACTCTAGTAAAAATATCTAAACTTATAGTATATGTATATATTTGAAAATAATAAAGTTGAATTTATCTTGCAGATATTTTCCAACTCAAAAAAACTTTCAATGTGTTGCAAGTTGATTACATTTTATCTAGAGCATTCCAAAAATGAGTGGAATAGAATTATCAGCAATTATGAGTATGGGACAAAGAGCAAAATTCCTATATGCCAGCTGTACCCTGAGTGTCAGGTCTTTTCTAGTTTGGTCAAGCTTTGACTCCATCCTAAGTCTGCAATGGGAACAAATCAGGATGGTATTAATCCTAGTGAATTAGAAAGGCATAATTGTGAGACATTGTGGCTCCTCGTGTCTATGGAACTGTTGTCTTCAGGGTTTCTCTCATTTCTCAGGCCCAGGCTAAAAGTAACTGATAATTACCTTTGAAACTGATTTGTGGCCTATATTGACAGTTATATTACTGGGTCACAGAATCATAGAATTTTAGAGCTTCATAGGACCTTGGAAGTCATGTAGTTCAAAAGTAGAGTAAGTTGGAATTAAATTTGTATTTGGAAAATAATTGTCTCATGAAATGACTATAACAGAATGAGTGATTTTTTTTTTTTAAGTCTCTAAAGCAAGTTATTGATAGACAACAGAGCAACCAGTAAAAAAAAAAAAGTGAGCATTTTAGGAAATCGTTACATTTTAATCTAGGCCATTAGATTACAGAAGTAGGAATAAAGAATTTTCTTATGAAAGACAAAATATATTGTGCAATGATACAAACAATCGATTTTTTCTTACTGAGTCTAAGATCTAAATCACATGTGTCAAACACAAGGCCCGTGGACCAAATCCGTCCCGCCAGGCCTTGCAATGTGGCCTGCACCGCGCTGTCATCACTGCACTCCGCTGCGTTTCCATCACAATGACAGTTTATGACTGTTCAGTAAACCATTCGGCCCGCGATTTAGGCTGGATTTTAGATTTTGGCCCCTTCTCTGATTGAGTTCGACACCCCTAATCTAAATGGTAAGGAATGAATAACACGGTTTTAAAAAAATAAGTAGCTAAAAGTTTGACAGAATTACTTATCCTAATGGAGGAAAAAATCTAATCAAGAAAAAAATATGCATTTTTCTTATTTTGTCTTGAAAAACCATAAAAGCCCCTTGACCAATATGAAATTACCCTCAAAACGAGCTGAGTGAGTGGAGTGGAGAATTGGGCACCAAGAAATTGACCTCTTCACCTTAACATTTTAAAGGCAATGGTTAAGTAATTTGGTTTGTGATGGTATAGTAGAGTACTTATTGATTGTCACACTTTACATTTATTTCTACACCAAGAAATATGGCTATGTTAGTTGTTAATGATGTTGCCATTGGATTTTCCATTTTTATTCAAATACTAGTGGCCCAGTACACGGATTCATATTCCAATGGGGGTCCTACAGCCTGGCCTGCAGACATCCCCCAAGGGATCCCAGATTGCAAGAGGGCACGGGCAAGCTGAGGGATCCCACTGGTGCACGGTCAGGGCCAGGAAAGTACCATGGGAGGTTGGCCCACCAGGGAGGGTCTGCTGGAAGACTCCAGGGCATGTCCAGCCTATCTCACCCAGTCCCCATTGGCTGGACCCCAGTAGCAAGCTAACATACTGGTCAGTGCATCTGCCCCCTGGTGGTCAGTGTGCATCATAGCTACTGATTGGTCTCTTAGGCTTTTATATATATAAATAGATCTGTAATAATAAAAGTGTAATATGCAAATTGACCGAATAGCAGAACAACTGCCCAGATGACCTTTCAGACAGCCACGCTAAGGCAGGTACAATGTGATTAGACAGGTTGCTCCGCCATCACTCTGCAGAAGGAGGCTCAGGCCACCCACTGCAGAGCGATTAAAAGGGGGGCGCGGGGTTCCTCCACGATTTATTGTCCCAAAGAGGGAGGCCCAGACTACTGGCCAGCGGGTCAACCAATGGGGGCATAGGTGCTTCACAATCACCCCAAAGAGGGAGGCCCAGGCTACTGGCCAGCGGGTCAATCAGTGGGGGCCTAGGTGCTTCACAATCACCCCAAAGAGGGAGGCCCAGACTACTGGCCAGCGAGTCAATCAGTGGGGGCATAGGTGCTTCACAATCACCCCAAAGAGGAAGGCCCAGGCCACCCTCGGCACTGCAGTCTATCACAGAGCCCTGGCCAGGTGGGCGGGGCCTCCTGCTGCTGGGCGATTGATAACGGAGCCCTGCAATTGATTGCCCCAAAGAGGGAGGCCTAGGCTACCAGACCAGTGGTGCTGTGGCGGGTGGGTGGGCAGTCGATCTGGGGCCCTGAGATTGATTGCCCCACAGAGGGAGGTCCAGGCCACCAGCCAGCGACACTGTGGTGGATGTTTGGGCTGGTCAGCGATCACCCCACAGAGGGAGGCCCAGGGCAGCCAAGCGATCACACCCCACAGATGGCAAGCAATGGCAGCGGCAGAGGTGGGGCCAGCTGCTGGCAGCCGGGGGAAGGAAAGTTCCACTAGGCCCTGGTCTCCAGCCAGGCCTAGGGACCCTACCTACCTGAAGGCCCTGGACTTCAAGAGGTTGTAGGTCAGAGTGAGGGACACCTGTCCCCCCAAACCCTCGTGCACGGATGTCATGCACCTTCACAATATAAATATTTGTGAATGAGATCAAAACCCTTAAAGGAAAAGAGGAGCTTCTATATTCAGTAACCTTTGTATGTCAATGAAAATGGTCATTCAGTTGTTTTTCATCCTAGTATCCAAAGCCAAAGTACAGTTCTAAATGTTTAAGCCATTACATATTTGATACTAAATTGGTGGCATTTTGATAATTATCTATTCATTAACATAATATTTCTTGATCCTCTAAGGCAGTGTTTTTCAACCTTTTTTGGGCAAAGGCACACTTGTTTCATGAAAAAAATCACGAGGCACACCACCATTAGAAAATGTTAAAAAATTTAACTCTGTGCCTATATTGACTATATACAATATAAAGTAATTCTCTTGAATAGGAATCAAATAAACACAAAGAAAGTATTTTATAATTTATTATGAAATATTAAGTAAACAAAATAGTGAAAAATTATAAAATTCTTGTCTTGTCTGCACCTACGGCACACCAGGCAACATCTCGCGTCACACTAGTGTGCCGCGGAACAGCGGTTGAAAAACGCTGCTCTAAGGCAGTGGTTCTCAACCTTCCTAATGCCATGACTCTTTTGTTTTTTAAATATTTTATTGATTTTTCTTACAGAGAGGAAGGGAGAGAGATAGAGACATCAACTAGCTGCCTCTTGCACACCCCCTACTGGGGATGTGCCCACAACCAATGTATATGCCCTTGACCGGAATTGAACCTGGGACCTTTCAGTCCGCAGACCAACGCTCTACCACTGAGCCAAACCGGTTTCAGCTGCCGCGACTCTTTAATACTGTTTCTCATATGCGGAGAAAAAGGAACACTCGTGCACTGCTGGTGGGAATGTAGACTGGTGCAGCCACTGTGGAGAACAGTATGGAGTTTCCTCAAAAAATTGAAAATGGAATTCCCATTTGACCCAGTAATCCCACACTGGAAACACTAATAAGAAAGGATATATGCACCCCTATGTTCATAGCAGCACAATTTACAATAGCTAAGATTTGGAAATAGCCTGGGTGCCCATCAGCAGATCACTGATCAGAAAACTATAGTACATCTACACAATGGAATACTATGCTGCCATAAAAAAGAAGGAATTCTTACCATTTGCAGCAACCTAGATGGAATTGGAGAACATCATGCTAAGTGAAATAAGCCAGTCAATGAAAGAAAAATACCACATGATCTCATTTATGGATAGTAAAGAAAATTATAAACTGTTGAACGAAAAGATAGATACAGAGACAGTAAAACATCAAACAGAATGTCAGATTACGGCGGGAAGGTTAGGGAGATCTGGGGGAAATAAGAGATCAACCGAAGGACTTGTATGCATGCATATAAGCATAACCAATGGACGCAAAACTCGGGGGGGGGGGTGAAGGGATGTATGGGAGTGGGGTGGAGGGCGGGCAATGGTAAGATATGTACTCATATAATACCTTAATAAAAAATGGGGGAAAAATAATACAGTTCCTCATGTCGTGGAGACCCCCAACCATAAAATTATTTTCGTTGCTACTTTATAACTGTAATGAATGAATCGTAATCGAAATATATGTGTTTCCAATTATCTTAGGCTTGAGAACCACTGCTGTTCTCAATTTTATGGTTGGGAATCACCACAACATGAGGAACTGTATTAAAGAGTCATGGCATTAGGAAGGTTGAGAACCACTGCTCTAAGGAAACCTCTGCCATTTAGTAGGTTTCAATTAAACCTATTTTCCACACTTTTATTATTCACTAAGCTATCATATTGATTAGTTATCAGTAATTCAAAGTTTAAGCTTAAAACAGGAAGAAACATGATTGCTCTTAAATTTCAGACTGGGTAGACTAAGCTTCCACACACATACCATTATGTCTCTAGATGAAGTGAGAAGGGGAAGCATTTATCACTTTCCTAAGTTTGCCAGTCCTGAGGAGCAGCTTGGTTGACTGCCTGTCTCCTTTCCCTCAGTCCACCTGGAAGGCCGCTGTGGTGAAAGAATTTTTGATTGCAGAGATGTGGTTTTCATTGTTGGCGAAGGAGAAGACCACGACATTCCAATCGGAATTGACAAAGCCCTGGAGAAAATGCAGCGGGAAGAACAATGTATTTTATGTCTTGGACCACGGTAAGCAGCATACCAGTTCAGTACACAGTGACATTGTCTGAAGAACAGGGGTATGCTTGCCTTTCGGTCAACATTTGATATTTTCAGTGAAGTTAATGCTAACAGAAACAGTTAAATCAAGTTATAGTTAGCGATGGAGTGAATTACTGGGCCTTACATAACAAAGGTTTATGGACCTTGTTTACTTGATTGATGTGTGTTCATAGGACTGACAGACAAGTTTTGCTTTTTGTCTATTTGTTTTGCCTGCCATATTGCCAAGACAGGAAGCTATTGGGACTTCTCATGTGATCTTCTTGCCCCATGTTCCCTTTTCTCCAAATGAGTCAGTAAAACATGGTGGGTTGGAAGTAGAAGAGGCATTTGGATGACTTATTACCACTTGAATTTGTGCCCCCTGTTCTTATACAGAGTCCCTGAAAAAAACAAGTGCTCTTCCTAGACCTAAAGGCAGCAGAGATGACTCATTTTTGCCTAAATTTTTCCCATAATAAGGATACCCATTAGCACTTCCAAGCTTAGAATTATCAGACACTAACAGTCTCTCTTGTGAAAACATGTTTGGTGTTATTTTTAGATCTAAAATTATACCATGGACCCAACCCTTCTATCTTGAGAAATGGGCCCTTGAGAGAAACCAGGGTATTTTGATTCTGTTTGCCTGTAAGTGCATCTGCTTATCTCATGTCTACTCCCTCTCTGGCTCTTTGGGTTTCAATCAGTAGGATTTTGAGAAATTAAGAATCTTGATGAAATGGACTTACCAATAGGTAATATTGCGCCTGTTGTATAATCACTTGCCTTTGTGCAGCCTCAGTAGTCATCAGTGGCATATTTACCTTTGCCCTAATACTTGGGCCATGATCCTATTTCTCCAGTGATGCTTTAACCATGCCATACTCACCTGAAAACCCTTCCAAAATGCTCACCACCTTGGACCTTGAACCTTGTTACAGCCTTCACTGGAGGCACCTTTTATTTAATACCTTCTTTTCCTCTGTCATATTCCTTTCTCCACTAATGGATTCCCACTTCAGTGTCTCTTATTAATATTTACGTCACATTTGTAGTTCACCCTCAGGTGAACCTATTTCTCCTTCTATAATGATTTTTTTAAATCAAGCAATGCATAGAAAAGGCTTTCTCCTCCATATCTAGATAATATCTAATGGTTTTTAATCTGGCATTCTAAAATTACAGTAATTCAAAATTTCTATAAAGAGAGTGGTATTTATGTCCCGTGTGTCTTTGCAGGTTTCAGTTCCTTGAGGATAAGTTCTTTATACTCTGTGAGCATATGATATTCTTTGAATCCTTTTGTTAGTAGAGGCAGATGTCTCAACTTGAATGTCAGAGAGAAACAAATTATCCTTATGTTTATTAATGAAAATAGTTTCTTGCAAGTTTAAATTTTTGTTGTATCATTAGTAAGCTCTCTGTACTTCTGAAAGTCACTTAATTCTCCTCAGCCTTAGTTTCCCCTTCTGTAAAGTGGGAGAGATGGAATCTCATAAAATTGTGGAGAACTAAATTAGATAATGCATGTAAAGAACTTAGCAAAGTGCCTGACACATATAAACCCCTCTAAAGGAATATGTTCTATCTCTCTTCAAGATGTCAGTTAGTATGCTGAGCTACGTAAAGGCCTGCTGTGCAAAAGGAGATGTTCACACGTGCACTGGGGGGCGTTGTCCCCGTATGCAGAAAGGCCTGGGCAGCACTGCACCTGAGCGTTGTAAATGTGGCTGTTGCAAATGCACGCTCTGTGTTACTTCCTGTCACCTATAGTCCCTTCTCTAAAGATTTCCAGGGCATACCTCCTCCTCCATTCTGGTGGACTATTTGACGGGATGTTTTTATAAGAAGTTTATAAAACACTTCCAAAGAATCTATTTTTTCTCTTCTCATCAGGACAGTATCTTGTATATTGTTTTAAATACTGTGACTGATCACCTTTTCATTTTAGTTTAAGGATGGCTAGTTTTAATGTTTTCCTTATATTTCTGTCCTGCACCAACCCCAAACAAAAACAAGGCAATCTGGGTCAAAAACGAAACCATTTTCTGGGAACATACAGAGTCTGAATTTAAAAACTGGCTCTACACTCCTCTTTGTGTAACTCTCAGGAAATACTTCTATCTGAGCCTCGGTTTTCTTGCCTATAAAAAGGCTGCAGTTGGTAAGAACTTATGGAATAAGTGCTTGTATATAAATAAGACTAATGGTCATTAATAGTCATTATTTGTATCTCTATAGGCAACTATTCTAGAACATGGTCATCAACATTGTGTTACTTTATTGCTAACTTAATTATATTTTAAAACTATAGTTAAAGACTGCAAATTAATACCTGTTTATTTGTATACTAGAGGCCCAGTGCACTAAATTCATGCATGGTGTGGGGAGGGGGTCTCTTCAGCCCAGCCTGCACCCTCTCCAATTCAGGACCCCTTGGGGGGTGTCTGATCCCCAGGATCAGGCCTTAACCGGCAATCAGACACCCTCCCACAATCTGGGACCACTGGCTCCTGCCTGCCTGGTTACCCCCAACTGCCCCCTCCCTCGCCGCCAGCCTGGTCGCCCCTCATTGCTCCCACTCCTGCTGGCCTAGTCAGTCCCAACTGCCCCCTTTGCCGGCTTGGTCATCCCATGCAGCCTGCTGCTCAGTCATTTGCTCATCCCTCACTCACCCTCCTGCCAGCCTGGCCACCCAGTGCAGCCTGTACGTTTGACTGCTCAGTTGTTTCGGTTGCAACCGTCACTTAGGCTTTTATATATATAGATTTAAGTACTTGTAAGTGCATGTGAGAGCAAATACATAGTAAGGTGTATCAAGAAGTACTACAAATTACTACATGAATAATATAGAAAAGGAATAAAATTAGAATTTGGATATTTAAAAATATATGAATGCCCCCCTGGGTAGCATTTTGTGTGTATCTCAGAGATTCTGACATATACTGTTTCCTTTGTCATTCTTTTTTCTTTCTCTTTTTTTTTTTAATCATTTTGTAATTGTTCTATTTTATTCTTTTTATTCTAAGAATGTACGGTAATTTTACTTAGAGAATGACAGCTGGTCAGATTTATACTTAAGACATTTATCCATACTTAACCAGAGAGGCTGTAGAAGCGACTGCACCGATCAGCTATTCTAAATCCTTTCACATTAAATATGAACACTTTCTCATTATTACTCAAGTCACATCTCATTTATCTTTCTCCTTAGAACTGCATAGGCTTATTTTAAATAGTTTTAAAAACTGCTATAAACTACAAAGTTCGTTAAGAGCAGAGGTACTCTGATTAATGCTCAAAATGGTGTGGCCAAAGGTAAAGCAAGTATTATTAAGTATGAATGCAACCCTTAGCAACACAAATTGAACCCCTTTTTTCCCAATAAAAAAGCTAGTTCAATATACGGTCTCATTCTGTAAAGATGTATCACTTCCAAGTCACAGTGAAAGAAACTTGAATAATTTACCAAATTTTTCTACTATGTGCCTTGGAGATACCTCACTAAAAACTGGTATTGGACACAACAAAATGACAATTGCAGAATGTAATATTGTAGTGACAGTACTGAGATTGATTGCTACAAACTCTTTGAGTATTAAATGATTAGTACATCTTAATTATATAGAACATTGGTCCAATAACAAAATAGAGAACAGTAGCTAGGAATTTATCTCATTCAATGTTGAAACAAACTTATACATTCTTTGCATCGTTTTCTGCAGATAAGTCCCATTTTTATATTGAAATTTGATGACAATTAAATTCAGGTGTTTTTCCAAGCTATTGCATGAATAGGATGCTGAAGGCCATCACTATACAGCATACTGCAACATAAGGACTCTTCACCAATTCTGGCACACTTCCAAAATATGCCCAACAGTTCAGTTTTGTTTGTTTTTTTTGTTTGTTTGTTTGTTTATATTGATTTTTTTATATGCCCAACAGTCCAGTTTTATTTCTGTCCAGGAGGCTGGGTGCCAAGGATCGGATATAAGCACAGGTACATATAAGCAGCAAGATTACAGTCAACAGACTCTGAAAATTGAAAATGGCAGACATAGCCGAAACTGGTTTGGCTCAGTGGTAGAGCGTCGGTCTGTGGACTGAAAGGTCCCAGGTTCGATTCTGGTCAGGGGCATGTACATTGGTTGCGGGCACATCCCCGGTAGGGGGTGTATAAGAGGCAGCTGGTCGATGTTTCTCTCTCGTTGACATTTCTAGCTCTCTTATCTCTCTCCCTTCCTCTCTGTAAAAAATCAATAAAAAATATTTTTGTTAAAAAATTAAAAAATAAAATGGCAGACATAGTGAGGCCAGTGGAGCCCCAGCCACATCACCCTTCCTTTGTCATTCTTTTCTACAAATTTTATATTTATTTGAAGTACCCCTGCATCAACAGTTTTTTTGTTTTTGTTTTTTTCTTAGCATATATTTTATTGACTTTTTACAGAGAGGAAGAGAGAGGGATAGGGAGTTAGAAACATCGATCAGCTGCCTCTTGCACACCCCCTACTGGGGATGTGCCCGCAATCAAGGTACATGCCCTGACCGGAATCGAACCTGGGACCTTTTAGTCCACAGGCCAGCGCTCTATCTACTGAGCCAAACCAGTTTTGGCAACAGTTTTTTTAAGATTAAGATTTTAACATCTTTAGCCAGGAGGACTTTTTCCTTCTGACTTTTAAAAAATGTGTTTTTACTGAATTGTGATCCAAGAATATTATATTTATTATTTATTTTTATTTATTTGGGATTTATTAAAGTTTGCTTTGTGGTCTTTCCAATTCACCAAATAGAAGTATATTTTTTCCAGTTTTATTGAAAAATAATTGGCATACAGCAAATTTAAGGCATACAGCATGATGGTTTGAATTACATATATTGTGAAATACGTTCTGCTAAATTCCATCTTCTCACATAGATACAATAAAAGAAAAAGAAAGAAAAAAGAACAAACCCATTAATAACATTCCTTCTGTTACTGTAGCACAGCTTGTCTCTTGGTTAAGTCCCAGAATCCCACTTGTGGTGTCTGTCTTCAGTGAGATGTGTTTCTGTGCCTGGAGTCCTAGCCTGTCAGGATGGTGTAGCGTCAGACAGACAGCTTTCTGTGTAACATGGCAGCCCAGCTAGGTGCTCCTCCCAGGACACTGCTCCACACACATCGCCACAGAATCTCTTCATCTGAACCCAGAAGAGGTTATAGGAATAATGCCCTTCCCCAGTCTTCCTTAATCCCACTAATTAAAAAAAAAAAAAAAAAACAGGACAATTTGGTGTCTCCCTTGACACTACCTCCACTCCGCCCACCCCCGGCCAGGAGACCTCTATTTGTGAGTTCCACTGAGGCAGCTTTTCTCATCCTCAGCACTACTGACATCTTGGGCTGGAAGTTTCTTGGTTGTGGGGCTGACATGTGCATTGTAGTAGGATGTTCAGCAGTTTCCCTGGCCTATACCCACTAGATGCCAACAACCCCTTCCTCTGTGTGATAAACCCATCTTCAGATATTGCCAAATATCCCTGGGGTGGGAGGATTAAACCCATCCCCATTGAGAACCAGTGGTTTGAGGCACATGCAGGTCATCTGTTGTTTTTGTACCTGTTAGCACAGGGCTCCAAATATAACATGCTGTCGGTAAACCCACTCAGCAAGGACTCTTCCCCCAGCCCGGTTCCCAGCAGTTACGGAATGTTCTTTTTTTACCAGAGGGCAGGAACAAAATAGCAGATGCATAGGTCTAGGAGCTCAGGTAGAGCATAGGTCTACGAGCTCACCACCTCCTATAATTGGCCACTAGCAATTACGTCCTCTTATTTCTTTGCTGAAGATACCCTTTGCCCTGCTATTATGATCACACCCCATTCCTACCAGCTCTCATGGCCTTGCTCTGGCTCCAGCTTCCATTTACTTGTGTTGTAACAGTGGAGGTGAGTGAGTAATCATTTTCTTCCGGGAAAATTCAGGCAAGGGGTAAAGAGAGTAATGCAAGCAGCAGGATTTGTATATTCTCACTCTGAATCTTTTGCCCCAGAGAAGTCATTGGCATCGACCTGGCTTGGCATCTTTCAGCCCCTAGCCTGAAAGTTTGGGTTTACTAAGGTTTTCACAAAGTCCTTCCATATATTAAAGAGTAGTCTGGCTTGAAATACTGGTAGATGAGAACAGAATATATTCCAGTGCGTGCTTTCTTAATACGCTGGGTGTTGTTCAAAATGCTGGGAAACCATTGAACCAAATAGACGAAGCTCCGTCAGCACTTCATTCTGGTAGACGTGTCCTCCCTGAACGCCTTGTATTTATTAAGATCCTACGTTGATCTGAAAATCAAATTTCTATGTCTGTAGTGATTTTGTCCAGTAAGATTTTGGCTAAAAGTTGTAGCATTTAGTGTACGAGCCACAGAGCTGTAAGAATATTGCTTTTTCTTTTCTTTTTTTCCCCCCCAAATATATTTTCATTGATTTTTAGAGAGGGAGAAAGAGAAACATCAATTGTTTGCCTCCTGTATGCACCTGTACTGGGAATCAAACCTGCAACGTAGGACATGCCCTTATTGGGAATCCAACCTGCAACCCCTCAGTGTATGGGAAAATGTTCAACCAACTAAGCCACACCAGCCAGGGGGAAAGTATGTCTTTATGAGGGTTAGAACTTGCTAAGGTTGTTCTTTTTGGTTATATATTTGTTATGTCACTTGTATTTGTTAGTGTGCTCTTTAAAACTATTGAACACTGTGAAAATGCATTTTCCCCCTGCTGTGTGAGCCTTTCCTCCCATTCATCTGACTGGAAGCGGTGCTATTTGACGGAGACAGCACTTCAGCTGAAAGCTTCTTCAGCCTCTAATGCACAGCGCTGTGGCCTAGCACTGAGACAGCAGTGCCGTCTTCCCACCCTCCTGCTGATGAGGCCTCGGGGAGGGTCCTAGTAGCTACATGAAGGCTGTTTCATCAAAAGAACTCGATAAAAAATCAAGCAGAGAAAAGGGCAGTGACATTAAGGCCACATTAAGCAAGCTGTCCCAGGGAGAACAGGTGTCGCAATTGCACAGGGATGTGAAGAAGGAAGGAGGCGCGGGCTGGCCTGGTTTCTGCAGCCTCAGGGGCACCTGGCAGGGTCTTCTGATCAGCGTCAGGCTTCCCTCGGGGCTCTGGTCTGTATAGTTTGTAGACGGGAGCTCTGCACTCCTGTGATGCCACAAAGTGTTAAAGGAAGTGCCTGGAAATACACCAATTCTTGTAAAGTTTTATTTTTCTACTCTCCATTTCAGATATGGTTTTGGAGAGGCAGGGAAGCCTAAATTTGGCATTGAACCTAATGCTGAGCTTATATATGAAGTTACACTTAAGAGCTTCGAAAAGGTGAGAAAATACCAACTTCTCTGAAATCATGGTATATTTCTTCTCTGCCCACTTCCTATGAACTATGGAATGTATTTCTGGGTGGAGTAGGTCAGTGGTCTTATTTGCATGTTGTCTCTGGGACCCCTGAGCCAGCATGGCTGACCCACAGCTACAGAGCGCAATGTTCAGAGTTTATTCCTACGTGTCAGCCCTTTTAAAAAAAAAAAAAAAAAAAAAACCTTTTGGGTGGAATCCAACACTTGTTCCCTATTTGTTCCTAGACTTGTTCTTTTTGTACTTTTTTTCCTGGGTTGAAGACAAAAAGGTTCACGTTCTGCCAAGCCGCTCCTTGGGGGAGGGGCACCATTTTCCAGGGCTGAACGGATTGTACCCTTCTCAGGAGTGGTGAAGAGCCCTCAGCGGGCTCCAGGTTACTGTCCAAAAGTGCAAGGCTTCGTGGCCACAGGCTCTGTGACAAGAAACACAAGGACAACCTGCTGACCCCAGGCCTTTTCTTTTCATACCTGTCCAAGTAGGAAAAGAGTCTGTCAGTGGCCTTGAGGACAAAAACGGCATGTCTCTTGAGTATATTTCCACCTCAGGCCGCCCCTGGGAGCTCCCGGCAGCAGCCTCGCCGGACAAGCACAGAGCGTGTGCCCGAGCTAGGCATCCTGTGGGCCCAGCTGAGCTCCTGTGCACCAGGCACAGCCCACCTTTCCCTGGAGCCTGCGTTTGGGGTGCCTTTCTTACACCCCCGGGCTCGGCTTTGGACTGGACACAGACTTGATCTTTCACTAGATTCCGAAAGCAGACCATTGTCAGTCCAGTAGCCCTGTAGCTTTGGGCTAAGAAAGACAAGGAGGCCTGCTTTGGGATTCTCCCCTAGCAGTGATGCTGCTGATCAAACCTCACACTCATGTTCCTCAAGGCTGACGTGCTTTCGTCATTGACCGTTGCTGCTTGTCACAGAACCTCTTTGGACAGCCTGTAGCTCAGCACTGATCCTGCAGCTCTGCCTCCACATCGTTAGAGAGAACACCCCTGCATGTGGTTATGTGGACCTTTGACTTTCCCGTTCCTGCTCCAGTGAAGTAGCTCCCTGTCCCTTCCCGCCAGAGCCCGGTGGACATTGCTTCCTGGCATTCCTCTGCCCACAGTGAGCTGTATCTGTCATCGCCACGTGTATCCATGAGCCCCGCTTGCTTTATTGAAAGCATGTGAAGAAGGGTGTGCTGTTCTGGCAACACATAAAAATGCAAAGGACCCTAGTTACTAGGTTTTTAAAGGATAGAGCAAGTTGCTAGGAAGCAACATGGGGTTGCCAGAAAGACTAGTAACTCCCAGTATTCACTTTCGGGGGGCGGGAGTGGCATACCAGGAATACACCACCAAGTGTCTTGAAGAGAGAATTTCAGAGGTACCCACTTAAGCTTATAATTCCTACACAGCAGGTGGCTCTGACATAGCCTTGTTTTCCCTAAAGGACCCCAGATTGTTCTGTGGAATCTGATCCTCGTAAACCCAGTTGTTCATAATGGAAGTGCAGTTGCTTCTGGATTCATACCTTTAATTTGGGACGATAATGACACATAATATAAATGAGAAGATGATCATTAAAACATTTATCTGTGGCTTTGAAATTACGTTTTTGCATCAGCTTTACCCTCCAATTATGTTTTGCTTGACATTCCCCGAGGGTACATCTGCAGGTGGATGCGGTGTGGAAGCTTTATATATCTGGTCGCGTTAGAGTGGAAGAGACACCTCCATGACCTGGATTTTAAAAATTCTCTGTGACTTGCCTGCAGTAGTGTTCCCATTTTAGAGTTAAAAACCAAGGCCCGAGAGAAACAGCTCGAAGTCATAATGGCAACTGAGTGGTGCCGTTTAAGGGAGGGACATAGGGACTGAGCTTCCGCTGTGTGGCCTCACCGCACCCCTCTCCAGATGTGCTCTGCTGCAGCCTCCCATGCCTTCTGCTCCTTCCTCCTGAGCAGCTGTCGTTAGGAAGCCAGTTCTAGCCTGGCAGTGACTAGAACTCACTTGGGCAGTGGCACGGTTTTAAAAGCCAGTGTGTTTGGGGTGTGGGTGGCCTCTACAAGGAGCTACTGCTTGTTCTATGGGCATCAGCTGATGCTTTTTCCTTCTCTGTTCACCTAACCATTGTCACACATTTACATATCAGGCCAAAGAATCCTGGGAGATGGACACCAAAGAAAAGCTGGAGCAGGCTGCCATCGTCAAGGAGAAGGGAACTGTGTACTTCAAGGTATGTGAGTGTCCGGCTCAGAGAACTTGCTCAGGTTTTAATGAATTGTGCTGTTATTCCCTACTCTGAATTTTATCAACCCCCTTCTAGATAAGAGTAACCCTGAATTTTTATAGGTCTGTCATTTACAGTATAAGAAATAGTGAGGAAAAAATGAATTGGCATGACAAAAGAAAACAAATGCCTCTTTTTTTTCTTTTTCTTTTTTTCCCTTAAATCCTTACTAAGGATATGCCTATTAATTCTTAGAATATGGGAGGGGGGAGCAATGTTAAAATATGTACACAGATAATAATTTAATTAAAAAAATGTAAAAGAAAAAAAATTCTTAGAGAAAACACCAATATGAGAGAAACATCAGTCATTTGCCTCTTGTTTGCACCCCAACCAGGGACTGAACCCATAACCTCTTGGTGTCAGGATGATGCTCCTACCACCTGAGCCCTCGGCCAGAGCACAGACACCCCTTTTGCACTGTCTACTCTGTGTTGTAACCCTCCCTGAAGGGAGACCAGGGTGTCCTGCCCGGCCACCATGGATCTCTCACTGCAGGCCTGAAGCTTCTTGCTTTGGTTCATAGTTGGCATTCAGTGAGTGAGTGTGGGATGAAACAAAGAAAGAATAAAATAATTTTTAGCTGTAATGGAATTCATAAGGGCAACTTTCACATCATTTTCCTTTCCAGTGTCTTAGTGAAGTCACTAAGGCATGTGACAAAAGGCCCGGATTTCAAAAGAAACTGATAGAGCCCTAGCCAGTTTGGCTAAGTGGATAGAGTGCCAGCCTGCAGATTGAAAGGTTCTGTTTCAGTCAAAGGTACATGCCCCAATAATGGGCGTACAGGAAGCAGCCAATCAATGATTCTCATTGCTGTTTTTATCTCTCCCTTTCCCTTCCTCACTGAAATCAATAAAAATATTTTTTTAAAGAAAGAAAAGGGAGGGAGGGAGAGAGAGAAGGGGGAGAGAGAGAGAGAGAGAGAGAGAGAGAGAGAGAGAGAGAGAGAGGGAGAGGGAGGGAGAGAGAGGAGGAAAGAGAAAAACTGACAGAAGAAGATTCATTTCTTCTGATGGCCACAAAGATCCCTGCCACACCTACTTTTGTGAATGACCTTTGCCATTGATTGTTTCTCGAAAACCCTTTTTGTAACGCCTAGGAAGATGTGATTTCCTCAGTTAGATCTTAACCCCCCCAGATTGAAGACAAAAACAAAACAGCACTCTGTTCAGTTCTAATCAGAGGGTACCTCAGTGCTTCCCACCCCCAGACGTACCTGCTCCGTATCCGCGAAGGGCTTAGAGAGCGAGAGAAGAAGGGCAGTGTTGTTAGGCTTCCTTCTTTCTTTCTTTTCGCCACTGCAATCCAGGAACAAAAACCAGATGCTGTTTCAGCAGTCTGCAGCAGCGATGCACAGCTGTGCTTCGGCGAGTCCTTGTGGAGCACTGGTTCTAAGACACACTCTTGGTTGCCAGTCTTGTCTGGAGGGAGTGGAGGCGATGTGCACTGACATGAAACGCCTGGAGAATTATACAGGACTGCATAAGCAGAGTGAACGCACCCAAGAGCAGTGTGCATGGCTCTTGTTTTTCAAACTTTGAGAGGAAATCCATTACTAGATCATGAAATTGGTATAGGGGAAATATATATTATATTATGTACTAAGGACAAATGTTTCATAAGTCTTTTGTTCACTTGTGTATGAATGGGTAGTGGATCATAATTTAAGATTTTTTTAAGACATGTTTTACTATGGGTTTTGGTTAAAAAAAAAGTTGAAACATGTTGGCTTACATAATATATAATCCTATCTAATAAAATAGTAATATGCAAATTAACCATCACTCTGCCACACCCACAAACCGCATCCACAAGTCACGCCCACAAGCCAATAAGGAGGGAATATGCAAATAATCCCAACCATGATTGCTATGGCCACAGGGAGCAGTGGGGAGGGAGGCTTGGATTTTCCCAGCAATGGAGTTAAGCCAAGCTTTCTGCCTGCCCTTGCCAGCCTGGGACTCCACTCAAGTCTACAAAGTTCCAATGATAAAAAATACATAAATCCAAACAGAAATGGCGGCAGCCATGGAGTTAGAAAGAGCAGGAGACTAGAGTTTCCCCCTGGCGATGGAGGAAGCCAAGCTTTCCTCACACCCTGGCTGGCCCAGGCCTCCGCTTAAGGCTACCAAGTTTCAATTATAGAAGATACATAAATCCCAACAGAAATGGCTGCCTCCACGCAGCACGCAGAAGGCTTGGATTGCCGGGGGGTGTGGCTGGCCTGCAAACCACCACAGGCCCCTCGCCCAAGCCACACCACGACCCAAGGGAATCCCCACTCTGATCCGGGACACCCTTCAGGGTAAACCAGCTGGCCCCCACCCATGCACCAGGCCTCTATCCTATCTAATAAAAGAGTAATATGCAGATTGACCATCACTCCAACCCACAAATGGCTGCCCCCATGTGGATACAAGATGGCCAGCAGGGGAGGGCAGTTATGGGTGATCAGGCCAGCAGGGGAGAGCAATTGGGAGGGACCAGGCCTGCAAGGAAGGGCAGTTGGGGGTGATCAAGCCTGCAGGGGAGAGCAGTTAGGGGTGACCAGTTGGGAGCCAGCAGTCCTGGATTATGAAAGGGATGTCCCAGATTGGAGAGGGTGCAAGCTGGGCTGAGGGACACACACACACCCTATGCTCAAATTTCGTGCACCAGGCCTCTAGTTATTTATATTTACTTTTAACTACTTATTATACATACTATATGGATCACCAGAAAACAGTGGTGAAATGAGCTCTGAATAAGACTCTCAGCTTTATGATTCCAAATGATTTAAAGTCTAAAGTGGTTACTTCTTCAGTTGAGGGAGTTAGATTAGATCAGTGGTCGGCAAACTCATTAGTCAACAGGGCAAAATATCAACAGTACAATGATTGAAATTTCTTTTGAGAGCTGAAAACCGACTTCTGCGCATGGGCCAGGAAGTTTCAATAGCACTGTATGTGCGCGCCTGCACGTGGTATTTTATGGAAGAGCCACATTCAAGGGGCCAAAGAGCCGCATTTGGCTCCCGAGCCAGTTTGCCGACCACTGATTAAATGATCCCCAAGTTTCTTCCAGCCCTGAAATCCTATAAGTTTTTAAACTCTCAAGAGCAAGTTTGTTTGTTTTTTTAATTCAATTATGTATACTGGATACTTCTAAACTATTCGAGTAAGATTCTAAATGTGCTTTTTATAAACCCAAATACACAGTACACTAGAATAAAAAGAAAATGTTCTGTAAAAATTCCTTTAGTCCTGAATGGTGTTACCTATATTCCTGGAGTCCATTAAAATCTTTAAATGTATTTTTTTATATTTCCCAAATTTCTAAATAGAACATTAACAGTTTGAGCAGGGGGTTGAGGCTCTTGGCATTTAACTAGAATCATATCAACTTAGTGTAGAAAAACAGCTCAACAATTCACTAGAAACTATTGGTTGCTGGTGGCTCGTAACTCTGGGGAACATTACTGATAATGAAATAATGCTGCAAAGCCACATGCCATATGGCTATGTCTTGAATGTATATACAGAGAGATGCCAGAATTTGTGATCAGTAGCAAAAAGCATTGCTTAGGTGTCTATACAGTTACTGAACTTGGTTGCTTCTTAGCACCACAACTGCAGTAGTGATTTGTGTATTTCATAATGTTGTGAACCCTCTTAAAATTACTGATTTTTGAATAAAATCTGCATCAGCAGTCACACATATGGAACATATTATTTTTAAAATGCAATTTGACAGACGAAATCTTTCAAAACACTAAGCCATTGGGGGAAAATTAATGGAAGGTTCAAAACCACTGACCTAAGCCTTTTCTCCCAGAATGTCTCTGAACATTTTGTACTTCTGAACACTTCCCCAGAGGCACCTTCCTAATTATAGGTAAAAGGTCCCAGCAGCGAGCCTCGTTTTAGCTCTGAGGCCTCAAGCTGGTCGGTGGGTCGTTTCCTGTCCACATTCCCTTTTCAGAGGTCAGGGCAGGTTTCCGCCTCCACCCTGCCCTCCTGGCTCATCTTTCTGGGGCTGACTTGGTGCAGTCATCAGACTGTGGAGCACACGCAGCAGTCATCAGACTGTGGGTGAAGCAGAGATGGTGACATAAAAATGTGCACTTCATGCCGTCAGGACAAGGGAGCTCCGTTTCCATTGATCTGCGATTTGGTTTACACTTCAGTGCGTAAATCTCTCTCCTGAAGAGGTTGAATTTTGGTCAGCTAAATAGGAGCGATTTTGCTGTATAGACTGTACATTCCTCCTATTAGCCTCTGAGCACTGAAGGGAAGAAAGGTAGGAGAGGGCTCTTTTAACGTGGCACCTAACATAACTAAGCCTAGGTAACAACATGGCATCATGCCAGACATTGTTCAGGTCAGGGAAACATGGTTCTCATTTCCTTCCCCTAGCAATCTGCAGGACAAGGCCTTCACTATCACACCTGACCACTTGGTGGCGAGAAGGCTGAGGGCCCAGCAGTGACATGGGGCTCTGTCGCCCCCTTGTGTTCTATGGGGAAAAGGCATTTCCAAAGCAAGCTAGTAGTTGAGGTTCATCTTTCAACCACGGAACCCTTTTCAGACAAACAGGCTTTACTATGTTTTGACCACTCTTGCTGAACCAAGAAACCAGTGCTATAATTTAGAAACAAGCCATTTATGAGTCAACCCTGCCTTTTTTCTCCTGCATTTTTTTAATTGATGTTAGTGGGGGAGAGACTGACAAGCATCGATGTGAAAGAGAGAAACATTGATCAATTGCCTTCCAGAAGCGCCCCAACCAGAAATCAAACCCGCAGCCTGGGTATGTGCCCTGCCTGGAAATTGAACCTGCCACCTTTTGGTGCAAGGAACGGTGCTCCAACCAACCCAGCCACACCGGCCGCCTCCTGCATTGTGTTGACGTTTGGGGCCGGATGATTGTGTGTTAGTGGAGACTGTCGTGGGCATTGTGGGATATTTAGCAGCATCCCTTGCTTCTACCCACCAGATGCCACTAGTTACATGATGATCAAAGGACATCTCCAAACATTGCCAAATGCCCCGGAGGCACGGTCACCGGGGAGAACTCCTGTTAGCACGTCAGAAGCAGAAGTACCACAAAGCAGATACCTGTACTGTGCTCATTGGAAGTGACCTAAATAAAGTTATGTGTGATTGTGATATACATGAAAGAGCTTTCAAGAAATTAAAATGCTCTTTCAACGTAAAGGAACTACTAAGAAGTCTTACTTGTTTTTCTTTTTAGAAACTGTAGTCTTCTACCATTCTGTTATTGAAAGCCTACCAGAGTTGTGAGATCCAGCCTTTGTCCTCCCTTTTTCTTTCTCTATAGCAATATGTGAAGAGGTGACTGGAAAGGTAATAGGTACGTTAAGTGAAGGAGGAAAGAGGAAGAAGAAACTAGGCATAAGGGAAAATGCCCTTACCTGATCTAAATGAAATGACACCCTTCACTTCTACCCACCTCCACATTGCATGGACAGATGGACCGACAGACAGACAGACGTCAGCACCACAGAAGGCTACCCCAATGCCTTGCTGCCTTCTTGCTGAGAGCACTGTCCCCTTGGAACAGAGTGAGGGTAAAGGAGGGGCAGTCTCTGTCCTGACCAGCTCACTGGTCATTGGGACTTCAGAGAGAATGGAAAAGTGCCCGGCTAGCCACCCCTGAGGAAAACCACAAATGATGAGGGGTTTCCATTTTGAGGGTTCGGTATTTCCAGGGAGGCCTGGGCTTACACCTCTCGTGCCCCTCTGGAGCCTGTGTGGAGAGTAATGCCCAGCTCTTCTCTCCCAGGGAGGCAAGTACCTGCAGGCGGTCATTCAGTACGGGAAGATAGTGTCCTGGCTCGAGATGGAATACGGCCTGTCCGAAAAGGAATCAAAAGCTTCTGAGTCGTTCCTGCTCGCTGCCTTCCTGAACCTGGCCATGTGCTACCTGAAGCTCCGAGAATACACCAAAGCCGTGGAGTGCTGCGACAAGGTAGCGTGGCGAGGCTGGGCTGCAGAGGCCACGCCTCTCTCCAGCCTCACCCCTGGTCCGCCCTCACTGCTGCTCGCCAAGGGTTAAGGGGTTTTCATTTGGCTTTATGTATTTTTTGTTTGTTTGGAATTGTTTCTCAGTATGAACTGGGAAATTCAGAAAGGTTTTGATTAAAGACTTTTCTGAGGCTTAAACTATCTCTCTCTCCCTCTCTCTCTCTCTCTCTCTCTCTCTATATATATATATATATATATATATATATATATATATATATATATATATATAAAAGCCTAAGTGGCCGGTGTGCCAGTCGCTGTGACACACGGCCACCCTCCCATGGTCCTCACCCCCACCCCCATGGCCCTGATGGGTGCAGTCCCTCTTCCCAGCCGGCCAGCCCCAATCGACCCGATCAGGCAGCTGGCCAACCTCCTGTGGTCCCTCTGCCCAGCCAGCCAGGCTCCCTCGACTCCTCTTCCCCCACCACTAGCCAACCTCCCGCGTTCCCCAGTGGCCCCATCACCAGCTAGGCCAAGGAACCCCACCTGTGTGCAAATTCATGCACAGAGCCTCTAGTTTATAATAATTCACTACACATAAAAGTTTCAATAAAATTAAACATAGAATGACCCTCCTTAGTATCACTTGGTATCAGATTAGACATATAACGCCTCAGGTTCAATTTAATAAGAACAGATGTAACTTAAGCCTTTTAGTACTTTAATAAAACAGGCCGCAACTGCACATATTGAGGATATATAAGGAAGTCACTGTTTGTTATCCTATTTTTTCCTGATTAGGAATACACATGAATTGTTTGAAAGACGCACCAAGCATCAGCAGCTCTCTCCCTTTTCCATTTGTGTTGTTAATACTGTTCCTACGCTGTGAGCCCAGGTGTTTGTGAAGGTGTCTGAAGCGTGCTTCTGGCGTTCTTACGCACACGTACCTGATGCTGACTCTTAGGTCAGGTATCTGGTCTCAGCCAACAGTGTGTGTTATGCTGTGGGTAACATTAACAATCAATTGTATCTTAAAGATAAACAGAAAGGAATAAGAAAAACAAGCAACGATTTCATATATCTTTGTGAGATTATTTTTTAATTTTAAGATTTTGAGTTTTGTGGATTAATATGTTCCTATCATGTTTTACTCAAATTTTGCCTAAGAAAAAATGTTACTGTTAATTACATTTTAAGCTTTTTCTTCTTTTATTTTTTATTATAATAGTATAAAGTTACTCAAGTTCAAAATTATGAAACATACAAGAAAGTAAAAGTTCATTTATAAGGTTCCAGTTGACCATCTCTCCCAGAATCACTCATTGATCTCACACATATTCCTTCCGATTTTTCCACACATAAAGTAACATATATGTATATGTTCTTTTAAAAATTAGAATATAGAGATTTAGACATAATTTTATCAAACGACATTTTCCTGCATCTGTCATATAACACTTCTTCATTCTTTTAAGTATCTATTGAGTATCCATTGCACGCCATCTCTGGTTTATCTCACAACCCTTTTGGTAGATGTCCAGGTTGTAATGTTACAGATTATGTGATGTCTCTCTTTGCATACTTGTGGGATTGTTTCTATAGGATAAATTCCTAGAAGTTGAAATACTGTGTCAAAAGATAATTTTAATACAGTAACATTTTAAATTTATATATTATCATTGAATATTATCAGTGGTATTTTTCCTCAATGGACAGATTTTTTTTTCTCTTTTTATTGTACATATTTTCATTGTTTGCTATTTGTACTTCTGTGGTTGCCTGTTCACATCTTCAACTGCATTATTGGTCTATTTTTGGTTGAGATAATCTATTTGAGATAAGCTATACATTATGACTCTGAACACGACACTAGGACCTCATTCATATTTGTCTTTTAACTTGGAATAGCATCTTTTTCCATAAAGAAAATTTTAATGTTGATGGAGTCAAATCTGCCTTTTCCTTTCTGGTTAGAAGTCTTCCCCACCCTAAGAGTATAAAAATAACCCCATTCAGTACTAGCAAAACCTGCTCCAACTAGATTTACTTTAAAAAAAAAAAAAAAAAAAAAACTAGAAAAATCTATTATTTTTATTGGGCAGGCAGTATATGTAAAAATGCTTGAACTTATGTTTGTGTTTATGATGTGAGGTAAGAATTAAGTATTATTTTCTACCTGGATAGCTACTGTCTTGACCCCATTTTTTGTCAAGTTAACCCTTTCCCTACTGATTTAGTCTGTCTTGCTTTGTTCTGCTCCGCTGACCTGTTTGTTCATGGTCTAGTAGCCAAACTGTTTTAATGTCAGTTGTTGGTAGTCTATTTTTTCCTCAGGTAAGGCAATTCTCCTCTTACTCTTTCTGTTTATCCAAAATGTTCTCAGCTATTCTTTGTCACTTACTCCTGTCAACTGAACTTTAAAATGAACTTCTCAAGATCCCCTTCCAAATCCTTTGGGGTCTTTAGAGAAATTGTGTTAATCACAGAAATTAGTTTGGGTAAATTAGTTGTGTTTTGATCAGTAGTATGTAATAACCTTGAGACCATCTTTTCAATACAGTTTTTCTAATTTCCTGGCCAGAGAGCTTTAGTAACTTGTTTAAATACTGAGTTTCTTTTTTTTTTCTTTTTTTAAAAATATATTTTATTGATATTTTACCGAGAGGAAGAGAGAAGAATAGAGAGTTAGAAACATCGATGAGAGAGAATCATCGATCAGCTGCCTCCTGCACACCCCCTACTGGGGATGTGCCCGCAACCAAGGTACATGCCCTTGACCGGAATTGAACCCGGGACCTTTCAGTCCGCAGGCCGACGCTCTATCCACTGAGCCAAACCAGTTTCGGCAATACTGAGTTTCTTTCAAAAGTCCCATCAGTTACATTCACTCTTTCTGAAGCATACACCTTGTGTTCCAGGCCCTGGGACTAGACAGTGCCAACGAGAAAGGCTTGTACCGGAGGGGGGAAGCCCAGCTGCTCATGAACGAGTTCGAGTCAGCCAGGGGCGACTTCGAGAAGGTGCTGGCAGTCAACCCCCAGAACAAGGCCGCGCGGCTGCAGATCTCCATGTGCCAGAAGAAGGCGAAGGAGCACAACGAGCGAGACCGCAAGATCTACGCCAACATGTTCGCCAAGTTTGCGGAGCAGGATGCCAAGGTGCGTGGGGGACGCCCTGGCCATCGGGTGGTAGATCGGAACGGACCTCGCCCTTTGGTTTATAGTCTCAGAGGGGACACTCCACCCCCAGAGCACAGCCCAGGGAATCAGGCTCCGAGCCGAGATCCAGTCTGGTCCAGAGGGAGCATGGGGCTACTCTGCTCACCAGGCCTGCAGTAGAGAGCTGAGGCCAAGCGATCGCCTAGGCATGACCTAAAGCTTTTATTTTTTAAAAATCACGCACGTTAGGTGTTCTCCAGGTAATACCTCTATTTTCCCAGGAAATGGGCTGTGGTGGGGCTGCCCCTGCCATGCCTCTGCTGGGAGGCTGGGGAGCCATCCTGGCACCCGGCGAGAGGCCTGCTCCCTGGCTGCAGGCTGTGTTCTCCTGAGCTCACCCTCCCCTGCAGCTTGCCACGTGGACCGGGTTATCAAACAGTGGCAGGCTGGTCATTTTAACTGAAGGAAAGCAACTGCTCCCTCTCCATGGGCAGCGCAGCCCTGGCTTACCCCGCCCAGAAGCCTGGGTAGTCCTGGTGCTGCCCTCTCCTGTCAGTGCAGACCGTCTGCAGGCCAGGAGCTAACTGAGCGTTCCACTCTGTCTTCCCAGGAGGCCAGTAAAGCCATGGGCCAGAAGACTTTAGGAGGGGTCACCAATGAAAAAGAAACAGCAAGCCAAGCAGTGGAAGAAGAGCGAGCCAGAGGCCACGTATGACACCAGTCAAAGGAGGGAAGAGCCTCTCAACTCGGCCCTCCTTCACGGGCTTTCCCCAACTCAGGACTCAGCAGTGTTCAATGTCAAGTTCATCATAGTCTGTGATTCTGGAAGCAAATGGCAAACCCAGTAGCTTCCCCCAAACCACACCCTGCTGCTGCCAGCGCTCTCATTGAGGGGTGGCGTGGGACCACTCCGGGGGACAACACATGGCTGTTGGCATGGAGACAGCCAACCACGCAAGTCCAGCTCATTTCACTGCCCGATTCAGGGTCCCTTGAGATAATCCTAACAATTTGGGGCTGTCTATTAGGTTTTACATTTAATTGAATTTTAATAGCAATTCAGAAACCTAAAAATAAATGCTTAATGAATTTCTCCTTTCTTACAGTTGGATGAGGGAAAGGAGGATGAAGTTGTTTTTAAATAACTGAAGTGCTGCAAATGCAACTGTTGTATTTTTAACCAACAGAACCCACAGTAGAGGATAGGTGCCCCACAGGCCCACAGCCGAGACACAGACTGGAAAGCCAGGACCTCAGGGCCACTTGCTTGCTGACCTAGCCCAGCCCCTGTGCTCGGCCACCGTCAGCAGCGGGTTCCTCCCACGCCCCGCCTGCCCTCAGCAGGGACGCTGCCACTCCCAAAACTCCACAGGCACCGCGGAGGGCTTCTTCACGGTCTTTCTTTGGGATGGAGTTCTGAGAGGCTGAAATGTGAAAAGAGCAATCAGAACTGCTTGTTTTCCTTCCTCTGTTCCTTTTAGGGAATAATTGAGCGCAGTGCTGCCTGCCACATCGCCACTGGTGCGGCACCTGACTCCATGCTGCCCGCTCTGAGGACGTCAGACTGTTCTTACAATACCTCTGACTGGAGTGGATGTATCACATATCCTCTTAGGATCCATGCAGTTTTTTTGTTGTTGTCTTTTTAAATTACTGGCTCATAAACATTTGTATACTGTTTTATGAACTTATTTACACTCCTTTCTCATGTAAAACAAACAAAAACCTTGACTTTTTACTATTAGGTAGATGATTTTTTATTTTATTTTTTTTATCCTCACTTGAGGAGATGTCTGTCTTTATTGATTTTTTTTTTTTTTTGAGAGAGAGAGAGAGAGAGAGAGAGAGAGAGAGAGAGAGAGAGGGAGAGAAAGAGAAACAAACATGGATCAGTTGCCTCCCAAACATGCATGGACCAGGAATTGATCAAACCCACGACCTTTCGATGTAGGGGACGACGCTCAATCAAAGGAGCCACACTGGCCAGGGCAGTAACTGAATTTTTAAAAACAAACTCTGCAGTTGAAAAAAATAAGTAGTTGCTCTTCTATATTAGGGTTTTCCTTGCAGGTTTACACACAGTGGCTTTTTTTCCCTTTCCTGAGAGCTGCTTTTTTCTGGTGTGAATTGTGAAAAAACTTCCCATGCAGGTACATCTAGCTTACAATTTCCAATACTTGGGCATTGAGGTAGGGCAAGTCTTAAATCTGGACATGTAGCTGAAGGTTCGCCTTATGGATAAACATTATTGACACTGGCCTTCTATCCCCACAGCCTAGAAACACTCTTGGGAATGCATTTGGCAACCCAAGGGAACATTCACTTCAACCTACAACATCTCACTCTCAAATCCTAAAGAACACTGCAATTATATTTTAGACTAGTTTTAATTTTTATGGTGGTTTTAACAAAAGTTTTATTAGTAGCTTAGGACCCAGTTAAATCTAAATATAAAGTCACTTCCTTTTATACCTGTTTTCTTCTCCATGGAACAAATGGAATTAAATTGTGTTTCTCTGTTGATGCTAACAAAAATCCTTTTAAATTCTCATTTATACTTTTTTCTTTTTCCATAAGGTATTTCTTTTTAAAGCCCCAAATCTTATCTAAGAAATATGAAAAGCAAAAGTTGATTTTGCTTATTTGCCTCTTAACTATTTAGCATTTATAGCTCTGTTGACTAGAGCATGGCTCCAGTGAGCCCATGATTGAGATTTGACCTAAAGAGGCCAGTTACTTTTGCAGTTAGCAAGCATAAAAGTGTCCAAAGTGAGATGAGCCCAGGGACTGTCCCAAGTGTGAAGGCACCCTCGGGAACATGCAAGAGTGGATCTGAGCAAACAAGCAGAAGGTGGCCATCACCGCTGGAGAAAAAGAACCTTCGCAGATTCTTCTGTCAAATCCAGTAATCTGAAACAGTTGGTCTAGAAATCGACAGATGTCTTTGCATATGGAGTGGGGACGAATTAAAAACAATTTTTAAAAACCATTCAGATGCACATTTTGTGTGTTCCTTAAATGCAGAAGGTGATTTCACGTTGTTGTTGTTGCTTGAACAGCCTTCAGGAGGGGTTGCTTGGGCTGGAAAACAACCGTGGGGCCCGCATTGAAATGAGACAGAACCTGGCAGGGCAGGGCTAACCTTGCTGTGATGCACAGCTAGTAAGCAGCATTGGCTAATGGTGGTGGGATGAATCTTTGTTCAAATAGCCAGGAAAATAAGAGGGTCTTGTTTTCTCACTACCCAGGGGGGATTCCTCCGTTTTAGGTGAGTGTAAATTAAGTTCAGTTTGAGCAATGAAGAGATTTAATTTGCCCTTTAAGAAATATGAGAAATGGAGTGAGTCTGTGCCAGGTGATGCTGTTAAGCACATATTTCTGAAGGAGCAGATTCCATTGGAACTCGTGGTTACATACTCTGAAGGCGCCAGGAGATGATGCTCATACTGTGTGTCATTCACACGCTACAAAGGGCAGGTGGTGTGGGGCTGGGGCACACCTCTCCCCAGGGGTCCCATCAAGGTGTACAGACAGATGGGTGCAGGCTCCAGACACTGTTTTTCCTCTCAGTTCCTAGTGACATCTTTCGATTTGAGTATGCTCTCTCCCCATTGGCTGCTAAGTTGTTTAGTAATGAGGTAATCCTCTGCACCTTTTTCCTAAGCAAATGATTTCGTTAGGGATCCTGAGATGAGCCAGAGACAGTCCTGGCAGAAATCTGTGATCCTGGCTAATTTGAGGCAGTGTGCACTTGACCTAAAGCCTGAGGAGTATCAGTGAGGAGCTGTGTTCACACCTATTGGTCGTTCTAGCAACACTGAACCCCTCTTAAGCATGGCGCATCAGAACGTATGGGAGACTGTCACCAACACTGGTGACAAATACATTGAGTTTTAGTTTAGTCACCACCCCCAAACTCATAATTCCCCCACCTACCTGTAATTTCCATCGATTGGCTGCTTATGTGTTTGAATAGCAATGACCGAAAGGACATTCTCTCTAATGGCTTGAAGACGTTTTGGGGAACTCTCAGTACGTCCTTTCAGATGTTTCATCATGTCTGACATTTCTTCTGGAGGTAGAGAGAGTATAGAGAAGGCACAATATCGGTGCTGCTATATCGGCATAATTTGTCTCTTGACCTAAAAGTGCACATAATTTATGTGTGACCTTAATAATACATGACAAAAGGGACATCACTGAATGTAACTCTTAAGGAACATCCTGCTGGCGCTAAATGTACCAAAGATGGGCAGCTGGAGCAGGGCCCCTGATGCAGGCTTCCCCGAGGACTGGCAGTCAGGAGGGGGAACACCCCGAGGTAAAGTAGCCGTCCTACGGTTACCCAGGTCACCAGGTGCCCTTAAGCAATCCCAAAGCAGGTTTTCTAGTCTGAAGCTTGAGTTTCTTGGCATATGGAATGTGATGGTAGTCTCTTAAAATCCCTAAGCACTTGGTGGAACTGAAATGGCGCAGAGCCATAGGCCTCACATTCTGTGGAGTAAAAAAGAAGGCTCTTACCCTTTGAGAGGTGTGGACGGATCTGGAGAGTTATGCTAAGCGAAATAAGCCAGTCAGAGGAAGACAAGTATCACATGATCTCATGTGGGATCATAAATAAACTGATGAACAAAATGGATCCAGAGACATAGAAGCATGGAATAGGGTGCAGAATCACAGAGGGAGAGATTAACCAAAGGGGAAAATATAGTGTCACAACTGCTCAGGAAGAGGTGTGCGAGGCGAGGCAAGCCATGGATGGCACAGGCCCAGAGGAGAGAACAGCCTGCCAGCCACTGCGCAGTGAGCAGGCCTGCAGAGAACAGGGCCTGCCAACCACATGCGCCAGCAGCCCCTCAGAGTGTGAGCGACAGAGGAAACACCTTTTCTGACCACTCATTGGTTAAGCTCCCCATACGCCACTCAGTGTTCTTGGTTACTTGGGTAATAAGAATCCAAGAAGGTGATCTAGGATTTTTCCATTCACCTGACCACATACTGCATTCACCTGACCATACATTGCAGTCACCTGACCACACTCTGCAGTCACCTGGCCACACACTGCAGTCACCTGGCCACACTCTGCAGTCACCTGGCCACACTCTGCATCACCTGGCCACACACTGCAGTCACCTGGCCACACACTGCAGTCACCTGACCACACTCTGCAGTCACCTGGCCACACACTGCAGTCACCTGGCCACACACTGCAGTCACCTGACCACACTCTGCAGTCACCTGACCACACTCTGCAGTCACCTGGGAGCTATGAAACCACCGAGGCTGTGCCCCACTTCTAGAAAGCCTCGTTTTTGGTCTCAGGTGTGGCCTAATGCTGGATTTTAAAAGTTCCCCAAGTGATTCTAATGGGCAGCCAGGATAGACAACCAGGAGCTTCTTTCCAAAGAAGAAAGAAATTCGAGTTTTGAGTAATTGCATGAAGCAGCTGACAGTGACCAGATGACACAATTTTATTTTTATTTTTATTTTTATTTATTTATTTATTTATTTATTTATTTATTTATTTATTTTTGGAGTTGTGAACAGTTTTATTTTTTTTTAATATTTTTTTGCCCCCCTCCCTCCTTCCCATACATACCCTCCCTCCCCAGTTTTATGTCCATTGGTTGTACTTATATGCATGTATACAAGTCCTTCGGTTGATCTATTATCTCCCCCAGATCTTCCTGCTTGTTGCTTTACTGCAGATGACACAATTATAAAGGTGGAGAAGGCCATGAACAAAATTAACCATTGTGCTTGGCCTAGAAGAACACTAATGCCTGTCCGTAGCAGACTGGACGGCGCAGGGAGGCGGATGAGTGTGGCCAGGGGAGGCAGCCTGGGCTTGGGGAATGGAAGACACGGGAGGCCAGAAAGCCACAGTAAGACGCGGTGGCCAACAGGAACGCAACACTGTCACCACCCTCCACTCCCTGCTCCGAGGCAGAGGCACTGGTTTCCCCTTATCTGGCTCGTAGGCCGGTTAGACAGCCAAATGGACAGGGGACAGATTAACAGAAGAAAGTGTCATGTGTGCGCACGAGATCTCAGTGCAGGAGAGGTCCAGGGACAGAAAGGTAAAATGACGCATATGTGACAGCCTCGCTAAGGATGAGGTCAGGCTCCTGGGCGTCAGGAGGGACGAGGGCCATTTTCGGGTCCGTGAGAAGAGCAGACATTCAGTAGTTAGACGTTTGCCCTGCCGTATGCACGTTATCTCTGCTAACAGCCCATTTTATGAGCTGGGCCCCTCATTTAAATCCCTCTGGGTAGTTAAGAGGGAAGCACAAGTTTCTCTTGAGCCCGCAAGACTTCCATCACCTTTAGCTCAAAGTAACCCACATACCATACATATCATGGGGCGACTCGCTCTGAACCCCTAAACCCCTTTGCATTGACCTAGAGCTGTCTCCACTCTAAACACCTCAAATCCTTCAGGTGGCCGGTGGGTTCTGAGATAAACCAGAGGGCTGGGAATGAGGGGCCGCATGGAACCAAACAGACAGGACACTGGCGAAGCCCTGGGGGTGACACCTTCGGAGGGTCCGGCCGTGCGCTGTGTGGCTCTGTTGTTTATCCTCTGCCTTGCTTCTTGTTTTAAAAGCCTTGACTGTGGCTTTTTGATCCAACCCATTATTTATGTGTTAGTTTCCTGTGGCTGCTGTAACAAATCACCAGAAACTTGATGGCCTAGAACAGACATGAACTCGCTCACTTGCTGAGACTCTAGGGGAGAAGCTGTGCCATACCTCTTCCAGCCACCAGGGGCCGCCAGCAATCTTTGGCTTCCAGAGGCTATCCCTTAAGCAAGGCTCCTCAGAGCTGTGGGTTAACCTGTCCCCTAACCAGGGCTCCTCAGAGCAGTAGGTTAACCTGTCCCCTAACCAGGGCTCCTCAGAGCTGTGGGTTAATCTGTCCCCTAACCAGGGCTCCTCAGAGCAGTAGGTTAACCTGTCCCCTAACCAGGGCTCCTCAGAGCAGTAGGTTAACCTGTCCCCTAACCAGGGCTCCTCAGAGCAGTGGGTTAACCTGTCCCCTAACCAGGGCTCCTCAGAGCAGTGGGTTAACCTGTCCCCTAACCGGGGCTCCTCAGAGCAGTGGGTAAACTGTCCCCTAACCAGGGCTCCTCAGAGCAGTGGGTTAACCTGTCCCCTAACCAAGGACACTTCAGAGCAGTGGATTAAACCTATCCTTCTAACCTAAGATACTGGTTAAAACTTACCCCCAGCCCTAGCCAATTTTGCTCAGTGGTTGGAGCATCAGCCTGTGGACTGAAGGGTTCTGGGTTTGATTCTGGTCAAGGGCACGTATCTCAGTTGCAAGTTCAATCCCTGGCCCTGGTCAGGGCGCTGCAGGAGGCCACCAGCGGATGTGTCTCCCACATTGATGTTCCTCTCCGTGTGCCTCTCCCCCTCCCTCCCCCTCTGTCTGAAAGTCAACGGGGAGATACCCGCAGGGGAGACTCCCAGGAGCCGGAGGGGAGCCGCTGCCCTGCCTGGGCTGACGCCTGTGCGGCTGGGAGCAGCCTCAGGCTGCGTGGTGAGAGCGTCCGGGGACAAGGTCAGCTCCCTCTTCCTGCTGCAGCCCCGGAGGCACCTCAGAAGTGGAGATGTTTTTCTAGTGTCTTTTATACAGGATGACCTCTTCTGGGTTTTCAGAGCCCCTCCCCTGCCTGTTATTTCTTAAGATTAACCGGTCTAAAGAATCCTACAAAGACATCTTTGGGGTGACACATTCTGTTCCCCAACAGCCCCCAGGCTACAGCCTCTCAGCATGTCACTGTGCTCAGCCCTGCAGGCAACTGGCACACTGTCCGTGTCTGCGTGACGCCGTGCCTCCTGGCTTCTCTGTGGAAACAGCACCAGGTGAGAGGACGTCCCCAGCTCCGGCACATCTAACCGGCCCCCACTGTGCATGCAGCCCCCATCGACCATCGTGACCCAGTGCGGGGCTGTATTCTCAACGGGGGTGGGCGAGTCTGCAGATACAGGGCTTGTGGGTACAAAGGGCCAACTGTACCTATTTCTTTACTGTACGTATGCATGTGGGTGTGTGCTATGGATACCTATGCTCCCAGAAGCCCTAACCCCAGGGCTGTAGAATGGGACCTCGTTTAGAAATAGGGTCTTTGCAAAGGAAAGCAAATTAAGATGAGGTCATTAGGATGTGCCCTCATCGGCCTGGTGTTCTTATAAGGAAAAAGTGTCCGTGAAGCACAGACAGAGAGGCCGCGTCCGGGGAGCGGGCCTGGAGGCTGTGGGGGGCCCCGCAGCACCAAGATTGCGGGGACGCCAGAGAGAAAGGCACAAACCCGTCCTCCCCGAGCCTCCGGAGGAGGGGTACTGCCCACGCCCAATCCAGGCTCCTCCTCCAGCCTGAGGGAGAGTAAATCTCCTCGTTTCTTAAGCCACCCATCCTGTGCCTTCGTTACTAGGAAACGAGGTGTGTGTGTGTGTGTGTGTGAGAGAGAGAGAGAGAGAGCGAGCATGCACACATAACAGGCAAGAGAGAAAATACACAAACAAACAAGAAGGTACTGGCTAGGTGTGACTCACTACAGGACCTCCTCCTTCCCTTCTCCGTCCGAGTTCCCTTTTCCTTCTAATCTTGACTTGTCACTAACCTACCAACCTTCAGACATTCTAGAATGCCCTTCCCTCGGGACTCGGTTACCCCGGTAACGGGTGCATTCTCTGCTCCCTGCCCAGGCGGGCCTGTGCCAGGCTGGCACCAGCGGAGCAGGCAGAGGCGATTCTGTGGGCGTCCTGAGCGTCCGCAGAGGCTCACAGCCTCCCTGCCCCTCCCTGGCGGCCCTCAGGCTGTCAGGGAACCGAGCCCGCTGGCCGCCCGGAGGGGGAAGGCCGTGTGCAGAGTCCCAACCGCACCCACAGGCCAGCTACTGGGGTCACCCATCCGGCCCCGCCACCCGCCAGACCGCGGCCACCGGGGCGCCCACACAGCTGAGCCGCAGACTCGGGGCTCGCTGTTTCATGCCCCCGAGCTCTGCAGTAGGAAACGGGGCGCGGGTCCGCCCCAGGGTCTCCGGGAAGTGACGGGTCTCGGTGAGTCCAGGAGAGAGCTGAGCCCCAGGGGCGCAGGGGTGCCAGCGCAGGGAAGATGCAGAAGGGTGCGCAGTGGGGTGGGCGCCAAGGGTGAGAGCCGCCCGCGGAGAGGGTCCGAGGTGAGAGCCTGCCATTGGTAACAGCCAAGCCTGGGTGTGGCCATGAGGAGAGGGTCAAGGTCAGGTGAAGGCGGTCACGGGTGGAGAGAAGCAGGGACTGTGGACACGGACACAGACCACGTTAACCCACGGCCGGAGTGTGTGGGGAAGGCAGGCGCCCGTGCTAAAGGCTCCAGGAGTGAGGGGGGTGCTCAGCCATGGCTGCAGGGAGGGGGGTGCTCCGCACGGCTGCAGGGAGGGGGGTGCTCCGCATGGCTGCAGGGAGGGGGGTGCTCCGCATGGCTGCAGGGAGGGGGGTGCTCCGCATGGCTGCAGGGAGGGCGGTGATCCGCACGGCTGCAGGGAGGAGGGTGCTCAGCCATGGCTGCAGGGAGGGGGGTGCTCCGCACGGCTGCAGGGAGGGGGGTGCTCAGCCATGGCTGCAGGGAGGGGGGTGCTCAGCCATGGCTGCAGGGAGGGGGGTGCTCCGCACGGCTGCAGGGAGGGGGGTGCTCCGCACGGCTGCAGGGAGGGGGCAGCGTTGCTGGTAGCACACGGTTAAAGCTGGGAGTGAGTTTGGGGAGAAGCGGGAAGGGTCAGAGGGGTGAGGGAGAGACCGCGGGGGGTGGGGGTGCTCAGGGAGAGGAGAGGAGAGCTGAGGTGAACGCCACGACAGGTCCTAGGGCCAGAGCTTCAGGAGCTGGCGGGTGGGTGCGGGCTGGGCTGGGCGGAGGGGAGGGAGGGAGGGCCAGGTGGGGATGGGAATTAGGTGCAGGGAGAGGGCTCCCAGAGGAGGGAGGCGGGATAAGGGCTAATGCGCTTAGTCCTGGCGTCTGCCCAGAGCAGTGTGGGGCTGTGTGGCCGCTAGGCCGGCGGGAGAAGAGCCGGATGAGAAGAGTGTAGATTACAGCCAGAGCAGACCAGTCCTCTGTGGGGGCGGGGAGGGGATGATGGGGGAGGGTCTTCTCAGAGCAATGATCATGGTCTGGGCTGCTCACCCTTCACGTCTGGCCAAGGACATGGGACAATGCGCCTTTCCAGAATTCTGGTTTCCAGACGCCCTCCTCCCGGGCCCCCTCCTCCCGGGCCCTCCTGCTCCCAGGCCCCTCCTCCCAGGCGCCCTCCTCCCAGGCCCCCTCCTCCCAGGCTCCCTCCCCCCAGACGCCCTCCTCCCAGACACCCTCCTCCTGGGCCCCCTCCTCCTGGGCCCCCTCCTCCTGGGCCCCCTCCTCCCGGGCCCCCTCCTCCCAGACACCCTCCTCCCAGGCTCCCTCCTCCCAGACACCCTCCTCCCAGGCCCTCTCCTCCCAGACACCCTCCTCCCAGGCCCCCTCCTCCCAGACACCCTCCTCCCAGGCCCCCTCCTCCTCCCAGACACCCTCCTCCTCCCAGACACCCTCCTCCCGGGCCCCCTCCTCCCAGGCCCCCTCCTCCCAGACACCCTCCTCCCAGGCCCCCTCCTCCTCCCAGACACCCTCCTCCTCCCAGACACCCTCCTCCTCCCAGACACCCTCCTCCCCCAGATGCCCTCCTCCTCCCAGACGCTCTCCTCCCCCCAGACGCCCTCCTCCCCCCTGATGCCCTCCTCCCCCTGATGCCCTCCTCCCCCTGACGCCCTCCTCCCCCTGACGCCCTCCTCCCCCTGACGCCCTCCTCCCCCCTGACGCCCTCCTGCCCCCTGACGCCCTCCTCCTCCCAGACACCCTCCTCCCAGACACCCTCCTCCCCCCAGCCGCCCTCCTCCCCCCTGACGCCCTCCTCCCCCCTGACGCCCTTGTGAGTGGGACAGAGCTGGTGCTGGCATGGAATCAGGCTTTCTGCACTGGCATCGGACTCAGCTCCTGGAGGTCCTTGGGGATCACAAATCACCTGGTGTGACAGTGCCAGCACTTTGCAGTGTAAACATATGCAAACCAGGGAGTTGCATACCTTAACCTTATACAACGTTCTGTCAATTATGTCTCGATAAAACTGGAAAAAATTAATTACTTCCAGTTCCCATCCTCTATGTTTTCTTTGGTGGGGGGAGGGGTGTGTGAGAATGTGACAGGTTGATTCTAAAATACATAGGAAATGAGGAAGTGAACGGGCCAGGGAGCGCTTCCTGCAGAGGAACACGTGGGGACGCTGCTCTGCTGACCGTCAGGCCTTGGTGAGGTCCAGGGAGAGGAGAGGGAGGAGGAGAAGGAGGGAGGAGAGGGGAGGGGAGAGGAGAGGGAGAAGGGGAGGAAGAGAGGGGGAGAGAGGGGGAGGAGATGGGGAGAGAGGGGGAGGAGAGGAGGGGAGGAAGAGGGAGGAGGGAGAGGGGGCGGAGAGAGGGGAGGAGAGGGGGGAGGAGAGGGGGGAGGAGAGGGGGGTGAGAGGGCAGGAGAGGGGGGAGGAGAAGGGAGATGAGAGGGAGGAGAGGGAGGAGGAGAGGGGGGAGGAGAGGGGAGGAGAGGGGGGAGGGGAAGAGGGGGAGGAGAGGGGGGAGGTGGGAAGAGAGGGGGGAGGAGAGGGAGGAGGAGATGAGAGGAGGAGAGGGGGGAGGAGAGGGGGAGGAGAGGGGGGAGAGAGGGAGCGGAGGTGGTGGAGAAGAGGGGAGGAGAGGGGGGGAGGAGAGGGGGGAGAGAGAGGGGGAGGAAGAGGGGAGATGAGAGGGAGGAGGAGAGGAGGGGGAGGAGAGGGGGGAGGAGAGGGGGGGAGGAGAAGGGGGGGGAGAGGGGGGAGGAGAGGGGGGAAGAGAGGGGTGAGGAGAGGGGTGAGGAGAGGGGGGAGGGGTGGGGGAGAGGGGGAGGATCGAGGGGAGGAGTAGGGGGCAGGAGGAGTGGGGAGGAGAGGGCGGAGGAGGGGGGAGGAGAGGGGGGGCGGCGAGGGGGAGGAGAGGGGAGGGTGAGGGGAGGAGGAGGGGGGGAGGAGAGGGGGAGGAGAGGGAGGAGAGGGAGGTGGCTAGATGGGGTGGGAGAGGGGGAGTGAGGGGGAGGAGAGGGGGGCGGGGGAGAGGGGATGACCGAGCGAGGAGAGGGGGAGGAGAGGGGGAGGAGAGGGGAGGAGAGGGGGGAGGAGAAGGGAGAGAAGAGGGGGGGAGAAGAGGGGGCAGGAGAGGGGGCAGGAGAGGGGGGAGGAGGGGGAGGAGGAGGGGTCAGGGGGGGAGAGGGAGGCGGTGTGCGAGGAGACGGAGGAAGAGAGAAGAGAAGCGGAGATGGATTACGGGGCCTGAGGCACGTGGCCCAAGAGCACAGGGCGGATGAGCCTTTCAGGAAACAGCAAGTGTGGCCCTGACCCTGACCCTGACCCTGACCCTGACCCTGACCTACACCCAAAGCAAAGACAGCCCGCACCGCGCGGGCGGCTGGCCCTGCGGACATGCAGACGCTGGGAGAGGCAGGAAGTGAAAGGAAGGATTCGGGATGCAGGCCTCAGAGTGGGGACATTTCTTTTCATGGCACAAAAGCACCAACCTGAGTGAAAGGTCGGACAAGCCTGCCTCCTTCAGATGGACACCAGTTCCATGTCCGCGGCCTCTGAAGGCCCGCTGCCCGGCCCGGGGCGCTCCGGGAGCCGCGGAGGCGGAGCGGAGGCGACAGCTGTCCCCTGACCGCGAGGTCGGAGGGGCTGAGGGACGCGCTGCGTCCTGTATGTGTTCTCCTCCCCAAAGGCTGTAGCCACGGGGCCTGATGCGCCGTGCGGGGACCCCGGCCGGAGCTGAGGGACCGGCACCGCCACGCCTGCCCCAGGGCATCGTGCGGGGACCCGGAGCGCCTCTCACCTGGAGGCCCGCCTGTCTGCCGCCCCGCTCACCGCCCGAGCGCTCCCTCCCGGAGACTTTTTTATTTGATTTTTATTTGATTTTTATTTGATTGAAAGCCGGAGCGGGACGCTCCCCGCGCGGCACGGGCGCGCCCCCTGGCGGCGGGCTCCGGGACTGCAGTGCACGGGGCGCGGAGCTGGCCGCCCCGCTGAGCCGCAGCCTCCGCGGGAAGAAACGGCGCGTTTTCCTCCCAGGAGAGAGGGGCGCCGAGGGGAAGGCGCTGGGGCCGGGCCCGGGGCCCCCATGGGGGCAGGGAGAGGTGTGGCGGGAGGGGAGGGCGGGGGCCGCCGCGGAGTGGGACATGACGTGTAATCGCCGGGGCGGAGCAGTTTCGGGTGATGACAGGGTCGGGGCGCGGCCTGGGTGGTGGGTGGCGGGTGGCGGGTGGCGGGTGGCGGACGCTGGACGCTGCGGAGCAGGTGCCCAATTCCTTACCGAGGCGGAACCCGCCTGCAGGGCAGTGACAAGTACTCGGTCTCTGAAGGGAGTCTAACACAGAACTGCAGCCCAATAGCCTGAAGCAGTCAACAAGCAAGGCCATCCTGCCACACGCCCCGAGGTCTTTAAGGCTCAAGCACAGCTCAGAGCCGCCCCGTAATCCCTCCGCCCCTCTCCCCCCTCCAGGTGCTGCCATTCACTCTCCATCGCCCTGAACAAAAGCAGAAGCAAAACAAAACGCTCCTCCTCCACTCCCCGCTCTGCTCTGCCACTGCCCTGCGGACTTGCTGTAACAGTAAACATTGATTTGTTCTTTGTTTTGTTTTGTTTTTAAATATATTTTATTGATTTTTTAGAGAGAGAGGAAGAAGGATAGAGATGAAACAACAATGAGAAACGCCATCTAGCGGCTGCCTCCTGCACACACACACACACACACACACACACACACACACACACACCCTTCCCCAGGGAGCCCGCAACCCAGGCATGGGCCCTGACCAGGAATCGAACAGGTGCCTCTTGGTTCCTGCCTCGGTAGGAGGACCCAACCGCTGAGCTATAACAGCCGGTAGATTTGTTTTATTGAGTACAGCAACTTGGGAATTAACATTTGGGGGATATTAGTCTGAGACTGTTAATGATATTAATAAAATTTTGAACCTTCCACTTTAGATCTAATAAATTTTAATGCACATTTAAATAATAAAGAAGTTCTAAAAAATAATAATAAAGTTATATCTCTCACCCATTAAATAAATAAAAAGTGAAATAATAAAACCCAAAATTGGTGAAATTATTGGAGGGGAAAAGTACGTTATTAGTACAATCCTTTTCAAGCAGAGAGGCGATTTGACAATACTCATCAAATTCCATATAATACTTTACAAAATCGCTTAAAAGATGAAGAAAATCACATTTACATCTCACTCCTCACTCCCAGGGCTGGGCGCATATTGTCATTTGGTTTTTATAGCGGTAAAATACATAGAACATAACACCAGCCGTCTTGCCCTGGCCAGTTTGACTCAGTAGACAAGAGTGTTGGCCTCCAGACTGAAGGGTCTCGGGTTCGATTCCAGTCAAGGGCATGTACCTCGATGGCAGGCTTGATCTCCAGCCCCAATCAGGGTGCATGTGGGAGGCAACCAGTCGCTCACATCAATGTTTCTATCTCTGTGTCTCTCCCTCTCCCTCCCACTCACTCTAAAAATCAGTGGGAAAATGTGCTCGGGTGAGGATTAACAAACAAGAATCTTAAGCTTTCTAAGCAGATAGCCATGCTATTAAGCACATTCATATCATTATGCAGTCATCGCCACCATCCACCTCCAGACTCCATCTGGCAAAACTGAAACTCGGCAATTAACCACAACTCTCCCCTCCGCTCCCCTCAGACCTGGTGGCCTCCAGCTACCGCCGGTCCCCATGGCTGACCACTGCGGGTCCTTCAGGGGAATGGAGTCACAGAGAACCTGTCTTTTATGATGAGCCTTAGCATGATGTCCTCAGACTCGGCCATGTCACAGCTCATGTCAGAACCCCCTCCTTCCTAAGGAACAGTCCATTGTACGTGTGCTACACCTGTTCCATGCTTCCCTGGATGGCATGTGGGCTGCGTCTGCCTTTTTTTTTTTTTTTTTTTAATAATGCTGCTATGAACATGGGTGTTCAAGTGTCTCTTCAAGACATCGCTTTCCATTCTTTTGGGTAGATACCCAGAAGTGGAATTGCTGGATCATGCCATAGTATCACATCTGTTCGGAGCGGGTGTGTGTGTGTGTGTGTGGTCTGGCTTCTGGATTAGAGGGTATTCGAGTTTGGAGGGGATTCGCTGTGTGACCTTGGGCAGGTCACTTTCCCTCTCTGAGATCAGATCTGTATTTCCAAACGGAATCTTGTTAAGGACACATGTTCCCAGGCCCCTTTCCGAGAGACTAGCTCAGCTGGAACTTGCAGCAGTTTTTAGAAGCGCCTCGGGGATTTTTGCCAGAGAACAGGTTTAGAAATCACGGGGCCTGAGGGTTCCAAAGTCCCCGCAGCCCGATGTTCCCTGACCTCAGCGGGTAGGAGGGCGACCTGGAGCCAGACTGACTGCTTTCAGCTTCTAGCCGCCAGTTCTTCAAAGCCTGGGGGGGTATGGCGCTTGGCACAGGACTGTCGCACAAAGTGAAAATGAAAGTTTTAGCCTATTCCGTAGCGACGACACACACACACCACCACGCACCCACCCCCCACACAATCACACACACACATACACACCAACACCACACCCACCACCCACATCCCACACCACCACACACACACACACGCACACACACACACTCACACACACACACCACGACACACACTACACACCACACCTACGACACCACTATCTCCCCACACACGCACATCACCACACACACCCACACACCGCACTGCACACGCACGCACACCCACACACACACGCGCACCACATCACCCCACACACACACACACGCACACATCACCCACACACAACACACCCCACAACACACCACACAGCACACCACCCACGCACCACACAACTCACACGCACACACACACACACGCACACACACACACACACGCACACACACCAAACACACACCACACACACACACACACCATCACCCACACACCCCCACCCAACACACCCCACCACACACACACGCACACACACAGTCACAACACGCATTCCAACACCCACCACACACGCTACACACACCACACACACACACACACACCACTAACGCCACGCACACCACACCCACACACACACACACACACACACGCACCACTCACACAACTGCACACACATCCCACACACACACACACACAACCACACACACACTCACACGGCACACACACATCGCACACACACACTCACATCACACACACACTCGCCACTACACACACCACGCACACACGACCCCCCACACCGCACACCAGCATCACACACACCACACGCATACTCACCGCACCACACACCACCTCACACACACACACATCCACGCACACACAACTACACAGCCCACAAACACAACGCACACACACCGCTAACCTACACACACACCTACCACACACATCTCACACACACCCACTCACACACACACTCACACACACACACACACCACACACACACACACAACACCACCCCACACACCACACACACACTCCACACACCCCACACACACACACACACACACTCACACACACACACCCCACACACACTCACACCACACCACACAACCACAACACACACACACTCACACAACACCCACACACACACACACCACCCCACACTTCACACACCACACACACTCACCCCAACCAACACCACAACCACACCACACACCCTCAAAAACCACACATCACACACACCACCACACACACACACCACACCCACACACACCAACACTACACACACACACTCACACACACCATAAACATCCCCTCTCTCTCTCTCTTCTCTCTCTCTCTCTCTATCTATCTCTCTATCCTCTTTCCTCTCTCACCACAAACACACACACCCACACACACACACTATCTCTCTCGATCTCTCGCGAACTATCAACACAACTAATCGCTCTATCGCTCTCTCTCTCTCCTCTCTCTCTCGCTCTCTCTCTCTCTCACACACACACACACACACACACACACACACACACCACACACAACACACACTCACGTCCTCTAATATCTTTGTTATTCCCAGTCCTTCAGCCTGGCTGCTGGCCTCGCCCTGTGGGTGGTTCCTGTCGCCGCCTGGCGGTGGGACTAAGCAGTGCACTCACGGCCATTGCCCTTCCCCACCCCGCTCTGCCCCGGCGCCCACCCTCCACCACCCTCCTGCCCCGTCCCACTCCCAGCTCAGCCCCTTCAGGAGCCTCAGGCCCCTCCCGGAGGCCAGGCGGGAGCCCGAGGTGCGAGGCGGGGCCCAGGGCCTCGCAGCCGCGGAGGGCCGTTCCCCAGCCTCGGCCCTGGGCTGAGTGCAGGCGCCCCTCCTCCCGGTGGGCGCCCGGCTCCGCACCCCCCTGGCAGTGCTGAGTGCCAGGTCCGTGCCAGGGCCTTAGGCACCCCTCCGGGCCCTCACCGCCCTGCCCCGCACCCCTCCACCCCGCACCCCTCCACCCCGTACCTCCTCCACCCCGCACCCCTCCACCCCGTACCTCCTCCACCCCGCACCCCTTCCACCCCGCACCCCTCCACCCTGTACCTCCTCCACCCCGCACCCCTTCCATCCCGCACCCCCTCCACCCGCACCCCCTCCGCCCGCACACCCTCCACCCGCACCCCCTCCGCCCCGCACCCCTTCCACCCCGCACCCCCTCCACCCGCACCCCCTCCACCCGCACCCCGCCACCCCGCAACCCTCACCCCGCACCCCCTCCACCCGCACCCCCTCCACCCGCACCCCTCCACCCCGCAACCCTCCACCCCGCACCCTTCCGCCCCGCAACCCTCCATCACGCACCCCCTCCGCCCCGCACCCCTCCACCCCGCACCCCCTCCATAACGCACCCCCTCCGCCCCGGACCCCTCCGCCACGCACCCCTCCACCCCGCACCCCTCCACCCCGCACCCCCTCCACCTCGCACCCCCTCCATCCCCTCCACCCCCTCCACCTGCACCCCTGCCAGCAGGACAGACGGCTCCCCGCCTGTTGGAGGTGTCGGAGGCGCAGGCCGGGCGGTGGGCCCGGGGTCTGGCGGGCGGAGGGGGTGCGGGGGGGTCTTGCTGGGGGGGACGTGGGTCGGTGGGGGTCTTGGGGGCGGAGTGGGTGCGGGGGGTCTGGCGGGCGGCGGGTGGGGTTGCGGGGGGTGTGTCGGGCGGTGGGTGGTGCGTTGGGTTGCGGCGGGGTGGAGGGGGTGGCGGGGGTGTCTGGCGTGGGTGGAGGTGGTTCGGGGGGGGTCGGGCGTGCGGGGATGGTGTTGCGGGGGGGTTCTGGTGGTGCGTGAGGGGTTGCGGGGGGTCTGGCAGGGCGGAGGGGTTGGGTGGGCGGTTGTGGCGGGTCGGTGGGGCGGTGGTCTTGGCGGGGGTGTTGGAGTGGGTGCGGGGGGTCATGGCGGGAGGGGTGGGCGGTGCTGGGTGTCTGGCGGGCGGGAGGGGGGTGCGGGGGTTCTGGCGGGCGAGTGGGTGCGGGGGGTCGGCGGGCGAGTGGGTTCGGGGGGTCTGCGGGCGGATGGGGTGCGGGGGGTCTGGCGGGGCGGTGGGGGTGGGGTGCGGGTGTAGTGGGCGGGGGGCGTGGTGGGGCGATGGGTGGGGCTAGCGGGTGGAGCGGGTGGGGGGTGAGGGGGGTTCTGGCCGGCGAAGGGGGTGCGGGGGGGGTCGGCGGGTGGAGCAGGGTTGCGGGGGGGGTTGGCGGTGTGGATCGGGTTCGGCGGGGGTGTTCTGGATGGCGGAGGGGGTGCGGTGCGGGGGGTATGGCGCGGGGCGGTGTGTCTGGCGGGTTTCTGGAGGGTGGGAGGGGGTGCGGGGGGTCTGGCTTGGGAGGAGGGGGTGCGGGGGGGTCTGGCGGGTGGGAGCGGGTGCGGGGGTCTGGCGGGTGGAGCGTGCGGCGGGTGCGGGGGGTCTGGTGGGTGGAGCGGGTGCGGGGGGTCTGGCGGGTGGAGCGGGTGCGGGGGGTCTGGCGGGTGGAGCGGGCGCGGGGGGTCTGGCGGGCGGAGGGGGTGCGGGGGGTCTGGCGGGCGGAGGGGGTGCGGGGGGTCTGGCGGGCGGAGGGGGTGCGGGGGGTCTGGCGGGGTGGAGGGGTGCGGGGGGTCTGGCGGGCGGTGGGCCCGGGTCTGGCGGGCGGAGGGGGTGCGGGGGGTCTGGCCGGCGGAGGGGGTGCGGGGGGTCTGGCGGGTGGAGGGGGTGCGGGGGGTCTGGCGGGCGGTGGGCGGGGCCGGGGCCTGCGGTGGGGCTGCCGCCCGCGGGCGGGGAGCGTCGGGCGCCCAGAGCGGCCGCCGGCGGTGACACAGCCCGTCCAGGCGCCGGCGCCGGAGCCCGAGGCCCGGGAGCCGCACCGCGGTCAGACCCCGGACTGACAGCCCCGCCGGGACCGCCCGAATTGTTCCTGTTCTAAGCTGGGGCCTTTTCCGCCGCGGCCATTGGCACAGTTATAACTCCGTTGGCGGCCATACAGAGCCAGCAGTTCACAGGGAGCCTGGATATTTAACAAACATTTAATAACTCACCCCATGCAGGCCGGACCGAGGATTCCCGGCTCAGTCCGGCTCCTGGAGGGGCTGTCCATCAAGGGAGCCCGCCCAGAGGCGGCCAATCAGATGCCCATCTTCTTGGGCCACAGGCTAATTCAGGGCTAGCAGGTGACCCCCACAGAGCCGTCCCCGCCCCCCACCCCTCTCCCGCCCCAGGGGGACTGACGTGGTCAGTGTCACCTTTCCCCCCGGCACAGCCACGCGGAGGTGGGATGCCCAGCTGGCCCAGGCGAGGGGCGTCCGCTTTGGAGCTTGTGCTAGTTCGCACTCTGTCCTGCCATGAGTCCTGCCGGGCTTTGGGTGGATCCATATTCCCGCCGCCGGGCCCCTGCAGACTCCGCTGGGACACCCCGGAGGCTTTTACATGGAGGTTGGGGATTACAGGCAACTCTCTAGTCGTGTCAACTGCCCACAAGTGAACACCGCGAACAGGAAACTCGCCCTGACAGTCCCCACAGATGAAAGGACTGAGGCTCAGCCAGTGCAAAGGGTGGCCGGACCATAAAGCCGTGGTGGGGCAATTAGCAAAGGCGGTGGCCTTTGGCAGGGTGCTCTCCTGGCGGCTTATGTGTAAGTTTGAATTGTTTTAAAACAAAAGGAGCCCTGGCCGTGTGACTCCTTGGCCTCGCACGGAGGGTCTCAGGGTCGGTCCCAGTCCAGTCCGGGTGCGTGTGGAGGGCAACCAGTCCATGTGTCTCTTTTCACATCAATGTTTTTCTCTCCCTGCTCCTCCCCGTCTCCCTCCCCCTCATTGCCTTCCACGCTCTAAAAATCAGCGGAAACACACCCTCAGCTGAGGAAGAAGACAGCCCTGCAGAGAGCCTGCCAGGTGCTGCACCAGCGCTGCGCTCAGCACCACCGCGGAGAGGGGCCCCGCGCTGACAGCCGGTGGGGAGGCGGCGGCTGGCCCCTCGCCGCCTGACCTCTGTGTCTCAGGCGCCAGACCGCTGGCCCCGAGCGTGGGACCAGGACAGGCAGGGAAAGGCGCTCTCCTCTCCCAGGCACGTAGTTCTCTCTGGGTCTCTGTCTCCTCATCCACTGCTGAGCACACGCCCTGGGCCGGTGCTGGAGGGACAGCTGGGAGCGGGATGGAGGAGTCCTGGTCTCGTGGGGCCTGGCACTCACAGCACCCACAGCTCCACAGCACCCACAGCCCCCACAGCACCCACACCACAGCTCCACAGCACCCACAGCTCCACAGCACCCACAGCCCCCACAGCACCCACACCACAGCTCCCACAGCACCCACAGCTCCACAGCACCCACAGCTCCACAGCACCCACAGCACCCACAGCACCCACACCACAGCTCCCACAGCACCCACAGCTCCACAGCACCCACAGCACCCACAGCACCCACAGCTCCACAGCACCCACAGCACCCACAGCTCCACAGCACCCACAGCACCCACAGCTCCACAGCACCCACAGCTCCACAGCACCCACAGCCCCCACAGCACCCACACCACAGCTCCCACAGCACCCACAGCTCCACAGCACCCACAGCTCCACAGCACCCATACCACAGCTCCCACAGCACCCACAGCTACCACAGCTGTGGCCACCCATCACTGAGAACCACCCACACTTGCAGGAAATCTGGTCAGTCTCTTCATCAGCCTCAGCTCAGTGCTGAGCTGGGAGCCGAGGGCACAAAGGCCCCCGAAGGTGCTGGGTTGCTGCTTGCTGGGCCAACCCAGAGCTTCCCTTGGCCAATGGTGAGGCCTGAATCTGCCTTCTAACATGTTCCTGAGTGACGCTGACGCTGCTGGTCCCGGAACCCCACTTTGAGAACCACTGCCTTTCTGAGAGGAACAGTTTAAAGAGAGAGCTTCAAGCCCCAGAGAAGGCTCCAGTCCCCCAAGGAGCCTTTCAAACTCCTCCTGCCCAGCCCCACTTCCTACTAACTGACTCAGCATCGCTGGAAGTCAGACTGGCATCAGCATTTTCTAACCCCCCCCGCCACCCCCCCACCCCCCCGAGTGAGTCTAATGCCCGGCGTGGCTGGCACCAGGGCCCCAACTAGCCAGACGGGCCTCAGCTTTCCCCATTCTGCCTCGGCGGGGCCCCGAGGGCCGAGAGCCCTCCTCTCCCAGCTGCAGCCGCGGGCCGGCCCCGTGCTGGGCCATCTGCAAACTTGGTTATCCGTTTTCCACAGCCCTGCAAGGACCCTATCATCACCCCATTTTATAGATGGAGAAACTGAAGCTATGGTTACCAGAGGAGAGAGCCACAGAGCTGGAGTTAAGCCTCATGCTGTCAGCTCCGCCCTCACACACTCTGCCTCTGTGTGTCCCGGGAGTGGCGCCTGTGGGGCAGGACCAGGGCGACTGTTTGCTGCATTGCAGGCCCCGGAGCCGAAGCCGTGCTCCTCTCTCTGAGCGCTCCTCTCTCCCCCACACTTCCAGGTGCTGTGCCTGTAGCCCTGCGTCCAGCACCAACCCCAGCGCCAACCCCAGCGCCAATCCCAGCACCAACCCCAGCACCAACCCCAGCACCAACCCCAGCACCAACCCCAGCACAGGCTCCTCCGAGAGCCCTCCCTGCCCCTTCCTAAGCCAGACCCTCCAGGGACCCGGAAGCCTGCCATGCACTCTGCCTGCTCTGGACGGGAAATCCAACCCTGACATAAAAGTCAGCCTCAAGCCTCACCCAACCCGACTCCAACCATAACCAAGCTGCTGAAGTGCTTACAAGCCTCCCGCGGACTCACGGCCTCCCTAAGGCCCGGCTCCCAGAGCCGCCCCGATGCCCTCCCTGACCCCTGACCACACACACTCGCTGCAGGTCTGGCACAGCCTGGGGTTAGATGGCAGGCGGAGGCCAGAGCAGGCAGAGCCTTGAACGTCCACCCCGCACATTTAAACTGGAACCGTGGGCGGTGTGGAGGCAGTGGATGCTTCGGAGCAAAGGTGTCCACTGAGGCAGGAGCATTCTAGAAAGATTACTTGTGGCAAATCTGGGTCCGGTGGACCGAGGAAGCGGAAAGAGACAACAAGCCTGAGCCTTTTGCTCAGTCCCCATCTCTAAGCCCCTGAGTATAAGACACACGGGGGTTAGGGCAAAGCTGTGACAGCGGACAGATCCGGATTCAAGCAGCACTAGGACCTGGTGACACTGAGGAAGTCAGCTCACCTCCCCGAGTCTCCGTTTCTCCACCTGCAAACTGGAGGCAACCTCGACCCCGTCTCACTGGACGCTTGTGAGAAACGATGGAAATAGGCGCACTCATTAATTCCCTCAGAAAATGGCCCCAACCTCCTGCCGAGCTGTGCCGGGAATGCCGGGAGGCAGAGAGGGTGGCAGCTCTGGAAGGAGCACCGAGGAGCAGGGGTGATGCCCAAGGCCCGCCGGGTCCCTCCGGCCATCTCCTCCGGCCGGCACAGCGCTCCCGCCACCTGGGTGCCACCATCAAACCCGTTCATAGATGTCACTCCGGGACGGCCAGCCACAAGTGGCAGTCCGGGGTGGCCGTGCCCGAGATGACAGACCTTTGCGTACATCTGGCTATTTCCAACCTCCGAGCCCTCACCTCCCTGTTCTTTTCCCAGGTAGCACCCCGTCTCTCCCCCCCCCGCCCCCCCCCCCCCCCCCCCCGCCTTTTCTGGCCTATGGAATTGCCACTCCTCTTTCGATGATGAGAGGGTCCCAGATCAGCTGCCTCCTACACACCCCACACTGGGGACGGAGCCTAAGCCCTGACCGGAAATAGAACCCTGGTTCATAGACTGATGCTCAACCACTGAGCCATGCCAGCGGGGCCCAGTTTTCATCGGATTGTCTGTCTTCCTTCTGTTAAGTTGTGCGAGTTCCTTATATATTTTGGATATTAACCCTTTATCAGATATATCATTGCAAAATATGTTCTCCCATACAGTGGGCTCCTTTTTGTTTTGTTATTTATTATTTATTTAATTATTTATTTATTTATAAATATATTTTATTGATTTTTGACAGAGAGAAAGGGAGAGGGATAGAGAGCTAGAAACATCGATGAGAGAGAAACATCGACCAGCTGCCTCTTGCACACCTCCTACTGGGGATGTGCCCGCAACCAATGTACATGCCCTTTACCAGAATCGAACCTGGGACCTTTCAGTCCGCAGGCCGACACTCTATCTACTGAGCCAAACCAGTTTCGGCTCCCTTTTTGTTTTGTTGATGGTTTCTTTTGCTGTGAAGAAGCTTTTTATTTTTATGTAGTCCCATTTGTTTATTTTCTCCTTAGTTTCCTTCACCCTAGGGCAATGGTCAGCAAACTCATTAGTCAACAGAGCCAAATATCAACAGTACAATGATTGAAATTTCTCTTGAGAGCCACATTTTATGGTTTCAAGTCTTTCAAATTTTTTGTCCATTTTGAATTTATTCTTGTGTACAATGTAAGTTGGTGGTCCAGTTTCTTTTTTATTTTTTGCAGGTACCTGTCTGACAACATTTATTTAGGAGACTGTCATGACTCCATTGTATGCTCTTGCCTCCTTTGTCAAATATTAACTGAGCATAATGGCTTGGGTTAATTCCTAGGGTTTCTGTGCTGTTCCGTTTATCTATATGCCTGATCTTGTACCAATGCCAGACTGTTTTGAGTGCAATGGCTTTGTAGTAGTTGATATCTGTATTGTGATTCCTCCAACTTTGTTCTTCTTTCTCAAGATTACTGTGGCTATTCAGGATCTTTTCTGGTTCCATATAAATCTTTTGGAGTGTTTGTTCTAGGTCTGTGAAATATGCCATTGGAAGTTTAATAGGGATTGCATTGAATCTATAGTATGGACATTTTAATGATATTGATTCTACCAATCCATGAACATGGTATATTCTTCCACTTATTTATATTGTATCTTCCTCTATCTCTTTTTTCAACAACCTGCAGTTTTCTTAGCACACGTCTTTTACCTCCTTGGTTAAGTTTATTCCTAAGTATCTTAACTTTTTTTGTTGCAATGGTAAATGGAATTGAGTTTTTCTTTCTAAGAGTTCATTATTGGTGTATAAAAATGCCATAGATTTCTGGGTGTTAATTTGGTATCCAGCTACATTGCTGAATTCATGTAGTAAACCTAGTAGTTTTTTTTTATGGAGTCTTAAGGGATTTTTATGTACAATATCATGTAATCTGCAAATGGTGAGAGTTTTACTTCCTCCCTTACAATTTGGATGCCTTTTATTTCTTCTTATCTGATTGCTATGGCTGGGATGTCAGGTACTATGTTGAACAAGAGTGGTGAAAGATGGCATCCCTGTCTTATTCCTGTTCTTAGGGAAATGGTTTTAGTTTTTGCTCATTGATATGATGTTGGCTGTAGGCTTGTCATATATGGCTTTTTATTATGTTGAGATATGCTTCCTCTATCCCCACTTTGCTGAGAGGTTTTATCAAAAAAGGGTGTTGGTGTGGCCTCGGTGGCTCAGTGGTTGGGCAATGCTATGATCCAGGGGGTCACATTTCGTTCTGGTTGCAGACTCGAACAAAGGCCGACGGGCAATGATTCCCTCTCATCATTGACATTTCTCTCTCTATCTCCCTCTCCCTTCCTCTCCAAAATCAATAAGGTTATATATTCTTTAAGGTGTTGGATTTCGCTGAATGCTTTTCCTGCATCAATTAATATGATCATGCGATTTTTGTCTTGCAATCTGTTTATGCGATGTAAATTGATTTGTGAATATTGTACCAGCCTTGCATCCCTGGAATAAATCCCACTTGATCACGGTGTATGACCTTATTAATATATTGCAGGATCCAATTTGCTAAAGTTCTGTTGAGGATTTTAGCATCTATGTTTATCAGGGATATTGGCCTGTAGTTCTGTTTCTTTGTAGTGTCTTTATCTGGTTTTGGGATTAGGGTGATGCTGGGCTCATAGAAAGAGCTTGGAAGTGTTCCTTCCTCTTGGATTTTTTGGAATAGTCTGAGGAGTTAGTTCTTCTTTGAATATTTGGTAAAACTCCCCTGTGAAGCCATCCGGACCAGGACTTTTGTTTGCTGGAAGCCTTTTCATTATTGCTTCCATTTCAGTAATTCTCAGTAGCTATTGGCCTGTTCAGGTTTTCTGATTCTTCCTAATTGAGTGTTGGAATTTCTAGGAATGTGTCCATTTCGCTCAGGCGGTCCAGTTTGTTGGAATAAAGTCCTTCATAGTCTTTTAGTCCCAATCCTTTGTATTTCTGTGAGGTCAGGCATGTTTCTCTATGAAGTATGTACATACACCTACTTCTGTCACTCCCTATGCATTACATACCAATAAATCCTAGCTCTTAGTTGTTTATGAAAAATGAAGATACAGGGTTTGAGCTAATAGTTTCTTCCCACACCCCTTTGACCACGGACACATTACAGATCTGTAACTCCGCAGTGACGGCATCCTCCGGCTGCTGGGGTTCTGAGAAGGACTAGGGGTTCAGCCTTCCGTTAGCCTGGGCCCGCTGGGGCAGGGTCGCTGCGGGAGCAGCCCATGTGCTGGGGGAGGGGCTTCCTCGGCGCCTGCGGGCGGGAGCGGATTAGCGGCAGCGGCTCAGAGCCTCGGAGCAGCCGGCGGGTGCGGGCGGCGGAGGGTGCGGGGTGCAGAGGGTGCTGGCGGCGGGGGCGATGCCGCTGCGGGACGAAGCCCTCCGGGAGGTGTGGGCCTCGGACAGGTGCGGGTCCCCTGCTGTCCGGACCCGGGCTCAGAGGGAGGGGCGGGGAGGGAGGGGAAGGGAGGAGCCGCCTGACTCCCCCCCCCCCACCCCCAGCGGACAGGAGAGCGGGAGCCCCGAGGTGCGGCGGCGCCCCCCGCAGGTACGTCCCCGCTGGGCGGGAGGCAGCGGGGGAGGGAGTCTGAGAGGAAGACGGGGTGGGGGTATTCCCTGGAGGGCACTGGAGGACAGGGGCCGGGGCAGGGGTGTCCGGGAGTCCGGTGGGGCATTGGGGTGTCCGGGGATCGGGTGGGCCATTGGGGTGTCGGGGGGGTCGGGCCGGGGCATTGGGGTGTCCGGGGGGGTCGGGCCGGGGCATTAGGGTGTCGGGGGGTCGGGCTGGGGCATTGGGGGGCCGTCCTTGCCCACCCCAGGAGGTGCCGTTCCCTCTGGATGGATAATCCGGGCTATTTCTGGCGGCCCCGGAGATTAGAGGGTGACAGCCCCCCTTCTTCCTCCTGACCCCCCTCCAGCGACCCGCCCGGGGCCCGAAGCTGAAGGAGAGGCCGGCGGCCCCCGAGCCCCCCGCGCCCCGGAGGCCGGGCGGCGGGCGGGGGGCCGAGCCCGGGGGCCGGCAGGGTGAGCGGGGAGGGGGCGGGGGGTGGAGGGAGGAGGAGGGGGAGGGGGGAGGAGGAGAAACACACACACACACACCCCGCACATCCCGAGCCAGTGCCCCTCGGAGGAGGGGTGAGGTGCCCTCAGAGGAGGGGGGGCGCCTTCGGGGAAGCTGTCCGGCCGCCTGACAGCGTCTTGCTCAGCCGCGCGGAGGCGGAGGCCGCCCCCCCAGCCCGACTTCGCCAAGTTCCTGCGGGACCCCGAGGCCCGGCGCGACCCCCGAGACGCCTTCCTGGTGGCCCGAGCGCGCGGGGCGGGTGAGAGGCGGGGGCGGGGGGAGCGGGGAGCACGGGGGGGGGGTGAGGGAGGAGAGGGGAGAAGGAGGGGAAGAGAGGGAGGGGCGGGGGCGGGGGGAGCCGGGAGCACGGGGGGGGGGGGGTGAGGGAGGAGAGGGGAGAAGGAGGGGAAGAGAGGGAGGGGCGGGGGCGGGGGGAGCCGGGAGCACGGGGGGGGGGGGGGTGAGGGAGGAGAGGGGAGAAGGAGGGGAAGAGAGGGAGGGGCGGGGGGCGGGAGGGAGCCGCGGGCAGAGCCGCAGGAAACTGGGAAAACAGCCTCCACTCCTCTGCGTGGGCCTTGGAGCGGAGAAGACTTTACTTTCTTGTTCTCCCCCTTTCGGGCGGGGAAACTGAGGCACAGAGAGGAGCGGGTGCCTTAGACTCCAGCGGGGCCGGTGCTGCGGGGGGGGGGGAGGGGGGGGAGGCCCCAGCACAGAACCGCCGCCTGCACCCCGCCCGCAGCCCCCTCTCCGGGGCCTCATCGCCCGTTCTCTGAGGAGGTGCTGGAGGCCCTCCCCGGCCTGTCCCAGGGGGAGGCCCCTCCAAATCCGGAGGGCCGCCCCATTATGCGGAGTTTCTACCCACAGAGGAGGAGGAGGGCCATGACGATGATGATGAGGAGGAGGAGGAGGAGGGGAAAGAGCGAGGCCCCCTGCCCCCCAGGAAGCCCCCGAAGGAGAAGGCTCCGGGGGCCAGGAGGGTGCCCAGCACAGGTGCAGCCCCCTGCCCGCCCTGCCCCCCCCCACAGGCCTGAGGCCTGCAGCCACCCAGGGCCCTGAGCCCCTGCCCTGCTCTCTCCCCAAGAAGGCCCTCAGGGTCAGAGCCCCCCACAAGGGGCTTTTCCTTGTGACTTCCATTTAATTCTTTGTAAAACCCAATTAAATTATTGTTATAATTGTTATAAAAGCATCAAAGTGGTTACAATGCAAATCAATCAACAGAAATGCGTGGTGGCTCCGGGCCCGAATCTACACGCCCCTGAGCTAGGGTTAGAGGGCAGCACGGTCCTGCGGACCGCCTCACCCGCCCTTCATTTCCAGGGGCCCCGGGCAGCCCCGTGCCCCCACCGAAGGCCCTGCGGGCGAAGAAGAAGGTGCCGGCGGGCGGAGGGGCCCGGCCGAGGAGGACCAGGAGGAAAGGTGGGCCGGGTCCGGAGGGGGGCTGGGGCCTGGCGGGGTGTGACCCTCCCGTGCACACACAGGGGCTGGGGCAGGCGGCACGGACCCCCCGGAGCCCGGGGCGAGCTCGGCGGGGGCGCGGAAGGCCCCGGAGGCCCTGTTCCTGGTGGCGGACGAAGGCCCGGCGGGGACCGCTCTGAGGAAGAGAGGTGGGTGGCGGCGGCTCTGGGGCCAAGACGCCGACAGGCAGGCCTGGGGGGGCGGGGCCGGCACAGCGGGTTCTGGAGTCAGAAACTTGGGGCAGGGCATCTTGACCTCAATTTAAAAAAAAAATGTATTTTATTAATTTTTTACAGAGAGGGAGGGAAAGGGTTGGAGTGTTAGAAACATGGATGAGAGAGAAACATCCATCAGCTGCCTCCTGCACACCTCCCACTGGGGATTTGCCGGAAACCAAGGTACATGCCCTTGACCAGAACTGAACCCGGGACCTTTCACTCCACAGGCCGACGCTCTATCCACTGAGCCGAACCGGCTTCGGCGGAAGGCCTACTCTTGCACGAATTTTCGTGCATCGGCCCCTCGTAGTAAGATAATGGAAATCTGGGTAACGCTCTTGTGATTGTGGGAAGGCCGAGTGAGACAACTGACAGTGCTCCGCCAGGGTAAGAGGCTGGTGCCGCTCTGTTCCAGGTGCTCCCAAAGTCCCGGAGGAGGAGCGGAAGGAGGAAGAGGGGGAGGAGGGAGACGCGGCGGCTGTGGCAGCCAAGAACAGCAACCAGAAGGGCAAAGCGAAAGGAAAAGGCAAAAAGGTGGGTCCGGAGGGGAAGGCGCTCAGGGCCTGAGGGAGCAGGGGCAGGCCGGGCTTTGGGATGAGTGTGGGCCTTGCGGCTGGGGCCGCGGCGTCCCCGGGGTCAGCATCGGGCTCCCCCTCTGGTGCCGGGACATGTGGCAGAGGGCACCAGACGTGTGAGAGCAGAAGAGGCAGTTGTGGGGTCACCAGGTTGGGGCTGGGCACCTGGGGCCTTGTGTCCTCTGGTCTCTAAGCGCCCCCCCCCCCCCTGCCCCCCCCCCCCCCAGAGCGCCCACAGGCAGACACACATTTCCTGGTCGGGGCAGTGGCGGCAGGCACAGTGTGCACACGCCGGCCTGAGAGCCAGCCGCGGGAGGTGCTGAAATAGCCCCACCTGACCCCTCCGGGCCCCCCAAGCAGGACCTCCCAAGCTTCCAGCAACTGAACAGGTCTGGGGCTCCAGCCCCCGCCCCCAGGCCTCCCTGTCCATTCTGACTGGGAATCCCCCCGGCAGACAGGTCGTTAAGGGTTTGCATGTCCTCTCACAGACTCAGGCACCAGCATGCACACACTAAAGAGAGCAGGACGGAAAGGTCCCGCGGGACAGAGAAAGTGACGGATATTAAGGTCAGCATGCCAGCAGGCCCCGGCTCCTTGCTGTGTGGTCTGTCCATTCGTTGTTTATTAATCCTCACCCTAGGATATTCTTCCATTCATACTTTAGGAAGAGTAGGAGAGGGGGTGGGAGGGGGAGAGAAACATCCATGTGAGAGAGACACATAGATTGGTTGCCTCCTGTACTTGCCCCGAGTTGGATGCGGATCAAACCTGCAAACCAGGAACCTGCCTTTGACTGGGAATCAAACCCAAGACCCTCGGTGCAGGGCCGGCTTGGTGAGGTGGTGAGGCTGGTTCACATCAGCCCAGACCCCGGATCCTGGTGTGTGAACTGAAGGCGGTTTATTCTGTCCGGGAGGAACCGAACTGGCGGCCGCGCAGCCTGCAGTGCAGGAGGCCTGGGGGTTCTCAGCGATGGAAACGTTTCAATCAGCTCTGGCTTTCTCTGGGTCGCATTCCCAACATACCCTGTGTTTCACAAGTGTCTAATGGAGCACCCTAGAATGCAGGGGGAGGCTCTGTGCCCGCAGGCCACGGGCCACCTGGCACACTGCAAGCCTGCCCTCAGCAAAAGTGCCCAACCACAGCACTCAGCTCGGAGTGCCCGGCTCTCCGCAGCCTCCCTGCCGGTCCCTTCTCTCCTCCCGGAGGGACGGGGGTGAGGGCTAGAGTCTCCGCTCCCCGTTTATGAGGGATCGGACCTGAGGGCAGAGGGCACCAGTTTGTGAGAACAGAGGGCCAGTGCAACCCAGCTGTGCCTGTTTCCTGTGCTTCTCTCTTCACTGCATTGACCATGTGTTACTGTAACAAACCGCCCTAAAGATCAGTGTCTTAAAAACAAACACTCCTCTTCTCCACTTCTTCCTGGAGGCAGAGTCTGGGAACAGCCTAGCCGGGTAGTTCGGGCTCAGGGGCCTCCGTTGCTGTCAGGGCGGCACTGAAAGCTCAGCTGGAAATGCAAGACCCCCTCTGCAGGGCCCCCTGTCCTGGCTGCTGGCCGGAGCCTCCCCAGGGCTGCTGGGGGTTCTATGACGCGGCAGCAGCTTCCCCAGAACCCACTACAGTGTGTGTGTGTGTGTGTGTGTGTGGAGGGCTACCCGGGGTCAGAGCCAGGCAGGGACCGTTGGGGGCCGCCTCGGAGGCTGGCCAGGACACTGAGCGTTTACTATGTGCTCCTGAGCATAGCGGTGGCTGACACTTCCTCTGCGTTGTGTGCTTAGAACAGCGATTTTCAACCCTTTTCCTCTCCTGGCACAAAAACTAATTACCAAAATTCTGCGGCACACCAAAAAAATGCACTTTTTACTGATCCGACCAAAAATGTTAGATATAATTTTGATGAATTCATACCAGACATTGTTGTGCTGGCTGTTGTCATTTTTTTAAAATTTTTTTATTGATTTCAGAGAGGAAGGGAGAGAGAGAAACATCAATGATGAGAGGAAATCATTGACTGGCTGCCTCCTGCACGTTGGAGCGAGTCCACAACCCAGGCATGTGCCCTTGACCGGGATCGAACCCGGGGCCCTTCAGTCCGCAGGCCGATGCTCTATCCACTGCGCCAAACCGGCCACGGCTGTTGTCATTTTTTTACCTGACAGTTTAAGGGAAGGAGGTCAGTGCCCCTGACGAAGCAGCCAGGCACCGGCGCTTTAAAGATCCCTGCGGCTCACGGTTGGAAGTCGCTGGCTTAGAACACAGCAATGGGAACCTGCAGCCTCACCGCGTTCGCCCCTGACAGCGGCTCTGCGCGGGGAAGGTCTCGCCACAGGCTCTGGGCCTAACAGGGACCTGGCAGGTTAATCCCAGCTCCACCTCTGCAGGCTGAGCCCAGCAGGCTCCTCATCTCCCTGCCCTCAGCGGCCCCCTGGGGGACAGGACAGCAGCTGCCTCCCGGCGGTGATAACGGGTTAAATGAGTGCGGGTTTGAGGAAGTGCTGAGAACTGGACCCAACACATTGGCAGACTTTATATGAGTGTTTGCTAAACATGCATTAAGCAGGGGCTCACCCAGCCTGCCTGCTTCTTCCATGGAGAACGGGGTGAGGGCACTCAGCACACCTCACACGGTGCTGGGTCCGGATGGCACCGGCTCTGGCTCCGGGTCTGGGCTCTGAGTCCGGCTTCAGGGAACAGCGGGGAGCGCCAGCCTCCCGGCCCCCGGCCCCGCCTCCAGCGCCCCGTCCTCTCCCCACAGAAAGCGGTGAGTGGCCCGCTGCCCCGGCCCGGCCCGGCCCTCTGAGGGCGGGGGCCGGTCTGGGCTGACGCCCCCTGCACCCCCAGAAGGAGGAGCGGGCCGCGTCCCCGCCCGTGGAGGTGGGCGAGCCGCGGGAGTTCGTGCTGCGGCCGGCCCCGCAGGGCAGGACCGTGCGCTGCCGGCTGACGCGGGACAAGAGGGGCGTGGACCGCGGCCTGTACCCCTCCTACTTCCTGCACCTGGACGCCGAGAGGAAGGTGGGTCCGGGAGGTGATGGAGAGGGAGGAGAGGTGCCAGGACCGGGTGGAGGAGGGTCTGGGCCACGATGTGGGGCGGGGTGCCAGGCTTCTCCCTGCGCCCCCCCACCCTCTCTCACCGTCCCCACAGGTGTTCCTCTTGGCGGGCAGGAAGCGGAAACGGAGCAAGACGGCCAACTACCTCATGTCCAGCGACCCCACCAATCTGTCCCGAGGAGGGGAGAATTTTGTGGGGAAGCTGAGGTGGGCTGAGGCTCAGGGCAGCAAGAGGCCATGCAGCCTTCCCTGACCCCTGAGCCCTCCCCCCCAGTGCCCACCGCAGCGGCCAGGGCCTCTCCTGCCCTGTGCAGAGCGCGTGGGGCTCTGGTTAGATGGCTGCGGGCGGGGGAGAGACCAGTTCTAACAGCCCCCGGGCGGTGCCACCTGCTCAGGGCCCGCACAGGCAGAGGCAGGCGCAGGGTCAGGCTTGTGTCCATGCTGAGTTCCCGGCAGCTGGCAGAATAGCTTCCAGCAGGTATTTACTAAGTGAGTGAGTGGACAAGTGGGTGGCACCTCCCCTGTGCTGTCTCCCCTCTATCTCACCTAATCCTCCCACAAATCTGAGTGGTGGGGGCTGGACCCCTGAGTCAAGCCTTATTTCTCTTATTTATGTATGTATTTAACAAACACATATACGGAAGTAAGTTCCGGATATTAACCCATTGAATCTTCTTACCTACCATTTTGCTATTTTTAAAAATATATATTTTATTGATTTTTTACAGAGAGAAAGGGAGAGGGACAGAGAGTTAGAAACATCGATGAGAGAGAGATGAGAGAGAAACATCCATCAGCTGCCTCCTACACACCCCACTGGGGATGTGCCTGCCTGCAACCAAGGTACATGCCCTTGACCAGAATCACACCTGGGACCCTTCAGTCTGCAGGCCGACACTCTCTATCCACTGAGCCAAACTGGTTAGGGCCCATTTTGCTATTTTTATACCCATTTTGCAGATGGGGAAGCTGAGGCTCAGATCAATTAAGTAACATGCCAAAGGTCACACAGCTAGTAAGAAATGGAACTGAGATTTGAATACTGCCCAGTCCCCTAGATCCACCTTTTTTTTTTTTAAATATAAATAAAATTGATTTTTTACAGAGAGGAAGGGAGAGAGAGAGCTAGAAAAACATTTATGAGAGACATCGACCAGCTGCCTCCTGCACACCCCCTACCAGGGATGTGCCTGCAACCAATGTACATGTCCTTGACCGGAATCGAAACCGGGACCCTTCAGTCCACAGACCAACGCTCTATCCACTGAGCCAAACCGGTTTTGGCTAGATCCATCTTTTTAAGTCTTCATGCTGGAAGGTTGGGGCAGGGACATGACTTGCTAGTCCTAAGACGCCTCCACGTTAGTGATCTGGTAGCTCTCCGTGCTGCTCGGCTGGAGGGTCTTGGAGTCGCGGCGGGGACCCCCTGAGCCCCGCCCCAGCTCCGCCCTGCTTGCAGGTCCAACCTCCTGGGGAACCGCTTCACCGTCTTTGACAACGGGCAGAACCCGCACCGCGGCGGGGGCGACGTGGGGAGCCTCCGGCAGGAGCTGGCGGCTGTGATTTATGTGAGTCTCCACCTGTCCCTCCCGCCGCCCCGCCCCTCCGGCAGGCCCCGCCCCCGGCAGGCCCCGCCCCCGCAGGGCCGGCCTAAGGCGCTCCTCCCTCCCAGGAAACTAACGTGCTGGGCTTCCGAGGTCCGCGGCGCATGACAGTCATCATTCCGGGCATGAATTCGGACAACGAGAGGGTCCCCATCCGGCCCCGAAACGTGAGCCCTGCACCTCCCTGCCCCTCTCCCTGAAGGTCCCACTCGCTCTGGGACTCGCTACTGGGGAGCTGGGGCGGGGCGTAGCGGGGAGTCAGCTCGCCCAGCACCCCACCTCTGGAGCACACTTCACCCTCCAGTGCAAGTTTATTCCGGCAACTCGGGGAATGAACTCGAGGTTCCTGTCGTTGAATTCACTGAAACAAACACAATGCTCTGTGTGTGCTTTAAGTTTACACCAAATCAGCCATTCACATGTTCATTCGATGCACACACACTGAGTGCCAGGTATCGAGGCACCCAGAAGACACCAGTGGACAAAGCGCAGGTCTGCCCTCATGCAGCTGGCATTGGAGGGGAGCGAGGCTGCAGATGATAACTGTGAGAAATAAGTAGGTAATGTGGTACGTTAGGAAATGGTAAGGGCAGGGGAGAGTCGAGTGGCGTTAGAGAAGTGAGAAATGGGGGGGGGGGTCGTCCACTATTAAGTACAGTGGTCAGAGTGGGCCTCGGGGAGTGGTGACATTTGAGCAGAGTCTGGGAGGAGGAGAGGGAGCGGCCCAGGCTCTGAAGAAAGACCCTCCAGCCCAGGGAAGAGCCGGTGCAGGCCCGCAGGCAGGGCGGGGCCCGGTGGGTCTGAGGAGCCGCAGGTGGCCAGAGGGAGATAGGTGAGAGGTGAGGGTGGGGGCAGACACCGCCTGTCTGACTGGTTTTCCTGTGAGAGGAACAGGAAGCCAGGGAAGGGTTTTGAGCGGAGGAGTGGCGTGATTTAACTTATATTTTTAAAGTATGTAGGGTAAGATGGAGAGATGCCTACAGGAAGGTGGCCTCCGTCGGGCAGTCTCTCACCCTGCTCCTTAGCACTGTGGGTCAGTGGGATTAAAGATGCAGGATGAGCCCTCGCTGGTTTGCCTCAGTGGATAGAGGGATGGCATTGCGGCATGAAGGGTCCCGGGTTCGATTCTAGCCAGGGGCATATGCCCAGGTTTCAGACTGGATCCCCAGTAGGGGGTGTGCAGGAAGCAGCCAATGAATGATTCTCATCATTGATGTTTCTATCTCTCTCTCCCTTCCTCTCTGAGATCAATGAAAAAAATATTTTAAAAAATATATATTTTATTGATTTTTACAGAGAGGAAGGGAGAGAGACAGAGAGCTAGAAACGTCGATGAGAGAGAAACATCGACCAGCTGCCTCTTGCACACCCCCTACCGGGGATGTGCCCGCAACCAACGTACATGCCCCTCACCGGAATTGAACCCGGGACCTTTCAGTCCGCAGACCGACGCTCTACCACTGAGCCAAACCGGTTTCAGCCAATTAAAAAAATATTTTTGAAAAACAATGCAGGATGACTGGCATGCCCCATACTCACAGTGGTGCCACTTCACTCATTTACACGGAAAAACAATATCCCTGTCGGCTGGTCACACAAGTGATCCGGCCAGCAGCCCGGGGGCACCGGCCAGGGGAGGGCCTGGTCTGGAGGCCCCTGTGGGTCCCATGCGCGCTCCCTCCACGACCGGAGTGAACACACACCCTCCAGGGCAGTGTCTCCGCACACCTGGCTCAGGGAGAGCCAGCCAGTGCTGCTGTGGGTCTCTCTCCACACCTCAGGTCAGTCAGTCAATACACGACCATTTGTTAAAACCGGCACCGAGATCCAAAGTCAACACAACAGTTACTGTCAAAACGGTCTCTGATCTTCGCTGAACATTTGCTCTGGTCTAGGAGCTGATTTAAATAGCTCCTCATGCGCTGCTAACTGATTAATCCTCACAACGGAGGGAGACTGAGGCACGGAGCTATGACTCAGATACTGTGCCTGCCTTAGTGTCTCACTCTGTCCGTTACATGCAGAGGAGAAAAGAGCGAGGAGTCGTGGAAGCTCAGAGCTAAAACATCTATTGTACATCAGACGTGGGGTCAGGAAGGCTTCTTGGAGGATGTATTTTAAAACATTTTCAAAAAATTGATTTTGAGACAGAGGAGAGAGACAGACACATTAATGTGAGTGGCATGTCAGCCAGCGGCCTCCTGCATGCTCTTCACTGGGGACTGAGCTCGAGACCCCGCCACGCCCTCAGTGCCAGGGACGACGCCCAACCAACGGGGCCCACAGGCCAGGAGAACACCATCTTGAGCAGACTCGCTCCAAGCCATGAACGTGACAGATGCCAAGGAAACTCAGTCAAGAAATATCTCAAAAGCACCCATACCGAGGCCACGCCTCCCTTCCCGAAACTCTCTTCCAGGGCGTTTTATTGTGGCCGCTGTGTATCTCCCCACGTGCACTGTGCGCTCCGTGTAGGTCCCGGAATGTCAGGTCATCCTTGTAATCAGGTGCCAGCATGAAGGGCCCTGGGATACCGATGGCACAGAGCACCTCCTGTGTGCCAGACGCTACTTTCCTTTTTTTTTTCCTTTTTAAAAAAATATATTTTATTGATTTTTCACAGAGAGGAAGAGAGAGGGATAGAGTTAGAAACGTGGATGAGAGAGAATCATCCACCAGCTGCCTCTTGCACACCCCCTACCGGGACCGCAGGCCGACGCTCTATCCACTGAGCCAAACCAGTGCCGGCTTTCTTCCTTTTTTTAATGTTTTTTAAAAAATATCTTTATTGATTTCAGAGAGGAAGTGAGGAGAGAGAAACATCAATGAGAGAGATTCATTGATTGGTTGCCTGCCTCACACTGGGGATCGAGCCTGAACCGAGGCCTGTGCCCTGACCGGGAATCAAACTGTGACCTCCTGGTTCATAGGTCAACGCTCAACCATTAAGCCACACCAGCTGGACTGCTTTCCATTTCCCACCCTCCACGTTGGCGTCCCACAGCAAAGCCCCATTCCTACAGGGGCACACCCTGCCCACAGGGGCACCGGAAGCCAAGCATGCTCTCAAGGATACCCCAAATGGGTGCTGATTTCCAGGCTCTGCAAGGGCACACATAGGTCGCCAGGCCCCTTCCCCTGTCAGCCCTGAGATTCCCAGCCCTAACCGTCCTCTCCCAATACCTCCGGCCCAGGCCAGCGATGGGCTGCTGGTGCGCTGGCAGAACAAGACTCTGGAGAGCCTCATTGAGCTGCACAACAAGCCCCCGATCTGGAACGAAGCCACAGGCTCCTACACCCTCAACTTCCAAGGCAGAGTCACGCAGGCCTCGGTGAAGAACTTCCAGATTGTGCACGCCGATGACCGTGAGTACGAGGGCCTAGGCCAGGCTGTACCCGCCGCCCCCGGGCCCGGCCCGGCTCAGGGCATCTGGGAGCTGGCCGTTTTCTCCAGGGGCACTGACACTGCGCCCTCAGGAGCTCCGGGGATCCCAGCAGGTGCTTGGGCCCTCGTTCTAGCACTTACCAGAGGCGGGGCAGACGGGGATATCCGGGTCAGACTGTGTCAGAGGGAGAGCTAAGCGGCTGGAGTTTGAAAGCCCCTGGCAGCCCAGCCCAGGGCAGAGGGTGCTGGCCCAGAGCGGCGGCCCTCACCCAGGCTCCTCAGAGCCCACGTCACAGACACGTGCACAGGCTTTCCTAGGAGGCAGGCACTGTTCTCGGGGTCTTAGAGATGGAATCCTTAGATCTTCTCAATAGCTCAGTATTGCTGTCCCTGCTTGGCAGATGAGGAAACCAAGGAACAGAGAGGTTAACTTGCCCAAGATCTACAGCTCCTAACAGGTCACCTGGCATTGGAACCCCTTTAGGCCTCTAGGGTAGGGACTCTTAAAAAAAAAAAAAAAAAAAAAAAAAAAAATATATATATATATATATATATATATATATATATTATTGATTTTTTACAGAGAGGAAGGGAGATAGTTAGAAACATCGATCAGCTGCCTCCTGCACACCCCCTACTGGGGATGTGCCCACAACTAAGGTACATGCCCTTGACCAGAATCGAACCTGGGACCCTTCAGTCCGCAGGCTGATGCTCTATCCACTGAGCCAAACCGGTTTCGGCAGGGTAGGGACTCTTAATTAAGCCTTTCTGGGCGCCTACTCTACTGTCTTCTCTCAAAGGAGGGGAAAGGCTTTCCTTGGAGATTTAGGGCCACAAGATGCACCCACAACACAAATTAAGTCAGAGTCTCTCACAGCGTGGGGCAAGGCATGCACTCGGTTCAGGAAGTTGGGATGTTAAGGTGCCTTTTAGGGGACTGGGGCTCCCAGCGCCCACTCCATCCTAGAGATGAGCTGGCGCCCAGTGTCACCTGTCCCGGGCCTTGGATACTGCTCTCCAGATCACATTTCTGGTGGAGCCTAGTCTGGTGAGGTTGGGGGTATTTTTAGTAACTTCCTGTCCCTATGGATGCTGGGGGAGGTGTCGGGGGCTGAGAGAGGCCACTGGGCGAAGAGGGAACCAGGGGGTTAGTCAAGGAGTGAGCCTGGTGCTCTAAGATGGGACTGGGGTGGGTTGGGAGGGAAGAGGGGAGGAAAATGGGGTCAGAATACGCAGAAAGTTGGCCAGGGAGGAATCTAGGTTTGGGGAAGTCTGACAGGTTCCTGCATAGCCCCGGGCGGCAGGAGATCAGGCAGAGTCTGTCCCCAGGGGCTGACAGCCCGAGGCATGGAAAGCTGCAGGTGGGGCAGGTGGGGTGAGATAAGGCGGTGGGTACTGAGGTCCCGTGCAGGGAGGGAACTTCCCGCTGTGGAGGGCATTGGGACCGTCCGAGCCGCGCCCTCGCCTCCGCAGCGGACTACATCGTGCTGCAGTTCGGCCGCGTGGCGGAGGACGCCTTCACCCTGGACTACCGCTACCCGCTGTGCGCCCTGCAGGCCTTCGCCATCGCCCTCTCCAGCTTCGACGGGAAGCTGGCCTGCGAGTGACCCAGCGGCCCCCCAAGTCCCAGAGCCGCCGCCGCGGCTGGGAAGGACTGGGGGGGGGGGGGCTTCGGGGTCCCCTCACCAAAGGCCCCGCTGCTCCTTTGCCAGGAGCGGACCCCGGTCTCCAGGTGACCTCCATCCTCTCCGCCGGCACCGGCCCAGCGGGGGAGGCGCGCAAACGGCGGCCGAGGCAGATGAGGAACATCTGGAGCCGGAGCCGCACATCTGGTCGCAGGGCTAGCCGGACCGCCACACACTAACACACACACACACTCACACTCACACACACACTCACACTCATTCACACTCACACAGACACACACAGACACACTCACACAGATAAACACACACTCACACAGACACACACTCACAGACACACACTCACACAGACACACACTCACAGACACACAGATACACAGACACACACACACAGACACTCACACTCACACACACACTCAGACACTCATACACACACACACTCAGACACACACTCACAGACACACACACTCAGACACACACACACACACTCACACTCATTCACACTCACAGACACACAGACACACCACACTCACTCACACAGACACACACACATACACACACACATACACACACACACTCAGACACACACACACCCCGCCCGCCCGCGCCCCGTCACCACTTCCTGTCCGGGGTCGGGAGCCAGTGCGGCTCTGCCCTGGGGGACCGCGCTGGGGCGGGGGACCGGGAGGGGGACGGGGACGGGAGGGGTGGTGGGGAGACGGGACGCACCCCCCAATAAAGCTGGTCCCCGGCCTGAGCGGTGGTGCTGCGGAGAGGGCGGCGGGGCGGGGGTCCGCGGGGCGGGGGCCTCCCTCCGCGCCTCCCGCCCGCCCGGCGCCGTCCTACCGAAACTCGGAGCCCGCCGCGGCCAGACGCCCCCCGCGGCCCGGGAGCCGGGGAGCGGGAGGAAGAGGGAAAGGGAGACATTGGAGAAACAAGCTCTCGGGGAGAACCAGACAAACCGGGTCCGGGCGGGGCGGGGCGGCGGGGCGGGAGGGATCCCACCTCGTGACGCGGCACCCGGACCCCGACCCCGACGGGCGCTCGCTCCCCAGCGGGGCCGCCGCCCGCGATCCCGCCCCGTCCGACGCCCGGAGCGGGCCGGCGGGCTGGGGGGCTGGGCGCGCACCCCGCGGCCCGGGGCAGGCGGCGGCTGCAGCTGCGGCCGCGGAGCCGAGTGGACGCCGGCGGGAGCCCGGTGCGGGCGGCCCCGCCCCTCCCCGCCCTCCGGCCCCGCCCACACCCGCCCTCCGGCCCGCCCCGCCCCGCCCCCCGCCGGGCTCCTCAACACAAACTTTCCGTCCCGCTCGCTCCCTCCTCCGCGCCCGGCGCCTCCCGCTCGCGTCCGGCTCATTCCGCACATTCCGGCGGCCCCCCAGCAGCCTCCCCGCGACCCTCCCCGCGCCCCCGCCCCGCGCCCCCGCCCGCGGCCCGCAGCGCCCGGAGCCCCGCCAGTCCGAGCAGGTAAGCCGCCCCGGGGAGGCCCGCGGGAGGGGGCGGGCTGGCGGCCGGCAGTGACTGGGGACGGGGGTTCCCGGGGAGGCCGGGTCCCCGAACCATTGTCCAGCCCGAGCCGGAGCCCCGGATCTGGGTGCCGGGAAGTTCAGAGGGAAGGGGGGGGCGCTCCGGGAAGCCCCGCCCACCGCACCCCGCCGGCCGCGGCCCGGACGGGCTGGCCGGGAGGCCGGGAGCCGGGACCGCGCCGCTGCCATCGGCTGCCCCGCGCCCGCTCCGGGTGGCAGGACGGGGCCCGGGGGCCGCACGGTTGGGGGGCTGCCACCGAGGCGCTCGCACCCAGGGCGCCATCCCGGGGCCCCGCCGCCCTTTGGACTCGGCTCGCGCTCCGGAGCCCGCCCGGCCGCGCCGCACAGGCCTCGGCGCCGGCTCCCGGCTCCCGCGCTGCCCGCGGCGCCCTGGGGGGTGGGGGCGTCGGGGCTGCGCCCCGGGCGAGGGGCCTGCGCTCTGCCTGTGTCCAGGGAGGTCCGGGTCCTGCCCTGAGCGCCGTGCGCCCCGCTCCGAGGGTGGCCGGGTTTGGGGCCTTCTCCTCGCCACACGCCTCAGCCCTGGTCTGGGCTTCGGGGCTGGAGGCGGCTTGTCCTGCCATCACCACGTCTGCCGAGCCCTTCACTCCTGCCGGGGCGGAAGGCGGGACCCGGTCTGTCCCGGAGACCCCCTTCTCTCCTTCCCAGGAGAGCGGCCCCGAGCCAGGGCTGGGAGAGTCCTTCCGGACAAGTGCGCTGGGGCCTAGGGAGGCTGGCTGTGTCTTCCCGCTCCAGGTGGAGGCAGGAGCAGGTCAGGCCTGGACTTGTAGCCGGGAGATCAGGGGATAGGGCTGGGGGCTGGGCAGCCAGGGCGCTCTGTCCTGTGCTGTGGCCTGGTCCTGTGGAGGTGCGACCACCCCGGAGAGGCTGCCTGACCAGAGTGCTGCGGGCGGCCTGGGGCATAGAGGAAATGCACGATTTGGGAGGATTCTGTGCTCCCTTCCAGGTATTTGTAGCTCCTTTTCCAAGGGGTGTCAACCCAGGACGTGTTTCTGTGGAACCCTGGCCCCCTCGCACTCGATGGGCAGATGTATCTTCTAGGATATAGGGTTGTGTTGGGGGTGACTTCGTGGGCCAGGGATGCCCCCCTCAGAGGGAGGCTGGGGCCAATGGGAGTCTGACCCCTGGGCCTTCCCCTGCCCCCTGGAGAGGGGACAGTATTTAATGTTAATAGTGCATGTGGGCTGGGAGCACTGAGCAGGATGGTCAGTGATTGGCAGGAGCGAGCTGTGTGTGTGTGTGTGTGTGTGTGTGTGTCCTGCCCTGGGCCTGCCCTCACCCTCAGACCTGGTACCTCCTCGCAGGTGAGGAAATATTAAAACTAGCATGAAACATCTCAGCTGAAGCCTAGAAATGAGATATCTGGTCCCAGCTGGACTTGAGCCAGCCGTGTCATCTTGGTGGGCCTCCGTTTCCCTGCTGGGAGTAATTCTTCCCTTTTCTCTGGGCCCCTAGTCAGCCTTCCCTCCCCTCCTGTTACGGAACCTGTGGCTGGAGAGGTCAGGGGGTGACCCAGTGGTCTTGGGAAGCCTGGTGGCTGAGGAGAAGCTGAGCCGGGTCGGCATGGCCACAGTAGCTGCAGGCAGAGGGGTCGAGGGACAGGGAAGCCGGGGGGGGGGGGGGGGGGGGGGGGCACTTCCCCGCCAAAGTGGCCATGGGGTCTGGCCAGCGGGATGGGATGAGTGGCATCAGAGGCCGCTTGGGTGGCGCCCCGGCCCCTGAGGGCTCAGTGTGTCAGCCCTAAGGGTATCAGCCCTGCCCGTCTTCCGCCTCAGGGGGGGAGGGGGAGGGGACAGAGGCTTCAGCTCAGTGAGGAGGGGTGGAGGGTGCTGGTAGCGCCAGGCTGGGAGCTGGGGGCCAAGATGGCTCCAAAAACCAGCTTTCTGGGGAGGCGCTTGGAGGTCACCCCCTCTTCATCCCACAGGGAGGCGCAGAAGCTGGGGCGCCCCAGGCCCGGCAGGAGCTTCTCCTCAGAGCTGGAGCAGAGGTCAGCCGTGACCTCCACCCGGTCCCCGGCCTCGCCCTGACCTCCCTTCCTGCGGGTGCGGAGCCAGCCCAGGGCTGCCTGCAGGAGGGGCCGCGCCCGCCCGGAGGACAGGAGGGCAGAGGGTCCCCAGGAGGCTGGCGGGAATCCTCTCCTGGGATCCCAGCCCCGGCCTGGAGGTTTCCTAGAGAGCTGATTGCTTCCTGTGCTCGCTGCCAGGCCGGAGGACAGGAAGCGATAGAGGAAGGAGCGTGCGGCTGTGGGTGCCGCCGGAGGCAGGCGTGCGAGGGGGACCCGGGGAGTCTCAGGGGTGGGTGCGGGCCTGAGAGAACCAGGTACAACCAGTCTGTGCGGCTGCGTGCCAGGCTGGACGGATGCCATCTGTGACATGCCTGTGACATGCGTGTGCGTGAGAGGAGCGGAGTGAGTGAGGCTGAGTGTGCCGAGTGCCCGCACCGGCGTGTTCGGGAGACTCCGCTCCGGGCCTGTGTCTGGCCCGGGTGGGGTTTGGACACTCCGTGTGTGTGTGTGTGTGTGTGTGAGTGAGGGGCACAGCGATGGTGTGGTGCTGAGCGTGTCCGGAGGAGAATGAGGGACGTTCTGGTGACCTGGGCGCTGTGACGTGGCTGCTTACGATGCTGTCTGTGTGCGGGCAGCGTGTGAGATGGTCTCAGGTTGTAGGAACTCCCGTGGTCTGTGTGTGTGACGGCTGTGCCCTGGTTTTGTTTGTGCGGGGCTTTGGGTGGAGGTCTGGGGGGAACCAGGTGCGTATGACACTGTGTGGGAAAGCCTGACGGTATGGGGGCGTGGGGCGAGTGTGTGAGACTGCGTGTGCAGGAGGGGTGCAGGGACGGCGCCTGAAGCTGCTTGGTGCTGCGAGTGAGGGAACGGGCGTGACGGAGACGCCTGTGGGTGGTCACTACCTGGATTGTTTGGGACTGTAGGACAGTGTGGGCGGCATCCTCAGGGCTGTGCCAGGCGTTGCGTGGGACCGTGGGACAACCTGGGGGCCTGATCTCAGTGCACGCGGCGTCTGTGTGGGGGGCCGTCAAAAAGATACCCGTTAAACACAAGAAGGAACGCACTCAGGGCCACTGACCTGTGCCCTTAAAATGGCTGAGGCTGGCCGCTGTGCCTCAGTGGTGGAGTGTCGACCTATGAACCAGGAGGTTAGGGTTAGATTCCCCGTCAGGCCATGTACTCTGGTTACGGGCGTGATCACCAGTGTGGGGTGTGCTGGAGGCAGCCAGTCAACGATTCCCTTCCTCACTGATGTTTCTCTCTCTCCCTCTCCCTTCCTCTCTGAAATCAATAAAAGATTATGTTTTTAAAAAATGGTTAAATTTGGCCCTGGCCGGGTGGCGCAGTGATCAGAGCACTGGCCCTCAGACTGAAGGGTCGTGGGTTCCATTCCTGTTCCTCCGTTACAGGCCCAGCCCCCGCCCCGGGTCAGGGCGGGTGTGGGAGGCAGTCAATCAATGTGCCCCTCTCACATCGACGTTCCTCTCTCTGTGTCTCTCCCTCTCCCTCCCACCCTCTCCAAAAAGCAATGGAAGCGTGTCTTGCAGTGAGGATGAACAAACAAACCAATAAAAACACATCCTCAGGTGAAGATTTTAAAGAAGTGTTAGAGTCATAAATTTTACGTTGCGTGTTTTTATCACAACGAAGCGAAAACCAGGAGAACGAAGCGTGTGTGTACGTGGGGGCGGGCCGAGGCCGTGTCTCTGGAGCCGTCACGTGGCAGCCCTCGTGGTGGGGGGGGAGGGGTTGGGGGGGGCTTGATTGATTGACAGCTGGCAACAGTGGGTGCCTCGGGCGGGTGCAGGCAGCCTGAGTGGGGGGCACCACATGTGAACTGAGAACTGTGGGACCCACTTTCCCAAGTTACCCATCAGCTGCATCTCTGTTCCCCTGAACTCGGACACAGGCCTGGGCTGGAGACGGACAAGGTGAGGGGACAGGACAGAATCGCAGGGTGGGGGTGAGGGTGAGGAAGGAGTGGGAACAGGCCCCCTCTCTGCAGGAGGGTGAGGTCCCTACCCTCCCACCCTCCTGCACTGCGGTGGGGGCGGGGTGCTGACTGGGCCAGCCTGGGAGAAGGGAGCCTGGGGTTCCTCTGCTCCCGGAGACTCCGTGTCCTGCGCGGGTGGGGGGGGTGGGGGGTGGGGGGGTGCAGAGCCTTGATTCCCAAATTGGAAGCACATTAATAAGCGGGGGAGAGGGGAGGAGGCCCCCATCCCCCTCCTGGTTGACTGCAAATTGCTTCCTCCTGTAAAACCCGACCCTGCTCCAGGGGGAGGGTGCTCCCTCCCAGGCCGGAGGGTGTGGCCACTTGGCAGGGTCCCTGGGGGTCCTGGGACCGGAGCTGGGGGAGGCACCATCGCCCATCCCTCCCCGCTCCCTGGGGCCCGGCTAGAGCTGGGAGGGTGGGAGGCGCTGGCAGCTGGAGAACAGCTGGCCCAGCGTGGCTGCGTGGGAGGAGGGGGAGCGGGAGGCTCCCTTAGCTCTCCCCACTGCCGCCCTCCTCGCCCCCTGGCCCCCTGGCCGGCCCAGCCAGGTTTGGGGTGGGATTCGGGATGGAGCTGCTGGTTTCAGTCCTCCCACACTGAGGGCTGGGCCCCTGCGAGAGCGGACAGCCGCCGGCCGCCAGACCCGCAGGGACACCGGGCCCGTGTGTCCGCCCCGTGGGGACACCTGCCTGGGCCTGCCTGCCTGCCGTCCACCAGCAGAGGGGAGCCAGCCCAGGTCCGGAGGCCGAGGGGCCGGGGCGGGGGGGGGGGGGGGCTGGCAGCCCGTCCGGAGCTGCCCAGCCGGTAATTCCAGCCGCCTGGCCCCGGGACAGGGAGTGGGCCGCAGGTGCCCCTTATCTCCCGCCTCCGCTCCGTCCCTGCCCCGCCCGCGCTGACCTCTGCCGCCCGCCCTCAGGCCGGGAAGAGGCGGAGGGACCGCAGGATCGCAATGGCGGGAGGCAGGGGGCCTCGCTGAGGGTCGGAGGTCGGCTGTGAGGAGGGGAGGAGGGAGGAGCAGATGACAGGAGTGGGGTGTCCTGGACATGCATGGTGGCTGCCCCAGCCCCAGGAGGGCCTTCCCTTCTTTCCAGTCTGCCCTGGCCTCTGGGTCTTTCTGCCATTTGTTCTTGCTTTTCTCCTCACCGCCCCTGTCCTCCCCTCCTCTCTTTCTCCTACCCCTCCCCTTCACTCCCCTCTTCTCCTCTCCCCTCCACCCCCTTCTCTCTCCTCCCCTCCTCTCCCTCCCTCTCCTCCCTCCTCTCTTCTCCTCACCTCTCCCTCACTCCCTCTCTCTCCCCTCCTCTCCCTCCTCTATCCTCCCCTCCTCTCCCTCCCCTCTCCTCCCTCCTCTCTTTCTCCTCACCTCTCCCCTTCACTCCCCTCCCCTTCTCTCCTCTCCTCTCCTCTCCCCTTCGCCCCCCTCCTCTCTCCTCCCCTCCTTTCCCTCCCCTCCCCTCCTCTCCTTTGTCCTCTCCCTTCTCCTCTATTTTCCCCTCCTCCCCTCCCCTCCCCTCTCCTCTCCTGTCCTGTCCTCTCCTCTTCTCTGTCTCCTGGCTCGCCCACTCCCGTATCTGAGTTTATTGATCTTTCCCCCTCAGGACCCTCTAATCCCCTCCGGACTCCCCTAGACTCTCCCTCCCCTCCACCGGCCTGTCCCTCACTCGGTCTTTCCTCCTCTCCCCTCTTGGTGGCAAACCCAGCCAGGCAGCGGTTCTGGCCACCTGGGCAAGTACGGACGGGGCTGGGGTGGGAACCGCCACCCTAAACCCTGCCTGTACAGGGAGATGAGACCCGAGTCTGGGCTGGGGCGGCCACCCAGGGGGCCTGCTCCCCCCACACACACTGAGCCCCACAGTTGCCTCCGTCCAGCCCTGCAGCTGCAGAGCCGCCCCCAGCCCCGCTGGGCCGTGTCTGGGTGTGAGCAGAGGGGCCGCACACACTGGCCTCTGGCTTCATCCACCGAGGACCAGAGCGGCTGCTGGCCCAGGCCCCCCTGGTGTCCACGGGGGAGCCTGGAGCAGCTGCTGGCCCAGGCCCCTCTGGTGAGCCTTGGGAGAGCCCGGAGCGGCTGCTGCCACCACTGCCGTGGGCATGCTCAGCCGGGGTGTGCGTGGCACCCACACGCACACCTGACACGCGTGTGCTGTGCACGGCTGAGGCGGGCCACCTGTGCGCGTGTTAGTGCCTGTGCCGCACCAGTCTTCCCGGGAGAGGAGACGGGCATGTGCCAGGGGCCTGCGGAGGACCACGGGGGTCCCTCTCCTCTCCTTGACTGTCCTTGCGGCCACCCCCTCCCCCTCACCAGCTGCCAGCGGTCCCAGCCAGGCCGCCCCACCCCCGCCTGTCCCGGCTGAGCTGCTGTGTTCGCCATATTTGGCCACAGTCTCCTGCGGGGGGCGGGGCGGGGCTGACATCACCCTGGGGGGGGGCACCGCCTGGTGGGGGGAGGCGGACGGGCTTGGGGGAGGCAGGAAAGTTGCTTTGAAAAGTCGGCAGCCAGGGGCCCCCATGCCCCGGGCCTCCCCTGCTCTGAGCGAGGCGCAGGAGGATTTGGGGGGTTGGCTGAGGACTGGGGGGTGGGAGGGTCTCAGCTCCCTGCAGCCCCCCCCCCTCCGCTGACAGCTGTGACAGCATCAGCCCGGGGAGAGCCTGGGCCCCAGCTTCTTCAGCGCAGGAGTCTCTGCGCCCCAGGCCCTGCTGCCCCTGCTTTTATTTAAGAGCTGGGCCTGGGGCTGAGGCGGTGGTGATGGGTTCGGTCCTGGGTGGAGACTGGGTACCGTGTGGCTCCTCTGCCCGGCGCCCGCACCTGCTCCCGCTGCCTGGGGGGCCCTCAGTGCCGGGCCTTGAGGGGTGCCCCTGGTCCGGACCCCCCGGGGCACACGGGTGTGGTTGCCATGACAGCTTGGCGTCCTCTCTAGCACAGGTGCTGGAGCTCTGAGCCCCATCTCCTTGGTTAAGAGGCTGAAGCCAGATTGCCTGGGTCCAGGACCTGCTCTAGCACTTACTAGCTGTGTGTCCTTGGGCAGGTTGCCTAACCTCTCTGTTCACTGGTTTCCGCACGTGTAAAGTGGGAGCGATAGTAGAGTCTCTCTCAGAGGTGTGTGTAACACACGTGAGTCAGTGTGTGTAACACCGGAGCGGGCCTGCCTTTGGCACGAGCTGCCGTCCGTAGCCCGATGAAGTCCACACTCGGGGTCCATCTGACGTGCAGGCTCCACACACACACACACACACACACACACACTCACCCCCCGCGCCACTGGCCACCTCCTTCAAGCTTCCTATGCCAACAGGCGTCCCCACGGGGAGACCCTCCCCCGTTCAGCAGGACCCGGAACCCGTGTCTGAGGGTTTCTGAGGGTCCCCCCATCCCCGCCCTGCCCCTGCTTGTCCTGCAGCCCAGAGCGAAGCCCAGGATCTAGCCATCCCAGCGCCCTGGTATGGACTGACGGGGTGGGGTTTGGGGCTGCCTTGGGGGGGGGGGCTGGAGGGTGTAGTCTGATGGGGGGGTGTAAATTAATAGCCCAGCCTGGGGAGCCGAGGCACAGAGCCTGGCCCATCGCGGTGGGAGGCAGGGCGGGCGTGTGGGCGGTTATGGGCCTCGGGAGGTGCGAAGCAGGAAGTGGATGGGGAGCGGGCGGGCGGGCTGGGCAAGGCTGTGGGCCAGGCACCTCCTCGCTGCTCCCTCGCCAGCCAGCGGCTCCTGCGGTTCCTGGGGCGCTTCCTGCCCGAGTGTAGCTTCCTTGGCAGGGCTCTCAGAGTTATCTGTGGGCAGGGCACCCTCACCCTCGTCACCGCGGCAGGTCCTCGCCGGGTTGTGTGGATGCCGGGGAGAAGGAGGGGTGGGGAGCCCCGAGACAGGGCGGAGGAGCTGGCGGGGGAGCCCCTCAGCTGCCCTCTGTGCTCGGCTGCCTTTGACAGCGTGTGGCCTGGGGAGCCTTTCCCCTCGCCTGATGCGGGGCCTCCCGCCTCGCCGCCCGCCTCGCACTGAGGACTGAATGAATGTGAGTGCTGTGCCCACACACGGGCGGTGCGGGTGGACGCGTTGTCATTGATCGCCACGCGTGCTCTGAGTCAGGCATGTGGTTGGACTTGTGATCCAATGCACCCTCACCGCCTCCAGGAGACTCTCCTCCTGTCCCAGGACCAGGGCTCCAACAGGTGACCTCTCATCCCGGGCACTCAGCCCCGAACCCCTGGCTCCCTCCGCCTGGCCCAGGGCACGGCCCCTCCGGAGGCGCTGCGGCCGGGGACCCTGCCCTCACCTCTCGCTCTCTCTGCCGCAGGCTGCCCGGTGGGCTCAGGCCCAGAGTCCAGAGTAACCAGCACAATAGCGTCCAACAGCTGGACCGCCAGCAGCAGCCCCGGGGACGCCCGGGAGGATGGGCCCGAGGGCCTGGACAAGGGGCTGGACAACGATGCCGAGGGCGTGTGGAGCTCGGACATCGAGCAGAGCTTCCAGGAGGCGCTGGCCATCTACCCGCCCTGCGGCCGCCGCAAGATCATCCTGTCGGAGGAGGGCAAGATGTACGGTGCGTGCGGGCGGGCGGGCGGGGCGGGACGCGGACGAGGGACACCAGGGCCCGGGGAGCAGCTGGCCTCCGCCCCGCCCCACTCTCTGCCCCTCACCCAACCGGTTTGGCCAAGCCCAGGGCTGCCAGCGCGGGCGGGCGAGTCTGTGCGTGCAGCCTGTGTGTCCGGATCCTCCTCGTAAACAGGCCGGGCCTGCCCTCCGCCAGCGCGGGCCCACACCTCGCGCCCCATCTGCCTCTCCTCCTCCCCGCTGCCCCTGGAGGTTTCGGGGTGACTCAGTGGGCCCAGGAAACTGGGTCAGTCCATGGTGCACCAGGCTGGGCCTGGGAGGGGGTCCCTCCCTGGCAGGACGCCGGGGGCCTGAGGGGTGAGGGGTGAGGCCTGGGGGGGAGCCCCACTTGCGAAGTCCCCCTGGCGGGTGGGAGGGGGGCTGCAGGCCGGGGGGCAGCCACCGTGAGGGGCTGCGCTGGGAAGAGGCTGAGAGACGGCCATGCCTCAGCCCACCCCACGGGGAGACGGCCTTCCCTCTGCCACCTGCCCACCTGCCGCTCCAGGAGGGAGTGTCCCTCCTGCTGGGGCTGAGGGCTCTCCCGGGCTGCATTTTTGGGATAACTCAGCCCCTCTTGGCTTGGCTCCTTGCCAGCTCCCTCCAGCCCTCCCTGTCAGCCCTGCTGAGCAAGGAGGCCCAGCCTCTCCCTCCCGCACCCCGCACCCAGCACCCAGCACCAGGCCGCGTAGGAAGGAGCGGAGGGCTGCCCCAGTGAGTCCCCTGCCCCACCCATTGCCCTACCCATCCCAGCACAGCTCCCCGGCCACTGGGCAGGCAGATGTTCTGGGCGGCGCCTTGCACGGGCGGGCGGGAGCTCCATTGCGCCCTCCCCGATGGCGATGGCGGGCAGCCCCACGGGTATTTTTGGAGGGGTGGAGGGGGTGGGGGGGAGGAGTGGGGTGGAGAGGGGCAGGCAGGAAGGGAGGAGCAGTGGGGCTGGTTCTGTCACCAAAGAGGAATTTGAAGAATGCGGCCATTCCGGGGAGACTTGGTGAGGGGCAGGGGGCCTGGGTTTGGGGGTAAGAAGTACACCCTGAGGATCCTGACAGACCATTAGTCACGTGTCCACACCCCCCTCCCGGCCACGTCCCCACCGAGGCGACCAGGCAGGTGGGGCTCCGGGCCCTGGTGACCTGCGACCTGGTGACAGGCTCAGTGACACGTCCTGACACAGACCGACTGTCAGCGTGGGAGGTGCTGGGACCCTCCTGCTGCCGAGGCAGAGGAAGGGGCTTGTCCAGGCCTCCCCTCGGCACAGGGACTGCCGGACACGTGGCCACTGAGACAGGCTGCCAGGCCCCCTCACTCAGAGATACCCCTCCCCACACGGGCACCCCGGCCAGGCCCCCTCACTGGGCACCCCGGCCAGGCCTCCCTCACTCAGAGATACCCCTCCCCTCACGGGCACCCCGGCCAGGCCCCCCCTCACTGAGCACCCTGGCCAGGCCTCCTCACGGGGCACCCCGGTCAGGCCCTCTCACACCGGCACCCCGGCCAGGCCCCCTCATACGGGCACCCCGGCCAGGCCCACTCACACCGGCACCCCGGCCAGGCCCCCTCACTGGGCACCCTGGCCAGGCCCCCCCTCACTGGGCACCCCGGCCAGGCCCCCTCACTGGGCACCCCGGCCAGGCCCCCTCACTGGGCACCCCGGCCAGGCCCCCTCACTGGGCACCCCGGCCAGGCCCCCCCTCGCTCGGGGATCTGCCCTCAGAGGCTGGCAGTGGTGGCAGCGGAGAAAGGAAGGGCGGCTGGGCCGGGAGTGAGGGGCCCAGCTGTCCTGCCCTCGGGCTACACCTGTCCCTGTCCGTCCTTCAGGGAAACCTGTCCAGCCCTGACATGGGCCTGCCTCCCTCCCTCCCTCCCTCCCTCCCTCCCTCCCTCCCTCCTTCCCTCCTTCCCTCCCTCCCTCCTTCCCTCCCTCCCTCCCTCCCTCCTTCCCTCCTCCCCCCCCTCCCTCCGCCCCTCCGCTGCTGTCCCCTCCCTCCCTCCCTCCCTCCCTCCCTCCCTCCCTCTGCTGCCCTGCCCGTCCCCTCCCCCAGGGAGCAGCCGGGCCTGAGGGTGGGGGAGCACCTTGGGGCGGCTGTGCCCTGAGGGGCGGAGTGGGGCAGCCGGTGGGTCCGTCCGCAGCCAGCACTGTTTCCTCCGCCCTGCAGGCCGGAACGAGCTGATCGCGCGCTACATTAAGATGAGGACGGGGAAGACCCGGACGAGAAAGCAGGTAGAGGCTGTTGATGTTGTGGCCCTTCTGCCCTGCCCCGAGCTGCCCCCTCTGGTGACTCCCCCACCCCCCCCAAGCTGTGTCGTCGCCCATGACTGGCTTCTCTGACCACCCACCACCCGCCCAAGTCCGGGTTCGGTGACCGGCGAACCGCCCGCCCGCAGCTGTGGCAGCTCCACGGTCACGCTGAGCGGCCCCTGGCGGCCCAGACAGACGGCTGGACGGACGTGGGCAGGGGGAAGGAGAGGGAGCGGGAGCGGGCTCCAGCTGAGGAGGGGGCTCCGGTGGTGACGGGGCTCCCTGCAGAGCTGCCTGGTGTGACCGGACTTGGTCCTCACAGCAGCCTCAGCGGTGGGGCAGCGGTTCCCTCCGCTGACAGGAGGACACTGAGGCACGGGAAGCTAAGGTACTTCCTGCTGGTAGGTGGTGGGCCCAGGGGCCAGCCCACTGGGCAGGAAAGGGCCTTCATTCATTCAGCGGAGGGGGGGTCAGAGGCCGTGGTGAGAGATCCAGCCCCGCGGACAGGTCCCCCTGGCGGCGCCGGGGCCATGGAAGGGGCCAGAGCGGGGAGCGGCGGGGCAGGTGGCAGGAACGGTGGCCCCCGGGCAGCCGGCCACGGGCTGGGGCCGGGCAGGGACCTAGATCGGCAGCAGTGGCCGGGCAGTGGCGGCGGGATGGGCACCAAGCTGAGCTGAGAGGTGCCTGGGCAGCGGGCAGTCAGGAGGCAGCGTGCCCACAGGAGGCCTGAGGGAATTGTTTGGGGGGCTGCCCAGGGTGCCTGGGAGACAGGCAGCCTGGAGGCAGGTTCCCGGGGGAGTGGGGGCCCCCCTGACCCTCAGCCTCCGCCCCGGGGGTCTGCCTGGGCTGGACCCTGCGCCCGCGCTGCCCCGCCCGCTGTCCAATACCAACAGCACAACGACTGCAATTTCTTTTGAGAGCCCAGAACTGACTTCTGCGCATGGGCCACGAAGTTTCCATCGCACTGTACGTGCGTGCCCGAACGTGGTGTTTTGTGGAAGAGCCGCACTCAAGGGGCCAAAGAGCCACATGTGGCTCTCGAGCCGCGGTTTGCCGACCACTGTCCAAGGGAGGTTCGAAGTCAACTGCCCAGTGTGGGAGCTTTTCTGAACCCCTGCCCCTGCCCGCTCAGGTCACACAGCATCTATTTCTTCTGCAAATCACTGAGCTCCTGCCGTCCCAGGCACAGGGCGCCGGACAGTCTCGGGCTTGGAGCCTGGGATGCGGCAGGAACACTGGCTGTCGGACCGCTGGGTGCGAACTGCGGCCGCCTCCCTGCTGGGCGGTGCTCGCTGCAGCCGCTGCCCCCGAAGCCGGAGAAGCACTGCGCTGGTGTCCTGCCTCACCCACAGCCGTGCTCAGAGGACGTTTGTCAGAGAGGGACGGGGCGGGGCGCCTGAGGCCCAGAGGCATAGAGAGATCTTCATTCTGGGCCCGAGTTATACCTGCGCCTGGCCAGTATCCCGTGAAGGCTGGCTGGCCAGGAGGTTTTATTTTCATTATAAAATGAAATTATAAAACACTAATTGTGAACAAAACCAGCTGCCGGCAATCGGGGCTTTAAACGCCGCTGGCCTCTGTCATCTTGCACAGGGCACTCCCCTGACTTGTTTTCCTTCCAACTCCAAGATCAGGATCTCCTTGCCCGGCCCCCGTGGTGAGGACAAGGGGGTGTGCTTGTGTCTCAAGGAGCAAGTAGCTAACAGACAAGGTTGTTTCCGTGTTTAAAAATGCAGTTTTGTGTTTTGACAGGTATTTATAGCAATGAGCAGCAAGTGCAATGCCTTCATATTGTAACAGCCCAGCTAAATATAACATGGGATTAGGTCCTGTGTGGCTTCACCTGTCTCCGAGGTGGCCACATGGAGCTGGTCCCCTGGGTTAAGGGTCGGGAGGAGTCCAGGCAGCGTAGCCCGGGTGAGGCAAGGGGCCTTGGCATCAGGCGCCCTGGATTCATTTCCCAGCCCCGGCCCCGGCCCCAGCCCCAGCCCCAGCCCCAGCCCCAGCCTCAGCCCCAGCCCCAGCTGAGTGGCCCCAGCCCCAGCCTCAGCCCCAGCCCCAGCTGAGTGGCCCCAGCCCCGGCCCCAGCCCCAGCCCCAGCCCCAGCCCCAGCCTCAGCCTCAGCCCCAGCCCCAAAGTGGCCCCAGCTAAGCGGCCAACCTCTCTGAGCGGTGGTTTCATCGCCTGTAAATCAGAAGTAATACCAGTGCCGCCCACTTGGTGGTGCTGCAGGTTGGATGAGGGGTGAGGGTGGAGGGCTGGGCCCACGGGCGAGTGCGGTCAGTGCCACGCCGCAGCCGGCCAGCTTGCTGACCCGGGTCTGACTGCCGTCTGAGGCGAGTGAGGAGCGCCCGCCGGGGTCCTAACCCAGCATGGGCGCTGCCCACATCACCTACGCAGTAACTTTGCGTCTGTGATGGAAAAGAAAGGAAACTTTCTTTGCGGGAATAAAAACTGCCGGCAAAGAAAGCCAGCAGCGAGGCCGGTGACGAGGTGTGAGGTGCCCAGGAGCCGGGTCCCGGGTGCTGCAGGGACAGTGGCCGTTGGGTTCTCTGAGCTCAGGCTCAGGCCCGCGAAGGGCCTGTTGTCCCAGCGCCGGCACAGCCACCTGACGTGGCGCCCCGGCTTGGGCTTGCCGGACAGGAAGGCTTCGGGGAGGAGGGGCTGGGGAAGAAGCCCAAAGGGGGGGTCCTGCTGTGTGCGCCTGTGCCCCCGCCCCGTCAGTCCGAGGAGAAGGGAGGCGTGCGGGAGGAAGCTGCGTGAGCAAGGCGGAGTGGGCAGGCCTGGCCGGTGGGCCGCAGCGGGTGGGTGACTGGAAGATGGAGGCAGTGACAGGGGGAGAGGATTAGAGAGAGGATGGCCGGACGTGTACCCTCACGGCCAGCAGAGCATATGCCATTGCCAGCTCTGCGGAGCCAGTGAGCCAAGAAAGCCCCTGGGAAAATAGAGGTTTGCACGCTCTTCCTCTGGGCTGGACGCAGCCCTGCACCGGCACACGCGTGGCCAGCAGGGCTTGGACCGGATTTTAGCGTCACGGCGGGTGCCTTGCCCAGTGGACAGCTGGTGGTCCCAGAAGCCCGTGGGCTCTTGATCCAAACAGGGCCAGGAGGACCGCAGAATTGCCAGGCAGGGCTGCGGACGGTCTGCCCCGGGGCCCAGGGTCCCCCACTTACCTCTGTTCCCGGAGACGAGGCCGGCGGCTGGGTGGCTGCTGTGCCGCCTCCTCACTGTGTGTTTCCCTCCGGCTGGGCGCGGGCAGGTGTCCAGCCACATACAGGTTCTAGCGCGGAAGAAGGTGCGCGAGTACCAGGTTGGCATCAAGGTACGTCGGGCCTGACCGGGCCCCAGCCCTCCGGGCGCCGCCACGCCCGCCCGCACCGCCGGCCGCGCTCGGCAGCTCTCCGCCCGGCCCCTGTGCCTCTTCCGGCTGCAGCTCTGTTCTTGCCTCTCCTTCCACTCGCTGCTCTTTGGCTTTCTCTCTCTTTCTCTCTCTCTCTCTACAGGTCTCTAGCCACTTGCAGGTTCTAGCCAGGCGGAAATCTCGGGAGATTCAGTCCAAGCTGAAGGTATGGGGTTCCTTGCCGGGCCCTGCCCAGGCCGGTTGCTGCTCTCTGGCCCCGGCTCGGGGCAGGGAGGGGCCGAGGAGCTGAAGCCCCAAGGCCGAGCAGGACGGCAGTCCCAAGTGAAGGAGAGGAAGACCATCTGGGGCCACTAGGCTCCTCTCTTCTCCGTTTTCCTTTTCCTCCTTCCTCCTTTGCTGCTTGCGAATTGCACGAATTGCACGGGGACTTCCGGAGGGCAGGAGGAGACACGAGGGCATTGCTGGCAGAGCTATTGTGTGGGCATGGCTGTTCTTGCATCGGACACTCCATCCTGGCTGCTCTGGGCCTGGGCCCCGGGCAGGGCCCCTGCTGGCTGCATGTTCTTCTTTCTGCCCATAGCTGCCCAGTAGCCTGGGGCATGGGCAGACCCCAGGGACACCAGCTTGGCCCACCAGCCTGCCCTCCATCATCCTGCCCTGTCCAGGGCACCCCAGCTTATAAACACGGCCTCTGGGTGGCCGAGCGGGGAGGTGGGCGGAGGGGGGAGGGCGGGGGAGGGTGGCGGAGGGGGGAGGGCGGGGGAGGGCGGGAGGTCCCCGGAAGCCGGGAGCCAGGTGGGCTGGAGGGGAGGGCGGTGAGAGACATGCCCCGCCCCACATGGCCCGCTTTGTGCGGCTTCTAATCACGCTCCCTCTCCTCCACAGGCCATGAACCTGGTAAGTAGACTCCCCTCCCCTGGGGGCGGGAGAGCACCTCACGGAGGATTTTCACATCCGGGTTGGAAGTCAGGGGAACAGGCTCTCACACTGTAGCTGCGGAGTCCCTGGAGGCCTGTGACGTCAGATGGCGGGCCTCAGCCCCAGACGCTCCGATTCGGGGGCCTGAGCGGGGCCTGGAAATGTGCCTAGAACAAGCCTCCAGGCGATGCGGGGCTGTGGGGCCAGAGAACCACGGGGGAAACGGAACAGAAAGCATGGCAGTGCGGGACAGAATGAGGGGATATTTCCGTACCTGCTGGGCTGTAGAATAAAGAAAGCGATTTCTTACCGTGCATTGTGGTTGGAGGGGTGACGTGCCCTTAGGAGACAGGCCCAGAGAGGGGCTGAGGCCCTCCGCGGCCACACGGCAGAGCAGGGGCCGCAGTCCAGACACGGGCCTCCCGAGCCTGGGCGGGGCCCTGGGGCGAGCCCCTGTCCTGTCCGCCCTCACGGCCCCTCCCTTCCCAGGACCAAGTCTCCAAGGACAAAGCCCTCCAGAGCATGGCGTCCATGTCCTCCGCCCAGATCGTCTCCGCCAGCATACAGAACAAGTTCAGCCCGCCCTCCCCCCTGCCCCAGGCCGTCTTCTCCGCTTCCTCGCGGGTACGGGTATGGGAGTGGGGCTGGTGAGGGCCTGCCTTCGGGGCTGGGGTGAGGATCAGATTCTGAGGGACCTTGGCTTTGTCCCATCCCTGCAGTTCTGGAACAGCCCCGCTCTCCTGGGACAGCAGCCCGGACCCTCTCAGGAGTGAGTATCCCGGTGCCCCTCCCCACGCCCTCTGCTTTCCCTGGGCAGCCGCACTCGCCTTCCCTCCCATCCGGGTTCCAGCAACAAACCAGCGTTTTCATTCAAAAACAGAGGGAGGGAGTAAGAGAGCTAATGCATCTGTCTATTCATTCGCATGTTTGTTCACTCATCAGCCCACTCATCCACTTGTCATCCGTCCTTCAACTGTCTTTCATTCGGTTAATCTCAGCCAAGTAGCCAAGTGTACTCGGTTCCTCCATTCTAAGCTGACTTTCTTCCAGAGACACACCCTCAGTCTAAGCGCAGCTCTTCCGGGTGGGGTTGAAACGCCAGGTTAAATGTGCGCGTCCGTCCGCTGTGAGCTGCAGCAGGATTTCACAAAAGTTACCGTGGGAAGCAAACAAATGCTGGCCAGCAGCCTCCGGGCCTCTGCAGAAAGGCTGCTGGCTCTCTGCTGGGACCCCAGAGCAGGCCCCACGGGGCTGGGCTGGATGGAAGGCAGGGGAGGGGCCCTCTAACCAGGCTGTGCTCCTGTCTGCAGCATCAAGCCCTTCGCACAGCCAGCCTACCCCATCCAGCCGCCCCTGCCGCCGCCGCTCAGCAGTAAGTTCCCCGGAGGCTGCCCCCACTTCGCTCAGGCCTGCATCTCTGCTCAGAAGACTCGGGCCCAGCTGTGTGTGCGCATGTGTGAGCACGTGTGTGTGTGTGTGTGTGTGTGTGTGTGTGTTTGTGAGTGAGAGGGGAGTGGGTGGCATCTATAGAGATCGGGACATACCAGGAATAGCCCCCTTGCCTTCTGCAGTGCACACCACCAACAGTATCACATTTGTAGACTGTATGTATATAGAATCCCTGGTAAGGAAATACACCAAAGTCTTAACAGAATTTCATTCTCTCTAAGTGTGAGAATTCTGGTTAATTTTTAATTTTTTTTAATTTTTATTTTTTTTTATTTTTTAAAGGAATTAGAATTTTTCTACATTTATTTATTTTTAATATATTTTATTGATTTTGTACAGAGAGGAAGGGAGAGAGATAGTTAGAAACATCGATGGGAGAGAGTCATCGATCAGCTGCCTCTTGCACATCCCCCCTGGGGATGTGCCCACAACCAAGGTACATGCCCTTGACCGGAATCGAACCCAGGACCCTTCAGTCCCCAAGCCGATGCTCTATCCATTGAGCCAAACCTGTTTCGGCTCTGGATAATTTTTTAAACATGTTTTTATTTATTTTAGAGAGGAGAAGGGAGAGGGAGAGAAACATCGATAAAAAACATCTATCAGCTGCCTCCTGCGCGCCCCCTACTGGGGATCCAGTGGAAATGTGGGCTTGTGCTCAGAAGGGAGTTGAACCTGCCGCCTCAGTGGTGGGCGGACTCTCAGCCGACTGAGCCACACCGCCCGGCTGGGTAGCTTATTTCCCTTTGGACATGTTTGCATTTCCTGGCCGGAGCCCGCTAGCGATGCAGGAGAGGCGGCTGTGTGCGCACTGGGCCACACCGCCGCAGGCTGCACCGTGTGCGGGACACCCCGCGGGGGCTGAGCGCGCGCCCGCAGCGGGCGGGCTGGCCGCACGGACCGCCCGCCCACGAGGCCCCTCCGCAGGCTACGAGCCGCTGGCCCCGCTGCCCCCCGCCGTCCCGGCGCCCGCCTGGCAGGACCGCACCATCGCCTCCTCGCGCCTGCGGCTGCTCGAGTACTCCGCCTTCATGGAGGTGCAGCGCGACCCCGACACGGTACTGTGCTGGGGGCCGCGGTGCAGGCCTCAGCCCGGGGGTGGGGGGGCAGCCACGGGCCTACCCCACCCTCCCCCATCACCCCTACCCGCCCCCATCGCCCCCACCCCCGCCCCCATCACCCCCCTTGCCACCATCGCCACCGCCCCAACCCTCCACGCCGCCCACACCCCCGCCCCCACACCCCATCCCCCGCCCCCATCCCCCCATCCCCCCCATCAACCCATCGCCCACCATCGACCCCACCCCCGCCACATACCCCCCAACCCCATCGCCACCCACCCCAGCCCATCACCCACACCCCCCCCATCATCGCTCCTCACCCCCACCCACCCCCTCCCCCATCACCCCCCCGCCCACCCCACCCCATCACCCCACCCTCCCCCCATCACCCCTACCCGCCCCCATCGCCCCCACCCCGCCCCCATAACCCCCGTCCTCACCCCCGTCCCCATCACCCCGCCCCGCGCCCCCGCCGCTCCTGACCCGGCCGCCCTCCCCACAGTACAGCAAACACCTGTTTGTGCACATCGGCCAGACCAACCCCGCCTTCTCGGACCCGCCGCTGGAGGCCGTGGACGTGCGGCAGATCTACGACAAGTTCCCCGAGAAGAAGGGCGGCCTGAAGGAGCTCTACGAGAAAGGGCCCCCCAACGCCTTCTTCCTCGTCAAGTTCTGGGTGAGCGCCCGCCCCAGACCCGCCCCAGACCCCGGTCCTCCGGCCCAGCCCGTGGCCCCCTCCAGCCTCCCTCCCGGCCTCCCCCCGCCCCCCTCCGGCCCCCTCGGGCCCCCAGCAGCTCAGGGCCGCCCCTCCCGCAGGCCGACCTCAACAGCACCATCCAGGAGGGCCCGGGCGCCTTCTACGGGGTCAGCTCCCAGTACAGCTCCGCCGACAGCATGACCATCAGCGTGTCCACCAAGGTGTGCTCCTTCGGCAAGCAGGTGGTGGAGAAGGTGGAGGTGAGTGGGCCCGGGGTGGGGAGGATGGGGGCGGGGAGGATGGGGGTGGGGAGGATGGGGGGCGGGGAGGATGGGGATGGGAGAGGATGGGGGGGAGGACGGGGGTTTGGTGGGGGCTGGCCAGGAGCGGGCCCCAGCGCGGCCTTCCTCTCCGCAGACGGAGTACGCGCAGCTGGAGAACGGGCGCTTCGTGTACCGCATCCACCGCTCGCCCATGTGTGAGTACATGATCAACTTCATCCACAAGCTCAAGCACCTGCCGGAGAAGTACATGATGAACAGCGTGCTGGAGAACTTCACCATCCTGCAGGTGGGCGGGGGCGGGGAGGCCGGCCATGGCCCAGGGGAAGAGGCCCCTCAGCCCACCCCCCGGGCCTGGCCTGACCTCCCCAATCCCCCCTCCCTCTGCCCGCCCAGGTGGTCACCAGCCGCGACTCCCAGGAGACCCTGCTCGTCATCGCTTTCGTCTTCGAAGTCTCCACCAGCGAGCACGGGGCCCAGCACCACGTCTACAAGCTCGTCAAAGACTAGGGCGCCCTCTGCCCCGCCACCAGCACCCAGGATGCGCCTCACACACCTGCCTGGCGCCCGGGTCCAGGACTGAGGCTCCATCGCCTGCCAGGCCTCGGCCCGGGCCAGGAGGCCCCCACCACACCAGCACACACCCGCCACCCATCTGCGCTTTAGCTGTGGGAGAGGGAGGGGTCGGCGGTGGGGCAGCCGGCCTGGGTCGCCAAGCCACCATCACTTAGGTCCGCCAGCCCCAGCGGGAGGACACCTCTGGCTCAGGAGTGTGGCCGCTGGCCCCTCGGAGCGGGGGCGGGGGCGGGGGCGGGAGGCGGGAGGCGGGGCGGAGTGCGCAGGCCAGGAAGGAGTGTGGAGCTGGGTTGCTGAGAGGAGAGAGGAGAGAGGCCCACACTGTCTGCACCTGCCACGTGCCAGGCCCCTGCGTGCCTCCTGCACCCTCTGACCCGCAAAGCAAGCGTGGGTCACAGATGAGGAGTGGGGGGGATGGGGGGCAGAGATGGAGTTCTCACTAGGGCTGCCTGTCCCAAGCCCAGTTTACACGCCTCCCTGCCTGGGACCGGCCCCAGACTGGAGGGACACTACACTGAGGGGCTGGGTGGGGGTCCCCGACACGGGAGCAGCTGCCTCTGACCAGCAGGGAGGGGAGCAGCAGTACTCGGCACCCGCTGTCAGCCCCCCATCCAGCCAGGGCCCGGGAGGGAGCCCCGCCCCCCCACCCCCCCCCCAGCGGCCCTGGCCCGATCCTCGCCAAGCTCCCCCGCAGCCACCTCGTGGGGGAGGCCCCAGGGCAGGTCCTGGCTCCAGACGGGTCAGGCTGGGAGGTGGAGCCCAGCCTCTGGGCAGACCTGGCCCGGGCACGCGAGGCAGCGCGGGCTCTGGCATTTCCTCTTGCCCAAGTGACCCCTCGGCGGTGCCACCACCTGTCTCCCGTGCCAGTCTCCCCGCCGGAGCAGCGCCCAGTCCTCGCTCTGGGCCGAAGGTTAACCCTGCCACTGCCTCTTCCCCACGCCCGGCCCTCAGCGCCCGGCCTCCGGGCATCCATGAGTTTCATATGAAGTACTGTGCCCTCCCCTCCCCTGCCGCCCGCCCGCCCCTGAGCTTCCCGAAGGTTCTCACCGTTTGCATATCGCTCAGGCCACCTCCAAACCCGACCTAGGTTTTGTAATGTATATTATATATATTTTTGTGTACTTTTTAAATCCAGCTGTGATGGGTTGTATCATAAATGTGGTTGTATCAAAAGTAGGGCTGGGGCAGGCGCCTCAGGGCCTACTCAGAAAGAGAAATTAAAGTTATTTGTTTGTGGGTCCGTCGTGTGGCCAGTCGTGTGCAGGCCTCTGGGCTGGAACAGCTTCAGGGGGGCTCTCCCCGGTTAGGTCCTGGTGTGTCACCTTCCCCCGTCTTTTCTGGGGGCCCCCAAGCTATACCCACAGCCAAATAGGTGTGATTCTGGGGTCCCAGAAAGCTTTCCAGCTCAGACCTTTCTCCACACCCCTGCTGCCGGGTGTGGAGAACTGAGCCCAGCACTGCCCTGAGCGAGCGCGCGCAAGCGCGCTCTCTCCCTCTCTCTCTCTCTGTTTTTCTCTTTCTCTCACACACACACACAAACAGAAAAAAAATTTATTTTGTCTTATGATCCTAGACAAAATAAATTCAAGCTAGAGACTGCCTATGGCACTTTTCTACTTCCGGGGACCAGTTTTTACTATTATTTATTTATTATTATTATTATTATTATTATTATTATTATTACTGAGTTTTAGAAATATAGGAAGGGAGAGAGAGAGACATCGATGTGAAAGTGAAATGGATGTGAGAGCTTTGTCTCTAAGTGAAGTGACTTGCCCAAGGTCAGCACCTGCTGAGAGGGGCCACCTGCTAAATGCCCACCACCCTCACAGTGTCTGCTGCTGTCCGTGCCGTCCTGCCTCATTTTATTCCCGAGGAAAGAGCCTAAGGCGGTGAGTGCTCTCTGCAGTGGACAGCTGCCAGCGGGGCAGGCCAGACCAGGCTGCTCCCATCCACCAGGCTGCTCCTGTCCGCCGGGCTGCTCCTGCCTGCCAGGCTGCTCCTGTCTGCCGGGCTGCTCCTGTCCGCCGGGCTGCTCCTGCCCGCCAGGCTGCTCCTGTCCGCCGGGCTGCTCCTGCCTGCCAGGCTGCTCCTGTCCGCAGGGCTGCTCCTGCCCGCCTGGGGAAGCACACAGCAGGGATGCCGAGTGGCGGGGGAGGCCCTCCCTCAATGAGCATGCATTGTTTATCTGAAATTCAGATTTACTGGGTGTCCTGCATTTTCTTTTGGATTTTTTAAAATTGATTTTACAGAGAGGAAGGGAGAGAGAGAAGATCAGTGAGAGAGAAACATCAATCAGCCGCCTTCTGCACACCTCCTACTGGAAATGTGCCCGCAACCAAGGTACATGCTCCTGACCGGAATCGAACTCGGAACCCTTCAGTCCGAGGGGGGAAGCTCTATCCACTGAGCCAAACCGGTTAGGGCAGCATCCTGTATTTTCAGTTGCTAAATCTGCCAACCCTACTCCAGAATCCAGGGTCTTCTAGATCATTCTGGTCCAAGCTCCAACTTTGCAGATGGGAAGCAGACTGAGGTTCCTCTCCTCACTCAGTCAGTGGCAACAGCAGGATGTGGACTGCTCCGCCTGACCAGGCCCCCCCGCACCTGGTTACTGCTTAAATGATCAGGCGGCCTTTGTCTTGGTCCCATCGGAGGGACTTCGCTGTCACTAGTAAAACGGGGAGGGCATCTGCCAGTTGGGAGGAGCTTCTGGAGGCAGAGATTGGTTTATGAAGGACCCTGGGGCTGGATGAAAAATTAATCTCTGCACTATTAAGTAATGACATCGCCCTGGCCAGGGTTTGCTCAGTGGTTAGAGCAGGGGTCTTCAAACTTCTCTCATTATGAGAATCACCTGGTGGAGTTGTTAAAACACAGATTCCCGGATCCCAACTATAAGAAGTGCTATCAGGAATCTGTGTTTTAACACCTCCACCAGGTGATTCTCATAATGAGAGAAGTTTGAAGACCCCTGCTCTAGATCAATGGAAAAAATATACTCCTCGAGTATAAAAGTGATGGCACCTGTGGAGTGCTTGAAGTGTCATCACATGGGTTGTTGCCTTCACTACTCTCCTGGGGCAATCGGCCTTCGGGGAACTTCTTTAAGAATATGTAGGTCTCACGCAGAAAACTCAAGGAATGAAACTGACTAGCTTCCTTGCTTGCTTGCTTTACTGCCTGCCCCAGCCACAGGTGTAACACGAAGTGGGTGATGACTCACTTTGAGGTTACAGAGCAGGGAGGAACCAGGATAAGGTGGCTATCGCCCATAGCTCAGTCGGTGGGAGCGTTGTCCTGACAGGCCAGGGTTGTGGGCTCCATCCCATACAGGAAGCAACCAATGAATGCATAAGTGGAACAACAAATCGATGTTTTTTCCCCCTCCATTTCTCTCTCAATTCAACAAATAAAAGTTACATACACGCGCGCGCGCACACACACACACACGCACACACACACACATGAATGCAGGTCTTGGGAGCCCACAGCCCAGGCTCTGGCAGTGGCCGCCTGTCGGGGTCTGTGGGAAGCTGTACAGAAAGGTCCACAAAGCTGGAGCCCAAAGGGGCCAGTAGTTCTATCTTTCCTGCCCCTGTTTCTGTTCTGATGTTTCTGGGGGAAACACAGTCAAAGCCAGAGCACTGTGCTGGGGTTCACGAGGGCTCATTTCCCTGCACACAGCTGCTGGGGAACTAGGGCTCCCAGGTGTCTGAGCCGGAATTGTAACTCAGGGGCACACTGAGCTTTGCACTAATCATTCTGGAGGCTGGGATTTGATGAAATAGCTCAACCCTCATTTACAATAGACGCCCCCTGCCCCTCTCCCCGCCCCCCAGATGCTGTGGGCCTCTTGAGAGCAGCATTGGGTCTCTAAACAGATTCCAGAGGCCAGCTGAAGGTGGTGTGTGTCTAGTGTAGAGTTGGGTTTTAAGGACAAAGCGGAGTAGATTTGACTTAAATTCGGATCAATGTTCAGATCAATGCAGGAAGATTCAACTTCCCACGTAGTTCTAAAACATACCTGTTCACTTGCCTTAGAGTTTCCAAAACGTCTTAAGGATGTTATTCCTTGGCTCATTTCAGACAGGAGTGATGGATTCTTCTCCCCACTCAGCACAGATCTCCTCCACTCAGTCTGCCCTAAACCAGCTGGCACTGTGCACCAGGTCCAGTACATTTATGCACGTGGTTACACAGAAATGCCATTCTACCGGTGCTCCTTATTTATTTCTTTAAATATGGAACGCTTTCACGAATTTGTGTCATCCTTGAGCAGGGGCCATGCTAATCTTTGTATCGTTCCAATTTTTTTTTTTTTTTTTTAAATTTTAGTATACATGCTGCCGAAGAGAGCACTGCTAGTGCTCCTTTTAATTAAGTGCTAAGTGCCTGGCACTGTGCAAAGCACTTAATGCTTTTAAGCTGGTACGACTCTCTCAGGTGGGCACCGTCATCACCTGCACTTCCAAGCAGCAAGTTTGAGACTCCGCAGGCTCCCCTGGCTCCCAGGCAGCAGGGGACCTCTGGCCCCACAGGCAATTACATGGCCGTCTTGCATCCAATAAATGGAGTATGTCTGAGGTCATGAGAAACCTCCGAAACCTTGGCTCACGATGCTCTCAACAGGACCACTGCGAGTGCAGATGTCTTTCCGGTCTTGGACTCAGGTGGATTGCACTGGGTGCCCACCAGGGCCCTCAGGTGTGGCCACCACAGGTGCAGCTGGAGCCGCCTGTTTGCTTTGTGCCTTTTCCTCTTGGCTCCATTTCCTCTTCATTGCACCCAGTGCCCAGTAAGCTTTGTGGCAGAGGCAAGGCATCCTGTATAATGAAAGCGTAGCATGAAAATTGTCTCAACAGGGAGTTCAGCCAGGGACCAGGGCTGGTCTGGGGAAGGCAGGCAGTACAAGGCCAGCAGCCGGCAGCTGCTAGGGACCCTACCAGTGCGTGAATTTCGTGCACTGGGCCTCTAGTAAAGTATATTCTCACTTGTAAGTTACTTTATTACATCCCTCCAGTCACTAAGTCATCACAATTTTTTTCCGCCCTATTTTCTTATTTTTTAAGGAAGATGGATAGAAACAATGAGAAACATCAATGGGCTCTTTAATGCCCCCTACTGGGATTGAGCCCACAACATAGACATGTGCCCTGTTCAATCCAGTGACTCTTGGTACACGGATCCATACTCAACCAAGCCATACCTGCCGCCAAGCTGCCTTTTTTTTTTTTTTATTACAGAAATTCCCCCAAACCATTTAACTCTGAGTTAAAGTCAATTTTATGTAAGCTTCCAATGATTTTTACTATGCATGAACACTTCAATAAAATTTGGTCCTAATTTTAAAGCCAGCTTTTTCCCTCCAAAGGTAAGGGAACATTGCTAAACAAGCATATTTTATCACCCCTAATACAATAGACCACAAATTTAAAAGCTAAAACAGCAAACTACTCCAGGTCTATATTGACAGCCTTGTACACGGGGCAGTTCCAGGCCAGGTAAACCTTGTTTTGAGAAGGTGCATTTTATCTATGCTTCCCATTAGCCTTCCAGCTCTATTAAACTGTTGAGACGCCCAGCCAGTGTTGCTCCCGGCTATGGTTTGACCTGCCTAAGCTGCTGGCTCAATCCCCCAAAGCGGGCCAGCAGGAGGCAGCCCATTGGTTTCTCACCTCTCCCTCCCTTCTCTGAAATAAAAACTGGTGGGATGAGCCCTGGCCAGTTTGTCTCCACTGAAGGGTCCCAGGTTTAATCCATCAGGGGACATGCAGGAGTTAGCTGATCAATGATTCCCATAATTGATAGCTCTCCCTCAATCTGAAATCAATAAAAATACATTAAAAAGAAACTGGTAGGATGAGCTGATCCCTTTATTTACCAAAGTTAAATGATTCAAGTGAAGGATCCAATCACGGGTACTTCCCAAAATACCAAGCCACTGGCACTGGCACCAATAGCAAGGGAAAGGGGTAGGGTAGGGCCTGGATCCTACCCATTTTGCAGGCAAATTTGAAAAAGCAAAAATGCTGCACCACAGTTAAAGCCATTTGATTAAGGCTAACGGGGGATCATCTGATAAATTTGTGTAATGGGGAGAAGCTTGCTTTCAACAAATCGTTTCTTGAACAAATTAGACCAAAATTGTCTGGGTTTGTGGATTAGTCCCATCACAGTACACCTAGGAACTCAGTCTCCATTTGTCACAGCCGAGATCCTATGGACCAAGACCCCAAGTGAGCGGATACCCAGGGAGCAACTCCAGGCCCCCGTCAATGGACTCAATGCCTGCAGCGTCAAGCCTGGCCACTAGGAAGCAGCAGGGGCAACAGGCTGGAGTCCTGGCCCTGTCCCCCTTCCCCCCAATCACAGGCAGACAGAGGTCACAGTGGCAGCATGGTTTATTAGCTGGGCCTTAGTACAGGCGCTGGGGCTTGCCCATGGTGCTCTTGATGTACAAAGCCCGAACATTCTGCCAGTTCTTCTTGAGCAACGACACTAGGAAATTGACAGCTAAGTGGATGTTGTACACAAGCTCATCATCTGTCATCTTCACGTGGCCAACAGCCACTGCCAGACACAGCACCTGTGGGGAGAAGGCCATCAGGTTGGTGGCAGATGGGAGGGAACACGGGAAGAGTGGCGACATCCACGATGGACCTTCTGCCCCTCCCATTGAGCAGTGCTTTGGCCCCAGGCTCTGACCGGCTTCCACCCTGCTTGATGACAATCACATGTCCGCAACATCACAGGAAGGCAAACCAGGGCTCCCGTAAGAGGACGTGGGCAGGCTCCAGGGCCGGGGCCACCAAGGCTGTGGCTTAACTTACCTTCTTCATCTGGAACTTGATTGTGGATTTCACCTCATCGACCTTGGCCACCATGTTCTCATTGTGGGTCAACAAGGAAGGGAACTTGCCAGCCTTATTCAGGCCTGGGCCCAGGATTCGTGGGATCTGCTTAATCAGAGACTCTGAGGCCAAAAAGGCATCGTACTTCTTGGCTGGTGAAGAGAATAAGCCATTGGACGCTTAGGACCCCGAAAGGCCAACCTCCAAATGAGCTCTGTGACCCGACCCAGCACAGGTACCAAGTCTCTGTAACGCCTCCCACACTCCAGTTTGAGCGTCTCCGTGCTCTTAACTTTTACTGGCCCAACATTCACATAAAACCTGTTACCAGAAGCCAGGCTGACCCACAACCCATGTTGCAATGCAAACACTCGGACTAATCCTGCCTTCCCCCTTTCTGGCTACATGGCAACCACAGACCAGAGACTGAAGAAATTAAATTGGAACTTGAATTATAGGAACTCCAACTCAAACACCAGCACCTGACTAGTCAACGGAGATCATGGGTTTGAACCAAACCTAGAGGCCTCCTCCCCTTCCTGTATAAATCTCAATCCTCAAAGCAAATAAAAAAATAACTTTCCTAAATCAAGGTAACCAACCACACCACACCCTTTTTGCCACAATTCTACCCTCCTCCTCATTTTAAAATCCAAACGGTCCAAGTACCACTTTTCTCACTCCCAGAACAGTCCGCCGCCGCCCCCACACTCACCCAGCTTCTTGACCAGTTTCTTATTCTTGTTGAGTTTCTTCAGCGCCTCGATGTCCATGTGCGGGATGTCCACGGCCTTGGCCTCGTCACAGTGCTGCTGGTCCCCCAGCACACACACGGAGAACTTGGGGCGGGGCGTGGACTTAAGCCTGTGTTTAGGGGACAGAGCAGGTCATGCCCAGCCCTGGGGCTCCGGGCAGGTGAACGGGCCCGGGACCGCTGCAGCCAGAGCCTTACCCAGAGCGTCCACGTTCACCAACAGCTAGTCTGGCTTCTCAAACTAGCCGGCGGGCTCGGCCTCGGCCTCCCCACGCCTCCCCTCTTGTTTTAAGACCCAGGGTGGGGGTCCGTCCAGCCGCGCCTGCCCAGAGCAGGGGGTCTGAACTACCCGGGCACTCCAGTGCCGCGCGTGTCTGCCCACCTCGGGCTTAACAGGAGCCTCGAGGCCAGAGCTGGGCACGGGGGCACTGAGGGCTGGGTGGGGTCAGAACGGTGCCAACCTGACGGTGCCCGAGAAGCGTTTGTCCTTCTGAGGGTCATAGTTCTTCAGGCTGATCTGCAGCTCCACCGTCTCCAAAAACCTGAGAGAAAGTGCATGTGAGCCGGCGGCCGAGGCCCCGGCCAGTCCGCCCGCCCTCCCGTGGACCCGGCTTACTTCCGGCGCTTGCGCTGGTTCCCGTGCAGGACCTCCCGCACCGCCTCGTAAAGGGTGTCGCGGGAGACTTTGCTGCTGTAAAAGGGAAACGAGACCAGCGCTCAGGCCCGGCACCTGGGCATGGCCAGGCCTCAGGCGGAGCGGCTGGGGAATCCGGACACCGGGTCGGAGCGGGGCCGAGAAGCAGATGCAGGCCCCGGGAAGAGGGCTCCGACGGCGGCCGACCGGCACGTAATGCCCCGCAGCGAAGCAAGGGCAAGGACCCCCGACTCCGCCCGTAGAGTCTCCTTCCCCACCGTGGCGTCCGGGGCGCGGATGAGAACGGATAGCCCCCTAAATGTCACGCACCTCATGGTTCCTCGCGCCGCAAAAACCGGAAAAGAGACTAACTCAGTTCGCGCATGCGCTCAAATAGGGACCTCGTTCTCGCGAGAGTTGCCTTGTACCTTCCCGGCCGAGCGCTGTTGGTCGCTCCATCCCCGGGTGCGCCGCCGTCTGCGGCCGCTGGGGGGCGCCGATAGGCTGCGGTCCTGGGCACCCTCTGCCTACCCCGCTTTGCGCCAGCAGCTGCCAGGCTGGTAGGAAGAGGCTATTAAGGTGACCAGACGTCCCGATTTTTAACAATTTGTCCCGCGTCCTGCGGCGTTTTAAAGAAGTCCGATTCTTGGAAAGATTCTTTTAAATCTTTTGGACTTTATTTTATGTTTTTAAAATATATTTTATTGATTTTTACAGAGAGGAAGAGAGAGGGCTAGAGAGTTAGAAACTTCGATGAGAGAGAATCATGGATCGGCTGCCTCTTGCACACCCCCTACTGGGGATGTGCCCGCAACCATGGTACATGCCCTTGACCAGAATCGAACTTGGGACCTTTCAGTCCACAGGCCGACGCTCTATCTATTGAGCCAGACCAGTTTTGGCAATCTTTTGGACTTTTTTAAAACGCCGCGGGATGCGGGACAAATTGTTAAAAATCGGGACATCTGGTCACCATAGTAGGTCCAGGGCTTGAACTTCAGAAACCAAACGTGCTGGTTTGTGCTGAGAGGGTGCGATTCCTGCATGTTTGCCCCAGACTTCCTCTGCCCACTTCCTCACGCACCTGCCTCAAAAGCAGGCTTTACTCCCGACCTCTCCCCCTCATCTCGCTCTAATGGGCGGGGTGGGGGTGGGCTTCCGGCTTCCAAGGGAGGAGCAAGAAGGGACTTGTGGACAAAGTCGTGTTCTTGGCCCTGGAAGCCTGTAGTGGGAATGAGCTGGGAAGCACTGTAATGGACCTTCACCAGTTACTTCTGTAACACCCACCTATGGACCCGCTAGCTGCTACGGGAATATAAAGATGTCCAACAGACATGGCCACGGCGTTGCACACCCTTTCCTGTTCAGCAGGCCCATCCACCTCTGCCCACAGTAACCCAGGAGCCTCTATCCCTACCCAAATGTCTTCCGCCCAAAAGCCTCCCCCAATTCCAGACTGTCACTCCTACTTTAAGCCCCGCCCCGACTCAGCAGACAGCTGACAGGGTTGGGGTGGGTGGTAGCACACTCTCTGGCCCACAGAACTTGAATGAATGAACCTCAGAACTGCACCACCTTCCTCTCAGAACACTTCACTGGGAAAAGGTGCCCCTTGTCACTGAGCAGGTGGAGCGGTGGTGTTAATTTTCAACAAATACCAGAGCTAACAGGAAGGCAGGCACTGCTTCTAATGACACATTATTGAATTTCCTGATTTTTATTAAATACCATTGATAAATTATTACTCAAGTCAGAACAATTCAGGGGATCATAACACACTGCAGCACACGAGATGTGCCGAGTGCTAAGCACAGGGGTCCCCCGAGTAGCCTGAGGCAGAAGTGACGAAGTGAGCCAGGGTCAGCAGCCCTTGAAAACCAGCTCATCCACCCCCTTAGCCTGTACCCTCCCGGCTGGCTGGGAGGTCAGGATGGCCTCTCTGAGCCTGGAACAGGGAGGCAGTTGATGCCTGAATGGCCCAGGCCAGGGTGAGGGCAGTGTCCTTCAGGAAGCTGGGGTCCCGGGTGGAAGGTCAGGGGGCCAGGTGTCTCAGGGCGGCCTGCAGGGACTTCCTCAGGAAAGTGGTGTTGAGGGACAGGGGGGTGGCCAGCCTCAGTCTCTGGATCTCAGTGATCTGGGGAGAAGGAAGAATGTTAGGACTCCGGCAGCTGACCCCTCCCCTCCCATCTGACCCTGGGCTCTGTTCAGAGGAGAGGAATCCGGGCATAGGACGATGGAAGGAGGTGAGGAACCCTTGAGCAATCGAACCTCATTATTTCACTGTCATTGGATTCAGGTAGACCCGGGCCAAATACTGCCCAATTACTACGTCAGCCACGGCAGTCACAGCTGACAGCTGAGTGTGCCCCAAGCAACAGCACGTGATATGCATTAGTTCATAAACCCTCACACCCTCCCGGAAACCGCTGCCACCTTGCTCTGGGGCGCGCTTTTTCTTCCCTGACCTGTGGCTGAAACCTTCTGGCAGGTCTCCACCTGCATCTTCCCGCTAATCCCTACTCCTTACCGAGGCCAGAGGCTTCTCTATAAAACGCAAATCTGACACCTCACTCTGGCTGAAGGCCCCGGGATAACTCCGGAGGCCTCACACTGAGGCCCTCCTTCCAGGCCCAGTCTCCCACTCAGTGTTCCTGAGATGTGTGTTCGTGTATTCACTTTCCAGGGAGGAGCTGTAGCTCTCATCAAATCAGTAAATGGGACTGTGACTCCCAAGAAAAGGGTAAAGAGCCAACAGCCAAGAACACCTGGCCTTCAAGATCAAGTCCAAGGCCCTTCATAAGATGCCATCGTGGCCTGGCAATGTGACCTTGGACAATTCACATTTACCTGAGTCTCAACTTCCTTATCTATAAAATGAAGCTAATGTATCTTCTCATAGTGCTAATGCATGGAATAAACTGGAGAGTTAACATATATAAGGGCTTAGAACGGTGCCTGAGTTATAGCAGGGGCTATGCAAGGGTTAGCTCTTGGGATTTTAGATCTCTAACCTCACCCCCAACTGCCATCAACTCTCATATTTTTAGGCCTCAGGCACAATGAACTAACTACCTGTACCCTCAGACATTCACTGCTGACACTGTTTCCTTTGCCTGGAATGCCCTTTCCTCCAGCTCAGCCCTTGACCACCACTTTAAGAGTCAGGAGGCCTGTCCCAATTCAAAACCACAAACAAGGTTTAGTTGTGCCCTCTTGCTCTGTCATCAATAGCCCTGTGTGTACTCGCACCTGACTCCCACCAGATTTGCAGTGATCTGTTTATCATCTCTCCTTCCCCTCTTGCTGGCCCGTATGAGGGGAGAAGGTCAGGTCAAGGACAAGGACTGTGATATGGCCCCATATAGCATCTGGCCCACAGCGGTGTTGGCTGGGTGAGCAGGCCCATTGCCTAGTCCCAGGCTTGAACTTGTGGGTTCTCTGACTAACATTTGGGGTTTTCTCCCTGGCAAACGGATTTGCACCATCATGGTAGGTTCAGAGCAGCAGGGCCAGCCCTCATGGCCCGATCAGACTCACACTGGCCTGATACTTGGTCAGCACCGTCAGCATGAGCTTGGCGTAGGCCATGGATGCAGAGGCTGCCGGCCCCTCTTTGCAGAGCCTGTCCATCAACACATTGAACTTCTCGGGGGTCATCTCCACCTGCACATTGGGAGGGGGGACAGCAGCACAAGAAAAGGCCTTGCATTCAGTTCCCAACTCTACCATTACTAACTAGGTGACCCTACCATTACTAACTCAGTTTCCATATCTGTAAAACGGGGCTCATAAAATCTAACTCTGAAGCCTGTGAAAAGGATTAAATGAGATAATGCACATAAGGCCTGCGCACAGGTCCCAGAAAACGGCGGCTACCGTTGCAAAGGCTGATTAGGACCAAGAGAGGCCGAGCATCCCTAGCCTGGATTAGTGCTGAGGATGTACAGAGTGGTACTGCCAGCACAGCAATAGATCTTCATAATAATAATAATGATAATAATAATAATAATAGTAATTTAATAAGCATTAGTATGCACCAGGCACCGTTCGAGCACTTTACACCAGTGATCACTTACACCTCACCCAGTCTTGTGTGGCAGGTGCTATCATCACTCCCCTTTAGCAGATGAGGAAACTGAGACACAGAGGGTAGGCCAACACCTAAGTTATAAACAGATGAGGCAGAATTTTAAGTATTGATATGGAAAAATTGCCAACATATGTATTAAGTGAATAAAGCAGAATACAGCGCACTGAACTTGGTGTTCCCATTTGTGTAAAAAAACAAAGGAAAAATGCATCTATGCATGTGTCCTTGTAAATATAAGCACCGCTGGGAGGGTCCCCTGAAGCTAATAACACTGGTTCACCCTGGGGAAGGGCATCTAGACGGCTGAGGGAACATTTTTCACTATTTCCTCTTTTAGCTTCTAAAATTGTGAACATATGTATTTATTACCTATTCAAAAAGAAAACTATTTATTTTGTTAATCCTCACCTGAGGATATTTTCCCGTTGCTTTTTAGAGAGGAAGAGAAACACTGATGTGAGAGAGACACACCGATTGGTTGCCTCCCACAACCGGAGCCAGGGACCCAGCCTCCAACACAGGGAGGTGCTCTAACCATTGAGCTACTGGCCAGGGGAAATACAACTTACCGTATTTTTCGGACCATAAGACGCACTTTTTCCCCCCCAGAAGTGGGGGGAAAAAGTCCCTGCGTCTTATGGTCCAAATATAGCCTACACATATACTTTAAAAAAAAAGTTTTTTTACTTGCCCGGCTCTGTGTGGTCTCTGTGTGCTTGCCCGGCTCTAAAATGGTTCTAAATGCTGCTGTTTACTTTACAGGGTTGATTACATGTGTTTATGACTGTGATGTTGGGTTTTAATGCACATAAAATATTTTAGGACACTATTTGTTTCAGAATCTTTTTTTCTACATTTCCCTTCTCTAAAAACTGGTGCGTCTTATGGTCCAGAGCGTCTTATGGTCCGAAAAATACGGTAATTGCTACACACATAGCGGAAAGTTGCTCCTCAAGGCCACGGAGCCAAGAAGAGGCAGAGACAGATTTTCCATGGAGCCAGCTCTCGGCTCCCAGCCTTAAAGCCCCGGGCTCTCCCCGTAGGGCAGCTGTCCTACTCGCCCCTCCGTCACCGAAGCAGTCAGACCCGCAGCAGCCCACACCGTCCGCAGCACTGCAGCGCGGCTCTGTCCTCGTCCCCAAGGCAGCTGCTCACCTGCCGCTCCAGGAGTGACTGCAGCACCAGGAAAGTCTGCTCCTTCCAGGGCACCTCCAAGATCTGTCTGCAAAGCACAGGCCCCAGTGGGTAATGCCCAGCCTCCCGCTGAGGCCTGGTATCTACCACTCCTGCCCCAAGGCAGGGCAAGGCCGAGACCCCCAGCACCAGAGGAGTGAGTCAGAGCCCCCATAATGCTGCCCTCTGGTCACTCTGCAGCCCATACTCAGTGCTGGGCAGGCCACCACTCAAGACCCTGAGAGCTGACAATGAAGGGTTTGGCGGTAGGATGTACACAGATCCCCTGAAGAATAGCCAGGAGTCAAGAGTACACCCTGCACCGGCCAGTGTGGCTCAGTGGTTGAGTATCAACCTATGAACCAGGAGGTCAGGGTTCAATTCCCAATCAGGGCACATGTCTGGGTTGTAGGCTCAATCCCTAGTGCGGGGTGTGCTCCAGGAGGCAGCCGATCAATGATTCTCTCTCATCATTGATGTTTCTTTTTCTCCCTCTCCCTTTCTCTCTGAAATCAATAAAAATATATTAAAAAGAAAAAGAAAGAAGAATACATCCTGACGACAAAAGGTGAGGACGACCCAGGGACCACGGTGATGGATGAGACACACAAGGCTCCCTGGAGGCCAGCCTTCTCTGCGCAGCCCAACCCCCAGGGCGGTCCACTCCAGCTGCGCCTCCTGTTCTACCGCTCGGGCCTCAGCTTGCCTGGACCGGCAGCAGGTCACACGGACAGTGTGGCTTCCTGGGTGCACGAATGGGTTGGATCCCAGGCTTTATTACCTCTGGCCACACACCTAAGTTTTCCATCTTTAAGGCGGCAGCAGCACCTACCTCACCAGATTACATGAAGACTAACTGAGGTGATGCACCTGAAGCAGAGACGGTGCTTGATATGTGGTGGTTGATACTATTTTTGAGATTGTTCTTCTCATACTTAGGATCTTATATTTCACTAGAGGCCCAGTGCATGAAATTTGTGCCCTCGGGGGGTGGGGTGGTGGTTCCTTCAGCCTGGCCTGCACCCTCTCGCAGTCCGGGAGCCCTTGGGGGATGTCTGACTGACAGCTTAGCGCTGCCACAGAGGTGGGAGAGGCTCCTGCCACTGCCGCTGTGCTCGCCAGCTGTGAGCCCGGCTCAGGGCTTCTGGCTGAGCGGTGCTCCCCCTGTGGAAGCGCACTGGCCACCAGGGGGCAGCTCCTGCATTGAGCATCTGCCCCTTGTGGTCACTGTGTGTCATAGCAACCCATTATTCTGCTACTCGGTCAATTTGCATATTAGCCTTTTGTTATATAGGATTTTGATATCCAATGGGTCTTATCTACTCATTATTTCTGTCTCGAGTCTCTATATAAATTTTTTTATTTATTAAAATATATTTTATTGATTTTTTACAGAGAGGAATGGAGAGGGATAGAGTTAGAAACATTAATCAGCTTCCTCCTGCACACCCTACTGGGTATGTGCCCACAACCAAGGTATATGCCCTTGACCAGAATCAAACCTGGGACCTTTCAGTCCACAGGCCAACACTCTATCTACTGAGCCAAACTGGTTAGGGCAAATCTCCAATTTTAACACAAATTAAATAACAATTTCTGATCATTTACTAAGTGCCAAATACTGTTCTGAGGTCTTTATATGGATTATCACATTTAATATCTAGAAAAATCCTACAAAGTAAATATTATTCCCATTTCTCATAAGCTCTGAGAGCCTCAGAGATATGGAATAACTGGTTTGAATTTCGAATTTTGATTTGAAACCATGTCTATCTGATTCCAGAGCCAGTGCTTTTACCCATAATGCCAATCTCTAACTATGCTGGAAACTGCTCAGGAGCCAGGATCACCAGCCCTTCTCTGCATTCCGCAAAGCACCTTGCATGGAAGACTGAAACTCCGGGTTTGGGAAGGGGCACAGGATGGCACCTTGCACGGGCCCCGGTGGGAAGCACAAGCCAGGTTCAGATAACCGTGAGGGGCACCTCCTGACTTTCAGGCACAGGGCCTGGTGCCCAGTTGGCTCCAACTCCAAATGCCAGAAACAGACTTGGCCAGGGGAGGAGGGGGGACACAGGCCTGAATACTCACCCCAGAATTAGCATCTGCCTGTCTGGCTCCAGGGCCTCGTCCTTCATAAGGCAGCACAGTAGCTCTGTTTGGGCTGGACCTGGGTAGAGCACAGAGGGGAGAAGTCTGGGGAATGGCAGGAGAGGACAGGACTGCAGGGAACAGCACGCTCAGCTCATCAGAGGGGGAAGTAATATAATAGCTTTACTCATTGAATACCCACTTCTGCCCGGGGCGCCCTGGGGTGAAGGCTGGTTCTGGAATTACCTGTTTCTGGGGCCCGGAGCATGGGGCCAAGGAGGGCTCTGCAGACAGGGTGGGTGTACTTGGCACAGAAGGAGGTCAGGGAAGTTGTGAGCAGGCGGGAGGCTGAGGAAGTCAGGGAGAGAATCTACAGCCAATGGGGAGGAAAGGCTATTTCATTCATGTTTATCAGACACATATTTCAGATGGTGAACTATGTTACAGAGGGAAAAGGTTTTTTATCCAGGACTCACATGGACCACCGGTTGGGAGACACAGCTCCCTTCGCCAATCCTTCAGGAATGGGTCTGGGGTTCAAGGAGGAATTAGCTGCGGGTAGATGGCCTGGGGCCCATGCCCTCCCCTTGCCCCAGGCTACCAGCCAGGCTGGCACACCTCTCCCAAGCACACCCTCCTGCGGGCTCAGACTCGCCCCCAGCGTGCTTGGCAGTCAGCATGCACCCAGTGCACCCACCCGTCCAAGGAAGAGGCTCCTGGCCAGCACAGTGGCGTTGCTGAGGCTGAGATCTGGTGAGAGGCACAGCAGCCAGGTGCAGAGCCGCAGGAGACCTGTGTCCGAGAGCCGGGGCAGCTGCAGCTGGTCACAGAGCAGGCCCACCTGCAGAGCGACAGGACAGGGACACACTCGGCAGCAGAGGGCCAGGGCCAGGACACTCCGGGGGAAGGGAAGGCTGAGAGAGCTGCTCTACAAGGTGGAGCCAGGGCTTAATACTAAACCCAGTCAGGTGACCCCTGCCCGAGAGACCAAATACAACCAAGTTCCCCTCCCACAATTCTATGAGGCAGGGACACACAGTGAAATGGGAAAAGGCTGGGGAGATGGGATGTAAGCTCAGGGCCAGGGGATCGTTCCGGACTCACCTGGCCGGGACTGCATTCGTGGAGAAACTGCAGCTCAACTGTGGGAGCCTCCTCCAGACCCTCCAACCCCTGGGGGCAAAGCCACATCAGGACCGGCGGAGTGATGGTGACAAGTCACCGAGGCCACCCCTTCAACGGCAGTGCTGGCTGAGGGCCCCGGAGGTGCTGCAGCAGAGGAACGGCAGGGGCCAGATGCCATATCTGCATGGTGTCCACGCCCAAGATGACTGGCAGCGACTGCCAGCTCTTCCTGCAAGCCCCACCCCTAGCAGTCTGTGCCTCGCTGCCTGGGCCCCCCGAGCCTCAGCACGGCTGCGGTCCAGGAAGGCGGAGGAGGCAGGGCCACTCACCTCCCCGGAGGTCTTGAGCAGCCGCTGCAGCCGGGGAAGCTGGTCCTGCAGGAGAGCTCAGTCACCACCAAGCCCCTCCCGCACAGCGTGGCCCCAGCCCACTCCCGCTCCCCTTCCTGAGAAGGCCCAGGCCGGGGGAGCTAGTGGGCACAGGTGATTCAAGAACACGAAGCCTAGACCTTGACAAGAGATTAAGAACTCAAACTAGACAAGGGCCCTGCAAATCCAGCTGTCTCCACCTTCTCTGCACCCACCCTAACGGGGTGGACCCAGCCTTGGGCATGGAAGCCGGCTGGATGGTGGCATCACATCCCCCTCCCCTAGGACGGTGTGGTGGGTGGCTCTGGAGTCTCTCTGCCTGACCAGCACCCTCTAACCTCAGGTTTAGATCGTTAGGTCAAGGGTTTCCCACCTCCCTTAACTCCCTTCCCCAGGATGTACAGCGGCGACTACATTTTCCTAACCCGCTGCTCCTGCCCCTGCTCCAGGACTACAGTCATCCAGCTGGGAAGGTGCCCCAATGGGCTTTTGCCCCGATTAACCCGACTCTTGAGGGATCACCCCAACCCAGCCTCCTCACCCTGGTACCTGGATAGCTTTGGGCAACTCCAAACTCTCGGCAGATCCCTTTGTGTCCTCCGCACTCGGAGCAGCCTCCACACGCTCAGCCCCCATGCCAGGTTGGTCCTTCATGGGCGACGTGTCTCCTCCATCCGCCAGGGTTCCCAGAGGTTCACGTTCAGCTTGCTCCTCCTCATGGCTTTCCTCCTGGACCCTTTCCAAACACCGGGACCTTTTGGGGGCCCTCTCCCCCTCGGGACTGGCAGGCTCTCCCTCCGGCTCCTTCCGTTTCCCAGGCCGCTGGGAGCACCTGTCCTCCTCCGCCTCCTCCTTTTCCTCTTCAGGGTCTGGAGGCTGGGTCAACTTCAACCCCCTGCCCCCCGGACTCAGCCGCCTGCACAGGTCTCGGAGCCGACTCTGGCAGCTTCTGGACAGCGGGGACACTCCCTCAGCAGAGACCCCGCCGTCCAGGTCCCTTCGCAGCAGTTCCCCCAGGGCCCGGAGCCAGGCATCGGGGTCCGGGTGTGGGTCCTGCCTTGCGATCTGCAGCAGAGGGAGCAGCCTGTTCTCAGGCAGGGAGGGCCTCACAGCCATCAGCAGGGACATCAGGTTCCGCTGGCATAAGCGAGGCAATCGCAGCAGCAGTGGTTTCCTGGGGGCAGAGGGAGGCAGTCAGTTAAGAGTCCTATTGAGCCCAGGTGATGTGGCTCAGTGGACTGAGCATCATCCCATGCACCGAGAGGCCATGGGTTCGAGCCCCGGTCAGAGCACATGCCCAGGTTGCAGGCTCGATCCCCAGCAGGGGTGTGCAGGAGGCAGCCCATCCATGTTTCTCTCCCATCAATGCTTCCCTCTCTCCCTCTCCCTTTCTCTCTCTCAAAAAACAAACCATCAATAAAAACTAAAAAAAAAAAAAAGAATCCTATTGAGAGAAACACAGGCAAACTGGGCAGAGCTGGAGGCTGGATGGCCACGGACGGGGGACTGCAGGGTGTGTGCAGTGCGGCCTGTGCCTGGAAGTCACAGGGGGCCTCTGTCCAGCTCTGCTGTCCCTTTTGCCACGAACACTCCTGAGAGCAGAGACAGTGGTCTCCCCGCTGCGCCCCAGCACCAGCGTGGCGCTAGCCCTGCCGGCACCTGGTGCACACTTATTGAATGGTGTGACTCTGAGAATGCCTGTCCAGGTGTCAGCAAGGGCGCTGTGGACGGAGCAGTGCCTCTGTGTGTAATGCTGTGAAGGCACAACTCCCGATGCTGTGTGACCTGCAGCGAGTCACACAGGGGAGGCAAGCGAGTCACGGGTGCACCCGGCCACCGCCCGCCAGGCCTCTGCTCCTCTCCGCACACCGCTCTGCACAGCTGCGCAGCATCACACACTGAGGGCCTGGCGTGTGTGCGAGAGGAGAAGCGTCTTTTCTTTGTGGAAAACAAACACTGAGTAAAGAGAAAACTAGAGTGTAAGTTGAAATGATGGTCGATTTGTGGTGAAAGATCCTGGGAGCAGAGGTGAGGAAGAGACTATTGAAAGGACTTTTACCTTTTTTGTGTCCACAGACCCCCTTATCAGAATCTGTTAAATGTATGAAATAAAATGCACAGAATTACAAAAGAAACCAGTGACACTGATGTACAGTTCTATCCAGAGATCTTGGGTTAGGTCTCCCCCCCGCCTCTGCCCGGAAGAAGCCAGACTGCTAGAAGACATTTCTATAGCCTCCAATTTGGGGCTTTTGAAAGATCTCTTTCATCTCATGAAATAGATTCGAAGTGGAGTGTGGGAAGGAAATATAAGAACTTCTGTTACTACTTATCAAAAACACAAGAAATTAAGTATTAAATTTTTTTTTTTTTTAAATTTTGGATTCAAACCCATGCAGTTTGGATCCAAATCACTTTGTATTGATTTCAGAGAGGAAGGGAGGAGAGGTAGAAGCATCAATAATGAGAGGGAATCAATTGCTTCTGCCTCATGCATGCCCCCCACTGGGCATGGAGCTGGCAACCAATGACCTTCTGGTTCAGAGGTCCACACTCAACCACTGAGCCATGCCAGGCAGGCTATTACAGAATTTTATTTATTTATTTACTTATTTTTATTTTTTAAAATATATTTTATTGATTTTTTACAGAGAGGAAGAGAGATAGAGAGCTAGAAACATCGATGAGAGAGAGACATCAACCAGCTGCCTTCTGTACACCCCACACCAGGGATGTGCCCGCAACCAATGTACATGCCCTTGACCGGAATTGAACCTGGGACCCTTCAGTCCGCAGACTGATGCTCTATCCACTGAGCCAAACTGGTTTCGGCTATTACAGAATTTTAATATATGGATTGGCCCCCACACTCCAGACTGCAGCCTACTTCTGAGGTAGGGGTATCCAAGGGTGGAAGGCGGGCTCTTCAGAACCTATTTACACAGACACACATATACATACATATACATAAATATATATATATATATATATATATATATATATATATATATATATATATATATATATATTGGAGATTGAGCCTGCAACTGGGCATGTGCCCTTGACCAGAATTGAACTTGGGACCCTTTAGTCTGCAGGCCAACACTCTATCCACTGAGCCAAACCGGCTAGTCAAATACACACACACACACAGAGTATATATATATATATTTAGTCTCAGCTACCTCCTGCATGTCTCCCACTGGGGATTGAGCGGGAAACCCAGGCATGTGCCCTGACCAGGAATCGCACCATGACCTTCTGGTTCATAGGTTGACATTCAACTGCTGAACCACACTGGTCAGGCATCACTCAATTTTTTTACTTTCTGTGTATTTTAGTTAACTATGATAGTTAAGTGCATTTATGAACATAATATTCTTTTTTAAAGAAAACGAAACCCTCACAAAATGGGCACGGATTTATAAGGACACCTGAAAAGTGAATACCAATAATGGAAGCACAACCAAGAAAGAAAATGGGAGAGCTGACACTGCTGATCCTAGTGGGAACTGTCAGCAACATAAAGAGGGGGGGAAAAGTTCACCCCGAAGACTAGCAATGATCAAGAACACCATCCCCTGCCCTAGCCATTTGGCTCAGTGATTGGAGCAGCGGCCTGTGGACTGAAGGATCCCAGGTTCAGGGGATGTGCAGGAGACAGCTGATCAGTGATTCTCTCATCATTGATGTTTCTATCTCTCTCTCCCTTCCTCTCTGAAAATCAATAAAAATATGTATCCCTGCCCCGGCGGTGTGGCTCAGCAGTTGAGCATCAACCAAGGAGGTCACCAGTTCCACCAGTCAGGGCACACGCCCAGGTTGTGGGCTCCATCCCCACTGATCGTGCAGGAGGCAGTCAATCAATGATTCTCTCTCATCATTGACATTTCTGTCTCTCTCCCTTCCTGAAATCAGTCAAAAAATATTTTTTTAAAAAAGAACACCATCCCTAAAAGTGATCTTGCCCTAAAATGTGATGCTTTGAAAAAAGGATATAAAGCCACCACAACCAGATGTTTATTGGCATTTACCTCACTTTAAAATTTAATTTTTGCATACTTTATTAGGTATTTCAACATAAGTACACTTTATAGGTAAATATGCCTACACTGAAGGTACGAGTTCGGTATTTTCAGAGGTGGAATATGCTATCACATTCTCTGAGTGGCCAGGCCGGTGCCCAGTGGGTCGAGCGTCCTGGGGTACACACCCCGAGAAGGCTGGGGGAGTGGGGGGTGGGGTCAGGCACACACCGAGGCCGCCGGCGGACCCCGACCAGGATCCCCACCTGGGCGCGTACGGGAGGCAACCGGCGCAGGTTTCTCTCCCCCTCCCTTCCTCTCTCTCTCAAACCAATGAACGTATCCTCGGGGGAGGATTTTTAAAAATCGATGTGAGTCCACCGACTTACAATTATCCCTTTACCCCCGGCCGCAGGGCCCCGCCCGCAGCGACCGCACAAAGTGAGGAACTCAACGGACGCCCCGTGCGCGCGGGGCCCTCTCCTCCCCTCTCACGCCCGGGCCAGGGGGAGGGCCCCGCGGGGACTGGGACGCGGGCGCCGGCGCTACTTACAGCCGCAGCCGCGAGTCCGGGCCCTCGGCCACCGGCTCCTCCGCGCACAGCGCCTCCAGGACGCGGCCCCAGGCGAAGGGCTCCCCGCGGCGGCCCAGCGCCCGCAGCGCCCCCAGGCCGCGCCGCGCGCCGTCCGGCCCCGCCTGCAGCGCCCGCAGCAGGAGGCGGGCGGGGGCCTCGAGCTCGGCCCAGGGCGCCTGTTCCGCGCTCTCCGCCTCCGGGGCTGCCATGCCCGGACCCGCGCCCCACCCCGCCCTCGCTCGGTCTCCGGTTTCAGCCCGCGCGCCGCACTCCCTCCTCAGTCAGCCCGGCCCGCCGCCCGCCAGAGGCACACGGGGTCTGAGAAGGGAGGAGGATGGGCGTGGCGTGGTAGGCCGGAAGGGGCGGGGCCACAACCTAAGGAGGGTCATTTGTGGGCGGGGTCACACCAGCGATGGGGGCGGGGCGGGGCACGGGGCGGAGCGCGAGGCAGACCGGAAAGGGGCGGGGCAAGTCGGAGAGTCAAATGGGAAGCCAACTCCTGGAAGGGGCGGGGCCACAACCTAAGGAGGCTGTTTGTGGGCGGGGCCACACCAGCGATGGGGGCGGGGCGGGGCAGCTCTGCTGCTGCCCTTAACCTTCCTCCACTGCTCCGGGAAGTGGGAGGGCGGGGTGCAGAGTGGATGTCAGGGGTCCTGTTGTACTCCAGGATCCAACCACATTTAATTTTATCTGACGCCCATGTTGCTTGTGGACCATGGGCTTTGTGGTAGGATTTGATCACAATTAAACCCCCCCCCCTCCAATCGTCCTCTCCAGGAATCTTTTTTTTTAAAAAATATATTTTATTGATTTTTTACAGAGATAAGGGATGTTACGAAGCGAGTCCCCAAGAGATGGACCACCGGAGCCAATTTGATTAAGCATGCTAGAATTTATTACAGATTCGAATCTGGACTCAAACCATGGCTGACGCAGCAGCCGGTAAGCACCCAGGTAAGAGCCCCGATGGAGGGGCAGTCCCTCCAGAGCGCTCACACAAAAACACAGACAAACACACACCTACCGCGGCCAGTCAGGCTCTCCGGATCGGGGGTCCCTCATGGTCCTGGCTGGGGATTCCAGTCATGATCCCCAAGGACCACCAGGGAGCCGAGTCCGATGCAATAAACAAAAGAGCCATCTCCATGCTAGCATGGGCTATCCCACTCATGCCCGCAGCATGGCAGAAGAGAGTGAATTTCGCCCAGTCCAAGGGTTTTACTCAGGTCGGTGATGTCACTGCCTCAGCTAACCCTGATTGGCCCCTCAGGACTAAATTCTAAAGACTGGGGACAGCCCGCAGGGTTGGTTCCCAGTCACACCCTGCGTGACACTGGAATGTGGCCCCATCTTGCCCATAATACAAAAGCAGAACTAAAGGTTATCTACAGTTTCTACCCCTGAAGCTACTGAGTCAGTGGGAGTCAATCTCCTGCAACTACCCTATTGTTCAAGCAAGTAATCGAAGGTCGAAGTCAGATAGCAAGGTTAAAATTCAAACAGCAGTTTTTACCCTAGTATGAGTGCTACCATATTTTAAGGGAGAGAGATAGAGAGTTAGAAACATCGATGAGATGAGAGAGTCATCGACCAGCTGCCTCTTGCACACCCCCTTCTGGGGATATGCCCATAACCAAGGTACATGCCCTTGACCGGAATCGAACCTAGGACCCTTCAGTCCCCAAGCCAACGCTCTATCCATTGAGCCAAACCGGTTTCAGCTCTCCAGGAATCTTTGATGTATAAACATCCCTGAGGAAAAAAAAAATCCCTGAGAATGGGGTCGCAGTAAAAGCTAACGCCCTCTATGTGGCCAAAGGCTTTGCCTGGACTTCCTCCTAAAGAAGAAGCAGCAGCCTTGCTCTGATTATTTATAAGGGACTAGGGCCATAGTCGGCAAACTCATTAGTCAACAGTCATATATCAGCAGTACAACAATTGAAATTTCTTGAGAGACAAAATTTTTAAACTTAAACTTCTTCTAACACCACTTCTTCAAAATAGACTCGCCCAGGCCGTGGCATTTTGTGGAAGAGCCACACTCAAGGGGCCAAGGAGCTGCCATTTGCCAGCCATAGGACTAGGGTGGTCCATCTCCCAGGGTTTCCATTGAAGAAAGTCTGCTGGCAGAGGCAGGCTTTGGGCAAAGGGAGAGCAATATTGGGATTTATAAGAAATAGACATGTTGGATTATTCAGATTACTGAAATATACTTATCTTCATCCATAGTTCCTGGCTTACAGCTTCCAAACCCTTCAAAGTTTCTTGTGACAAGAGCAACAAAGGTGTCTGGTTTCGTTAATGAGGTGACTTTTGGATCCCACCCAATAGCAGACAAAACTAGATTTAGACAGACTTTCAGTCCCACTCCTGATTCCAGGAGGGAAAAAGCAGGGGCGGTGCCTGAGGTCCAGTCAATCACCAATGGCCAATGAGTTAGTCAATCATGGCTGCCTATTGAAACCTCCTAAAAACACAACTCGCTGAAACCCGTTTGGCTCAGTGGTAGAGCATCGGTCTGCGGACTGAAAGGCCCCATGTTCGATTCCGGTCAAGGGCATGTACCTTGGTTGCGGGCACATCCCCGGTAGGGGGTGTGCAAGAGGCAGCTGGTCGATGTTTCTCTCTCATCGATGTTTCTAGCTCTCTCTCTCTCCCTTCCTCTCTGTAAAAAGTCAATAAAATATATTAAAAAAAATAAATAAAATAAAAAAAGAACACCTCCTGGCCTTGTTCCTTGAGCTCCCAGGTTGGGGAACCAGGACACTTTCACGTTGCTGGGCCCCAAACTCCAGCACCGAAACTTCTTCCTTCAAGACCTCGCCCTCTGTGTCTCTCCACCTGCCTGTTGATTCAGGTTCTTCAGTTTCCTTGCTAATGAGTCAGTAATCTAGTGAGCGTATGGGTTTTCTTGAGCCTGTGAGCTGTTCTAGAAAATTAATTTAACCCAAGAAAGAGCTCCTGGGCTCTCTGATATGAAGCCAGGGGGTGGGAAGCCAGGGATGGGCCTCTGGAGTGGAGGGTGGTCTGTGGACTGAGCCCGTGACCCATGGGATCTGATCCTCTCTCCCGAGCAGATGGCCTCTCAGACTCCTGCTGTTTGAGAACCGCCTGCTGGTGTGGGGAAGCTTCCACCCATCACGCATTGGAATTGGGTGGCCAAACCCCTTCGGAGGGATCAGTGTAGAGGACAGGAACAAAGGGAGAGCAGAGAAGAGCACCACAGCGCCCCATCATCCCTACTTAGGGTGTCAGCTTGTGTTTCACATCCTCCAAACTTTGCTGCCGCACACACACACAAATACACACACATTCATTCAACAAATCTTTTTTAAAAAATATATATATTTTATTGATTTTTTACAGAGAAGAAGGGAGAGGGACAGAAAGTTAGAAACATCAATGAGAGAGAAACATTGACCAGCTGCCTCCTGCACATCCCCCACCGGGGATGTGCCTGCAACCAAGGTACATGCCCCTGACTGGAATCAAACCCATCAGTCTGCAGGCCAATGCTCTATCCATTGAGCCAAACCGGTTTTGGCCATTCAACATATCTTTCCTGTGCACCTAGGACTGGGGATTCAGGAAACAAACAAACAAAAACCCTTGCTCACATGGTTGCTGACACTCAAGTGAGGAGAGACAGATACTGGGTAAATAATAGAAAGCTTGATGGTGATAGTGCTTCTAAGAAGAATGTAGCAGGGAATTTTAAGAATGTAAAGGTAATTTTAAATAGGGGTCAGGCATCGGTCTGGGGGAGACTGCAAATGCGAAGGAACAGCAAATGCGAAGGCCCTGGGCAGAAATGTGGTGGAGGAGAGAGCGTACACTTGCTGGGAATTAACAGAAGATAAGACCTGAGAAAGAGCCAGATTTTATGAGGTTTGTTGTTTTTCCGGCCAAGGACATATTTTCCTTGGATTTTAGAGAGAGGGGGAGGGAGAGAGAGAAATATTGACCTGGTGGCTCCCCTACACATTCCAACCAGATTGGAACCCACAGCCTGGATATCTGCCCTGACGGGATCGAATCCACCACCTTTAGGTGCTGGGACACAACTCCAACCAACTGAGCCGTGCATCCCAGGGTCACAGTGAGGACCTTGGCATTTCCTCCGAACAGTACAAGAAGCCATAGGAATGTTTTGAGCTGGATTAAATTTCCATTGGAGCCAAATTTTAAATTTCCTCCCAAATAATTTCAAGGGAGCTGCTTTACAAAGGCCAAAATAGCAGCAAAGAGATTTTTTAAAAAACATATTTTTATTGATTTCAGAGAGGAAGTGAGAGGGAGAGCGAGAGAGAAATCAATGATGAGAGAGAATCATTGATCGGCTGCCTCCTGCACACCCCACACTGGGGATCAAGCCTGCAATCTGGGCATGTGCCCTGATCAGAAATCAAAACCGACCTGGTTCATAGGCCAGTGCTCAAACGCTGAGCCACGCCAACAGGGCAGCAATTTTAACTCCATAGGAGATGTTTTCAGTCCTCAAACGACCAGCTGCCGCTGGGGCTGACCCTAACAGGTAGTGGGCAGAGCCAAGAGTGCCAAACAGCATTCAATGCCTTGCCCATTCTCAACTACCAGCTTTACTTCATGCTAACTGGTTCTAGTTTGTGCCTACCAAGTTCTGCATTCTGTTTGTTTTGTTTTGTTAATCCTCACCCAAAGATATTTTTTCGTTGAGAGTGGAAGGAACGGGGAGAGACAGAGAGAGAAACATGAATGTGAGAGATCTATCGGTTGCATCCTGCACTAGAGTCAGGAATCAAGCCTGCACCCAAAGTACATGCCCTTGATCAGAATCGAATCTGCAAGCCTTCAGTCCTCAGGCTGAGGTTCTATCCACGGAGCCAAAACAGCTAGGGCTAGTTCTGCATTCTTGACAACGCAAGGAGAGCAGGGAGGGAAGTTCTAAGCGTGGATCATGAGCCCTGGGGGATCCTCTGCACGCTTTCGCTTTCATGGGGTCTGTGATGTCGTTACTATTTTCATAAATCTCACATGTTACTTGCCCTTTGCACACATTCGCTGATGAGTGTTAGTGCTTTTTCCAGAGGCTCAGTGACGGGTGGCGCTGAGCAGGTTGGATGCAGGAGCCGCCTGTGGTTGGGGGTGGGACACCTCGGATGGGAGCAGACACTCCTCAGACACCAGCACGGTGGCTTAGGTGCATTTTATTGGCTTTCTGTCAGAATCCTCTACAAAAGGGCAAAGTTAAAATCCAGGTCCCTATAAGGCAGCGAGAGCCCTTCCCCCGCCCCAGGCCCTCCACCCTGCTCCCGGTCATGGAGGAGAGGGGGCTGATTCCACCCCACTCAGCGGGCTCCATTACCGCCATAGATATCATACAAGCTTTACATCTGTTACAGACATGTGTTAGAAAGCCGCAAAGGGGAAAGACCTACCATCTAGCACCCCCTACCCCTCAGCCCCATCCCTACAGGAGCCCGCAGTCACAGGAGCCCGCCGTTAGGAACTGGCGCGATCCAGTAGGATTCTAACCCCAGGAAGGCCGTGGCCAGGTTGTAATCCAGGAACATCTGGTCCTCCAGCAGCGCTGAGGGGTACAGCACTGTGGGGTGCAGCGCTGTGGGGTGCAGTGCTGAGGGGTACACCGCTGTGGGGTGCAGCGCTGTGGGGTACGTGGGGTGCAGCGCTGTGGGGCCCAGCACCTGGGAGGGGAGAGACGGCAGTGAGAAGCTGTCTGCTGCAGCCTCCATTGACTCAGGAGGGGGCCGGCTGTACATCGCACAGAGGTGCCACGCTTAAGCGGCTTCCATCATAGACAGCAGACAGGCTTTACATCTGTCACAGCCGTGTGTCAGGAACCAGGACCCGCAGCCCCTCCCGCGCCCACACCCCCCTGTTACCATCTCACTCCCGGGGGCCAGCTGCCTGCAGTCTGGGCCGGGAGGACTCCAGGACGGGCGGGGAGGAGCCGGAGGAGCCGGGGACGGGGCCTCGTCGGGGAGCTGGTGCAGGTAAATGCAGTCCGACTTGAAGGGGCAGCGGTCAGCCCCCCGCGCGAAGTAGCGGCACCGGATCTGGCTGGGAGGAGAGGACACCGTCAGGCCCGGCTGCCCGGGGACACAGGGTTTGAACTCAGCACAGAGGCAGTCACAGCGCTGACGGCACACGCGTTACACCGGCTCTCCAGCAGGTGGCAGGAGCGTCTCGGGCCTTCCTCCGAGCCCCAAGTCTCGCCTCGGCCAGCAGTGACGCTGGGATCTCCTTCCGCCTCTGAGCTGGTCCCAGTAAGGCACCAAAGGAGGATGACAGATAACCTAACACGTGTCTCCGTAGCCACGGTGAGGGGTATGATTTAGCAATTGCTAGTTAACGAAATCGATTAAGAAGTTTCCCACTTCCGCCGGGACCGGTTTGGCTCAATGGATAGAGCGTCGGCTTGGGGACTGAAAGGCCCCGGGGTTCGATTCCTGTCAAGGGCATGTACCTTGGTTGCGGGCATATCCCCAGTAGGGGGTGTGCAAGAGGCAGCTGATGGATGACTCTCTCTCATTGATGTTTCTAACTCTGTATCTCTCTCCCTTCCTCTCTGTACAAAATCAATAAAATATATTAAAAAAAAAAAAAAAAGTTTCCCACTTCCGAGATGGCAGGTGGGCAACTTGTGATCCGCTTTAGTGTGACCAGCTCTCTTCCCGTGAGAAAGGCGGCGAGGGATGGAGTGCATGCCTGCAGCCTTTCCCTGCATTCTCGCTGCTGGATTCCAACACAGCCTCTTCCCCACTCCCTCCCACTGGCCTCCCATGGGGAAGCCTGGGAACCCTCCGCAGGCCCGCCTCCCTCTCTCCCCTCCCCTCCCTTCCCCCTCCTCCTCACACCTGACCAAAGCTAGCATCAGGACCACCCCATCCCATTAGCCTTTCACCCTGTGCACATTCCCACCGGCTGCCCCGCCCCGCCCCTCCCGGACAGCAGCCTGCAGGCCCCAGTGCTGGAGACATTAGTCATCTTGCAGTTTCCTTCCAACCTCGTGGGCAGTTGGCCACCCAGGTCTGGCCCTTCTTCCTCTTAAGTCAGTATCCCCCCTCCCCCATTCACCTCCCGACTCACACTCACACACACTCCCGGCACGCACTGTGAGTCACAGGCCGGTGCAAAGCCACTCCTCACTCCCGTCGCACACGCCAGGCCTGTGTCCTGTTCAGGGTGGGGACATAAGAGCCCCCTGTGTGGAGCTCACGGTGTGTACAAGTCCGTCACACACAATCTAAGGTGGCCAGACCGTCCCTCTTTTGGCGGTACAGTCCCGATTCCTAACAATTTTTCCTGCATCCTGCGGCATTTTAAAAAAGTCCCGATTTTTGGAAAGATTGGAAAGATTCTTTCCAAAAATCGGGACTTTAAGACGCCGCGGGACGCGGGAAAAATTGTTAGGAATCGGGACTGTCCTGCCAAAGCAGATGATCTGGTCTCCTTACAAGTAGCCTCCATCCGCCTGGTCGCTCTCACGCCCGGGCCTGGGTGCGCCCAGCGGCCAGCATCCCCTGCCTGGATCTCTCGCTGCCTGGGGACCCCACTCCGGCAGCACCCGCCCGCCCCCCCCCGCCCCGGGGGACTCAGCCAGGCCTCAGTGTGGGTCACTGGGGGCGGTTACAGTTCTTGGGGAAGATCCAGGTGTCTTCCCAACAAGGCTGAGTGTCTTATGGGTAGACTAGACCTTCTTTATCCCAAAATACTTTGCATAGTGCAAGTGCAATAAACTCTTTGGGAAGGTGAAACTAAGAATCTGATTTTGGATAAATGCCTACCCTTCCCAAGAGATGGAAAACTGCCCACATGTCCCTGTCTGGAGGGCTGCCTGTTAGTCTCCTCAGAGACCCGTTTTCAAAGATCATCTAAGCCAGTGGTCGGCAAACTCATCAGTCCACAGAGCCAAATATCAACAGGACAACAATTGAAATTTTTTTGAGCCGAGACCAGTTTGGCTCAGTGGTAGAGCGTCAGTCTGTGGACTGAAAGGTCCCAGGTTCGATTCCAGTCAAGGGCATGTACGTTGGTTGCGGGCACATCCCCAGTAGGGGGTGTGCAAGAGGCAGCTGATCGATGATTCTCTCTTATCAATGTTTCTAACTCTATTCCTCTCTCTTCCTCTTAAGTCAGTATTCCCTCTGTACAAAATCAATAAAATATATTTCAAAAAAAAAGAAAAGAAATTGTTTTGAGAGCCACATTTTTTAAACTTAAACTTCTAATGCCACTTCTTCAAAATAGACTTGCCCAGGCTGTGATATTTTGTGGAAGAGCCTCACTCAAATGACCAAAGAGCCACATGTGGCTCGAGAGCCACAGTTTGCCAACCACGGATCTAAGCAAACAATATATATTCACACCAATTTGATTTTCTGCTTTAAAACAATCTATATATACCTCAGCAACCGCTGAGATGGAACGATAGAACCACCAGTCGCTATGACACACACTGACCAACGGGGGGCAGATGCTCAATGTAGGAGCTGCCCCCAGCCCTCAGGCTCCCATTGCTGATGGGGCCTGCCAGCCAACCTACTGGTTTCTCCTCCCAGCTGGCAGGCGCCGATTGCCCAATTGGGACCGCCCCAGGGCTGGGACAGGTAACGGGTGTGTGTGTGTGTGTGTGTGTGTGTGTGTGTGTGTGTTAGCAGACACAGCCCTTTCCCAGGGATCAGAGGGTTGGTTCCCTCCTCAGAGCCAGTGGCCAACCTTCTGGGTCCATCCCCCTGTCCCTACCCCCGGCCAGCAGGCCCTGATCGTCTCACTGCTCGCCTGCCCGCTGTGGTGGTAGTTGGCCCCTCCCCCTGGCTGGCAGGTCCTGATCGCCCAATTGGGCCTGGGCCCTGGGCTGGGCTGGGGAGCTTGGGGTGGGTGGTGGCAGATGTGGGCAGCATGGGAAGGAGGAGGTGGGAAGGCGGAGAACCTGATCAGCCCTGATCGCCAGCCAGGCCTAGGGACCCCCCCTGCGCCCGAATTTCATGCACTAGGCCCCTAGTCTGAAACAAAGCCAGGCAGAGGCTGAGTGGCCTGGATCACTTCTGAGCCAGGCTGGAAGAGAAACTGCAGTTTATTCACCCCTCGCCTGCCATCTCCATCACTCTGAACCTCCGGGATTTGGGGGACCCCGGTGGGGAACCATGGCCAAGCTGGAATGGGTCAGAGGCGATGCTCCCCTCTCCCCAAATCCCGTCCCCCTTTCCAGCCTCACCTGGTCCGAGCCCTGAAGTCCCTGATGAGCTGCTCCTTCTCGGCCCCCTCGCTCACCCAGAACTTGTGGGGGATGATGTAGCTGGAATAGACACGGCACTGGGGACAGGCCCTGGAGGTAGGAGACAGCCACACTCACAGGCCGGCCCCGAGGCCACGTCCCTCTGGATGTCCCCCTGCCCCCCGCTGCTGGCCTCCCCGTGACACTGACTTGATGACGTCCAGCGGGAAGTGCTGGTGGCTCTTCCGCCAGGTGCGCAGGCAGCCCAAGCAGTGGGCGTGGGGGCAGTTGGGCAGGATGCCGAAGATCCGCTGGCCCTCCGGCTTGTCCCACACCTTGTCCATGCAGATGCCACACACGACATTCCGGCTGTCCTGCTCCCTCTGCAGTCACGGGCAGGGTCAGAGAACATCATGCACACATGCACACGCACACACACACACACACACACACACACTCACACACACATGCACACACATACGCTGCCACCCCAAATACAGTCCCAGGGACCACAGAGCCCTCCTCCAGCAGGTCTGGGCATCCTAGAGGCCCAGCATGGCCTCCTCTGACCCTCCCCCACCCGTTTCCTGCTATACCTCAAGGTCCATGCTCTGAAGTTGGACCCAGAGCTCCTGGACAGGGTCTGACTTAGGCGGAGACTTCTGGGAGTAGCTGTGACCTCCATCAGCTGTCGGGGAAAACCGGATCCGTTCATTCATTCACTCACTCACAGGGCATCTGTTTGGCGGCTGCATGCAAGCTCTGTGGGTGCACAAAGTCCTGCCCCCAACAGCTCAGAGTCCCATCAGAATGACACTACTGAGTGGCCAGATTATTATGATCTCTGAACGCATAATAATCTGGCCACTCAGTGTATATCCTATATAATAAAAGGCTAATATGCAAATTGGCCTCTCAATCAGGAGTTCTACCAGCAGGCAGGTGGGCCAATTAACCATGTCCCCTCCCCCTGGCCAGGGTGGCCGGACCCAACCCATGCATGAATTCATGCACCGAGCCTCTAATATATATATGTTAGCCTATATAATAAAAGGTATATAGTATGCAAACCTACCGAATGGCAGGACAATTGGTTGCTATGACACACACTGACCACCAGGGGCAGACGCTCAACACAGGAGCTGCCCCCAGCCCTGCTGGCCACCTCTAGGTACCTTCCCCTTAGCCGGCAGGCTCTGATTGCCTGATGGCAAATGGAGAACTGGGGGTGGATGGCAGTGGGCATGGGCAGCACCTGGCCAAGGCTCCTGCCCTGCCAATTGCCCCTCATACAAAGGGTGACCCACGGTGGGGGGCGGGGCAGACAAGCTGGCAGGAATGGCAAACCTCTCAGTCCCTCCCCATGGTCTGCAGGTTCTCATTGCCCAATGGGGAATGGGGAACTGGCGGTGGGTGGCAGCGAGCGATGGGCCACCTGCCAGCAGCCAGGGAAGATGGCCCTGATCACAGGCCAGGCCTAGGGACTGTACATGTGCATAAATTTTGTGCACCGAGCCTCTAGCGTGCACACACAGACACACACACAAACACAGACACACACATACACTCACTCACTGAGTGGCCAGATTATTATGCATTCATAAACCATAATAATCTGGCCATTCAGTGTATGTCTCTAATGCAACTAGTTATAACTGTGCTGCCCACAATGGCAGCCACTTGCCACAGTCTGCTGAGGCCTGAAATGGAGCTGGCCCAATCAGATGTGCTGGAATGCACGTGGAGACTTTGGAGCTTAATACCTAAGAAAACCAAAATGTTTCAGTAATAATTTTTATATTTATATTTATAATTTTTATAAAATAATATAGTATATATACACTAGAGGCCCAGTGCATGAAATTCATGCATGGTAGCGGGGGAGGGAGTGGGCAGTGAGGGTGTCCCTCAGCCTGGCCTGCACCCTCTCCAATCTGGGACCCCTCAGAAGATGCAGTCAGATATCCTTCTCACAATCTGGGACTGCTGGCTCCTAACTGCTTGCCTGCCTGCTGGCCTGATCCCCCTAACTGCTCTCCCCTGCCAGCCTGATCACCCCTAACTGCCTCTGCCTTGGCCCTGCCACCATGGCTTTGTCCAGAAGGACATCTGGTCTAATTAACATTTTACCCTTTTATTAGTATAGCTATACCTCTTGATATATTAGGTAAAATGAAACATTATTAAAATTGAATTTACCTGTTGCTTTTTACTTTTCTTTAGTGTGACTACTAGAAAGTTTTAAATTATATATGTGAATTGTAAAATATGTGAACTTTTGGAAAACAATTTGGCAGGTCCTCAAAATATTAAATATGTTACCATACAGTCCAGTAATTATTTTAAAAAATATTTTATTGATTTTTTACAGAGAGGAAAGGAGATAGGGAGTTAGAAACATCGATGAGAGAGAATCATCGATCAGCTGCCTCTTGCACACCCCCTACTGGGGATGTGCCCGCAACCAAGGTACATGCCTTTGACCGAAATCGAACCTGGGATCTTTCAGTCTGCAGGCCAATGCTCTATCCGATGAGCCAAACCGGTTTTGGTCAGTCCAGTAATTCTGCTTCTAGGTGGAATTACTGGATTGTATGGTAATATTTCTCTACCCAAGAGAAGTAAAAATATATGTCCACACAAAAGGAATGCTCATTAATAATATTATTCATAATAGCCAAAAAGCAAAAACAACCCAAATGCCCACCAATTGATGAATGAATAAAACAGAAGCAGCATGTCTATATAGCAGGACATTAATTGGCCACAAAAAAAAGTATGAAGTACTGCTCCATGGTACATGAAGCTAGAAAATAATATGCTGAGCCCAGGCAGTATTATTTTGAGCATCGACCTATGATCCAGGAGGTCACATTTGATTCTTGGTCAAGGCACATGCTTGGGTTGCAGGCTCAATCCCCAGTGTGGGGCATGCAGGAGGCAGCCAATCAATGATTCCCTCTCATCATTGATGTTTCTATTTCTCTCTCCCTCTCCTTTCCTCTCTCTGAGATTACATATATATATATATAATAATTTCTGCCTGGTATATATAAATTACATAAGAAAATATTATGCTGAATGAAAGAAGACAGACCCAAAAGGCCACATATTATATCATTCTATTTATATGAAATGTCCAAAGTAGGCAAGTCCACAGAGACAGTAGATTAATGGTCGCTAGTGGTGGATGGAGAGTGATTGCTAATGGGTTTCTTTAAAAAAAAATATTTTATTGATTTTACAGAGAGGAAGGGAGAGGGATAGAGAGCCAGAAACATCGATGAGAGAGAATCATTGACCAGCTGCCCCCCTGCACAGCCCCCACTGGGGATGTGCCTGAAACCAAGGCACATGCCCTTGACTGGAATTGAACCTGGGACCTCCAAGTCCGCTCTATGCACTGAGCCAAACTGGTTTCGGCTGCTAATGGGTTTCTTTTTGGAGTGAGGAAAACCTTCTAAAATTAGATAGCGGTAATGTTTGTACAGCTATGAATATACTATATTACATTGAATTACATGCTTTAAATTGTTAAAGTTTTTGCTTGTGAATTATATCTCAATAAGGCTGTAACCAAAAAAGTATGTGTGTGACATGTTTCTGGTAGACAGGGCTGATTATAGCAACACTATAATTTATGAAATAAGCACTAATACTTAATGTTTCCTCGATGCCAGGTGTGCTGAGCACGTCACACACATGGATCGTCACTCTCACACCACCCCATGCAGTAGGTACTCTTATCAGTGCCCTTTTGTAGACGAGGCAGTGGAAGCCCAGAGAGGTTAATGACTCGTCCACGGTCACACAGCTGTTAAGTAGTGGGGCTGACATTTGAGACTGTGGTTTGACTCCACAGGCACCACGTATTCTGTTTCTAGAACACAGAGAGCCATGGGGTGGGGGAAGAGGGGTGGGGAGGGGGGTTTCCCTCTGGCTGGGAATCGTGAGGAGGGAGAGGGATGGAAGGAAGTATAAGCCTGGCTCCGAGACAGAGCAAGAACCCCATCTCAGACCCCACTTGTGCTCACCGCTGTGCCCCTGATGACTCACGTGTTGTCAACAGGAACGTCCAGGAACTGACACCAAGCTCCTCGTTCTGGCTGGCCAGCCCCTCGAGGCCAGGCTCCGTGTCCCAGACGGCCTCGGCCTCCGCCTCGGCCCCGCTCCAACCCACAGCCACTGAGGGCAAGTAGGTGGGCTCAGAGCTCCTGCGGGACAGCTCCTGCAGGGGTCCTGGCTGGGTGGCGAGCGGCTCCGAATGGCGGCGGCCCCAGGGCGCCGGGCGCAGGGGCTGCGGGTGCTGGTAGCTGTGCGGAGGAGAGCGGGAGGAGACAGGATGGCCTCTCAGGGCCCGAGCTGGCTGGGCCTGGCGCGTGGGGCCGAGCGGGGAAGCATGGCCCACGAAGGGACAGTCCTCCTGCGCCCCCGCCCGCTCCCGCTGGACGAGAAGCCTGCTCACCTGCACCCATCTCCGTAGCTGCAGAATCCTCGCTGGAAGTATCTGCAGACCGGGGACGCCTTCCTGTCTTGAGCAAAGTGGCAGCTGGACCCCGAGTGACGGGGCCCTCGGGTAAAGGTCCTAAAAGATCATCAGGGTCAGTCATTATCAGTGAAAGAGAGGCTGTGTGATGGGTGATGGACACAGACTCCGGAGTTGGTTCTGTGTTCAAATCCTAGCCCCACTGGGTAACGCTGGGTGGGTAACCCCTGAGGTGAGGGGCTGTCGGGAGGGCTTTGAAGATTTTGCACAATGCACATAGCAGGCCCTCAGTAAATCACAGTGCTTGCTATTATTATACTTCCTCCGAGCGCTGGTACTGTGGTCCTGGAGTCAGATTCTGGGTTCAGATGCTGGTTCCAGAGCTGGCTTCGGGGCATGGATCTGTGCGGTCATGCGCTTTAATGCTCTGCTGTTGCCGCTTTGAAATTATTAAATTTTTTTTTTTTTTTAAATATATATTTTATTGATTTTTAACAGAGAGAAAGGGAGAGAGATAGAGAGCTAGAAACGTCGATGAGAGAGAGACATCGACCAGCCGCCTCTTGCATACCCCCTACCGGGGATGTGCCTGCAACCGATGTACATGCCCTTGACCGGAATCGAACCTGGGACCCTTCAGTCCTCAGACCGACGCTCTACCAATGAGCCAAACCAGTTTCGGCTGAAATTATTAAATTTTTGAACAAGGGGCCCTGATTTTCATTCTGTGCTGGTTTCCACAGGTTGTAAGGCCGGCTCTGCCTGGTATTTCTGGGGAATGCAAGTGTGGACAAGGCATGCAAATGAGAAAATGCGTGTGAAGTACCTGGCGTACAGTAAGCCCTCACTAAATATTAGCTGCTATCATCACTCCACTGTTATTGCTACACCCACACCACCACCGTCATCATCACTATCACAGGGGCTTCCGAGGATCAGGGTGTGGGTGGAAAAGGGCAGGAGGAGGTTGAGTTGGGCAAATGTTAATGAGGGTCTACAATGTACCCAGGCCTGAGCCTGGAGCAGGTACAAGGGGAGTAAGCCCACAGGTGAAGTGACAAGGGCATCAGGGACCAGACAGAAGTCAGATGCTAGTCCCCAGAGAACACAGACTGCTGGCCCAAGCAGAGGGTCTGCCGGAGAGTGGCCCGCACCATTCGCCAGGCGGTCAGAGAGTGAGGCCCTGGCTGAGAAGCCAGCGGAGGGACTGAAAGCTGAGTGACAGGCACCCTCTTTTTGTTGTTGTTAATCCTCACCCGAGGATGTCATTTCATTGATTTTTTTAGGGAAAGTGGATGTAGAGAGTGCCTGGGAAAGGCCCCTGAGCTGATTGTCATCTGAATCCAGTGGTGCCAGGCAGAGCCACGTCCTGGAGACATACCTTGCCAGAGGCAGGTGTGTTGTCAGCCTGACCTTCAGCTCAGGCGCCAGGGGGTGGGTTTCATTATCTAAATCCAGCCAAGCACCAGGAACAAACACCATTTTCCGGGCCCACCCAGAAGTGAAGATTACAAAGAAGCCACAAGAATGCACATAATCTCCTTTGTCTTGGGCTTTAGTAAAACTTCCTGGTATTTTGCTGTAGCGGCTTTGAGTCACTGTCTCTCCAACAGAGGACAGCTGTCCCACCCGGCCCCAGCTTTTTCCTCTATCTCTGTCTCTTTCTTTCATTTTCTCAATCCCTAGCCACCCCCACTCAGGAATTGGACTGCTCTCTAGCCACACTGTATGTGGAAAAGAGAGAATATTTTTAAGCGGAAGGGAGGGGGACAGACAGAGAGAGAAACATCAATGTGAGAGAGCCCTGACCAAGGACAGGGATTGAGCCTGCAACCCAGATACGTGCCTTGACTGGAATTGAACCCCTATGAACCCTTCAGTCCATAGGCCGACGCTCTGTCAACTGACCCAAACCAGCTAGGGTGACAGGCACCCTCTTGTTGGTGCTGGGTTGTTGCCACATGTTCTTTCTCTACAACAGGAGCCCCTGGACCAGGGAACCTGCCCAGAAACTCCGCTGAGGTGATGAGCAGAGAAGCAAGAAACCAGGGCCAGGACTGGGGAGGCCAGCGAGGCACTCGCCTCAGACACACACTTCAGGGGACACCCATCAAACTCAGTGATAAATGGAAATCACACTTCAGAGCAATTAAAAAAAAGATAAAAATTAATGCAAACACAATTCACAATGAACAAAAGATCAAACTTATAAATACAGGATTCTACCTTAAAAAGACAGGATTCAACCCTGCACCACTTACCTGATTCGCCTGCCCCCGTGCAGGCCCAGCAGCCAGGGCAGAGAACCAAGACAAGGGCAGATGTGCAAAGGGCTTCAGCAGGAATAGATGGCTGGTGGGCGGTGGGGTAGCGGGGAGGGAGAAGGGGGATGATGGAGGGGGGGAACTGCTTCAAACAGGTGGCCAGGAAGGCCTTGGAGGAGGGGCCAGGAGTAACAGTCATGATTACAATCATGATTATTACATAACTAGAGGCTGGGTGCACAAATTCGTGTGTGTGTGGGGGGTCCCTCCCAGCTGATCTGGGCCATCTTGCCTAGTCCTGATCAGGGCCAATCAGGGCTGGCCATCCACAGGAGGTTGGCTGGCTGGGGGGAGGGACTGCAGGAGGTTGGCCAGAGGGAGGTTGGCTGTGGGAGCACAGTGATCACCAGGGGGCAGCTCCTGCATTAAGCGTCTGCCCCCTGGTGGTCAGTGCACATCATAGTTACTGGCTGGTCATCCCATCACCCAGTCGTCCAGTTGTAATGGTCGCTTAGGAGATTATATATATATATATATATATATATATATATATATATATATATATATATATAAATGTGTGTGTGTGTGTGTGTTATTTATATATAAGAATATATATATATATATATATATATATATATATATATATATGTTATTTTTATGGAAGCTTCCTAAAATATATATATTTTATTGATTCCAGAGAAGAAGGGAGAGGGAGAGAGAGATAGAAACATCAATGATGAGAATCATGGATTGGCTGCCTCCCACATACCCCGCACTGGGTACCGAGCCTGAAACCTGGGCATGTGCCCAGACCGGGAACCAAACCATGACTTCCTGGTTCATAGGTTGACGCTCAACCACTGACCACACTGGCTTGGCTTACGGACGCTTTTATGGGGCCAGAGGTATAAAGTGAGATCTTTAAATAGTAATTTTTGATGATAGACCACTGTAATTTTTGGCATTTAATGCTATTAACAAAGTGCCTTTCATTTCCACCCACTTGCTTGTGTGAACAAGATTTCTTAGTGCTTCCATCTATAATCACAAGTTGCAATGGATGTTGAACCCTGCCTTATTCTAGCAGTAAGTAATATGCACCCATGGACACATGAGTTTTGGGGAAAACAAAAACAATAGTCCCATCTATAGCAGGAGAAATTTTTCTAAAGAAAAATATTTTTATTATTTAGTAATTAACTGTTAAAGTGTATAATATATTTAAGTTGTTTTAATCAATTGAGTACTACTTATACCTAAATCTAGAAAGAAATTAAATTTTTGTTTCACAAATATTTTCTTACAGGAACATATAATATTGTGGTCAGTAAAAGACTTCTGAGAGTAAAAATATTTATATTAGGATAAAACTCTAATGGGGGAGTAGAATAGAATATGTATTCAAGGAGAAAAAGGAATTATGTAAAACTGTAAGAGCCTGTTGATATACTTTTTTTAAAAAAAATATATTTTATTGATTTTTTTTTTTTTTTTTTTTTTAACAGAGAGGAAGGGAGAGAGATAGAGAGCTAGAAACGTCAATGAAAGAGAAACATCAATCCGCTGCCTCTTGCACACTCCTCACTGGGGATGTGCCCACAACCAATGTACATGCCCCTGACTGGAATTGAACCTGGGACCTTTCAGTCCGCAGACCAACGCTCTACCACTGAGCTAAACCGGTTTCAGCCTGTTGATATACTTTTAAATGGATGACACCATAGGTTAAATTGCTCTAGTATGTGGATGCCACTGGATACATGACAAGAACAATGTACTTATTCAAATCCACTGGCTCACCTGCCAGTTCTGGTCTGCTGCCCACACAGCAAGTTCACTGGCAGGGCCGCACCAGAGCAGCCTGACATGCCTGGGAGCAGACAGCCTGCCCCCCGTGGTGCCCTGCAGCCACTGCCACTGCCGGCCTTGGGAAAGCAGCCACCACAGGAAGACCCAGTTTTTGTGGGCTGATTGCTCTAAACACACCCCTCAAAATCCCGCCTGGTCCCAGCTGGTTTGGCTCAGTGGATAGAGCATCGGCCTGCGGACTGAAGGGTCCCAGGTTGATTCCCAGTCAGGGGCACAGGCCTGGGTGTGGGCTCCACCCCCAGTGGGGGCCGCACAGGAGGTGGCCGATCCATGATTCTCTCGCATCACCGATGTTTCTCTCTCTCTCCCTTCCTCTCTGAAATCAATAAAAATAAGAGAGAGAGAAAGAGAAAAAAAAATCCTGCCTGAAGGGCCATTCTTGGGGAAGAAAGATTCAGGTGCAGAAGTTAGTGGAACAACAAGCTGATGTGTGGTTTTGTTTTTTTTTTCCTCTCTCTCTCTAAAATCAACAAATAAAATTAAAAAGTAATACAAGTATTTTGAAATTAAAAGGTATAATAAAATCGTTTTATTTTTAAATGGGCAGGTTGAGGGGTGAGGTGGAGATGAGAGTCGGTGGAAGGGGTGGGTGACCATGAGAGGCGGGGCCCTCATCTCGTAGTGACGCTTAGAGGAAGGGCACAGGCCTCCTGCCCCGTCCTCCAATGGGAGCCTCCGGGAGGGAAGATGTGCCGGGAAGATGTGGCTTCTTCCCCAAAGACCACCAATAAGGCTGACCTCCAGGACAGCCTAGAGAGGCCACCCTACCAGCTCCTCCCACCTGGCACAGCTCTCCCAGAACAGCCGGAGGGGCCCTCTGCCCGGTAGAGGAAGTTAGGGCTCTGCAATCAAATTCATCAGAGAAACTCTTCCTTCTGTGGTTTCTGAGAGCCGGGCTTGTTGTGTATTCACACAGTAAAGGCCCTAATAAGTTCTGCAATGGAACGTGTTTGATTTGACCTAGCATTGCTTCAACTTGCTACCCACAAACACTTAAATTACCAATAAAGCACATTTTGTTTGGAGCGATGTCAAATTAGTTCATTTAATCCTCAAAGAAAGTTCGGAGTCATTTTTTTGTTTTCAAAATCTGAGGCTCAGAGGCGAAAGTAACAGCCCTGGCACTGTAACCACGTGTCCTCACTTAGCCCAACGACCTCTCATTAGCTGCGATTGCCTTGTCAGGGGCAGGGCTGCTGGCTTGGGGGAGTTTCTCAAGCTCAATCCTGAAGCCCAGGGCTGGGGACAGAGGAGGCAGCAGAGGGACTTGGTGGCAGGCGGGGGGGGGCGGGGGGCGGGAGCAGAGGACCCCGGAACAGTGAGCCTGGGGAATCAGAACCTGACTGTTGGGATGGGGCTGGGGGATGGCGGTTGGGGGCTGGGCAGAAGGGCAGGGACTTAGGAGGGTGGGATTGGGGAGGTATGGGGGCGCTGGACCCCCCTGACCAGGGTTTTGAAACTTGAGGGCCCAGACTTAGTCTAGGCCCCTACCTCCCTGGCTCCCTGGCCCCCTGGCTGTGCCCAGAGCTCAGGACGGCACGAGGAACCTCTCCTTCAGCGGGCACCTCCTGGTCTGTCTCCCTCTGGCTCCCTGGCTGCCTTTCTCCCACTAAAAGCTGCAAAACTACTCTCTGCCGATTACCCAAACTTCAGTTCTCTCTGGGGAGCCGATCTCTTCCAGCTGTTGGCACATTGAATTTGCGCTAAGGTACTGGGAGCTGGGGCACCCGAAAGAATGACTCTAATGGTGAAATGTTCCATCTCAAGTTTCCATTCAAACGTCTGTGAGCACCTGGCCCTGGGCTAAGTGCTGGCCGCTAGGTGCCCAGGACACCAGCCCTCACCGCCGGGAGCTGTGAGTTCCGGGCAGAGAAGCCCTTGTGGGTGGAAGAGAAAGCAGACAAGTGGCCATTTCCGCCCTAAATGGTCAGACGCTGAGCTAGCTCGACAGCTGTGCATCCTTAGTGCGCCTTTTACCCTCTCTGGTCAGACTCCTGCTCTGGACTCTGAGGGGCTGGGGGATGACCCTTCCAATGTTGGGCTAAGGATAAGGAAGCCCCTCTTTATCTAAATTCACCCTCACATTCTTAGGGAATGGGCTTTCAATGGCCAGGCCAAATCTCAAATGACTTTTCCCACCTTCTTGTGTTCCCCTGAGACCCAGATTCCTACCTGAAAGGCCTCCGGGAGTGGGTTCTGTCCTCCCCACCAGGGCTGCCGCCACCGCCTCCGCCTCCGCCATCCAGCCCTGCAGGGTCCATCCCGGCTGCAGGCCCTGGTGCGCTGAGGCGTGAGGCGGGCTCTTTATCCCTCCCTTTCTGGGCAGGGCCAGCGGGAGGCGGGGCTCTGCGGCCAGGCCCTCCCCTCCCCAGGACCCCAGGGTGGAGGCAAGGGGGCCGGAGACCAGGGATGCTGGTGGGATGGGCACGGAGGCCTTCAGGGATCCCTCGGTGAGTCCTGCAGGAAACTGAGGTTTGGTTTAGGTTCTTTAAGGGCCCGGGAAGGCAGGGTGACTTGGAGGGGCTCATGGGAACCAAGGACCTGGGAGCTAGGAGGCTGAGTCCTGGGCTGGGGTCTGAGGAGGCCAGACGGGGAGCTTCCCCCAGCTCAGGGCAGCACTAACCCACCTGTGGAGCTTAGGTGGCTGGACAGGGCAGAGGGCGGACTGGGAGCCTCTGGAGCCTCCAGAGACGGTATGAGCCAGGTGAGGCTGCAGGGAGCTAGTCAGCCGGCCATGACTGCACAGACCCAAGAGGCTCTGGGACCTGCCTCCAGGCCCAAGACGTTCTTCCTACAAAAAGTCTCCCTACCTGTGTTGTCATGTTATTTTTAAAAATATATTTTTATTGATTTCAGAGAGGAAGGGAGAGGGAGAGATAGAAACATCAACGATGGGAGAGAATAATTGATTAGCTGCCTCTTGCATGCCCCTTACTGGGGATTGAGCCCGCAACCAGGGCATATGCCCTTGACCAGAATCAAACCCAGGACCCTTGAGTCCACAGGCCGACACTATCCACTGAGCCCAACCGGTCAGGGCTACAGTGGACTTTTGAAAGCTCTATCTCAGCGGTCGGCAAACACATTAGTCCTCAGAGCCAAATATCAACAGTACAACAATTGAAATTTCTTTGGAGAGCCAAACTTTTTAACTTAAACTTCTTCTGATGCCACTTCTTCAAAATAGACTTGCCCAGGCTGTGGTATTTTGTGGAAGAGCCACACTCATGGGGTCAAAGAGCTGCATGTGGCTCTCGAGCCGCAGTTTGCCGACCACAGCTCTATTCACTTCAAGATTATATAACTTTTCTCCATGTGTGTTTTTTTAATCCTATATAATAAAGAGGGAATATGCAAATTGATCATCACTCCGCCACAAAGATGGCAGTGCCCACAGCGGAGGCGGGTGTGTGTGTGTGTGTTCCGTAACATAAGATGGCTGCATCCACAGAGGAGGCTGAATTCCTGTAATGAGTCTTTTTTTTTTTTTAAATATATTTTATTGATTTTTTACAGAGAGGAACGGAGAGGGAAAGAAAGTTAGAAACATCGATGAGAGAGAATCATTGATCAGCTGCCTCTTGCACACCCCCCACTGGGGATGTGCCCGCACCCAAGGTACATGCCCTTGACCGGAATTGAACCTGGGACCCTTCAGTCCACAGGCCGACACTCTATCCACTGAGCCACACTGGTTTTGGCTCGTAATGAGTCTTAATGAGCAATCAGCAGGGACCTGAGATGGCTCCCCCACCCCCGTGGGGCTTGACAGGGGGCCTCAGGCCGAGCTCCCTGCCCAGTGGGGCTTGGAGGGCCTCAAGGTGTGACCTCCCACCTCATTGCTAGGCCGGGGGACCTCAGGCTGTGCCCCCTGCCCAGAGGGGCTTGATAAGGGTGGGACTGGCCGGGTGTGGATCCACCCCACTGGGGGGTGGGTGGCTGGGATTGGGTCTCGCACAATTTTGAGGTGCATGTGGGTGGACAGGGACTTGACTTTGGGTCCTGTGGGGTGCCCCCAACTCTGACAGAAGAAAGATTTTCATATACTATAATTTTCATATACAATAATTTTCTTTCATCTCTGACACTTCTATTATAGAGAAAGGGCAAATAGCAATATTAAAATATTTCCTCTAATCAATCCCTTTAATGTGCATGAATTTTGTGCACTGGGCCACTAGCATTGTATAATATATCAGGTTTATCCATTGTCCTGTTGATGAACATTTTGGTTGTTCCCAAGTTTTTGCTATTGCTTCGATGAACATAATTTGGTGGGTTTCACTCTAGTGCAGTGGTTCTCAACCTTCCTGATGCCTCGATCCTTTGATACAGCTCCTCATGTTGTGATGACCCCCAACCATAAAATTATTTTCATTGCTACTTCATAACTGTAATTTTGCTACTGTTATAAATTGTAACATAAATATCTGTGTTTTCAAATGGTCTTAGGTACATGTGTCAAACACAAGGCCCGCGGGCCAAATCCATCCCGCCAGGCCTTGCAATGTGGCCCTCACCGCGCTGTCATCACTGCACTCCGCTGCGTTTCCATCACAATGACAGTTTATGACTGTTCAGTAAACCATTCGGCCCGAGATTTAGGCTGGATTTTAGATTTTGGCCCCTTCTCTGATTGAGTTTGACACCCCTAGTAGGCAACCCTGTTAGTGATTCTCAACCTGTGGGTTATGACCTCTTTCACAGGGGTCACCTAAGACCATGGGAAAACACAGATATTTACATTACGATTCATAACAGTAGCAACATTACAGTTATGAAGTAGCAACGAAGATAATTTTATGGTTGGGGGTCACCATATGAGGAACTGTATTATAGGATCATAGCATTAGAAAGGTTGAGAACCGCCCTAGCCGGTTTGGCTCAGTGGATAAAGCGTCAGCCTGTGGACTCAAGGGTCCCAGGTTCGATTCCGTCAAGGGCATGCACCTTGGTTTCGGGCACATGCCCAGAGGGGGGTGTGCAGGAGGCAGCTGGTCAGTGCTTCTCTCTTATCGATGTTTCTGGCTCTCTATCCCTTCCCCTTCCTCTCTGTAAAAAATCAATAAAATATATTTAAAAAAAAAAGAGAGAGAGAAAGGTTGAGAACCATTGCTCTAGGGTACTGTCTTGGGCTGGTTTCTCCAGGGAATACGGTAGGTTTGGCGGTTCACCTGTAGGACTCTCGCTGGGGAGTGCTCTTCGGAACGCACGTGGAAGGACTCAAAGGCGCAGGACTGGGAGTGAGAGAATCTGAGCTGCAAAGGAGTCACAAAGGCACTTCTGCTCTGGGGCTGGGTGGTCCTTCAAGTTGTTCCAAATTGCTGTAAGGAGGCTTGGCCTCACGCCCCCATGCTGGCTACAGGCTGCCCCAGGAGGGGCTTGTCCTGGGCAAGGCAGCTCCTTCAGTAAGAGCAGTTCCCTGAGAGGAACTCAGCTGTAGCTCAGCAGTCGATGCCCTCAGCAGCCACGGGACCAGGGCCTGGTCCTGAGGGCTGGGCCGGGGATGCCCACAGCATCGCAGGCACATTTTAACTTACTAGCTTTTGCTTAAGTGTTTTAAAGTTGCTGGTGCCAGCTTCTGCTCCCTTCTGCACTATGAGAGTCTGTATTGCTATTCTTCCATTCCACATTTCCATCTTCGTCTTCCCGGACTATTTTCTGGGTAATTTCTCTGGTCTTTCTTGATGTGCAAAAAAATGATCTCTTTGGTTGTTTTAATCTTTTTAAATTTTATTTATTTTTTATTGATTTCAGAGAGGAAGGAAGAGGGAGAGATAGAAACATCAATGATGAGAGAGAACCATTGATTGGCTGCCTCCTACATCCTCCCCTACTGGGGATTGAGCCCACAACCTGGGCATGTGCCTTTGACTGAAATCAAATCCGGGATCTTTCAGTCTGCAGGCCGATGCTCTATCCACTGAGTCAAACCAGCAAGGGCTACGCACACTGCCTTTTAGAGAGAGTGGAAGAGAGGAAGGGGGTGGGGAAGAGAGAAGGAGAAACATGGATCTGAGAGACACATCTACTGGTTGCCTCCTGCACTTACCCCCACCAGGGCCGGGATCAAACCTGCAACCCAGATACCGTAAGTGCCCTTCACTGGGAATTGAACCTGTGACCCTTAGGTGTGCAGGACAACGCTCTAACCACTGAACCCACCAGCCATGGCTGATCTGTTTTTTTAAATCCTCATCTGAAGATATGTTTTGTTGATTTTTTAAACTTTTTTTTGGGGGGTGGTGGTGAAGAGAGGGAGAGAGGGAGGGAGGGAGCGAAGGAGGGAAGGAGAGAAAAAGAGAAACATGGATGTGAGAGAGAAAAAAACATCAATTGGTTGTCTCCTTATGTGCCCCAACCGGGGATCAACCCAAAACTTGGCCTCGTACCCTGACTGGAAACTGAACCCACCACTCTGCAGTGTACGCGATGACGCTCCAACTGAGCCCCAGGCCAGGCTGTATCTGCTTCTTAGAGTCATCCCCCCCACCCCACCCCAAGGATATTGCCAGCCTGGAGCCCCCTTTCTTTTCTCTTCTCCCCTCTTCCTTCTCTTATTCTTGAATCTTTATTTCAGAGGATTTTATAAAATTATTGCAACAACAGTACCTTCTAATTCTCTTAAGGTTTTCTTTTTTAGTTTAAATATTTGATTCATTTGTCCTGAGCATCATTAAAAATAGACCAGGAGTCCAGCTGGCATGGCTCAGTGGTTGAGCGTTGACCTATGAACCAAGAGGTCATGGGTGATTCCCCATCAGAGCGCATGCCAGGGCTGTGGGCTCAGTCCGCAGGGTGGGGCATGCAGGAAGCAGGCAATCAATGATTCTTTCTCATCACTGATGTTTCTCTCTCTCCCTCTCCCTTCTTCTCTGAACTCAATAAAGATATATTAAAGCCCTAACCAGTTTAGCTCAGTGGACATAGTGTTGGCCTGCAGACTGAAAGGTCCCAGGTTTGATTCCAGTCAAGGGCATGTACCTTGGTTGTGGGCACATCCCCAGTAGAGGGTGTGCAAGAGGCAGCTGATCGATGTTTCTCTCTCATCGATGTTTCTCTCTATCCCTCTCCCTTCCTCTCTGTAAAAAAATCAATAAAATATATTAAAAAAAAAAGTTAAAGCAGATGTTAAAAGTCTCTTTTGCTTCACTCATATCCAGAATCTTTTATAGACAAGCAACTGTAATCCCCAAGGCTTTGTTCATGGGTAAAAAGCAGAGAGAGCGCGCCTAAGGGCCTGGATGGGCTGTGGTGCTGGCTGAGTGAGCCAGGCACACTCCCTACTCCGCGCTTCCTCACCTGTGAAGCACAGGAAGTCCCGATTGCCTCAGAGGGCGTGGTGGGGACGAGGTGATAAATGCACAAGGCCTGGCACAAAACAGACGCTTATAAAGAACATCCTAGTGATAGTGACGGGACTTGCCCTTGGCAGTGCCGCAGCCGGGAACAGAGCCCTGGGTCCGAGGCTGAGCCGCACCTCTGGGCGCGCTAAGTGCAGGCGACGGTGTTCTGTGCTCTTACCTCCTAGCATTGGGGAGAGGACTGGCCTTTTGCAACTGAGCCACAGTCCTCAACGATTTTCTCCCCCGATGGTGGATTATAGGAAAGGAGAGGGAGGTGAGAAAACTAGAAGACTGCATCATGAACCAGGCACTCAATTTCAGGGACGCCCCTTCCAAGCCTCCTCTCCGCCCTCCTATCCCGGCTGTCACTCCCAGCGGGAGTCAGGTGGCTCTGGCCCGCTGGCCAGCCGAGGACACGGAGGCGTGTGAGAGGTCCGCCATCTTAACCTGTGGGCTGGCTGGGACAGCTCCCCTCCGGCCGTATGTGTACTTTATGCTCATCAGCCGCGGGCTCTGGCTCTTCCCCTCTCCTCTGGGCTTCAGGGACTGGGGCCTGCAAACCACACTCCTAGCTTCCCTTACAGCTGCTTTTCCGTCCCCCCCCTCCCCTCCACGGACGGCACTCTGGCAGGAGCAGCGAAGTTCCAGGTGTGTCTCCCGCCCCCCACACATCCCAATGTCCCTGCAGGGCAGGGATGGCACCTTCTCAGTCCCCCGTAACCCTAGCCGACTGACGAGTGGTGAGCAGAGGGGGTGAGGGAGCTCCCACCAGCCGGGACCTGGCAGCACCCCAGTCTCATTTGCCAGCTGTTTCCTTCCTCTCTGTGCACCACATATGGAGGAGGGGGAGCAGATGGGCCCCCAGGAAAAACACACAGAGAACTGAGTCAGCACAAGTCAACTCTTAAATACTTAATTCCCATTTATTTAAAGTTCATCCGTCTGTGTACACTATTTATATTAAAAACACAGGAAACGGGGGCTCCTAGCAAAAATATACATTTCCATTTTGGAGATTGTTCAGTCACAGAGAAGAGCCGTCTTCTCAGCACGAGAGCGGGGAGCGGGCGGGCACAGCCTCTCCCTCACAGTGCTGGCCCCGGTCAGCGTGGGGAGGATGGGAGGGCAGCCGCAGGGAGTGGTCCTGGGCACGGAAGGCACAGCGCGGCAGGACGGCCACTGGCGTGTCCTCTCCAGGGCGTTTCCTCCCAGAGCTGCGGCCGGACCGCAAGGCCCCACCCGGAGGAGCAGACGGACCAGGAGCCTGGGCTCTGCACCAGGCTCTGAGACCCTGCCAGCCTCCTCCCTGGCAGCAGCCTTGGCCTCTGGCCCCCTCCTCAGACAGCTCGCCAGTGGAGCCTCAGCCCTGTCTGCAGCAGGTGGGCGCGGAGTGCCCCTGCGGAGGGGAAGGGAGGGGCCGGGCACCAGGGGCTGTGCAGGGCGCTCCTGGAGACCAGCTGGCTGAAGACGGAGGGAGGGGAGCAGAGCTGTGGGGACAGATGGGTGTCTCAATCAGCAGGACCAGTTATCCCTGCACCTTCCCATGAGCGGGTGCTGGGCTGACACAGCAGGATGCCCCTGCGGACCAAGGATGTGGCCCAGCCCTGGAGCAGGGGCCCAGCCTGCCCGTCCACCTGCAGGCCCCTGGGCACGCAGCGCCTCGAGAAGGGTGTGGAACCTGCAGATAAAGTGAATCAGTGCTTGTGGTGTGCAGCGGAGGGGCAGCCCCAGGAGGGAGTGGCATGAGTAGCAGTGAGCTCGAGCCAGTGCCAGGGCCGATAGAGACAGGATGTCATCGGGGTGAGGCCAGTCCTGGCCCTGGGGAGGGGCAAGGGCTGTGATGTCGACCGGAAGGAGGTGGCGAGGCTGCTGCAGGCTGGGGGGGAGGGTGGGTACTGGGGGAGGGCAACCCTGAGGCCTGCTCACTGCTTCCCCGCCAACCTGCACCTGCCTGGAGGCTCTCGCCTCTTTGTGGGGTGTGGGGCCCCCACCTGCAGGGCACCCACCTCCTTCCAGGCTGGCGGAGGCCCCGCAGCGGCCAGCGCAGGGGGCCATCAGCAACACTGGCCCGGGTGACCAGTGAAAAGACCAAAGAGGATGTTGGTGTGAGTGGGGCTGGGGTACGTGGCCGAAGTGGGGTTGGCTGGGTCAGGGCTGCCAGCCTCAGGGTGGGGGTGCGTGACAGTCTCAGGGAGGCATCCTGGCCTGCAGGGCAGGGACCCGGTGACAGCCCGGGTCCTGCTCGGCTTCCCCGGGAAGCCGGCCCGGAGCTTAGTGTTTCTTTGCGCAGCTCCAGCCTGGCTGCGAGGGCGGGGCGGTGAGGCCTCTGCCTCTGCGTGGGGGCGGGGCAAAAGCAGAAGTCCTGTCCTGTGCTGCTGGTGAGATAATACAAACTGTCTCACAGGAAGACAGAGGGACAGACGTGGGGATGGGGAGAGGAAGGGCCAGGGAGGAAGGAAGAAAGGGGAACTGAGGAGGAGAGGGAGGAAGGGTCCATGGGGAGTGAGGCATGGGTGTGATCGCAGGAGTGTGATCAGGCGCCTGTTGAGTGCGCCCGTGGCCAACGGGGAAGTCCCATGTGGCCCCGTCCAGCGCTGTCCCTGCCCCTGGTTCTCGGCCCCGAGGCCTGCTGGGAGGCCCCGGTGTGCACCTCAGTACATGTCCTTGTAGATCTCCTGGAGCAGGGGGTGCAGTGAGGTCTCCGTCTCGGTCTTCTTGATCCGCTGCATCATCTGGGCGTGCTCGGTGACCAGCTGCCGCAGGTCGGCCATCTTCTGCAGCAGCTTGGGGAAGAGGTACTGGGCGTCGGGGTGGTTGGCGTGCAGGTGGAACTCCAGGGCACGCAGGATGGTGTCCTGGATGGCCTCCACCTGGGGCACGTTCATGAGGCCCGGCCGGTCTGTGGGGACACGGGGCCCAGGTGAGGGAGGGGGCAGGCACGCCGGGGTCTCAGGTGGCAGAGGAGCACTGGCAGGGGGACCTGGCTCGGGGCACAGCAGGCCTCCTGGTGGTGACAGACCCGAGGCCGTCCTGCCAGGGACACCCCCTCCTTTGTTTTCCTGGCTCATTTAGTCTCACGGCAGCTCGGCCTGCATTCACTCCCGGCTCTCCCAGGCGAGTGGTGAGGCCTGGGCGGTTTCCTCACCTGCGGACTGGGGATAATGGAGGCGCCTGTGCGCAGGGGGCTGTGCGGGTCATGGTTATAATCCGGGACAGGGAACTAGGACGGTGCCCGTGTGATGTAAGCCGGAGTCAGCACAGTAATTATTATTATTGTGCTGGAATGCAAAAGTATCGGTAAAACAGGTAAAACACAGACTTCTCCTCCACCAGGAGCAGCCCCAGCAGATGCTGGCCTGCGTCCCTTTGGTCTCTCTCTCATCTCCATCCACCCAAGGCAGCGCGGGCCCTGCACGCCCGGCGGTGCCTCACGCCCCACGGCGTGCGGCCTCGCTTACCTCCGCACAGAATGATGGCGGCGATGAAGAGAGCCAGGTCGCTGTCGTCCAGCTCCAGGGCGTTGAACTTGACCGCAAACTCAAACTTGGGCTCGATGATGTCGCTGAAGGGCTTGCGGAGGCTGCGCAGGAACTCGCGGGTGACGAAGCCGGTGCCGTTGGCCACCAGCAGCCCGTCCTTGTTGACGATGGAGGCCAGCATGGCGAAGATGGCCTCGTGCACGCCGTACTTGAGCAGCGTCACCTGGTCGTTGAGGAAGAGGCTGCCGAAGCTGGGGATGCTCTTGGCGAACTCGGTGAGCTCGCGCACCGTCTCCACCGTGGTGCACTGGCAGCGGTAGAAGACGTGCACGCTGATCTCCTTGTAGGGCGGCAGCCCGTTCACCAGCTGCTTCCACACCAGGCCCTTCTCCGCCTGCCACAGCGTCTCCATGTCGTGGATCACAAAGGGCTGAAAACCAGGCCCAGTTGAGAGCCAGGCCTCGGGACCCCCGTGCGCCCCCCGTCTTCCCTGCCCGCTCCGGGAAGTTGGGGGAGGGGGGAGGCCCGGTCTCCCGGGAGCCTGGAGGGCGGCAGGGCACTCACCGCGGTGTGGCTGGTCTTGCCGGTGAGGATGCCGCGGGCCTTCTTCTTGGTCATGTTGAAGTTCTTCAGGTAGGCGCTGTAGATGTGCTTGGAGAAGGCCTTCAGGTCGGCCACCTGCGGGTTGTGTTGACCCCCTTCACTCGCCGTCAGCCCTGCCACCAGCTTCCTCTTCTCGGCCTCTGGCATCCGGCCAAAGCGGATGGCTGCAGGAGAGCAGGGGAGGAGCAGGAGTCATGGAGGAGTGCATGCAGGGCCAGCACCCTAACCTCCTCATCCTGCAGGGCCAGCGGCCTGACAAGTCCTAGAGGCAGCCCGCTGGAATGTTGGGGGCCCTCCAGAATGTAAGCTCCAGGGGCAGGGGTCTGACTGTCTGTCCTGTTCAGTGCCCACACACAAAGGCCCTAACTCGTGGAGCGCCTCGCCGTGGCCCAGAGGGGTGCGAGTGGCCGGTGGAAACAGTCTGGGCAGCGGCCTGTGCCCGAGCCCTCGCTCCGCAGCTTACTTGCCTCCAGACTTCAGATGGGCAGCTCCGTCTTCTTTTTTTTAAAAAAATATATTTTATTGATTTTGTACAGAGAGGAAGGGAGAGAGATAGAGAGCTAGAAACATCGATGAGGGAGAGTCATCGATCAGCTGCCTCTTGCACATCCCCCAATGGGGATATGCCCGCAACCAAGGTACATGCCCTTGACTGGAATCGAACCCGGGACCCTTCAGTCCCCAAGCCGACGCTCTATCCATTGAGCCAAACCAGTCCTGGCTCCGTCTTCTTTCTAACCAGAGAAGCGGGGCTGACACTTAAAGCTCAGTCAGAGCAATTAGGTAAAATTCCCTTGTAAGCACTTAATTGTCATCCTTAGTAACAGAACGGGGGAAAAAAATCTGGCTTCTCTCGGAGAAAAAGCGAGAATAAGTCAGCCCTGAGAGCTCTTGGGGAGTCCCCTCACTTCAGCCAAGTAATGGGGCCCCGGCAGACACAGGAGGGAGGGATCAAACCACAGACCCCAATCCCATCACTAGGAAAAGTCAGCGGACGGAGACTCAGATACTGCCGCCCTCAAAGCTGCAAGGCAGTCAGTGCGTCACCCGGGGGTGAAGACAGCGAGGCTCTCCCTGTCCTCTGGGGGGGTGCCCAGAGGGTAGAGGGGCAGGTGGGCTTTGCAAAGTCCTCCTCTATGGGGTCTGAAGACGAGATGTGCCAGTTGCCAGGAGCCTGGAGCACAGGGGGGGCTGGCCTCCAGGAAACGCCTGCATGCTCCTGGCAGCTGGCACGTGTGGCCGCTTGCTCCCGCCTGCCCTCAGTAACCAGGAAGGGCAGACGCCACAGGCGCTCACAGGGCCTTCCGTGCTGTGCCAGGCGTGAGGTCCTGGGAGCTGGGTCAGTTCCTGCTTTGTCTGGGCCAGAGAGGTGGGGACAGCCCGGCCTGGCACCCCTGGGGTAGGCTGTGCTGGCTCTGAGACTCGGGTCCAGATCAGCCAGATCAGCAGCGGACACAGGGGGCCATGGCGTGCAGGCACACGGAGGCGCCCCTTCTGCTCCAAGACTGGCTTCGCGGGGTGGCGGGCTCTCACCGTTGTGTGACATGCCCAGGGCCAGGCACTTCTGGAAGCGGCAGTACTGGCACTTGTTGCGGTTCTTCTTCTGGATCTTGCAGCTCCGCTCACACTTCTCATATTCCAGCTTCATGCGGATCGTCCGCCGGAAGAAGCCCTGCAGGACGGAGTACGGGGAGGAAAGGCCATGGGGAGGGAGAGCTGGGGAACCCTGGCACACCGGCTGTACTGGGCCCACGTGTGCGTGAAGGTGTAGGGACTCCTGAACTCTGGAAACAGGAGGGGAATTTTGTTGGAAGGAAGTGGGAGAAGATAAACAATTCTAAAACTCTTGAAATATTAAAAATAATATGCCACATTATGCATATTAAATATGCTTCTTTGCTAATTTGGTAACAAACTGTATCATGACTAACCTGATTTATTCATAAATGCATCTGGTTCTGTGCATTTTCTAGCTAGTGGCTTAATAACATGTGAAAATGTGATGGTGTGCGGTGAGGAGGAAGAACCCAGAAGAATGTTTCTTTTTCTCCCCTCAAAGAGCCCCTTCAGGCTTAGAGGTGCAGGAAGAAACCCCAGCCTAAGGCCCGCTCCTTTCTGTCTTTCCCAGCCCGGTCCCCAGGGGGCGCAAGAGGCCAGGGAGCCCAGGTCAGCGGCTAAGGCGCCTGGCAGGGCAGCTGCCAGGGAACCCTCCTCTCCAGCAGGCCCAGCGCTGAGGCTTGGAATGAGCCCAGGCCCTGGCGGCTGCCCAGGCAGGAATTCCGCCGTGGGTATTATCAGGGACCACTCCTGGCAGGGAAAGCCTTTTTGGCAAGTTAACTCACCATGTGGCCACAGCCCCGCCGGCCAGCTGGCACTCCCACGGCCCCTACCTTGCAGCCCTCGCACGCGTGGACGCCGTAGTGGAAGCCGGACGCCCTGTCCCCGCACACGCGGCACTCCATGTTGAGGCTGCTGCCCGGGGCCCCGTCACAGCCCGTCTGCAGCTGGTCCAGCAGCGAGGGTGGGGAGGCGCTCCGGGAGAGGTCTGCAGACACACGACACGGGCGCTTCACGCTCTGCGCCTGAGCCCTTTCTCACTCACACAGCCCCGGCTCTGCCATCCAAGAGCTGGGTGCCACGCGGGCCAACCTTTCCGAGACCAGCTTCTTTGTATGGGATGTGGGGGTGACAGCGTCTCTGGGAGGATGGCCAAGTGTCCAAAGCATCCCCAGAGCTGGCGCAGGTGTCCCAGAAATGGCAGCGCCTTCCTGGGCTGGCCGAGCCCGTGGAGAGGAGAGAGTTTGAAGGGATGGCAGGGTCTATTTATTTATTTATTTTTAAAATCTAGTTTTATTGATTTCAGAGAGGAAAGGAGAGGGAAAAAGAGATAGAAACACCAATGATGAGAGAGAATCACTGATCAGCTGCCTCCTGCACACCCCCTATTGGGGATCAAGCCCACAACCCAGGCATATGCCCTGGACTGGAATAGAACCCAGGACCAGAATTGGACCCAGAACCTTTCAGCCTGCAGTTGGACGCTCTACCCACTGAGCCAAACCTGATAGGGCAGCGGAGTCTCTTCAGATTGTCCTTAGGAAAGGGCCCTTTAGATTGTCTCTTTAGATCGGGGTGTGGAGTGTGTTTTGGGGCGATGGCAGATCCGGGAAGTCTGATTCTTGCATGGCCTGCACAGATGCTTGTAAAGGCACTCCCAAGCTCAAGTTCACTCCCACGAAACGTGCTCACACAGGAAGAGCGTAGGTGTCAGCCACACTGGCTGGCAGTACCCTGAATTTCCACGGTGCTTTTCTATGAACGTACAGCTGTTTGGACCAGGTGCTGGCTTAGCAAGGAGAGCACTTGGCATGGCAACGACTTCAGGGCACACACACGGTCGGAGACTTAGTAAGAACGGCTGGAGTCTCTTCTGAATCTCCTTTGTGCACTCAGAAGTGAGCCCTGCCCGTGGAAAGGGGCCTGCACCGAGCCCCAGCCTCTTGACCCCTCCTGTGCTGCCTTCCACACCAGTCTGCCCATCCGCTGCTCTTTGCTGTCTTCCCTGATGACCAGGAAGTGCCTGGGGCCGGGTCCACATCCCAAATCGGAGCATCGGGGTCCACATCCCTCTAGCTCCCTGGTCCGGGAATGACAGGAGGAAAGCTGCCGCCTGGCCCCCCGTCCTGGACACAGAAGGGGAGCACAACCAGACCACAGAGGGCCGCGCCTCTGCCCTCCCCGTGGGTGAGGCAGGGGTGACACAAGTTCCTGGTTCCTAACACCGCCTGCCCTGTCCCAGAGCCTCCGCCATTCCAAGGGGGATAGCCCCAAGCCCCCAAATGGGGAGAGCGAGCTCCTCCATCTCCTGGGCGAGGAGCTGCAGGGAGACTGCCGCCCGGGAGCGAAGGCTGCTTGGTCCCCGGACGGCCTGTTGCTCGGCGCTGGGCTCTGCCACTACAGTAGGGCCGCGGGCAGGTCCTCGAGCTGCCAGGGCGTCCTGGCCGGAGGGCGCCGGCCTCTCCTGGAGGCCCTGCAGCAGGGCCAGAGAGTCCCTGTAGCTGGGAGCAATGAGGCGCCGTGTAAAACCCTGCGCAGACGCTGGCCCGGGGGCTCCGGCACTTCCTGCTCTGTCTGTGGCTGTGTGCACGTGGGCTTTGTGGCTGGTTCTGTGGCTGCATGTCTGCCTCCTCTGCTAGGCTCAGAGTGTCTCGTCGCCTCAGTGGTCCCCCCTCGTGGTGCTTCCTCGTTCTCCCTGCGGCCCCGGGGGCTTGGCAGTGTCTGGCCAGGTGGTTGCTGCTGGTGCTGAATGCGCAATGCCACCCTCTCTGTTTGTTTGTTTGATGCGCCTACTTGGCCAGGCCGTGGTACCCAGTTTTTGGTCAAACATCAGTCCCGATGCTGCGGAGGTGTTTCTTCGGGGTTATTGCTCTGTGGTGGGAGCAGGCCTCCTGAAGGCAGGAGGAATTCTGTCTCCAGACTGCATCTGGGCGTCAGCAGCAACTTCCCTGGATCCCCCCTGCTGGCCTCTCCTAGAGTTTTGGCTCAGGAGTCCTCACAGCTGCCTGAGCCAAGTCCTTAAAATAAAACCCCCCATCTCCCTTCCTCGCTCTCTCTACACACACACACACACACACACACACACACACACACACACACACGCGCGTCTGGATTTGTTTCTCTAGAGAACCCTAACACAGCGGTGGTGAGGTTTATATCTCGCCTTGGGGCTTACCCGCTGCCCTCTTCAACTTCCCATACATAAAAACACGTGCTCGTTCTTCTGATCAATATTGTGATTAAGATAAACAACGAGACACACCGCTGCTGGGAACGACTGAGCATCACTCACTGTTTGGAGTTCGCGTAAACACGAGCCCTCCCCCAGGGAGTGCAGTGTCAGTGGCACTGTCTTTGGTTACAAGTTGGGCAAAAAGACACTACTGACCTTCTCCCTCCTCAGTGTGGCTGAGTGGCCCTGCTGTCTGGCTCCATTGCTAGAGGCAGACTGCTGTCTGACTGAGGGCGCGGAGGAGCCGGCAGAACCCCCCAGAGCACAGCTCTGAAGTCAGGGCCAGTTCTGCAGGGCTCCCCGCAGCCTCTTCACTCCTGCTGTCCTGGGGCTCCTCGGGGCAGCCAGCCAGCCTCGTCCACGGAATGGCTGCCTGGACACCCCAGCTAAGCATTTGCTGAGAGGACAAGGACAAGGGGAAGGACACTTTATCTTCCTCAGCCTCACACCAGGCCCTGACCTTTCTCTCGGGGTGCCTGGGATGTTCATCACTGAAAAGGGGGGGTGAAGGCAGGAGTGGGGTGAAAGCACCAGCTCCAGCTCCCCACCTCCACCCAGTTGGGGGACCCTGGGCATGTGAGTGTCCTGAGTGCTAAGGACGAGGCCTGTCCTCCCTGCCTCCCTGCGGGGAGGAGGGGGTGCTGGCAGTTCAGAGATGCAGTCAGGCCGAAGCTCTGGAGGGGCAGGAGGAAGCAGCTGTGCAGCCTTCCCGCTGTTTCAGGCTTGAGCTGACCCCATCCTCCAGGGTCCCTGAGGGGACTGTGGAGGGTAAAGTCACAGGGGACTCGTGGGGCGGGGCAGGGAACCAGCAGGTGCCGAGACCTGTGTGTGAACCAGCACCATTTCCTCCTCACCGGGCGGCCCCTGTGGGGAGGAGAAGCCTTTAGGTGAGGAGCAGGCAGGGTGAGGCCCAGCTCCTCCTGCAGCCCTGGTGTGAGATCCCCACACGGATCTGCCCAGCGCCTGCAACTGCGGCTTTTTTGTTTTTAACCTTTTAAAGAAAAGCAATGTATGGCTTTTTGAAGAATGAGAGCACTCCAGGCTTGCTGAGAAAATGCACAGGGCGTGGAGCAGATTATGGCAGATCCTCTCCACCCAGGAGCCGACTAGTGAGTCAGCCCCTCTCATCTGTTGCGTCTACCCCGTGCCTTCTATGATGCATAGGATTGTTTTTAAGTGCTTAGCTGACGGAGTGAAGATTCCTTTTTATTACTATTATTTTTGGTATTTTTGAGAGAGGGAGGAAGGGAGAAACTTCCTCCCTCTCTCAAAAGAGGGAGAGTGAGAGGGAGGCGAGTGAGAGGGAGAAATATCAATTGGCTGCCTCCTGCATGCCCCCTACTGGGATTGAGCCTGAAACCTAGGTATGTGCCCTGACCGGGGTTTGAACCCTTGACCTTTTAGTACATGGGACAATGACCAACTGAGCCACACCAGCCAGGACATACGTAAGGATTTTTAAACGATGGGATGTCCGATTTGTCAGAATGTGCTCCCCTGTCAGCACACTCAGACCTACCTTATCCTTTTCAATGACTCGAGCATTCCATAATATGGCTCTACCACAGTTTACATAACCAGTTCCCCACAGATGGGCACTTGCCAAGTTTTGCTTTTATGAACAGTGCTGCAGTAAACAAGAGCGGACATCTCCGTGCACACTGAGCCAGTGTTTACGGGGACACACTCCCGGGAGGGGACGCAGGGCCCAGGGGACACACATGCTAAGTGCTGGCTGCTGCCCTCCATTCCCGCCATGTCCTACAGGGCCGTGTCCTCACGCTCTGGCCAGCACGTCCCCTCTGCCAGTCCCACATGAAGACACCTTTGATCGGGGAGACTGAAAAATGTTTTGTGTTTTCTAGCCATTTGTATTTGTCCTACTGAGAACTGCCTATTTCTGCTTTTCTGTGCTCGGCTTGTCTTGTACTCTGTGAGAAGTTGCCTATATTACGGCTTTAACATATGGTAATTATGTTAAACAACCCCGCCCTGTTTCAATTACTGCACAAGGAAGTCTTTTTATCGCCACTTCATTGATTTATTGATAAACGGAATCCATCCAGCACAGGGTGGCTGGGCAAATTCTTCCCTACACCCCACTGATAAAACCGCAGATGCTGTCACGGAGCCACCTACCCTGCCTGTGGGCCCAGGCTCGCTGGTCTGCATGTGAACAGCAGGGACGGGTAGGAAACCCCAGGGCAGGACGTCAGTTTGCGGTGACTTCCACCTGCTACAGGGCCAGGGGAGGCAGCGAGGCCACAAGCCCGTGCCCTCCCCTGCCCTTACCTCTTTTGAAGTCCTCAGTGACATCACCTGCTCATTCTGAGTCCCCAGGGTCTTCCCTCTGTCTCCTCCCCTCTGCACCTGTCTCAAGTTCAAAGCAGTATGTTAGTGCTGAGGGACTGACCACGCCTGGCTAGCCAGTCCTCTCCTCTGAGAAAGGCTGGGTCCCCAAAGCCATCCCAGCCACCAGCCAACCCACAGCGGGGTTCCCCTCAGGTCGGGGATACCTTCTCTCAGGCCCTGAAATCACACGTGCCTACGCTGGCCACTCCTGGGTGTCTGGGTGGGGTCAGAGGGCCTGGGTGATGGCTCTTCCTCACCCTACCCACCACGTGCCTGGAGAGGAAGCTCTGAAAAACCCAGGACTTGCTTTGTTGAAAGCAGTGTGGCTCAAGGATTCGGGCTCCCTTAGTGCAGCCACGGCAGGAGCCTGTCCTGCCTCAACAGTGCCTCCAGAGCCTCAACTGTGTTACTGATTTTTAGAGCGAGGAGGGGAGTGGAAGAGGAGGGAGGGGTACATCAATGTGAAAGTGAAATATATTTCTATTGGTTTGAGGGAGAGACAGAAACATTAATGATGAGAGAATCATTGACTGACTGCTTCCTGCATGCTCCCTATTGGGGATCCAGCAGGCAACCACTGCAGGTGCCCTGACAGCAAAAGGAACTGGAAACCTGTTTTGGTAAACAGGACAACGCCCAAGCAACTGAGCCATACCAGCCAGGGCCCCTCCTTAACTTTTAACTCTGAAACCGCCTGCCTCCTTCCCTCAGGCGGCACAGGGATCCAGAGCCCGTCCTTCTGAGACAGGCCTGCTGCTCTGCCTTCAGTCACAGCTGCCGCAGGATCTCCATCACTGAAACCAGCAGCAAGGCCAGGCTGTCCCCTCCTGGCACTATATCCTGACCCCGAGGTCCTCCCCGGGGGAGCGGGCAAGGCCCAGCGCTGTGATGGCACTCAGGCAGCTGGCACAGAGCAGGGTAAGCCAGGGGCTGAGAGCAGTGGGGCCGGGTGCCCTTGAAGGTGGACACAGTGCCCTGATGAGATGATGAAGATGCTGACAGACAGTACAAGGCACCAGAGAAACCTGCCTACATTGCTGCTGAAATAAGAGGAGCTAAAAACTGGCTGCACAAAAGTGATGTTCGTTACCGTTAATCACAGCAACTGCTCAGTACTGATGCCAGACAGTGCAGCTCGATGGTGCGTACAATCAGCACCACACAACTGAGCTGTGTGTTCTGAGTGATCATAACAATCACAGCTACAGGGATCTTTCCAGTGTGTGGTGGCTAATCAGATGGGCCCCTTGCAGTAGCAGTGGTGGAACAACCATGACAACATGCATGACACACGCAAATTTCAGTAACTGTCACAGAGCCCACTCTGCACCCCAGGGATTCTGCCTGGTGTCCGGAGAGAAGTGGTGCCCGGCCCACAGTCTGCAGCTGCTGAGCAGCACAGCGGGGCCGGAGCCAGGCGAGCGGCTTCAGCACCACCAGAGCCCAGGACTGCTCCTCTGCACTCCCCCCGCCTCCTCACCTGTGCAGCTGCTGGAGGGAAGCGGGTGCTCTGGCTCTCCATTGAGCTCTGCGGCTCCTTGTGTCTGTGCCACTTCCTCTTTCTCCTCCTCTTCCCGGACCTCAGGGGCTTCCTCCGGTGGCTGCTCCATGGCTGATTTCCCCTCGGCGCCACGCCTGCAGGCCCGGTCATAGCTCCGGCATCATCTGGGTCTGGACGCAGATGGACCCCAAGGCAGTTCCGTCAGCCTGGGCAAAGGGGAAGACAGGAAGAGGATGAGAGGGCGGTGAGAGGGGCCATGACTCAGAGCCATCCGGGGCCAGCAGAGCAGGAGCACCTCACCTGCAGGCTCTCCCTCGGTCTCCACTCCTCGCATCAGGTCACTTTCCCTCGCACCCTTTGCCCACTCGCTCTTGCAGCAGGTCTGTGGGGCTCAGAGCAGTTCCTATCACTCAAATGGGGTGACACAGCCCTCTGCTCCCTTCCCCTGCCTCCTCTGCAGCATCCTGCGCTTTGAGTTCCTGCGGCTTCAGGAGACACACGAGAAGGCCTTGAGGGGCTTTTCCAAAACCCGGTCTCCCGGGAGATCCTGCTACGGGTCACATCTCCCAGCCCCTTCCTCCGCACCAGTTCCCAGGGCCCAGAATCACTGCCCTCCAAAGCCCCTTCCTGAAGGAGGCGCTGGGGCAGATAAAAGGCAGGAGCTCCCCCGAGGCTCGCCACAGCGACAGCAGGTCCGCAGAGCCATCAGGCAAGGGGAGACACGCTGTCCTGGCATCTCCCAACCGGTGGGTTCCTGGATGGTGACCCCATGGTTACACCACCAGGAGGAGATGGTTCTAAGACCCTGAAACTAAGATATTGTTACAAATGCCACAGCTAGAGGGGTAAGCGCCGGAGAGAGTCTTCCCGGCAGGGAACGGTGGGTTTTGGCCAGGGGAGATGGTAGGGAACTCGATAAAGCTTGAGAGGAGACTTGGAGGCAGCACAGTGGGAGCGGCGAGGCGTCCTGTGGGCTGGGGAGTGCGGTGCTAGGAGCGGGGACCTGGCAGGGTGGCGGGAGGTGGTTGTGCCCAAGGCAGGTGTGCTTCAGTGCTTCTGTCCATGTCAGGACAGGCCGGAGGGTCAGGAGCAGAGAAGACCTGCTCTAGAGATTCAAGCACCTGTGAAACCCCTTATCCTGAGGTCCCACAGGCACTCAAACTCAACCTGTCCCAACAGAACCCCCGTCTTCCCTCACTCCCGCTTCTCCGAACCCCCATTTCAGTGACCCACACGCCCATCTACCCACTGGTCAGAGCGAGAGAGGAGCCACGGAGACTCGCCCTCTCACTCCCCCGCCCAGCCTGCAGGGCTGCACTGGAGCAGCGGGAGTGTGATGACCGGACGGCTGCACTCCTCCCAGAGAGCCTCGGGCTGGGAGCAGCTTGGACATTTTTGTTTTAATTCCCCTGGTGATCCCTTCCCATCAGGCATTCCTTCATCTTCCCCTGCCTGGACTGACACAGAACCTCTCAGCTGGTCTCCCGAAGGCTGTCAGTCTGAGAGCTGGGGAGCTGGACACCTGTAATTGGGGCCCCTTGTTGATGTGACAGCCACAGGAAGGGATTCAGCGCTCCAAGGGAGACAGTGACACAGCAGGGAAGGACAGAGGAAGAGGCACCAGAGCAGACAATGGGCAGTGGCCAGAGGCAGGACGGACTCGGGACAGCTTGGCGTCTCAGAGCCAAGAGAAGGGCTGTTTTTCAGGGGGAAGGGGTCAACCGGCTCAAATGCCGCCGCGTTTTAAGGGCGATAAACCGATCCCACTGGATTCAGTGACTGTGAGGTCATCAACGACCTCGAGAGACAAGTTCCAGCCAAGTGGTTGGGATGGAAACCGGGGCTCTCAGAATTAGTGCTAGCGAGGAAGCTGGGACAGTGGGCGGAGATTAATTTTTGGTGACTATGTCAGGGGAAGAAATGTATACACACTAGACTGAGAAAGCAGCAAAGCTGGGGAGAGGTTTTTCATAATAAAGGAAATTCAAATAAGCTGTGGGCAGAGGAGAGGTCTGTGGGAGATTCAAGGGGGAAGCCAGGGCAGGATGACTAGTGGGAAGGGAATGGTTCAAGGGTCTAGGATGAGGGAAATACAAAGCAGCATCACAGCAGTGTGTATGTCTCTCTGTGTATGTATGTATGTGTGTATGTGTGTGTGTGTGTATATGTGTATGTATGTGTGTCTCTGTATGTGTGTATGTGTGTATATGTGTGTGTTTGTGTCTCTGTGTGTATGTGTGTGTGTGTGTGTGTGTGTGTGTGTGTGTTTGGGGGTGGGGGTAAAGGTCACATGGAATGGCCTCTCTGTGAGAGTGGATGATGGGACTTGAAGAAAGCAGAGGGCTGGGGGAGGAGAGACAGTCTGGCAAACATGATAGGGAATGAGCTGGAAAAGAATGAAAAGAATTAAAGGAAAGCCAATATAACTGAAACAGGGAGGTACTGGCACTGGAACAGACAATCAATAAAGAGAATACAGAAGTCTATAAATAGATGCAAACACAGGGAGCTTTAATATGTTATAAAGATAGCACTTCAAATCAAAGGGGAAAGGTGGATCCTTCAATAAATGGTATGTACTGATCCCTACCTTACATCTTATACTGAGATAAGGCCCAAACAAGTCAATGATTTTGAAGTTAAAACAAACATACACTATACCAGCAGTCTGGAGATGGGGAGAAGAGCTAAGAATGACACAAAACTTTATGAGTTAAAAGAGTAGGGTAAAGCCGGGACCGGTTTGGCTCAGTGGATAGAGCATCGGCCTGCGGACTGAAAGGTCCCGGGTTCGATTCCAGTCAAGGGCATGTACCTTGGTTGCGGGCACATCCCCAGTGGGGGATGTGCAAGAGGCAGCTGGTTGATGTTTCTCTCTCATCGACGTTTCTGACTCTCTGTCCCTCTCAATTCCTCTCTGTGTAATATCAATAAAATATATTAAAAAAAGAAAAAAAAAGAGCCGAAACCGGTTTGGCTCAGTGGTAGAGCGTCGGTCTGCGGACTGAAAGGTCCCAGGTTCGATTCCGGTCAGGGGCATGTACATTGGTTGCGGGCACATCCCCAGTAGGGGGTGTGCAAGAGGCAGCTGGTCGATATTTCTCTCGTCGACGTTTCTAGCTCTCTATCTCCCTTCCTCTCTGTAAAAAAATCAATAAAATATATTTAAAAAAGAAAAGAAAAGAAAAAGAGAAAAAAAAAAGAAATATACCAGCTGTAAAATATTTAAAAAAGAGTAGGGTAAAGATTAATAAGTTTGATTACAAAAAACAAACTTTCTACATAGTAAAAAAAAAAAAAAAAAAAAAAAAAAAAAAAAAAAAAAGTAAGAAAAAAACATAATAAATTGAGAAAAAGATTTGCAGCTCTCATCAGATAAAGGGCTAGTTTCCCTAAATCCTGCAAATTAATAAGCAAAAGACCAGCAATCCAATAATAAAATGGGCTGAGGTATACAGAGCTCAGCTGGTGGCTCAGTTGACTGAGCATTGTCCCATGCACCAAGAGGTGGCTGGTTCGATTCCTGGTCAGGCACATGCCTGGGTTTTGAGCTCAACCTCCAGTAGGGAACATGCAGAAGACAGCTGATCGATATTTCTATTAGCTCATTGATGTTTCTATCTCATTCTCTCCTTCTCCCTTCCTCTTTCTCTAAAAAATAAAAATAGAAAAATAAAAAAATCAATCAAAATGTATTTTAAAAATGCATACAGAAAAGCTATACTTGTGGCTCTTAAATATGTGAAAAGATGCTCATCATCATTCATAAAAAGAGAAATGTAAATGGAAACAACAGTGAAATACACTCTTTAAGATCAGATTAAAACAAATGCTAATGCATTGTTGCTAAACACGTGGAAATATAATCTCACACATCCCCGTTGGAAAGGTAAATGGCACAACCTCTAAAGAGGCTAATTTGGCTATATCTATCCAAATTACAAGCACACATGACTTTTGACCCAGAAAAACCACTTGCAGCTTGTCACATAAGCTATACTTCCACCAGAGCAAAATAACACAATGTATTAGTACAAGGTTACTCATTACAGTATTATTTGACTAGTACGAGGTGGGCAACCATCTCGAAGCCCACTAACAAGGGCCTTATGAAATAGATCATGACACGGAAACATGCAGCTTTATGCAGCCACAAAGAACACCACCACCATGGACTGGCAATGGAAGTCAAACACACAAGGAAAATTTTCAAAGGTAACAAGATACCATACACAGGAACATGTAACTTCCAAATTATTCCGGCAGGATGGGGAACTTAGAAGTCATGTGGAACGCTAGCTTCCGGCCTGAGAAAGTCTCACAGACAGGACTATGGAGACAGAACACCTAAATGCAACGTAGGATGGTGCATGGGGTCCTGACACAGAGGAGAAGCTCCAGACAATCCTGCTGAGCGGAGTGGATGGCGTTGTCCTGTGCCCATCTTAGTGTTGGAAGGGGCATGCTGCCATGTCTAATGTCGATGTCGGGGAAAGCGGACGACACCCGAGGAGCCCGGTCACTGTTCTGCGGGGCTGCGGAACCAGCCCTGAGTGCCCACCTCTGACTACTTGTAGGTGAACACATTAAAGGCCTGTTTTCCATGGCACCGCCTACAGCTGAACACAGTCCCAAGTGAGACAGGACAGAAGGAGCCTGAGCTGCGGAGAGTGGATTGTGGGGAGGGGCTGCTGACAACACTGGCAAAGGACCTTGGCCACCTCCAAGGGCAGTCTGTAACTCTAAAGAGATCAGCTTTGTCCAAATCACTAGGACCAGAGACACTGATTCTTCGTGTTTCAATAAACCGAAGCATCTGGAGGTGAGGGGCAGGGGCTGGTGAGGGAGGAGACCCTCAGCCAGGCCACACCTGAAAGGCTGCGGGAGGGTCCTGAGGAGAAGCATCCAGAGGATGAGCAGCTCGGTGACAGAGGGCCAGACAATGTGATGTCTGGAAGCCTTGAGCTCAGTGGTGGCACTGGCCAGAGGGGTGAGGGGACACGGGGAAATGCACATCAGTGGTGATCAGGGCCAGTGAGTGGGGGACATGAAGATTTGGGGTTTCCCCTAGCAGGTAGAAACAGAGCAGCAAAAACTACAACACTGCCTTATGGAGATACTTGTCAAAAAATATTTTCTCACACACTGCCTCATGACCTCTGCGTGACCTTGGGAGATGGGAGGCAGAGTTCATTGTCATGTCTGAATCCTGGAGGGCGGGGGAGGCACCTGCTGGGTACATGATAAACAGGCCCTGCTCCACCCTCCGAGCCCAAACGAGAGCCTGTGTGCCCCCTGGGCAGATGGGAGAAGTGACAAAAACCCAGGCCTGCAGAGCCTGACAGGTGTCCTTGCAACACACCAGAGGATGCCGTCGACGACCATGGGGTTTCGGACACATGGAGGGGCAGCCTGGCTAGGCCTTGGCGATCTGTGTGCCCGAGACCCCTGAGCCTCAGCTTCTGCTTCCCCACTAGCTGGCTGGTTAGGTTACCATGCTCAGGGCTACTGTTCTCTGAGTCTGGGGTGCACATGGCGGCCCCCTGTGCACCCCAGACTCTGAGAACAGTATGTGCCCAGATGTGGTCTGGGCGATGGCTGGAGTTTTGGATTCAGGGCTAGGGTTCCTGGATTCCAGCCTGGAATGTCTCTCTGGCCGTGACCTCCTAAGGACACCAGCTGAAGGGGGAGGGGAGCCGCCGTCTGGCTACTCCAAAACCCACACACATCCCTTGGGCTGTTTCGTCTTTAGATGCAACCACAGCACTGCGCCATCCCAGCCTTTTTCCGGAAGCCATCCACCAGCACCAAGGCTGCCCCACACCCACCACTGTCCTCAGCTTGTCTGGCCAGGAACTACTTTGACACCTGGCCCCTCCCAGGCCCAGGCCCACAGGCTGGATTTTCCCAGGTAGCTGCCACTCACCACTGTCCTTGCAAAGAATCCTATTCCCTCTTCCCTCTTCAGGCCTGGCACTAAAAATAGCAGCCCCGGCACTCGTTTACATTTTAGGTGGCTGCGCTGAGCAATCCTGGTCTTCGCTGTGCCCCACCCCTGCACTGTGCCAGAGCCAGGAACTCTGATCATGGCAGAGCTTCCCCCCTTAGGAGGTTGGCGCTGACCTCAGACAGGTAAGGGTCCTGCAGCCGGAGTGAGGAGGCCTGCTCCACTGCCCCTTGGGGACAAAAAGTAGTAGCTAGCAAAAGAATTTTTACCAAACAAATGCCTGGACTGCTCTGACCCTGGTGCACGAACACACACACACACACACACACACACACACACACACACGCAGCACACATGTGACCCCAGTGTTCTCATTCCAAGACCTTTTGCCCCAAGGAGCAACTCAGATGTTTTGGGAGCTAAGCGGGGGGAGGGGGCATAACTCCATTCAGTTCCCACTGGGCAGGTGAGGTTAGGAGCTTACCCCAAGTGACCCAGAGCCCCAGGGAGGTCTGGTCTAGGGCCGAGCAACAAAGCCACCTAGAGCCTTAACCTTGCCAAGTCTAGTGTCCTCAGGAGATGGAGCCTTCCTCACGCCCGCACTGGGGCTGTACTTCTGGGTGGGCTCAGGGAGTGTGCCAGGCCCCCTCACCGTGTGGCACAGCCTCAGAGCCTTGCTGGTCACCAGACCCCAGGCCTGGTCACAGCTGCAGAGCCTCGGCTCACCACCTCCATCACCAGGGTCCTTCCATTCTCCAGACTTACACACACCAGGTAGGGCCATGTGTGCACACACATCTCATCCTCACAGCCACCTGAGTCAGGTACTGTTCCCATCCCCGTTTAACTGACGAGGAAACCGTGGAACAGAGGGAAAGTAACTGCTCCGGGTCACACACTAACAGAAGGAGCAGGATTCGAGCCCAGGCAGGTTGGCTCAAGTCCCAATCACGGTGCTGTACTCCGGCGTGGTGCTGGTGAGCCTGGACCTGAAGCTGGTACGTCCCTGCCCAGCTGGGGCCCCAGGGCTGGAAGCTGCCCTTAGACCCAGCCTGGAGCCATCACCCTGAAACCTCTGTTGCGCCGCCAGGTGCTATTTCTGTCAAGAACACCCCGATCAAAGCCCTCTGGACACTCCCTGCCAGAAGACAACAGCTGTGCGCTCAAGGCAGCCACAGGCGCTGCTCCCGGCTCCCTCTCCAGCCCATCCCAGGTGCCCACAGCACTCCCCGAACACGCTCAGCCTGGAATGCTGCCTCTGCCAGCTGGGCCTGCTCCTTCACACCCACTGCACCTCCTCCTTCCGGAAGCTCTCCTTGACCGGCTCCACTGTTCCTTCCTGCTGCAGCCCCGGCCAGGCCCTCCAGCTCTGCAATTACCGCACCAAACTGCCAGTCTGTTAACGGCTCTGTCCTCACCACGTTATCAGCATCCCAGGCAGTGCCCTCTATCTTGCCAAGGTAGGACCCAGCGCCAGCACGGGGCTCAGCATTTAGTGGGTGTTCAACATACATTTGTTGAATGAACATGCAGGCTAAAAGCATTCACCACTGTCACACTGTTCTCAGTCACAGCATTTGCCACTGTGTTGATTCTCACGTATTCCTGCTGTTGAGATGCAATATCTCAGAAATTAATTCCACTGACTTTGGCGTGAGGCCTGGATTCAAACCCTGACTCTGCACCGCACCAGTTCAGGTGAAGACACCAACCCCTCCGAGTTTCTCAGCGCTAAGACCGGGATACCACCTAGCCTGAGCAGTTGTCCTAGGGAGTAAGCACGCACACTGCTTACCAGTGCTGCCATACAGTAAGTGTCCAACCAAGAGGGGCTGTGGCTGCTGCTGTTACTGTCACCGTTGGCTCATTTTAGGGACCAAATGAGCAAGTGGTATCCAGGCCCAGAACTGGACCAGCCTACTGGAATTCCAGGGACATGAGCACACAATTTCCCACTCCTTCCTTACATCCACCGTGGGAGCAGACCTGACAGGAAGCTCCCTACTCCGGCGCAGGCTTTGCTGTTCAGAGAGATGATCCAAACCCTCCTCCACTTCTCCCCGCTCCGCCCCCCACTGCACTCTCGGAGCATGCCCCTCCAGGATGGGTACCAGGAGGTGTTCCTGAGAGGTGGCCTTCGACCCAGAGGCGGGTGAGTGGGGTTACAGGGCAATGTGGAGACATTGGGGAAGGCCCTCTGAGGGAGGCTGGCACGGAAGGGCTGTGTGGCTGGCGTGCCAGGAAGGCAGAGAGGCTGGCAATGCCCGGCCTCAAAGGGTAAGTGAAGGATGGGTTTATCCAAAGAGCAGCAGAGAGCGTAGGGAGGGCTATGAAGACGATGGACAGGTTCAGAGCTGCATTTGAAAAGAATCCCTCTGGAGGACGGACTGGAGATTTTTCCGCTGGACTCGGAACTAGGGTTGCAAAGCAAGTGGGGGCACTGGTGGGAGGGAGAGGCCACCTCCTGAATCCTGGACACCTGCCTCTTCAATTCCTCGGGAGAGCCAGGCTGAGGAGCCAGGCAGGAGAGCCTCACCCGGAGCCGAGCCGCATGCTCCCCGGGGCCCTCCTGTGCCGCCCGAGTGAAGCGGCAGGGAGGGCAGGGCAGGGCGGGGCAGGGCGGGGCAGAAGAGCTCCACGGCCCTGCCTGCTGACTCCCTGGCTCAGCCTCCCAGTGCTGTTCTGATCTTGGTGACTCCCGGCTACGACCACTCCCATCTGGGAGCACAAGTGGCTTTGGCACATTTGGCAAGAGACCAACTGACTCGAAGAGCACATCCCTAGCCTGAAACTCCATCCAAACGCCTCCAACTTCTGACACACATCTCTAGGAACCCTGGGCCAGGTACGCTACTCACACCCTTTTCTTCTTAAACATCTAAGACTAGGACACCAGCCAGCCTTTTAATGTTCATGAAATAATCTCTCTAAGCTCAGGGAGAAGAATGCAGACAAAACTGAGTGTGCTGAGCACCCACAGTGCCCTCCGAGGGCAGCTCTGACCAATGATGCCTCCTGCAGGGTGTGGGGATGGAGGCTGGTGGCAAAGCAAGGGCAGTGCCCTGACAGGAGGCAGGCCCAGCCCAGGAACAACAGGACACCCAGCTGGAGGTGGAAGGCCGAGGTGCAGCAGGGCTGAGTGACTCCGGGGCCTCCCCAAGGACAGAGGGGCCGGAAGAGCCCTCAGAGGAGCCAGGACCAGCCAGGTCAGCGCAGGAGAAACTGGGCCCAAGTCCAAGCTACCCTGAAAGTGCTCGTGCCTGTAACCTGGTAATTCTCCTCACAGGAAAATGGACTAGGCTGTTCGATGCAGTGCTACTTACAAAAATGAAATCAATTTTTATAAGAATGAAATGTTGTATTAATGAAAAGTAACAGAAATATCTCAATGTCCAATAGAGATATGGTTAAATAAGTGAGGGCACCCCTAGAAAATGGATTGTTATCCAGCCATGAAACTCATGTTTTCATAGGGTATTTAGTAACTTTGGTGGGAAATATTATAGCAGAATTCAATTATATAGCAAAAACCCTATAAAAATGACTAGCGAACGAATGGAAGTTTCCATGTATGCTTAGGGCAGCAGGTGATTTACTGTTCTCATGTCACTGAATGTCCTAACCTTTCTGTGCTGGACATGCATTATCGCCATCTCACTTGACCTCTCAGAGCACGTGGTGCACTGCGGAGTCCTCCGTTACGCCTCCTCCTCTCTTGGCCCAGGCTTCCCTCTGACCTCGCTGGCTGCTCCTTAGCAATCTCTCTGCTGGAGCCAGTGAGCAATTTCCTCCTGCCCACTTAGGTCTCCTTCAATCTACACCCTCCCTGCATGACTTCATGCTCGCTCGTGGCTTTCGATACCTTCAATACACTGATGGCTCCTATATATTCTCCAGCCCAGGTTCTCTGGTATGGATGGCCAATGGTATCACAAGTCTAACACATCCAAACCAAGCCCTTGACCTCACCCCCCACCCCCTCCGCCCGCCCCCCCCCCGCCAACATCAGTCCCATCTCAGTAAATGTCAATTCCAAGTTTCTAGTTCGTCAGGCCAAAATGTTGGTGCCAGCAAATCCTTTTGGTCTGCTTTTAATAAATTCCCAGATTTGAATCACTTCTCATCACTTGCACTGCTATGACCCTGGTCTGAGTTAACATATTCTCTCCCCGCCCCCCTCCCCCCCCTTTTCTTGTTAATCCTCACCCAAGGATATTTTCTCATTAATTTTTAGAGAGAGTGGAAGGGAGGGGAGAGACACAGAGAGAAAAACATCGATGTGAGAGAAACACATCTTGGCTGCCTCCCGACCGGAGCTGAGGATCGAGCCTGCAACTAAGGTGCGTGCCCCCTTGATGAAATTGAACCCACAACCCATGCTTTCCAATAAATCATTAGTCTGGGTATTGACTAATTTGTGTTAGTTTTTTGACAATTGTGGCCTGGCACATGGTGGCAGGTGCTAAACAATTTTTGCTGAATGAGTGAATGAAAACAGCGGGCAGTCTGCAGGACGACATTCTATCCCTTAGCCAAACCGGCTAGGGGGGGTGTCTCTCTCTCTCTCTCTCTCTCTCTCTCTCTCTCTCTCTCTCTCTCTCTCGTTGTTAATCCTCACCAAAGGGTATTTTTTTCCATTGATTTTTAGAGAGAGTGGAAGGGAGAGATAAGAGGTAGAGAGAAAAACATCGGTGAGAAAGCAACACATTGATTGGTTGCCTCCCGCATACACCCCAACTGGGGCCAAGGATTGAACCTGCAACCAAGGATTGAACCATGACCTTCAGTAGGATTTAAACCCACAGTCCTTTGGTGCTCAGGCCGACATTCTAACCTCTGAACAACACCAGCCAAGGCAAGCCAACATCATCTCTTGCCTGGATTATTGCAATAGCCTCCTAACTGGCTTTACCCTCCCACCCTTCCCACCAGTCAGAATGATCCTTTTCAGTCAGATCCGCCCCTTCTGTGATCAGATCCCTCCAGGAGCTTCCTGTCCATCTGTACACCGGCCTGCGAGGCCTTCCCTCCCCCCTCCTGATACTCAGCCAGGCTGGTCTTGATCAGAGCAGGCACATTTGCCTCAGGGGCTCTGCAATTGTTCCCTCCAGCTGAAAATGTCCTACCTATTTACATGGCTGGCTGCCTCACCTCCTCAGGGCTTTGCTTAAACATGACAGTCAACCTGACCACAGTCAACCCAGATCTCCCTTGGGTTCTTCCATTTCCCTTCTCTGCTACAGTGTATTCAGTAGCTCTTGCCACTATCTGGAATAGTATGCACGCATGCATGTATACATATGTATAGAACATATATGTGTGTGTGTTTGTATAGGTATATACACATATATGTACTAGAGGCCCAGTGCATGAAAATTCATGCACTGGAGGTGGGGGGGAGGTCCCTCAGCCCGGGCTGCCCCTCTCACAGTCGAGATCCCTCAGGGGCGGGAGGCAATCCGGCAATCAGGGGAAGGTGACCCCCTCACACCTCTGCTGCTGCCACTGCCGGCAGCACAAGCCTCGGCTGGCCCTGGTTACTGGTGTGCCTGCCACCCCAGTGGGGGAGAGGGGACTGGGCACTGCCATCTTTAAGGTGGGCCAGTCCATTAGCACATTCCCTCCTTATTGGCTGTGGGCAAGGCCATTTTTGCAACGGTGTGAGGATCAATTAGAATATTAGCCCTCTATTACATAGGATATGTATTTTTAAAACTCATATGTTTACTGTTTGTGTCCCCCCCAAAAGAATATAAACCTCACAAGGCAGAGATTTTCATGTTCGATTCATACTAATCCTCAAGACAGAGGAGTGACTTGGAGATAATAAATTTGCTGGGTAGATGAATAGTTTTTATAACTGGAAAAAAGATTTCCATTCATGGACCGGCCCCATAGAGATCACCTGTCCTCAGTTGTCCAGCCGCTCTTAGCCCATCCTGTCAGATGAGAGGCTCATCGAGATGACAGTTAACAGGCAGAGCCGGAGCAGGGGACGCAGGAGTCTGGGCAGTGGCTCCCCTGCCGCCCGCCCTGCCGGGGGACTTGGGAGGTAGCTCCTTTGTCCCGGCTTCCTTTCCCCCTCGGAGGGTGCTGGCTGCGTCTGTCCCCTTTGACTCTGCAGTCCTTACTGAGCAGTGCTCCAAGGAGCCGGGTCACTCACAGGACGTGGCTCTCTGCAGGGCAGGGGGTGGGGAGGGGGCAGCTAGTCCTCAGGAGCCTTTAATGTTTACACTCCAGTCAGGGCGGAAGATAAGACCAGCACCTGCACTCTGGGAAAGGCTGTGCATAAACAGGGGAAGGGAGGAGGGAGGCGAGTCCAGAGGAGGAGGAAATGGCCTCTGCTGGAGGCCTCAAAGGTTCAAGGCCAAGCAGAGCTGGGCCATCCAGAAATGACCCAACAACTAAAATATGCTCATTAGAGAAAAAAGAGTTCAGAGAAGAAAATAAAATCAGGAAGTGGTTTATTCTGTATATACAGACTGAGGGGTGGGAGGGGGAATGCAGGCTCCTAGGCCAGGAGAGGGGGTGCAGGCCCAGAGCAGGCTGGGGAAGCAGGTCACAGCCACACACACACAGATGACTCCCATGACTCTTCACACGGGGCCTACCCCGATTCTGGCTGAACCGAACATACACAGCGTTTCCGTGTGCCAGGCATGACAGTAAGCTCCTTACGCAGCATCACAAGTGAGGACTCTGAAGCACCACGGAGGACTAAACCAGAGCAAGGGAGAGGGGAGGACGCTGATACCCCCGGAGCCTGGGTGCAGAGCCAGGAGCCGTCTGCCATCAGGGTGGAGGAGCCGCCTCGCTTTCATTCCTAAACCCCTCATGCTACAATGTGTCCGCATCCTGGCGAGTGGACCCTTCCTCCTCCCGTCCTGCCTGACCTCTGGGCACCCCGCTCAGCCCGCACCACCTTCCTCCCAAAGCCAGTGTCCCAGTGAAACCTGACTGCCAGCCTCCGGCTCCTCTGCGCCCTGTCCATCATTCCCCTTACTGCGCGGCCTCTAAACCCCAATAACCAAGAGGAAGTGGAAGTGTCGGAATAGCAATACTTTAAACCCAAAGCCTATCTTCCATCTTTTCTCCTGAGTCACTGAGAGGCCAAAGTGTCATCTAGGCGCCATCTGATGAACCCGGGGATAAGCCGATTCAGCAGGCCAGAGCCCCTGCCCAGGTTCTGCTGCAGTCCAGGAGGTGAGGAGACGGGAGAGGCTGTGCTCCCAGCCCTGCCAGCACCAGGCCAGGCCCTCCGGGCAGCCTCTCACCTCTCTGGCTCATCCTCCCATCTCTGAGAGGGATTAATATCCTGTGTCTTCCTTACAGCAAGGCTTAGAAAAACATCTGTGTTACACAGAATTCACACACCAAAAGGTTAATGGTGAGTATTTCTTAGGGGTAATTTTTATTTCTGCTCTTGTTGCTTATCTGATTTTCTTAAGTTTCCTATAACGAACATGTGCTGTGTTTAATAAGCAAAAAAAAAAAGTTTGAAAGCATGATACAAACATGAGACATCACTAGCTGAGAACAGCAGCAGCAGCAGCAGCAGCAGCCGAAGCCGCCTCTCTCAGGATGTGGCATTCTGGCCCATGGTGTCACCACGTTCCCTGCCGACCCCAGCGCAGCGGGCGGTGCTCAGGCAGACTCCCCGGCCGCACACAGCGAGTGGGAGTGGGTGGACTGCACCTCTGCCTGGCGGCCCCTGTGTGTGACAACACAGACTAGCACACACCTGCCCCACAGCCTGGGCTGGGAGGTGGGAAGGAGGATGTGAGGTGGGGAGATGGGTGGTCTTTCATAACGAAGCTGAGCAGAAGAGTCTCCTTCCAACACGGCTCGCCGTCTCCCTCGTCAAAGCTCTGGTTTCCCCTCGAGTGAAACCGGCTCAGGGGCGGGAAGCTCACCTGGTGCTGGCTCTCCTGTTTGCTTTCTGTTCTTCCTTTCCCTGCCAGGCAGCCTATCTGGCTGCTCTCTGAGGCCCCTGATAAGGGCCTAGTCAACAAACACTTGAAAGCATGAAGTCCCCAAAGAGGGCAGCGAACCAGAGGTGAGGAGAGAAAGGACAAACAAGAGAATTCAGCCTCAGGGAGCCCAGAGCAGCTTCTGAAACATCAAAGCTTCGGGAGTCAGAGTCGGCCCAGGCCCTCACCTTCCATCCTCATTCGGCGCTGCCAGCGAGCGGCTCCGGAGTGTGTGCCAACACGACAGCCTCGAGAGCTCAGCGAGGAGGCTGGTGCCACTGCCCTGGCTCAGGACCACTGGCCAGGAGGTGTGCGGAGGGAGCGCCCAGCCGGGGAAGCGCCCAGACTGGCGTGACTTAGTGATGACTTGGCGAATTCGTTTAGAAAGCAGAAGGCCTTGTCATGTTTGGTCATGTCAGCTCCCAGTCTGGATTTCAGCCCCGTCTGGCAGGAGGGAGATGGGGCTCCCACAAAAGAATCAGGGTAAAGCCCGGGCACTGCTCCCGGGTGCTACCTGGAAACACCACTTTCCTGCGAGGTCCCCTCTCCAGGGCGCTTCTGCCCTGCCTCCCTGGCTGCCAGTGCAGAGTGTGTGTGTGTGTGTGTGTGTGTGGCAGGGGGTGGGGTGGGGCCTCCAAAATGCACTGTGGGAGGAGCTAGAACTCCCAGAAGCCCCTCAGGGCCCACCCAGCACCGCCTGCTCCTGGCCAGGCCACATTGGCCCTGGCCCCGAGTTCAGCCCTGTATCTCGCAGGCAGTGGATGTGAGACAGACTCTCCACTCTGCAGCAAGAGGACAACATGGCCTAACGACCATGTCCTGACTGAGCCAGAGCCACTGTTTCCCTCAGAACAACTGCTCCGGGGAAGAAAGCATGGTGGCCTGAGGGGTGACGCCACTCACCAGGTGCTCAGCGCTCCTGCCCTTGGGGAGATGCTAACCAGGAAAATGACAGGTTGGCGGGCCGGTCGCCAGTGCAGAGGGCTGGCAGGGCAGTCCTGGAGTGCCGCCTCCATGGCCCTTGTTGGCTGCCTAAGAGCCTCCACCCAAATCCTGGGGCGTGAGAGCACGCAGGCGGTACCTCCCCACCCACAGCGACCTGCTTGGCAGGGCTCCGCGCACCTTCCCCCATGAATGCTTCCGGCCTCTCCATGCCCCCAGGGCCCAGGCAGGCCTAGGCAATACCTTCTCCATCCACCAGATTGCCCTCAGGACTCATGGGCCAACTAGGGGATCCTAGGCACTGACCCTAACCCAGGCCCTGGCCAGGTACGTGAGGCCTGCACTTCCCTGTCTGGACAGGCGGGGCTGGAGCAGCGCCAGCAGCTCGTCTTTGTAACATCCGCACGCAAGTATTTATTCCAAAGGTGGCTGAGCAGCGTCCAACTCCTGCCTACCAGTTGCCCAAGGTGCCAGGCCTTTCTAGGGGACAGCCTGCCACATGCAGGAGAGCAACGTGGGTGAGAGGGGTACCTCTCTCTCCCCTTTCTGCTTAGATCCCACAGGGGCTGGTGTTCTGCTGGGTTTTCTGCACCGGTACCTAGTGGTTGGTGCCAGCATAACGATGACCAGCCACTTCAGAGGAGGCAGACTGGCAAAAGGGCAGGTGTAGGACTTTGGCCCAAAGAGAACTGGGTTTGAATCTTAGCTTTGCTACTTACCAGCTCCGTGGCCTTGGGCAAAGTGCTTCACCTCTCTGAGGTCTACTTCCTTATCTGTGCAATGGCTCAGCTAGGGAGGTGACATGCTTATCTACAAGTCAGAGGAGAGAGATGGTGGTAGAGCTTGGTCCCAAATCCCATTTCCTGGCTCACAGGGCTTTCTTGACTATATCAGCAATTTTCAACCGCAGGAATTTTTAAAACATGCAATACCTAACTACTTAGTCAGGGGCACTGACCTCTTTTCCTTTAAATTTCCAAATAAAAAAAATGACAACAGCCAGCAAACAATAGCTGTCAGGCGTGAATGAATAAAAATTATAGATATTTTATTTTTTCAGATTAGCAAAAAAATCTATTTTTTGGTGTGCAGCATAATTTTAGTAATTAGTTTATGTGTGCCCTGATGAAAAGGGTTGAGCATCACTGCCCTACATCAAGATGTTTCCCAATAGTAGGTGCAAATGACAGAGAAATAGTCTCCTTTCCAAAATGGCCGTCAACTATCCCAAAAGTCAGTGAAGAGTTCCTTCCAAAATTCTCTGTCTTCAAACCTAACCAACCAACCCCCCCCCCCAAAAAAAACCCCCAAAGTTCTCTGCCTTAAAACGATAGCAGTCTTCATGGATACCAACTTAACCAGGTGACTAGTTAGCACCATCTTTACTGGGGCCAACTGGCACCATCAGCTTCCTGATGTGAAGCAACAGGAAGCACTCATCACCCTGTAAGCTCCCACCAAAATGTTAATGTAAATCTAATCACAGGGAAACACTCATACAAGCATGGGCTGTAGACAATCTAGACACAATGCCAAGAAAATGTAACAGCCCTGGCCAGTGTGGCTCAGTTGGCTGAGTGTCCTCCCATGCACCGAGAGGTTGCTGGTTCAATTCCCAGTCAGGGCATACGCCCGGATTGCAGGCTTGATCCCCACCCAGGACGGGGTGTGCAGGAGGCAGCTGATGGATGTTTCTCTTATACTATTTCTCTTTTTTTATTTTTCCTTCTCCCCTCTCTAAAAAATTAATAAAAACATAATTTAAAAAAAAGAAAAAAAATGTAACTGTTAGCAATTGGTGAACCTTAGTGAAGGAAATACAAAAGTTCAAAGTATTAATCTTTCAACTTTTCTGTAGCTTTGGCATTTAAAAAATGTTTATTGATTTTAGAGTGCGTAACATTGATGTCAGAAACATTAATCATTTGCCTCCCATATACACCCCAACCAGGGATCAAACCCGTAAGCTAGATATATGCCCTGACTGGGAATCAAACCCACAACCTTTGGTGTATAGGACAAAGCTCCACCCAACTGAGCCACCCGACTAGGGCAGCTATGGCCTTTGGGTTAAACAACAGAAAGAAAAAAGGCTGTTTGGCTCTTACTTCACCACCTGGCTATGAGCCAACAAGGACTCGGCTGTGTCATGTTTGGGTTTTCTCCCCAGTGCCCAGAATGTAACAACCTAAGCTCCCATGCCTATGGCGCAAGGCCTGGCACAAGAGGGATCTTAGCGTTTTCTAAGCTCACCTTCCGCAGCATTCCACAACCCAAACATCTTGTCAGCCACAGTGATTTACACAAGCTTCCCAGCAGCCACTGCCAGCGAGCCATTTACTCAGCCAGTAACTCCCACGGAGCACCCTCCATGGGTCAGGTGCCAAGCTGGTTTCCCAGACACTGTGATGGATGTGACACAGCGGCTGCCCTGCGGAGCTCACCTTACAGGTTACCTTTCAACACTCGCTTTCCTCAAATCCTGCCTTATGACCTTCTTAGCAAGTATTGCCATGCAAGACTTCTTTCCCAACTTTTCTTAGGAAATTTATGTTTCACTGAATCCCAAATTCAGAGAAAGATCCCAAACACGGACAAACTGGGAAAATGGGAAAAGGTATAATCTTCTGAGAATTAAAGCTTAACAATCAAACCTTAGAGATGTTATTGGTTTCAAGGAATCCGCTAACTTCACGTGAAAGAATTAGAAGTTAACATGCAGAGTTGAAGGCCGAAGCTGAGGTTTCTGGGAATCAGGACGGAGTGCCTCAGTCTGATCAAGCCTTGCTTGTGGCCACTGCCATGCCGTAAGTGTGTGCTCATGACCCTGTCTGCTGCTAATGGTGAGTCATTCTGCAAATATGTGTTAATATAGTAATATACATAGTGTATAGAAATCCTACAAGTAGAATTCTAAGAAGTAAGTTTGGAAACAAGTCCTTAAACTGGCAATTCTGACACGTGACTCTATTACAGTGCTGTTAACTTTCTTAGATTATTAACTTGTTAGATTATTCAAACACTACCCAATAATGTTCACTGGAATCTTCTAGCATTTGACTATTTGCTACAGAAAAGAGGGTGGGGGGGAAAGTGAGTATTGTGGAATTCTAGGACACAAAATCAGAAGCTGATCTTAATCTGAATTAGTAAAATCAGTGCCCTGGTGCCCTGGCCAGTGTGGCTCAGTTGGTTGGGCATCGTCCCATGCACCAAAAGGTTCCTGGTTCAGTTCCTGGTTAGGGCGCATGCCTAAGTTGCAGGTTCATTCCCCCACTGGGGGACGTGGGGGTTGGGGTCATGCAGGAGGCAGCCAATTGATATATATCTCTTTCTCATTGGTGTTTCTATCTCTCTATCCCTCTCCCTTCCCCTCTCTCTAAAATCAATAAAAACATATTAAATATTTGTAACAAATTGGATTTCATCAAAATTGACTTCTGCTCCTTGAAAGGCACATTAAAAGAATGAAAGGACAAGCCACCCACTAAGAATGTACTTGCAAATTGCATCTCTGACAAAAGACTTGTGTCTAAGACGGTGGTCAGCAAACTCATTAGTCAACAGGGCAAATATCAACAGTCCAATGACTGAAATTTCTTTTGAGAGCCAAATTTTTTAAACTTAAACTTCTTTTAATGCCACTTCTTCAAAATAGACTCACCCAGGCTGTGGTATTTTGTGAAAGAGCCACACTCAAGGGGCAAAGAGCTGCATGTGGCTCACGAGCCACAGCTTGCCGACCATTTGTCTAAGATACATAAAGAACTCCCCATACTTAGCAGTAAGAAAACAAACATCCCAATTAAGAAAAAGGCAAAAGACCTGAACAGATACTTCACCAGAGAAAATATACAGATGACAAACACACAAAAATGACGTGCAACATTCTTAGTCATTAGGGAAAAACACCTATAGAATGGCCAAAACAAAACAAAACAAAAGCTGACAACACCACACGCGAACAGGGTCGTGGAGAAGCTGGACCTCTCGTACATTGCTGGTGGGAAACAGCTTGGCAGGTAACCTTATTCTTATCATACACCCGTCAATCCCACTCTTAGGGATTTACCTAAGTGAAATGAAAACCTATGCTCCAACCAGCAGATGAAAGTTATTCAAAATTGCCAAAACCCAGAAACAACCTAAATGTGCCTCAAATGAAGAATGGATAAACAAGTTGTGGCCAATCCTTACATTCTGTCAATAACAGAAAGGGACAAATCCTGATACATGCAGCAACAACGGATGGCCTATACATTGTGCTAAGTGAGACTCAAAAGTCTATGACTCCATTTCTATGACATTCTGGAAAAAGCAAAACTACAGGAACAGAATAAATAATGGGTTAATGATAAGGTGAGGTTTGACTACAAAAGAGTAGCACAAGGGAATGTCATTTTACAAGGTGATAGCACAGTTCTTTATATGGATTATTTATCCGGCGATGATTAATGACTATGGATTTGCCAAAACTCAGAACTGCACACCAAAAAAGGATGAATTTTAGTGTCTGGAAATTTAAAAATAAAAATTTTAAATGTCACATTAAGAATAACTTTTACATATTAAATATCTGTGGTATTATCCTTAAAACATTAAATTATTTTTTAGGCATTCATTTTTATAAAATAAATATTTTTTATTTATTTCAGAGAGAAAGGGAGAGGGAGAGAGAGACAGAAACATCAATGAAGAGAAAGAATCATTGTCTGCCTCCTGCACAACCCACACTGGGGATCAAGCCCACGACCTGTGCATGTGCCCTGACCTTTTGGTTCATAGGTGGACACTCAAGCACTGAGCCACGCCAGCCAGGCAAGCATTAATTTTGTTATGTTCTCTTTCTTTAATATTTTCTATATCAACTATCTATATTAGGTGAAGGTAGTATTTACATGTCAATAAAACAAATAATCTTTTCACAATATACTATTCCCAAATAATAATTAACCATGCATTTACTATAATATATATATTAAAGGTCTGGTGCATGAAATCTGTGCATGAGGTGGCGGGGGAGGGGTATCTCTCAGCCCAGCCTGCACCCTCTCCAATATGGGACCCCTCAAGGGATGTCTGAATGCCCAGTAGGACCGGACCTAAATGGGCAGCTGGACATCCTCTCACAATCCAGGACTGTGGCTCCCAACTGCTCACCTGCCTGCCTTTCTGATTGCCCCTACCACTTTTGCCTGCCAGCCTGATCACCCCCTAACCACTTTCCTGCCAGTCTGATTGATGCCTGCTTCCCTGCTGGCCAAATTGCCCCTAACTGCCCTTCCCTGCAGAACCAGTCACCCCTAACTTCCCTCCTCTGTAGGCCTGGTCCTCCCCAACTGCCCTCCCTTGCAGGCTTGATCACCACCAACTGCCCTCCCTTACAGGCCTGATCCCTCCCAATTGCCCTCCCCTATTGGCCATCTTGTGGCGGCCATCTTGTGCCCACATAGGGGAAGGATCTTTGACCACATAGGGGCAGCCATCTTAGTGTGTTGGAGTGATGGTCAATCTGCATATTACTCTTTTATTAGATATGGTAGAGGCCTGGTGCATGGGTGAGGGCCAGCTGGTTTGCCCTGAAGGGTGTCCCGGATCAGGGTGGGGGTTCCTTTGGGGGGTGGGGTGGCCTGGCTGAAGGGCCTACAGTGGTTTGCAGGCTGGCCATGTTCCTCCACCAACCCAAGCAGAGGCCCTGGGATCTGGGAATTATTTATCTTCTATAATTGAAACTTTGTAGCCTTGAGTGGAGGCCTGAGCCCGCCAGGGTGTGTGGAAAGCTTGGCTTCCTCCATTGCCAGGGAAACCCAAACTTCCTACTTGGTTGGATTAATTTGCATACCCTCTCTTGATTGGCTGGTGAGAGTAGCTTGTGGGTGTAGTGGAGTGATGGTTAATTTACTCTTCTATTAGATAGGATATTTCTTTTACAGGAAAACTTCTGAAACTTTTATCACAGAAAAAAATTTACAGTTTATCATAGTCTCTCATTCTTATTTAAAAACCCATAAACACAGTGTTACAAAAGAGATGACTTTGGGAATTCCCGGGAAATTCTATGCCTTTTCCCAAAAATTCTGAAAGTGCCAGGAATCTGGCAGCACCAGTTTTGATGCTTTCCCTGATGGCCATCTTCCACCCATCTCCAGCCAGAGCCCCCTTCAATTAACACATTGTTAAGGGACTGATTTGGGGAAATTGCAAAAGCACTGACTAGACTGCTTCAGGGAGGAGATGCCAGAAAGAGAAAGTGAGAGACTGCCCTTGAGGAGGTGGGCCTACAAGAGCTGAATGGGGAAGGCCGCACAGTGGACGTTTCGGAGGGAGAAATGATCCCAATCGGGAGAAGCGGGATGAGTGTGGATAGGTGGTACGGCCTTTCTTTCAGCTGGGCCAGGGCAGGCCTCCCCCACTGCCTACAGTTCATCCTGATGGTAACCTGAGGGCAGCCTGTTCATACCTGGGCTCAGGCCCCAGAAGTCATCAGATTCTGTAACAGACTAGAGGCAGAAGGGGAAGAGATAAAAACCGCCAGTGTACTCACTCAGAGCATCCCCTGGGGCCTTGTACAGAACAACAGCTGATGCAACTCACCTTTGTCTGGAGGTGTAAAGCTGAGAGCTGACAGCCTAGGGCCAAAGCGGGAGCTAGGGGTCAGGACCACTGGCAGGTCAAACTGAGCGGGGCCTGGGAGAAGCCTGGCTTTCCCGCCTCCCTACAAATATGCAAAACCAAAGTTGGGAGATGCAACCCAAGGGAGAAGGCAGAAGGACATGGGCCTCTAGGCGCTGCTGGCCTTCCCAGCTCCAACAGCTCCACTCAGCACATGGCAGGGCTCCCTGGGCCAGAAAGAACCACATGCACCTCTTTTTTTCCCTTTCCTGCCACTTACCCCTCCTCCTCCCCCAACACTTCCTGTACCAATCAATGGGACACCAACCCCTAGTCATATGCTGAAATGCCAATGTCATCTGGTTGTCCCTCATGAGTTTCTTTTCAACCACCCACTGTTCCCTTTCCCTGACCTTGAGGAGGTCCTGACTCAGGCCCTGCCCACCCCTCTCCTGAACCTGCCTCTAGACCAGTGGTTCTCAACCTTTCTAATGCCATGACCCTTTAATACAGTTCACGTTGTGGTGACCCCCAACCATAAAATTATTTCTATTGCTACTTCATAACTGTAATTTTGCTACTGTCACGAATCGTAATGTAAATATCTGTGTTTTCTGATGGTCTTATATGACCCTGCTAGAGGTTCTCAACCTGTGGGTTGCTAAGTCCAGCCATGATCTGTCGGACCCCTGCCCACAAATCTCCCACAGCTCCAATGCCCAAAAAATAAAACCCAACTCCTTAATGTGTCATCCAAGGCCTTCCACCCTGTAGGACTCTCTTTCACATCCGGCATGGAAAGGGTTCCATTTCAGGGTTCGGGTTCTGGAGAAGGGCCACACACAAATGAAGAGACTTGAAGAAATTCAATTTGGCGACATGGGGGGCCAGGCGGTAGTTCAGCTCTAGTGGGAGAACTACTCACTGCTCTGGCCCTACCATCCCTTTTATTGAGGCTTTGGGGAAAACATCTTAGGCAAGATAAACAGAAATTTACATGTAGCCCTTAGGCAGGAAATAACAGAAACTTACATGGGACAAACAAGGTGGAGGCTGCTTCAGCTAACAATGTCTCAACTAAAGGGTGAGTGGTTAGAGCAATTAAGGTTGTTGACCAGCCTTCCTGGCTTCCTGTCAACATCTCTCTTTTAGTGAAACTGATTTGTTTCTGGCACCACCAACCTATCAGTCCAACCACAGTGGGTAAGAGCAGTAGTAATGGAGGAGAAACCAAGATGGAGGCATAGGTAAACACCTAAACTGCTGCCTCACACAATTTTAAAACTACAGCTAAAAGACAAAATGGACATCATCCAGAACCACAGGAAGGCCGGCTGAGTGGATATTCTACAACTAGAAGGGAAGAGAAAAGCACATTGAGACTTACAGAAACTGTGGAAGGCAGAGGTACAGAAGCGTGGGGAGGGCTGGCAACTGAGTACCTGGCTAGCTTTCTCAATCGGGAGGGAGACAAAAGCTCCCGACTGCTCTGAACTCCAGTTCTGGGTGAGACTCTGGGGACACAGACTCATATGGGGAGAAACTGGACTGTCTGGCAGCGAGCGAAACTCGATGGTGGCTTTCTCTCAGAGATGCTTGCAGCAATTACTGAGTGACACTGAGACCCAAGGGCCTCTTAGGGCAGGGCTTATAGGCAGCCATTCCTGTTTGCTCTGCCCTGAGACTCTGCCCCATCCAAGCTGAACTCAGAGGCTTTTGCAGATGAAGGGTCTGTTCCTTTGAATTCTAAACTTACATAACAAACTGCAGCTGAATCAGTGAAATCCAGAACATCCAAAAGAAGGCTCAAGGCCCCACAGCAGCTTGCACTGCTTCACAGCTGGAACTCATCTGGGCACCTCCAACCCCAAACAAAGAAGAGGAATCTGCAGATCTCTCTGTAGCTCCTGCTGGGTGGACCCAGGTCGAGGCTAAATTAGCACCTCCTTGGAGATCCAAGAGCCAGTATACCCAGGGGTCAGAGAGGGACCATCCAGATTACAACTCCTCAGTTCCATAAGGGACACACTCAGAGGCAGACTCAATGAGCACCAAAGCCCCACTGAAGCAAGAGTGTCTCCAGTACAGAAGTTCTTCAATCATAGACACAGCTGATCCTCACAGCCAATTAGCCTGGAGGTCAATTCCTCCCAGTGATACCAACAACAATCAAGGTTTAACTACAAGACTGTGCACACAGTCCACAAAGGGGGGCACCAAGAGTGTCCACTTCAGGTAACTGGGGAGGCTGAGCCACTGGGCCCTATAGGACACCTAGCACACAAAGCCACTCTATCAACTCAGGGAAGCAGCAAAAATGCAGAGAAAAAGAAATAGATCACAAATGAAAGAAATGGAGGCAAGCAAACAACTGGATATAGAGTTAAAAACCATAGTTATAAGGTTTTTCAAGAATTTAGCGAGGCCCCTGAGAATATGAAAAAGGACCAACTAGAAATTAAGCATACACTGACTGAAATGAAAAAAAATAATATACAAAGACCCAACAGCAGACAAGAGGAACACAAGAATCAAGTCAAAGATTTGAAAAACAAAGAAGCAAAAAAGACCCAACTGGAAAAGCAAAAAGAAGAAAGAATCCAAAAATATGAAGATAGTGTAAGGAGCCTCTGGGATAACTTCAAGCATATCAACATCTGAATTATGGGGGTGCCAGAAGAGCAAAACACTGAAAACCTATTTGAAGAAATAATGACTGAAAACTTCCCCCACCTGGTGAAAGAAATAGACTTACAAGTCCAGGAAGCGCACAGAACCCCAAACAAAAGGAATCCAAAGAGGACCACACCAAGACACATCATAATTAAAATACCAAGAGCGAAAGACAGAGAATATTTAAAGCAGCAAGAGAAAAACAGTTAGTTACCTACAAGGGAGTACCCATACAATTGTCAGCTGATTTCTCAACAGAAACTATGCAGGCCAGAAAGGCCAAGAAATATTCAAAATGATGAATAGCAAGAAACTACAACTAAGATTACTATACCCAGCAAAGTTATCATTCAGAATTGAAGGTCAGCTAAAGAGCTTCACAGATAAGAAAAAGCTAAAGGAGTTCATCACCACCAAACCAATATTATATGAAATGCTGAAAGGTATTCTTTAAGAAGAGGAAGAAGAAGAAAAAGGTAAAGATAAAAATTATGAACAACAAATACATATCTATCAATAAGTGAATCTAAAAATCAAGTGAATAAAAAATCTGATGAACAGAATAAACTGGTGAATAGAATCAGGGGCACAGAAAGGGAGTGGACTAATAATTCTCAGGGGAAAAGGGGTGTGAGGGGTGCAGGAAGAGACTGGACAAAAATCATATACCTATGGATGAGGACAGTGGGCGGGGGGAGTAAGGGCGGAGGGTGGGGGAGGAGCTATGGGGGGAAAAAGAGGAACAATGAAGATTTATTAGAAAAAGAAAAAAAAAAAGCAGTAGTAATAACAATTCAACATACCAAGTGCCCACACACCTGGTAACAACTAGGATTACCTTTTGACAGATGAGAAAACTTAGCAGCACAGGAGGGTTAAGTAACTTGCCCAGGGTCACAGTCCAACTTCATAAGGAACGTACTGGGTTACAACTAACAATCTTTTAACCCTTCTGTCTTCCCTAAAAGATTAAACCCTTAAGGGCTGGGATATATCTTTTTTAATTGTTGCAGCGAACTCTCCACTGCCTCACAGACTTCTCAAAAGGAACTGGGTGAGGGGTGCAGAAGGAGAGAGGGAAATAGGTATCCCTAAGATGGAAATCAAAGATACTGCAGGTCACATAAATTGTTCCTAAAATTCTCCTTGAGTTCCAGGAAGGAATACCAATGTTTAATGGCATGGAAATTGTATAGAAAGCAGCTGTATTTTTTTTCTTACATCTGAGTACTCTAGCATCCTGAGACCCTGATTAATCAATGCAGATAAAACGCTCAGCCCTATTTATGAAACCCGGAGAAGGATTTGACTGCTATAATGGTTTCATTTCACGATGAGCTGCCAGGGACAGCACATTGTAGCAGATGCCAGGTGCCTGGTGAGGAGCACCCCTCATGATGACGACCCCCCTCCTGAGCAGTGTCTCCTGGCAGTGCAATGGCATGTCTAGGAACAGGACGCACTCCTGCCACTAGCCTCTCATTGCCTATGGGCCTGGCACCTGGCTCGTCAAACGGGTGGCTCCCATCCCAGAGGCTCCCACTAAGCTGCCAGCTGTTCCCACTTCCTCAGGTTCTCTAAGGGCTATTCCTGGGGTGAGAAGGAAGGGGCAAAAACAACCCAATAATGACAATGCCGATAAGAGAGAGAGAGCAGGGGAGGGCATAGAGGAACTAAATGGATAGTTTGGAGGCTGCTCTGACGACCTCCTGGCAGGTGTGCAAGGCACTTCCTCATGCCTTCCTCCACACTTCCTTGACCACCCTCACTTTGCACTCCCCTCTGGAATGGGCACTCCTTGACTAGTCCTAATAACTCGCTAAACTGATGCTGAATGAATGGTGGCAGACCTTGCAAACTCTTTACCCCATATCGACTCCCCCTTCTCCCTTAGTCAGAAAATCCCAATTTTTAAAAAATATATTTTTTATTGATTTTTTACAGAGAGGAAAGGAGAGGGATAGAGAGTTAGAAACATCAATGAAGAGAGAATCATTGATCAGTTGCCTCTTGCACACCTCCTACTGGGGATGTGCCCACAACCCAGGTACATGCCCTTGACCGGAATCGAACCTGGGACCTTTCAGTCCGCAGGCCAACACTCTATCCAATGAGCCAAATCGGTTTCGGCAGAAAATCCCAATTTTATTTCCAGACTTCTCAGCCATTCTGCAGCAAGGGGGGGCCAATATGAGAGGAGGAAACTACTGGGTGAACTTTCAGGAAAAGTTCACCCAGTAGTGTCCTGAAGGAGACAAACAGCTAACATCTGTCTTTTTTGTCTCTCCCTGTATTCCTGGAACCCTGACAGGACAGCTAGAGCCCAGGAGCCAGCTCAGACCAGGACACCACCCAAGGTGGCAGAGCAGAGGGGCCAGCTTTAAACTGTCTTCCCAGATGTCTCTTAAACACCTACAGAGAATAAACCTCTGTTTCTGGTCTCTGCTTACAAACTGCCAAATGTAACTTCCAATAGATTCATGAATAAGCCCATTAAACTTGGTTTTCTTAAATTATGCACCAATGACTTATAGTAGCGTTTTTCAACCGCTGTAGTGTGCCGCGAGATGTTGCCTGGTGTGCCGTAGGTGCAGACAAGACAAGAATTTTATAATTTTTCACTATTTTGTTTACTTAATATTTCATAATAAAGTAATTATAAAATACTTTCTTTGTGTTTATTTGATTCCTATTCAAGAGAATTACTTTATATATAGTCAATATAGGCACAGAGTTAAATTTTTTAACATTTTCTAGTGGTGGTGTGCCTCGTGATTTTTTTCATGAAACAAGTGTGCCTTTGCCCAAAAAAGGTTGAAAAACACTGACTTATAGTTCAAAGGTCAGTCACCAACTCTAAACCTTGTAATATAATCATACTTTGCCATTAATTAGGGACACCAGGAAGAGAGACAGAAGCAATACAAGGAAGAGGCAGTAAAAGGTGGACAACATGAGGATAAATAAAGATGATGATGAGGGATGAAGGCAAGAAGGGACCAGGAAAATTAGGAGCAGAGAAGAGAGGAGATGTGGGGGGAAGGCAGGGTAGGAATACAGGGCAAAGGACAGGGGAGACGAGGGGCAGGGGAGAAGGGAGAGGGGAGGGTGTCAGGGTGTGCTGTGGCAGCAGTGACCAGGAGCATGGCTCAGGCGGGGCACGGTGCCAGGCCTCTGCGGCTCTGAGGTATTAAGTAACTTTCCCTCACACAAAGTGGTTAGAGACAGCAGACTTTCTTGAATGGGAGGAAGGGGCCATCTTCCTCCCCTCTCTCTTTGCTATGGCCTGGAATGTGGATGTGATAGCTGGATCCACAGCAGCCATTTTGAACAATAAAGGCAATAGTCAGGCCCTAAGAATGGCAGAGCAGGGAACTGGCAGAGCTGGGGTTCCTTATGACCTAGTGGAGCTTCCACAATTGCCTGAGCTACAAACTATGTAACTCACTTGGAGCCCATCCATAAATCTGTCCGTAACTGCTTGCTCCATTTCGTCCAGTTCTCAACAACAGATTCTAAGGCCCACTCCCAGAGATCCTGACTCCACAGTCGCTTTGAGATGTACTCTCCTAGAGACACGGAGTCAAAATAGAAAGGTAAAGAATCCATCTGAGAGTCCACAGGAAAACCTTAATGCCTCAAAAGCTGGTGACCTGCCCTCAGGAGCCCTTGGAGATCAGCAAGTGACCCTGTAAAGTTAACCCTCATTATTCAGAGAAATGGAAGAAAGGAGAAGTTCATAAGGTCACATTTGAGGCCATTCCTTAGAAACATAAAAGGTGGTCCTAGCAATCTCAGTTTATAACGGTGCTAGCAAATCATCCAAGAAAATACCAGCTGGCTGTCCGATCTCAGAAAGAGAACAGCCCCTTTTGAATTAAAGCACCAGCTGAGGAGGAGGCAGGCGTGCACACAGCAGCCCCACCTGGAATTCGTCTTGCACGGCCAGCTGCAGCTCCGTGTGCCAGGAATCTCTCTGACGACAGGACTGTCATTACTATTCCGGTATCTCAGCAATAGCACCCAGCAGGGTAGTAACCACACGGGTGCTGATTCAGGGCTCCAGACGGAGTCACAGGAAAGCACTAATGGCAATCACGTGAGCTGCCTAAGTGTCCCCCGACCCCTCGCTGAGTTGAAGCTGATTCCTGAGATCTCAGCCAAGCGACCCGAGAGTCACTGTTGTCCCATCAGATGACTGCCTGCCAGGCACCCCCTAGGGATCCTCAGAGATCGTCTGAGAACATTCCTGTGTTGGAGCCCAGGAGACCAGGCGGGGCTGCGGGGAAGGGATGGCACAGCCCTGCTAGCTCTGCCCGGGCCTATTCAATCCGCCCTTTGTGCTGCTGAAACCTCAGAGGGGTGAAACCTTAGCGGGACTAGAAGTAACGGCTGTCACGGGTGACACTTGGCGCTAAGCACCAGGCTACTGAGCTTTCACAACCTGACTCCTTGGAGGCCCCGGCATGCGGGACCACCCGCCCTAAAGCGACAGGCCCTTCCAGAGTGAGCCTTCTACAACCAAAGGCTCTGGGGCCACTGGAGATATCATTAGCTTATACTCCTGTGCCTGGCACTCAAAGACGCTGCCTTTGGGACGGAATGTGGGGTGGGAAGCTCAAGGCGAGAAACCACTTCTGTGTGCAGGATGCCGTGGTGTTTTCTGGCTGCTGGCTGGCTGTAAACCTCTGCACCCTCAGCTAGACTGAGAACCGCCACCCTGTGTCCCGGCCACACTTCCATCAACTTGGCACACAGCTTGACAAAAAAGCAAACTTTCCTGCTCTCTCTTCCCACACCACTCCCAGCCCTCGCCTCTACTTAACCAGAGAAATTCAACTCAACAGGCAACACCAAGTGACAGGTAGAATGCCAGGGGCTTTGAGCACCAAGAAAAGCAAGACCCTGTTCTCAAGGGGCTGAGTCTGGTAAGGAAAGGAGACATGCCAAGCAGCAACCCATGAGTGATACTACAGAGACCCGCACAGAAAAGGCAGAGGTCACTCTGCCGGAGGGATGAGGGAGGCAAAGGGACACCGGCACGTCCGGGAGGGACAGGCAGGTGCAAAAGTGCAGGAGCCCGAGGGGACTAGCAGGGGCGAGGTTACCATTTGGCAGTCACTGCCGTTTGACAGATGAGAAAACTGAGGCAGAAAGGATAAAGAACTTGTCCAAAATTACAGCTTATAAAAGAATGAATACAGGTCCTAAATCCAACTTTTAAGCATTGAATACATGCTCAAGTGTGAAGTTTGAGAGTTAAGTTCACCCCTAGCCGGTCTGACTCAGTAGATAGAGCAACAGTCTGTTGAGTGAAGTGTCCCAGGTTTAATTCTCCTCAAGGGCACCTGCCTGGGTTGAGGGCTCGATCCTCAGTAGGGGGTGTGCAGGCAGCCAATCAATGATTCTCACCACTGATGTTTCTATCACTCTCTCCCTCTCCCTTCCTCTCTGAAATCAATAAAAATACATTATATTTTAAAAAGAGTTCAGTTCATACATGGGAGGCAGGGGTGGCATCATGACGGGCTTCATCCCCTACGCCAGTGGTTGGCAAACCGTGGGCCACATGTGGCTCTTTGGCCATTTGAGTGTGGCTCTTCCACAAAATACCACAGCCTGGGTGAGTCTATTTTGAAGTGGCGTTAGAAGAAGTTTAAGTTTAAAAAATTTGGCTCTCAAAAGAAATTTCAATCATTGTAATGTTGATATTTGGCTCTGTTGATTAATGAGTTTGCCAACCACTGCCCTATGCTAAGGATTTAGACTCGAACTTTCAGCAATATAGCGGATTGAATTAATGTGAAAGCACTTCCCCTTCCCACTACAGTCACCGAGAAATACTATATAAAGCCAATGATATACTGAAACGTACAGTCAAACTTAAAAGAAAAATAAATGACCCATGTGCCAAAGTCACAAGAAAAATTGAAACATGAACAGTAAGTGGAACTAATACCAAAGTGACCAGTAGATTCTAAAACCACATCTGATGTGATTTAATGCCTGCTGTGGCTTTGAGCCGTGGTATCAAGATGAGAGCCTTAAATGCTGCCCAGCATAGGGAAGCGACAAGCAGCAGCCATCTCCACGGCTGGGTGGAGGGTTACAACCATAACAAACTCTAAGCTAGCCCCACCCATTGATATGAACCTGGCTCTACACTAAGAGTTGGGTGAATGGGCTGCCAAACTGAGAAATGAACATAAAAACAACCAGGATCAATGAAACACTTATCGCCCCCACTGCACAAAACTTGCCCATAAAATAGAGTCCATCCCAAAGATGAGCTCACAACCAAGAGTTACAAACCACACAAGAAAATAAACCATCAAGAGGGGCAAGCATCAGACAAAAAACGATTAAGAATCAGAACTAGCAAAACAATCTGAAAGAGGCTGCAAAATGATAAAATGTAGATGTTTAAAGAGATAAAGCAGCATACACACACACACACAAAAAAAAGAGAGACTTGGGTGGTAGAATGGTCAACTTATGTCTAAGAGGAATTCCAGAAAGCTAGAGGAGAGAAAATGGGAAAGAACCAAGAGAGATAATGACTGAGAAGTTCCCAGAATTAAAAAAAAAAAGTTTTTTTTTTAAATGTTAACATTAAGAGGACCTGGGTGAAGAGATATAGAAACCCTGAAAATCTAAATTTACCTAAAATTATTTCAAAATAAACATTTTTTTAAAGTAAATCTTCAGACAGAACTAGAATACCAATCCTAATCAAGGAAGTGAAAAACAAATCCAAATGGTTCTAAATGACAGTATATAGAGAAATGTATTAAGGAAATTTAAGTTAAAAGCACAATGTACGCTGTACTATTTTCATGTAGTAAAAAGGTGAAGGGAAAGAAAAGACTAGAAATAAGATGTATAATTTTCAAACTAGTAAAGAGAATAAAGAAATCTCAATCTAACATAAGGCAGAAAAGAAAAAAAAAAACAGGTAAAAAGAAAGATATATGGAGAGTACTCAAAATGTGATCATATATTTACATAAAATCCCAAAAATGTAAAGTAAACGCATTTGGACAGATTTTTCAGTTTAGCCACATTCTGTTTATGAAAGCACCTCCTAAAACACAATGTGACAGGAAGGTTGAATGTGTGAGGCAAATAATCACAAGCTCAGGCAGCATTAGCATCGTCAGACTTAAAGGCAAAGGCAGGGGGGTATTAAGGAGGAAGAATCAATAAGACGCGGTGCCTTATTGATTAAAAGACACGGAGGAGAAGAGACAAATGGAAGACAACCATCATGTGACCAATGGGCAGTGGGGACACTCCCGTTTAGGTGGAGACTGTGGGAAGAGCAGGTCTGGCAAAAAATGTAAGGGGTCATTGGGGGCATGTTGAATTTCAGGACCTCTGGAAACCTCGGGTGAAGAAGTCCCATAGCAATTAACAGATACACTCACAAGGTCAATGGGTTATTCTGGAGGTAAGATTCTCTTTTAAAAAAAATATATTTTCTTGATTTCAGAGAGGAAGAGAGAGAGAGAGAGAGAGAGAGAGAGAGAGAGAGAGAGAGAGAGAGGGAGGGAGGGAGGGAGGGAGGGAGGGAGGGAGGGAGGGAGGGAGGGAACAACATCAATGATGAGAGAGAATCATTGATGGGCTGCCTCCTGCATGCCCACCACTGGGGATTGAGCCAGCAACCTGGGCACATACCCTTAGCCACAATCAAACCCAGGACCCTTCAGTCACAAGCTGATGCTCTCTCTAACCACTGGGCAAAGCTGGCTAGGACTCAGAAAAGATTCTTTTCTTAAAAAAAATAAAATAAAAAATAATATATTTTTTAAATAAATCTTTATTGTTCAGATTATTACAAATGTGTTCCTCTCCCCCACGCTCAATTGCTCCCCTCCACCAGTTTCCCACCCCACCCTCTGTCCTTTCCCACCCCCCATTGTCCTCATCCATAGGTGCACAGTTTTTGTTCAGTCTCTTCACGCACCCCAATTCCCCTTTTCCCCAAGAATCATCAGTCCACTCCCCTTCCATAACTCTGATTCTATTATATTAACCAGTTAATATTGTTCACCAGATTTTTTAATTCCCTTGGTTTTTAGATTCACTTGTTGATAGTTACATATTTGTTCATAATTTTTATCTTTATCTTCTTCCTCTTCCTAGATAACTCCCTTCAGCAATTCATATAATTCTGGTTTGGCAGTGATGAACTCTTTTAGCTTTTTTTTTTATTTGTGAAGCTCTTTAACTGTCCTTTGATTCTGAGTGATAACTTTGCTGGGTAGAGTATTTTTGGCTGTAGGTTCTTGCTATTCATCACCTTGAATATTTCTTGCCATTCCTGTCTGGCCTGCATGGTTTCTGTTGAGAAATCAGCTGACAATCCTATATAACTACCTGCTTTTCTCTTGCTGCTTTTAATATTCTTTCTTTGTCTTTTGCTCTTGGAATTTTAATTATGATGTGTCTTGGTGTGGTCCTCCTTGGATTCCTTTTATTTGGGGTTCTGCCGGCTTCCTGAACTTGTAAGTCTAATTCTTTCACCAGGTGGGGGAAGTTTTCTGTCACTATTTCTTCCAGTATTCTTTCGGTATCTTGCTCTCTCTCTTCTTCTGGGACCCCCATAATTCTGATGTTGGTTCGCTTGAAATTGTCCCAGAGGTTTCTTACACTATCTTCAACTTTCTGGATTCTCTTATCTTTTTGCTTCTGTGGAGGTGTCCTCTGGCTCTTTGTGTTCTAAATCTTTGTCTTGATTCTTGCGATCTTCCAGTCTGTTTTTTGGACTCTGTGTAATATTTTTTATTTCAGACAATGTTTTCTTCATTTCTAGTTGATCCCTTATTATTTCTAGTTGCTCCCTTTTCATATCCTCATAGGTCTCATTTATTTTATCGGCCTTTTTAAGGATATTGTTGAATAACCTTATAACTGTAGTTTTGAACTCAATGTCCAATCTTTTCTTTTCCTCCATCTTCTTCCTTTGTGTCCTTCCTCTTGTCTGCATTTTAGTTGTTTCCCTGATTTGATGGAATAGTTTTGTGTGGTAGGTGTTCTGGTACAGCCCAGTAGCAGAGCCTTCCCAGTTACCTGCAGTGGACAGTCTTGGTGTAGCCCTTTGTGGGCTGTGTGTGCAGTCTTGTTTTTTTTTGTTTGTTTGTTTTGTTTTTAAATATATTTTATTGATTTTTCACAGAGAGGAAGAGAGAGGGATAGAGAGTTAGAAACATCGATGACAGAGAATCATCGATCAGCTGCCTCTTGCACACCCCCTACCGGGGATGTGCCTGCAACCAAGGTACATGCCCTTGACCGGAATCGAACCCGGGACCTTTCAGTCCGCAGGCCGACGCTCTATCCACTGAGCCAAACCAGTCCTGGCGTGTGCAGTCTTGTTGTTAAGCCTTGCTTATTGCTGGTATCACTGGGAAGCCTTGATCTCCAAGCCAACTGGCTGTGAGGATAGCAGTGTCTCAGCTAGGAGGGCTTCTGTACTCCGCTTGGTTAGGGCGGGGTCTCGGGGTGGCGCAGACAATCTTTGGTTCCCTGTCAGTCTCGCCTTAGAAAAGACCTGTTCTCGGAGAGTTTCGGAAGATTGGTTGCAGCCGCGCGCACCTCTTTGGTAAAGGCACAGACAAGCTTTGGATTCCGGCCAGTCCCTCCTTAGAGAAAGCCAGCCTCTGGGAGAGCTTCTGTGCTCCGCTTGGATGGGGCAGCGTCTCGGGTGGTGCAGACAAGCTTTATTCAGCCCCTCCCTACGAGGGTCTGGTTTCTGAGTCCCGCAGTAATGGCCTCTGGCTTCATACACCTCCGAGAGATCTCTGCCTGCTGCCTGACAGTCTGGCCTCTCCCTGTCTGGGGCCGTCTATCAGAGCAATAGGGTGATTCTGTTTTCCTCTCGAACAAGAAAGCCAGCTGAGTGTTAGCTGTCCGCCCTCTCGCGCGCCAGGAGTAAGTTAGTAGCAAACTCAGTCCGGCTCGCCCTCTTCGCGCACCAGAAGTATACCAGCAGCAATCTCTGTCTGGGAGTAAGCACACCGGGAGTAAGCCAGCGCCTTTTCGCACGCACAGTTCTCCGTACCTTCATAGTTCCTGAGATTCAGTGTGCCTTCTCTCTCCTTCCCAGATGGCAGAGCCTCCTCTCAGCTAGCTGTCCAGTTCTTCAGAGCAATGCCTCCCCTGTTTTCCAGTTCTAAATTCAAATTTGTTGTTGTAGGCTGCATTTGGGTGTCTACCCTATGCCGCCATCTTGGTTTCTCCCTAATATATTTTATTGATTTTTTTTACAGAGAGGAAGGGAGAGGGATAGAGAGTTAGAAACATTGATGAGAGAATCATCCACCAGCTGCCTCCTGCACACCCCCCACTGGAGATGTGCCCACCACCAACGTACATGCCCTTGACCGGAATCGAACCTGGGACCTTTCAGTCTGCAGACCAATGCTCTATCCACTGAGCCAAACCAGTTTTGGCTCAGAGAAGATTCTTAACAACACTCAGAATTAAGAATGTACATAATTCTTGTTTCTTTCTTTCTTTTTATTTTTTGTTAATCCTCACCAGAGAATATTTCTCCATTGATCTTCTAGAAAGAGTGGGAGAGGGAAAGACAGAGAGAAACACTGATGTGAGAAACATCGATTGCTTGCTTCCTGCACACACTCTGACCCGGGGCCCTTTGGACTGCAGGCTGATGCTCTATTCACTGAGCCAAACCGGTCAGGGATCTTTCTTAAAAAAAAAAAAAAAAAAAAAAAAAAAAATCCTAAAAGCAACCAAATCCCAGTCCCAAGACTTATATGACCATGGCAGTAAACCCAAGTGAGGAAACTGAGACTCAGAGAAGCAAAGGAAACTTTCCCAAGGTCACTGAAGTAGGATTACAGAGCCTGACTTTGAACCCAGGTCTAACTCCAGAGCCCACACTCCTTTCCGTTTGTGTGTATGTGTGTTTTTCAATATATTTTCACTGATTCCAGAGAGCGAAGAAGAAGAAGAAGGAGAGAGAGAGATAGAAACATCAATGATGAGAGAGAATCATTGATCGGCTGCCTCCTGCACGCCCCACACTGGAGATCCAACCTGCAACCCGGGCATGTGCCCTGATCAGGAATCAAACTGTGACCTCCTGGTTCATAGGTTGACACTCAACCACTGAGCCAGCTGGCTGGGAGAGCCCACACTCTTAACCTCATCTATGCCCATGTTCTGTTTACTCCCCTAGACCATCAACTCTCAGGTCACCATCATGGCCCCTGCCACGGGCAGCACCGAGCACAGTGGGCAGACGGGAGCTGTGGCAGGATCACAGAGGGAGAGGCTGGATGTGTCAGAGCTCCCAGGCTTGTCCAGACTTCAGATACTCAATGAACAGGTTGAACGAATCTCTCCAATTACAAAGCACAGTGTCAGGTACAGTGCTACATTACATAATCGAATCCTCAAAAACAATCCATTGCACCCCTTTTCCAGAAGAGAAAACTGAAGCTCAGAGGGATAAACAATCTGTCCAAGGCCTTTGGCTAATGAGTGAGAGAACCACTCATTCAAACCCAGACCTGCCTGCAGGACCACACTTGCAGACACCATGCACATGGCTTTGCTCATCTCCTGTCCTAGGCACTGGGGGAGAGAGGAGCTTTTGGACTTGGGAGGTGATGAACACGTAATCGCTGTAAACTGGGAACTCTGTCCCTATTTCAGGCTCAGGGACCACAAGAGGCCTACGAGCACAGATTTATGCACAACTGCAGCACTGGGAAGAGTCCTACGAAGCCCTCTTCCAAATAAGGTCACATTCACAGGTTCTGGGAAGTAGGGCGTGGGACATACTTTTGGGGGGAACCGCTATCCAATCCACTACAGGCAGTGAAATCAGAACACTGAGAACAAAACCAGGAGAAGGAGGAGGACACCTGTGGATGGCAGAGAGAGGGGTCCAAGCTGTCATAAGGTTCTGGAACTGAGAGAATGGTACATTATGAAAGAAATGGCCGGGACCGGTTTGGCTCAGTGGATAGAGCGCGGGCCTGCGGACTGAAAGGTCCCGGGTTCGATTCCGGGCAAGGGCATGTACCTTGGTTGCGGGCACATTCCTGTGGGGGGAGGGGGTGGTGGTGCAAGAGGCAGCTGATCGATGATTCTCTCTCATCAATGTTTCTAACTCTCTATCCCTCTCTCTTCCTCTCTGTGAAAAATCAATTAAAAATATTAAAAAAAAAAAAAAAGAAAGAAAAGAAAGGAAGGAAGGAAGGAAGGAAGGAAGGGAGGAAGGAAGGGAAGAAGGAATGGAGGTGTGGGAAGAGGGGATATAGGAGCTCTGCTTGAAAGAGCACTGCAGCTGGCAGGTGGACACGTGGGCCTGGCATTTTGCAGAGAAGGACTGGGGGCAAGAGGTTCGTATCGGTAACACAGAGGTCACAGCCGCAGGAAGGGCCCGGGGAGAGGGGAGGGAGCAGGGAAAGGGCACAAGTCCCCAGGGGCTCCCACTCAGGCAGGGGCAAGAGGAACCTGGGCAGCAAAGGTGCCGTCCGGGAGGAAGGGAAACAGGCCGGAGGGGAGGTGTGCTGTTTCTGGAGGCAGGGCCTGCCTCTTCCTGCTGAGTATTTCCACAGCCTCACAGGGCACTGCACACAGCTGCTAAAGGAATAAAAGGAATAAGTTGTGAGAGACTGAACATGAGATACCTGAGATGCAAACGAAAGAACTAAGGCATCTGTAACACAGGTGATCTCTGCAATTTCCAGAGGCAGAGGAAGGGTGAGCGAGGAAGGCCTGGAGCATACTCCCAGGGAAATGTGATATCAAAACCATGAGATGAATAAAAGGATGACTGGCCAGATGCTGTTGGAGGTGACTTCCTAGGTCCTCACCTGACCCCACACAGGGACACATGCGCTCTCGGCTACACCAATGCTGCCTTGCCAAACAGCTCTCCCTTCCAATCCCTAATGTTTACTCCACCCACTTATAGAAAAAACAAGCAGATGCCGCAACTCATCTTTGAAAGAAAGAACGGCTGCAAATCCACGGGAGGGAGGCCGCTGCCATGACCTGGGGAGGCCTGTCCCGAATCCCTGGCAACGCTCCTTGCCATGGGTGGTAGCAGACTTCCCCAGACAGGAACTGTGGAGAGGAGCAGCCAGCGGTGACTCAGGTTGTGCTGGCCAGCACGTGGGTGCCAACCACCTCCGAGGGGGCAGACGGGGCTGACTGCGTCAGGCTTCCTGGAAATATATTTTTGAAGGCACACAACTTCCAGAGTGACATCTCTCCTGATGACTTCAAATGGCACTTCAATCAGCAGCTGAAACCAACATCTTCTTACATACACCTGACTTACCAACCCAACTTGACTCACCCGACAAGTCCACACGCGACAGGAGCAGTGGGCAGAGAATGCCATGCAGCCTCCGTAAGGGCAACAGGAAGTGAGGCAACACCACACGGCTAATGAGGACCAAGGAGGTCAGACTCCCAGACACCAGGGCATGTCACCCCTGACTCCCAAACTAACTGGTTCACAGGTCAGAGTGTGTTATATTTCAAAAGATCCCAGGACTTCCTTTACAAATTAGCTCAGATTTAGTGAGCCAGGTACTCTCATATACTGCAGAGGGGGTAAATTAGCACACTAGTAACTCTCTGGAATTTGGCAATCTGACAAAATGTATCAATATCCTTACATTATGATTCATTCCAAATTACACATACATGTGTACTAATACATACTTTTAAAACATACCTATAGCCGGGCCCAGGGTGGTTGAGTGGTTGAGCTTCCCCCCATGAGCTAAGAGGTCACAGTTCAATTCCCCGGTAAGGGTACTTGCCTGGGCGCGGGCTCAGTCTTCAGTGAGGGGTATGCAGGAGGCAGCTGAACGATGTTTCTCTCCTATCAATATTTCTACCCTGTTTCCCCGAAAATAAGACAGTGTCTTATATTAATTTTTGCTCCCAAAGATGCGCTAGATCTTATTTTCAGGGGTTGTCTTATTTTTCCATGAAGAAGAATACAGTACACATTTATTGTTAAATAAAAATACAGGAAATTTATTACCTGTATACGGTACGGTAGTACGGTAGTTGTCAATACAAACCAGACAAACTGTGAATCCTACAGTATCAAGAATTTACTCCTTTATTCAATGACAATCATGTCATCATCTTCTGGAACATCATTATAACAATCCAATTCCTGAATTTCCTGGTGAATTTCTTGTGACTCCATTTCTTTCAGAATCAGTGGGCCAAATCTCTCATGTTTAGCCTGGGGGGGCCTTATTTTCGGGGGGATGCCTTATATTTCACCCAGAAGGAAACCTGTAAGTAGGTCTTATTTTCGGAGATGTCTTATTTTCGGGGAAACATGGTATTTCTGTCCCTCTTCCCAAAATAAAAATGCATTAAAAAACACACACACAAACAAAAACAGTACCTACAAAGTACAGGACTCTGCCACGTAGTGCAAAGGCAATGTTGACAAGACACAGAAGCTGACTGCCCTCAGTTTTAATCAGGAATTCAGACATTTAACCAATAATTTTTAAAAAAATATATTTTATTGATTTTTTACAGAGAGGAAGGGAGCGAGATAGAGAGCTAGAAACGTCATCGACCGGCTGCCTCTTGAACACTCCCTACCGGGGATGTGCCCGCAACCAACGCACATGCCCCTGACCGGAATTGAACCTGGGACCTTTCAGTCCACAGACCGACGCTCTACCACTGAGCCAAACCGCAATAAATTAACAATATGGTTTCTGACTACAGGAAGCATTAGATATAATAGTAAAAGATAAGAAAGAGCCTAAATATTATCAGCAGAACTGGTTAAATATGCTCAGATACACTCATAAGATGAAATACTGCTCTGCAGTTAAAAACACATTCTTAAAAACTATATTCAAAATGCTAGTGATATAAATGTTTAAAGCAAGTTTCAAACACTATCACTATTATGTTCAGTGGAAGAAGCCAATCACAAAAGACCACATATTGTATGACCCCATTTACATGAAATGTCCAGACGAGGCAAATCTGTGGAAACAGAAAAAAGGGGAAGGAAGAATACAAGATTTCCTTTTGTGATGATGAAAAAGTTCTAAAATTAGATTATGGTAATGGTTGCACAACTCTGCAAATATACTAAAAACGAACAAAGTATACTTTGTTTATTGATCCTATTTTATTTTTAAAAAATTAATTATTTTTATTAATTTTTATTGGCGTAACACTGATTAATAGCATTATATAAATTTTAGGTGTACAACATTAGAATATGACCAAAGTCTAGTTTCCTTCCATTACCATATATTTGACCCGCACTACCTTTTTAAAAAATTCTCACCCAAGGTTATGTTTTTACTAGAGGCCGGGCGCACCAATTCATGCACATTGGAAGGAAATTAATTAATTAGAGGATGGCTGGTGGGGCAGGACTGGGTGAGATGGACTAGACCTAGCCTGGAGCCAACCTCCTGTAGTCCCTCCCAGCCAGCCACACCTGAAGTGGTGCCAAGGCTCGAAGGGCATCTGCGGAGTGGGCGGATGGGGTCCCGTGGCCTGGCCTGCGGGGTTCAGGCTAAAGCTGGCAGTTCGACATCCCCCAAGGGGCCCCAGAGTGTGAGCGGGCACTCTGCAAAGTTGCTGTAGCTCAGCAGCTCCTGCGTTGAGCATCTGCCCTCGTGGTGGTCAGTGTGCATCATAGCTACTGGCCAGTAGCTTAACCTTTTATATAGATTGATTTCATTTTTTATTTTTAAATATATTTTTTAACTTGATTTCAGAGAGGAAGGGAGAGAGAGAAACACCAATGATGAGAGAGAATAATTGATTGGCTGCCTCCTGCATTCCCCCTACTGTTTGGGATCGAGCCCACAACCTGTGCATGTGTGTTGGCTGGAATCAAACCTGGGACCCTTTAGTCTGCAAGTCGACACTCTACCCACTGAACCAAAATGGCCAGGGCTTTTTTTTTTTTTTTTTTTTTTTAATTTTTTTATTTTAGAGAGAGAGAAAGGGAGGGAAAGAGAAATATCAATGTGAGAGGGAAACATCCATTGGTTGCTTCCTGTATGCACCCTTAATAGGGATTGAACCCACAACCTAGGTATGTGCCCTGACAGGTAATCAAACCTGAAACCTCTAAAATCAATAGAAATATAGCTAACTAAGCAAAGGAATTTTGCATTCAGGACAAATCAGAAGAGCAGGTCTTGGTTGGGAAGGATTTGGTAACCACTACAGAGCTTGCGCCCCTCCACAAACACTTTAAAAGAGAACCAACAGTCACCATAAAGCTCAGACACTATCAAAGAATATCAATTATTTGAACAAATGCAGTTGGAAACCTGGACACTTTCAGGAGTCACTTCCAGGCTGTGAAGTGTGAGGCTGTCATTGGCAGCCCCATCATGACCTCTAATCAGTGACTATAAAGCACCTCAGTGGTCCCCCAACCAGGTTCCTCACTCAAAGCAATGGGGAGTTTTAAAATTCCTGGAGCCTAATTCAAGAGGCCTAAGACAAAGCTCAGGAACCTACATTTCCCCCAAACTCCCTGCCAGCTGAGCCATGTCTGGGAATCAATGGACAGACACCATCTGGGACAACATGCACCAGGGCCAGCCTGCACATCTGGCTGCAAGAATCCCACAGGGCCAGCGCTGTGGATCAAAGTGTAGAGAGGGAAACTCCATGGGGAAATTCCATGAAATTCCATGCACAGTAAACAATCGGTATGAAAAACTGAGGGACAGCTAGCAAATCCCTAGGACAAAGCCTATCTGGAAGGCTCTCTCAGGCCCACTGATCTTAGGTGCTAACCTGTGAAAAAGAAGTGACAAGTGCAACTTCCTCTCTGGGAGGTCAAAATAAATTCAGTTCCCTCTAACACACACGAGCCAGCAAGCTTGGCAGCTCCCAAGGAGTCAGAAACAAAAAAGGACACAGTTTTTGGTGTTGCAGAAAGAGCCCGGGTCTGAGTCACCCAGATCTGGGCTCAAAACCCCCTCTCTCCATTACTTACTGGCTGTCTGTAGACTAAATATGGCTACCATCTCTTTACCACTCCTCCCATCAGAAGTAAAGTCTAGTTGTCCTCCTTGAATCGAACTTGCCCAGTGACTGCCTTCCTAGCAGAATGTGGCAGAGGACCTGCCTTCTGGTCTACAAGCTGCTGAGAGAACAAACAACCACCCCACAGTGCCCTTTCCCCAACAAGCTCCCACCTGTGAGCCCTCTGGCCAAGGGTACATCTTCATTTACCAAGTACAGGAATATTTAAGCTCACCTATAATCGGGAAGGCCCTGCCAACAAGTGCCCAATGTTCCAGGACGACTCCTCGTCCCACAAAACACCAGTGACCCATTGACCCTCTTCTTCCTGTTACAGTCATCTTTGTCCCAGTCCAAAAAGTCAACCTCTCAGCCTCTGCTGTCTTCCTTCAGCATCCAGGGAAGGGCCAAGACCTGGCCTCCCCAGTCACCCACTTTCCATTCCCACCAACAACAAAAGACGGTCTTCAAGGCCAGGCAGACTGGAAGACTTACTAGCTGTGGACCACATGCAAGTTTCTTAACTTCTCTGAGGCTTAGTAGTTTCCTCAGCTGCAAACTGAATGTAAGTCAGTAGTGCCTTCTTGTTGTGGTCATTTCAAAGATAAAAGACAGTGCAGCCAAAGTACATAGTACAGAGGTACTTGATACGTAGCCAGCGTTACTACAGGCCAGAAACTTTCACCTGGGTAAACTCAGACATTGCCTACGTAATCAAAGTCTCCACCTGATCTCTCTCACCATTTTGACCCCCTAGGAAAATGCTAACAGACTACCCCAAATGACAGCTGTCACATTTATTCTCCTGTGCAAAGGCCTTCCATGACTTCAACTGTTCTCAGACCAATCCCAACTTCTCAGACAAACGTATAAGATTATTATAATAATGGCTCCATTCATCTTTTCACCCTGGTTTGCAACTTATTATTACTGAAGGCAGCCTTCTAAAATACCCCACAGTAATCGCTGGTCAGGGCACATACAAGAACCACCAATGAATGCATAAACAGAACAGCAAAACGATGTCTCTGTTTCTCTCTCTTCCTTTCCCTCTGAAATAAATTAATTAATTAAGTGGCTCACAATTATACCTGCCTCCTAGTATTCATGCCTCCTGCGACAGTGAGTCATTCTGGAACATTGGGCACTTGTTGGCAGGGTCCTTCTCAAAAAACCCAGGCAACTGCCCTTGACTGGAATCAAACCCAGGACCTTTCAGTCCACGGGTCTATCCACTGAGCCAAGCTGGCTAGGGCAATAAACACACACATACATACACACACACACCCACACACACACACACGAAGTACCATTACATACGACATGGATGAACTTTGTAAACATGTTAAATGAAAGAAGCCAGACAGAAACACGACATATCATATAAGTCTATTATAGGAAGTGTCCACAATAGGATGTAGATTTGTGGTTGCAGGGGATGGATGAGGGACTGGGTTTGTTTTAGGGGGGGTGAAATGTTCTGGAATGAGATGGTGTTGAAGGCTCTACCACTAGCCTCTTTTAGGCTGTATCCTAAAAAAGGCAGTATACTAAAAATCACTAACGTGTGCACTTTATTATTTTTTAAAAATATCTTTTATTGATTTTTAGAGAGAGAGGAAGGAAGAGGAAAAGAGAAAGAGAAACATCTGGGTGAGAGAGAAACATGGATCAGTTGTCTCCTGCATGCCCTCTACCGGGAATTGAGCCGGAAACCCCGGTATGTGCCTTGACTGGGAATTGAACCAGAAACCCCTTGATGCACAGGGCATGCCCAACCAACTAAGCCATACCAGCCAGGGCTAACGTGTGCACTTTAAAGTGATGAATTTTATGTTATATTAAATATATATCAATTTTTAAATGCTATAAAAACATATAGACTCTAAAAGGAAATAAACTGCTCACATTCTGCCTCATGGCTCAGTGATTCGGAAGCTTGTCCCTATTTACGCCCTCCCACTCTGCAGTCTGTCTGTCATCTTCTCTACCTCTGTGTCCTCAGGCACTCTGGTTGCTCACCAGCCCTTCCTTTCCCCAGGCCTTTCTACTTTCTGGCTCTTGGGCAAGGCCTGCCGCTGCCTCACTGCACCCACCCATGTTCTGTGAGTCCCCACCTCCTCCTCAGACCTATCCAAGCCCGTCTGTAGGTGGAGACACTAGCCCCAGCAGTCACCCCAGATGAGCTGCCCAATGGCCAGGACTGTGGTTACAAGCGTGTGTCAGCTGAGGGATACAGTTTCACACAGGAACTTAATTATAGCTCAGGAGAGGAGGAAGACAGAAGAGCAGTGCAGGCTTTGAGGAACCATACAGGAAGCTACCCAGCCCTGCCGCCTCTCGCCAGGACTGGGATCCACAGGAACAGACAGCTTATGGAAATCACCTCCTGTCACGCACCACCAGCTTGTGTGCAGACCAGAGTGACTCAGACAGGCCTTCTCACCTACTGCCAGGGGCCCCATGTTATTCTGTAAGAAGTAAAGTAAGTTCCTCCCAGAATGCCCTTCTTCAATTTCCTCCCTGGCTTTGAGTTGTTTTTCTGGAATGGAATCTGAGCTGTCCATCCGAGGATGCTGGGAACATCTCCCCTGTGCTGGCATGGGGAAGTGCCATGGAGCAGCTGCTGGCACACAGGTGTCTGAGGCACGTGATGGCCAGGATGCCAGACCTGCCAAACCACCTGGCCTCAGCTCCGCCAGGTGGGTAAGCAGACCAGGCAAAGGTTCATGGGAAGAGCAGGGCCTGGTGCAGGAGCAATTCTCATCAAGACACATTTCTGCCCTATTTCTGGCCCATATGTGGGCTCCTTAGTCTCCAGGCCTCTTCCTGGACAGCTTGCTTGCCATCTCAGCAAGAAGTCCTCACAGCTACCTGATGCCGGCCCTCCCCCTATACACCACCCAGTTTGTTCTCACTGCTTCAAGACAGAGCCAGGGGCCCAGGCCCTCCTTTCTGGCATTCTTCCCAAGACCCCACCCAGCCCAGGCATGACTCTTCCCATCCCCCCTTTGAGTACCCCGCTTTTCTGAGCTCCTAAGAGGCTTCTCCCTAAAAGCTATGGAAAGCCCTTTCTGACCGGAGGTGATACCCTTTTCCAGGTTCGCACTGAAGGGAGATAGCGAGAGTAGGTACAGAGAGCAGACTTGGGTGAGGGAAGGAGACATGAAGAAACATGGATTGGGAGAGGCAGAGACAGACTCCATGCACCTCTCTGCCCTTTACCCTTTAAGCAATTACCAATGAACAACCAGAGGGCTCTTTCCAATGCCTCCTTTAAAAAAAAATTTTTTTTTTAATTGACTTCAGAGAGAGAAAGGGAGAGGGAGAGAGAGAAACATCAATGATGAGAGAGAATCATTGATTGGCTGCCTCCTGCACACCCCCTCTTGGGGACTGAGACCATAATCCAGACATGTGCCTGACCAGGAATCAAACCTCCCAGTTCACGGATTGATGTTCAACCACTGAGACACACTGGATGGGCAAGCCTTTCTCCAAATCCTCAGGCCCAACCACCCAGAGCCACGGCAGTGTCTGCTCCATGGGACACGGGTTCCGACTGCCTCAGAGCTCACACCCAGAGCTCAGAGCCTCAGAGAGATACAAGGGCTAACGCAGGGCTGGAAGACTCCTCACCCTGTGCCTCTTCCACAGCGACAGCAGCAGCCACACGGAATGACCCTGTGAGGTTGAGTTCTGGGCAGTCACTGCCTGGAGTCAACACCCACTCCAGCCAACATTCAAATACAAAGAGAAAGACAAACAGTCTTGAAGTTCTGTTCAGTGCAACCAACAGTTGCTGGCACCCATCTATGGTGCTAAGTACCCAGGGTCCAGAGACATTCAAACAGTAAAACAACCAGCAGTCACTGACGGCCTCCTCTTGTCTTCATGTATGAGCTCTCCTAGTCCTCGAGTCACCCCTGAGCAGTAGGGTCCGCAGTCACTCCCCCTCACCCCCCATCTCACAGATGAGGAAGCCGCCGAGGAATAAGCCCAGCAGAGGCAGAACTTGGTCGCACGCTGCCGGCTCTTAACCACTGCCTCTCTGCTTCCCCGCAAAGCCTTATCCTCACCAACAGCCAGGGAGCTGGAAACACCGAGTGCCACCTGCGGCTTCCTGTTAGCTCCAGGGGAAAAGTTCGTTCCTTTCTGAGAAGCCAAGCCAGGAGGAGGCCTCGTCCCTCTGTCCAGGATGTCCTGGCCTGCTGTTGGCTTGAGGCACATGGGCACAGTCCTCAGGGCTCAACCAGGGCCACCAATGAGATGCCAGCTATGCCTGCCTCTTCTGATTCCCTGCACCTCAACCTCTGCCTCCAGCCAGGAAGGGGGAGCAGAAGTAAATATAGCTCTCCAAAAATAAACCAGGATGACAAGGGGCAAGGGGCCTTCCTAAGGGGCCTTCTTCCTACAGAGTGGTCCTGGCACTAGCCTACCCCAGAGCCCAGTCCGGGAGGTCATTCCATGGGGCAATAGTCGCACCTCTGTAGAAGGAAACTGAAGCTGACACGTTCACTCAGGGACCCTTTCTCAGCGGTTGCCCCTCCCTTTGGTTGACGCTCGCTAGAGACAACTGGGATTTTGGGTCTTTACAGTGAAATGCCACTGCGGGTTTCAGCCAGTGCTCACAGAGGGGGTGCATACTTGTACACATTCGCACTGACTGGGAAGCCCAGGCCAAGGTAACATGAACAGGAACAGCAGTTACTGAACTGGGAAAAGGGGCCCAAAGGGCTCAAACCCCAGCTCCATTATTTGTCAGCTGTGTGACCTCAGCGAGCTATTGAACCTCTCTGATCCTACCTCCCCCTCCACCTCTGCAAGTGGGACTAGCACCAATACCCACATCTGGCAGGCTGGTGTGAGGCCGGGGAGGCTCCTCCGGGGCAGAAGGACTGGTCCAAGGGAGAATCTGAATAAAGGCAATTTCCCTTCCTTCCTTATCTCCGTGTGCACATCTGGGCCAGCTTCTCTTTCTTCTCCCTTCACCAGATGAAAGCAGCTAATCAACCACTTGGAGCAGATACTGTTTTTTCTCCTACTTCCCACCCGACATGAGCAGCCCACCGGTTAGCTGGTTATTTCTGTGGTTCTGGAAGGCTGTTCACTGCCTTGGCACAGAGCCAGGCAGCCACTAAGCACAGCCATTCTCAGGGGCTCCTCTGTCCGCTGACCTGGAATGAGATGCTGCAGGGGACCAAAGCCTGCCAACGTTTTGCTTCTGCTCAGTGAGCAGCGAGACTGCGCTGCTGGAAAGCAGGGAGTGTTCCCTGAAGCCAGCTCCAGTCTGGCCAGTCTAGCAGGTATTTTCTGAAATGGAAGAGTTAGATTCAGCCAGCCAGTCCTCTGTGGGGAGGCCCTGCATGTGGTGATTAAAGACACTGCTGTAATCACCTGGGTTCAAATCCCAGCTCTGCCACTCATTAGCTGTCCAGCTTTTGGCAACTTTAAAACAAGGTCGTGTAAAATGATTAGCACAGTGCATTCAACACATGAGAGCCATTTTCTACTTGGCTCCTGGGTATCTACTGGCTTCTGTGGGAATGGAAAGCGGATTAGACAGAGGTGAGACCAGCTCTTGGAGAACTCAGTCCAATAGCAGTGCCTGGACTGTAGGCAATAACCCCACCATATGTGCCAAGGTAGTGCCCAGGCAGAGATGTGAGAAGGAGCCTTACCAGACCCGCAGTGGAGAAAGGGTGGAGAAGGAGGCAAATGGGAAAGACTGTAAAGACCCAAAATCCCAGTTGTCTCTAGCGAGCTTCAACCAAAGGGAGGGGCAACAGCTGAGAAAGGGTCCCTGAGTGAACGCCTCAGCTTCAGTTTCCTTCTATAGAGGTGCGACTATTGCCCCATGCAATGACCTCCCGGACAGGGCTCTGGGGTAGGCTAGTGTGTAGGAAGAAGGCCCCTTAGGCTGGCCATCCAGTCACCATTCCACCCAACAAGTGTTTGGTGAGCATCTCTGCACAAGACACTTGCCCATTAAGGAACCAGTTTCTAGAGAGATGATCTCTGATCACAACTGATGGACACCTATCAGGACTGAGGACATGACTGTGCATTGCAAGCTGTCCCCTTGAGACTCAACAAGGTCTGACTCAGAGAGTATCAGATGGATGAACCAGTTCTTTCCCATGATAGAAGCAGAAAGCAGAAAGGAGGGCAAGGTTCAGGCTGCAGTCCACTGGGAGGAAAAGGCTATGGGCACAGGCTCTGGGAGTGCTGGAACCAGCTCCTGAGAGGTACTCCTTGGTTATGCAAGACATGCCCAGGCTGGGGGTATAAAAGTGATTCAAAAATAGCTGGTCCTGCTAAGTGGGAGGAGACAGGTCTATCCTAGGTTTGCAGGAGACCGAGGCAGGCCTTGGTCTGAGAGCAGATACACACACTAGGTCAAGGAATGGGCCAGAAAACAAACTAAATATTTTTCTAAAAGGTGACACACTGCAAGGACATAAAAGGCAAGTTGTAAGTAGATGTTGTAAATACAGTGGGGCGATAAGATGCCAAAAACACAGTCATAGGAATCAGACACTGTAACAGTATAAACAGGGCTGGCCTGACAATTTGATGGGTGCATTCTGCAGTTTGGGAATAACCAGTGATTTTCACTTGGGAGATAGGAATTACTACTGGTCATTAGTTTATGACAAAAACATGTTTAGTTTTTAACGGCAATCACTTTTATTACCAAAGATTTTTTAAAAATCTTTTTCATAACAATCCATTGGTAAAAGTGAGTTCCGGCCCAGGTGGCGTGGCTCAGTGGTTGAGGGTTGACCCATGAACCAGGAGGTCACGGTTCGATTCCTGGTCAGGGCACACGTCTGGGTCTAAGGCTCAACCCCCGGTGTGGGGCGCAGGAGGTAGCTGATAGATGATTCTTTCTCATTATTGATTATTTCTCTCTCTCTCCCTTTCCCTTCCTCTCTAAAATCCATAAAGACATATATTTTAAAAAGTGGGTTCTGGGAGGAGTCGCCTAGGACTATGAAGTCGGGGACAGGCACGGAGGGTTTAGTCTGTAGAGACAATCTGTCCCTGGCCCCTAGGACAACACAGCTCAGCACAGACGCCGACGGCCCGTCGCTGTGGAAAGCTGCCAGCGCAGCAGAACCGTCACGAGGACACTATGCAGGGAATGACTTTTCACGCTGGGCTTACGTGACCTTTTGGAATTTAATTCTTAGAAACCCAAGCAACACTGTGCTGAGGTTCCGAACGAGGAGCGGCTCAGGAACGTGGTGGGGGGCACCCAGCTGATGGCTGCTGGGAACCAGGAACAGGGAACCAAAACCTAGCATGTCACTGGAGATAAAATGTAAAAAGAGCTAGCTGACCTTGATGGCTCTGAATGGTCAGAGGTATTAACTCATTGTATAGTTGAGATAGTGGTGCTTGAGGCAACTTTAATTTGTTAATCATATGTAAATGTAAGTTGATTTTCTGCTGTTGGAACTTCCTCCTTAAGAAATGTCTTTGTTTCAGAATCTCAATAAAAGGAATGGTAAAAGGCTAGAGAGCCGTTAGTCTTCCCACTAGAGGTAGACTTCCCGCCTGGCCCCCATTTTCCCAAATTAACTCTTTTCCAGTCTCTCTCTTCATTTTAGTGTGCGGCCTTCTCCAGAAACCGGATCCTGAGTGGGCCCTGAACCATGCGGGTCGTGTTAAGGGATCCCACAGATGGCCATGGCTGCGCAGCGGCGCCAGCTCCTGTGCTCCGTTCTCTTTCTCTGGCAGCCCCAGCACCTGAGCTGAGGAAAGGGAAGAGGGCAGGCTGCGGGGCTGCTCGGGAGACAAGGGCAGGGAGAAGGGGGGCCTCTCAAGGAGGCACTTCAGGTGGCGACTGTGGGAGCCACACTGGGTAGGCCAGGGCGTGAAGTGGAGAGGAGTGGCAGGCTTGGGGCTGAGAAGGAGAGTGACAGTGAAGCCCCTCAGAAATGACCCCAGAAGTGCCTGTGAGAGCCGTCAGCCCGCACTGTGAGGCGCGCAGCACCAGACCACCACTGCCAGCGGGGCTGCCGTTATTAGTCACCCAGACAGTAGCTCCTCCCCCTTCTAATATTTTAAGTTGATTATGTTTACATGCTAACATTCCCTCAGTATGATGTGACACATATTCTACAGAAAGGAATGGAGGAACACGGCCATAAAGACCAAGAGGTGGAGTGGGGAGGGAGGGAAGGAGGGAGGACAAGGCAAAGGGCCATGTGAAGTAAGAGATTTATAGTATTTCAGGGCCACTGGTGAGTGGCCCCCAATCACATCCCTGGCCTCATCTCTTCCTCCCTCTCACCACTTAAGCAACACTGCCCTCATGGCTATTCCTCAAACACACCAGCCACGTTCCTGCTCAGGGCCTTTGTACTTGCTTTCCTTCCATCTGTAAGATTCTTCTCGTACATTCTTCTCCTCTTTCAACTCAAATATTACCTTCTCGGTGAGGCTGTCCCCAGCCTTCTATTTAAAGCTGCCTCTATCATCCTGGCCGGTATGCTCATTGGTTAGAGCATTGGCCCGCACACCAAAGGGTTATGGGTTCGATTCCCAGTCAAGGGCATGTTCCTGAGATACAGGTTCAATCCCCGGCCCTGGCTGGAGTGCATTCGGGAGGCAACCAGTCAGTGTGTCTCACATCAATGTTTCTCCCCCAACCCTCCACTTCTCTCTCCCTTTCACTCTCTCAAAAAATCAATGAAAAAAATATCCTCACATAAAAATTAACAACAAAATAATTTAAAAAATAAAGCTGCCACTACGTATTTCCTGTTTTATTTTTTGGTAACAGCATTTATCACCACCTGTCATATTATTTACTTAATGCTGGCTCTCTCCCCTGCCCCCATCACAACCACCGTAAGAGCAGGAAATATTTTTATCTTTGTTCCAGTGCTTAGAACAGTGCCTAGCACACAGAAGGTTTCCAATGTACCTGCCGAATGAATGAAAGGAAGAAGAGAAGAGAAGGTGAAATTAGAGTCAGATTTAAACTGATCCTGGATCCTCAGCAGTCTGAAAGAAACCCTTTATTACTGACTTAACTGAACACGGGAGGTGAGTTCCAAAGCGATGATCAGACACTATCTGAGGCCTTCTCCTTTGCTCCCACATAGTCACTAAGACTCCCCTGAGAGCATACTGTCTAATATTTCTGGAAAGAGGCTGGACCTAGATCTCAAGCTGTCATGAAAGGGATGCTCCTAAGATTGTTGTAAATAAGAACAGGGTTAGCCAAGTCCCTGGAGGTGGGCGAGACCTGTGGTAGTTTCCTGTCATCACTGAAACAAATTACCACAAACTGTGGCTTACAACACAACAAATTTATTCTCCTACAGTTCTGGAGGTCAGAAGTCCAAAATCAGTCCCACTGGGCCAAAGTCACTCCCACCAGGGGTTCTAGAGGAGTTTTTGCTCTTGGCCTTTTCCAGCTTCGAGAGCTGCATTCCTCACATTCCTCAGCCTCTTCCATCTTCAGGGCCAGGGTGTGGCATCTCCGTGTAGCATCTCGCTGTGGTAGGCACACTGCCTTCTTCTGTATCAACACTTCCTTTGCCTCCCTCTTTAAAAGACACTGTGACTGCACTTAGGGCCCATTCAAAAAATCCAGGATAATCTCTCCATCTCAGGATCCTTAATTTAATAGCATCTGCAAAGTCCATTTGCCATAGAAGGTAGCATTTCCAGTCCCTGGGGTTGCAGCCTGGATATCTTTGGGGGCCATTACCCAGTCTACCCATGAAAGACAGACTCCAAAGTTTGGAAGAAACACAGTTCAGACCTCGGGTCCACATGGCCAAAGTCAGAGGGAGATCGTGGAGCAGCCCAGGCCAGGGTCTTTCTTTGGCTGTAAGTGCTGCTGTGCTGCCAATTACCTTGACTTTGGCCCAATGAAATGAATTTTGGACTTCTGACCTCCAGAACTGTAGGAGAATAAATGTATTAAGCCACAAGTCTGTGGTAATTTGTTAGTGACAACAGGGGTGTAATACTAAGGGGTACAGAATTCATTTCACAAAACTGAGCCCCCAAAGGTCCACTCAGGAGTTCATCTCAGAATGCACGTGCTGAGGGTCAAGGGGAACCCATCAGGAAGGCTTTTAGAGGAGGGAAAACCCAAAAAAACCACCACCCCAAAACACAAAATCATGGGTCAGACAAACAAGCTTGAGATCAGGACGGCAGGTAAGCTCTGAGGATAACCGCCCAGGTGGAGGAAGACTGCTGTGATAGAGCGCCACATCAGCTGGTGAGGTCCGACACCAGGAGCTGGCAGGGTAACGACCGTTCATATGCCACGTTACCAACTCTGCTCTACATGGCACACTGGGAGCTACAGGAAGGGGACTTCTGCCCGAACATGAAAAGCCCTGGAGAAACACAACCACTCCAGGACACTCCCTCTGTGGTGTAGACATCATATGGTCTCTTACTAAGTTGGAACATGCTGCTCATTGTGAACAATTTCATTCCAACTCAAAACCTCCAGTGAGGTGGCTCTGACTAGAGTAAATTTCCAATGTAAGAACTATATGCTTATCTTATTGGTTTTATTGATATGTTCACCAGTGGACCCAGCTGGCCAGAAATATTTAGTGGGGAAATGACAGAGCAGTGGTTCTCAGCCAGAGGTGTTTTTGCCTCCTAGGGGACCTATGGCAATGTCTGGAGACAGTCTTGGGTTTCACCACTGGGGGTGAGGGTGGAGGGGGTACTGGCATCTAGTGGGTAGAAGCCAGGGGTAACACCACTGGGAGTGAGGGTGGAGGGGGTACTGGCATCTAGTGGGTAGAAGCCAGGGGTAATACCACTGGGGATGAGGGTGAGGGGTGGGGTACTGGCATCTAGTGGGTAGAAGCCAGGGTGATGCTAACACCTATGCCAGCCTGGTTATCCCTAACTGCCCTCCCCTGTGAGTCTAGTCCCCGCAACTGTCCTCCCCTGCAGGCCTGGTCACCCCTAACTGCCCTCCCCTGCAGGCCTGGTCTCCCCCAACTGCCCTCCCTTGTTGGCCTGGTCTTCCCAACTGCCCTCCCTTGCAGGCCTGGTCTCCCTGCAACTGTCCTCCACTGCAGACCTGTTCCCCCCAACTGCCTTCACCTGCACGCCTGGTCCATCCCAACTGCCTTCCCCTGCTGGCCATCTTGTGTCCACATGGGGGCAGCCATATTGTGTGTTGGAGTGATGTTCAATTTGTATATTACTCTTTTATTAGATAGGATAGAGGCCTGGTGGGGGCCAGCTGGTTTGCCCTGAAGGGTGTCCTGGATCAGGGTGGGGGTTCCCTTGGGGCATGGGGTGGCCTGGGTGAGGGGCCTGTGGTGGTTTGCAGGCTGGCCATGCCCCTTGGTGACCCAAGCAGAGGCCCTGGGATCTGGGATTTATTTATCTTCTATAATTGAAACTTTGTAGCCTTGAGTGGAGGCCAGGGCTGGCCAGGAAGTTTAGCTTCCTCCATCCCCGGTGAAACACAAGCCTCCTGCTCACTCTGTGGCCACAGCCATTTTTGTTGGGAATTATTTATCTTCTATAACTGAAACTTTGTAGCCTTGAGTAGAGGCCTGGACCGGCCAGTGTGTGCAAGAAGCTTGGCTTCTGCCATTGCCAGGGAAACTCAAGTCTCCTGCTTGCTCCGTGGCCACAGCCATCTTGATTGCATTAATTTGCATACTTGCTCCTGTTTGGTTGGTGGGTGCGGCTTGTGGGTGTAACGGAGGTATGGTCAATTTGCATAGTACTCTTTTATTAGATACGATAACCTTCTCAACTATGTATCTATGTGAAACCAGATTTGTTTTCATATCCTTCAAATAAGACATTTTATTATTATTATTTTTTTAAATATATTTTATTGATTTTTTTTACAGAGAGGAAGGGAGAAAGATAGAGAGCTAGAAACGTTGATGAGAGAGAAACATCGACCTGCTGCCTCTTGCACACCCCTCACCGGGGATGTGCCCGCAACCAATGTACATGCCCCTGACCGGAATCGAACCTGTGACCTTTCAGTCCGCAGATCGACGCTCTACCACTGAGCCAAACTGGTTTCGGCAAATAAGACATATTTTAAAAGACTAGACATAGAACCAGTTATAAGAACACACCTGCCATCAGTTAGACTAGGCATTAAAGAGATTAGCAAAAAATGTAAAACTGTGTTACTCCTCACAACTTTCTTGTTTTAAAAAACAGCTATTTTTCATTAAAATTTTCATCTGTGATAAATGTAATGGGTTTTATTATTAGTAGTAGTATAGTAAATGACTTAGTAAATTAGTAATTCCTCTCTCTAAAAAAACAAAACAAAACAAGAAAACAAGAAAAAGAAAAAAGAAAAGAATTGATACATTTGTTGCCTTTCTATAATACATACACCTGACTTTAATAGACCAGCTTTCTTCCAAAGCCCAATCTGAACTCAGCTGCTTCAGGGACAAAGCCAGTCCTCAGTGGTGACTTGCTCCTCTCAGTGAGCACCCTTGAGTGGCATGTTCTCAGTACCCACCAGCTCCCTAACATCTTGAAACTCTTTATGTACATACATCTTCTCTCCCCAATAAGGTTCCACACACTTGGGGCGTGAGACCAGGTGTGAAGCATCTGTCACAGCACCTGAATCATCTGTCACAAAAGTGACTCAGATAGGAAAGACTAAGATGACAACACCAGTTTTGTAGATTAACACTGAAAAGAAATCTGATAAAGCTATAGGCTTACCTTTGCCAGGGGAAACTGAAAAAGAAAAATTTTAGCTGAGACTGGAGCACATGGCTCAGGAATGAACTGGACAATTGACCCCTAGACATGTGCACTACTGCTACTATGGCTAGCTGCTGCTGAAACAAATGCTAAAGCAGATCAACTCAACTCAGTAGCTCTTCCTGCTCAGGCTACTCCTACTTCAACCCCTCTCGGGGAATCTCAGAAGCCTCCCCAACCCCCTCCTTCCTCCTTCACATTTCCTTCAGAGGAAAGGATTTGGTGTGGGTTTGAGAACAGGGATGGCCCCTGCCTGAGGGCTTTCCTGCAAGATCCACAAACAACCTGACCCCCACAAAAAGACAGACACATGGGCTCAGCACCCTGTTTGGCAACAGGAAAGCCTGCTGGGTGTTAAAGGCAGAGAAAGGGAAGTGAAGCCCATAAACACTACTGGAACCATTAAAACTTGGAGATTAAAACAAATCAGACAGGAGCTCCATGCCACCTGGCCCTCAGCAGGGACCCCATCACAGCCCAGCCTCCCAAATAGTTGGGACAATGAACATCGAATTCCCTGGAGCTTCCCTGAGAATTTATAGAACCTGCCAGGCTTCCAGAGAACAGGGAAACAGCAATGGGAAGCCCAGAGCATTGTTCAGTCTCTGGTAAGGACCCACTACCCCAGCAGAGATGAAAGAAACAATTCTGTGTATTATGCCCAGCTCTCATATATGCCAGCAAGTACCAACCCATGAGACAGATTGATTCTGGTTTTTTACTATCATCCTTTCCTAAATGCAGGTACTATGTCTGGCACATAGGAGACACTCAAAAATGTTTAATGCACAAAAGAAAGGGCTGGCATCTATATGGGCAGAGAGAACGTGTGTGCATTTATTCATTCAACAAATATTTATTTAGCATCTTCTAGACACAATAGGAAGCAAAAAAGTCCTTGTCCTTGTGGAGTTTATGTTTAGTGGTTGTAAGGGTGAAAATCTCAATGCTCCCCAAAAAATTATGTTAAGTTGAAGACATTCAATAACTGTTTAGTAACCATCTGCTATGTGCAAGTGATGAGTACCAGGCGCTATGACAGGCACCTGGGACCTGGGACTCAGTCCTAGAGATATTATTTCATCTTCTAAGCTAGGACCCTAACTCTGAATGTGTGTGTCAGCTGTTAGACCCCTGGGTAAGGAGAATGTGATTACCTCTTTGGCGCATCTGTCCTCATCTGTCGGTGAGCAGAAGCCACTGCGTGAGTACCACGTACATGCCCAAAACACCACACAACACTGCAGGAGAGAAAGGAAACCCAACATCTTTAGCTGAGAGGTGCCTGGGTCAGAAAATACCTATAATAATAAAAGCTAATTAATGCTAATTAAACCAGATGTCCTTCTGGACGGAGCAAGGGAAGCCCAGGTCGCAGGTGCCTGCTGGCAGCCATAGGGAAGCCCAGGTCGCAGGTGCCAGAGGGAAGCTGGTGCTGGCAGCCGGGGGAAAGAAGGCCTACTCCTGCACGATTTTCGTGCATCGGGCCTCTGGTGTTATAATAAACACTAGGACACATACCCTGGTGTGGGCTTGATCCCCAGGAGGGATATGCAGGAGGCAGCCAACTGATATTTCTTTCTCATCAATGTTTCTATTTCTCTCTCTTCCTTCCCCTCTCTCTAAAATCAATAAAAACATATTTAAAAAATAATAAACACTAGGGCTCAAAGAGTGCTCCTAAGGCAAGCTGGCTCCTCCACTTTCCTCATACACCCACCCTGAGATGTTGTTATTCTGGGCCTAAGTAGCAAACATTTCCCAATCCTGGAAGTAGTCTGCTCATTTCCAAGTAAGAAGACACTGGCTCTGCTGATTGTACCAGGGTGGGGCAGAGGAGCTGGCAAGATGAAGGAGGTGCTAAAGCCCAGCACTTCCAATCGTTAATAACTCATAAGTGGAAATGCCCTGAGTCGTGCATGATTCCTTGACCAAAGCCCCATGGAGAGGGGCCTGGGGTCACACCCCAATCATCAGCCTCTGAGCTATGAAGGCCAGGAACCATCTACCAAGCGAGAAGTCCCACATGTCTGAAATCTGATGCGACGGGACATTTCCTCCCTGCCAGACTCAAGCAAGCGCCTAGCTCCCCTCTGACACAGTGGAACTCAGCTGCTTCAAGTAGCTCCTCCCCTAGACCCAAAGGCACAGAGAGTGCTCAGCACATCACACCATCTACAAGCAGCCGCCACTGGGCACTCTGGGACAAACGGCACAGACAAGGGCATCACGCACACAACTTCTGACATGACACCAACGAGAGCCTGGCAGGACAGACGAAGTCCATGGAGGTGCTACGTGGGAAGGAAGAGAAGTGGAGCTGCTGGGCTGTAGGGCAGCTCCTGGATTTCCAGGAGGGCCCACAATTTAGCCTCCCGGATGTCAGGAAACACCGGGGAGGAGTGTCTCAGGGGCAGGACAGAGCTGAAGCCTTTAGAAGAGCCAGGCCCAACGCCTCCTGAGAGAGGAGCTGGACACGCCAGTATCCACAGGCCCTGAAGACAGCTTGCCTGGCAGCCAGGACAACTGCTGTCTGCCCAAAGCAGGGGCCTAGCAGCTTCCCAGGCCAGCACCCAACGCTGGTGTTCTCTCACCAGGTCGGGGGAAGGGGTCTGAGCGACCACAGGTGGAGCTGGCAGGCTGAGTAAGGGCAATTCATCCTCGGTGGGCTGAGGCACACCCCAAAGAAGGAAAAAGGAGTGGTGGAGAGGCAGGGAGAAAGGCAGCCAAACAAAAGTGGGTTAGTATACTTAGTCCATTCAACTAGAAGTGATGGGCTATGCCATCTGTAGATAATGTCAGAGGCCTGTCTGCTCACTCCTTTGAAAGAGGCAGGCTGACCGTGGCTCTGTAAAAATCACTAAATGGGAACTTGGTGGCTGACCATCATAACTGCCCACGTAGAAAATGACAGCAAGAACGACCTGCAAGAAGCGACCGGCCAGGCTGCTGGTGCCCAAGCTGCCCCACAAGGACTGGGCTTGACCTCTTCAAGCCCTATCACTCACCACCTCAGTGGGGAGCGCAGGGGAGCAGAGACAGTAGCAGCAAACTGCTCAGTCAGGTAAAATCCTCGAGAGCCAGAGATTAGACTAAATTACTGCCAAACCCACAACCTCAACTTCATTAGAATGACCATTAAAATCCTGCTTTTCATAAGAACAAGGGACTCCTTTTGGTCCATTCTGCCCAAATTCCTCCAACTGCTGCTTAACAGGGGTCTCAGGAGTCAGTGGAAAGGGGTGGAACGGGGACTGGCTCAGCCATCCTCGATCCTTTTTCTTTCACAGAAAAGTTCAGTGCACAAGAGGATTCCAAAACTTGGCCTAGCTAGTTCAGTTGGCTCTCCACCAAAGCCCCTGAAAGTTGCCAATTCTGTGTCCAATTCTGGCTCCAAGACAGAGAGCACGATCCTCAAAAGAGAAGACCTAGAAACCCAGAGCCACGTGAAACAACAGGCCCTCGTTTCTAAACGTGAGAGTGGGCCACGCTTTCTGAATCGCCCAAGACCAGATTGGGCAGAAACAGCGGGTATGTTATTTCCTGTCGATCTCTCTAGGGTACCAACTCCAAATAAAGGAGTTCAAAAGGGAGACATCTGAAAAGAACTTTCTGCCTCGCGAGGTTAAATACCCAGACACACCACAAAGGCGGTGGGCTCTCTGGCCCCAGACAGAATTGTCTCCGAGACTAGAAGCAACTTAAGTTCTTTTTTTTTTTTCTTCTTTTTTTTTTTAAAATATATTTTATTGATTTTGTACAGAGAGGAAGGGAGAAAGATAGAGAGTTAGAAACATCGATGAGAGAGAGTCATCGATCAGCTGCCTCTTGCACACCCCCTACTGGGGATATGCCCGCAACCAAGGTACATGCCCTTGACTGGAATCGAACCCGGGACCCTTCAGTCCCCAAGCCAACGCTCTATCCATTGAGCCAAACCAGTCTTGGCGCAACTTAAGTTCTTGACACAGTCTAACTAGTGTCGTCCCAGACTGCCTGGGCAGACAGTGTCCTGGGCGGACATCTGATGTAACGCCTGGGCAAAGGGAACTGAACTCTGTGTCACCTTCCCTCTTGGGTCCACAGGAAATTAAGCTCCCAAGGAAAATGGAGGGAGAGACTTCAAAAGAAGCTGCTCGGTGAAGGACAAAAATCAGAGCCCCTGGCATAGTCAGTGGATCAGAGATGCCTGAGGGAAAATCAGCAGCTGGTTCAAGCCATCGACAGCGAAAGGGACAGATGTCTGCTGGCCCCAGAGCTATCAGGTGGCAGTTTGTTTAAAACTCAAACGGGAAAAACACTGTCTGGAGTCAGTACAGAGGGAAAAGGTTGAGAACCACAGTCATTCTTAGAGCGTATCTTCTGGAGACTTCCCTTAACTCTCTGGGATGGGGCACAGGTCAGAGGGCAGGAGTCCGGGCTGCCATGGGCCGGGGCATCGCGATTTAAATGTGTTCGGCACATCCAGATGGAAAGACACACAGCCCTGTTTCCTGGAAGGGGAAAGGATTGGATAAGGCCTGCAGCTACCCCTGGCGCCCGCCCAACTCAGCGGCCAGTCTCTTCCCAAGGGTTCCTGGAAGTCAACAGGCCCATAAAGAAGAAGTATTAAAGCTGAGATTAGAAGGATCATCTACAAATTGCACATCGTCCCCGATGCAACATCCCAGTAAATTCTCCCACAAAGACATAACCTGCTATTTGCCTCAGACATTCAGCTCCTTACTTCAATCTGGGACTGAACGCCCTCACCCCATAAATGTCTCTGCAGGTCAAGGGGAAAGCACGGAGGTGTGTGAGCTACTGCTTCTCCCGGAGGCAGAGGCAAGGCCCTGGGAGGGAAGGGCAGGTGGGTGACAAGGCTAATAAGGAAATCAGAGAGACTGGCAAACTCAGGGCCTGTGAGGGGAGCCGGGGCAGGAGGGGCTTAGGCAAACGGGTAAGGAACACCGAGCCGTAACACCGCGAGGGGGGTGAGGAGGAGCCCCAGTCCTGAGAGGCAGGCAGCGGGGGACGGAGGGGACAGGGATGGGAAAGAGCAAAGACTGGGGGCAAGGATGGAAGGACGAAGGCGGGAGACAAGGATAGCCAGGAGGCAGGGAAGATCCCCGAGGAGACCCCGGGCAGAGGGCAATGCATCTGGGGACCCCAGAGAAGGGCGAAGGAAGGGCAGAGGCCAGGGTGGGGAGTGGGAAACAACTCGAGCCAGAGCCCGGGCTCTCCCAACTGAGGCGGGAGGAGACGGGGCCACGAGGCCCAAGTGGGGTCACCGGCGGGTGGGGAGGCCTGCAGCTGGGCGCAGACAGCGGTGAGGGTCCGAGGAGCTGGGCACGGGGCCGCCCGGCAGCCAGGGACCACCGCAGACCGGCCCGAGTCCGAGCGTCGGGAAGCGACGGCAGCTCGGTCCCCGGACCCCGGCGGCTGTCCCCTCCCCACTCCCCTCTGGGCCTGGCGTCCCGGCCGCGTGGGCCGCCTCGGCGCGGACCTGCCGCTCACCTCCGCTGCGTGCCGACCCGCCTCCCCGACCCGGACTGACCTGTCGCGGCCTCTCGCGCCGCCGCCGCCGCCGCCGTCCCGCAGGCTCCTCCGGCTCCTGCCAAAACTTTTCCCATTAATCCCAGCTCCGCCGCGCGGGCGTCACACGCAGCGCCGCCCCGCCCCGCCCCCGCGGGCGTGACGTCACCGCGCAGCTCGGCTTCACCCCTCCTTGCCCCGCCCCTTTCCGCCCGAGCCGGCCAATCACCGCGCCTCCTGGAGGCCCCGCTGATCCTGCCGCTCCGCCCACCGCACGCCGCTCTGGCTGCTGCAGCGCCCTCTGGTGTGGGACGCGGCCCCGGCCGCTTAGGGAGGAGCGGGGGAGGTCCAGGCCAGTAAAACAGGTCTAGCAGGTACACACCACTGAAGGGAATTTAAAGCTGGAAGGGAACTGGGGGTCATCTGGTACAGCCTCCTCATCCTCCAGTGAAGAGGAGGTGCGTGACTTGCTGCGGGAAGCAACGGAGCCCGAATCTTCAGACTCCGGACTCCACGGGAGGAGATGGTGCGGCTTGTAACTTTAATAGAAGGACTTTCCTCCCTCGAGAGGCTTCTGCCATAGGAATTGATGGTTCTGGGCTTCTTACCTACCTCTCTTCCCATGTACTTACCGAATACGCTTGCCCACTTAAGCGGAGAGCATCCTCCCTACTGTTGAAGAAAATCTCGTTCTCGCTTCTAAGCCAGGTCTGTAGGGTCTGGAAGGGACCTGCTGTCCCAGCCCGTGCTTTCAGACATACCACACAAAGGTACCTAGCCGCTGGGAGGCAGTCTGGTGGAAGAAGCTGAGCTTGTCATCTAGACTCATGAGTGTATGATCAGGTAACTTCCTCCTCTTCACCTTCTTTAAAGATCATCCCTCCCCTCTCCCATACACTTCTCAGGCCACACCCTCAGATATCTGGATGGTAGAACTGTTGAGTGATTTTTTTCTTTCTGCTTCTCTTTTTATTTTCTATTCCTTAAAAATGAATATGCATTACTTTTGTAATTAGACGTCAACCTCCTTGCCCTTTCAGACTGAAGTAAGAATGGATTTTGTAATAATGATCCATGGGACTGGGGGGTGTAAAGAGATCCACCAAAAGACTTGTATGCATGCATATAAGCATAACCAACGGACACAGACACTAAGGGGGTGAGGGCATGTGCTCGGGAGGTGGGGGTGGCCAGGGAGAGATCAATGGGGGGAAAAGGAGACTTATGTAATATTATATGTAATACTTTAAACAATAATTTTTAAAAGAATAATGAATGGATAATTATTAAAAAAATAAAAATAAAAATAAAGAATTCGTAAATTTGGCCCAGCCCAGTGTGGCTCAGTTTGGAGCATCATCCTGTACACCAGAAGGTGACGAGTTTGATTTCCAATCAGGATACATACCCAGGTAACTGGTTCTATCCCTCAAACTAATTGATGTTCCTCTCTCTAAAAAAACAAAACAAAAAAAAACAAGAAAAAGAAAAAAAGAAAAGAATTGATACATTTGTTGCCTTTCTATAATACATACACCTTCTTTGTATATAATAAAAGCATAGTATGGTAATTATACTGGACGTTCTTCTGGACATCCTTCCATCCTTCCGGACGAAGCCAGGGCTGCAAGGGAAGCCCAGGTCCCGGGTGCCAGAGGGAAGCTGGTGCAGGCAGCCAGGGGAAGGAAGGCCTACTCTTGCATGAATTTCGTGTATCGGGCCTCTACTATATATATAAATAAATAATTGATTTCAGAGAGGAAGGGAGAGGGAGAGAGAGCTAGAAACATTAATGATGAGAGAGACATCATTGATCAGCTGTGTCCTGCACGCCCCACACCAGGACAATCCGATCAAGCCTGCAACCTGATCCAGCAACCCGGGCACATACCCTTGACTGGAATGAAACCTGGGACTCTTCAGTCTACAGGCCAACGCTCTATCCATTGAGCCAAACCACCTAGGGTCCTTCTTCCTTTTAAGTAGGCATAGATAACACTTGTCAACATGATCAGTTTTCCAACTGAGGTGTTCTAACTGGCCCTTTACTCCTTAGGGCCTGGCCTTTTCCCAAATCACTACCTCTCCTCTCTATTCTTTATCCAACCCTCTCCAGAGGAAAAAAAAACAAATTCCTCTGGCTTTCTAGGCAGAAAGAGGCATCTTAGCTACATCTTTCTCTTTTTTAATGTTATTTATTTTTTAAATATGTTTTTGTTTTTTAATATATTTTTTATGTCAGAGAGGAAGGGTGAGGGAGAGAGATAGAAACGCCAATGATGAGAGGGAACCATTGATCAGCTGCCTCCCACATGCCCCACACCAGGGATCGAGCCCACAATCCAGGCGTGTGCCTCCACCAGAAGTTGAGCTGTGACCTCCAGGTTCATAGCTTGAAGTTCAACCACTGAGCAACACCACCAGCTAGGCTGTTTTTATTGATTTGAGAGAGAGAAACATCGATTGGGAATTGAACTGGCAGCCTTTTGGTGCATAGGCCAATGCTCAGCCAACTGAGCCACATCAGCCAAGGCTTAGCTATATTTCTTTTCTTTTTTCTTTTTTAAAATATATTTTATTGATTTTTCACAGAGAGGAAGGGAGAGGGATAGATAGCTAGAAACATTGATGAAAGAGAATCATCAGCCAGGTGCTTCCTGCACACCCCCTACTGGGGATGTGTCCGCAACCAAGGTACATGCCCTTGACCAGAATCGAACCTGGGACCCCTCAGTCCGCAGACCGACGCTCTATCCACTGAGCCAAACTGGCTTCAGCAGCTATATTTCTTTATTGCAAGGTTTCCTTTCAACATTCATGCCCTAAAGACCTCACTTTCTACCCCTGACAGGCTTATTTCCTCTAATAAAGAGAGTCCTCTCCCTAAAAGAAATTCTGGGAGCACTGTGGAGATGCCACATTTTCACCTCATTTCATTTTTATATTTTAAAGGATACATACCCAGATTTAGAGTTTGGTCCCAGTTATGTGGGAGACAATTAATGTTTCTCTTTCACATCCATGGTTCTCTGTCTCCTTCTCTCTTTCAATAAAATCAATAAAAACATATTTTCAAGTACAGTTATGAAAAAAACATTTCTTTAAAAAAATGATGCCTACAAAGATTTGGTTAAAAAGTGGGAAATGTTATGATCTGATTTTTAGTGGACATAAAACAGGATCTGATTATGTGTATAACATATATAGATAAGTATATCATTTGGAAAATTAAAAAAAATTATATAAAAAACTGGGAGGAAGCACACACTAGAATGTTATCAGCAGTTGTCTTTGGGAGGGGGTTCTGTGAGTTTTTACCTTTCTATATTTTTATTCTGAGTATATTTTTCATAAAGGATTTGCTTTTTTAGCCACACACAAAAAAATCTTCTTTATATTGAGGAAAAATTTGTATTCTCTGGTTATCCTACCCAGGAGTCTTAGGTCTAGTCCTTGAAGGTGCACTAAGTCAGACTGTTTTCCATAAAAGAGTCCTTTGGATGTTTGATCCCACTCCTCTATATTTTTTCTTCTTAAGCTACAACATCCCTTGTTCCTCATATATTGTAAAATGATCATAGTGCCTTTTGCCATCCAGACTGCCGACCTCAGGGTGTGCCAGTTTATGTATATCCATCCTCTTCAAGGCTTTCCTTGCATATCCTGGCAACAGTTTGCAACAAGCTTCTTGCTCTCCAGCCAGTCACATCTCCTTATATACAGATCACAATGGGATGACCTGGGATCACAAGGTCTGTAATTCCCTCGTGGCCCCGAGCTTATGGGTATTTCTGAGAGCATCAGAGATTGGATACACTCGGCTTTATCTGGAATGTTGGAAAGGACAGAGGAATTATTTTCTCACCTTGCAATTAAAAGATTGGGAAATACCTTCTTCTGCCCCTTAGGGATGCCCCCCCACCCCCGCCCCAGACTGAGAGCTTCCTCTGCCAGTCCCAAAGTGGGTTGCATTCAGGCATCTGGTGATGTTTCTTTTCGTTTTTTTTTTTTTTTTTTTTTAAATATATGTTTATTGATTTTTTACAGAGAGGAAGGGAGAGAGATAGAGAGATAGAAATGTCGATGAGAGACAAACACCGACCAGCTGCCTCTTGCACACACCCCACTGGGGATGTGCCCGCAACCAAGGTACATGCCCCTGACCGGAATCGAACCTGGGACCTTTCAGTCTGCAGGCCGATGCTCTACCACTGAGCCACACCGGCTTTGGCCGGTGATGTTCCTTTCACTATCTCACACACCCGCCCTCCATGCCTTCTTTTATGTCCCATCATAGACATTCAAAAGCCTGGACTGGACCCCACTCAGAGGTGAGGACACTGAGGCTTAGAGATCGGCTCAGCAGCTCAAGTCTAAACTCTGCCGAGCTTTGAAGAGACCTCGTTCTACCGTTCTAGTCACAAGTCTCACAGTAGTAGCCTCCTGAAAGAATTTATTGAAACTGTGTAGCTCCTAACCTTTTTCTTCCTTTCTTTTTTTTTTCTCTTTCTTTCTTTCTTTCTTTCTTTCTTTCTTTCTTTCTTTCTTTCTTTCTTTCTTTCTTTTTTAACTGAATAGACAGAGGGTTTTGTTTTGTTTTTTATTGATTTTGTACAGAGAGGAAGGGAGAGAGATAGAGAGATAGAAACATCGATGAGAGAGAGTCATCGATCAGCTGTCTCTTGCACACCCCCTACTGGGGATATACCCACAACCAAGGTACATGCCCTTGCCTGGAATCGAACCCGAGACCCTTCAGTCCCCAAGCCGACGCTCTATCCATTGAGCCAAACAGGTTTCACTCTTTCTTTCTTTCTTTTTAAAATATATTTTATTTATTTTTTACAGAGAGGAAGAGAGAGGGATAGAGAACTAGAAACAGCGAAGAGAGAGAAACACCGATCAGCTGCCTCCTGCACACCCCCCACTGGGGATGCGCCAGCAACCAAGGTACATGCCCTTGACCGGAATCAAACCTGGGACCCTTCAGTCCACAGGCTGATGCTCTATCCACTGAGCCAAACCGGTCTTGGAGACATCTAACCTTTTTCATCATTAATGTAAAACAATAGTTTCAGAGGAAGAATGTAATTTCTATTCTTTAATAAATATTGACATTTTAATATAAAACTGCTATGTTACCCCTTTAAATATATTGAATAAAACTCGAATCCCAAAGTCATTTGATGCTCACCATTATCCATCTTAAAAATAACATGAACAGCCCTCCCTGGTTTGGCTCAATGGATAGAGTGTCAGCCTGTGGACTGAAGGGTCCTGGGTCTGATTCTGATCAAGGGCACATCCCCAGTAGGAGGCATGCAGGAGGCAGATGATCAATGATTCTCACTCATCACTGATATTTCTCTCTCTCCCTTTCCCTTCCTCTCTGAAATCAATAAAAATATATTTTTTAAAAATAGCTGGGGGGGTGGGTAATGGTAAGATATGTACACCTATAATACCTTAATAAAAAATGAAAAAGAAAAAAATAGCGTGAACAAGCTTTTCTTTAGCAATAAAAACATTTTACATAGTTTCTTTTTCTCCTTGTACTTGTATTTCGATTCCCCTTTCCCCTCAACAATCTGCAGGGGCCTGATGCGGTGGGGTCCAGGCGGGGATCTCCCTTTTCCGCGTCCTGCAAGGAAAGATAGATGAACGAACCGGTTCTAAGTGGAGGCGGACAGGGATTGAGAAATATTATAAATAAAGAGAAGACACAGAAATAGATTTAAAACTGGGAGCTGGGTGGGCCGCCATCTTGTCTGCTGGAGAGGCAGGAAGACGGTGACGACCCCACCCAGTGCATTTATTTTATACCCCAACACCAGGAAGTAACACCAACTTATTTGCATTCTTAAGGAGGCCCTCGCATTCCTGGATTTATATACGTATCTAGTCCCACCCCTCCCAACACCTGGGCTTGATATGAAGGCCAAGCTGATTACACTTTCTGCCATCTTGGAACATGCCCTGCCGGTTGTCTCCGACTCAGGTGACAGTTTAAAGGAAAATGCCCACGAGCCTTCCCAGGTGGCCCTCTCAGTCTAATGTCAATGTAACATTTTATGCTTGAAAGTCTTTTATTGATCACAATATCATACATCTCTGCAACCAAAGTATGTATATAAATTAAAGTTTTAAAAGAACTTAAGTTTTATGTAACTATAAAGCTCTGGGTGGGAAAATTTTTTTCTGGTTTGAGTGGCCATCAGAAATATTAGTAGTACTCAGTTGAGCAAAACAACATAAATATTATGATTTTTATACATATTAAACATAAACATAAAAATACACTGGAAATGTATTTATCATGGACTACTTCCCTCACCCCCTTGCTCAGGTAGTTCAGATGTTCATAGTTGAAAATTATTTGTTTGAATGTAACCGAAATCAGCATCAATTCTAGTTCCTTTTTTTTTTTTTTTTTTTTTCATTTTAAAGCTGAGAAACTTTGTTCACTTGATAAGTAGATGAGAAGTGGGAGTTTGATTTAGCAATGGCATCTACTTCTGAGTTGTCTCCCCCTAACCCCCACAAAAAAAATAAAACCCCATAAAGATCTATGATAAAAAATATTGTTAATGATTCTTCAGGGTTTCGAAAGCAAAGATCCTGCCTTAAAAACCAAAAGAATTTCTTGTCCAGTTTTTAAGCCACCCACTTTCTCAGCACCTACAGCCCTGCACTAGCATTTCAAATAGGAGCTTTGTTTGGTGCTCCAGGAATTCCACCCTTTGGGGTAGTCCACCACTGAAAGACAGCGGGTGGGGAATGGTGAGCCTTGCTACTGAAAGTAGGGAAGGCGGAATTGTGAGAGGGGAAAGACTTTGGGTAAACAGAACTTGGAAGTTTACCCTCTGCAAGTTGATTTCTTTAAAAAAAAATGTTTTTATTTTATTTCAGAGAGGAAGGGAGTGGGAGAGAGAGATAGAAACATTAATGTGAGGGACAATCACTGATTGGCTCCCTCCTGCTTGCCTCCCACTGGGGATTGAGGCCGGGGCCCAGGCATGTGCCCTGACCAGGAATTGAAACATGACTTCCTGGTTCATAAGTTGATGCTCAACCACTGAGCCACGTCAGCCGTACAGCAAATTGATTTTCTTAAAACTCCTTGTACCCTAGAGATACCCACACACATAGAGGACCTGATCCTCCCATCCAATACTACAATGCAGAGTTCCTGTGCCCATAAATGTGGCATACCACTTTCTGCGTGTATTGTTCCTGTTTTCCTGCTCTTATTTATTAAACATTTTAAGGACCATCTTGAATCTCAGCTCCTACCTAATTCCCCTTTTCTTTTTTTTATAATATATTTTATTGATTTTTTTTTAGAGAGGAAGAGAGAGGGATAGAGAGTTAGAAACATCGATGACAGAGAATCATCGATCAGCTGCCTCTTGCACACCCCCTACTGGGGATGTGCCTGCAACCAAGGTACATGCCCTTGACCGGAATCGAACCTGGGACCTTTCAGTCCGCAGGCCGATGCTCTATCCACTGAGCCAAATCGGTTTCGGCTAATTCCCCTTTTCTTGAATCCCTACCACACTTAAGGGATTTAATTGATTTCAGATAGGAAGGGAGAGGAAGGGAGAGAAACATCAATGATGAGAATGATGAGAGAGAATCATTGATCGGCTGCCTCCTGCATGCCCCCTACTGGGGGTTGAGCCTTCGAGTCTGCAATTAGGCATGTGCCCTTGACTGGAATCAAACTGGGACCTTTCAGTCCGCAGGCCGACGCTCTATCCACTGAGCCAAACCAGCTAGGAGTTTGAATCTCTCTTCCCACCCCTGAAATATGCATCATATTATACCGGCAGCTTTGTTTCATGACACTTTAGATTATAACGAGGCTCTTTGCAACAGAATTTGGTGTACTTTCAAAAGACATGAACTTTGATACCAGACAAGCACATAAGTTCCAGGAGGGCACAGGTTCTATGTTTTGTTCTGTGTCATGTAGCCAGCATCTAGCACAATATCTGGCATATAGTAAAAGCTTAATTGTTGAATAAATGAACAGACTTGAGTTTGAATCTTACTTCATTTCTTTTATGCTGTGTGACACCCAATCATTAACTTTAGGATAAGTTTACTCATGAATTCATTTTTAAAACATCTGTTGCATGCTTCCAGAGAGCCAAGCACACTGTGCTAGGCACTGGGGACCTGCAGGGAAGAAGATACGGCCCTGTCCTCCAGGAACTTAAGCATCTAGTTTGGGACTGTTACGTGAAGTAAGATGGAAAGGACAGCCCATGTGCATGTCCAGAGGAATGAAGAGAAGAAAGCTGCTAGAAGATCCATAAGGCAGAGGCATAGGATGTCCTCCTGGGCCAGACGCTCCCAGGCCTGGCATGCCCATGGAATTTATGGGAATGTGAACTTGACTGTCCAGGCTACCACTGAGAGACTGGAAAGTGGGAAGAGTTCAGAACAGATGTGCATTTAAGAAAGCCCATTCAGGCAGCCCTGGGGAGAAAAGTAAGCAAGAAGACCCAGTTACTGCTCTTATCCAGTTGGAAGGTGATCAGGCCAGAGTAAGGCACTGGCCACGAAACATGGCCCCAAGAGGAGAGATAGAATTGACCAAGAAAAGCCAATCAATTGGACGTAGAGACTGATTAGATATGGGGCAAGATGGAGGAGTCAAAATGAGCATGCAGGCAGGAGATCAGAGGCCTTAGCCATAGCAGTAGCTATGGGGATAGAGGGAGAGTATGAAGGAGAGAGAATCTACTGGATTTGATGATGGGTTGTGCATGAGGTGGGCAGGAAGGAAGAAGCAAGTCATTCTAGAATCCTAATTCTGTCTTAGGATAATGAGGTCTGTGAATCGGGTAATATGAAAAGATCCTGGTGGGTAGCTCAGTTGGTTAGAGCATCGTCCCAATACACCAAGGTTGTAGGTTTGATCCCCAATCAAGGCACATACAAGAATCATCCAATGAGTGCATAAATAAGTGGAACAACAAATTGATGTTTTTCTCTCTCCCACTCTAAAAATATATATAAATAAACCAGTAAACAGATAATATGGGAAGAGAAGCAAATTTGGAAGGCTTTAGACAAGTTACCTGACCTTTCTGAGCCTGAATTTCTTCATATGCAAAACAAGAATAATGACATCTACCTCTCAGAGTTGCCATGAGGACTAAGTAACCTGGGAAATTGCAGGACATAGTATAGATCGGTGCTCAATAAACACTTTGGGTGACACTAATAACGGTTCTTGCGTATGTGCCAAGCACTTAGTCCTCACAACAACCCAGTAAGGTAGGTACTATTATTATCCCTATCTTACTAACCTGGGAACCAAAGCACAGAGAGGTATAGAAATTTGGCCAAAGTCACCCAGTTAGTAGGTGGCAGAGTGTACTTTCCTAGCCCCTGTTCTATATACCGTATTCTTTCTTGGACCTATGACTAGGCTTGAGGGAGGAAGAGAGGAAATGGCAGGAAGAATGGTCAGCAGACCTGATCAATAATTCACTCCAAGAACAGTTTTTATTCGGAAATGTGCCTCCACAGCTTGGTGGTGGTCTGGGGCAGATGGCCCCTGGCTTGCTTGTTTACCCTTTTCCAGCCAAGGGCATAGGATCCTTGGGGTTAAGGCACCGGATCAAGTTCTTAAGGATCAGCATCCCAGGCAGCCTTAGTGGGCTGGGGCCTGGGGCTGATGAAAAAATAAACTAGGTTCCCTCCCGGATTGTGTCATGGCTGGAGGGCCTCAGCCCTGACACCAGGTCCTCGGCTCCCTCTGTCGCAGGGGCCAGCGTAACCCACAGGCCAGCTGTGGCCAGGTCCTGGTGGGCATGAGATTGGGGGGAAAGAGGCTAGCAGAGGCTAGTTTTCTGGTTCCGGGTCCTGTTTGTCTTCCCGAGGGGTGGAAGCCGAGATGGGAGCCTCGTCCCCACCGTTGAGGGACTTCTGCCGCTCACTGGAGCTGGGGGAGGTGGTCCTGCTGCCCTGGGACCCCCAGCGGGTCAGGCGCTTCAGGGAGGAGTCGCGGCGGGCCAGGAGCGGGGGCTGGAAGCCTGTGAAGGAGCTGCTGGTGGTGGGACGCTTGTCTGGCAGGGAAAAGGCAGGCGTGAGGCGGGAGAAAGGTACTGCGAAAGGGGGAGGTTGACAGGCCTGGCCTCAGCCCTGGGGGAAGAGGACCTCTGGCCTTCAGCCCTGCAGGCTCTGTAGATCAGGAGGTACCCCCCGCCCTCCCTCGCCCTCCGCCCTCCAGGGAGAGCTCCAAGGTCTAGCCCGCTCTCACCTCCAGGTTCAATTGGATGCATGAGCCTGTTCATCTGGACATTCCAGTGTTTCACGTTGGTGCTCGCCTGGCGCAACTTCCGCTGGGCGGCCTGAGGGACACAGCGGTGGGGAGCGGGTCAGAGCCCCCATCCAAGGCGGGCTGCCTTGACCTTGGCAGGTGCACAGGCCCCATAGGATGTGACCAAGGCTGCTGATCATCTCCTCAGGAAACTCACGCATATACACAGAGTCAGTATCCAATTTCAGGGGACTCATCAGACCCCTCCCAAAGGGTTGCAAATAGTCATAATTATAGTTTCCATTTATTAAGCGGCCCAGGCGTGTTAAGTATATTTATTATCTCATTCCACCTCCAGAGCAGATGTTAACAACAAACAAGTGCGGAAGAGGTTCAGTGACTCGCCGGGGACACATGCTGACCTGCACCACTGGCCCACCGCCTCTCGGGGAGGAGTGTGCAAGCCTCTGCTCCAGTGTCTGCCCGCTGTTAGCCGAGCGGGTGGGGTCATAGAGGGACCTTTCCTTATGTTACATATTTTTGTGTTTGAATTTTTTATGATGGCCACGTAAGCCAACAAAGCAAAATAAAGTAAACAATACTAATAAAAACAAAACATCAAAATAACCTCTCTTCCACGGAGATTTGTGCTTTAAGGAGAGGATGTAAAATACAGGGATAGCAAAATAGGATCTTGGAAGAGTAGGAGGAAAAATTTTGCCCAGATTAAGAGTGATGATAAAAATAGCAGCTAGCCCTAACTGGTTTGGCTCAGTGGATAGAGCGTCGACCTGAGGACTCAGGGGTCCCAGGTTCAATTCTGGCCAAGGGCCACTATCCAAGACAGTGTGCCTTAACCTTTGCAGCTGCACAGGCCCCTTACGATGTGACCAAGGCTGCTGATCATCTCCTCAGGAAACTTATGCATATTCAGAGTTATGTATATAACTCTGCCAACCCGGTTAGGGCTAGCTGCTATTTTTTAAAAATATATTTTATTGATTTTTTACAGAGAAGAAGAGAGAGAGAGATAGTCAGAAACATCGATGAGAGAGAATCATCGATCAGCTGCCTCCTTCACACCCCCTACTGGGGATGTGCCCGCAACTAAGGTACATGCCCTTGATCGGAACCGAACCCGGGGCCCTTCAGTACGCAGGCTGACACTCTATCCACTGAGCCAAACCAGTTTTGGCGCTAGCTGCTATTTTGCTCTTAATCTGGGCAAAAATTTTCCTCCTGCTCTTCCAACATCCTATTTTGCTATCCCTGTATTTTGCATCCTCTCCTTAGTTGCAGGCACATCCCCAATGGGGGGTGTGCAGGATGCAGCTGATGTTTCTCACTGATGTGTCTAACTCTCTCTCCCTCTCCCTCTCCCTTCCTCTCTGAAAAAAGTTAATAACATGTATTTTTTAAAAATAGCAGCTAATGTTTCTTCAGCCCTTACTACATATGAAATACCACCTATTATCTCATTCAATCTCATAGCAATGCTATTCCAGGCCCCGTTCCCCAGTGAGGGACTTGAACTCAGAAAGGTCAGGCCATTCTCCAAGGTCACAGCCAGAGGAGGACGGAACCAGGGTTGAAGGAAAGGCGGGGACCTGAGGTTACCGCTCTCCCTCCCTCCCTCCCTCCCTCCCTCCCTCACTCTGTCAGTCTCTGCCAGTCACCCCGTCCCTCCGCAGGCCTCACCTCCACGTCCTCATCCGCCCGTTGCCGGTTCTGCCGCACCTCCTCCAGCTGCTGCTGGGCCAACTGCAGGGAGCGGCTCTGCTGGGCCATCTCCTGCTGCAGCTCTTGCTTCTCCTGCTGCGCCTGCTCGATGTAGCGCTCCTGGTCCTCCTTCAGCCGCAGCAGCCGCTTCAGCTTCTCCTCCTCCTCCTCCAGCAGCCTGCCGGCGGCGGGGGCACTGAGTCTCCAGAGCCAAGGTACCCGGTAGGCGCCCAGGACAGCGGGAAGCAGGGGAGGGGAGGCGGAGGGGTCCCTCAGGCTTACCTGGTCTGGGCCAGGCGCACGGCCTCCTCGTCCCGCCGAGCTTTCACCTCCAGTTGCAGAGCCTCCTGGAGCCTCTGCTGCATGTCCTCCAGCTCCTCGATGCGCTGCCGCTGCCGGGCAGCCTCCTCCTCCTTCAGCTCCATCTCAGCCTGCATGGTCGCCCGGGCCTGCGGGGCGCAGAGCCGGGCAATGGGCACAGGGCAGGGAGGCGGCGGGCGCGCCCTTTCCCCAGAGTTCTGCTAGGCTGGCCCCACTAGTTATTTCCAAGTGAGAGCTTGGGGAGTTCCTGGTTCTGGGTCCAGTTCCTGGCTGTGTCCATGTCAGGCTCTCCTGACCTGATCCCTTTCTGAGAGACTGGCCATCCAGAGGACAATCAGCGAGCTGATGCTGCAGGGGGAGAGGGGCTCAAGGCACCCCTGCCTAGCACCAGCTTACTAATTACTACTATATGTGATAACATAGTGTGTTATAATTAAGGCCAGTGCTAGGGAGGGAGTGACTATAATTAGAATACTTGTTATAACAGCTGTTATAACAGTTGACCCTCACCAAACCCCTGCAGCCACACCCCACGGATAGGTCACTGAGGGACTGAGAGGCTGGGTACCTTGCCGGAGCTCCCAGGGCTCCGAAGGGGCAGCGCTGGGAATGAATGCACGTGCCTAAATCCAGTTCTGGATCTCTTAACCCCTAAATCTAATTGCCTCTGCACGCTGAGTACGCCCCCACTTCCAGCCCCCCTTCCTCCCATCCTGAATTCCCCAAATTGGTTTCATTGTAACCTCAGATCAGGTCTAGTGTAATCTATTCCAACCTGAATCCACGTTCATCCCTAATGACGTGGTCTTTAGCGGCTCCGGCCCCACCCATCCGTTGGCTCAAGCCCCACCTCACACCTTCCCTTCCCGTAAGCCACCCCGCTGCCAGTTTCCTCCACTCCAACCCAGTCGTTCGCCTCACAGGCCCCGCCCACTCCTAGCCCCGCCCCGGCCCGGCCCCGCCCCCAGCGGCCTCACCTGCTCGGCCTCGCGCAGCTGGCCCTCCAGCGCCTGCTGCAGCTCGTGGTGCTGGCTGCGGCGCCGCTCCTCCTCCTCCTGCAGCAGGCGCTCCGCCTGCCGCTGCGCCTCCTGCAGCAGCTCCAGCTCCTGCAACTTCCGCTCCTTCTCCTCCTGCAGCTGCTGCAACCGCAGCAGCTCCTCCTCCTTGGCGGCCCGGCGCCGCTCCCGCTGCTCCCGCTGCTCCCGCCGCTTCTGCTTCAGGTCCTTGTGCAGCGACGTCTTCCCCTCGGCCTGCAGCCGGATGGCCATCTGAATGGCTGCGAAGGGAGCGGGAGGAATCAGCAGGCGGCTGGCCCGCCGCTGGGCAAAGTGTCATTGCCCGCTTACACAGGTGGGCGTGAGGCCCGCCAGGCCCCGGCCACCCGTGAGCAGCTCACCAGCCGTCCACTCCTGGCGCTGGCGCGTGTCCGAGGCGCTCATCTCGTATGTGCGGGAGGCTGTCTTCACGCAGAACATGCAGCGTTTCCCCTCGCGGTCAGGCAGCACCTGGGAGAGGACAGGTGTCCGGGCAGGCTGGCCTCACTGAGGTCAGGGCCACACCCGCCCTGCCCCAGGGGCGCTCCAGCTCCAGCTCCAGCTCCAGCTCCAGCTCTAGCCCCTACCCCTTCTGGCTGACCATCTTCCCTGGCCGCCCTCCCACCGTTTGCCAGGAGCCTGTGTACTCAGGTTGGAGTTAGTTCTGGGGCTACGTGTGTCCTCACAGCTCTTGTAGGCTTTGCTCTTTGAAGGCGGAGTGGGCTATTTCCATCTTGGTAGCCTAGATCTAGTCCCCCTCAGTGTTCATGCAGATCATGCTTGAACACCTCCAGTGACCGGGTCCTCACTATCCAGAATGTTCTCCATTCAGTCATTTCACAGATATTTTGGAGGGTCTACTGAGTGCCACTCATTGTTCAGGCATGTGGGATACTGAGGTGTGCCTCACAGACCAAATCTCTCCCTGCCTTCCCTAAGCTACACTCCAGTGGAAAATAATAGTTACCATGTTTTGAGCTTCTTACGTTGTAGGGTCTGTACTAGTGTTTTATATGCATCATTTTATTCACTCCTCCCAGACAGCCGTGTCAGCCAGGCCTCCTTATCTCACTTTACAGAGGAAGAAACCGAGGCTCTGAGAGGCCCGGAACTTGCCCAATTCACACGGCCTGTTAGTGGTGGAGTTGGGATTTCTGCCTAGATCTGTGTTCTTTCCACAGTGACACCTATTTCCTCATTTGGCAAAAATGGACAGAGTCTAGAGTGGCTATAATAATTTTTAAAAATGTAAAATAGCAAGTGTTGGTGAGGATGTGGAGAAACTGGAACCCTCATACACTGCTGGTAAGAATGTAAGCAGGTGCAGCCACTATGGGAAACAGTTTATACCTCTAAAAGTTAAATAGAATAACCCTATGGTCCAGCAATTCTACTCCTAGGTTTGTACTCAGATAAATGAAAACACATCTCCCCCCAGAAATTTGTACACAGATATTCATAACAGCATTATTCACAACCAGAGGCCTGGTGCATGAAAACTCGTGCACCGAGGGGTAGGAGTGAGGGGCAGGCATCCCTCAGCCTGGCCTGTGCCCTCTTCCAGTCCAGGACCCCTCAGGGGATGTCCGCCTGCCAGATATCCTTAGCACAGCCATCAGCCCAGCTTGTGGCTGAGCAGCACCCCCCCTGTGGAAGCACCCTGACCACCAGGGGGCAGCTCCTGCATTGTGTCTGCCCCCTGGTGGTCAGTGCACATCATAGCAACCAGTCGTTCCCAGTCGTTCGGCCATTAGGGTCATTATACATATTATCCTTTAATTATATAGGATAGCAAACAGATGGCAACCCAATGGCTATCTATAATAATAAAAGGGTAATATGATAATTAGACCGGACAGCTGAACGACCTTCTGGACATCCAGACATCCTTCCTGACAAAGCCAGGGCCCGAGGGAAGCTGGCTGGGGTCCTGGGAACCTGCCAGCAGCTGGAGCAGGGAAGCCTTATGTGCTGGGTGCCAGAGGAAAGCTGTGCTGGCAGCCAGGGTAAGGAAGGCCTACTCTTGAATGAGTTTTTGTGCATTGGGCCTCTAGTCCAAGATAATAAAAGCCTAATGTGCTATGTCGCTGGTCGTTCGTCTATTCGTTCAACCAATCAAAGCATAATATGCTAATGATATGCTAAGGCTGCTCAACTATGATGCGTACTGACCACCAGGGGGCAGACGCTCCAACTGATAGGTTAGCTTACTGCTAGGGTCTGAGCAAGAAAGGCTGACCCCACCCACAATCCGCTCCCAACACTTTAATCAGGGGCAGGGTTAGACAGCCAATTGCCTGTGGCACCTCCCCTCAGCCAGACCCCACCATGCTCAAATTCATGCACCAGGCCTCTAACCAACAAATAAATGGAGAAGCAAAATGTCGTATATCTACAATGGAATATAATTCAGCCATGGAAAGGAATGAATTCATGATCCATGCCACAACATGATGAACCTTGGAAACATTATGCTGAGAGAAATAAGCCAGACACACAGAAAACCAATATTGTACTATTCCATTTATATGAGGTGCCTAGAATACTTATTCATGGAGACAAAGGAGGGCTGGGTGAGGATGAGTTATTGCTTAATGGGTACAGAATTCCTATTTGGGATGATGAAAAAGTTTTGGAAATAGATGATGGTGATGGCTACACAACACTGTGACTCTATTTAATGGCACTGAATTATACACTTAAAATGGTTGAAATGGCAAATTTCTTATTATACATATATTTTTCTACTATTAAAAAACTTTTTGTGCCTGGCCAGCATGACTCAGTGGTCGAGCATTGACCTATGAGCCAGGAGGTTCCGGTTCAATTCCTGGTTAGGCACATGCCTGGGTTGTGGGCTCAGATCCTAGTGTGGGATCTACAGGAGGCAGCCAATCATTGATGTTTTTATCTCTCTCCCCTCCCTTCCTCTCTGAAATCAATAAATATTTTTATCATTATTTAAAAACCAAACCAACCAACAGAAACTTTTTGCTTTAAGCTTCTAACAAACATGTCAAATTCGTGGCCCACAGGCCTTATGTGGCCCACAATGAAAATTTGCGACTCAGTCAATATAATGGTATGTAATAAACGTTTTAATAAAAACTTTGTAACTTAATTTTTACAATATCCTGTTATACATAATCTTTATATATAAAAGCCTAGCCCTGGCTGGTTTGGCTCAGTGGATACAGTGTTGGCCTGCGGACTAAACAGTCTCAGGTTCGATCCCAGTAAAGGGCACATGCCTGGGGATGCAGGCTCAGTAGGGGGGAAGCAGGAGGCAGCTGATTAATAATTCTCTCTCATCGTTGATGTTTCTATCTCTCTCTCCTTCTCCCTTACTTTCTGAAATCAATAAAAATACATAATAAATAAATGAATAAATAAATAAATAAATAAATAAATAAATGCCTAAACAGCTGTTACAGCTGATCTACTGAATGGCCAGTCAACTAGTTGCTATGATACACACTGACCACCAGGCAGCAGACATTCAACACAGGGGATGCCCCCCGGTGGTCAGTGTACTTCCACAGCCAGCCATTTATGGCCGACCAACCTCCTGTGGTCTCTCTCCCTGGCTGGCCAGCCCCAATCGGCCCCAATTGGGAGAGATAGCCCCTATCAGCCCTCATTGCTGATCAGGCGGAGCGACCCCACCCATGCACGAATTCGTGCACTGGGCCTCTAGTTATTAATAACGAACTACAATGTTTGCTAATGACTGATTACTATAAACGTGTTGCATTCATTTCCCTTACATGACTTATGTGCAGGCGCACCATTTCTCTCCACTAATACCAGCAGCGAATATTTTAGCAGCCAATTTCCACGTCATTAGTCTTGGACTGACTTGTTTGGTGTGCACAACAGGAAATATTTTGCTTTCGAAGAACAAGAAAAATTGGTTTATTTGCATTACGCTTATTAATTTGTGTAGTTATTCAGTGTCTGGTAAGTTAATGTTCAAGAAAAAATGTTAATTTTTATTAAAATGTTCTATTATTTTATGTTAATGATGACTCATTTATTTCAGCCCTTGGTATTCAGAATGTCTCTATTGAAATAAACCCACGTTTCTATGAAAACTGAAGCTTTTGTTTTTTTGCAGCCCACAGAAACTCACACCTTCTTATTTGGCCCATGTTAGCCTTTGAGTTTGACATGCTTGCTCTAAAATAGTAATGGACAGAGCCAAGGGAGGCGAAGGGAGAGGAAGGGGAAAGGAGAGGAGTGAGGAGACAGAACAAGGAGGTGAAGAGTTGCCAAAGGGAATGGACTTGGGTGAAGGAGAAAGACCTTTAAAGGGGATTTTGAGGTTTTGCTGGGTAGTGTGAGACATAAGCTGTCTCCTCTGAAATCTTTAGCAAAACCCACATTATTTACCAATGGCTTTGCAGGTTTTTAAAATATATATACATATATATTTTTTAAATATATATTTTTATTGATTTCAGAGAGGAAGGGAGAGAGAGAGAAAAAAACAACAACAACAACCATAAATGATGAGAGAGAATCATTGATCGGCTGCCTCCTGCACACTCCCCACTAAGGATGGAGCCCACAACCTGGGAATATGCTCCCCGATGGGAATCAAACCGGGGACCATTCTGTTTGAAGGCCATCACTCTATCCACTGTGCCAAACCAACTAAGGGTAAAAAAATATATATATTTTAATTGATTTCAGAAAAGAAGGAAGAGAGAGAGAGAGAGAGAGAGAGAGAGAGAGAGAGAGAGAGAGAGAAATATGGATGAGAGAGACACTTTGACGGGCTGCCTCCTGCACTCGCCATACTGGGCATTGAGCCCACAAGCCAAGTATATTGGGTTACACGCATCTAAGCAGAAATTGCCACTGTGTTTTCCCCACTCACCCTCATCCGGAGCCTGTTGTCCTCACCCTCCCGGAAGGCCTTGTGTGCCCTGAGGTGTGCGCCAGCCTTTCCTGGGCCCCTTACCTCCACACAGCACTGCCCGTCCAGGGGGATGGTGCCCCTTTTCTCCTTGCACTCTTCGCTCCCGAAGTAGCAGAGGCAGCTGGGCTGCAGCTGGAACCAGCGCTCCGCCCAGTTCCTCCTCAGGTGGCCGCGCTTCCACAGGTAGCCCTGCCAGACAGGGCAAGGTCAGAGGCTTCAGGCCCCCTCCACTCCTCCTGGCTCCTCCCCGGCTGCCCGCTCGGCCTGACCTGCTTCAGGACATCCTGGATGAGCTCCTGGTAGACCTCGTGGATGGCCATGCTGAGGGTGTCCCGCCCCACGCCGCGGAGGCAGCGGCCCGAGTTGAAGAGCTCCAGGAACTGCCAGACGCTCAGCCCCCCGCTGGTCTGGGTTGCCGGGGCCTCCGGGGCCAGCAGCTCCTCCAGCTCCGCCAGGCTCACCTCCAAGCTCATGCTGCTGAGCACCTTCTTCAGCAGGTACTCCACCTGCAGGGGAGAGGCCCGCTGACTGCCCGGCAGTGCTCTCCCCCCATCACCGGGCTCCCAGGGCCTGGGCGGAGGTGACCAGGAACAGGGCTGGGAGAGGGGGCAGAGAACTAAACCGGTGGACCAGGGGAGAGATTTGGAAGGGGATCCTGGAGTCCCAACGCCAAGTCAGGCATCCACTCCCTTTCTCCAACCTACAGTCCCAGTCCTTCCTGCCTGAAATTAAGGGCAAGTGAGGGTTGGCACTGTGGGCTAGGCAGGGGCTGGGCAGGGGCAGCAGGTCACAGAATATATCAGAAGGGGTGCAACCCAATACCCTCATTGAACAGATGACAAAACTGGGGCCCGAAGGGGGAAGTGACTTGTTCTAAATCGCACAACAAGTTGGTGGCAGCCAAATCTTGACTGGGATCTCCCAAATCCCATGTGAGCCCTCTTCCGAGCCCGGCCCTGGGGACCCCCCCTTCTGGGAGGGCGTGGGGCCTGGCGGTGGGGGAAAGCAGGGCAGGGACAGGAAACCTGTTGCGGAGGAACCGGAAATGGTGGTTGGGGTACATCCTGCTGCAGTTGGTTCCCACTGCGTGCCGATCACAGCAGAAAGCAGCCTCTGGGAGGCCCTACCCTGACTGGCAGGGTCTGCAAGGCTGCCATCCCCAGGGTCTGTAGATGGACACAGGTCCCTCTCCTGCCCCAGCAGCTTCAGGGGAAACCCCAGGCCTCAGCGGGGACTGGGGTGGGGTGCGCCAGTTCAGGGCTCAGGTGGCTCCCCTCAGTGTTCTCACAAACAGAAGCAAGGAGACAAATCTGAGGGCAGTCAGACCTGTGAGTGCTTCTTGTAAATACGAAGACCCCTCCCTGTCTGCCCTCATCTAAAGACGTAAGTTCACCCAGACATCCTCACAGCCAGGAGGGCTTCATGGGCTGAAGAAGGCTGAGCAGATGGAGAGGGTGGAGGGCAGAGGGCGGCAGGCTGACTGGAGGAGGGGCCCTGGCCTCTCTGGTGAGTTGAGGAGGGAGGGTGGATTCCTGGCCTCTACTCCCAGGAGCCGCCCTGGTCCTACGTTGAGTCTGCCCTGCTCTGCCTGTGCTGTGGCCGGAGGGAGAATCTGGGGCCAGGTCAGACTCAGTTGTCCACCTGGAGTAACTGAGAGAGGTCCTAGAAAGCTCTCCTTCACCTCGTAGTGCACCTTCTCAAGGCCACGTGCCTCAAATCCTGCCATCTGGTCTTCAATGCTTTTGTTTATAAGTGCCCAGTAATGTGCCCGGCATTCACACCTCTGTGTAAATAGAATTGCAGGTCATTTTCCTGCTGTGAGGCCAGCGGGGCCTGAGGAGGCGTGGTTTTGCTTCTCCTGGGAGAAGGCACAGGTGTTCTGACAGGGGCAGTGAGGTGCCTGCAGTAGCTGGGTGGAGAACAGAGAGGAAAGGGGATGTGGAAATGTACAAAGGCCATTGGCCTTCCTTCATGGTTTGGCCTCAACTGGGGCAGCCCCTGGGGCTGCTATCACCCTCACCTCATCGGGAACCATGATCAGGGGGTACTTGTCCTCAGACAGGAAGTTGAAGAGGCACCAGAGGCGGAAGGCATCCTGATTGGAGAGCATGCTGTTCCCGTTGCTGTCCGCCCGGTAGTTCTTCTTGGCCGTCAGGGTCCAGCACAGCTCATCAAAGTGCTCCTTAACGAAAGCCCCCTCCTCCACCTGCCACCAGGCCCGCAGGTCAGCCCAGGAGGCTGCCCTGGCCGGCTCTCCCCCACTCCCGGCTCCAGCTGGCTTCTCAGATCATCTACTCTCCTGCTCCCCACCCAGCCAAGTCCCCCTCTAACTGAGGTATCCTGAGCTGACTAGCAGCAGGTAACTAGCTGGTTCCAACCACCCTGCCCATCTCCCCCCACCCCACATCCACATATCCACCCCAGTTCCCTTAGCCGGAGGAGAGAGAAGGAAGGCCCGGGGGATGGACAGTCAAGGAGAAGCTGAGAAGACAGTGACAGCTGGGGGGATGGCAGAGGGGGATCCGGGGAGCTCTTTTACAGGTTGCAGCCGGAAGCGGAAGGTGAGCCTTAGCAGGGACGGGGTGGGAAGCTATGGGAAGGGTGGAGGCTAGGAGAGAGCTAAGGGAGACCGAAGGTGAGCTAAGAGGGGCATGGAGGGGTGAGCGGCTGGGAATGGAGGGCGGAAATGAGGGAGGTACAGGGGGAGACAGAGTGGGAGTTTATAGGTGAGGACATGTATTGGAATGCTGGCTGGGGGGTGGACCCACCTTGTCCAGGATGTACTTGTTGAGGTAGGGCATGTACCCCTGGCTGGACACTGGTCCATCGTCATCATCTCGGAAGTGCTCCTCCAGAGCCACAGGGTCGTGGGGGATGTGCAGGACCGTGTACAGGTTATGGGACAGCACCTGAGACAGAGGGGCAGTTAGCCTTCCTGCACCCCAACCAAGCTGGGCCAACAGACAGCTCCCGCCCCTGTCCCCCTCCCCATCCTGGGTTAAGTCCTCTGCACTCATTATGCAATCCCAAACACACACACACACACACACATATATATAGGAATATTATTCAGCCATAAAAAAGGATTTTGCCATTTGCCACCACATGGATGCTAAGTGAAATACAATAAGTCAGAGAAAAACAAATATGTCTAATCTCAGTTATATGTAGAATCTAAAACAAAACAAAACAAAAACCCTCATCGATTCCTAGATTGGTGGTTGCCAGTGGCAGGTGGAGCGGGTGGAGAAAATGGGTGAAGGGGGTCAAAGTTACGAACTCCCAGCTATAAAACAAATCCAGGTGATGACGGCAGTTAACACACTGTATTGCGTATTTGCAAGCCGCTAAGGGCCCATTTCTCTAGCAGGATGGAGGCTGGAGTTGAGGAAAAGATCTACATGTCTCCAGGGCTCGGAGGAGACCAGATGCGTGGCCTTTGGGCCAGGCGCCTGCGATTGCACACTGTTGGAGCCATCGTTGTGTCCCAGGGGTTGAAGCTTTCTGTAAGTTTGCTGGGGGGGGGGAGAGCCCGCGAGAGGAGGGGAGACCAAGAAAGAAGACACGTGCGGATTCCTACAGGAACTGTAATCCCAGGGAAGGTTTTGAGGAGACGAAGAAGGCTGGCATCTTTCAGAGTGCGAAGGGATCTTGAAATGCAAAGAATTTCTTTGGGTTGGATTCCATGGAAGCTTGTCCCTGAGCTGTGTTCCTGAACTATGAGACAGGGCTATTTGAGCTGAAGAATTGTCCTCTTGGTAAATAAACGATAAAGAAATAAAAAAGAGGCCGGCTGGCACGGCTCAGTGGTTGAGCATCCACTATGAACCAGGAGGTCACGGTTCGATTCCCGGTCAGGGCATCTGCCTGGGTTGTGAGCTTGAACCCCCATGTGTGGGCTTGTGGGAGGCAGCTGATCAATGATTCTCTCTCATCATTGATGTTTCTATCTCTTCCTCCTCATTTCCTCTCTAAAATAAATAAAAATATATTTAACAACAGCAAAAAACCCCACAAGAACATAAAAGTAAAATAAAACAAAAAGTTGCTAAGAGAGTAAATATTTAAAGTTTTCATCACAAAGAAAAACCTTTTTTGTAACTACACCTGGTGGCAAATTTTCACTAGACTTATTGTGGTGATCATTTCCCAGTGCAGTTGCCTTTTGAGCCACGTGGGGTTAGGAACGACACCAATACCTCTACCTCCACCCCCACAAAGTAAAAAATCCAAGTATAACTTTTGATTCCTCAGAAGCTTAACTACAGTCCTGGCCCAGGGGTTGGAGTGCCGTCCTGTACACTGGAGGGTTTCGGGTTCGATTCTCAGTACAGGTTGTGGGTTTGAACCCCAGTTGGGGTACCTTTGGGAGGCAACAGATGGATGTTTCTCTCTCACAACAGTGTTTCTCTTTCCCTTCCTCTCTCTGAAATCAATTAAAAAAAACAACAACATTAAAAAGCTTTTTTAAAAACGTAACTACAGTTGTCCCTGGGTCTCTGGGGGGGTTGGTTCCGTGACCCCGAGGTCACCCAGTCCCCGGGTGCTGAAGTCCTTACTTCACCTGGCGCAGACCAGGCCTCCAGTGGCCCAGCTAGCGGAGCCCCCAGCACGGACTGAAAGGCCCTCGCCTGGCTGAATGCAGCTGTGAAACCGGCGGATCGGGAGAGCTGAATGGATGTCTATTGAAACTGTCCGTATGTAAGAGGACCCGTGCAGCTCAAACCCGTGCTCAAGGGTCTACTGTATGTACAGATGGTGAATCATTACGCTGTACATCTGACACTAATGCTAAAAGTCAATTATACCTCAAAAAACAAGCACAAAACCCTAAAGTTTATATATTTACTCTGCACCAAAGTACTGAGCTAAGCACTTCACATATATTTCACTTAACCCCCATAATAACTATTAATATCCCCATTTTAGGGATTAAAAACAATACCCCCATGCCTGAGTCATGAAGTCAGTCACCCAAGGTCAGAGCTGGGATAACCCAGGCAGCGATGCTCTCAGGCACTGCGTAGGGAGGGGGTCTGTCCTCTTTCAGATCAGGACACTGAGACTTGAGGCGCCACCAGCAGCAAGAGCCTGCCATTTAAACGCAGCTCTGCAGACTCCAAAGCCCAAGAACGTCCTGCGATGTGGGCCATCTGCGGGGAGACGGCCTGTCGCCCAGGGCAGAAGCCCGGCCTGATCGGTTCTCACCAAAGACTCTGTGTTTGGGCTGCAGCCTGCCCGGCACCCGGGTGTGTTCGCTGCCGTAGGCGGTGTGCGATTCCAGGCCCTGGCCTGCTAGGGATGGAAGGGAGCTGCAGAGGGCTCAGAGGAGCGTCCTGAAAATGCTCTGTCGAGGACAGACGTGGAGGACAAGGCCTAGAGGGCTGGAGGCCATGGCGGTATGGAGGGGAAGCAGGGATTGGTTAACAAAACCATCATATTAGAAGGGAGAGGTTGAAGTTTGAGCAAGGAAATCGGGGTGTGGGGAGATGCCTCAAGGTAATTCTGCTATTGTACTTATCACACAGCACAAACGATTAGTCACTATGCACACCTACTGTGTGCCAGCCACTGCATGAGATGCTCTCTCTTGCACACCACAGGCCGTCGGTAACAGTTGTATCTCATAGCTGACTCCACCATCTGGTAACCTTGGAATCAGCTCCTCTGAGGCAGAGCTGGCAACATCTACACAGGGCATGCGTGCCCAGTCTTCGTTTCTCTATTCTCTTCTGTGCGAGGAGGGGAGAAAGGACTGAGATTTCTCCCCAATGTTCTCGGGCCTCCAGTTCAACTCGGCAAAGTGGGATGTTGATGGGGGCTCAGCAGAGTGGTCCCCACCCAACCCTCTTTCCCACACTCTTCAAATGATCTCACATGCCATCTTTGGGTTCGCCGTCTCTTCTTCTAGAGGCCAGCAGGAGTTTCTTCCTCATGAACTCTGCCCCCCTCCCTATTTTGATAATAAAGACTTGATTTCCCTTTGAGAAGTACCTTTCCCCATTCTCAGTATCTGTTGCACCCCTAGCCCACCTGTCTACAAAGGTGGGCACATTCAGGTCACTATGATTGCTTCAAGGAAGAGCACATGACCAAACTGGACCAATGAGAATCTGCCCTAGGATTTTTGCTTCCTCTAGTGAAAAACAGGTATACTCTTTCCATGGAGTTGTTAAGTTAGATGCAGCTGACATCTTTGTCCCATTGTGGGATGTGCCTGTGTAAGAATAAGGCCATCAGTGAAGAAAGCAGAATCCAGAGCTAAAGAGAGACATCATTTCAGAACGTGATCTGGCCATGCCTGGCATTAATGCTATGCTTAGAGTTCTGGTTAGGTGAGCCGGTGAAAAACACCTTCCTTTAGTTATCCTGAGTTGGGTTTCTATAATTTCATCCAGAAAAAACATGACTAATACATCTGTGATCACAGGACATCAATCCCCAGTCCAAGAAGTGCCGCTGGCTCAATGCCACTTACAGCCCAGGGTGACTAACAAGAGAGAAATATCTGCTTCTGGAGAGACATGCATTACTTTAAGCGTTTTTACATAGTCCACCTGCTGCCTCCGTTTCTTCCTTCAAGTCTCTTCAAGCACCTCTTTAAGAGGCTCCCTGCACAGCCCAGCCGAAGCGCTGCACTCTGGAGGTGGCAGGGGTTGGGGCGGGGCCTTGGCAAACTCCTTCCTCTCTGAGCCTAAGCTTTGGTGTAGGTAAAGCAGGGTCATGCTTGCCATGGGCTGTGAGGATGGAGTCCCAGACTTAGGTCTGCAGGGAGCAAGTGGCAGTTCCGTTCCTGCATCAAAAGTGCAGTTTTTATTGTTGTTAATCCTCACCAGAGGATCTTCTTTCCATTGGTTTTTATTATTATTTATTTATTTAAATTTATCTTTATTATTGAAAGTATTACGGATGTCCCCTTTGTTTGTTTGTTTGTTTGTTTGTTTGTTTTTCCCATTGACTCCTCTACCACAAACTGTCCCGCCCCTGTATTGTCTGTGTCCATGATCTTTAGAGAGTGGAAGGGAGGAATGGAGGGAAAGAGAGAGAGAGAAACATCTATGTGAGACATATCGATTGGTTGCCTCCCACAGGTGCCATGAATGATTGGAACTGCACAGGCTGACATGCTAACCACTTAACAATACCAGCCAGAGCGAAAGTGAGCTTTTTTACTGGACAGATTGACACAGAGGCAAAGACTGGTCATATCAAGTCCTGAGGAGGTTGTGAAGAAAAGGAGACTTGCATGCCCTTCTGGTGAGGTGTGAATGGGTAGTCTGTCTGGGGGCAAGAATCTCTCAAACTTAACAATCAGCACCAGCCCAGCATTTCCAATCATCCAGCCTACACATGCTCCAGGGAACACAGCTCCATGCCGGAGAATGCCCACTGAGGCCTGTTTACAATGTGACGTGGAGGCAGCCTGAGGCTCCTTAGGAGGGAAGGCACAGCAGGTTGTAGACCTGTGTGTGCTCATGGGCAAGTGACTTAACTTCTCTGAGGCCTTCGTCTTCTCCAGGAGGGCCATGGGGGCCTGTTCCACAGGATTTTTCTTTTTCTTTCTTTATTTTTTCTTTTCTTTTTCTTTTATAAAAAAAATATATTTTATTGATTTTTCACAGAGAGGAAGAGAGAGGGATAGAGAATTAGAAACATCAATGAGAGAGAATCATCGATCAGCTGCCTCTTGCACACCCCCTACTGGGGATGTGCCTGCAACCAAGGTACATGCCCTTGACTGGAATCGAACCCGGGACCTTTCAGTCCACAGGCCGATGCTCTATCCACTGAGCCAAACCAGTCTCGGCTCCACAGGATTTTTCTAACAAAGCGCTCTCCCCCTTCTCCCCCCAAGGAAGGTGCATAGTGCATTGTTTAACAAAAGTTTTGAGCTATTTTTATTAGTATCCTATCTAATAAAGAGGGAATATGCTAAATGACCATCACACCCTCACACCTCACAAAAGATGTTTTTTGTGACAGCACCCACAGCCAATAAGGAGGGAATATGCTAATTGACTGCCATGCCCTCAAAGATGGTGGCACCCGCAGCCACTAGATGGTGTTGCCCAGTCCCTCAGCCTCACTGGGGTGGCAGGTGTACGGCATAGCCAGGCCTGCCCCCAGGCGGGTCCAGCTGCTCCACACACCTGCCTCTGGGGACCCCCAGTCCACTCATCCCTCTAGCCACCCAGGGCCAGCCTGAGGTGTAGGCAAGCCTTGGATGTAGGCTGCCCAGCAGCCCAGGGCTGGCGTGAGGTTCAGGTAACCAGTGCCGGCATTGGCAGAATCAGAGGTGGGATGGGGGCGTGGCCTTCCCCTGATCGCTGGGTCACCTGCCACCCCTGAGGGCGCCCAGAAATCCAGGCACGGGCCTGGGATCGAACCCGGGACCTTTCAGTCTGCAGGCTAACACTCTATCCACTGAGCAAAACTGGCTAGGGCAATAATTATATTTTAGATGTGTTGTATTATATATGATACACATGTGAATAAAATGTGAGAGAGGGCAGGCCAGGCTGAGAGATCCTCCCTTCCAGTGCATGAATTTTCATGACCGGGTCTCTAGTATTTATATAAACAGACATAGAAAGCTATGCGCAATATAAGGGCAGGTGAAAAAAGCAAGCTGTAGGATAAAATGTTTGTAAAATGTGTGCAAAGATTATGTTGAACCTTATCAAACTGCTATTTTGGTAGGCCAAAACATCAGAAGTCAGCAATTTCATATGTTCAACCTTACATTTCTATGAGAACCCAATGCACGAAATTCATGCAATTCATTGAAACTGCACAGGCTTCCCTCCCCCCTCCACCCTACCTCCGCTTCCGGCTTCGCAGCCCCAGCCCCTGGCCATACTTGCCTTGGCCTGGTGCCCCCATCCACACCCACCTTGGCCTGGTGCTACCCATGTCTGCTGTCACAGACCCCTGATTCCCTGGTTCCCTGGAGCCCTCTGATCAATTGCCCTGCAGAAGGTGGTCTGGGCCTCCCTCTGCGGGGCAATCAAGGGGTGATGACAGAGCCCCCGACCAATCCATTGCACCCGCCTTGGCTGGCCTGGCACTAGTGTGTGTCATAGCGTGGTTGACCAGATGGTCATTCTGCTGTTCAGCCATTTGGTCGATTTGCATATTATGCCTTAAAAAAAAAAAAGAATATATATATATATATATATATATATATATATCTTTATTGATTTCAGAGAGGAAGGAGAGAGAGAGAGAGAGAGAGAGAGAGAGAGAGAGAGAGAGAGAGAGGAGAGAGAGAGAAACATCAATGATGAGAGAGAATCATTGATCGGCTGCCTCTGGCATGCATTCTGCTGGGGATTGAGCCTGCAACCCAGGCATGTGCCCTTGGCCAGAATTGAACCTGGGACCCTTCAGTCCCCAGGCCAACACTCTATCCACTGAGCCAAGCCAGCTAGGGCTATGCTTTAATTATTATAGATTTGTACATAGAAGGAAAAAAAAAAATCTAGCTCAGTGGTTAGAACATTGGCCCGACCAAAGGGTTGCAGGTTTGATTCCCAGTCAAGGGAGTGTGCCTTTGTTGCTGGTTCCATCCCGGGCTCCAGTCAGAGTTCGTGGGGGAGGCAACCAATCGCTGCTGTGTCTCTCTCACATTGGAGTTTCTCTCTTTCTTTTTCTCTCTCCCTCTCCTTCCCTTCCACCCTCTCTAAAAGTATCAGTGGAAATGTCCACACTCCTATCCCCATTTCTGCTTTATTTTCCTCCAAGTCATGTATCAGCTTCCATGAGATGATGCCTTTTTACTTTTCTCACTTTACTTTTCTCATGCTCTCTGCCTGCAGGGGTAGCACACAGGGCTGGGATTCGCTGTTTGTCTTACTGGTGCACATCTGTTGAATGGACTTAAATGCTTCATGGGGAGAAGCAGAAAAACACAAAAGTCGGACAGAAACAGACTGAATCTCTCTGGGCACGTTCACCTCCCTGGGCCTACTTTCATCTCTGAAAAGGGCGCTCCAGGAACTAATGCACAACCCCTCCCACCGGGGAGAGAGCCCGCCGCACAGCAGCACACGGTTACGTAAGCCACTTTCCTCCGCGGTCTGTTCGCCCGCACTGTCCTCCTCTGAGACCCGCCTTTCTCAGCTGCACCTCGGCCAGCGGATCTGAGGGGCCCAGGGCAGACAGAGGCCCTGATCCCAATGAGCCGTCAGGACAAGGAGGAATTAAAGGCTCCAGACACTCAGGGCTCAGGCTGTCAGAGAGCTTAGCAGACCTAGGCTGTCAGACTTCCGGTGTGTGTGGGCGGGGAGCAGGTGTGGCCAGAGGGCCATGCTGGGAGGGAAATGGCTGGGATGGGGCCAGCAGGAGCAGTCAGTCCTCAGCCCCGAGGCAGGAACCTCACTCTGCTCCTTTGGCAGATGAGCACGTCAAGGCCTGCTCTCTTTTTTTTTTTTAATCCATGTACCTAAGCCATTTTTTAAAAATTGGGTAAGGTATTACATATGTGTCCATATCCCCCATTGCCCCCCCCCCCCCCCTCTACTTCTATACATGCCCTCACCCCCTGCTGTCTCTGTCCATTGGTTAGGCTTACATGCATGCAGACAAGCCTTTTGGTTGATCTCTCCCCCTTACCCCCACCCTCTCCTGCCTTCACTCTGAGGTTTGAGCATTTGTATGGAGTTACCTCAAAACAACTAAAAATGGATCTCACATTTGACCCAGTAATTCCACTTCTAGGAATATATCCCAAGGAAGCAAAAACACCAATCAGAAAGGATATATGCACCCCTATGTTCATAGTAGCACAATTCACCATAGCTGAGATTGGGAAACAGCCTAAGTGCCCATCAGCCGATGAGTGGGCTAGAAAGCGGTGGTCCATCTACACAATGGAATACTACGCGGCTGTAAAAAAGAAGGAACTTCTACCATTTGCAGCAGCATGGATGGGGCTGGAGAGCATTATGCTAAGTGAGTCAGTCAGAGAAAGATAAATATCACATGATCTCACTCATTTGCGAACTATCATAAACAACATCACCTGATGAACAAAAACAGATTCAGAGACAAGGCCTGCTCCTGATCTCTACGCGATGCTGGCTCTGGCTGAGCATCAGAGTCATCTGGGGAGCTGGTGAAACTGAAATATGCTGGGCCTGCCCAGACTGACTGACTCAGAGCTTCCTGGGGTGGGGTCCAGGTGTCTGCAGCTCACAGGCTGCCTTCAGCCTCTCTCAGAGAGAACTCCCAAGTCTCTCCACCCCCGTAGCCCTGACCTCTGGGCTGGCAGCCATTGACCTTGGACAGGCTTCATTTATTCAGTTTCCTATGGTCTGAGGCATGTGAGGGAGTGATTATCCTCGGGGGGGTTTGGAGTTCCCTTAAAGCTCAGTGCAGGGATGGGGGCTGCTGCCATGCCCACGGTTCTGTAGTTTCCGGCCTTCAGGAGTAGATGCAGATACAGGGGCTTTGAGGACCCATACAAGCACCGAGCAATGACTGCAGGAAGACTGAGCGGCCACTCTCCCCTGCTCCTCCTCCATAGCCTATAGTCTTTACAGGGATCTAGGTGCTAAGCTATTATTTTAAAATATGCAGATCGTTTTAAAAGTAACTGAATGTGGTTTTCTCAGTCAGCAGGTACTAAAGGTTAGCTGCTATCATGAGGGAGGAGCACTGGAACTTTAAAAGATGAGAGCTGGGAGCCTGTGAGGGCAGGAGGGGGCGAAGGGGTGGGTGTGGGCATCCAAGGGAATAGAGGCTCCCTCCGAAGAGGGAAGGAGAGCCTGCCTCAAGGCTCCATGTCATCCACTTGATGCACTTGGTTAACATTTGTTTTCGTAGGTTGCTAGCTGGATAGCTCAGTTATCTCAGTTCAACCCGAGGACTGCATAGATGAGAAACTGGAGGTCCAGAGATGGCGGTGATTTGCAAGGACACCCAGCTGGTGAGGAATACAGATATAAACCTACGTGACTTTGCATCAAGTGGTTTACCAACTGACCTCGCCCCCAGCCTTTTCTTCTCCCCCTCCTCCCGCTCCCAGCACGAGGAGACCAGCAGCTGGTAGGGGTCAAGGCAAAACTGATGACCTCAGCCAGCAGATTCCTGGAGTTGTTCTTACCTTCTCCTCCACCAAGAAGGTATTGTCTCTCCCCAGAGGAGGCAAGCAACGCTCCCTGGGCTCTAGGACTACCCTGAGTGCTGGTTGGAGGCTCGAGCACCTCCCCAGCTAAGTAGGAAAGGCCCACTCCACCCTCCCCGCCTTCCCTGGCTCCTGTCAGCCAAGGGGAAGAGGTAGGCCGGCTCCCTCCTAAGATCCTCATCCAGCCAGAGACATGATGTTCCACCCACACCCCCAGCCCTAGGCCCCGGGCCTGGCAGTCCGGGTCACATTCTCAATGGGTTCCCCATTAGGCCTAAAACCAAAGCTGCTCCCCTAGGGAAAAGGGTGTGGCCATCAGGAAGTCCAGCCTTCCCAAGGGACCCTCCCCACAGCCCTGTCAGGGATACCTGCTCCTAAAGTTCTTTAGGAAGGGGGCTCCAAGGACCCTCCAAACACTCAGTCCTCAACTCCTGAGAAATTCTGTGCTCAACCCCAATCCAGAAATGTCATTCCTATTGCTATATATATATATATATATATATATATATATATTAACTGACTTCAGAGAGGAAGGAAGAGGGAGAGAAAGATAGAAACATCAATGATGAGAGAGAATCACTGATAGATTGTCTTCTGCATGCCTCACACTGGGGATAGAACCCACAACCAGGCATATGCTGGGAATTGAGCTGTGACCTTCTGATATAAAGGTCAACGCCCAACCACCAAGCCACGCAGGCCCTATTGCTCTATTTTCCGTGTTCTCAATCCAATTGGGCAAAGAGCACTGTACTTCCTAAAAGAATTCAAAGAGAGGAAAAAGCATCTGATCTCGCCCCCAGCCTTCTCTTCTCCAGAGAAAACACTCCTGACCCAGTGGGCTACTGCTCAGAGGACCTGCCGTTCTTCCTCCTCCCTCTGGCCTCCTCATGGCTTTGCTGAGGACAGTCGATGGCAGCCCTTCCACCACCACATCAGAGCAGAAGTGGTGACTTCATGGATACATGTCTGGCTGGTTGTTTTCCCGCTTGGTTCCAACCACGGACTCCCAGCCCGGGGCAGTTTTAGTGAGGAGATGCTACGCCCAACCTTATGCTTCTCCCCCAGTACTTTTTCAGGGGAGAGGGTGGGTATCTCTCTCTCGTCTGCTTCTTCCCCTGCCTTCTGACCACTTCTCTATTGCTCTCTTGCCTTTCCGGCATCCCCACCCCCAGCACTATCACTACTTCCTCCCCTTCCAGGGTCCACCTCAGATGACACGGGCTCTAGATTCATGCCCCATTCACCACCTGCGGGAGGCTCACAGCCGGCTCAGATGCCCAGTGAGCCAGCTCTCCATCGTGGAGGGAGAAGTCCACCACTGACCTCGTGTGACCAACGAGGCTGCTGTGGGCTGTCTGAGTTGTGGAGACAGCAAATAGGTCAAGAATGCGAGCTCCCCATGGAATCGTCCCCGCAAATACTCCACCTGCGGGCCGGGGAGCAGCCACTGGCCCCGTTAGAGGATGACAGAGGCTCAAGAAGAGATGGGTTTTGGATGATCTGCATGTCTTCTGTCTAAACGGAAGACCCCACCAGATGACGTGAGCGGCAATAAATGAACTGAAGTAGACTATAGGGAAGGACCCGCCAGTAGCGCTGTTTTCCCAGGCGATCCAAGGCGATAGTGGACTCTCCTTCCCAGGAGAGTCAAGAATCATTTATTGGGTGCTCACAGGTGGCTGAGGGATGGGTTACAGAACAGGACCAGGTTGGAAAAGCCAGTGACATTGCCTCCAAGACCAGCAGGGTAGGCAGTTGGAATGAGGATGGGGATAACCCCTACTCGGTTCCATTCATCTCCGGGTTCTAGGCACCTCCTACCTTGGTCATTAAGAATGGAGATTTCCTTGAGATTGCACCCCTATTTGGGGGTGCCCAGAGGAGATACCAGGAATCTAGGACCTTAGCCTAATGCCAGGTATATGGTTGGCGATCAATAAATATTTGCCGAGAGAATGAATGAGCCCCTTAGGCAGTCCGGAGAGCTGAGGCCTACCCTGCTCCCGACTCCCACTGTTCCCTGGTTCTAATAGTTTAGGGCAGCAATTTTCAACCCTTTGCATCTTGTGGCACACATGGAGTAATTACTAAAATTCTGTGGCACACCAAAAAATAGATTTTCTGCCAAACTGACAAAAAAAACACACCAAAGTATATATTTTTAAAATCTTCACTCAAGGAGTGAGGATATTTTTTCCATTGATTTTTAGAGAGTGAAAGGGAGGCTGCCCCCTGCTTGCACCCCAAATGAGACTGAACCTGCAACCGAGGTACCTGCCTTTGCTAGGAATTTAACCCAAGACTCACCAGTCCATGGGCCAACACTCATCACGGAGCAAACTGGCCAGGGCAGGGCAGGGCAGGTATAATTTTGATTCATTCATCCTGGGCGGCTACTATTGTGCTGGCTGTTATTTTTTTATTTGGAAATTTAAAAGCAAGGAGGTCAGTGCTCCTGACTGAATAGGCACTGCCTAGGCCCTTGCTTCTTGCCCACTCACTGGGGGTGTGGGGGGAGGCAGCATTCCCACCGGACTGGAGGAAGGAAGGAGAAACGCTTGGGCCCACCAGGCACTGCCTAGGGCCCGTGAACCTTAGGGCTCTCCCTGGGCTCAGATTCCACCCCCTTCCTACCTGAGGTCTCAAAGCTTAAGGCAACAGTTCTCTAACCCGGTGTGGGCAGGGGGAGGGGAATCTGGGCACCAGCATAATGCCCTCCCCAGCCCCGTCCCAGCGTCCCACCGTCCCACCAGGAGGCAGGCTTCCAGGAGCTGTTCTGCCAAAGAGACGGCGCCGCCGGTGTGGACTGGGAAAGGCTCTTTAAGCCTCTCGGCTGCGGAAGTGACTGACAAGCACCAGCTAACTGTCTCTCTTCAAAGGCAGGAGGAAGCAGCAGGAAGGAGCCGGGTACGTGCCCAAGCTTGACGCTAGGGCGATGTGTGCTCATCGCACGGAGTCTGGGACGCCGCCTGGCCCGTGGCCCTCAGAAACCATGATGCCGCCTCCACATCCCGACATTGGAGGGGCAGGTCCTGGGCGATGGCTCTGCCCCTCCCCTGCTCCCTGGACGGGGGGCAGCAGCCACCCAGTACTGGCCCCCTCCATGCCCGGGCCTCTCGATGGCTGGGTGCCCAGGAGTTCGGTGTTCACGCCGGGCTCGGCGGCGGGCCTGGGTGCCTGCCAGCCTCCCGGGCCCCACGTGCCTCACCTTGAGCTGGGACTTGGAGACCTTGCCGCTCTTCTCCACGTCCAGCGCGGTGAACGCGTACCAGATGGACTTCAGCAGCTCCTTTCGCAGGGCCATGGCTGAGGCGCCCGCCCACGGTGGCTCTGACATCGAGATCCGGTTTCAGGAAATGCAAACGGTTGCAGAGACCACAGAGGGGCTGGCGCGGAGCGAGAGCTCCACCTGCCTGCTCGCGGGCTGCCTGTGCTGCCTGGCGGGCCCGCCTGTCGCTCCTGCAGGGCTCTGTGGCTCCTCTCGCCAAGGCAGCGAGGCCCAGGCCCCGGAGCTGGGGCCCAGGTGTGCTCTGCTGGCCCCTGGACTGCCAGAGGCAGCGTGCTGTGGGCAGACACAGGCCCAGCCCGACTTTGGAGGCACATGGGGGTGCGGGGGGTCCCGTCTCATTCCACACTTACCGGATCCTACATAAATTACTTAACCTCCTCGAGCAGCTTCCTCGTTGGTAAAGCAGGAAAAACACCCAGGCCCCGAGCTGTAAGAAGGCCTGAGCGCGGCTGGAAGCAGAGTAGGCGCTGGACAAAGCATTCCTTTAGTGCCATCTACAGCCTGGGGCGGGGGGCCCCTCCCAGGCAGGAGGAGACAAAGGCAGCGGCACAGCCTGGGCTGGCCAGGGCTTCTCCAGGGCAGGCGGACCTGGCACATGACCTGCTGCCGCCCGTCCTCCAGCCTTCCGCCCTGAAGGCACTCCGAGCATTGCCCACCCGGGCCCCTGGCCCTGAAGACCGGGCTGTCTGTGAAGCACACAGGGCTGGGGAGCAGAGGCTTGGGTTCAGGGCCTCACAGCAGTGCTTCCCGTTGTTTGAGATCCAGTGCCCACCCTCCTGCCAGGAACAGGGATCATGGATGTTGAAGGTACCAACGTAGGCATTTGAGAAATCGCCTCGCTAGGCACGGGCCCCCTGCCTCCACGGAGCTGGTGGCCGGGTAAAGGGGACCTTGCTAGGCATCCGTGGAGAGGACACGTGGGCGGGGAAGAGGGTGCCATTCCTGGGTGGTAGGAGATGGTTTGGGGCACCTCCAATCCCTGCAATGTTCCTAGGCAGATTCTTTGCATCAAATCTCTTCTCCTGCACCCCTTCTCTCCCATCAGGGCTGGTTTGGTCCTACCAGTTTTTGGTGGGGTCTGACTGTGGTTTTGGAATTCCAGACATGGCTCCAGACACCTAGGTGGGCACCCTCAGAGCTGGGTATCAGAGCGAGGGCTTCAGCACCAGAGACCCCCAGTAACCCGAGCAAAGGTACCTCTGCCCCCTCCAACGTGGGGCTTTGTCCACCTGGAGCAGCTGACTGGGTCTGGAGCGCCCTAGGTAACAAAGGGTAAGAGATCCACCAGAAGCTGGAAGCAGTGGTCGCACTGGTCCTGCCTGACCACCCTGAAGCCACCGGGTCGGCTGTGGGCAGGAAGCCACTGGCAGCTGCGCAGGGCTTCTCTCCCACCTGTGTCCCTGGTAGGGCAGCCCCACCATCCAGCACAAGGCTCCATGGAGCGTCTGCCAGCGATGCAGAGCTAAGTGCCTGATTTGACCAGCCCCGTCACCAGGACTCAAAGCTGAAAGAAATGGAGGGACCCAGATGGAAACTTGAAACTTTTTATTAAATACTCATTCACCCGTTTGCCACCACTGCTCACAGCAGGAAAAAATTTATCAAAATGCAATTTAGAAAATTAAACCCAATCCCCAGTATGTACAGGCTGTTCCTTGCCTCTCTACCAGAGGCTGAGGGGCAGATGGGGGCGGGGGGATGGTCGGGCACCTTTTCTCCAGCCACAGGCCCCTGAGCAATTCTGACTGCAGCAGCAGGAAGTACCCCGCTGCCAGGTGACCAGGCATCTCGCTGGCCTCTGGGGAGGTGGTTATTGCTGGGAGGGGCGGGGCTGGCACTGTTCTGTTCCTACGGGGCTGAGGCCTCTCTCCTGGTGGACAGCGACCAGTCTGAGTGACCAATCCCCACAGAAGCCCCAACTGCCACCTGAGAAGGGGAGTGGGAGGGCAGGCAGGGTGCTCTCTGGAGGGAGGACAGTGGGTGCCCAGCTGATTGTGAGGGCAGGACGCCCCCGTGCAGCCTGCTGACCACTCTTGTCCTTAGCTCCCGAGGCTGACACTCCCCTGATTCCGGCCGTCCAGCCCCCCTGGGGGCAGGGCTCCCATCATTTCCCTGCTGACTTCTCACCCCGGAGACCTATGGGGCCACCTCCCCGTCAGCCCGCCCGCGCCTGTGGAGGCCGGAGGGCTCTGCGGCACGGTGCTCCTCCGTGTTCGGGACCCAGCCCTCCAGGCTCAGCAGCCGCTCCCTGTCTCCGTGGCCTCCAAGGTCACAGCCCCTTGCTGCATGGCAGCAGTGGCCACGCTGATGGCGTCCTCCAAGGTCTGCTGCTCCTCCAGCTGCGGAGAAAGAAGGGGAGGGTGAGGCCCTCCTCTAGGTTTGAAGGGTGGTGGTATGTGACCCGCTTTTTGGATCCCTCCATCCCAGTGCCACACACTGAGCACTTGGTGGAGCCCTGCTAACAGGAGGCTCACTGGCGAAGAGTTAGGCTAAGTATGGCCAGGGAGCCACAGGGCGGCCCAGGCCAGAGATGGGCTTGCTCACGGAAGGGAACGACTGGCTGGAGAGCCTCCTTCTTTTCCTGGTGCAGAAATAAAGCTCGGGGGAGACGGAGGGCTTAGACCAGGGAGACGGCCACTGAAGTTACCGTGAAGGCTGGGAGGGGCTGCTCCACTTTGTCTCAGTCAAGAAAGGACGGAGACAGGTATGTGCATTTAGGAAGAAAGGGATTTGTCCTCTGAAGTGAACTCCTTTTGAGCCAAATGCCCTTCTCCTCCAGATCTCCATCTAATTCCTCGCCCCCCTGGCTCCTTTCTCTGGCAGCGGGATCCTCCCACATCTCTACCCACCTGCACAGCAATGTGCGTTCCGTTGGCTGTGGCCAACAGCGCCACCTGTTGATGATGAAGGGACGCCACACTTGAGTCATCCGTCACCACAGCCCCAGAGGTAATGATTGTAACCTGAAATACAGATGAAAGAGGTTTTCCAACTCACCTACATTACTCCCCCTTCCCCTAATCCAAACAAACCCCTCCAATAAGATGGCTGGAAAAACCCTGAAGAGAATGGATCAAATCACTGTGGATCAGCTTGGGGGTCAGAGCTAATTGACGCTTGTTTTTCTCTAGATTAATTTAGGGATTTTGAGTAATAGGACAAAGCTGTAAAAGGCCCCAGCGATCATTTAACTCCCTTATTTGAAATGGGGGGGGGGGAACATAAAAAAGGACTTGCCTGTGGTAGCAAACAAATAAGGGGTAGATTTGAGATTTCAAACTGCTTCTCAACAGGGAATGGCTGTGGGAATGCCCTTTTTGTGGGGGAATCCTGGGCCTCATGAGGAAGCTTGGCTAGTTTAGCCTGCACTTAAATGTCCGCCCAGTGGAAAGGAAGGACAAGGGAACAAGAAGCCCCAAGCAAACTGCCTGGTCGTACGGGCTGCGTCTGGGAGCCATCGGCGCGGACCATGGTGACTGTGTGTGTGCCAGACGTGGCAAGGCTGTCGTCAGGACTGGGGATGGTGAGGGTGGTGCTGCTGTGCTGGGTCACCATGCTGATGGCGCTGCCCAGGGCCTGCAGGTCTTCCGGGGATAGGCTGACCTGCCAACAGGAAGGAGGAGGGTGAGCCGGAAGTGCAGAGGTGGGCTGTCTGGAAGCCCCTGGGAGGATACATCCTTCCCTCCCGAGCAAGGTTAACTTATCGGCAATCTAGGAGACCGGCTGCAGTCACAGGTGGTCAGGGCCAAGCAATAAAACAGGTCCTGGGCTTACAGAGGCTACACTGGGCAACTCCGCTGACCGCTTCTATCACCACCACTTTGCCGCAGGGTTCTGTTCCATGCAACTCGGGGTCTCACCTTATGCCTTATGCCAACTCCCACAGGCACAATGCTCTTGGCAGTGAGGGTGCTGACAAGGCTCAGGCTTACTGCTGGCTAGAACGCCATCCCGTGCTCTGGCCTCCACACCAGCGTGTCCTCTTGAGAAGGACATCCAAATGTCTCTTTCAAGTGGCCAGGACCTGGCAGCCTCCTGGTAAGGAGGGCAACTAACTGCCCCAGAAGCCCCGGAGACCCGCCGGAAGCACAAGGAGAGGCTGCCTCCGCTCACTGACAGCCACAGGCCAGAGGAACTGGGTAGAGCTGGGGCTGTCAGAACTCCCAGGCTACCCAGAGAAAGAGGGAGAAGGTACTAGCTAGAGTGCCCCCCATCCCTACCCCCACCCCCAGGCCGGTACCTGCTGGGCACCATCCTGAGTGATCAAAGCCACCTGGGGGGCCCCGTTCTCCTCAGTCACCATAGCCACTTGGGCTGGGATGTCATCACCCTCTTCTTTCACCTCCGAAAGGTAAGCAATGCGAGGCCGTTTGGGTGGTGGGCTCTCCTCGGCTGCAGAGGCGGCTGGGAGAGGAGAGCCCAGCTGACACCTGCCACCGGAGGGCCGACGGGAGGCCTGGCTCGTCCCCACTCTCACCTCCGGCCCATGCCCCTCACCCTCGAGCTGCTGCTGCTCATAGAGGGCCTGCTCGCTCTCCTCGGTGGCCTCCAGCTCGCCATGGGCGCTGCGCTTGTGCATGGCCAGGGTGGAGGTCTGCCGGTAGGTCTTGCCGCAGGTGCTGCAGGTGTAGGGCTTGCAGTGTGTGTGCACCACGTGGTGCTTATACAGGCTCGAGTACTCGGTGAAGCGCTTCCCACAGCCTGGCACCGTGCAAACGTATGGCTTCTCCCCTGGGGACACTGGGCTGTGAGGGGGCGGGAACTGGGGCTGGCAAGGGGAAATCTAAGGGGACAGGGTGGGGGTGGGGCTGGTGAAGGGAGTGCCAGAGAGACGGGGAGGGACTAAGACCTGGAACTCTAAGTGGACGGACTTGGGGAAGATGGCCAGTGGAACAGAGGGGACATGAGTGTGGGACTGCCGGAGACAAGTGGAGAGAAAATGGGGGCTGGGCAAAGCTGGGGCTAATGAAGGGGCTGGAGGGGAGCACTGGGGGCTTGTAAGGCCGAGGGTCGTGCACAGAAGCAGCAGGGGATGGAGAGGATGACTGTCGTGTCAGGTGCAATGCAGAGTGAGGGGACCGGAGGCTGGATGAGGAACGTGACTGGGAGGGCGAGGTTACACCAGAGTCTCGAGGACAGTGGATGAGGAGGGAGCTACAGGGGACATTTCCCTCTGCCGTTCCCCATCATGCCTGACCCTGGCCTTTCACTGGGTGCTCAGCTGGAGGGAGAATTCAGTGGAGAGAGGTGGCAGGGAGCTGGGAGGGCAGGCAGTACCTGTCAGATTGCACAGTGCAAGTGAAACGGTGGTTCCGAGGACATGGCCGGAACCGCAGAACCCCCTCAGCCCGCCCACAGACCAGCCTGGACTGGCCAGAGCCTACAGTTAGGCGGGGCCTCGGAGGGCGTCCTGCATGCCAGCTGGCCCACCTGTGTGGATGCGCACGTGATTCTTGTAGTTGGTGGCGCTGGTGAAGCCACGGCCACAGTGGGGCTCGGGGCAGGTGTAGGGCCGCTCGCCCGTGTGGGTGCGCACATGTACCTTGCGGATATTGGACGTGGTGAAGGAGCGGCCGCAGCCCTCGAAGGGGCACCGGAACGGGCGTTCGCCTACGGAGGGGGTGAGGGCGGGTGCGGCTCAGGAAGGGCGTCATGCTGGGCACGAGGCCAGGACAGCACCGGGCTCCAGACCCGCCTACCCGTGTGGGTCCGGACGTGCTTCTGCAGGTCTCCTGAGGTCTTGAAGGCCTTGCTGCACAGCTCCTCTGGGCACTTGTATGGCTTCTCCCCAGTGTGGGTGCGCACGTGACTCTTCAGCCCGTAGCCTGCCGCAGGCGGGAGGGAGGGGTGAGGAGAACGCTCCGTGGGGCCTCACCCCCACCACCTCACTTCCCGGCTCACGGCTCTCCACCCAAGAGGCGCCTCTGGCCCACGGAGCCTGCGCCTGCCTCTACCACCCCGCCTGGCCAGGCGAGGAGAGCTGGGAGCCCACTCTGCCTCCTGCCCCTCCAGGCCACGAGTGAGAGGGAACCTAGGGAGCCCTGGGCTAAGACGCTCGATTCAGAGAAAAAGTGACGCCCAGAGATGCAGTGGCCGACCCAACAGCCCGCAGTGGTCGGTGCCAGAGCTACACAAAAGGCAGGGTCTCTGCCCACCACCCAGGCTCCTTCCGCTTAACGCTCCTTCCGCCTGTGCCACTTGCTTCAGAAACGGCTTCCTCCGGAGCCAGCGCCCTGCGAGTCAGGGGCTCCGAGAGCAGTCTCTCCAGGAAGGAGGAGCCAGGTCCCTAGAGGGGGTCCCCAGGGCTGATCTGGAACTTCCACCGCCACCCAGAAGCAGCCGCCTCAGCCTCCGCCAGGCAGTTACCTGTGGCGAAGGCCTTCCCGCAGCCGGGGAAGTCACACCTGTACGGACGGTCACCTGTATGCGCTCTCTCATGCACCTGTCAGGACAAGCGATCACACCATTCAGAGGGACATACAAGGATGTAAATGGGCTCTTCAATGTTTTTTAGGGCCCGGAGTATCAGCATCAGTCACCCCCTTTTCTTTGCTTCCTTTTCAACCGAGAGGCTCCCTCCTCCAGGTAGCCTTCCCTCCCTCTCTTCCTGCTCTTTATGGGTCAGAGCCCCCCAACCCGTGAGGACATTTCTGTGTGCTCATCTCTTCCTCCAGCAGCAGTGAGCGGCATGAGAGCAGGGGCCCCAGGCAGAGCGGGCGGTAGAAGTGCAGGCTGGTGGGGAGATGGGAAGGCTGAAGGCTGTCTGTGGCACCTTACCTTTAAGTGATGAGCAGTGGTGTACAGGCGCCCGCAGCCCTTGTAGCCACAGCGGAATGCTCTGTCCCCAACCTGCTGCCCTTTGCCATTGTGGGGTGCCTGGCTGTTGTGCAGAACCTGAGGAAAAATTGTGGGGTCCCAACATGTATTCTCCTCAATGAAAGGAGGAAAGGGATGGGACCCAGGGCCCACTTGGGGCAGCTTAAGACCCAATAAGCAGGGTTAAACTGCTAGGGGGCAAAGGGCAACCTGGGGTGACAGGCCCAGGCAGAGGGAACAGACACCCTAGGGAGAAAGAGGCTGGTGTGGGGTCCCCACCCTCTAATGGGTGGATGCATGTCACAGGCTGTGACAGCTAAGAAACAGTGCCGGAGCCAGCTGGGCAAGGTGGGGAGGGGTGGTCTGAACAGCCACACTTGAGCTGGGCTGGGAGCCAGTGACCCCCTTCTGAGCACACACAGCCAGGAGGCCGCACCTCTGCACACCTCTCCTGCCGGGAGGGGCCCGTGGTCCCAGTGGGACACCTGTGCTCAGGGGCATTCACCGGGGGCTGCTGTGGGGCCACACTGCACACTGCAGCACAGGGCGGGGACCCGCAGCGCCCCCCAGCAGCAGCTCCAACCACCGCACCAGCCAACTGGCCAGTCCCCTTCCATCCCTCCTGGGCGCAGTGCCAGAGCAGCCATTCCCACTGGCCTCTCGTTTCAGGGAGCTCACTGCTCTCCGGGGAAGGGTCCTGCTGAGACTGTCCCTTTGTTTTGGGACAGTGGTCGGCAAACTGCGGCTCACGAGCCACATGCGGCTCTTTGGCTCCTTGATGTGGCTCTTCCACAAAATACCACGGCCTGGGCAAGTCTATTTTGAAGTGGCATTAGAAGAAGTTTAAGTTTAAAAAATTTGGCTCTCAAAATAAATTTTAATCGTTGTCCTGTTGATATTTGGCTCTGTTGACTAATGAGTTTGCTGACCACTGTTCAAGGACATTGGCCTTCTAGGAGCTCCTGACACAGAACTCCGGAAGTCAGGTGGGTGGGGAATCAAGAGGTGAGGTCAAATTCATGGCAAGGTCTGTCGATCAGTTCCAGGTCAGGGGTCAGGTGGCTGACAAAGTTTCACAGACAGTTCAGAAGCTGGTGGTTGGCGGGGAGGGTCACAGGTGGCCAGGCCTGCACAGTGAGCTCTGGAATCTCACTCCCATGTTTCAACAGCCCTAGGGTGATCGAGGGAATCAAAGAACTTCCGGCTGGAAGTGACCTCGGAGGTCATCTGGCCCCAACTCATCAAATTACAGAGGAGCAAGCTGAGGGATGGGAGGAGGGGGACTACCCACGGTCCAACAGGGTGGAGGCAGGGCCAGCACAAACCTCAGGACTCAAGACTTAAAGCCCAGCTGCCTCCCACAGCAAGTCTCAAACTGGCTCCTAAAATGCACTCCGGGACCGGGCGGGGGTGGGCTCAGCCCGGCGGCCGCTGTGAGCTGTGCTCCGTTTTGGGAAGACATGGGTTTTCTGCTCTCTGTGATGCAGCCACACTAGGTTCACTATAAAAGCAGCCCCCATCCCCGGGGAAGCCAGTGCTCCAGGAAGCCCCTCCGCAGCTCGCTGAGGCTCCTAGCTCAGGCCGGCAGCGAGCACCTGGCAGGGAGGCTCACAGTCTCCGCACCGCTTCCCTGTGGGCAGGGCCCGGGCTCCAGCACAGACAGCTGAGACTGACGGATGTCTGAAGAGCTGGGATCCTTTTCCGTTGCGGCTGAGCTACTGTGCGGGCCTTGTGTTCCAAGAATCCCAGCTGCTCTGTTGCATCTGCCCCGTCACTGCCTCCTGAGGTCATTTCCCCAAATGACTAAATGAGTCACCGGGAAGAAATACAAACAAGAACATCTGACCTCAGTAGACTGGAAAAACTAATAAAAGTCACTGGCAAGGGCTTCCGGGCAGCCAAAGCGAAGCCAGGACTACGGATGTCACTGCTGCTCACAGCTGCCTCCCCTCGCAGAGGCAGCACAGACAGGGTGAGTGTAAACAGCTGTCGGCAGGCCCGGCAGGGCTGGATGCACGTCTTGGATGAGGATGTGAAGAGCCACGAGTGGGGTGCGGGGCTGAGGGAGTGGCCAGGCCATGCCCAGCACTGGGGTCTCGTCCGCTAAAGAGGTGGCAGTTTGGGCAGGGCCAAGAGAGCTGGTGGTGGTGAGGCTCGGCGAGCTCACCTTGCTGGCGTACTGCTCCAGGGCCACCACCGTGTCCGCGCTGAAGCCCTCGTCGTCCTCGGCGGCCAGGTCCTCCAAGCCCACCTCCGTCTGCACCGCCAGGATGGTGCTGTCCGCCGGCACAGCCGCTGGGTGGTGAATGTAGGCAGTGGAGCCATCCTCCAGCTGGACGGCCTCCAGGGAGCTGGGGTCATAGCCCTCTGTGGGGACAGGCACTTAGGAGAGGTACTGGGCCAAGGAGGGTCTCAGCACCGTCTCTCCTGGTCTGTCTCCTGGGGGCTGCCTCTCCTAAGGCCAAGGCCTCCCAGGCAGCACTCGCTGGGAACTCACAAGCTCCTTGAGAACCCGAGGGACCGTCATCATCTCCACCTAGGTGACCACCAGAGCTTCCCACCTGGTGCCCCTCCCCGCTCTACTTTCCTCCAGGCAGACGGCATCTGGGGGATCTTTGCAGGACACAAATGTGGTCATGTGACACAAGGACCCAAACAGCTCAGCTGCTTCTCACCGGTCTCAGGATAAAGACCAAAACCCTTCTCCTGACACGCCCCAAGCGCCCTGGGCCCTGCCTCTGTTTGGTGTCATCTTTTCATCTTACCGATTCTGCCCTCACCCCCAGTACTCTGACTTCTAGCCATTTCTGAAATATGCAATTCTCTCTCCCATTGCTGGGCCAACAAAGGGTGTTCCTCTGACCTGAGTACTGAACTCTCCCTGCCACCCTTTCTTCCCTAGCTGAGTCCACTTCATTCTTCGGCTCCCAGCCAAGTGCCACTCCCCAGGGAGACCCTCCCCAAGCCTGGCCTCTGCCTGTGATGACCAGCTCATCAGTGATGATTTGCAACCCTTCTGTTCCCCTCACTGGACTCCGGGGAAGCTGGGACTGTCAGACTTTGTTCTCTCTGGTACATTCCACACGTAGCAATGCCAGGCACACACAAGCAGTCACTCAAGAAACTACTTGTAGAAGGAACTGCTATTGTTCAGTACCTTAGGAGCTTTATTCTATTTTTTGTTGTTTATTTCTTGTTAATCCTCATCTAAGGATATTTTCTTCCTTTGCTTTTCAGTTAGAGTGGAAGGGAAGGAGGGAGGGGAGAGAGAGAAACCCAGGTACGTGCCTTTTACCAGGAATTGAACCAACGACCCTTCGGTGTGCAGGCCGATGCTCTAACCACTAAGCATCACTGGCCAGGGCAGGAGCTTTATTTATTTATTTATTTTTTAATATATTTTTATTGATTTTTTACAGAGAGGAAGAGAGAGGGATAGAAAGTTAGAAACATCAATGAGAGAGAATCATTGCTCAGTTGCCTCTTGCACATCCCCCACTGGGGATGTGCTCACAACCAAGGTACATGCCCCTGACTGGAATCGAACCTGGGACCTTTCAGTCCACAGGCCGACGCTCTATCCACTGAGCCAAACCGGTTTTGGCAGGAGCTTTATTCTTAAATGTAAGTGTTTTGCTCCTGGTCTTGGATGACATCCTTAGGTCCTATTTAAAGCCCTAAGGTTTGTGTGGTGCTAGAGCCACAGCTGCCATCAAGACTCATGCTATTGAGCCCCAAGGCCCCGCCTCCCGGGGACCGGAACAACTAACTGCTCCTGTGGTGCGCGCAGGAGAAGGCAGTTGAGACTGCTAATGCAGGGGAGCTCGGGACCACTCCATGGCTATGCCCCGCCTCCCAGGGCATGCCACTCCACGCCCCACCCTGTCCCCCTTCCTTCCCGCGGCCATGTTGCCTGTGGCCCCACCTTTGGGTGTGCGATGTATGTAGGCCATGCTGCCATCTTCCAGCTGCACAGGCTGTCCATCCTCAAAGGAAAGAGGCTCTGTAATGAGAGCAATGCCTGCCTTTCTCTGGAGCTCGGCGCCAGGGAGGGCTCCTCGGTGGGGGCTGCCTGCCTTCCCTCACCTTTCTGCACTGTCACTTGGTGGATGTACGCGGTGGTGCCGTCCTCGAGCTGGATCACTTGTCCCTCAAGCAGCTTCTCTCCTGTGGAGACGGAAATGGAGAGAAGTGGGCCAGGCCCAGAAAGGGGCTGAAGACACCTGCCTGTTTTTAGCAGAGGCCTCTGTGAGATACAGGTGACATTGTCCAGGTTACCTCGCTCCCTGCTCCCAAGGCCTGAGCCCTGAGGAGCCCCTCAGACCCCCATGGGGAGCTGCTGCATCTATCACTCTATACAGCCAGCAGAGTGGGGCCTCCAGCCTAACAGCCGCTGCTCAGACTGAAGGGACTGAGGAACAAAGGAGGCCCTGAGACCTAGAAAGGACCCATGGGTCAAAAGTCAGATATGGCTCACAATAACCAAATCAAAACACATTCCCTACCTCCCTGTGCCAGCGTGCCAAGGCCTAGGCCCCCGGCAGACAGTGTGGCGTACAGCTAGCAGCAACGGGCTCTGGAACCGGCCCAGGCCTCCTGCGATGGCCTTTCAGCTCTAGCTCTTACTAGCTGTGTGCAGCTTACTTAACCTTTTTGTGCTTCAGCTTCTTCTTAAAACGATTAAAAATTGTCTTGACTGGGTTGCTATGAGGGTTAAATGAGTTAATGAATATAGAACACTCAGAACAGTCCCTGGGATGTGGCCAGCCCTCAGTAAACCTTGGTTTTGTGTTTTTACAATAATTCCACTCTGTATATTAGAAGAAACACAAAGAGAGTTGGGAGCAACGTGAATGTGGGTGACCACTGTGCCCCTCACGTCCACAGTGTGGCTCCACGCCAGGGAGGACAATGTCTCCTCCACTGACCTCTGCCATCTTCACTGCAGTTGTCCAATAAAAAACCGACTCGCCTAAAGCAACAAAAAGCACTCTAAAAATTAATAAGACTGCAGAGTGCCACAATATTATCTTTCTTTTATCTCAGATTCTTACTGGAAAGCCCTTCTAAGGGCAAAAGATTCTTAGAGTTCTGTGCCCAGTGAGTGTGAAGGAGGGAATGGGAAAGGAGAAGAGAAAAAGGAGACTGAAGCACTAATGACAAATGGCTTGTTCATTCCTTTCCTTGAAGTTACGGGTTTAGGAAGTTGAGCTCTTATGGGGGACAGGCAATGCTTTTGGCCCAGCTCCTGCTGATGTCTCTTCTTCCGAGGAATTCCCCAACTTGTCCCCAAACCGAGTCCTCTGGGTCCGTAGTTAACAGCTCCATAACCCAGCTGAGGCCAGGCGGAGGGGAGAGGGAGCCCCGCCCGGCCTGCCCTTCACGTGAGCAGGGGCTTCTGCTCTGTCCTGGCGGGCGCCACACTGGGCTCTGAAAGGACCAGCAGAGATTCCGCTAGCGAACTGGGCATCGCCTCACGGCAGAAAACAAAAGGCCGAGAGAGTTATTTAAGAAAAAGACTTCCTTTTTAATGTACAGCTATCAATGTTTTATTTACACTCCTATATTTCTCCTATCACCCTTTAAAGTAAATATATACTGAATACACTACATATATTTTACTAGTGTTCATTTAACCTATGTTATTCACTTTTTTATCTAAAATATACTTTGAAATGTGTAATAATGGCTGAGAAAAACATTTACATATATTTTTATTGATTTCAGAGGAAGAGAGAGGGAGAGAGGGTTAGAAACATCAATGTTGAAAGAGAAACACTGATTGGCTGCCTCCTGTGCACCCCCTACTGGGTAATCAAGCCTACAACCCGGGTATATGCCCTTGACTGGTATCGAACCCGGGACCATTCAGTCCACAGGCTGACGCTCTATACACAGAGCCAAACGAGCTAGGGCGGCTGAGAAAAACTTTAACCTAGAATTCCCTCTCACAACCAGAGGCTGCGATGGGGAGGGGGAGAAGAGCTGGCTGACGGGCCTCCCAGCCCATCACAGAGGGGCCGCACATTCCTGTCGTCGGAGCAGTCCAGTGCATTTACTCACAGCATGCTCTTCCACTTTCAGGAGAGTAGGGTTTGAATGACATGCTTTATGCTTACTCTAATTTCATAAAATTTCAGGGCTTCCTGCACATTCCGGGGCCCAGACACAGCTGCCTGCTGACAGACGAATGTGCCCGTCAAGGGCTTCAGAGAAGCTCACCAGAGGCGCCCTCTGAGACAGTGTGGCTCTGCATGGGGAGGCCAGCTCTCCCCTCCGCAGTGTGAATCTGCTGTGTGTGAGCGTGTGCATGTGTGCAAGTACACACTGCAGCACCTTGGAGGAGGCAGAGAACAGAGCCAGGAAGAGTGATGAGAGAGAGATATAAACAGGACGTGGGGGAGGCAAAGAGACCCAGATTCAAGAAGGAAAGAGATAAGAAAGTGTGGCTTTCTTAGGCCAAATACAGTCACTTGCTTTTACTTATTCATTCAACCATTAAAAATTCGTAGCAGAAGAATGAGGCATGGGTGATAACTGGGTCCGTGCAGAAAAAACACGCCCAGTCTACGCAGTTCCTGGTGCTTCCACCGCGGGGACTGCAGCAGTGGGCAGCAACCGCAATGGGAAGTCTGCAAACACAGGGTTTCCGGATTCAAAAGGATTCTAGAGGTTCCATGTTCAAGAAAACTAAGCCACACATCCTAGGTCTCGATAAGAAACCTGTTGAGAAGGCACCCACTCGTTCTCATATGGAAAGAGCTTACTGATGAGATTAAGGGGTCTCTGTCATCATCAAGAAGCAGACAATTAAAATGAAAGCAACAAACAAATTGTCTGTAAGTTTTGGAACCGAAATACATTTGACAACGTGCTGCAGTGAGGGAGTGCGATGTTGAGGAGATGATGCAGTTGTGAGGACGGCCACGCTCAGACCCAGAACAGGAAGATAAAGACGAGGCATGAGACAGGCTTTGCCAGCGCTGTCCGAGGGAGACGAGGTGCCATCTGGCGTGTCTGAGGCCGGAAGGAGCCTGTGGAGAGGGAAGTGTCCCTGGCCGAGGCCTAACCCTTCAACTACACTCTGTTCCGAGGCCACCTCACCTTGATCCTAGGGCACATGTGTCAAACACAAGGCCTGCGGGCCAAATCCGTCCCGCCAGGCCTTGCAATGTGGCCCGCACCGCGCTGTCATCACTGCACTCCGCTGCGTTTCCATCACAATGACAGTTTATGACTGTTCAGTAAACCATTCAGCCCGCGATTTAGGCTGGATTTTAGATTTTGGCCCCTTCTCTGATTGAGTTCGACACCCCTATCCTAGGGAATATGAATTTTAGGTAAATCTGAATTTCAAACATACAATGAATTTTTTTTAGTAGTTAGTGTTTTTATTTTATTATTGTTAGCATTTAGTCCCATGCTTACACATGTCTATCCCATGTAATATTTGGGACAGACTTATACTACAAAATTATTTATTGTTTCTTCTGAAATTCAGACTTAACTGTGTGCCGTGCATTTTTGTTTCTGGTGACGCCGGTGGGTCTATCTTGGGTCTCCCTCTCGGGACCCGGAAGAGAATCTTGTGCATGGCAGTTGCTCAGTAGATAGTTTGAGTGCTTAAACTTGCTGGAAAGTCTGACCAACTGCATAGGGAGTATTTGAAAAGCAGGAAGTCAAAATCAGCACTGTGTTCATCTATTCCAGGAGGAGTTACGAACTACTCACCACACATAAGGAATTCTGCTTTCAGAAGTCTTGGCTCCTACGCTGGTCTGGCCTGATTTTCTAGCTGCTTAGATGGCATTTTATTGGAAAGGGTTACCTCAAGAGATTCTCACGCAGAGCGAGTTGTGGCAAGTGGGTGGGAGGCAGGGAAGACTCATGGAAGGGGACGCTCCTCTCCAGAATCTGGAGGACGGGGATTCTGAGGTCCCTAGAAACACTCACCTTTGACCGCTTGCTGGACGTAGGCCGTTGTCCCATCACTGAGGGTGACTGTCTGCAGCCCCAAGCTCTCCATGGCAAACTGCTGCTCGTGCGCTCAGACATGAAGTTGGCTTCTGCCAGCCCGAGCCACAGCTGAGGTCAGGGGTTCCTCCTGGGTCACAAACCTGAGGAAAGGGACAGTTTCACATTAGTTACAATGCTCCTAAGCTGCCAGGATGCACAGGGCAAGAGTGAATGCAGGCAGCCAGGAGGAAAGAGACAAATTCCTCAAAGTAGGTAACTATGCTCGTTTTTATGAAGTGGGTTAAAAATATACACATTTAAGAATTCTAAAAATAAAAATAAATGAATAAGAAATCTAATGAACAAAATAGACTAGTGAATAAAATAGAATTAGAGGCATGAAACATGGAACAGACTGATGAATCTGAGGGAAGGGGAGAGGGGGAACGAGGAAAGATTAACCAAAGATCTTACTTAAGGACACAGACAAAAGGATGGTGAATGCCTGGGGTGGGGTAGGGTGGGAACCAGGTGAAGAGGGGTTAATGTGGGGGACATCTGTAATACTCTCAACAAAAAAGATTTGGAAAAAAATAAAGAATTCTAAAATTTAAGTATAAAAGAGAAGCATGACAGTCAAATTGGTTGTAAATTAAGATTTCAATGATCAAAATCCACTTTTAAACTTGCTCTCCTTATAGGGAGCCTCACTAAAGGCTTTTCTCTCTAAAAGCCAATAGAAATATATTTAAAAAGAAACTCAAACAATAAAACAAACTCAATTTCATGGACTTGAGGTTTAACTGATAAATTACCCCCCGCCCCCCCCGCCATGCATGAATTTCGTGCAGCGGGCTCTAGAATACTGTAAGTTTCTAACTTATGTCCTCAAACTCTTCCCTGTTTCCTATTCATTGTGTAATTTTTTGTTAGGATGACTTAACAAAAAGTACAAATCTAAATTTACCACTGCCTTGATCAAAACTCTTCAAAGGCTTCCTCATAATCCACCTTGTAAACAAGGCTGGTCTCTCGAAGTCCCTGCAGCCCGGGGCACTGGCGCTTCCCAGCACTCGCACTCGTTCACCTACTCTACACTTACCACACCTCTGACATCCTCTGCCCACAGGACTCTGGGCTGCAGCCTGTGTCTGGGTCGCTGTGGGCTCTCTACAAATCCCTGCGGAGTGACTCACAGGGTCCTTGTATGCAAGGACTGGAGCCTCCAGCTGGCAGACTTCCTCTGCATGTGCCATGGCGTGGAGCCGACTGGGGCTGGAGAGCCCACACTTGTGAAGCTTCTTCTTATGGTTCAGTGGTTAAGGTTCTCTTTGCCACACACCCAACCAATTCCCCTGGGCTTGGAATCTAGGTGGGCTACTTGATCCTCACTACCCACCAGCTGATCTTCTTCTCATCAGTGCTGCCCAAACTGTGTCCACGTCAGAGCACCCAGAGGATATTTGCATGCTACACTGTGGATATTGCTGCCTGAAGCCAGAAGCAACAACAGCTGGGACTTTGGTAGCCCCAAGGGCTGAATGGATCAACTTCTAAACATAACTATAGTCCATTTGGGACACACTGGTTGGGATTCTTTACCCTAGACTTGGCATCTCCAGTAGGATAATTCATTCATTCTGTCCATAAACACTTACAGAATGGGCTAAGCTCCAGGGATAGCAATACTATTACCATTAATAATGAATACCTCTATAGAACTAACCGTGTACTAAGCATTTTACAAGTAACTCATTTAATCCTCACAACAATCCTATTATCCTCATTTTACAATAGAGGAAATTGAAGCTTAACACATTAAGGAACTTGTTCAAGGTTACACAACTAAGAAGTGGGAGAGGAAGACTTGAACCCAGGCTATCTGGTTCTTAAGTACTCTACTATGCTGCCCAGCAGAGGTTTTAAACTGGGGGTTTATGAACCCTGAAACTACCTAAAAACAGTGTGTGAACTTGAGCATTTTTCTGAAGTGGGCGGAGTCCAAGACTGTCATAAATCTTACAGGGATTAACGGTAGCCCTAGCTGGTTTGGGTCAGTGGTTAGAATGCTGGCCCACACCTTGGGACTGCAGATTCGATCCCCGGGCAAGGGCGCACACCTTGGTAGCATGTTCCCCAGCCCCATTAGGGATGCCTGCAGAAGGCAATCAACCATCAATGTTAATCTCTCTCTCTCCCTCCTCCCCCACTTCCACTCTCTCTGAGAATCAATGGAAAAAAATATCCTCTGGTTGAGTATTAACAACAAAAAGAACAATGGGTCTAGGTTGGAATTCTGACATCTGACCCATCTTCTGGTTTGCTGGGACCCCAGCAGTGATCCCAACCTGGCCCAGACCCTGCTAACTCCCACAGAGTCCCACTCCTATGGAAGAAAGCTCTGCCTGGCCTCTCTTAGTCTGCTCCATGATCCTCAACTTTCATGCTCTTTACCAGGGAGGGAAATTGTCCGAAACAAGAAAACACGTGAGAGACTAGGTCTGAAATAAAGCAGACTATCAGTTGAAAGGGATTACAAAATGACCTCAAATCTGTCTGGCAGGGACCTACAGCTGCTGCAGCAATGGTGGTTTAACTGAGCTCATCTCTATTTTATTGGGACTTTTTGAGGAAAATTCATAGTGTGGTTAAGGACACAAGCCCTGCAGTGAGATAGTCTGGATTCTACCTCTTTGAAACGGTGTGCTCTTGGGCAGCTGAACTTCTCTGAGCCTCAGATGGCACTTGTAAAAAGGGGATAGCCCCGGCCGGTGGCTCAGTGGTTGGAGCATCACTGAGCACCGAAGGTTCTTGGGTTTGATTCTGGTCAAGGGCACAGGTTTGATCCCCGGTCTCGGTGGGGGCGTATGCAGGAGGCAACCAATTGATCTCTCTCTCACACATTGATGTTTCTCTCTTCCTCTTCCCCTCCTTTCACTCTCTCTTAAAAAAAAAAAAAAATCAATGGGAAAAATATCCTTGGGTGAGAGTAACAAAAAATGGGGGGGGGGGGGGAAGGGTATGGGGTGAACAATAATGAAACCTTCTTTACATGCTTTTTTAAGAACTAAATGAGATCACGTTTGTTAGCACAGTGCTGGGACAGAGGAAGTACTTTGGAAATATGTGCTCCCAAGGGGGGGATGGGAGAGGAGCCTAAAGGGAAATGCCTTTGAAGCAGTGGGTATTTCTAAAACATACCCCAAAAGAGTGGCAACAGCCCAGGACTAGTCTGCAGAAATGGCTTCTAATCTTGATTCTACCTCCCGTGACAGCCACCTAATCTGTAAAATGAAGCACTGCTCCAGATGATCCTGAAATCCTTTCTATGGCTCAGGCTGGTTTATATTTATGAAATACATAGCCCTTATAAGTGCCTGCCACTGTTCAAAGCACTTTACCTACATTAACTCTTTTATTCGTTTTAAAAAAATGTTTTTATTGATTTTAAAGAAAGAGGAAAGGAGAGGAAGAGAGGGAGGGAAAGAGAGAGAGAGAGAGAGAGAGAGAGAGAGAGAGAGAGAGAGAGAGAGAGAGAGATATCAATGTGAGAATTATCAATCGGCTGCTTCCTGCACACATCCTGACTGGGGACTGAGCCTGAAAAATGAGCATGTGCCCTGACCAGGAATCGAACTGGCGATCTTTTGGTGCATGGGATAATGTTCAACCAACTGAGCCAAACCATCTTGGGCAACTCTTCTTTCTAATTTTTTTTTTTTTTAAATATATTTTATTGATTTATTCACAGAGAGGAAGAGAGAGGGATAGAGAGTTAGAAACATCGATGAGAGAGAATCATCGATCAGCTGCCTCTTGCACACCCCCACTGGGGATGTGCCCGCAACCAGGTACATGCCCTTGCCCGGAATCGAACCTGGGACCTTTCAGTCCGCAGGCCGACGCTCTATCCACTGAGCCAAACCGGTCCCGGCATCTTCTTTCTAATCTTAAAAATAATCCTATGAGGATGTAAGTACATTTTCCCCATTTTACAGATGAGGTGACTGAGGCTTGGAGGTGAAGTAATTTGTCCAAGTTTCCATAGCTGCAGCCAGGATTCAAAGCCAGGCAGGCTGGCCCCATACCTCTCAATATCTGGTGTATTTCTTCCTTCTGCCAATTCACTGTGACACAATGTCAGCACTCAAAACGCTAGAATATTGTTTAACTTTCATCTCATCCACTACAACTGAAACCTGCCATAATGGAAAGAGGGAATAGCTGAGCCACATTTCCCTGAGTATTCTCAGACTCAAAGCAAAGAAATCTCCACTCCTTTACATGTTCTCATGTCCAGGCTAAATATTCAATTTTCCTCCTTAAGCTTCCTAATACAAAACTGGGGTGGGGAATGTCTGACCCAAAGGCGGTATAAGGCCCAAGAAATCATTTGGTCTGGCCCTGCCAAGGGATTAGGGGTGAGTTAATGTTTTACCAGAGATAGAAGACTAATTTTTAGGTTGATAAATTTGTATGTCCCAAGAATGATGTTGTAAACATACAAATGGCCCTTGGCAGGAAAAAGGTTCCCCGCCATGATTATAAACCTTTAAAACAGCCCACTCTGGCTTTCTGACCTTTCCCGATGTCTGAAGCTGCCTTCCAACAGAGCCTGGCGGAGGTGCTTCCTGGCTGCCGGCATGTCCAAGTGTCTGATCGCCACTTCTCTTCCTTTATTTCATCAAGTTGTTTTCTCTGAATCCTAATGGGTCGGTACTAAACTAACAACAGTGAGACTGACAGTCAAAGAGAGGCCTCAGATGGCTGTGTGTGAGCAGTTCCTGCCTGCACTTGACATTTTATTTATTTATTTTTTAAAATATGTTTTATTGATTTCAGAGAGGAAGGAAGAGACAGAGAGAGATAGAAACATTAATGATGAGAATCACTGATTGGCTGCCTCCTGCATGCCCCTACTGGGGATGAAGCCTGGAACCTGGGCTTGTGCCTCCGACCAAAATAGGACCCAGGACCCTTCAGTCCGCAGGCCGACGCTCTATCCACTGAGCCAAACCAGTCAGGGCTGCACTTAACATTTTAGATTCATAACTCTGGTGGCCTCTGAGGAAGGGCGAGGGGGAGCAGGGGAGCTGCTCTGTTTGTCTGTGGAGGGTTAGGGTTTACCAGCTCCCCCACGACCTGAGCTGAGAGGGGAGAGATAGACTGGGGGAGGACAAGGGGGTAAGAGCCATGACAAAAGGTAGGGATGACTCTCCCAGAAGCAGCAGCAAGTGCAGTTTTAGTTTATTGCTAATTGTTATTTTTTGTTAATCCTCACCCAAGGAGGATTAACAAATGAATTTTTCATTCATTTTTAGAAAGAGTGGAAGAGAGGGGAGAGACACAGAGAGAGTAGATCAATGTGAGAGAGACACATCCGATTGGCTGCCTCCCGCAGCCCTGGGTAGCAAGCCTGCAACCCAGGCAACATGCCCTTGACTAGACTCGAACCCAAGACCCTTCAGTCCATGGGTCGACACTCTATCCACTGAGCCAAACCAGTTAGGGCTGTTCGTTGTATTTTTAAATGAGCTTAACCTACTGTTGACTCTGAGGCAGGAAATAGCCCTATGGATTCATAATAGGGGGACGGGGGATGGGGGAGAAGGGGGGAGGCCGAAAAAATAGGTTTATAGTTATGAGTACTCGAAACATGGAGTTTGTTCTTGTATTATTATTTATTAATTATGGTATTATTTCCAGACGAACAACTATAAACCCACCCCATATAGAAATACTTTCCAATGTAAAAACATAAATGACATTTATTGGGGAAAAATAACATTTAGAAACTTTTTAGATACTTCAGGCTCTTTTTAGATCTTTAGGGCTCTCTATGAAACAAAATGTGCTTAAACTGCCTGAAGCAGAAAAATCCGGGGCCTCAGAGAAGAGAAAGTAGAGTAGCCATGTGTTTGTCTCTGACCCATCCATCCCGGTTCAGAGATAACAGGATCCACACACACGCTGGGCTCCTCCTGGACCTCAACCTGCTCTCTCCTCCATCACTTCCTGCCACCAGCAATGCCTGGCATTCACAACAGGCTTTCTGTACTGTCTCAGCCAGCCCGGAGGGCAACTGTATTTAGAAGAAGAAAAAAAAAAAAAAGTGACTTAATCTTCACTCATGAAATTCCTCATTTGGGAATATAGAAAACTTCTCAGAGAGGACAACATGGTATTAAGTTGGGAGGGATAAAGGCCAAGAGTCAAGGGGCAAATGAGAAGCAGATCTGGAAGAGCTGTAGTAAATTATTCATATGTGTTATTATAGAAAAAGGCTGCAATGCACACACACTGATGTTAAAAGCCCAAATCACTTTTTAGTATGGTTCCTATTTGGCTACTACAGTTTTACAGATTTGAATTAGTCACAGCAAAAGAAGTAATTAGGCAAAAGAATTGTTTTTAATTTCAAAAGGACAGTGAAAATGCAGACCCCTTTACTGCAGAACAGAATTCATTTAAACTAAAGCAGATAACTTAAAAATCTAATTGTCAGCCATATGTCTAAGTGAATTTTAATACCTTGATTTGTAAACACCCAATCGTAGCTGAGTTTCAAACCCACTTTTGTCCATGAGAAGAAGAGTCCAGGAGGAAGGGTTTTCCTAAGCACTTGCGTTATACAAGGACAAGCTCCATGTTCCGAGTACCCATAACTAGAAGGACTGCAGGCTGTAGTCCGGTTGGTACAGCTCTGACGAAGTGCCACCGGGACTGTGTCTGGTGTCGGCGTGAGGCGACTGCTGGCTGCGGAAGGGCGATTGGAAGTGGAGCCCGCCCTCACCAGCAGGACAGACAGACTGTCACAGCTAGTTAGAACCATCGCCCTGTGGCGGAACGATTACATTTACTTCATTAAAATGGAACAATATCCAGATCCTTACAAGGAAGAGAAGGCAACAACAAGAAAAAAAAAATCAAGTCAAAAGAAGAGTTAGTTTAAAAAAACATTAAGAGGCAATATTAAAGAAATAAACTATAAGACATGATATTAAAAACACATGCAACTGAACTGTACACTTAAAAATGGGTAAGAGCGCCTGGCCAGTGTGGCTCAGTTGGTTGAGGGTCATCCCATGCACCCAAGAGGTGGCCACTTGGATTCCCAGTCAGGGCACATGCCCAGTTTGTGGGCTTGATCGCCAGCATGAGGTGTGCAAGGCAGCCGATGGGTGTTTCTCTCTCATAGATGTTTCTATCTCTCTCTCCCTTTGTATAAAATCGATAAAAACATGTATTTAAGGGGGGGGGAAAAATGGCTAAGATGCCCTGGCAGTTGTGGTTCAGTGGTTACAGCGTGTGCCCTTGAACTGAAGGGTTCCAGTGTTCCATTCCCGACCAAGGTGCATACTTGGGCTGCAGGTCTGATCCCTTGCCCCTGTTGGGGTGAGTGCTGGAGGCACTCTCGAATCCGAATCACCCTTTCCCTCCTCCACCCTCCCTCCCTTCCACTCTCTCTAAAAATCAATGAAAAATATCCTCAGGTGAGGATTAACAACAACAAAATTTAATTAAGCTGACAAATTTTACATTATGTGTATTTTGCCACAATTTTAAAAATTGGGTGGAAAAAATACATGCAGACACATAACAAACCTTTAAGAATAATATCAAGTTCCCACTGGACAAATAAGGCCACAATATGAAATGAAAAAACAAAACAAAACAAAAAACAACAACAAACAACCCCCCCCCAAAAAAAACCACTAAGAAAGAATAACATGACTATATTTTACTTATTAAATTACCAAAACTCAAAGTAAAAGTATTAACATCCAATAGACAATAAGATACTACTACACCATATTAGAATGGCCAAAATCCAAAACACTGACACCACCAAATGCTGGCAAGTATGTGGAGGAACAGAAACTCTTACTTATAACTGGTGGGAGTGCAAGATGGTGCTCTGGAAGACAGTTTGGCCGTTTCTTACGAAGCTAACAATATCCTTCCCAAATGATCCAACAATCCTAGTCCTAATTTACCCAAATGCGTTGAAAACTTGTGTTCATAACTGCCAAAAATGGGAAGCGCCCAAGAGTGCCTTTTAATAAATAAACTGTGGTACATCTATACAATGGAATATTATTCAGTGGTAAAAAGAAATGAGCCTAGTCATAAAAAGACACACAGGAACCCTAAATGCATTTTGCTAAGTGAAGGGAGCCAATCTGAAAAGACTACATACAATATGAGTTCAACTATATGGCATTCTAGAAAAGGCAAAACTATAGAGACAGTGAAAATACCAGTGGCTGCCAAGGGGGCAGAGGGAGGAGAGGAGGGATGAACAGGTGGAGCACAGGGCACTTTTAGGGCAGTGAAGCTGTTCCGTGTGACACTGCAATGCTGGGCACCTGGCATGCAATTCTCACAGCCCACAGAATGTACAACACAGTGAATCATAATATACACTATGGACGTTAGTTAATAATGACCAACACTGGTTCATCAATTGTAGCAGATAACGGCACCAATGCAAGATGTTAATACAGGCACACCTTGTGTTATTGTGCTTCACAAATACCACTTTTTAAAAAATGGAAGGTTTGTGGTAATTCACTGAGTAAATGTTAACAGGATTTTGGAAGAAGTTGATTCCAACCCTCATGGATGACTTGGAGGGGCTCAGGGTTTTGTGGAGGAAGTAACTGCAGACGTGATGGAAACAGCAAGAGAACTAGAGCTAGAAGTGGAGTCTGAAGATCTGACCGAGTGGCTGGATCTCGTGATAAAACTTACAGGTGAGGAGTCTTACCGGTGAACAAAGAAAGTGGTTTCTTGAGATAGAATCTATTGAAATACTTTGGTGAAGATGCTGGGAAGACTGTTGAAATGACAACAAAGGATTTAGAATGTTACACAAACTTAGTTGATAAATCAGAGTTGAGAGGACTGGCTCCAATTTGGAAAGTTCTACTGCGGGTAAAATGCTATCAAACAGCAGCACATGCTACAGAGAATCAGTCGTGAAAGGAAGAGTCAATCCATGCTGCCAACTTCATTGTCTGATTTTAAGTAACTGCTGCAGACACGGCACCCTTCAGCCACTGCTACCCTGTTCGGTCAGCAGACATCGGCACGGAGGCACAACCCTCCACCAGCAAAACGATTATGACTAGTATGATTGCTGAAGGCTCAGATAATAGGGAGCAGTTATTAGTTATGTACACTGCTTTTTTACACATAATGCTAATGCTCGCTTATAGACTGCAGTATAAACATAACTTTTATATGCATAGAGAAACAAACAAACAAAAAAAACTTCTATGACTCACTTTACTGCAACATTTGCTTTACTGTGTGGGGGTCTGGAACTGAACCTGAAATATCTCTAAGGTCTGCTTAAAATAGGAGAAACTGGGAACTGAGGTGGGGGAAGTATATGGGAATACTCTGTACTTTGTTCAATTTTCTGAATACTTTAAACTGCTCTAAGAAATAAAGTCTATTAATAAAAAAATTCCAACCATGGATGTTGGCAATGCTGAGGGCACTACAGACTCCCCAGAGGGCAGTGTGTCAGTGCCGAGCCCACTGGGGAAGTTCTGCATCTGAGAGCTAATAACCTCATCTTCATTATTCATCCACAAAAGGAGGCCACAGAAAACAAGAGCTATCTGGACAAGTATGCTTGTTTAAACATTTTAGTCAAGAACCACGAGCCATCTGGATTAATGGAGAAAGGCTAACAAATTAGTGCTAAGTGAAAAAAGACATCAGCTCACAGAAACCTTAACTCCAAGTGAGATGATGGTAGAAGAGGCCAAGAACAGACGAACAGTTGTGCTCAAAGGGGTGTGATCTTTGAAAAAATAAGGTTGCTGAAATGAACAGATAGCAGCATTGAGCTGAGGTAATTCTCCAGTGGACACGGGACCCATTTGCTTGGTTGCCTGCTCCTCCCTAAGATTTTCCTTTACTCTCCCCACAGCCTCTATTATTACGTGCACCTCATCCCTCCTAGGTACTGTACTGCAAAGAAAGGTATCTGTTCTTCCTCTAATGCATGCTAGAGTAAGTGCTGAGGTCAGGAATGAATTCCTTTGGAATTTTTCTTCCTTTTTTCTAACCACCGAAGGCCCAGCTACCTTTTTTGAATATATTTTTAAATGCAATGTTCTTCAAACTAGACTGTTGTGCTGTGTGTCTTCTGGAACCGAGTGTCATAGTAGGGCTCCACGATTCAGTACTCTACCCTAATCTCTAGGTAATCGATAATATTCCTTTTGACGGGGAGAATCTGTGTATTAAAGCCGGGACAAGGAGCAGGAAGGATTTAGAATAGAAGGAGCAACAGGAGAGCTGGCATGAGCTGAGGTGGGCTGCTGTTAGCTCCCTGGAAGTCAGAGAACGGGGGCGTTGGGACAGGTTCAGGGAGTGAGCCTTGGATGAGCTGCCACTGCCCACTGCTTCCCTGGCTGCAAGCGTGGGGATCCTCAGCATCCAGGAGACGTGCCTGCGGGGAAGAAAGTCAGGGGCATGCTCCGGGGAGGGAGTGCACACTCGTACATTCCTGCTCAAACCGAAGTTCCTGACGCCAAAGGGAAGCAGGCCCATTGTACATTGTTCCTGGGAGTACACACGGGTGCAAGCTCTACGTGGAGCCATTTGCCGTATCAATCAAAATTAGCAATATACACCATCTGACCCAGCACTTCAGGTCTAATTCAAGGTTACCCATGGCATCCTTGTATGCAATAACAACAACGAAAAATTAGAAATAGCATAAATAAAAGAAGCAACAGGAGACCAGGGCAGGGCTGCCTTGGGTCTCTAGAAATACAGGACTTCTTTACTAAGTAGACATTAGTAAACAAGCGAGTTCTTAACATACCGACATGAAAAACTATAATACAGGGCTGGACAAAAGTAGGGTTAGAGTTGTGAGTACACGAAACAATTTATTCTTGTATTATTATTTATTAACTAGAGGCCCAATGCACAAAATTCGTGCACGGGCCGGGGGTGGGGGGGAGCGGGGAAAGGAGGGGTGTCCCTCAGTCCAGCCTGCACCCTCTCCAATCTGGGACATCCCTCTCACAATCCAGGACTGCTGGCTCCCAACTGCTTGCCTGCCTGCCTTCCTGATTACCCCTAACCACTTCTGCCTGCCAGCCTGATCACCCCCTAACCACTCCCCTGCCAGCCTGATTGATGTCTAACTGCTCCCTGCCAGCCTGTTTGCCCCCAAATTCCCTCCTCTGCTGGCCTGGTCACCCCTAACTGCCCTCCCCTGCAGGGTTGATCACCTCCAATTGCCCTTCCTTGCAGGCCTGGTGCCTCCCAACTGTCCTCCCATGCTGGCCATCTTGTGGTGGCCATCTTGTGTCCACATGGGGAGCTATTGTGTGTTGGAGTGAATGTCAATCTGCATATTACTCTTTTATTAGATAGGATAGAGGCCTGGTGCATGGTGGGGGCCAGCTGGTTTGCAATGAAGGGTGTCCCGGATCAGGGTGGGGGTTCCCTTGGGGCGTGGGTGGCCTGAGCGAGGGATCTGTGGTGGTTTTCAGGTTGGTCATGCCCCCTATCAACCCAAGCAGAGGCCCTGGTACTTGGAATTTATTTACCTTCTACAATTGAAATTTTGTAGCCTTGAGTGGAGGTCTAGGCTGGCAAGGGCAGGTGGAAAGCTTGGCTTCCTCTATTGCCGGGGAAACCCAAGCCTCCTCCTACTCTCTGTGGCTATAGCCATCTTGGTTGGGTATATTTGTATACTTGCTCTGATTGGCTTGTGGGTGTGGCTGGTGTGTGGTGGAGTGGTTAATTTGCATATTACTCTTTTATTAGGTAGGATTCTTGTATTATTTTCCACACAAACAACTATAAACGTACTTTTGCCCCATCCTGTATATTAAATAAAAATGCAAGATATAAAACTGCATTTTGTATGTGCCCATGAGCATAAAAAAACTATCTGTGGAAAGATGTTAAGAAAGTATTAAGCAGGGTTGCCCGTGAAATGCTGAGTGACTGGGGCAAAACAAGAGAAGGATGACTTTTCACTATGTATCTTGCTTTTTTTTTTTTTTTTTTTTAAATATATTTTTATTGATTTCAGAAAGAAAGGGAGAGAGATGGAGAGAAACATCAATGATGAAAGAGAATCATTGATTGGCTGCCTCCTGCATGCCCCACACTGGAGATCAAGCCCACAACCCAGGCATGTGGCCTTGACTAGAATCAAACGTGGGACCCTTCATTCCGCAGGTCGACGCTCTATCCACTGAGCCAAACCAGCTAGAACTGTATCTTTCATACTTAAAAAACAACACAAAAGCCTCATGAATGTATTGCCTATGTAAGATAAATAAAAATAAATGAATAAAAGAAGACAGTCTAAAAGCATGCTCTGCATTCCCTTCGTTGGTTACAGGAATAGCTATGATTCTCTGTGAGGCATGGCTAGTCCAGTGCTCATAGGGTAGATTCCATGAGGTTAGATTTGTAGCAAAACCACATCTGAAAACTTGACTTCACAATTCCTGGATGCCATTCTGGAGTGTCATTTGGAACTGAGCAAGCCGAGCGCGAGGCAACAGCAAATCTATAAGGGACCTGAGGAGTCACTGGCTTCAACACGAGTGTCCCAGCCTGGCCACCAGGGTGGGTCCTGCGGGAATAGTGGCTAAGAAGGGTTTACCTTCCCCCGCACCATTTTTTAAAGTTTCCTTCACCGAAGGATACGGTCACTGATTTTTTAGAGAGGAAGGGGAGAGAAACATCGGATCAGTTGCCTCCCTTGTGCGTCTCAACCAGGGATCGAGCCTGCAACCCAGGTATGTGCCCTGACCAGGAATTGAACCCACAACCTTTTTGGTGTATGGGATAGCGCTCCAACCAACTGGGTCTCCTGGCCAGGGGGCCTCGTTGTTTTTAAGGTCTCAGGACAGTACTTCCTGTTAAGAGGACGATCTCAGACCCAGAGAATGTGGCCACACCCTCCACATCCAAGCCTCGGCCCAGTTCTACAATCTCCAAGGGCCCCAGTCCCTCGGCCCCTAACTGCATGGGTCTCACGCTTTATCAAAGTCCCAAAGCAGCAGGGACTTCCAACAAATAGAGTCATGCAGTGAGAAACACTACCAAGCTAAAAGTCACCCTGGGCTGCTCAGAGATGAATCCGCTAGGAGGGCAAGCTGGATGTGTACCCAGAGGCACCGAAGCAGCACTGGGACGTCCAGCTGAGACAGTCTCAGTGCTCTGAGGCACTGAATGTAGCATCCAGCACTGCAGCTCTTTCTGATGCTGACTGCACAGCACAGTGACATCCTCACATGGCCACTCCCATTTCTATGCCTTCACTGATAGCAGCCAGAGCAAGGGGCATCTGCGGTTTTGTCAGTAGTTTAATGCCACCTGTGAAAGACAGTGGCTTCAGCTGCCCTTGGATTTGTGTCCCAGATACTCTTGTTTAGCTTGTCAGAGATTCTCTTTGCAATATAAACACTGACATCTAAATGACACAGGGTAAACACTCAGAGCGACTGTGCTACCAGACGCAGTGAGGAGAGTAACCCTGCCATATGTTTTTCTTAAACTTGACTCTTTTCGGGGGAAATATTTGTTATACTGCTTATAATTCAAGCCCCTGGAGAGCATGAATTTCAGCTCAATCAGCACCTAACAAAGAATGTGCCCACAGATTCACAGGTCACACTGAGAACTGAGCTTTAGCTCAAATTTGAATTCTAAATCAGCGCCACTTATTGTGAACTAAATCCAATGGGAACTCCCAAGACTTCCATCTACTCTAGAACTACAAGCTCCTTAAGAGAAGTTCCTAGTAGAGGAGCAAGTGTTAAGTGACAGAATGAGGAAAGGAACTGAGCCCACCACACTAACTCCTCCCCAGCCCCAACTAGGATGGCCAGTTTCCCCACCTCTCCACCCCAGGTCAATAACAAGTTAACGTCACACCAGACAGACTCCAGCCCTTTCCCTCTGCACTTGGCAGTGAAGCTACACCAGGCGGCTTAAAGGCACAGATGCATCCTCTATGCCATTATAGCCCTGGTTCCAGCATAGCACAAGGTAGGGACTCGCTGCATTTTACTGGAGGGAAGGAGTTCTACCACCAACGCCACCACCTTATGTAGGGCTCAGCACTAAATAATCCCAAGCTTACAGGTGTAGTACCCTCTTTACTCTAAGCACTACTTCATCAACCCTAGTCTAAAGCAGTCATTTTGCAGATAAAGATTCAGAGACCAGAGCCGCAGAGGCATCCCAAAGGCTCACACGGCTCCACAGTGGCAGAGCCGCCTCACACCGGAACCGCCTTCCCTGCCATACTCCTTCGTCTCTTCCCCAGTAACAGTGTTCTTTTAGTTCCCAGGAGAGCAGGAATTTACTCACGTCTAACATACTTGTAAATCCAGCTGCTTGGTCAATATCCCCATATTAAAAAACAAACAAACCCTCAAACTTGACATGTTCAAAAGTGAATTCCTTATCTCCCCCTTCTCACAACCTCCTCCCCCCCCAGGCTCCCCGATTTTTACTAAATGAGAACCCCATTCTCTAGTTGCTCAGGCCAAAAAATAAGGGAGCCATCCTCAACCTCTCTATTTCTTTCACATGCAGTATCCACTCTATCAGCAAATACTGTTGGCTCCTCTTTCAAAATATATATCCAGACTCCAACCACTTTTCACACTTTACTGTTTTACTTTGGGTCCAAGCCACCAACTTCTTTTGCCTGGACCACTGCAGTAGCCTCCTGACCGGTTTCCCTCCTCCCACTCTCGCTCCTACACTTTTCAACATAGCAGCGAGAATGATCTTTATGTCAGTTATTGCCTCTTATCTGCCTAGAACCCTCTAATGACCGCCTCATTCACAGTTCACAATAACATCCAGTGCTGATGAAGCCCAATGTTATCTGTCACTAACCCACTCCCATCCCTCCATCTCCTGCCATCTCCTCTCTTACCCTATTACAGCCATACTCAATGGCATCCTCGTGTTTCTCAAATATACTGGGCCCACTCCTGCCTCAGGACCTTTGCACTTGCTATTCCCGCTGACTGGAATACATTCCCTCCACATTTACTAGTACACTTAGCTCATTTCTTAACTTCCTTCAGTTCTTTGCTCAAATGTTAGCTTTTTAGTGAGACCTTTTTTGACTGCTCCACTTTAAATGTAATACTATGACTCCTGGTATTCCCTATTTCCCTTCTCTGTCTAATTTTCTCAATGTATACCTTCCTTACTTATTTATTGCTTGTCTCTCCCTCATCCACTCCCCAAAAGGTGAGCTCTCTAAGTCCTGGAACTTTGTTTTATTTAGTGCTGTGCCCTCAGAGAACAGCATCTATCCTCTAGCTGATACCCACCAGACCTCTGTAGAATGAATGAGTGAATAAATAACATCGATGCCTTTAGGATCTTCCAGTAATAGAAAGGCTTTAGACCAGAAGAACCTAGTTGAACGAATCTCTCCTTCACCTTCCCCACTGCCTTTCCTTCTTTTTAAGTCCAGTCCAGTCCAGTCTATTACCTTCAGAAGGTCCGGAGCCACAGGTGTAGGTAGCCAGGATGTTACAATTCCCAGGCCATCAGGTACAGATTTCTGCAGGGTGCTAATTTTTGAATTTAGCATCCTGGTATCTCACAATCAGAAGAGGTCAAAGACAGGCCAGGACTAAAAATACTACTAACCTAGATAATGGTACTGACTCAGCAACAGCTCAGTTACTTTGAGGTGTTTTCCAAGGAACTGTACTAAACTCATTTGTTCATCTAGCTGTCCTTTAAAAAAAAAACACATGACAAAAAACAATTATATTATGGATTTCAAACATGCACAATAGTAGAAAGAATAGTATAATGAACCCCATGAATGCATTACCCAACTTCAACAATTATCAACATTTTGTTAATTTGCTTTCTTCTATTCTGTCTCTGAAATCCCCACTAATATTTCATCTAGCTATTTTGTTTGTTTTAAGAACTGGTCTATATATGACAGACCCTGGCCTTGTAACCACGGTATTCTAGAAAGTATGTCAACCCAATCGCTAATCTTACCAGAATACAGGAAAAACAAGCACTTATCACATTCCCCCACTGGAGCAATGACTAAAAAAAAGAGATGTCTAAATTCCAGACTGTTAAAATCAAAGAACTGCCCACTGTCACCGTTAGGATTTGGGAGAGGGCTGTCGTAGTTACAAATGAATGTAGATGTAAGCTGTTTCTGTTTTCACTTGTTTGTACTGATGTAAAATTTCTGAATGTGTTCATTCAGCCTAGTATTTACTGACTACCTGAAAATGTGAGGGACAGGATTTAGATGACAAAAGGTTAAGAAAACCAGTTTCTCTTCTCAAAGAAATCACAGTGGGGGTGGGAGGCTGGGTGAGATGACCACACAAATAATAAAAATACAAAGCAGAGTAAGTACTGTGCCCTAAGAAAGATGAAAAAAACCTAAGGCAAAAACTCTTTAATTTAATCCCAGCCAGAGAAAACGAGGCAGGTTTGAGGGCAGGAGAATAGAGCAAGTGGTTGAACATGAACATCGACCTGTGCCTGGGTTGTGGGCTTGATCCCATTGTTGGGGGGTGAGGATGGGGAGCAGGAGAGGCGTGCAGGAGGCAGCCGATAAAATGTGTCTCTCTCATATCAATGTTTCTCTCTGTCTTTCCCTTTCCCTTCCACTCTCTAAAAATCAACGGGAAACATATCCTTGGGTGAGGATTAGAAAAAAAAAAAAAAAAGCAAAATAAAAATAAATAAATAAACCCATGGAAGTTGTAGACTCTGAGTTTACCTCTCTTAACTCTGGGTTTTGCCTTCTGCTATATTTATTGCTGTGGAGTCAGTAAGTACATTACAGGAGGCCTGGGAATTTGGTGACCCACAGAATAGACTTTTGGATGTGAATCTTTAATGTCACATTTTGCTACTCACCAGTCTTCCGGTGGGAGAGGATAAGAAAGTTCTCCCAGGGCTTGGAAAACAATGGAGCTAATTTAATGAAGGCAGAAACTGACATTCAAAGCATTCTACCCCGAAGGCATATACAGCAAGCAGTTTCATAAATAGGATAGGGTCGTGGGAGTGGGTCAAGGACACAAGGTTAGATTGATTCAGAAGAATTTCGTTGCTATCTAAAGGACTGTGATCTTGGTGATCTATTATCAGAACTTGCCAGAGAATTGTGTAGTTCTTTGGACAAGCCAAAGAGGCCAATGGTTTGGACAGTGCTGTGTGTGAAGGAAGGAGAGCTAAGTGGCAGGGTCGTTCATGTGGTCCTAGCGTTAGATGCACAGGACAGAGGAAGAAGGCAGAGTTGGGATGGGAGAGAGGTTTATATTATAATCAATGTTATCAAGATCGGTAAGGTGAGGATAATTGGGAGAAAAATAAGGGAAATGAAGAGGATACTTGAGAAGGGACAGGGGCACAGGGAGAGGGAAAAGGTGATAGATGATTAGGGTTTGAAAAAGAGATCACTGATGAAAAAGGAAAATGCCAGGAGATCCGGGAATCTGAGAGGCAGGATTTCACAGCTTATTGGACAGAGTGTAAAAAGGAAGATCTTAAGATGAAAGGGTTATAAGCTGGGTGAAGGCAGTCACTACATGAGAGCTAAGTACTAGTAGATGAAGGTTTTAGGTAAAGGATATTGCTGAGGATGGCCGAAGGAATGCAACTACCACACTAGAAGAGACTGAAAATAGGAAGAAATCATATGAGGAAAAACTGCTGGGCTAGAGGGCATGAGAGTCTATGAATTCCTTCCGGTAAGGAACGTAATAGGATGAGAGGATCTGGGATAAAATGCCAATGAGGTGGGAAACACTTTAGGGTGAAATAATGAAGTGAGGAGCTCCAACCACTCTTAGGGTGACAACTGGACAAAGAATGAAGAGAGGTATTAAGGTGCAGGGGTCCCAGGGCAAGTGGGGTCAACAATCATGAACACTGTGTCGAGATCACAAAGCCATGGGGCAAAAGTAACAGAAACCTTGGGTTTTGTGGAATGAGTTGGTATAGAGCTTAGGAATGATAAAATAAGAAACCAGGGGCTGAAGGTGACCTAGAAAATTAGGTAGGTTTGAAGGCTCGAGGGGTAGAGGGGTAACGGAGCAAATGGGCTTTGAAGACTGGCTTCCAATCCCAGCTGTGATACTTATCTGAGTTTCAGGTTCTTCATTTATTTAAAATCAACTCAAAACAAACCAAAGTAGGAAATTGTGGTGGATATAATAACCCATCTCATGAGGTTGTTGAAAGGTAAACATTATCTCAGGATAATGTTTGGACACATTATCTCAGGCACTACTATTATCCTCACTTAACAGAAGCAGAGATGCGGGTGCAGAGGGTAAATGGTATGCCTGAGATGCCATAGCCACTGTCACACCAGAACTCAGGTCTCTTATCACATCCACGCCTAGACTGAAGCATTCTGCTATGCTGCGTGGCAAGCATGTTAACGGATGGGGCCTGATCAAGGGATGGGTATGGACTGCTCAGAGTGTAAGGGGTCAGGGGAGGGAGACAATAAGGACCACAAAGCAGGTGGACCCTGGGGTGAGGATACAAGAGTAAACTCCTAGGGAAGGGCTCAAAAATGATTGCAAACCAGGATTATCTTGACTGAGGATTGCAGAATTTCACAGCTGGAAATGAACTCGGAGATCCTTGAACCCAACCTTATCACAACACAGAGGAGAAGCTGAGGTCCAGGGTGAGGAAGGGGCTTCTCCCTGGCTCGGAAAGCACAACCGCGGCAGAGCCAGGGATCACACACTCAATCCAGAATTCTTCCGACGCCTCCAACTACTGCTCCTTCATATCCGTCTCCCTAGCTCCCTGGCGCCAGCATGGTGCTGGGGCACTTTTAAGTCACGTGCTGATCGACACCGGCGGGCTGGGTGCCGAGAGGGATGTCAGTGGGGGTGACTTTAGGATGAAGGGGAACATGGAATGAAGATCATGAGGTAACAAGGCAAAGAAAGGCTGATCAGGTACTGAAGGTTTTTAGATGACTGGGGGGAGGGGAGAACCTACTGAAGTAGGCTTGAGAGTCACTATTGTGGGAGAGCCCGGTAGGAAGGGCGGGGTCACGGGACCAGTGGGGTCACTGAAAAGGTTTGGGGTCATCAAGGAGGGGCGTGGGAATCTCTGTGTGAAACTGAGGGGGTCAGTGAGTTGGTGGGAACCTGCGCAGAGCTGGGCAAGTTTCTAGGTTGTCAGAGTCACTGACTGAGAACTGAGGGTTACCTGGTGAGGTTAGGATCAGTTGGTGGGTGTGGGGCCACGGAGGTGGAAGCGGGCGCAGTCACGGGGTGGGGTTTGGGAGTCCTGGGGGAGGCGCAGCAGGCGGAATGAAGGGGAGGGATGGGGGCCGGGGGCCGGGGGCCAGGACCCGGGTGGGGAAGGGTCAGGCCGCCGTCCAGCCGCTTGGCCGCCGGGCTAGCGCAGGAGGAAGGTAGGCACGATGGGCTCGGGACCTTCCCGGGGCCCTGCGCCCGCCCGGCCTCCCACTGGGGCGCGGTGGACCCTCTCTTCCCAGAGCCACCAACCTGACAGCCCCCGAGGGCGACTCCGCCGACAGACCGCCATGCACCGGGCCCGGCCACCAGCGCCGGCCCCGCAACCCGCCTGCGCCATCGCCCGCCCGCCCGCGCGCAGCTTGCCTCGCGCGGGATCCAGGTTCCAGGGCCGCCGCACTCGCCTCTCCTCTCGGCGCGCCTCTACTGGCCCCGGAACCCGCATGCGAAATGCCGGGCACGTCCACCCCGAGCCCCCGTCGCCGCGGCCGCCGTCCTAGCTATCCTGGTTCCCGGGCCCCTGCAGCCCGGGCTGCCGGCTCCGAACCGTGCCCCTCGCAGCCCCGCCCCCGCCGGGGTGACGCACGGCCTCCGCCGGCGCCGGGAGGGCGTGGTGACGTCACGACGCCCGGATCAGCGCCGGGCCGGCTGCGGACCGGTCGTCGCTATGGCAATGAGGAGCCGCCACCTGTCGCGCCCGGGGACTCCGTCCACTGAGACTTGGCGGGAAGGGAGGAGCGGCGCGGCCGGCGGGCTGGCAGGTGCGCTGGGAGGCGGCTCCGGAGGGGCAGCCTGTGAGGGCAGCGGTTTCCGCGGGGCCGCTGCCCGCGCGGGGGCCCTCGGACCCGCGCCTCGGGCTCAGCCCAGGTCGCCGCGCCTCATGACCCGAAGTGCTTCAGCGCGCCGTCCGCGGGCACAGCCTGCGCCTGCGAGCGGCGCCCCTCGGAAGCAGTTGCAGGTACTGAGCTCCTTGCCGGAAAGGGTGACACTGAGGAGCGGGAGGCACTCGCCCCTTTAGGGAGGGCGCCCTGATGGGTCCTGTCACTTTCATTCCCCCTTCACCGCACCCCAGCCTCAAACCAGCTGCTCCCCCTGCAGCCTAGCTTGGGGTGAAGGAACCCGAGCCCTTTTACTATTCCCCTCCTCCCACGATTGGGGTATGCTCAGAAAGCTAAGGGAACATTAAAGGGGAGTAATGTTTTGGTTTTAAAAAATTAAATAAGTTAAATTTAAATAAGGAGAGGGGTTAGATAGGGAACTGGTAGAGGTTGCTTTTTAGGAGAGGAATTGAGTGCCCGGAGGAATGAGGTGAGAAACTTTTCCATCTCTATCCTTTAGACTTCAACTATCGATAGTTTCTTTTGTCTCTACTCCCCTTTCCCCAAAAAACAAATACATCACAATTTCACTTAAAAAATTGAAAGGGAAGTATTCAAGTACTGAGCTTGCGGCTTATGGTGGCTAAACATGCCAGTGGGGGCACTGACATCCTATTCCTCTTCTCCCCTCTGAAAAACTTAACCAGAAAGCCCCCTCCTTCCATTTTAGACATTGCCTCTTCCCATCTTTGTTTTCGCTCAACATTTCCTGAGGCTGGACTGGGGCCACAGTTTCCTTAGGCTCTCAGTTTCGGTGGGCAGTGGGTAACAACTGATGGCTTATTCTTATACTGCAGGCCCAGTGCACGAAATTCGTGCATGGGGGGTGGTACCCTCAGGCTAGCCTGCACCCTCTACTAACTGCTCACCTGCCTGCTGGCCTGGTCGCCCCTAACTTCCCCCACCTGCTGGCCTGGTTGCCCCCAACTGCCCCCTCTGCTAGCCTGGTCGCTCCTTACTGCTCCCCCTGCTGGCCATGTTGCTCCATGCAGCCTGTTTTCGTTTGTTTGGTTGTCCCTCACCCCACGCAGCCTGCTTTCAGTCATCTGTCCGGTTGTTTCAGCCATGATGGCCCCTGGCTTTTTATATATTAGGACAATAACTAGAGGCCCAGTACATGAAAATCATACACTGGAGGGGGTGGTCCTAAGAGCAGCCTGCGCCCTCTCACAGTCCGGGACCCCTCGGGGGATGTCCGCCTGCCAGCTTAAGCCCTGGGGATCCCTCTCACAGTCTGGACTCCTCACTCTTTCAGTCCCCAAGCCGAGGCTCTATCCATTGAGCCAAACCGGTTTCGGCAAGGACTCCTCACTCTTTACCACCTGCCTGCAATGGAGGCGGGAGAGGCTCCCACCACCGCTGCTGCCCTGAGCCCGGCTTCTGGCTGAGCGGCACTCCCCCTGTGGGAGCACACTGACCACCAGGGAGCAGCTCCTGCGTTGAGCATCTGCCCTTTGTGGTCAGTGTGTCATAGCAACTGTTCATTCCATAGTTTGGTCAATTTGCATATTGGGGTTTTATCATATAGGATGAGTAATGAATCCTATATATATATCTCCTGTTGTATAAACAGCCTGACCACTCCAGTGGACATTTAGCAAGTTATTTTGCATAGATACACAGAGAATAAGTAGCTTGTCTTGTAGCATCAACTCCTGGTTAGAAATAGAGGAGGGAACAGAATTCAGGTTGTCTTAATTTGTCCTCCTACCACCTTTTTTCATAATAAAAAATGCATCTGTGCTTTCTCACATTCCTTGCAGATCCTAATGTGATTGGCTAATACATTCTCCCATTACACAATTAACAGAAACTCTGGGAGCCCTGCCTGTGTGGCTCAGTTGGTTGGAGTGAGTTGTTCCCTACACCAAAAGATTTCAGGTCCGAGTCCCACTCAGGGCACATACCTAGGTTTCAGGCCAGCATGGGAGGCAACTGATTGATGTTCCTCACATGGATGTGCCTCTCCCCTCCTTCCCTCCATTTCCTCTCCTTCCCTCTCTCCAAGATAAATAAAAAACAAAACAAGCAAGCAAACAAAAACCTCTCTAGAAAACCAGTGTCTGCATTTGAAGTAATAAGATTCTGGTGGTGGGTAATTTCAGGTACGTGGGAGAACTGGTGAGGAAAATACTTTGGAGTGGTGATTGAAGATCATTTCTAGCAGCTTCTGTCCTGCCTTTGGTCCCCACCCTTACAATATGCCATATAGAGTAGCGATTTTCAGAGGTTTTTTTTTTTTTTTTTTAAGATAGACTCCATAAAAGAATTTTGAAGAACTGTGTACCCCATTATTAATTTTTAAGTTGATATCTATATTTTCCATCATATATTTAAATACTTGTAGAGGGTAATTCTGACTTACTGTGAGTTTTGACATTTTAAACTAAAATCATTACTTCGTTTTTAAATGTAGCCACTGGACTCCAAATACTCTAAATATATGAGGCCCACCAACACCCATTAAAAAAATATACAAACATTTAATTGTTTTTCCTTTCTTCTTGAACTCCCAATTCCATTTTCTTCCCCTACAGAAAGTTGAGGTTCTGAAAATTCATTCCCTTAAAACTCTTCAGATTGATTCCTTGCCTTGGAAAGTCTTCATGTACCCTATTTTAAAGACTGCTTGATATTAGCAGGTCCATACTCCACTGGCTCTGGGCTATACATTATTCTGGCACATCATTGCAAGTGTCCTAGGCAGAAGAGGGAAGACTTGGTGTTTTTGTAATATAAGAAGATTAAGAGAGAAGTCAGAGAATGGCTCCAAGTTGGTGGCCCCAAATTTCATTTCGAGGAATTACAAAATTGCAACAATTAAGATTTACCTGTCATCTGAACCTAGAATTTGGGACTATTCATTTATGAGATTGGAGATTGCTCCCCATGCCCTGTAGTAATGGCGGTAAAATTTCATAATTCTATTTGATGGCATAGAATGTGCTGCATAAAAAGCACAACCTTGGGTGAATCTCATTGCTGGTACTTCGCCACAGGTGGGACATCTTAACTAGGGAGGTGTCTGAGCCACTTATGGCCCTGGCTAGATTTTGGGAAATGTATTGTGATGAGGACGAACAATATCCTAAATTTCCCCTGCTCCCTAGATCCCCCTTAGGGGCTAATTTTTGATACTGCTTTTAAAAATAGACAAAAGGGACAAACCTTTTCAAATTCTAAAACATTAGAATAAGGTGGAGAAATAAAAAATTTGGGTAAGTCCAGAAACTAGAAGACACTTTATGTCCTCAAAGCTTTTTCCAGCTCTAGGATAAGCTACTGAGATGGAGGAAAAGATGCCAGGCCGAGGAGTTTCATTAAGTATTTTAATAATAATAATAATAAAAAAGGACAATACAAAATCCAAACATTTCTTTTTACAAGTTCAGATACATTTTTTTCTCCAAGTGCAAAATATTCTATGAACTGCATCATTTACTGTTTATTGTTGATTGTGTAAGAGATACTTATTATATCGGCAACAGTGGAAGGCAGATATAAATACAATATTTTGAGATTTCTTCTGCATGGAATAAAGAAAGCCTCCCACGTTGATAATGGTTATTCTGAAACTTCAGTTCAGTTCACACAAATGAATAAAGTTTTCAGTTTGTCTATACTGCTATAGTCCGTGTTGTCTAGCTAGGCTGGTAACAGAACTGGGGATTCTGTTCCCTGTAATCATATATTTCTTTAAAGGGTTACTAGTCCAAATAATGGCCCAAGACAGGATGTACTACAATTGAGACAGGTTGAATTTAAAGACATCCTTGTGTTGTTTGCTTCCATTTTTTTCTTACCGTGCTTAAGAAGTCAAGCAGATTAACATTATTTCCTGCTTATAGTCAGTTATCCTTTGTCTCCCTTCCTAGTCTGAGCCTCTTATATTGAGGTTAAGCAGCAAATACAGAAGTTTGAATGCTCCATAACATTTTCTGACATTTTGAGATATGACCACCTAATCCATTCCAGAATCACCTTACATATGCATATGGAGAACATTCTCGAATATAAAGTTTCATTAGTACCAAAAATCAGGACTGTATTACTGAACTTTCAGCAACAAATATGAGCCCCCACCAAACTACATCAATCTGGGGAAGTCAGGGCAGTCACAGCTCACTGTCAGCCTCTGGGCATTTGGAGGCCTAGGGCAGGTGGCAGCTCACGTCCAGACTTTGATAATTTTTTTCCTGACTCACAGTTCCCTCAGGTTTAGAGAATGGGCCTGGTCTAATACAGAAAGAGGGAGGCAGAGAAGTCAAAGGGATTACATGTTGCTGAGTGTGCAGGATCTAGGCTTACACATGGACTTCTTCCTTTTGATATGCATTACTTGATGCTCAGAGCCTCTGCAGAAATGGCTTCCCATTCCGACTCAGATCAGGGCAGGTTTTGTAGTAAGAGAAGGGAAGCCTTACAGTATTGTGGCCCTGTAAAAACCCATCCCGCAGAGTGGCCTCTGGGCTGACTCCTGAAGACTTCCCATTTACACTGTCTTTCCACTTCCCCAGTCCTCTTCTGTCTGCCCCGAAAAGGCCTAGAGTCCCTGAGTATTGACTCCTGATTCAGTCTATTTAGTTTGATGCCCCAGGGCTGGCTTCCATAGATTTAGTGAACAGCTTTGTCTGGGTTCTTCCCCTTCCCCTTGCCTCCCCGTTTGGACAACCTACATTCAACTTGGTGGACATTAGCAGGTCTTCACCTGTTCTCCCAAGATCTGTCTTGACATCAGTTAAGAAGCCTCATGGCCTATACTTTCCAAACTGGAAATCATTTGCAGGTCCCAGAAACCATGGAATAAACGAGTGGAGGAAGTGTGTTTGTATATGTATGGGGTGTCAGGAAAGGAAGAGTGCAAGAAGCCAGGCCCTGAAGGCATAATTTGGGAAGCACTCTGGCTAGCTTTCTACGAGAGGTGCAAATGGTAGGAAGAGAGGAATCAGAGCGTTATCCTAGCTTCTGGCGGAGAATGAAGATGGTCAAAGTTAATAAAAAAATCAGTTTTTATGACATATCCCAGGAAGTATGGATTAACTGACCTTTTCCCTGCTTGGAGGCAGCCATTTTAGATCTGTATAGTGATACTTTCTTTGATTGAGAGAGATGAAGAGAGCCAGACACTCCAGCCCTAAGAGCCATGGTGTTGGCTAGTGGAAGTGAGGGGATATAGCTGTGACATTGGCTACGTACTCCTTAAGGCTGTTTGGATAGTAAATGCTACTGATTGGGGAAAGGGGATGGAGGTCAGGCTTCTTAGTGTTGAGTCTCCTGGGGGAGCAGTAGCCTAGAACAGTCATTTAGAAATAAACACTATGAGTCAATTGGTAGCCTTTCAATGAATAGGACCACAGCTTTGGGGGAATGAGAAGGAACAAATGGAAAATAATTTTACAGGCAGCAGTGGATTGACAATGGAATGTGCAGGATCTAGGCTTACGCATGGAAATTGAGGCAACTAGGCTTGAAGTCAACTCAGAGAGGGAATGGCCAAGTTCAGGCAAACAACTTCATGCCTGGATACCTGTCCTATTCTTGGCTTCCTCAGCCTTGTCTCTGGCCTCAGGGCCCTTAGTCAGCCCTTCCCCAGGGAGTATGTCCAGGTCCTCTTCCATGTGCACGCCAAGGAAAAACAGGAGGAAGGCATGGAAAAGATGGAGGTTTCCCTCTCGGGGTAGAGAATCACTGACCAATTCCATCCGCTTCTAAAATCATGAGGTCCATACTGAATCATGGAGAGGCACAGGGATAGCAGGATTGGTTTAGCAGACACAGGTCCCTCTCCTTCCTGCTCCATGAAGTCCCCAGAACTACTGTCCTACACATCAGGTGCCTCAGAGTTACAGCCCTGGGTTACCCACACCAAGAGCTTAGGAGGTCTGAATGGCCACTGAGTGAGGAGTACAGACAGATCAGATGCTCCAGCACTCAGAGTTCATGAGATTCAAAACCTTTTTCTTCGCTCCAAATATATACTCTTCTGTTGTGGGCAGCTATAAATAGGGTTGCTCTAACACAGGAGAAAGAAACAAAACCAAAAAATAAATCCAGAAAACAAAAACCCCTCCCTCTAGACAACATAGACTCAAAATGATTGCACTTATTAGATGTAGACAGGGTGGCAGAAGGCTTGCCAAGTGCACACACATTCCTCTTGCTGCCCACGGCCTGGGGCCAGAGGTAGGTGGCTCTGGGCTGGCTGCAGAGTGGGGTCCTCTTTGGCGGAACCCACAAGCCAATGGAGGCTTCAAGGGAAAGCCGAATCTGGGGTCAGGCCCAGGCTGGCTTCTGCTTAGCAGCCACGTTTCTTTAAGGACGGCACTTAGCAAGGGGAGTAGGGCTCCCCCAGGGAGCACTCGTATCAGGGTGAGGGGATGGCTGGGCCAGGGAAGACAAGAAAAGGGATTAGGGTTTGAGGCTGGCTTCCAGTTGTTCTGTAGTCTAGTCCTTTAGATGATGCAATTCCTTTGCCTTTTTTTTCTTTTTCTTTTTCTTGGTGATGCTATAGAACCTGGTTTTTGTTCTGCAGAGCTATATATATAATCTTCCTCATGGGGAGGGACAGCAGCACTTTCCACGTGATAATGCCTGCTGCTCTTCCTCACTCGGCGGGTGTCCACTAGCCCAGTGGTTGGGCCTTTTGTAAGCCCTCATGGATTGGACCCAAGCAGACTTGGCGGAAGTGGAGGAGCTGTCTAGACCCAGAAGCGGCTGTGTGGGCAGTCCGGAGCTCAAACCCGTGGTCCAGAGCTCACACCACGTGCCCCAGAGGACCAGTGCTAGCATTAAGCCTGCAAGTCAAAGGCTTCTTTGGCAGAACCTTGGGCTGTTAGAATCACCTCGGGGCCAGCTGGGGGGCCCAGCCAGGGGGCATTTTGGTTCCTGACTAGTAAGGCACAACCTTATAATGGCAGAAGCCCTCTTCTCCCTCCCCACTCCCCAGCAGACCCACTTCTTTCTTGGGCCTCTAGTGTTCTTCTAAGCTGAAGGGGTTAGGGATGTGGCTGGGGAGGGAAGGAGTACTGTTCCTGTACCCCTCAGGGAGAATACAGCTAGTACCAAATGGTTTTTCCAGGGAGAATGCAGGAAAAGGAAAAACAGGAGAGAGGTAAAGAGAGAGAGAAGAGACAGAGAGACAAGGAAAGGAAACTAGAGCGACAGAAAGGGAGAGTTCTTAGTCTATATAGTGATTTTTTTTTTCTCTAAAAGAGGAGAGAGTTCCTTATCTGGAGGTGGGGGCTGCCGGCTCTGAGGACTAAGGAATCTGGGGTCTTCAAAACCTGGGTCTTGGGCACAGGGGCACTATTTGTAGGGCCTCAGGAAGCTGGACACTTTGGAGCGGAGCAGCTTGATGAAAGATTTTGGCAGCATCTCCTTGTGCTTCTCCGTGTACTTGAAGTAGTTCTGGGGATGAGCCAGCACCTCGAAGAAGGCCTTGATGAGCTTCTTGTCCTGCAAAGATGACGGGTGGCAATGTGAGTGGCAGCAGGGGAAAGAGGGATTCCGCCTCACCTCAGCAGCAGCTCCTCTTGCTGTCTAACAGGCCTGCACAGAGGTGAGCTGGATCCCCACCCCCACTCCCTGTTCCTCCTTTAGAATCTACAGCTCAGTCAGTGGCAGCCCCAGCCTTCCATTCTCAGTCCTTGAAGCCATCCTTGACTCCTCACAACCACAGCAAGTCCTGTTAATTCTACCTTCAAAACATACCCAGAGTCTGACCACTTCTCACTGTCTCCATAGCTAGCACCCTGTCTAAGCCACCATCATCTCTCACTGGGACTTTTGCAAGAGCTTCCTAACTGGTCTCCATGCTTCCACCTACCCTGTGCTTCTACAGACTATTCTTCCCAGAGTGGCCTTTAAAAAATGTTTAATTAGGTCATGTCCATTTAAAACACTTCTCTGCTTCTTTTCACTCAGTAAAGCTGAGTCCCTTGCATGGCCCATTCGTTGAATGTGATCTGGGCCCTGTTCTCTCTCCTCCATCCTTTCAAATTTTCCTTATTTTGCTGACTACACTGGCCTTCTCAAAGTTCTTGAACATGCCACACTGCTCCCATGCTCCGGGGCTTGGAACCTTCCTCTCCCGATTGCCTGATAGGCAGTCCTTTACCTCATTCAGGTCTCTTCTCAGAGGCCTTCCCTGAGCACCCTGGACGAGCCCTGACCAGGGCCCAGGCTGGAAGGAGCCTGCAACCTAGGTACGTATCCTTGACCAGAATCAAACCTAGGACCCTTTGGTCCTAACTCTCTATCCCTCTCTCTTCCTCTCTGTAAAAAAATCAATAAAATATATTTTAAAAATAAAATAAAATGGCTGGCACCAAGACCTTGACATTTTTTTTTAAAAAAAGAGGTCTTTACTGAATTAACTCTGAGAAATGCTGTGCTAATTTGCTTTTCTGTGGGAGTAAGGGAAGGAAGGGACTTAAGCAAAAGCATCTTTCTATAACCAATTTTCCCTAAATTTAAAAAAAAATATATTTTTTATTGATTTCAGAGAGGAAGGGAGAGGGAGAGGGAGAGAGAGAGAGACGGAGAGAAACATCACTGATAAGAGAGAATCATTGATTGGCTACCTCCTGCATGCCCCCTACTGGGGATTGAGCCTGCAACCTGGGAATGTGCCCTGACTGGGAATCACACCCTGACTTTCTGGTTCATAGGTTGGTCCTTAATCACTGAGCTACAGTGGCCAGACCCTAGATTTTTTTTATGGAAGATGCAGAAGACATTACATCTCCTCATCTTCCCTTTGTCTTTCCCCGAGGTGTGGGTAATACTACAGCAGTGGTTCTCAACCTTCCTAATGCTGTGACCCTTTAATACAGTTCCTCATGTTGTGGTGACCCCAACCATAAAATTATTTTCATTGCTACATCATAACTGTAATTTTGCTACTGTTATGATTCATAATGTAAATATCTGTGTTTTCTGATGGTCTTAGGGGACCCCTGTGAAAGGGTTGTTCGACCCCCAAAGGGATCGTGACCCAGAGGTTGAGAACTGCTGTATTGCAGTCAGGTGGGCTAAGGCTTAAATTTCAGCTTAACCTCTGGGAAACTTCTATAATTCTCTGTGCCTCATATTTCCAAATTATAAAGTGGGAATGATGAAAGTACCTAATTCACAGAGCAGTTGTGTGTATCAAATGAGAATATTCATATGAGCACATAGCATGTTGCCTGCACATTGTTACATACATGTTCATTAAATGTTGGCCATTGTTGTTATTTATAATCACTTGCCTTTAAAATCTCCTGGTGGTTTTCAGATGCATAGAGCCGACCATCCCGCACAATGTCTTCTACCAGCTGCTCATAGTCCTCTGCAAAGTCAATCAAGGGGAAGAGCTAAGGGGTGGGAACCCTCCTGTTTCCCTTGCTGCACCCCTCCCCCCCAGGCCCTTGAGCCTTCCCTTTCTCAGCCACCTCCCTGGCTCTCCTGCCCTTGCTCACCATCATAGGTAACATAGGGGATCTGGAAGCCACGGGCACTGTTGGCCTCGCTTGTCTTGAAGTTGATCCAGAGCTTCCTGGAGCGGGCTGTGAAGGCGATGGGGCGCTCGTAGGTCTGGCAGGTCTCATAGGTCGTGATGGAGGATGGGGAGGCTGGGAAGGCAAGCAGCATGTCAGGGAGCAGTAGGGCCTGCTCCCCAGGCCCTCCTGGAGCGAGGGCTGTGGGAGGAGGAGTCATGCTGAGAGGCGTCACCTGTGCATGCTCCGTCCCCACCCCCATACATATATGGTCTCCCACCCCCTGAGCTTGTTCCACAATCCTCTCTGACATCCTGGCACTCACAAAGTGGAAGAAATCTGACATTTAAATGAATGGAACAGCAAAAGTGCTAGAGAAGGACAGTGGCACCACTGGAGTTCTAGTCCTAGTGCTGCCTTTCCTAACCATGAGCACCACCGTTTTCCTTTGTTCGCTTCTCTCCTCCCAAGGCCTCCCTGCCACTGCCCCAATTCTTCCTGAACCAGTTTCCTCTCTTTCCCTCCCAACCAGATTTGGATTGCCCTTCCCTGGCCCAACTCTGCAGCCACCCACAGTTCTTTCTCATGACGAGGACGTCCCCACACTCGTCCTCAGATGGCAGGAAGATCTCGGGTACCACGATAAGAATCTTGCGCTTTGGTGGGGGGTTGATGTTCCAGACGCACTCCACGCCAGCTGGGTAGTTGCCTGGGTAGTTGGGGGACTCGATATAGCCAGTGAACTCACCCAGCTCCCCACCACACTGACGATCTGTAGCCAAGGGCAGTGGACAGAGCAAGAAAGAGAAGTGAAGTCAGTGGGGAAATGGGTTGGGGAAATGAAGAGCTCTGAAGTAGAAATCAGACTCATGTAGGTAGCTAGCCACCTTTCTTAGCTCATCATCCATTCTCCAGGTTTTGGGTCCACCTTCCCTCCTGCTCTTTTAGTACCTTCTTATCTCACCTCACCTGTCTTTGCCTCCCCATTACCTGTCTGCAGGGAGAGAGTGCTACAGGGCCCATCCCAGCAACTGTTCTCGAGCCTGAGTGAGTTGGGGAGAGACAGAGGGTGGGACGTCCCTGCCCATCCACCTCCCAGGCCCGCTCCCTGTTGGCTTACTCCCACCTTCCTTCTTCCTGTGCCCACTGCTCCCGGCCTCTCTAGCCCCCTTTCTGCAGCCTGGCCTGCACATACTCTTGCACTGGGCTACACTGGTGGAGCCATCGAAGTCAGTGCTGGTGTTTCCTGGACAGCGGGTGCAGAAGTTCTGGCGGAAGTCAGGCTGATAGGACCCCATGGCACAGCGGATGCAGCGGTGGATGCTGGTGTTGTAGTAGTGCCCAGGGGAGCACTGGACTGCAGGCAAGGGGAAAGGTAGCCGTTAAGGTGGCAGGCGAGTGAGAGTTCTGGGACATGGGATGGGCAGGACACTAAAGACACCACAGTTTCTCCCAGAGTCCCAGCCTTTCCTGGTCATGCCAGAGTTCCCGGCAGGGAAGGCAAGCTTGACAGCAGTCGGCTACAGAGTCAATCCTTTTCTTTCAGGCGCTGAGCACCAGAACGCGTTTGTAGTGTTGGGGAGACTGCCACCAGTTTTCCAAAGGTAACTTATTGTTATTTATCCCCCAATTCCCAGGCTCATGGCTGCGGTGGGTCAGGACGGGGCCTCGGAGCAGGATGGTGTGGGTGGCCAGGCAGCTAGGCCTTTCTTGGTTTGGGGAAGACGGCGGAGCAGCAAACTTGGGTCTACTCTGGAGGCTTGGAGAGTCTGGGGAAGGGCCTGGGGAAGGGAAGTCTCCTGCTGGGGTGAGGAGCCTACTCACCTTTGGTGTCACAGTCTTGGAAGGAGGTGGCCCCCTCGTGCTTGGTGGTGAGACCCCCGCCACACGGAAAGCACAGAGTCCGTCCCGCTTCGGGTTGGTAGGTGCCACGTGGACATGGCTGGCAGGGCTTGAACCCATCTACAGAGTGCTGGCCCGGTGAGCACTGACCTACAATGAACCAAGGGCCCGACTCTGATGGGGGTGGTCCTGGTCGTCCCTTTGGGGTCACCCAGTCTCAGGGGACAGAGGCACACAAACAGGATGTTCACTAGGAGAGGAGCCTGGAGCCTGGGCCTGCCCTTGGGAATTCCCATGCCCATGGGCATCCCAGTGCCCACCCTACCCCACTCTGCATTGTTTGTTCCCCTGGCACCTGCACATGTGGTGACGTTGGTGGCTCCAAGAGGCCCGTGGGCATCACTCCCAGGGCAAAGGTCGCAGGAGAGCTGCCCTTCTCTCTCCTGGAAGGTGCCCGCTGGGCATGGCACACACTGCTCCGTCTGGCCGTGGTAATACGTTCCCTGCGGGCAGCTGACTGAGGGAGAGTCGGCTGTGCTAGCCACCCACCCCCCTATTTCCCACCACCCAGGCCTGGGACTCCCCTTCCCGCTCCCCCAGATTTAAGGAGAACCTCTGTCTGGAAACAGAATATTCTGCATGGAAGAATCAGGGGCCAAAGCCTTGTGCAGGAGGGTCGTGGCCCCACCTGTTGTCCTAGATTTCAGGACTAGGGAGGGGCAGGAGGTCTTGGCTGCCTCACAATTTGAGAGATGCAACTGAGGCCGTCATGAATTCTGCTCTGAGCCAGGCCCCAGGTGGGTCTTCCTATTCCCATGCTCCCCTGTATCCCAGCAAGCTCCCTTACCACACTTGGCCCCCGCGCGGTGCTGCCCAGGCCTACAGGCCTCCACCAGCTCAGCTCGCTCCCCAGCTACCGGGCCCGGTTTGTGGGCCAGCTCATAATCAAGGCCTGCCAGGCGCAGGAGAAAGCGGTCCTGGTTGATGGACTTTCTAAGCATCTTCAGGGACCCTTTCAGCCGCCGTTCCATCCGCTGTCGGAGGCAGGGCAGCCCACAGCTGGCTGTGGCAGGTGGTGGTATGAGCCAGAGGAGGAAGAGAGGAGAGTGGCTGTGAGCAGTAGGGAAAGAGCAAAGCTAGGGGCTACAGGTGAGAGGGCTGGCTCCTGGGCTTGGCATTAGGCAGGGTCTGCCCCTAGTATAGGCTCCACCCGTCCCCCTTGCTGTTGAGACCTGTGGTTTCCCTACCTCTGCCCTCCCTTCCTGCCCTCCTCCAGCAGTGCTCCCAGGCCCACCTGTGGTTTCTTCGGCTCTGACCTCTGCCTCCAGTTCTAGGGTGAGCCGAGTGACTTCCTTGCCTGGAGGGGTCCGGGCCCTGCGGCCCTTGCCCTTCCGAGAGGAGTCACACTTGAGGTGGATGAAGGTGACCTGGCAGTCGGAGCAGGATGCAGCACCTGGGGGAAGGCCTTGTCAGCCCAGGGCCCCTCCTGGGGGGGCGAAGTCCTCCCCCAGCCCTCACCCTCCACCCAGGCTGGCCCTCCTCACCAGCGCTCCGCCTGCCTCTACCTCCTCTTTTACTTGGTTAGGAGAATACCCTGGGATTTCCTCGGGCTCTATGCCTACATCTGCTCTGGCCCCTGCTCTTTCTAGAGTTCAGGGCCCAGTGGGTTTTGGGCGATCTCACTAAGCAGAAGAGTTGAGGGGTGGAAAGGGTTTGATGGCCAGACAACCTATTGGAGTGGGGTCCCCAATCCAAACCTGGCCCCAGGATTCTGCTGGCCTCCTCCATTTTGCCTTTGTTGCGCAGGTGCAAACGGCATTTGGCGTCTTTGATCTTGAAGGAGGCCCGCTGTTTAACCGCCAGCACTGCAGCCTCTAGAGGGATGGGAGAAGCTCAGCAGAGCCTAGGAGCCCCGGGAGTGTGAGAGGGCTGCTGCGGGGGACGTTGAGAAGCTGGGCAATAATCCAGGGCTTGGCTGGAGGAGAGGGATTACAAAAGCCAAGGCAATCAGATGCTAGGGAAGGGGGAGCAAGGCAGCCGGGCTGGAGAATTGCAGAGCAAAGAAAGGGGATCCAGAAAAGAGTAAGGTCGGGGTTAATGAATAAAAACCGGGGTCAGTAAGCAGGAGAGTGGGGTGGGAACAGGCCTTCAGCTGGTGCTCACCATGGCAGTGGCTGGTGTTTGTGCTGTTCCCGGGGTGGCCCGCTCGGGCCGGAGCGGCCTTGGGGCTGGGAGTGCCACAGCTCACCGTGAAGCCGTTTTCCGACTCTGAGAGAAGGGGGCTGTCACAGCTCTGACCTGCCCCCACCCCCTCACTGGTTGGACATTTCCAAGGGCAGCAGAGTTGCTGTCTGAACAGCCAGTCTTCCTCCCCAGTCCCCCGACTCCCTGGAACCTCCAACAGCCCCTCCTATGTACCTGGCAAAAACCGGGCCCGGGAGGGGCAGGTCAGGGCACAGGTGTCCTTCTTGCCAGCGCGGTTGCAGCTGAGCATAGCTTTCGAGGCACCAGGACTGCTCTGACACTTCACAGGCTCTAGGAAGGGAGAGAAGCTGAGGAGGAGCGGGCCTGCTGTCCTCACCCTCCCTCAGCTGGCAGTGTGGAGGAAGAGAACGGGCTACACGCAGAATTGTAATTGTAACTAACACAGAGACCGATAAAGGGATAAAAGGTTATTTACCGGACCCTTCATGTGTCTAACAAGGAGCTACGCTCTCCACCCCTATCACTACTTCACTTTCCTCAACATGGAATGCTTTGCTTTCCAGAACCCCTGAAATGGTAGTGCCAGCTTCGGCCAGCAGAGGGCGATGCCCACCTGTGCAATCCTTGCCATTCCAGTGCAGTCGGCCCTGGCCTGCTGGGCAGGTACACTGGTAGCTGCCAGGAGTGTTGATACAGCCAAAGCGGCAGCCTCCCCGGTTGATGCTGCACTCGTCCACATCTGTGGGGAGCAGCAGGGAGTCACCGACAAACATTGGTGGGGGAGAAGGAGGAGCCAGGGAGTGGGCAGTGGGTAAGGACCTTTGGTTAGAGTTCCAGGCATTTCAAGATGACTACCGGTCTGAGAAGGGGTCAAGCCTAAGACTTCCTTTCTTTATCTCTGTCCACAGTCAAAAGAATGACTGAGAAGTGGCCACGGTGATGAGCTTCTTAAAGCCTCCCACTGCTACCTACCGGCGGGGCTCACATTGGGAGCTAAGGACAGGAGTCTAGGGGAAGCGACGGGGAGGGGAGACAGACATTTTGGAGGCAGGATGCCAGTCCCTGGTACCTGTTGTCTCAACTCCTCCCATTTCATCACGATGGATGCAGACATGGCACGTGTGCCTGGGGATTTGCCACAAGCCAACTCAGGGGCTTGTTCAGCTGAACCGTGAGGAGGGAGAGGGGCCTGGTAGCTGAGGGTCCAAATTTGCTGGCTTACCCCCACAGTGGGTGACTCCATACAGCAGGTAGCCATGATGGCAGAGGCACTGGAAGCTTCCCGGTGTGTTAACACATATGTGGTCACAGGTTCGATCAAAGGAACACTCATCTATATCTGGAAGAGCAAGGATTCAAGCCAGAGTCTGTCTTGGGCGACTTGGCCCTGGGACCCCTTGCTCAGGTGAAGGGCCCAAGTGAGAGGCCTTGGCTCTCTCCTGAATTAAAAGCCCTACGTAAGGCAACTCAGCAATGCTCCCCATCCCGGGCCCCTCCGCTTGGATCCCTGGAGTCAGGAACCACGAGCCCGGATGCCTCTGGATCAGGGCCACTACGTGTGGTTAGGATGGTCAGACCCTGCCCAGGATAGGGATTGGGGTGAAACCCACCCTCACTCTGCCAAGCCGTGCACCCAGTGTGGAGCTGGGCCGTCCGGAAGGCGCACATTTGCTAATTTGCAGAAAGTCTCCACAGTGTCTGAGACTTTCTTAGGCTCCGGCCTGCTTGAAACTCTCCACCCCAAACCTGTCCAGGACTTTCTCCTTGGCCCAAGTCCACTCACCCTGGCAGTTCCTCTCATTGATGAGAAGCTTGTAGCCCTTCTTGCAGCTGCATTCAAAGCTGCCCACCGTGTTGCGGCAAATGTGGTCACAGCCACCATTGTTCAAGCGGCACTCGTCTATGTCTGGGGAAGCAGGACAGAGTAGAGAACATCAAAGGCAATGCTGAAGGCCGGGGACAAACAAGGACACAGGATCACGCGCTCCCTCACGCTAACATCATGGAGAGCCCCGAGCCTGCCCCTTCTGACTCTCCCATTTCTTCCCTGTTCAGGGATTGTCTGTGCCGTTAGCAACCTTTCCTCAGGCTGAGTCCTCTAAAGGGACGCAGGGGAGCCAGGTCAGGCCCTGGGTAGCTGCCTGGAGCAGGAAGTAGGTGGGCTTTTGACCAACAGGGCTAGTCCATGCCCTTCACTCTGCTGCTGGTGGCCCTTCTCCAGATGGCTGGAGGATGGGGTTTATTTCCAAACCCCCCCCGCCACCCCCCTCCCTCCCCCCGCCTGCCACAGGCGCCCAGCAGGATCGGTGAGGAGATGGCACAGAGACGTGCATAGTCAAAGGGACAGCTCTTCAGAGGGGAAAAGCCAGCCAGTGAGGCTGGGTAGCTGATGGGGGAGGGGAGAGGGCCAGGCAGGGGCTGGACTGGGAGAGATCTGGAGAGACTCAGGCCTGAGGCAGCTTTCAGCACTAGGAAGGGAGGGGGGGGGCGGGGTGAGCAGCTTCCTTCCTGAGGTCAAGTTCCCCAAGCTGGTGGCAGACAGGACCCAGGCTAAGCACCCCTACTTGGGGGAGGGGCAGCCCTCCACTTCACTCTCAGCATACCTGTCAACAGTCCTTCCCAGCAGGAAACCTCTCAACTCTGGCTGTCTGACCTGCTGCCCCAGCCCTCCCCAGCCCTCTGGGCCAGCTGTTGGCCAAAAGACACAAAGAAAGAGCCCAGACCTCCTTCCAGTCCTCCCTCCTGCGACCAGGGAACAAGCCCTGATGAATCTGTTTTCAGCATGGCTGCCCTGCACTCCCCAACCTTCCCGTAGACCTGGCTCATTAAAGGAGAGGAAAGAGATGCCCAGTGTGGGAAAGTATGCCATAATAACAGCTAACCAAAGTGTTTATCATTTGTCAGGCCTGTTCTAAGTACTTCATAATTTATAACTCCTTTAATTCGTACAACCTTCTGCAAGCACCCTCATTGTGGTAAAACTCAGGCACAGAGATGCAAGTTACTTGCCCAGGATCACAGAAGGAAGCTGAGGCAGAGCGAACCCAGGAGCCAGGCTCCAGAATCAGTGCTCCCATCCGACAGTGAGCCTGTTCACAGGGAAGGCCTTGCCCATGTGGGATAAGAGGGTATGGAACATACTTCATGCACACACAGGCTCAAATATCCTTCTAGATCCAGGGACACATGTAAATGGCATGTTCATTCCCAAGAGGGTTAAGGATCTGCAGGGGACAGGAATGGAAGTAGGGGAACCAAGGTGGTGTAGGGCCGGGGACACTAAGGGACTGGCTGGACTTCTGTGCCCCTTGAACAGAGATGGGAAAGGTGGGCAGCGGACAAGCCTTAGTTCTGACCTCAGTTGTTTAGCATCAGGAGCCTCCAGGGGTGCGGGAGGTTTGGTCCCATCACAGGGACCCTCTCAGTCCCCACCTCAGCCCCTTCCCCTCACGCCCGTCCTCTGAAGCCCCTCACCTTTGCAGGTCTTCCTGTCTGGCTGCAGCATGAAGCCCACAGGGCAGCTGCAGTGGACACCTGTCGCTGCGTCGTGGCACTTACTGTCGCAGCCCCCGTTGTTGACAGCACAGGTCTCTGTTTAGGAGGGAGGCCAGGGATGGTAACAGGTTATCAGCCTGGAGGAACCCCAAACTCTAGGGTGACGGAGAGCACGGAGGCCCGAGGGCAGAGGGGAGGCCTCGGCTGCCTCCCTGTGCTTTACAAGGAGCAGTAAGCGGAGGCTCCCAGCCCCCAGCCCCTCACAGTGCAGCCAAGCAGTCCACGTCCCTGCCCCCTACTTGATTGAAACAAGGTGGACAGCAGTGAGGCAGGTACAAGCCAGAGCTGTCAGGCAGGAATGTGCTGAGGGGTGGAGGAGGCAGAGAGGGAGGGTGCAAGGAGGGTGGGAGCACTCGCTACCAGGGAATGAGAAGGGGCAGACAGGAGTTCCCCCCTCTTTCCATTGACTACCTCTTTGGAGGGTGAGAGTCATGGTGGGATAATCCTGGGGAGAATGAGCCTGGTGATTCCTAAGACAGCTGATGGCCACCGATTCATCCTTCCCTGCCTCCCTGTCCCTCTGTTTTAAGAACAAATCCAGTTCAGGACTGGCTGCTGGTCCTCAGAAAAGACGGCAGTCATTTCCCAGCCCCTTCGAGGCTACCCACAGCTCCTCCCAAGCCCTCCTTTTATTGTAGTTCCGGGTGGAGATCAGCGGGCTGTTCCGTCATTCTACTTTCCTGATGGGGAGGGCAGCAGAGGGGGCAAAAGAAGCAGAGTCAGAGCAGGAAGGGGTAGGAAGGCAGGTCAGAGAGTTACAGGACCTTAGCGCTGTCTCTTCTGTCACCCCCTCTGGACTGGTAAGTTTCCCTTTGCTGAGAGGTCGGAGTAGGGATTTATGGATGGGTCACTTGCCCTATTTTCTGAATTCAGAGCAGGAGAAAAACAGGTTTAGCAGCTGAGGAGTGTCAGTGAGGCAGGAAAAAACCATCAGCTCAAATCATGCCAGGCCCTGCACAGGGGCTGTGAGGAGTGTGGGCCATCTTCTGGGCCTAGTTTCTCCCATCAGAGAGACAAATCCCCAGGCCTCTGCGAGGGAGAGAGGAGTGGTTCTCAGAGTCAGAATGAGAAAGGCACCAGAGAGGACTATTGCCTTGAATCTTTGACTTCAAAACTTCGGCCCCACCTTTGTCACTGAGGAGGCCAGCAAGGCTGGGGTACTATAATAGAAGGCCAACTGCCTGGGGGCCCTGGTCATGCCTGGTCTTCCAGTGCCCAGGTTTGGGGCAGCCACAGTGGGTTCTCCTATGTAGCCTTGTCTCTCCTGGGGTTCCCCAAGGTGATGGGAGGAAATGGAGGGAACCTGAGTTCAGGCTCCATGCCCCGCCGTTCCCCCAAAAACGCTCTTAGCATAAGAAGAGGTGCCCCAAGCCCAGAACAGTGAGAGGGGAGCAGAGATCCTGTGCGAGTCAAGGCAGACTCAGCCGAGCTAGAAGGCGGCAGAGCCAGAACTCAAATTCAGGCCTGTCTGAACTCAAAGGCCATGGTCTACACCCCATGGAGGGCGCGGAGATGCGGGATGCTGGGACTGTACTACCGTGGGCACGGAGCTCCGAGGAGGGTGGACAGTGGGCTGAGATGGAGCTGCTGGGTCTTCAGTTGTGTAGGAGGAGAGAAAGGGAGGGCCGATGGCTGGGCAGGGTGAGTGTTAGAAGGTGGGGGAGGCTCAAGGTAGAAGAAGGGGCAGGAGAAAAGGAGAGTGATAGGGTCAAAGACAAAGCCAGCACGAAGGCTCCTGGGCAGCTCTCGGGGACTCAGAGGACATTTGGTGGGCCCGTGACCAGGCTGCCAGGGGAGCCCTGCTGGCAGGCCGGGGCAGCCAGGCCGGGCCCAGAGGGCATGCGGTTAGTGGGAGCCCCAGCGGGTTAGCCTTTCCCCTAGCAAGCCAGTGAGAGCAAGCGGAGAGAGCAGACATATTTACCATTAGAAACGGCCTGAGGGGGGATGTGCTGCTCTAGCCGCCTTTCCCCTGTTTGACATTGTAAAAAAGCTGTTTAGATGCTGGGCAGGAGCCACTGTGGCCCACGAGCCCCGGCCCCTCCCCACCCTTCTCCCCAGGCCCAAACCGCTGTCCCCATATGATGAGCCTGAGACTCCAAACTCACTCCCCAGCCTGTCCTGCCTGGTATCCTCAGGGAAGCTGGGCCCCCACCAAAGGACTGATGGGGAAGTCTCAGAGAGGGCAGTCACACAGCGTGCCAAAGGCAGAGCTGGGATCCACCCTCGTCTTTCCAGCGGCCAGGTCCCAAAGGATGCCCACCCTCTGCTCAACTACACTGTGTCCTGACGGCCCCGGACAGTGAAGCCCCCGCCTGCCAGGGCGGGAGAGAATGAGGTCAGGGCAAAGTCAGTAAGGGCTACTGGAGACGAAGATGAGGATCATGGAAAGAACATGGCTGTGGGCTCTAGAACAGCCTTGTGTGCTCTCTTCTGCCGCACTTGGCCGTGGCCTAGAAGGCAGAATGGGTCTTGCATTAGAGAAGAGCTCAAGCTTAATAGGGTATTTCCCAAAGCAGCCGTGCCCAGGACCACCTGCTGAGGGACCCACCCTCACACGGGCCGCGCTCCGTCCTGAGGCATGCAGCTTTCCCGTGGGACTGCATGCAGTTCTCCTGCGAGACTGGGGGGGCGGGGGGAGGGGGGAGAGGGAGGAAAGGTGTGGAAAGCAGAATTAGATTTATGAGGAGAAATGAAAGAGCTGGTACAATCAGCCTAGAGAAGGCAACAGGAAGACCCCAAAGGTTCAGGGGTCTTTGAAGAGTTAGTTCTGAGGGAACAGAGCAGGGGAGGTTTACTTAGAGAACTTTCGAGCCCTGGGTGCCAGTCTCTGGAGCAGGTGCTGCGGGAGACCATCTGCTCCCGTTCTTGTGCTGAGGAAAGGCCACACTGTCTGCAGAGACCGGTGGGTCTCTGGAGTGAGATGGGGGGCAGCTTGACTGTGTGTCATGACTGTCTTAGTCGTGTTGACTAACGGGGTTCAGTTAGCTGACTGTCATGACTGACAGACAGAGGGGCTGCGTGCACACTTCTCGTCCCCAGCGTGTTGTCGCCCGCAAGGCAAACTCTACCCAGGAGTACTGTGCCCGCAGGCTGACTCGCCCCTGCCTGGCCAGCCCTTCCTTCACTCCCGCTTCACCTCTCAATACCCCGAGAGCACACAGTAATCAGCCTTCACGAAAGACCTGAAGACTAGGGATTCGGAGTTAGACGCATCCACGGTACCTGAAGATGCGGGAAGTAAGGCCTAGGAATTCTGGGAAAGGGATCCGGTGTTAAGAAGGCCCCAGAGCAGGGCAAGAGGATGGGAGGCTGGCATTGAGGTGAGAGGCCAGAGGCAGAGCCCAGAGGGAGTCCCCCTGGAAGGTGGTGGAGAGAGAAGTGAGGGAGCGGAGGGGAGAAAGGCTACAGAGGGAAAGACCCTGGAGTCAGAAAACTCCAATTCAGAGCTGGGTGTTCGGAAAGAGCACTCTGTCCCCTCGGCTCCAGGGGGCCAGTGGCTGTGACAGCGCCCGTCTGACCTGGTCCGCAGTGCCTGTGGTCAGGCCTCATCCATCCTCCTCCCCTCTCAGCCACAACCCTGGCCAGCAAGTGCCTCTGCTAACAATTCCCAGGTTGGCAGCTTTATCCTGGATGAAGAGTGTGGTGGCGCTCCCGGTGGGGTGCAGTGGAATCAGTGGGAGGAGAAGGCCGGGGAGACCTGTCTCTCAGAGCTGTCCCTGTCTCAACGTGGCATTGTCCGGGTCTTCAACTCACCAGTCCTCCTGCGCCCAGCCCGTGGGCTCCATGTGCTCCCCACTCCCCCGGTTCCCGAGGACCCTTCCCCTTCCCCCATCACAGGTGGACTGCGTCCTCCACTGGCCTCACCCACCGATGCATGTCTTCCCGTCGGTGTGGAGCACAAACTTGACGTGGCAGCCGCAGCGGGGGCCCTGCTCTGTGTCATCGCATGTGTGCTGACAGCCACCGTTACCATAGTTGCACGTCACTGTGCAGAGAGGGCAGGAGGCCTGTCAGCTTGCTTCTCCCTGGGTACCAAGTTCTCCAGAGCTCAGTCACTGGCCTTCCTGTCGGGCTGCCTCTCCCCTGCTCCCTTTCCCTCCCACCTCCTGCTGCTGAGGCCCCACGCCCACCTCACTGTCCCCCCTCTCCCGCTGCCATCCCAGGGATCTCACATTTACAGTCCCGCTGGTTCTTGGTGAGCTCGAAGCCAGGGCGGCATTCACAGGCAATACCCCCTTTGGGTGTCTCCCGGCAAATGTGAGCACAGCCATGGTTCTTGTTCATGCAGTTCATTCCTTCTAAAACGGAAGAGGAGCAGGGTGAATGCTCTGTTCTTCGGGACGCCACGAGGAAGAGGAACTAGAAGGAATACCTGGGGCCTAGGAAATTGGGAGAATTCCACAGGATGGAGAGGAGATGGTGTTCAGAGCCATTCGGACTGACACCCAACCTCCAGGAAACCTGTGTGGTCACCTCCTTCCAACCAAAAGTTAGTGTCTGCTTGTTGTCCAGCACTGTGCCAGGGACTGGGTGGGTTTAGGAAGGACCCGTACATAAGATAAATATAGGACATGCATATTTTATGTCCTCAAACTGGGAAGAAAATAAGTAACTGCAGGTGGAGTAACTGGATAACGCCCACATGATTCTATTCAACAAATAGCTAACTCACTACGTGCAGGGCAGGTGACTGGGTTCTGGGGATACAAAGAGGAATCAGACACAGTCCCTGCCCTCAGAAATGTCACAGTCTAGTGGGGAGGGAGCCCCAGAAACAGACAACACAGACCCACTATTCCTGCCTGACCCTCCCAAGGAATGCAGCATCTGTGAGGCCCTCTCATAACAGCGGCTTAGAGCTCAGCCATCTGCCATGAATTAGGAGCAAGAGGCACCGGCTCTGGATATAGAGGACACCCCACACTGGCCCCAACCCCAAAGGAATTCCTGGTTTTGCTTTAAGACAGAGTCTATCTGCAGAGCCTTAGGGTGGGTCAGCTGAGGGACAGAGAAGGAGCCAGTGGAGCTGAGACGAGGGGGAAACCTAGGGGATACTGAGGCAAGCTCCCAAGGGATGGAGGGGGGAGTGCAGGCAGCAGGGCTCCGCCCGACGACGGCTGACCTTCGGGCCGCTGGATGCAGGTGTGCTGGTTGTCGCTGAGGAAGAAGCCTTCCCGGCAGTGGCACTCATAGCTACCCATCATGTTGACACAGCTCTGCTGACAGCCCCCGTTGCCCTCGGCACACTCGTCCACATCTGTTCAGGGGAGCGCTGGGTGAGCCGTGGGGTGCAGCCGCCAAACAGTGGGCACAGTCTTACGAGTCAGGCACACACACCTCCCCTCCTCCCCAGTCCAACACCCAGCCTCAGGCCAGGCAGTTCTCACCGCTCAGCTCCTGCTCCGCTCCTGAAGAGGCCACCCTAAGAGAGCAGAGCCGGGGAGCGAGCACGTGGGGAGGGACCTGTGAACATGGCTCACTTAGGTGAAGAGCCTCTTGGGACTGAGTCTGAGGGCAGAAGAGATGAGGAAAGAAGGCAGAGAAGAGGAACAGTGATGAAGATACAGTGGAGGTTGGATGGGGCGAGGGCCTGGGGGCAGCTGGTGCTGATAAGAGCCAGGGAATCAGAGAATCTGGGACATGGCTCCATGCACAGGGAGGCTATGGCCAAGGTGCTGAGGTGGGTGAGGCAGGGTGGGGAAGGCAGTGGCCTCAACTCCTTGTGGAGCAGGGACAGGCCACGCCCGGTCCTTCTTCCCCTCCCCCCATGCCTGGGCTTGCTGCCATATTTCTAGCCTTTCTCCTATTTTGGTTTAACAAAACACAGTCTGGAGCTTGGCAGCGAGGGGGAGGGGAGGGCGGCAGGAGCTGCCAGGGCATACCCAAATCACCACCCCCAGATCTGAGCGCCAAGCTCATCCCAGGTCCCCCCTCAATGCCTCGACTGTCTCTATGCTCCCTACTTGCCCTCCCAAGTCCAGTTTTCCTTGGCCCGGGAGGCATGAGGGAGATTGGCCCCCACAAGCAGCAATTGGGATCTGGGCTCCTGAGGGCTTCGTCTGCCCTCTCCCCATCCTCTTTGTTGAGCCTCAAAACCCTGCCCTCTCGTCTCTGCCAAGGGCCACGGGGCCCGGATCCGCAGGCTCCTGCCTGAGATGCACTTGTCGGGAAAGCCAAGGAGGGGTCCTTTCCTCTGCCTTGTCCCTGTCCCTGCCCCTGTCGCCACCCTGTTACTTCTCCCACCCGTCTTCCCGCTCTTGCCCCATCCTACATTCCATCCTTCTTCGCAGCTGTCACCCACCGGTGGCCTCGGACCACTAATGGTCCATGAGGTCCGAAAGGTGGGTGACCGCTGCTGCTCTGTTCCCTTCTACTCCAACCTCTGCTACTCTGGCCAAGTTCTTTCCTCAGATCTCGGTGGGGAGACTGAAGCCACCCAGAGCCTGGAGGACGTACTCAGGGTTCCCCTAAAAGCCAAAGGTAAGATCAAGACTTAGAGCCCCAACCCGAGAGAGTGTTAGATAGACCCCTTCCCTACCTACTCACTCCCTTATCTGCTGGTTGATTTTATAAGGAAACAAGACGATAGAATCGGGGCCTAGAGAGGTCAAAGGCAACCAAAGAACTCAGATGCTGATGTTCACAGTCCTGCAGGCAAGTCCCTGCCCTGTCCCAGCATCGCAGCTCCTCTTTCCAAAGGAGTTCCCCGGGGGCGAGGGGAGCCTCACGGGACTGGGCAGACAAGGGGGGCTCTCCTCTGGTAACCACAGTGGCCAGGGCTGCGGAGAAGGGCCCAGCAGGAATCGGGGCTTCGGGGCCTGGTAAGGAGTAGAAACTTAGAAGCCTGGTCCAAGGAAGGAATGTGGCTGGGTTTGAAGGCAGCTCTGTCACCAGGAGGCTCTCCTCGGCCAATGGGACCTCAAATAATTCCTCAAATTATCCTGCTTTTCTAGTACCGTTCCTGTTGCTTCTCCTCCTTTCCTGGTCTATTCTTCCAGGCCCCCTGTCTGCTGTGGCCCAGAGGGAAAGAATCTGGGGAAGGACCCTGGGCTCACATCTCACATCTTTCTATGCGTGGGACTCAGTTTTTCTACTTGGGGGAGAGTCTGACATGGTGCCGGCAAATGACAGAAACTAATGTTGAGTTTAGTTACTTATAGATTCTCCTCTTTCTGATCCAGTTCCTGGGACAAGGAGGTCAGGTCAGACTGAGGCCCCAGAGCCGAGGAGAGGGCGCTGGAGAGTTCAGAGGGCGCTGGGCAGCAGGGGAGCAGCAGCGTGGGCGATGTCCTGTGATGGAGCACTCACCCTGCGCCAAGGACTGTCCAGGCTCCTTACACATGTTCTCTCATGGGGTCTCACGGAGCCCTTTGAGCTGAGGTGCCCGGAGACTGACTCTGCCCAAGGCCATTCCTAGTGAGCAGCAGGGCAGGATCTGTCTTCTGCCACGGGCTACGCCCACCACTGCCCTCTCCTCTGCTGTGCTCACCCAGTGCAGGACTAGTTCAACCCCGTGCCCGTCTCAGAGGGGAGACGGACCTTGTTCTCTATTTTGCACTGTTTTTGGTCACTTTCCTCGCCTTGTCTGGGAAATGGGGAATGCTGAAACACCGCCTTCCCCACAAGACTCACTGCCCTCCCACACCCTCCCCCTTGCTCACCCAGACAGTTGTGTCCATCATGTGCCAGGTGGAATCCGTCGTAGCAGGTGCATCGGTAATTGCCGGGGATGTTGACACAGTCGTGCACACAGCCTGCGTTATCCTCGCGCTCACACTCGTCCACATCTGCGGGCAAAGGGGAGCGAGGCCGCTGGACCCACCTGTGTGCCCCGCTCTCCAGCCCTGGGCTCAGCCCTGTCGGGGTCAACCGCCTTGTCTATGTGAGTGAGTGTGTGTGAGTGTGTGTGTGTGTATGTGCACGCACACTTACAGTTACTTTCATACTATTTTGCATTTTGCTATTTTCATCTAAAATCAAACATTTTCTCATATTTCTCCCAGCCTTTCTAGTTACCAATGTACATGGGTGCAAACTATTCTATTGTGTCACTACAACATTTGTTTTTTTCTCTGTTGTTAGACTCCTTCCATTTACTTCACTATCATAAAGCATCAAAGAATATCTTCTCTTGTATGTTATTTCTCTGAATTTCCTTTGAAGAAGTTCCTAAAAGTCCTGGATCAGAGGATATCAATGCCTTTGGGATTCCTCTCCTGAGGACACAATCACTTTCCCAATCACATTGTCACCAGGAAGTAAGAGTGCACCTGCCCCGAAGCCTGGTCAGCCCTGAGGGTCACTGACGCAGAGGCTGCTTCCTCTGCACAGCCTCCCGAGGGGGCCTGCTTCCAGGATGAACCCATCTGTCCTCACGCTTTGTGGTGTAGGGGCCTGAAGATGAGGCTCCAATGTCAGGGACCCTCGGGCCTCAGTCCCGTGATTCTGACCCCTACACAGCCCGGTGTGTCTGGCTGTGAAATAGTCTGTGCAAATTAGAAAATGGCGCTCCCTCTGGGAGGAAATAGCTCCGCCCCTCCCCGCCTCCATCAGCCCCCTCCCCAGGCCAGTGTCACGCAGGGCAGCCCCAGGCAGGGCAGCCAGCGGCACTGCTCTCCCCGCCGTGGGCGCCCTCCCAGCCTCACCTTTGCAGTGTTTACCGTCGCCAGTGTAGCCAGACTTGCAGATGCACTTGTATGACCGGGGGGTGTTCTGGCAGATGGCATCAATGTGGCAGCTGTCGGTCCCCTCCACACACTCGTCCACATCTGGAGGGCAGAGGGTGTGCCTGAGGCCCCTGCTGATGCCTCTCAAAGGCACCCCAAGTGGCCCCAATGGTGAACCCCCCTTTCCTCCAGGGAGGCAGTGACTCCTCCCGAAGCAGGTGCCCTCCCACCCCCCTCTGATTTCACAGTGGCCTGCCTCTGTGATCCTGGAAGTCAGAAGAAAACCCATTTCCCTCAGAAATACTTACTCCACACTGACAGCTAGAATGCCACCATCTGAAACACTCCTCTGATTGAAAAACAAACAAGAGCCCGTGGACTGGGCAGCACACTTGACTTGACTAGCACTATTCGGCCTAGCGTGCCGTGGGAGCAGGCTTGGGGGAGGGGAGCGGAAGGGCATATCGGCAGGGACCTCTGGGAAGGGGCAGGGTCCAGGCCATTGGTAATTAAAGGGGAAGCCAGGGGGACGGAGCACCTGAGAAATCCTCCTTCCTCATGATTCTACCTGCACCCAGGCCTGTTTCCACTTGCCCACTATGGTGCCAGGAATCCTTCCAGGAGAGAACTCCATCCTGGAAGAGTTCCCTCGGCCCCGGTGCTGTCCATGCCATAGGGACCGGAAGCTGGCCGCCGGCACCGACACCTGAAATCTGACTCTGCTGACCCAGGCAGGCCCATCCATCCCACCATCGCCCGAGCTCTCCCATCTCACCGCGGTGCTCCCTCTCCTGACCCTCTGACACGAGGTGCCACTCACAAAGCTGTGCTGGATCTTTCCAGCAAAAAGAGGATGGTTCAGAAAGGCCAGAGGAAGAGTCATTTGTCTCCTTTTGGCAAAAGACTGCCTCTCCTGGGCCATGTTTTGGTGCGCCTAAAGCTGAACTGAGAAAGGGGAAAGGGTTTCATTCAGTGGAAACCGCTCTGCAGCGTGGAGATCACTCTGCCCATGCAAAAGGAGACGGATGAGAAACGGGGAGCAGGATGTGGCCGAGCGCCACGAGGCAGCAGAGACGAGGCTGGTCCTCAACCCTGGCTGCACGTGAGTCCACTCCCCCAGGAAACGCCCGAGCACCCCCACCCAGGATTCTGGCCAACTGGCCGCCTGGGGCCTGTCCTCAGCTTTTCCTGAAGCTCCAGGGGAATCTAGTCTGCAGCCAGGTGCAGGATCTGCTAAAGCACATGTGTCAAACACAAGGCCCGCGGGCCAAATCCGTCCCGCCAGGCCTTGCAATGTGGCCCGCACCGCGCTGTCATCACTGCACTCTGCTGCGTTTCCATCACAATGACAGTTTATGACTGTTCAGTAAACCATTCGGCCCGCGATTTAGGCTGGATTTTAGATTTTGGCCCCTTCTCTGATTGAGTTCGACACCCCTATGCTAAAGGGACGAGCGGAGGAAGAAGCGATTACTTCTGGCTGTAATTGGGAAACGAAGTAAAAAATACATAAAAGACTATAAACATAAAGAACTATAACTTCCAAGTGCGATCTGTGGACCATAATTGCCTGGCTTTTGTTGAAATGCAGATTCTCAGCTGTATTACTGAACTATTTGAACCCAAATCCTTACGAGGCTTAATATATTTTTCACTGAATGGATGAACATGTGAACCAGCAATAACTCCAATTTATACACACTCGTGAGTCCTAGCTTCCCACAGCTGGCTGGCCTCTGCTTTCGTATTTCAAGAAGCACCGAGGGGGCAGGACTGAGGAGGCTTCCTGGAGCCAAGAAGAAGAGTGAAATGTGGAAGAGCCCCAAGTCCTGTCCCACATCTTCTGGGCTTCTCGTCAGCCCTGTCTCCACCTTCCAACTCTCTCCCAATCCTGTGCGCAGTGCCCCCTCTGCGGGCGTCCGTCCCAGGCTCAAGTCCAGCTCTACCGCTTCCTCGTCTTCTTACTTCTCCCCCCTCAAATGGGGGTGACAGCACCTCCTCAGGGAGAGCTGTGCACACTTGGTAATTTGTGTCTGGTCAGTAGCAGGTCCCCTGAGATGACGGGAAGGATTAAATCACTGTTCAGACAACAGGTGCTCAAGGACCATTCTGGTGTTAGCTGCGAGGCACAGGCGGCTGTTCACGTTAAATTAACTTCAATCCAGTTCCTCAGTGGCTCCAGCCACAGGCCCAGTTCCCAGCAGCCACCGTGGCTGCCGGCTGCCAGAGTGGACAGCACAGGCACGGAGCGTTTCCAGCTCCGGGTCAGGGCCCCCCTGGGCCCGCATGGCCAGAGACACTCCCCAAGCAGCGGGGCTCCCGTTGGGTTGGAGACGGGATAAATGTTAGCAGGAGAGGAAATGCCACGTGTGGGTACATTGTGAAGAAAAACAAGGCGCCCAGAATTGGTTCTTACTCTGTCCCCACACTTACACATACCCTCCTCGGAGGGCAAAGGTATTTTTAACAACTAATTCCAAATGCTGAGTGGCTTAGGGCTAAATCCCTCCCCCCTCTCGGGCCATAACATTTTGTTGAAGAGCCAGGGGTAAGGATCCCTCCCCTCCCATCCTCCCCTCCCATCCCCCTGGCACATGCATCCCTCGGTGGGGATTTTGTCAGTTCTTGTTGGGTCCCTGCAGGAGGGAGGCTGAATGACCACCTCCTTTCCTATTGTAACCCTGTAAGTCTTAGAGGTGGGCAGGGGCTTTGGACAATCCCAGTGACTGAGAACCAGCCTGTCACCCCACTGGGAGCTCTCTCCACCTGCCCCCTGGCCCACAGGGTGACGGGGGGCCCCTTCTTAGGCCCTGGCGGGGGCACCCGCCTGCCTGCACCAGCTGGCGCTCCAGGAAGGTCTGCATCGGGCCCTTTCCTCTGCCTCTGTCAGTGCTCACAGTCTCAGAGAGGACCCGTGCTGACCGGCCCGGGCCCGCAAAGCCCCCGGCCTCTCCCAGCCGCTGGGCTTCGCCCGCAGTCGGACCCCGGCCGCTCTCCTTTCCGCCCTGGAAGACTGCTTATTCCCGCTACAGCTGGCCATTCCCCTCTCCCCACACAGTCACACACCCCATCCTTCACACCTGAGGGGCCCCTCTTCCAGCCACACTGCCCAGCTCCCCAAAGCCAGCCCAGACTGTCTCCCCTGAGCCCTTCCCGCCGGTTCCTCGTCCGAGGGACTCAGTGGGCCTCAGCTCACTCAGGGCTATTGCCGCACTGCTCGGCTAAGGCTTTTTATTTTTATTTTTATTTTTTTTACTAAGACTTTAAAACCCTCTCATGTGGCATGTCCCACTTTCACACTTGGCTGGTCACTCATTGAGGCAGGGACCCTTCAACTGTTTGGATGGAACCTTTAAAAGCAGAGTGGACCTAAGCCAGAGCTCGGGAATAGGGCCCCAAAGTATTCCCGGGTCTCTCCTCCGCCAGTTCACTTGTTCAGAGCTCCCCCCACCCCTGCCCGCCCACAGCGTGTCCGAACGGGACCCATCGACACCCCCGTGAGTGGTGTCGTAGCCTGCGCCCAGGGTGCAGGCGTTCCTGGCTGGCCCAACAGTGCCCGCTGCTGGCACCGACTGCGTTAGCCAGCGGTTCTGGGGACTGGCCCATGGGTTCCCGGCCTTCGTGTGACTGTGCAGGCGCGCTCCGCCACCAGCTGGCCAGGCCTCCAGGGGGAAGCTGGATTGCTGTCTGTCTTCCTTTCCCCAACATGGGTGATGTGAGTAGACTTTGCTCAGGCTCGGAGGAGACGAGGCAGCGCCGACAGTGTTTGAGAAAAGGGGCTCTGGAGTGGTACTGGGTCAGTTCCAATGCCAGTGCCATTTGTGGTGTGTTCCGTGGCTTCTGAACTCCCCTGCTGCCTCCTCTGGAAATGGGAACCAAAGTAATAGCACCTTACCCTGGCTGGGTGGCTCATTGGTTGGAGCATTGCCCTGTACACCAGAGGGTTGTGGGTTTGATCCCTGGTCGGGATATGTACAGGAGGCAAGCAATCAATCTCTCTCTCTCAACAACATCATGGGTGAGGGATGATAATAATAACAATCGCACCTCCTCATGGGGCTGCCATGAGCACAAATGAATTCATGCTTCCCAGGCACCTGGCACTGCAGGGCAGGCATAGAGTGAGTGGCTCCATCCCTCTGTATGGTCCTTCTCTCCAGCTTCCTCCCAGTTTCCTTTGTGAGCCCCTCTCCGCCCCGCGTCCTCTAACCAAAGCCCCATTCCAGGCCTGGTGTGGGGGACCCAGCACCGCGGCAATGATGGGACCCGCTCCGCTGCCTCCTCCACCCACGTGGGAGCTGCTCAGAGGGTGACGCGGGTGAGGCCAGTCGGGAACCAACAGGCTGCCTCCCGTGCCCTTTGTGAAGCTCTGTTTGTGTGTCCTTGTCCCACACAGGCCCTGGGCGGGCTCGGGGCTGACGGGGGAGAGTGGCGGCTGCAGACAGCGCCGAGGGGCCAGGCCCTCCCTGCCTTACCCTCTCCTGACCAAATACGTCTGTGTCTCCTGGATTTGCTTCAGGGCCTGGCAGAGCGCTCCCAGAGCTCTGCCAAGCAGCAGGGGAGAGAGGGGATGCGGGGTGGGGGCTGGGCGGTGGGGGAGGGGGAGTGGGGGGTATGAGGGTTGGAGGGCAGACCGGAAAGGGTGGGTTATGACAACATGAAGTCCTAAGACTCGCCTCTGAGAACGGGAGGTGCACTCCAAGGGGAAGCAGGACGGCGTCGGGGAAACACGTCATCACGGCTGCTTTCCCCAGGCCCAGCTCAGGAAAGCGGCGGAGGGACACGAGCAGGAACGTAGGCAGCGGACAAGCAGACCCCACACACCTGCACATCACCTCATACTACCTAACACTCCAGCGCTGGGTGCTGGGGGCAGATCTGCTGGGCCCGGGGGAAGCTCCAAAGTGCCTGCCCCAGCCAGTGAGCCGGGGACCTGCCTACGCCCTCCTCTAGTTCCTCTCCCTCAGGGCCTCCAGGTCCCCCCATCACTGAGGACCGGATGGGGGAGGGGGCCGGGCTGAGCTGGACGCCACCTGTGGCTGTCCCGCCTTCTAGGATCTGTTACTCCTCTTAACTCCTAGGCTTTTACTGTCAGGTTCTCTGACCACTTAACCAGCCGCTCTCCTGTGAGCCCTCTTATAAGCTATCTTGTGCCCTTATTTAACCTCCAGTTTGCGTGTCTTATCTCCCTACTGAAGCTGTACGCTCCCCGAGACCAGGGCTTCTGAGTCTGAAACGTAGAGTGGTTAGATGTGAGCGTATTCCTTCAGCAGTTACTGTACATGCGCTGATGACAAGCCCTGTGCTTGGGCCTGGTGTTGACAGTGAACAAGACAGCTCATATACTGAGGGCACTTAGTATATATTTGTTAAACGGGTGGGTGGGTGGATGGATGGGTAGGTGGATGGATGGGTGTATGGATGGGTAGATGGGTGGGTGGATGGATGGATGGATGGATAGATGGGTGGTGGATGGATGGATGGGTGGATGAATATATGGATGGATGGATGGATGGATGGATAGATGAGGAGACGGGTGGGTGAGGGGTTGAGGGCCACATTGGTGGCATCCTCTCTGTTCTAGGATGAGAAAAAGCTCGCTCTTTACTCTCCTGTGACCCCACAACTGTGCTGGATGGAGGGCAGTCCCAGGAAGTTTATCTTAATTTAAGGGAAGTGAGACAGGAAACTCAGAGAAGGTAAGATTCCTGTTAAAGGCACCCATTGGGTGCAGCTGAAGCCAGCAGAGACCGGGACCTGTGGACCTAGGGTGGGATTCCTAGGGACTCCTGTAGAACCACAGGCTGTAGATGACTGGCTGCTCAGGCATCTCCTCAGAGCATCCTTGTCAGGCAGATGTCCTGCCCTCGGTGACCGGGCTCTGGGCCCTGCTGCTCCCGGCCGGCTCCCTCGTCCCCTCCTCCAGGCCGCCTCCCCATCTGCGCAGCACCCAGAACAGAAGCAGCCTGGCTCCGCGTGACACCTGCCTGCCTGTGTGCACACGTGTCTGCCTGTGTGCACATGTGCTCTACCCCCACACCCACAGGGCAACCAGGGAAGCAGGCGGAGCCCGGCCTCCCTCTCCAGCTTCTCAATGCGCTTCCCCATTTGCAGTGGCTGAGACTCGTTACCTCAGCCGGAGCCTGGACAGAGCCCAGGCAGGGGATGGGGCCTGGAGACTCCAGGAGCCACACAGACGACCCGAAGGAGAGAGGACAGAGCACTTTCTTCTTTTTTAAACAGTACCCTTCCCTCTTTTTTTTTTTTTTTTTTTTTTTAATGCTTTTATTGATTTGAGGGAGGAAGTGAGAAGGATAGAAACATTAGCGATGAGAGAATCACTGATCACCTGCCTCCTCACGCCCCCCACTTGGGACTGAGCCCACGACCTGGGCATGTGTCCTTGACTGGAATCGAACCTGGGACCCTGCAGTCCACAGGCGGACACTCTATCCACTGAGCCACACCAGCCAGGCAGTACTCTTCCCTCTGACACAAGCAGTGGGCGCCTGGTGGTTGGGAGTGGACTGAGCCTGAGCTTCATCACCCAGCATCCTTTCTCTCTGAGGTCCGACCTCATCCCTAATCCGGGTCCTCGCCCATTTGAATGTACCTTTAAAGGGACAGGAATGCTCTCCCTTCCGGTGTGAGCCACACCAGCAACCTGAGTCAGAGCCTGGAGGGGGCGGGAGGGTGGGGTACTGGATGGAGGTGGAGGGGAGAACAGGGCACGGAGAGGGGCAGGCATGGGCAGTGGGCTGAGGCAGGATCCAGTTTCACGATAATCAGTTTGCCTCTACACGGATGCGAGCAACAGACTATAAAGAGCGATGAGGTCAGAGGATGTGCAGCTCCATTGAGGGCACAGGTTTTCCCAGGGTTGTTTTATTTGGTCCTCAAACGGTCCTGCCTGCCATGCCGAGGAGGAACAGGCCCGGAGAGGGAAGGAGGGGAAAGAGCAAATAGCGAGTGCTCCCTCCCAGTGCTCCCCACACACCCTGTGAACTCCGGAGGGAGGGGCCCAGGCCTTCATCGCTGTGCCTCCTCCCACCACCTCAGCACTTAGTTCAGGGTGAAGCCAGCAGCCAACACATGGTGGGAAACCAGCAGCGGGCATGGCGGCCGGGAGAGGGCAGGGCTGGGCAGTGCAGGGAGGAGGCGGGGCACGCCGTGGCGCAGAGCTGCAGGGAGGAAGGGTGGGCAGCGCGGCAGGGGGCAGGTGTCTCCTGCCCTTGGATCCACTGTGCTGGGCCAAGCAGCTGGTCAGAAACAAAAACAAACACCAGGGATACAGGTTCCTGCTGTTAACAGCTTCAAACCGCCAGAGGAAAACTCCAAATAAATATAATTAGAAACTTGTAAAAACGTCCTCTCTGTAAACCTGCTCCCCGGGGTCCACCCTCTGGGCACCCCCCTTCTCCCACCCCACCCCCATGTCCACATAGGCTGGCACTCCACCCTCACCCAGGGATTCCTAAAACCTCGTTCCTCACTCTGGGTTTTCTGCCCAGGCCTCTCCTCAGCTTGTCACCGTCAGTGACCGATGCCAACAGTCCCAGCCCTGGGACGCGGACACCCACCCCCGGCTCTCTCGGGCTATGGTCACAGCCACAGGGAAACCGAAGGCAGGAGTGAGAGCCGCAGCGTCTGTCCCCCATGGTCCCGGAGCGGCCGGTGGCAGCACACTGAGCGCCTGGGTCCGGAGAGGGAGGGCGTGGCGGAGCGGGAGGCGGGGGGCTGGTCTGAGAGGGAGAATGAGGTCTGAGAGCTCAGTTCCCACACACACACACACACACACACACACACGGAGCTCCACGCGATGGGCCGTGGATCACACACACCCACACGGAGACGCTGGTTCTCAGCCCAGCGCGGGGGTCAGGCCCGCACGGAGAGCAGGAGCTCCCAGGAAGCCGAGGCCGGACACGGGGCGGGAAGAAGGGAAGAGAAGCCCAGCAGCCCCGTGGGAAGGGAGCAGAGGGTAAGGCCCAGGGTGAGCCGCGGCCAGAAGCCCGGGAGGTGGGCTGCGGGGTGAGGCTGGCCAAGGCGTCTTCCGCCTTCAGTGGACGGTTCCGATACTCGCAGGGTCTCAGGGCTGAGAGGGGCCCCACTCTAGTCCATTTTACAAGCGATTTCCTCAGAAGCCTCAGTCCTCAGGCACCACCTCTGTGTGACCCCGGCACCGTCCTCCCGCCCGGCCACCGGGGGCTGGCAGCACGTGGGCACGGGAGGAGGGGCCGCTGGGGAGAGCTGAGCCGGGGACGAGCTCCTCTCCCGCAAACATCCCCGGGTGGACAGCGATGGCTCCTCCCGAAGACCAGCAGGCTGCTCCAGAGCCTGCCTGAGCCCAGCTGAAGCTGTCCCCACGTCTGGGCCTCTTGTGGGCACTGCCAGCCCCCAGCAGCTCCGCCGTCCCAGCCTGACAGGCACTCTTCCTTACAAGCGGTCATGTGCGGGGCACAGACACCAAAGCAGGCCCACGCCCTGACACGCGGGACCAGGACCGGCCAGGACGGGGGCGCTCCGGCAGCAACTCTCCCACCTCCAGCTCCTCCGGAGGGGCCGCAGCCTCAGGGCCTCCCCCACCCCGCCCCCGGCACCGGACCGGCCGTTCCACTCTTCACTCTTCCAACGAAAACAAAATTCACATCGGCCCGCTTCCTCTTTCCTCTCACAGGATCCACACACACACTCACACACTCACACACACACACACACACACACACACACACACACACACACAGTGAATGCACACTTCACCTCGCATTCCCAAACTCACACCCAGGGCCGGCTCCTTTTACAGCAGGTCCCGGCCGCTCACATCTCAAACCGGTTCTCATGCTCTCAGACTCCTGGAGGCTTCAGAAAACAGTCTCATTTAGGGGGAGCTGATAACTTTCTTCTTTCTCTGCCTGTAGGACTTCTGGCTCCCGTGTCTTCTAGTCCCCTCTCTCATTCCACCCTGGAGAGACTCAGGGAGATGAGGGGTAAGAACTGGAAAAGCTCTCCACCCCCACCCCCACGGGACATGTCACTGCGAAAGGAGAGGTCAAAGGGATTCCTGAGGAATTTCTAAGCAGTCCAGCCCTCTCTACCCTCTGGGAAAGGTGGGGTGGGGGTTGGATTGAAGACCAGGCTCCGAGAGTGGGGACTGACTCTCTTCCCAGTGGCCTGACGGGGCATGGGCATTAGCCAGCTGCCCATGGGGCCACCCTCGCCCGCTGACACGGTTATGGTTTTCATTTCATATTTTGGAGGGAGGGGCTCGGAGGAACAGTCCCCTCACTGTAAGAGCTGGCCACAGGAGCCCAGGGAAGCGGGAGGAGAGGAAACAGCCACATTAAAGAGGAAGAAAGGGGTGGGGGGAGAAAGAGAGACACGCACACCCAGACAGAGACCCGGGAGACGCGCCGAGACAGAGAGACACTGTTTGCCGCCGATGGGCGCTCTCAGCCCCGTTACTGGGAAACTCTAAATACAGGACTTTATCAAAACTGTCCCTAATGGGGAGAGAACGCAGCCAGGTACTCGGCTCTCCCTCTGAGCCCCTCCTGGGGACACACTTTCCCCGAGGCCAGGGGACCTTTCATTCAGCTGTAACCTGAGCCCTGCACCAGGATTAGGCCTTTTAACCACTGCTGCACGCCGCCCCCCCCACCCCAAAAAAAAAGCAAATTAATGCTTTTAAGTTAACAATTATCTTGGTTATCCAGTCTGTCTACTTTAAAATACTCAGACAGGCACTTGAAAAACACTCAAAACCATGTACCCTCATGCTCACTCACTCCAGTCCCACGGCTTACCTACCATGCATGCACACACAGTCTCAGCCACACGGGAACATCCCTGTTCACATGGAACAGGTCACAGCTCACACAGACCCCAGCAGTGTCACCTGTGGGCGATCCTGATGAACCGCACACGCACTCACCCACACACTCGGCTCCCTTCCCTGGTGTCTTCCCCCCCCCCCCCCCCCCCGAGAAAAGCGACAGAGATGCCGTGATCCCAGAGGTACAGTAACTGGATGTTTGTACTGTGGAGACCTGCTAGAGCTCCGTGGAAAAGGATGTGGCGGTAAAGGCACGCTCTGTGGAACTGGTGAGACCGAGGAAAGGTATTTGGGAGCCAGGATTCGCTCTGTGAGCAAGGCTGCCTTGCCTGGTCAATGCTTGTCCCTCTGCAGCACTGGCCTGCAGATGCGGGGCTAGCGACATCCCTCTAACTCACCAAAGCTGCTGCTGGGAAATCCTGGAAGATTAGGTTGATAAATTTCCTGAACAGCAGGGCCAAAGGCAGCTGGAATGACAAGGCTTTGATGCTCTGCTCGGCCAGACTCAGGGATCAGTGGGAAGGAAGACGCAAAGCGAACCAGAGCCCAGCTGGAGCAAGTGTGGCCCAGTGTGCGTAAGCAGTGAGCAAACTGTGTGGAAGTTCCTTGAGGGCAGGGCCTCCTTTTCATTGCATCCCCTCGTCCCCGCTCCCCCCAGGAAAGAGGGAGCCTGAGAGTGCCTTGGAGGGTTTCTGAGTCCTCCTGCTCCTGAATTATGGGCTGATCTCCTTGGCTTGATGGCATCTCTCTTTTAGGAGTCTCCATCTGCCCCAGGAGCCCCCTGACAGCACTACTTACTCTTCCCCCCTAAACCCCCCTCAGTCTTACTCGGTCTCTACAGACACTGGTTCCAACTTGAAAGAGGCCCTTATCTTGTCTCTAGATTACCGCATGAAATCTGTTCCTTCCTTCAGACTAAACTCCCCAGCTAATTCCATGTTATGAGGAAGTCAGCACGCACTACAAAAGCCAGCTTTGTTTATGAAAACACAGCAAATCCTCGGTGGGAGAGGGGCTGCTCGCGGCTGGGGTGGCAGTGGGAGTGGGAGTCTGGGACCAGGAGGGGAGCAGAAGCGGTGTGGGGTCGGAAGGGATGGGGGTGGGGTCTGGTGTTTGACAGCTGAGGGTCTCTTGAGTGTTGGTTCTGCTACAGGACGCACTGGAGGAGGAAGCACTGATACAGCACCTTCCTTTCAGCACAGGGGAGCCCGTCCAGTACAAAGAGCAGCTTAAGAACCCAGCGCCCAGGCTCCCGGACACAGCGACCGGACGACTGACCGGAGATCAGGCTTCCCCAGCTCCCAAGTTCAACTTTCCCTTCTGGCCCGGCCACCTCCACTCCCCAGCCGGCCTCGGAGTCCTTGGATAGCAGGCAGAAGAGTCCTGTCCTCCAGGGAAAGCCTCCAGGAGGCGTTCTCTTTCTGCACATAAACCTCTTCCTGGGTGAGGCGCGACGGGAGCGATGCAGCGAGGTCAAGGGGGAGGGGAGGCTGTCCCCAGGAGAACTGCCCTCCACCAGCCCGGTTTCTGGTTTCTGGTTTCTGCCAGCCCGGCCTGGGGACTGGCCAAGCAGTGAGCCTGGGGTCCCGGGTGGGGGCGGGAGGGCCTCCCTGTCGCTCTCCTTAATTCCTAGAGGGATCTGTCAGAGCTCCCCAGCCTGGAATTTTACTTTGTTATTTTAACGCAATTCTGACCTGGATTTAAATGGAACTGGAAACCCGAGGCCTTAATAAATAAATATTATGATAAGAAATGAAAGCCATGCAAGATGCGAGGTTTCCCCTCCGAGAGGCAGCAACTCCACATTCTTGCCCAGTATCAGTCACAGACTTCTCTTCCCCAGCCCCTACCATCCAGCGAGAGAGGAGCTGCCTTTTCCATAAAGGATCCTGCTTTGCTTTAACGTTTTCCTGCTGATAAGACAGCTGCTTCAAAAGTCCTGTCTCGCTTTGCAGGAGGACCGGGGCGAGGGGAAGAAGCCCATGGCGTGGCTGGAAAGTTTGCCTTCTCATCCCTCCAGGCACTGAGAGGAGACTCGATCTCAGACGTCTGGAGGGCAGAGATTTCCAAGATGCTGGGGTGACAGTGAAATAGGCAGAATTCTGAGGTGCGTGATCGCTGCCCAGGACTCCCCAAACTTCTCACTCCCCCGCGCCACCCCTGGCTCTTCTAGCCCTTCGCCTGGGGCGCAGCGCCCAGGGGTCAGGTCCCCACTGGGAGGGAGGGGGTGCGCCGAGCGGGTCCTGACAGCAGCACGCTGCCCAGCACCTGCCCAGCCCTGGGGAAATCGCGCCCCCGCCCTCGGGCCCCCAGCCCGGCGCCCCCCTTGCTTACCTTGCACGGCTCTGCTGTGCTGGGCGGCGCGGGCGTGGAGCAGCAGGACGAGCAGGCAGAGCCCGGGCAGGCGCCGCGAGCCCATGCTGGCGCTCCCGGGCCGGCGGCCGGGGCCGGGGCGCAGCTCCGAGGGCGGAAGCGGGCGGCCCCCGCGCTCCGGAGGGGGAGGGGAGGGCGCCCCTCCGGGGCCCCGGCCGGGGGCTGCGGGTGCGGGGCGCCGGGCGGCACCCGGGCTGGAGGCTCCGGACCCTGCCGGCTTCTCCCGACCCGACGCCGGGAGGAGCGAAGCGGGGAGCGCGGCGAGGCTGGGGGCGCCCGAGCCGCGGGCGGAGGGAGCCCCCGCCCTCCCAGCGGTCGTGCTGGCGGCGGCGGCGGCGGGGCTGCTCCGTCTAATCCCACCCAGTTCCCAGCTTCGCCCGAGAGAGCTGCAGCCCGAGAGCGCGGAGCCCGGCGAGGGACCTGAGAAAGGGGAGGGGAAACGAGCTTCAGAAACACGCCCTTTCTGCCTCTTTCTTCCTCTCTCGCTCTTTCCCCGGCTCCCCGGCTCCGGCTCTTTTTCTTCGCCTTTCTCCTCCTCCTCCTCTTTCTCCTCCTCTCCTCGCTCCTTTTCGTCTTCTCCCTCCTCCCCCTCCTCCTCCACCACCACCTCCTTTTTCGTGCCCTTTTTTTCTTTCAAATGGGGCCTCGGCGGCGGCCGCTCCCCCCGCGCGGGCGGCCCCCTCCCCAGCTGCCGGGCCGCAGCCTGCAGGAATTTACAATCCGGGCTGGGGGAGCGGGCCCGGTCGCCATGGAGACGGCTTCCCCGGGAGCAGGGAGGTCAGGCGCAGACCGCGCACAATCAATGGATCAATGCAAACCCCGCTCGGCTCCAGACCAAACAGCACCCGGCTCCGGGCCGTCCCCTCTCCCCGCGGGGAGAGTGGGGGCCAGGGTGCGCCCCCGCGCTCGCACGCGATGAGGGCCGCCGCCGCAGGTTTGCACGCACACCTCCGCGAGGAGACAAAGAGCCAGGGGTGCCGGCGAGACCGGGGCGGGCAGGATCGCACGGGCGCCCAGGCGTGTCCGCCGACACAGGGGACACGGCCACAGAGGACCTTGAAAAAACGGAACAGCTCGAAAACGGGCCGATGTACGCCCTCCCAACTCCGCCCCACGCCTCATCCCCGGAACTCAGTTCCCAGTTGTGGTGCTGAATCCACTTTAATTGAGGATTTAATTGAAGAAGAAAGCAGCCTTCCCCCAGCTAGACCTGCCAGCTCCAGGGCCAACTCCTCTGCAGTGAAGGCCTTGAAGGTAGCCCACTGAGCCACCCGACCCGAATAGCCCTGGGCTCACATGTAAAACATCCTAATGTGCTCAGCGCAGGGGCAGAAGCCATCCTACAGAGATCTGCCTAATGTGTGCAAACGCAAACAGAGACTGTCCAGCGCTGCTCCAGACTACCCTGGAGGCTTCAGGACTGGTCCCGATTTGACTTTGGGTGTAGGCACGCGGTGCAATACACAGATCTTGTAGCACTGAGACCTACATGTTCAGGTTGACCAATGTCACCCCAATCAGTTAAAAAAAGAAGAGATGTGGTCCTGACCAGCCCCTGAATCCTTTACCCCTCCCACGACCGGGGCAGCTGCAGAAAGATAAATGAGATTTTAAAAAACGGGGCAAAGTATGTGTTCCTGAGCCGCGGCCACCGCCCCTGACACGCTCAGGGCGCCCCAGCCCCTCGCCTTCCACTAATGAGCGAGGGGAGGGCCTTCTGGGCGATGGCTTCAGTCTGACGGAGACGAGCCGTCAGAAAACTATGTTCCGGAGCCAACTGGGCCCCATTTAGCCCCCAGAGCCCTCGGGGCGGCCGGAAGGGACAATAACAGATCTCCCTGAACATAACTCAGTCCCCGGACCTTTGACATTGGCAGCCCACATCTGCTGGGTGACAGGCGGCTTTGTCAGAGGTCTCCTTTCTTCCCCAGGGACGGAGTGGGCCGGGGAGGAGGGGAACGGGCTCCAGCATCGGGGCTTCCTGTCCCCGCTCAGTCCTGAAGATTGCCTTTGGGCGGGTCCCACCTCACTGGGCCGCAGTGTCCTCACAGAAAACAGGACGCATGAGCTCAGTGGCGGCCGGGGCAGGAGGCCTGGGGACCGCCCTACCTGGGGAGAAAGGCGACGGCTGGGCTGGGAGCACACGGATCATGGGAACGTGCGGAGGCCACAGCAACGTTGGGTCAGATGACCTCCGAGGTCCCTTCCAGCCCTGACGCTCTAGGACTTCCCGCCTTCATTCCATCGGCAAACCCCTCCCCTCTCAGCAGCTTCGCCTGCTGCCACCAATTATGTGTAGGGCTGGAGGGCAAGTGCGAACTTGCCATCCTCTCTGCCCAAACAAGAGAGTGGTTTTTAAGAGAAAAAAAGAAAGAATTGTGGGTTGCCAGACGATGCCTGATCTATCGGGGGGCGGGGGAGACAGAGGAGCGCCCAGGGCTGCCCTCGGTCTGGACACCGGCGAGCTTCTCTGGGTCCCGAGGAGGAGGGCGCCAGCCGCCCTGGGAGGCAGGTGATGGCACAGAGCACTCTGCGGGGAGATCAGTAAGTTATCTCAGGGTGGCGTGCTGGTCCTCTGAATGTGGACATTGTCCTGGCTGGGGGAGGGGCCTGGGTGGGCCATCCCACCTCAGTCCCTGTGTCTCCAAAAGGCTTCTTCTCCTTCCCCCTCCCCTTTTTTGCCAGCTTTTCCTGTTTCCTCTGCTCCTCTTGCACCAGGTGGGCTTCCTCCGCATCAGGGCAGAAAAGGCAGTTCCCGCCTGTTCCCGCCATCCAGTCCGGTTCCATCCAGCAGGGGCAGGCTCGTGTCACGGGGGCACAGCGAATCGGGTTGCTGGTCACATTGCCCTCTGCACTGTCCACTTCTGCAGGGACACCCCACTGGATGGCGCCTCAGGAAGGTGACAGGAAGGGACAATGAGGTGGCTCTTGCTAATGGCACTGCAGAGCAGCAGCCCAGCCAGCCCCTGGGTTCCTGGCCTTCCACCCACACTCCCTTTCGAGCTCACTTTCCTTCAGGGATGCTTCTGACAATCCCCCCACTCTCCGTCTTCCTGTAGCTGTCCAGGAGAAGACGGCCCGGAGCCCCTAGTTGACATGTCGCGGTTCCCACCCTGCTGCGGGACCCCTCTGCCTGGGCTCCACCTCCTCCAGGGCTGCCCCTCGCTGCCAGTCTCCTTCCATGAGCCTTTGCTTTCCTCCCTGCTCCTCAGCTTCCCTATCTGTGAAATGGGTCTAGTGGCCCTACCTCAACAGGCAGTCTAGTCCAGTGGTCAGCAAACTCATTAGTCAACAGAGCCAAACATCAACAGTACAACGAATGAAATTTCTGTTGAGAGCAGAAAACCGACTTCTGCGCATGGGCCACGAAGTTTCAATCGCACTGTACGTGCACACGTGGTATTTTGTGGAAGAGCCGCACTCAAGGGGCCAAAGAGCCGCATGTGGCTCGTGAGCCGCAGTTTGCAGACCACTGGTCTGGTCTAATGAAGAACATGTGTGCATTGGAACTAGACTCTCCAAGATCAATGCCAGGCCCTACCATTTCCCAGCCATCTATCTATTTTATTTATTTCAGCTTAAACAACAGATGCGTCTTTCTCTCAGTTCTGGAGGCTGAGAATTCCAAGATCAAGGTGCGGGCACATGGACAGCGGTCTTCCCACTTGTCTCCCATGGCCCGCTGCTCCTGAGTCTGGGCTCAGGGCTGACTAGCGCTTCTGACTTGCTGTGACTGGGTCACCCCTCTCTCTGTGCCTCAGTTTCCTCTCCTCCCCTCTTCTCCCTCTGTTCTTTGCTTGTTTGTTCCCTTTTGCCTCTCTGCTCCTCCTGGTCATTCTGCGATCGCTTTCCCAGAGCGCCCCAGGCCCATCTGTATTTGGAGCGAAGGTCAGGGGGGGCTGCTCCCGCCCAGGGGCTGAGGGAGGGACCTGCACTGGCACGGAGACGGATTCTCCTCCTTTCCAGGGGGGCTTTCCCAACTGGGTGCAGCACAGGCGGACCGCCTCCGCCCCCCTGCGGGGCTCGGGGCCCTGCCCCCCCAGGCGTGCTCCAGTCTTCCCTGTCCTCAGTGAGTTATTCTGGGCTCAGCTTCCCCATCTGGAAAGTGGGTGTGGTCATCAACCTGGAGGTGAAGCACGTCATGGCCCACTGCCCGGCTCTGGGGGGACGCACACCAGTTCCAGTCTCCGCTCGGCGCCGGCACCGCCGTGTGACTCAGTGAGTTATCAGTCTCCGAGCTTCTGTTGTCTCTTCCAGCATGAATGAAACGCCCACCTCATGGGCCGTGCTGCTGATTAAGTGAGACAATGATGCACTCGGGAGGCGCTCGATGGGCGGCGGCCATTGTTGTCAGTTCCACCATTTCCCGGAAGGAACAAAGGCCGCGTGTTTGATGGCGAAGGTGCAGCTTATCCCAGGCTCAGCTTGGACGCCACGGGGTGTGAGCGCAGCGGCTGCTCGGCCTGATTTTCACCACCCCCATCGGTTCCTGTCTGTCACACATTCCTACCGAGAAGGCTCCAAAAATGCCATGCATTCCAGCACGCCGCCTCGTCTGCGGCGCCCAGGCTGGAGACTTAGCGGGAAGCTCACCTGCCGGGAAAGTAGCCCCGGACCCCGCTCTCCCCGCCGCCTGACGGCACAGGCGCTCAGAGACACCCGCTCGAGCTCACGGCTGCTGTCACTGCGCACTTTCTGTGTGCCAGGCGCCGTGCCAGGCCCTCCGCCACAATCTACTCAGCAAGATGGTTATTCCCATTGCGCTCGTGGGAAAACTGAGGTTCAGGTCATTCAGCCTGCCCAGGTGACCAACCAAGAGACACAACAGGACTTGGGCCCAAGCCTGCCCCTGAAGCTTATGTATCTCCTTTCTCTATCCTGCCTCCTCCGAATCCAGAGACCCAACACATTCGTGTCACTGTCAGGGGTAATCATGCGGGGCAGGCTGGCCCCTTCCCGCACTAGAGGCAGGAGAGGGCCCTTGCTTTGGGACCCTCAGCCGTGGGGCTCCAGAAGACTTGATGACAGGTCACACCATCTGCCTGAGGTCACACAGCATACCTGAGAGACAGAGCCAGGAGCAGAATCCACGTCTCCCATGATGCCTGACTCCCGGTCAGTGCTCCTTAGCCTGTCCCCCCAGAGCTGGGAGTCCCCCTTCTTTCAACTCTCGCTTTTCCTTTTCCTGATGATTTGCTGAGTCACGAATCCTTCCATCAAGTGGGATATGTTTCTTATCTCAGACCCTGCCCCAATACACACTGTCCTGGGTCCTCAGGATGTACAAAAGTAATCATAATAATAAATCATAATCATAATAGAAAACGTGAACCCTGCTCAAAGAATGGATGGTTCCAGACCCTCCGCATCCCCAGGCGAGTCCCCCGGTGCCGAGTCTCGCCGGGAAGACAGAGCTGTGCAGGCGGAGCAGGCTCTCCGATGCGGCATCAAGCAGTCCAGACAGAGGTGCTGCGGAGAGAAAGTCGGGGAAACGGATGTGACCATCCGGGAGGCCCGTGGATGGGGAGGGATTGAGGAGGATCTTGAGGACACTGACACAGAAAAACAGATGGACAAGATGGATATCCAAAGGAGAATCAGTGATGGCCCGAAGGAGGGAGAATTTAAGACAGAAGTCAGAAAGCAGCGAAGAAATGGAAGGAAGGAGGGCGGGGCGATGCTGAGTCACAGACAGGTTGACCTGGTGGGTCCGTGCTCCCCGCCGGCCAGAATGGCGTAGGGCCCTTTGGCCCTAGAGGCAGAGGCTTGGAAGCCACACTCAGAGCCTGCACAACCCGGATTCGGGAGTAACTTGCTCCACGGCCCTTAGTCTTGCGTTCACAGAGGGGTCCATGGGCAGGAGTTAGGGTGCGGCAGCTGGTCCAAGCTGCCCACCCTGTTCCAGCTTCTCTCCTGGCCACCTGGGTGGCCTCCTGGGCCCCTCACCCCCGTGTGCTCCCAGCTCTTCCTCCCTGCCCACCCCACACCTGAGCCCCTTTGCCACCTGCTTCCTCCCCACCTGCTCCCTGGCTGCTTCCATGAAGGAAAAAAATCTCCAACCTGCCAACTGGCATCAACACCTCCGTGTGGTTCCAGACCCCTGCACACGCCCTGGCCCGGGCCTGCACCCTCCCCTTTCGCACAGCTGTTCGGCTAAACTCCGGGTGCCCCTCTGCCAACCTCAGCCAGAAGCCAGAAACGATCTGGCGTAGACGGCCTGTCCCTCAGCCCTTTTCCCTTCACTGCCCCGAGGGGACCCTTCCTTTTGGTCAAGGCCAATCTGACAGACAAGTGCAAAGATCCCTCCCCTCTTGACCCTGCAGGGAGCTGGCGCTGTCAGTCACCCCCTCCTAACCCTTCTCCTCCTATGGACACAGTGTAACCTGCAGCACCCACAGCTGCCGCGAAACCCCAGACCCTGCTGCCTCTTGTCTTTCCGGCTCTGTCTCCATGTCACTGCCTCCCTCACCCCTCGCCCGAGGGCAGCCTGGCCCAGGCCCCCTGACTCCCTCAGCCACCTCCACACCTCCACATCCGGCTGCTGCCGGTCCTTATCTAGCTGGCCTCTCTGGACATCTCCCTTTCCCTGCCGGGAGCCCTTCCTTTCCCCGAATCTCCTGCTCCGTTCTCCCTCCACTGGCCTTTTCAGTGCTTCTAGCTCCGCTCTTCCAACTTCACTCACTGCCTTTCCTGCCTGGGGACTCACCCAGAGACAGCAAGGGGGATGGCAAGAGTATTGGCTTCGTGGCCAGAAAGTTTTAAGTTTGAATCCCAGCCCCGTCAGCAGATGAGTTTCCTCGCCCACAGAGCAGGGAGGATGGAACTCCGACCTGCAGGGTGTCGAGGGTCACTGCCGACAGTCGTGTGGACTGGACACGCCGTGGGGCGGGGCTCCAGCCGCTGCGCCTCCCGGAGCTGCAGTCCTAGCCCCCCCTTTCCTCGCTCCAAGTGGGTGGGTCCGATCTGCAGCTCGCTAGCTCCAGCTTCCTCCTCTTTTCTGTTTAGTCCTATAATCTCCTACTTCTTCCAAGAGAGCTGAACTGACCCAACCACACTCTGTTCCTCTCCGCACTGCCTCCTGACCCGTCTCCCCTGTGGGCTCCGTCTCGGGTCAATGGCTCCATAACCGCAGCTGGGTTTCTGCAAGGACTCTTTCCTCCTCCCCATCGAACAGGCCACCGATCCTGAGGAGAAAACTTCTGAAACTTCCCTCAACTCCACCTGTCCTCACTGTTTCTCCTGAACCATTGCCCGACAGGATTAAGTCCCAACTCTTAAAAAAAAAAAAAAGGTTTTTTTAAAATTGATTTTACTAGAGACCTACTGCATGAAATTTGTGCACGGACCCCAGGGGGTTGGGGGGTCCCTCAGCCCAGCCTGTACCCTCTCCAATCTGGGACCCCTAGAGGAATGTCCGTCTGCCCGACTAAACGGCCTCAGCCCAGCCTGTACCCTCCCACAATCCAAGACTGCTGGCTCCCAACTGCTCACCTGCCTGCCTTCCTGATTGCCCTAACCACTTCTGCCTGTCAGCCTGATCACCCCTAACCATGCCATGCCAGCCTGATTGATGTCTAACTGCTCCCTTGCTAGCCTGTTTGCCCCCAACTTCCCTTCTCTGCCGGCCTGGTTACCCCTAACTGCCCTCCCCTACAGGTTTGATCCCCTCCAACTGCCCTCCCTTGTAAGCCTGGTCTCTCTCAACTACCCTCCCTTGTAGGCCTGGTGCCTCCCAACTGCCCTCCCCTGCTGGCCATCTTGTGGTGGCCATCTTTGACCACATGGGGGCAGCTATTGTGTGTTGGAGTGATGGTCAATCTGCATATTACTTTTTTATTAGATAGGATAGAGACAGGGATAGAGAGATAGAAACATCAATGATGAGAGAATCATTGATTGGCTGCCGACTGTTATGCCCCCCCAACCCCACTGGGGATTGAGCCCAAACCCAAGCATGTGCCCTGACCAGGAATCAAACTGGTGACCGCTTGGTGCATGGGACGACACTCAACCACCTGAGCCACAGCAGATGGCCACTCTCCAGCTCTTTGGCATGGCACAGGAGGCCCTCTGTGCCAGTCCCGAGCCCTTCTCTTCAATGCCATTTCATGTTTCTCCTCTGATCTCGCCACCACACACCCATGCCACCCCATGCCTGGCACGTACCATGTTCTTGCCAGCTGGAAGCCCGTTGCTACCCTCCAGGCTCCAGCTTAAATGAACGTGTTTAGGAAGTCTCCTTACTGCCCAGAGGCTTGGACGCAGTGGGTTTTGAAATCCAGCCCTGGCCATGCTGCTCTGTGATGGTCTGCCAAGCCTTTGAAGGCAAGACCCATGCTGACGCCACTCTGTCACCAGTGCCACTCTGCCTGGCACTGAGCTGTGCTCAATGAAACGGCGAGGAAATGGTGAGCTCATGGGAATCCCCAGGAGAGGAGAGCACCCATCCCTGACCTGTCTCCCCGCCCCTCCAGCCTGGAGAGCGGCAGCCGGCCTGGAGGGGGGTAAATGGAGGAGCCGTATAGAGCTGCTCAGCTAAAGAGAAACCAGTGTCAGTGGGTCTTGGAGGAGACCCTGGCCAGAGACTCGCAGGTTCTGGGAGATAAAGAAGCAGAGCTGTAAATTTCCCAACGAGAACTCAGGATCCTGAGCGCTGGGCAGTGGCAGCCTGGATGGAGCAGCCGGAGGTGGGAGGCTGGTGCGAGAAGCAGGGCCGGGCCTGGGCCCACGGCAGCTAGTCCCCTCTGAACCAGGAAGAAACAGACTGAGGAGGGAGAGCCTCGTTGTCGCTACCCCTTCATCGGAGATCTTTCTACAGATGCTCGAAATCCCACAATTAGAGACCACTCCTCTGAGTTAAACTGTGTTCCTTGGGTCCCAAGCACACAGTGTCCCTGTGAGAGAGGGCGACAGGATCAAACCTCTGCCAGTTAGCACTTTAGTTACTAAGTAAAACCTTCACCAAGGTGTGGCCAGGGGAGGGACACCCATCGTGAACTTCCTAACTCAGAGGAGCACCGACCCAACTCCACTTGCTCCCCCTGCCCTGCTTCTTCCTGGCTCTCTCAACCCCATCCTCACAGGGCTCCTCCCCCGAGGAAAAGATGGAGAGACGGAGGCGGACCTCTGCATCTGACAGAGTGATTCCAATGTGTATCTTGGAATAAAAAGGGATGGGCGAGGCTATCGGGGCAAGTTCAAGGTCCTCACAAGCCAATTCATAGGGTGAGGTGCTGTAAAACCAAGCTCAGTATTCTAGGCTATGATGATTCCCTAGAAGGGCTCCCATAGGACTGAGAATCCTTTTAGAAGAAGCTGGAAACCTGCAGCAAGAACAGGGCCAGAGGCTTGCCAGCTTCGTGCTCACGCTGAGTGTGAATACACAGGTTTGCCTCCCTCGTTTGGCAAGCGGCTTTGCGTTTGCCGTGTCCCCGCTCCTCTGTCCTACACGGAGAGCTGTGAGGCAGCGTGCCCAGGGGCGTCGCAGCCAGGCTGGATCCTTGGTTGGTGTCAGTCTACAGGAGGCTGCCCTGCACTGGAGGGGAACCAGCCTCTGCCCTGCCTCAGGGCCGGTCCTTCCCCAGATCAGCCCAAGGGCTACTGAGGAGAGAGAGGAACTCATTCTAGCCCTCAGGTGCCCACACCGGCCCCTCTGCGCCCTGGTCCAGTCCTGCTGGGATTGAGAAATTCAGTTGCTCTGCTCTGGCGGCCTCACGCTGTAATGTCACTCTTCACCAGTAGGTGCCGCTGTCCAACATACCATCCTCCAGCCGGTGGCGAGGTCCCCAGGCCCACCTCGGGGAGCCTATTCAAGGACCCCGTGCCTCAAACAAATTTGCAAACAAAATCATTATAAGAAAGGCACACCGCATTGGCGATGTAAAGCTGTGGAATTAATTGTAGTGGGATTCTTTGTAACCGTAGATTCCATTCATAATGAGTTTGACATTTCTCGTGTACGTACTCTATGCCAGGAGCTTAGAGGATGCGGGAATCCAAAGACAACATGGTTTCTCCTCTCAAGTTCATAATTAGGTAGGAAAGAGGAATTTGCCTCTAAATAATTAGAATGTAAGAAGAGCATGGTACATGCCCAAATACAGAGGTGCCAACATAGAATTCTAATGAGGGCATAGAGGAGACAGATGAATTCCAGCTGCAAGCTTGAGGGCGACACAGGGGAGGCGAGGGTTTAAAAAGACGACCTCAAAGAATCATAGACTTCTCATCCGAGGAGCTGGGTGAAGAGGCTGAGTCTTTGCAGGCGATGGAAAGGAGGTGAGCGAGGACCAGGAGGGGGTGTCTCCGGGGAATCGATAAGTATCCAGGGGTGGGAGGCAGATCCAAGGAGCTGGGCCAGAGGAGGAAGGGGCTGGCGCAGCACCGCCTGTGGCCCTGCAGCAAGGCCAGCTCCATCACCGACTGGCGTGACTCCCCGGGCGGTGTGCTCGCAGGACTTGTTCCGTGTTCAGGGGACCGACTCCATCCTGGGTGCAGGGAGAGCGCAGAGGGGAGGAGGGGGGAAGGGGACACAAACAGGAGTGAAGGGAGGGAGACATGGCTGGAGGGAAAAGAGAGATGGAAAGGGGGGCGAGGGAGAACGAGGGGAGCAGCAGGGGCAGGGGCGAGGCCGACCCGCATGGGAGGGGAGCCGTCCCCGGCTCTTCCCGGCAGGGCCCCTGGCTCGGGCCCCGGACCGCAGAGGACAATGCAAGGCGGGCTTGCTTGGTGATGTGTGTCCTGCGTGTCCTGTTTTTTGTTTTCCATTTTTCTGGCCGTGGACACGTCTGTGACAGAGCAGCGGGAGGAGGTCAGGGGCGCGGCTGGCATTGACAATGGTCCCGGGCCAGCCGAGCTGGTGGGACCCTTTAGGGAGGGCCTGTGGGCATGGGAGCTGGACTTTTGATGTCCCTGGGAGGGGCCGCTCTGTGGGCGCCCAGGACCAGGTGGCCTGCCCCAGCCCAGAGATGGTTGGCCCCGAGTGCTTTGTCCCTGCCTTACACACACACACACACACACCCCTCTCCGAGCAGGAGAGAGTCAGTACTGAGGTCTGGGCTCCTTGCCTGTGTAGCCAGGAGTCGTGCTGGTCTGGGGAGCCCATGAGGGAGGCAGGAGCAGCCACTTCCAGTTGGTGCTGGGGCCTCAGGGGGATCCCCGCGCCAGCCTGCTCCCGCCCTGGCGATGAGTCTGGCTCTCCTGTCCCACAGCCCTTGGAAGCCGACCGAACGAGCTCCATTAAAGTTAATGAAACGCAGTGAGTGCTCCGTTTGCTCAGTTACAGCTCTTTACGAGGTTGCTCCCTCTTGTAGGAGAGATTCATTTGAGCTGCCAGGCTTGGCCTTTGTCCCTCTAATTTTTATGAGCCCATTAACAAGATCAGAAGCTGCGTGCTGACCGGGAAGATCTGGTGCTGGGGCCCCAACAAGCCCCATTGGGTCAAGTCTCAGGAGGCCTTTTGAGTCCGAATTAACCTAAAAACAGCAGGACTTGGGAAGGCTCCAGCGTTAGAGGCTCTCCCATCCCCTTCCCAGTGAGTCTCCGCCCAACGATGGAGGGACTCCCCTGGTAAGGATCTGCTTCCTTTGGCTTAAGGGCTTTACTCCCCATTAAAGTGGAAATACGCTCAAACTTGTTAGTCATTTACATGTTGGTGTGAATTAGTTCATAAGGTCATAGACAGGCTCCAAGAAGACCCACACTGTAGACAAACTATTGTCTCCAATGTTCATTTTTTTCCGTTTCTTCAAAGTTTTCATGACACTCCCCTTTACTCCCCCTCCCCCCCCCCCCCCGAAAAACAAGTTTTAAAAAACCTCTCTAGCCCAGCCGGTGTGGCTCAGTGGTTGAACCTTGACCTTTGAACCAGGAGGTCACAGTTCAATTCCAGGTCAGGGCACATGGCAGGGTTGAGTTCAGGCTCAATCTCCAGTGGGAGTGAGGAGGGTGGGGAAGATTCTCTCTCATCATTGATGTTTCTAGCTCTATTTCCCCCTCCCTCCCTCTCTTTGTTTTGTATGAAAACAAAACACCTCTCTGGGCATGAAGACAAACTCGCCTCGCTGCATCACCTGCTCCCCCCCACACACAGGAGGTGGAGTGCTCCCCCACGGAGAAGCTCCTCCACGGACCTCCCATTGTCACACAGCTCAGTCAGCGTCTCCTAAATCTTCACACCAGCCTCAGGCTGGTGCAGGGGCACAGGCCGGACTCGGGGAGGGCTGTAATGATAGGTTGGCCTGCCGGTGTAAATACTCATAAACCTGCTGTAAGCCGGGCAGCACAGCCTTCGGTGCCAAAGCCCCGCAGCCCGGCACAGGCCCGGGTTCAGGGGGTCAGTGAGCAGCGGGTGCTGAGCTGGCAGCGGGCAGGACAGGGCCAGGTGGGACATGCGGGGGGAGAGCACGGTCTGAGGTCCCTGTGGGCGCCGGCGGGGACGCCAGCAGCCGCCCAAACGCCGGGGCCTCCTTGGGCCTGAGCGTCTCCTCTTCACAGGGCAGCCAGGGCCGCCTGACCGCACAGCTTCCCAGCCGGCCCGTTTGTTGTGGGGTTGCCATTTGACTTGGGGGAGGATCAAAATGACATGTCCCCACCCCCACGCCATTGAGAATCTCTGTCCTAAGGAATGAACCCTGCAGTGTCTTCCCATTGCTCTGAGCAGGAAGTCTGCATGGCGCTGCCCTCAGGGCCTGTGCGGGTGAGCCGTGCCCTCCTCGCCAGCCCCCCGCACGCCCCTCAGCCCTTCCTGCGCTCACCCTTCAGCCAATGCACCTTCCTGATGTACCCAACCCAGCCACGCTTTCTCTTGGACCGAGTGGAAAATGGAGAGACATCAGCAGAGTTGGGATATGCTTTGGAGGCCTTTTTATACACATTTATGACAACGCACAAACACTTGGCTTACTGTATTACTTGCTTTTATTTTTTCTGCCGTCCCCACTGGAATGTGAGCGTGGGATCTTAAGGAAGAGCGGGGACCTTGTCTGGCCTGTTCACCATTGCCCCCGTCGCCTCCCATAGGGCCTGCCACACCTGCGGGATGAGTGAATGAGGTGGCGGGGTTCCGGGAGGGGGCTCTTCCGGAGAAGAGCTGAGGGGAGGATTCCTGGGCACCGTGAGGCAGGAAGCTTGGGAGGGAAGAGCGGGGGGTAGGAAGGGCAAACCGTGTGCGGAACAGGCTCAGGGAAGGCAGAGCAGAGGCCCCGAAGCGCAGTGGAGAAATGTATTGCTGTTGTCCGAAGAGACACAGGCCCGGACAGTCCTCACGGGCAGGACAGGCCTGGAGTGAGCACGAGGCTGCATCCGCACAAAGTACTGGAATCCCTTAATGAGGGAGTGAGGAGCCAGCCAGCCGGGGGGAGCCTGGTGGAACGGGGGCCACCCCAGGGAGCTTGGGACTTCGAGCCTGAAGCCTGGACTTGGCCGAGCGGCTGAAAAGTAATGGTCATTCCTCTCCCTGTGTCTGATGTTGGCGACTGACCGTTTTGATCCCCACGCCCCCTGGAACCGGCTCTGTGGCTGTAAGGGGAGTCAGGAGACCCACTAGGCCAGTGAGCCTAGGCCAGCGCTGAGGGCCTGGGACCCAACCCAGAGGCCTGGGCCGGCCCAGCGTCCCTCCCCGTCTCGATGTGTGGCCTTGCTCAAGGCGTTGGACTGCAGCGGACCTCCCTGTCCTTACAGTTAACAATACCTGCCCCACTCGGAGGAGAAATGAGGTCATGTTTGGGCAGCATTGTGAGCTCACTGGAGACAATGAGTGTATTCTTCCCAACAGCAACAATAATAATCATTACTGCAAACCTAACCAGCAAATAGATCTCCTCAAAGCTGGAGCTGGGCTCCTTGGTAGGATAGCAATTAGAGTTAAAAGGAAATCTCCAGATGGGGGAATTTTCTGGCCCCATTTTGATCTTTGGGGCTTGCAGAGTTGATAATGTGGTGGCAGGGAGAGGCCTGAAGCAATTATTCATCTCAATTCCATTCAATTGCGTGTATTGTATCTCTTGTCCTGAGTCATCCCCAGTGGGTTTTGCAACTTCTCACCCTCCTTCAGTTGGAGAATAAAGGGGCACCTCACACTCCCCATCTGCACACCCACTCTCGTCCCACTGACGCGCGCACTAGTGATCTGGCTGTGAGAGATCCTGGATGTGGCCGCGCACGCGCCTGCAAAGCAGGTGGCCTGTACAGAGCAATTGACCTCCTTTCGCCCCTCCCGCTAAGGAGTGATATTCCCTACGTGAGCTGTGCACTCACAGCGTCCCGCAGTGGGGCCCACGGGTCCCCAGGTGATTCTGTCGCAGCCAGCCAGCACCTCGGAATCACCAGGTTTAGGGAAATATTAGTTAAGAATGCAACCACACAGAGCAAAACAGTGCTTATTCAAGGTATGGTTGCTGTGTGGGGCAGGCTGGCAGGGGACCCCCTCCCTTGCTCCCAATCCACAAAATGACAGAAACCCTCCCACTGGTATGATAGAGTGAGAAACAAGAGAGAGCCATCAGCATATATGAAGCGTTGGATTCCAGAAAGAAAAATAACAAATAGCATCAAAGCTATAGAAAAATCAAACTGGAGGAAACCACAGCTGGAAACATCTGAAGGAGCAACTGCTAGTTTCGGGGCTCCAAGCCTGAGACAGCTGATTCAGGACAACCGAGGAGGCCCCAGAGGTGTCACCTGCTGCCCCCTGACCTGTGCCCGGCACCTGGCAACAGCAGGTTCGCCCCAAGTTCTGGGGATAGAGTGGTGGATGCTCCATCCATGTGGGGAGAGAGAAACAGGGAGCCCTGGTCCAGGAGAGAAGCTGCCGGCAGGCCACTCACCTCCCTCCCACCCTCGGTAACCAACAGCAGGCTGCAGTGAACACAGAGCTGGCCAACAGGATTCGTAAACACAGAGATGAGCTGGACATCAAGAACCCCTGAAGGTTTAAGGGAAAAATAAAACCATGGTACAGAGATACTCTATGCCAGAGCTGTCAATAGAACTTTCTGTGATGATGGGAGGGTACTATACTTGAATTGAATTTTTTACTTTATTTTAATTAATTCGAATAGCAAACAGCTACTGTACTGGATAGCATAGCTCTAAACTTAACATATAGAAGAGCTAACACCCAAAGAAATAGAGATAATAAAATAAGCAACAACAAAAACCAGTTTAATTGAAGAATAATTATCTTCAAAAGATACAAAATAAAAAAATCAATTTAAAAGATCATTCATTGGCCGAAACCGGTTTGGCTCAGTGGATAGAGCATTGGTCTGCGGACCGAAAGGTCCCAGGTTCTATTCCAGTCAAGGGCATGTACTTTGGTTGCGAGCACATCCCCAGTAGGGGGTGTGCAAGAGGCAGCTGATTGATGTCTCTCTCTCATCGATGTTTCTAACTCTCTGTCCCTCTCTCTTCCTCTCTGTAAAAAAATCAATAAAATATATATTTTTTAAAAAATCAATCAGTGACCATAGAGATTTAAAACTTGATAACCAGAATTTGAAACTCAGTAGACAGTTTGAGATGGATTTAATGATCTGGTTATTAGAAAGAATGAGTTGAAAGAGACTCCTTAAACACCTGGAAAGAATAAAAAGATGGAAAGTCTGAGAACAAAAGTTAAGGGACATCTAATAGGAATTACCAAAAGAGAGAACTTCAGAGAACAGAGGGAAGAAAATAATCAGGGAACTAATAAAAGAAAATGTCCAATCATTGAAGAAAGAAATTCATTATTAGATTGAATGTTTCCAATAAACAGTTCACTAGAAACACTATATTGAAATTTTAGGACAACAAAGATGAAGAACAAAAAATAGCCTAGAAGCTTCCAGAGAGAAAAAGCAGGTCACCAATAAAATAATATTAAGTCGACATCAGATTGGATGCTAAAAGACAATGGAACACTATTTCCAAAGTTTCAAAGGGAAATGAAGTATTCGAGGAGGAGGGGGAATTAAGATTTTTTTTTTGTGCTACAAGGAGAAAGTCTGCCGCCCTCATATTCTTTGAAGAATTCCTAGGGGAGGTGCTTCAGTTACCAGAAAAAGTGAATTCAAGAGAGGAAGACGTGGGATGTTGAAACTGGTGAACAAAGAACCTAGTAAAACTTGTAGTGACGTCTAAATAATGATGGAGCCACGATGTAAACATTTTTAAAACAATAAGCGGGAGCCGTAATCCACTCTATGATCTCAACCTGGGAGGTGGCAAGTGGGCATGAGAGGGAAGTTAAAGTATGCTCAGGAGGAAAGCTTCCTGATTAGCTCTATGCATGGATAGAAAATCCCAAGTCAGAGAACACAGGATTCAATTTTTAAAAAATCCTAGGGGCCCGAAGCACAAAGATTTGTGCAAGAATAGGCCTTCCTTCCCCTGGCTGCCAGCACCGCCTTCCACCTCTCGCCTTGTCGCATCAATTTGCATATTCCTTCTGTGTAGGCTGTGGGCACCGCCATCTTTGTTGCGGAATTATGGTCAATTTGCATATTCTGTCTTTATTAGATAGGATGTTTTTATTGATTTCAAAGAGGGGAAGAGAGAGGGAGAGAGAGATAGAAACATTAAAGATGAAAGAATCATTGATTGGCTACCTCCTGCACATCCTTTACTGGGGATCAAGCCCACAACTGGGGCATGTGCCCTGACCAGGAACCCAACCCTGACCTCCTGGTCCCTAGTCCCTGGGTTGGTGCTCCACCGCTGAGCCACAGCAGCAGGACAATGATTCAGTTTAAGAGTCACCAATGACAGATGGGGAACTGGAGAATCAGCATCCAAATCTCTACAGTGAATTTTATTTTATTTTAAAAACATATTTTATTGATTTTTTTACAGAGAGGAAAAAAGGAGAGAGAGAAACATCGATGAGAGAAAAACATAAATCAGCTGCCTCCTGCATACCCCCTACTGGGGCTATGCCTGCAACCAAAGTATATACCCTTGATTGGAATTGAACCTGGGACCCTTGAGTGCGCAGGCCAATGCTCTAGTCTAGCCAAACCGGTTAGGGGATTGCAGTGAATGTTAAATGGGGCAAAGAAAACGTAATCAAAACACTTTCATCCTCTCACCATCGCCAAGCCAGGGCTGGGGAGGAACCCCCGTCGCTACTTGCTGCATGAGAAGTAAGTGGTCAAGAGTGGCCCATGCCGGACACAGCAAGGTGCTCCGGGCGCCTCGGCCATGTCCCCGGGGGGAATGGAGGCGGCGCTGGCCGGCGGCCGCACTGTGGCCGCAGTGGTCAGAGGGCAGGCGTGGAGCCCGCTGAGGGCTTGGCTCCCAGCCCTGCCGGCCCCTAGCAGCGTGCCTGGCCGTGAGCAGGTGCTGCTCCCTGTGAACCTCAGCTGGCGTCCGTAAAACTGTGGACGATGAAATCCGCCTCTCGGGGTGTGTGTGTGTGTGTGTGTGTGTGTGTGTGTGTGTGTGACCCAGGAAGATAAGGTGCAGAAACCTTCTAGGACCAAGGAGCTCTGACACATGGTCATTCTTTTTGTTGAGGACACCAGTGACTACCAGCCAGTTTCAAATGGTTCTGTGCCCGGGTACCCTTCACAGAGAAGACCCCTCTTCCCCCCCTTCCCGCAGTTCCTACAGCTCCCATCCACCCCTCCGGCCGCTGCGCACTCAGCTGTCCTCGGAAAGTCTTGTCCTCTGTGAACCCAGACACCTGCCCACACAGACCTCTCCCCCGGGGACCAGTGGAGGCGGAGGGCTGGTCCCTTGATTGACAGCAGCTCTGGGCTGAGTGGGCACGCCCGCCCTCCCTCCCAGCCACCAGCGTCCCCTCTGATGTCCCAGGGCCTGCCATTCCTGGACCAGAGAGGATCCCTCTGTGACGTTCTTACCCTCGGACAGTTCTCTTATTGTAGGCAGTTCCTGGGACAGCACCTGAGTCCGGTTCTCACCGTGAGTCACAGACTCCTGTGTCTTAACCTCCCAACGGGCAGCTGTCGCCTGGGCTGTGTGTCCCAAGAGGGCAGAGCTCGGAAAAGGATTTCAATGTTGTGAAGAGAAAGATGCAGGAAGCGTATTCTTAGAGTCAAAAGGTATTCTCCATCGGTTATCCTCTCGGTGTTATTGCTTCTGAAACAGGCCCGGGAGCAGTGAGCCTCTAATGGGAGGGTCTCAGACTAGAAGGTGAATTAAAAAACACATAAGGGGCCAGAGGCAGGCCCTTCCCCTCCAGAAGCTTGCCACCCAGGGGCCACCGGGGCGGCCAGGCCAGGCCGGCTCTGGCCACGGGGTCTGGGGGGGAGCAGGGCAGCTGGTGGGACTGAGTTGTTAATGCTGAGGCTCACAGCCCTGACATTCCAGACGAGGAAACCGAGGCCTGAGAGAGGAAGTGGCTCCCTCATCCACAGTGGGGGGCCCGAGAGGAAAGCAGGCAGGGCTAACGTAGCTCGGGTGGGGCTGGGAGGGGGTCAGAGGGAGATGGAATCAGAGCGGAGTGAGGGCACCACTCCCCCCTCAGGGCTTTCTCTGTGCCACCCCCCCCAGGCTGCCCCTCCCACATCGGGTGAGGGGAGGCCTCCCCCCCTTGGCCAGGGAAAGAATCGGAAACAGTGCCTCTGAATGAAGACATTCTGTCTTTCTCCTCAGAACAGTGGCCATTGACAGCTACCGAACTGGAGCAGAAATGACTAATCCCAGGTGCTGGGAGCCAGGAGGGTGGGGGGGGGGGGCCGGAGGTCTGGGAGAGCCTGTCCTGCCTCCCCGAGACCCCTGCGCCCCTGCTCCTGAGGCACTTCCGGGGCAGCTGGCTTTCCGTTTGGAACGCCACTGCTCCGGGCTCTGAGGGGCCGCCAGCCCGGGTGCCCCGGCACTCGCCACCGACGCCCCAAGGAGATGGGCCTCAGTTCCGGCCGCTGGGGAGTGGGCAGGGCCCAGTGGGGGCCCCGGAGGCCAGGGACTGACCCGCCCCTCACTGTGGGAACCCCGGGCAGAGACAATGAGCCCGTGGAGAGCGGGGATGACGCACTTTGGTGGCCACAAGCCGCTTCTGACGGTCCCCCACCGGGGAGCTGCGGAAACCTCGTCCCACCCAGCGCGGCCTTTGTCTGCACCACATGTTTGTCCTTTGGGGAGATTTTTGTGGGTTTTCCCGTCTTTCTCCGGCGCTCAGCGCCCCGAGGGGGACAGAGGCCATGTGGGGCGAGCGATGAGGTGAGAGGCATGTGCAGCATGAGGCGGGGCAGTCTGCCCAAAGCACACCCTCTGTGCCCCAGGCCCCCCCGGCCCAGGCCCCGGCCCCTTCTCTGCAGGGACCTGCGCCTCTCCCGGGCCTTCAGCTGCTTCCTCTCTCTTCCCTCAGCTTCCTCGCTCCTTCTCTGCTTCTCTTTCTATCCCTTCATGCCGCTTCCTCCACCCGCCCCACACCTCACCATTCCTGCCCTCTGTGCCCTCCGCTCCCTCTGCCGGTTTGACCCGTGCAGCTGCCATCACCCCTCCTTTTTCCTGGACCCCAGCCCTCTGCAGGGTCTCCAGTGCCAAAGCTCCGGAAGTGTGTGCCCTTGCCCCTGGGTGACTCCATGTACCCCTGCCCCGTGCCATCTCCCAGTGGCAGTCAGAGGCCCCGGCTTTTGTTCCTCCCCCCCCCCCCCCCCCCGCCCCCATGCCTTCTCCAAAGCAAATGCTCGATTAATGTTGGTTTGCTGGCCGTGAGCCAAATTAAAGCGTCTCGGTGATAGAAGAGACCTGGCTCATCCAGGAATTCAGAGGCCGAATCCCGGCAGCAGGGCGTCTGGCTCCACTCCCATCGCCTCCAGGGATGGAAATCTCACCGCTTCCGGGCAACCTGTTCCCTCTCCGGAGAGCTCTGACCACAAGAAAGTCCCTTCTCAGACCGAGCTAATCCCCCCACCTCCGCTTCTGCCCCGCTCCCAGCTGGGCCCTCCGGCCTCAGCCGTCCTGTGGATAGCTGAAGTCTTGTCTTCTCCTTTCTTTTCTCTTTTTTCAAAATTATTTTTATTTGCCGAAACCGGTTTGGCTCAGTGGTAGAGCGTCGGTCTGTGGACTGAAGGGTCCCAGGTTCGATTCCGGTCAGGGGCGTGTGCATTGATTGCGGGCACATCCCCGGTAGGGGGTGTGCAAGAGGCAGCTGGTCGATGTTTCTCATCGACGTTTCTAGATCTCTATCTCTCTCCCTTCCTCCTCTCTGTAAAATATCAATAAAATATATTTAAAAAATTATTTTTATTTTTTTGAAATAAAAATATTTATAAAAATATTCAGAGAGGAAGGAAGAGGAAAAGAGAGATAGAAACATCAATGATGAGAGAGAACCGTGTCTCCTGCACGCCCTACACTGGGGATCGAGCCTGCAACTCGGGCACGTGCCCTGGACCGAGAATCGAATCCAACCGTGACTTCCTGGTTATGGTGGACGCTCAACCCCTGAGTCATGCCAATGGGGCTGAAGTCTTCTCTTTTCCTGGGGAAACACCCTTTGTCCTAACGACCGGTGCCCCAAGGCCCGGATGGCCACAGCCTTCACCCCACCCCCACCCCCACCCACACCGAGCCTCTCCCCGACCCCTGCTGACGCGTGGTCCTGACACCATTTCCCTCTTTCTGGGTCAAAATGGCTGTGTGACCTTCCAGGAGGGGCTTGCCTCCGGTGATTTGGGGGATGTCCTGGAGGAGGGCCCACTCTCCCCTCCCGCTGTCTGGGAGCAGCCCTGCTCCCCAGTGCTGGAGGCACATCTGACACCGGCTGACCCTCTGGAGGCCTGGCTGTCTTCTAGGCCCTCTGCGCGCACTCTGACGCGGGTTCGCTGAGGGAATGCGCAGTGTGTCAGACCAGAGGTGACTCACCGGGCCATTTCAGGCCGGGAGATATTTTGGGACGAGCAGATCTTGTGGCGCCTGCCGGCCTCTCCCGACCTCCGTGGTGCCGGTGGCGGTGCCGGCCAGCCTCCAGCCTCCAGCACCCAGCACCCAGCCTCCAGCCTCCAGCCTCCAGCCTCCAGCTCCCAGCCCCCAGCCTCCAGCCCCCGGCCTCCGGCCTCTAGCCTCCAGCCCCCAGCCTCCAGCCCCCAGCCTCCGGCCTCCAGCCCCCAGCCTCCAGCTCCCAGCCCCCAGCCTCCAGCCTCCAGCTCCCAGCCCCCAGCCTCCAGCCCCCAGCCTCCAGCCCCCGGCCTCCGGCCTCTAGCCTCCAGCCCCCAGCCTCCAGCCCCCAGCCTCCGGCCCCCAGCCCCCAGCCTCCGGCCCCCAGCCTCCAGCCCCCAGCCTCCAGCCCCCAGCCTCCGGCCTCCAGCCCCCAGCCTCCAGCTCCCAGCCCCCAGCCTCCAGCCCCCAGCCTCCGGCCTCCAGCCTCCAGCCTCCAGCTCCCAGCCCCCAGCCTCCAGCCCCCGGCCTCCAGCCTCCAGCCTCCAGCTCCCAGCCCCCAGCCTCCAGCCCCCAGCCTCCAGCCCCCGGCCTCCGGCCTCTAGCCTCCAGCCCCCAGCCTCCAGCCCCCAGCCTCCGGCCCCCAGCCCCCAGCCCCCAGCCTCCAGCCCCCAGCCTCCAGCCTCCAGCTTCTGCATTAGGACCCAGTACTTCCCCAGCCCCATAGCCGGGCAGTTACTGAGACCCATGCTTTGCCGCCTTGCATAGGTCGCTGCTTTTCCTAAGTTTGTGTGTCTCGTAGCAGATGAAGGACCTTCTGAGGAGAAGGACGGAGGCCTGGCAGTCCTCTGACCAGTGGTCAGCATCTTGACCACGGTGGGGCTTATACAAGGTCTGTGCTTATTGAAACCCATCTACCGGAATACTTAAAGTGCTTGTGTTTTGTTGTATGTGCTTTATACTTCGATGAAGGCTTTTATTTTATTTTATTTTTTGGGTTTTTGTATCCCTTACAGAGTCTAAGCCTCACATCTTGCTCGGGCCTGGATTCACGTGCATTTGTGGTGATTTGCTGAGTTAGGCTGTGCCTAGAGCGACAGCCGAGAGCCCTCTGAGTGTGTGTTACAACTTCCGGCTCGAGGGGGCTCCTCAGACAACGTGGCTGGAAGAAAAGTCACGGTCTGGCCTGGCCTCCCAGCTGGTCCTCCTGCCCAGTGAGTGGCTCAGGCCCAAATCAGGGAGACACACCCGAGTCCTCACCCGCCTCTCCTGCGGTGCTCTCCGATGCCACGGCCACCGCCATCACAGGACTGCTGTGCTTGCTGGCCCCGCACGCGAGCTAGCTCTGCCCCGTCTTGCCAATCACTCACCGGGAGAGTTGGAGGCTCCTGCCCGAAGCCCTCAATGCGGGGGCTGCTACCCGAGGCCAGTCACCAGACCGTGACTGAGTCCCACGGGCCCCCATCGCCCTGTTCCAGACGCCACCCCGCTCCTGACGGCTGCTGCCCCCGGGCCAGGGCGTTCGCCGTCCTGCCTGAGCTCTGACTCAGGTGTCTGGCCCCGTGGAGGCTGGGCCTGCCCTTCTGCCCGGTGCCTGGCGCCTTCGTCTCACCCTGAGCTCGGAGGGAGTCCTCACAAACAGACGCAGCGCTGCTGGGCGCAGGCCGGGTGGCCCTCTCCGCCTCTCTGTGCTCTGCGGTCTGTTCCAACGACTCGGGAGGGAGTGACCCGTCTGGTCTGCCGAGTGCAAGCTCGCCAGGGCAGGGAAGCCGTGAGTGGGTGATGGACGCGTCTTCCATTTCACGAAAACCACGCAGAGGTCCCACACCATCACAGGCAGACCAGGCGCTGATGGGGACTCCGGCGGCGGTGGGCTGTGGGTGGCTGGTGGGGGGCGCTGGGTCGGCCGTTCTGGGGGAGCTATTTGACAGCCTCTTGTCAAGTGGAAGAGCCCCCCCCCCCCCCCCCGTCTTTACTCTGGAGAAACGCTCCTGCAAGTGGGTTCGTGGCTGTGCTGCGTGCAGGCACAAAGGCTGGGGGGACCCGCGTGTCCCTCCGTGTGGACACTGGGCGGTCACACGGTGGATTGCATACGGCACGGCGTCTGCCTCAGCTTCACTCAGCCACGTGGATGTACCCCGTATAATACCACTCACATGGTCTTTAAATAAATGCAAAACAATGCGGCATATTGTTAATCGTGTATATGAGGATTCAGGGCAGGATGGTTGGAGCCTAGGGCTCAGGTCCCCCCTCTGCAAAGGGCAGATGCTATTGATATATCGCTTATTTCAACACACAGAGTAAAAGAGGTGACGGGCACCAAATTCAGGAGGAGAATCCAGGGGGAAGGGCGGGGGCAGAGAGGGGTACGTGAGTCAGGGACACAGAGGGCTCACCAGTGTTTGTGATGTGACTTTTTATTCCGTGGTCATCACCTCTGTTCAGCAGACGTTCGAGGCTCCTTCCCCTTCCAAATGCGGAGCAGGATTGTACTTCCCGGTTCCCGGATCCAGGTTCCCAGGGCCCTGTGACTGGTTCTGGCCAATGAGCTGTGAGCTAGAGCCTTAGATTGGTGTTTCTGACAGCATTTGGGCGGCGCTGTTCCGTCAGCCGGGGCCCCTGAGAGATTCAGGGAGCCTTCGCTCACCCTGGAGGACACATGGTGGAGGAGGAGGCAGCCAGTGGCCGAGGCACAAGGGTGTTAAGACACTGAGATGTCAGGGTTGTTTGTTACGGCAGCATAAGCCAAGCTGTTCTGACTGGCACATACCTTTTAGCGTGTCGAGAATATTTCATTTAAAAAAGTGAAATGAGGGAAACCATCCTTGCCTTTTAGGCCAGTGCCAAGATTTGTCAAGGGAAGACGGGCCTGCAAGGTTGTGTTTCCATTGCTGTTTCCTTAAAATAAAAACCTTTTCTAGCTCCCTTTTGCCCGAGCGTTGGCGATGGACACGATCAGCATTGACCTCGGGGAGACTTCAGGCCGGAGTGCCCCAGCGTCTCAGTACACCTTCCTTAGAGACCACTCAGCACCCTGGCTCCGGGGCAGGCTCAGCCCCAGGAAGCCGTGCAGTCGCGCTGGGCCTGAGACGCCTGCAGGGCAGACTCCTTGGCACCTTCTCCCGGCTTCGGAGTCCCTCCTCCCTGAGCGCGGGAACAGCAGCCAGGGCAGACAGGGGATCAGGGCAGGCACCGTCCTCCCTGAGCACAGGAACAGCAGCCAGGGCAGACAGGGGATCAGGGCAGGCACCGTCCTCCCTGAGCACAGGAATAGCAGCCAGGGCAGACAGGGGATCAGGGCAGGCACCGTCCTCCCTGAGCGCGGGAACAGCAGCCAGGGCAGCCAGGGGATCAGGGCAGGCACTGTCCTCCCTGAGCGCGGGAACAGCAGCCAGAGCAGACAGGGGATCAGGGCAGGCAGGATGTGGGGAAGGTCTGGCCTTCGGGCTGGGCGGGTGTGGGAGCCTGAGCCTGGGCCCCAGGAGCTGGGCCTGCGGCCTCCGCCTCACCTGCCTCCGGAGGCAGTGCTCCTGGATCACCTCGATGGAGGGAGGGAGAGGAGCTGCAGTAATACCTGGATTTCTGTGGCTTTTCTTTCTAAAACGTCAGAATACTCCCTTCTCTGCTCTCGGGTGGCCTCCCCCAGGACAGGGCAAGGGGAGGAAGACGCTCCCATTTCCCATCCCGTGGGGAAAGGGGCCCAGAGCGGGAAGGAAATGGCCTGCGACAGAGCAGGACAGACCCCCCCCCCCAGCTGGCCCTAGACCCCCCTGGGGGGCTGGCTGGCTCCTCTCTGGGCAGCAGCCTCGGGGCTCCCAGTGCCCCCTCTGAGGGGTGAGCGGGGCCCTGGCGGCCCCCTCAGCCTGGCCTGGGCTGGGCGGCGAGGAGGCGGCCCCGGGAGCGAAGGTCAGCGCCTCCCTCGAACGTGACGCCGGGCTGGCGGGGAGCCCCGCGGTCCTGCCACCGGGGGGCAGGCCAGGGGAGCTGCCAGCACAGGGGCCTGAGGAGCATCCAGATAACGCCACGGGGAGCCTCTGCGGGGGGAAATGACATCGCCGGGCTTTAAATGGCTGGGCTTGGAGCCCCAGGGCCCGGCGGCTGTTAGTTCCTGGACGCCGAGGGCCGGGGCACTGTTTGCACAGGCTGTCAGGTCTCAGGCATCGTCCCGCCGCCGCCCCACCTCGCCTCCGCTTTCCCATGTGACTGCAACAAGGGCAGCTTGTGTCCAGCAGCAGCCTGGGTTTCCACCGACCGCATGCATATTTTGTCCTTCTTACGAGTGACACAGCTCAGGTCAACAGCAAACGCCTGAGGGTTTTCTCTGTAACCCGGTGTCTCCGTAATGAAAGGTGATGTGTAAGCGCCCGCATGGCAAACACCGCGTCTGTGGCCGTGTGTCCAGCCAACGAATGAGTTCATCCCCCAACGCATTTGAGCGCCGACTCAGAACACAGAGTAAACAAGAGCCCGGGCTCAGAGCACAGCCATCCCTCCCCCGGCCACCAGCGGGGTCTTCTGGCCCCGGCGGGCATCCGGGCAGCTAGCTCCAGTCTCTGAGTCCTGCTCTCATCACCACGCCCCCGCTGGCCAAGCTGAGAATGATGAAGAGGAGGAGGCAGGCAGGGACAGGTCGTGGTGGCTGGAGAATACGAATCATCATCAGTTCCCAGATGCTCAGCAGCAGGACAGGGAGGGCTGGAGAAGGCAGGACAAGATGTGTGGACGTGGGAGGGGCCGCTTGCCTCGGTGAGGAACTGGCGTCTGATAAAAGCCGATCACAGTGGCTCAAACGCAGCGTTTCTGCTCTCCCGTGAAGGCCCAGCCCTGGGCTGCACAGCAGCTCCAGCCTCCAGGGTCCTCCTGGCCCTGCTCGGTCATCCTCAGACGCTGCTCGGTCATCCTCAGACGCTGCTCGGTCATCCTCAGACGCTGCTCGGTCATCCTCAGACGCTGCTCGGTCATCCTCAGACGCTGCTCGGTCCTCGTGGCCCAAAACAGCTGCTGAGGTTCCATGCATTACATCCGTAGCCCAGAAAGAGAACAAAGAAGGCCAGAAGGCCAGAAAGGGTACATCTCCCTGCCCCCTTCTGAGGAGCGACCTACAAGCCACCCACCAGCCTCTGGTTGTTCCTCATTAACCAAAACCGTCCCATGGCTGTGCCACGCTGCCAGCCCGCCCTGGGGATTGGTGCCTTTGGCAGGCGCGCTGCCCGCTGTGCCCGGTGGGAGGGGAGGCGGCCCTGGGACGCGCCCGGCAGCTCTCACAACTGGGGGTGAGACAAGAGGAAACTCTACCAACTGGGCCCCCCCCCCCCCCCCCCCCCCGCGCCCCGTTCGGCAGCTGTCGGGGGCCAGCGGCAGTTCTGTGCCTAAGCCGATCCCTCTGCACCGGAGGGCGCGGTCCCGGGGGAAGCGAAGCCCAGTGGCCACCGCGCAGATGGAAATGTGCCCCAGTCCCCGAAGGAGACGGGGATACAGTCAGGGAGAGAGTGCGGTACCGGCCCGGCTCAGGGGACCAGGCCACTGAGCACGGTGCTGGGGGCAGGTGTGAGGCAACAGGCCTTTCACAGCAGCGATGGCCCCGACGCGGACCCAGGGCCCTCCTCCCGCAGTCCCGCTCGGGCACACGCGGGCTGTGACGAGGACGTCCCCACCGCAGCTCCCGGCAGCAAAACGCGGGAAACGGGGCGGCCTGTCGGAAGGGCCATGTCATAAATCAGTGAAGGCGAACTTCATGTGTGCAGATAACATTTCTAAAAAGACTGCTGTACAGCCACAGTGGTTCCTATGGTGCAGAGAAATATGTCTGACGAGACTCCATTTTTATGCATCTGTGTGTATGCAAATGTGGAAGAGACGTTTGCATGCGTTTACGTGAACCTGGGTGAAAATACAGAGGCGTTCACCTCAGTCCTCCGTGTGGGCTCCTGGCAGAGGGGGTGATGCTGGCGCGGGGACCAAGGAGCAGGGGAGGAAAGAGGAGACGCCTCACCACATGTCCGCACTTATGCGGCAGTGACACTCCTGTGGGTGTGTGTTTAAGGCCTTTTAATTGGTTCTCAAACAAACAGCTCAGGTGGCAGCAGCCGGTCCCCCGCAGCGCTGGGCTGGGGACCCAGGGCTGGGCCTGGCGCCTAGGTGCTGCAGCTTCACCAGGTAGGATGTCTGTGTCCCTCACCCTCATCTCCGGGGAAGCGGAGACCAAACGGGAATTTTCCATGAGGGCGTGGGGGCTGCTGAAAGGCCCATTATGGCGGGAGGAAGGCCAGCAGGGCACTGGGACAGCACGGCCTGGGTCAGGGTGGGGGGCCCCAGCTATGCAGCTATTCACGCACTCACACCCCATCCCCCGTGCTGCTCCTCAGAGCTCTCAGGAGCAGGATTCATGTGAAGCCTGATGCCCCAGAGTGCTTGGGGCTGCCCCATCTTAGGACCAAGAGTGGCTCAGGCCCAGGCTGCCTGTGTGTGTGGCTTTCCCTCCCTGGGCCTAACAGGAGCCCTAACCCAGAGGGCCAGCAGCAAGGCCTTCCACAGGCCCTGACCGGGGTGTCCCCTCTGGTGTCCCCCACCTCCCTCCGGAGCCCTGGGCCACATTTCCTCCCCCAGAATCCCACCGATGGGCTCGATCCTGCTTTCTTGCTGGCCTGCGTTTCACGCCCCCACCCACACTCCCCAACTCGCCCCCACAGTCCGACAGGGCCGCCCCGAGGACAGGGCCTCACTTCCCAGAACAAACCACATGCGGCCCAACACACAGGTGGCGTCTTCCACCAGAATTCTTCCGGCAGGGACAGAGCAAGGGCCGTGGAGCCAGGAGATCCTCCCTGATCCCTGAATGAAACTCTAATGAGGTCTTAGACGGAGCCGGAGCCCAGGGCGGCTGAGGAGCTGGGGGCAGGAGGGCAGAGGTGTGACAGGACGTGCAGCTTAAAGGAAACCAGGAGCAGAAGTCTCAGGGTGGAGTCGAAGGGGCCAAGAAGCTTCTCTTGTTCCCTGGCCCCGGGCTGTGTGCCAGGAGAGGAAAACGCTTCCAGAAAGTGCTGGTCCGGGTTTAGTGGCTCCGAGGGAAAGATTTCCTCCCCGCACTGAAGCAAGAACCAGGCGGCAAACCAAACCCTTCCTACTCCCTCCGTGGCCAGAGAGAGGCGGGGATGGGGATGGGAGGGATGGACAGAGCCCTGGACTTGGGGTCAAAGGTCTGGATCAGAGCCATGGCCTCAGCCCCTTGATCCTGGGAAAGTTCCTCGATTTTTTTGCGCCTCAGTTTCCACACCTGCAGCCTGGGGATAATTTCCTTCTAACGCAGTCTGCCGGCGGATGGCGAGTCCCTGCCTCAGCCCTGCACACACAGCACATCCCCAGCAACAAGCCTGTGCACACCAGTGCTCAGAGCGGCTCTGCTCACAGCAGCCCACACCGGAAGCAACCGGGTGTCCCCCGACAGACGAGCGGGTCAGCAAAACGAGGTCCACCCGCAGGACAAGGCCGGTCGCCATCGGAAGACTGCGGCCCTGAGCCTGGGTGAGCCTTGGAGACGGAGGCCGGGCCGCAGAAGCCGGTCGGTCCCAAAGGACAGATGCTGTGTGATTCCCATTTCGCTCAGCGTTCACAGACATGGAGTGCAGGACAGAGGTTGCGGGGCTGGGGGAGGGACACGGAGAGTTACTGCTTAACGGGCAGCATTTGGGGGATGATGCAAACATTTTGGAAATAGTGGTCATGGTTGTACAACAGTGTGACTAATGCCACTAAGTTTATACTCTTCAGAATGGTTAAAATGGCCAATTTTATACATTCATCCCCTCCCTACCCCCCCCCCCCCCCACACACACACACACACACGGGCTGTGGGACCTGGTTGTGAGGAGAAAGCTCTGTCTTTAGCAGCTTTTGTGACAGCTCCCAACCAGGCAGCCAACCAACCAACCGCAGTGGAGTGAAGCGCGGTCCTTGCACAGTGGTCCGCTCTGAGTCCGGGGACTCTCACAGACACAGCGCCGCGCACTCAGCTGGACACGAAAGAGAAGGACCTGTCTGGTCCCATCTGTGCGAGGCTCCGAAACAGGCAGTGAAGCCACTGCGCCGGCTGCCGGCGGGCTACCCGTTGGGGGTTTTCGGGGCCGCCACAGTCCTACTTCTTGGTTTAGATGCTGTTACCGAGGTAACACTCGGGGGAAATTCTCCATGCTGTTTACACTTCCCATGTGTTCTTTTCTGTGCACTGGACATGTTTCCTTTAAGGAGACTTTCTCCGAGGTTCTGGTTTGAGTCTTGAGTGAAGGGGATGGTGAACTAGAAAGTAAAGCTACCGCAGCCTGACTCACACACCCGCTCTGCGCCAAGCCAGAGGGCAGGGCGCTGGGTGATCCCGGCTGCCCCACGCCCCACGCCCCCGGGAGCTGCGAGCAATGAGTTTTTTAACCTGAATAGTCAACTTTCCACAGCGCACCCTGTCGGGGACCTGGAAGGGAAGGGGGTACACCCCAGCAAGAAAAGGCCCTGACCCCCATGTTCCAGCCTCTGGGGTTGCAGGCGCACAGCAGGCCATCAGCAAGCCCCGTGGGGGGCCTGTGTCAGAAACCTTCCTCACGTGCACCCCTGAGGTCCCACTACCCCTTGGGGAGCTGCTTGCTCTCCGCCCCCCTCCTCGGACACTGGGGGGAGCTGACCTAAGACACTGGCCTCGGCCCTGGGTCACCCAAGGTGACTGACTCCGAACACCAAACGGCCCTGCACAGGGGTGGGGGAGGGGATGGTTTATATATTTGCTTGGTGACAAAGTGCTGAATAATAGATCCGGCTGGTTTTGGTTTCTCCCCCACCGGCCTGACCAGTGTGTTGGCCTTTGACTCAATCGGCAAGCTATTTTGGCCTGTGGGGCCCCAGAACTTGGTTTCTGCCCCTGGAGGCCTCCCCTCTCCCGGGGTTTGGGCCGCCCCCAGGTGTCAGGTTTGTTTGCCTGCCTGTCTGGGCCCTGAGGGCTGAAGCAGGACCTTTGCCAGACCCTGATTTTACGTGACCCGGGGCACGTAAAACGTTTTACATGACGTCCTGCTTGCAGTCTCTCCTGCACAAGCCAGTGGCAGCGGCATCTCTGTTCTCCTTCCACTGGTCCCGCCAACTCTGCCTCCCCCTCCTCCAGGCTCCCCTGCCTCCCCCCCCCCCAGGCTCCCCTGCCTCCCCTCCCTCCAGGCTCCCCTGCCTCCCCTCCCTCCAGGCTCCCCTGCCTCCCCCCCTCTAGGCTCCCCTGCCTCCCCCCCCTCCAGGCTCCCCTGCCTCCCCCCCTCCAGGCTCCCCTGCCTCCCCCTCCCTCCAGGTCTCCTGCCTCCCTCCCTCCAGGCTCCCCTGCCCCCCCCCCCCGCCCCCCCCTCCAGGCTCCCCTGCCTCCCCTCCCTCCAGGCTCCCCTGCCTCCCCTCCCTCCAGGCTCCCCTGCCTCCCCCCCCTCCAGGCTCCCCTGCCTCCCCCCTCCAGGCTCCCCTGCCTCCCCCCCCTCCAGGCTCCCCTGCCTCCCCCCCTCCAGGCTCCCCTGCCTTCCCCGCAGCGAGTGGCTGGCAGCTCTCAGCACCGACGACAGCGCAGCACATCCCTCCGTGGATGGTGCTTTCTGCCGGCGTCAGCCCTCTGCTTGGGACTGAGGCTCATGCAGATTCTGAGATTCCCTCCACTTCAAAATGAGAAGAACAGGCCCTAGCAGTTTGGCTCAGTGGATAGAGTGTCGGCCTGTGGACTGAAGGGTCCCAAGTTTGATTCCAGTCAAGGGCATGTACCTTGGTTTCGGGCACATCCCCAGTAGGGGGTGTGCAGGAGGCAGCTGGTCGATGTTTCTCTCTCATCGATGTTTCTAACTCTCTATTCCTCTCCCTTCCTCTCTGTAAAAACCAATAAAGTACATTAAAATTTAAAGTAAAATAAAACGAAATGAGAAGAATGGGCACAGGAAGGTGAAGGAACTTGCCCAGGTCACACAGCTGGTGGGGGCCAGAGCTGCCCGTTTGTTTGTTTGTTTGTAGTATTTCTTTTTCTCCTTTCAAGTTCACAGAACTTTAATAGTACAAATTATTCAGATTGCAGATTATCAAAACATCAATAAAGTCCACATTAAAAAAAAAAAAAGACAAGCATGAAACAACCCAAAAACAATGAAAAGGAGAAAACAACATAAAGGAGATTCAGCAACAAGTCTCCGCAGCTTAGAACGGGAGACGGGGAGATAAGATGCTTACAGCGCACTTGTCCACTTTTGCCTCCTTGTTCCAGGCTGGATTTCTGATCACATTTCTTTCTTTCTTTTTAAAAAAAAATATATTTTATTGATTTTTTTACAGAGAGGAAGGGAGAGGGATAGAGAGTTAGAAACCTCGATGAGAGAGAAACATTGCCCATCTGCCTCCTGCACACCTCCCAATGTGGGGGGGGATGAGCCCAAAACCAGGGTACATGCCCTTGACCAGAATAAACCTAGGACCCTTCAGTCCACAGGCTGACGCTCTACCCACTGAGCCAAACCAGCCCTGATCTCATTTCTTTTTTCTTTTTTTTTAATATATTTTATTGATTTTTTTACAGAGAGAAAGGGAGAGAGATAGAGAGCTAGAAACGTCGATGAGAGAGAAACATCGACTAGCTGCCTCTTGCGCACCCCCTACTGGGGATGTGCCCGCAACCAAGGTACATGCCCTTGACCGGAATCGAACCTGGGACCTTTCAGTCCGCAGACCAACGCTCTACCGCTGAGCCAAACCAGCTTCGGCTGATCTCATTTCTTATCTTCATCCTGTGGCCGGCCATTTTCCTGGCCCTGGGATTTCTGGTTTTCTTTTTCAGCTGATGATCTGGTCTCCTCATCCTCCTTATTGTTCAGTGTGGGGAACTTTATTCATTGTCCTGACCACTGTGTTTCTTTTTGAGAATGGACTGTGATCATCAGCCTCTTTATCCCTGCTATTATTTGAACTATTTTTTTTTTTACGTCGCTGTGAACGCTGGGCCACCACAAGTTAGGTGTCCCTTTTCTGGCACCTCCTGCTTCAAACCAAAGGTCAGGAGGAGGGCGAGGCCCCTCTCAAGGTCTGATTCGCACTGAACATCCAGATGGAGCGAGCGTTCGCCCCTCTGCTGCCGGGCGGGGTCCGTCCCCCTGAGCGCGCCCAGGACACACCGCACCGTTCTGATCAGGGTGTTTAGACACATCCTCTTCCCACCTCAGACTCCCTCTTGGTTTCTATGTTTCTCTTTGTGTCCGCTTTGACTTCCTTCTCCCTCTGAGCGCCCTGAGTCCCCTCTCCTCCTCGTCTCTTTCCTCCCGGCCCTGCTGGCCCCTCTTGGGGCTCAGGGACCTCCCTCGTCCTGCTCCTGCTCCATGTCTGCGGCGTCTGCTGCCATCGCGGTCACACGTCTGCTCCTGCCCCCGCTTCTGCTCCGATCCGCGTTCTCCTGCTGTAACGGCGTTTGCCTGTGGCTGCAGCACGTTCTCTGCTCCGAGACCACAGGGCTGGCCTTTTCTCACTGTCATTACGCTCATGCTCCTCACTCTTCTTCTAACGCTCTAGACGTGAGTGTGACCAGCTGGCCTAGCCCCTCTCCCACCCCTTCCCGGCGTCCCCTGGAGAAGCTTCACTCCTGTTCCCTTCACAACCCAGGACCTCTCCCTGACCCCTGACCCCTAACCCCTGACCCCTGGCCGCGCCCTCTCTTCTTCATGCCCGTCCTGCTTGGTGTCTCTTTCCGCTTTGACTTCTCTTTGCTTTTACTCCTACTTTTAGATTTGCCCCTTTCCTTCACCTCGTTCTCATTACACTTACCTGGTTTTCCTCCGGAATTTCTTCTGATGTCTCTCTCTTTGCAGTTAGATTTATGGTCTTTAGCTTTCTTTATTTTCCTTTTTACTTCTTCTGTTTGGAATCTCAGACACATGCCTGCGATCAGTAATTTTTCTCTTTTACTCTCACTGGGCTTCTTTGCTTTTCTTTTATTTCATTTAACTCACTCTTATCCCCTTTATCCATCTTTCGCCACATGATACCCTCAAGCTCTGAGCTCTTTGCACCTCTGGGCTCTCACGTGGAGGAGCCTCGCTACTTCTGAAACGAATCCCTTGAGCGGGAGCTGGATGGAGTTGGGTAGCGCCTTGGTCCTCTCCTGGAATTTCCTGCCAGACCCAGTGGTGAGAGTCGCCTCTGGCTGGGAGTTGCGTGGCTTACACGCTGTCTCTGCTTTTCCTTTCCTTTCGCCAGCTTCAGGAGGGCATTTTCTCATTAGAAATCCATTTTCGGGTCTGGGGGTCTCTTCTGGACTGACAGAGGACTGGGGCTGTGCATCAAGATCCTCAGCCTTGTCCTAGCTGGTTTGGCTCAGTGGAGAGAGCGTCAGCCTGAAGACTGAGGGGCCCCGGGTTGGGTTTTGATCGAGAGCACACACCTCAGTTGCAGGCTCAATCCCTGGTCCTGGTTGGGGTGGGAGGCAACCAACCGACATGTTTCTCTCACAGTGATGTTTCTCTGTCTCTTCTTTCTAAAAATCAGTGAGAAAATATCCTCAACTGAGGATGAGCAACAACAACAACATAACAAACAAAAAAAGATTCTCAGCTTCACTCACTAGATGCACTGCTCTCACTTTCCTTTCGATTCTTTTTTGTGTGTTTTCAGGAATTCTTTTTTGTTTTGTGTTTTGTTTTGTTTGTTTGTTTTCAGGAATTCTTGTGTGTGTTTCTTTCTTTAAAATTCAAGGCATTGCCCTAACCGTTTGACCCAGTGAACAGCGCAACTGAAAGATCCCAGGTTCGATTCTGGTCAAGGGCATGTATGTTGGTTGTGGGCACATCCCCGTAGGAGGTGTGCAGAAGGCAGCTGATCGATGTTTCTCTCTCATCAATGTTTCTAATTATCCCTCTCTCTTCCTCTCTGTAAAAAATTAATAAAATATATTTTTTAAAATCAAGGCATTATTTTTAAAATATATTTTTATTGATTTTAGAGAGGGAGAGAGAGATAGAAATGTCACTGATGAAAGAGAATCTGATCGGCTGCCTCCTGCAGGTCCCCTACCAGGGATTGAGCCCGGAACCCGGGCATGTGCCCTTGGCCGGAATCAATCCCAGGACCCTTCAGTCCGCAGGCCGACACTTCATCCACTGAGCCAAACCAGCCAGGGCTCTTTATTTTTCTCTCTTTTTCTCATTCTCTTTCTTTCTTTCTTTCTTTCTTTCTTTCTTTCTTTCTTTCTTTCTCTTTCCTTCTTTTCCTTCCTTCCTTCCTTCCTTCCTTCCTTCCTTCCTTCCTTCCTTTCTTTCTTTTTATTTCTTTATTTTTATTTCTTTCTTACTTCCTTTCTTCCTTCCTTCCTTCATTCCTTTCCTTCCTTCCTTCCTTCCTTTTCTTCCTTCCTTCCTTCCTTCCTTCCTTCCTTCCTTCCTTCCTCCCTTCCTTCCTTCCTTTCTTCCTTTCTTTCATTTCTCTTCAGAAGCACCTTCAGAATCAGAAGAATTGGAAGAAGACAGACCCACGAGCTATCTGAGTCCCTGATGAGGAGGAGGAGGATTTACGCCTTTTCTCTTCTCTTTTCTTAGCTTTAGATTCGGGAACTGCTCTCCACAGCAGTGTCCACGCCTCAGCACCTGGCTTGCCGGTTGCATTGCTTTCTGGTTGCCGTTTCCCTCCACTGTCCTCACCGGAAACCACGCGCCCAGAGACAGCACCATGAGGAGCTGGTTCCCTTGTTATGAAGAACTGTGACCCATTTGCACCCTCTCCTCCGTTGGCTGTTGACCAGAGAAATTCTTTGTTGTATTTAACAACAAAAATCTCAGCTTCAAAAAAATCCTCCACAAATAGATCCTCTCCTCACCCACTTCCTTCGCCGAAGTCGCAGCTCTGAACCATAAACTCTGGGGAAGGGACACCCAGAGGGCAGTGGCTTCTGAGTTTATTGGTTTCCTGTCCCCTTTCACCTGTACTGACAACGGGAAATCTCGTGTGTTTGGAGGCACACGTCAGAAAACAGCTCTTCCAGCCGGTTCATTATTAATGGCAATGTCAAAAAGCATTGTGGCTCGGCAGGTGTGACTTAGGGTTGAGCATCAACCCATGAACCAGGAGGTCACAGTCAATTCCCAAGATTCTCTCTCATCGTTCATGTTTCCATCTGTCTCTCCCTTTCCCTTCCACTCTCTGAAATCAATAAAAACATATTAACAAGACAAACAAAACAATAAACATCATGGATGCCAAAGCTTCAGTCCCATGTCAATCTTTAAACAGAAAAATCAAGGACAAAGGGATCCAGTCCTTTTGGCTCTACACAGTACAGGCTCCTCTTCCCAGGTCTGGCCCTTTAACGCCCTCAAACCCGCCGCTGCCCGCAAAGCCCCCTCTTCGCCCCCTCCCCCACAGCGCAGACCTGTGTCTAGAGCCCACTCTTGGCCATTTCTAATTTCTTAACTTGCCTCTTAGTCACGTGAGCTGGGGCAAGCGATTTAACCCCGTGGTTTGTAAATGTGGAACCGTTAGAGAGGTCATGGCAGGCGTGGTGACACTTCCCCTGAAATATTTCAGCGCCTGTCTGCCAGGAGCCGGGACAGTTCCCGGTATGCCCTCCGTGCCTCAGCAGCTCGGGGATTTGACATTGACACAATACTATTTCTAGACAGCGTTTATTCCCAAATGTCCCTGTCTCGAACTGTCCTTTGTAACCGTTTCTTCCAATATGGAGTCCAATCAAGGACCACACAGTGTATTAGTTATAATGTTTTTAAAACGTTTTTATTGAACTATAATTTACATACCATAAAATTCACCCTTTTAAAGTGTAAATGCCAGTGGTGCTTTCGTATAATCACCAAATTGTGCAACTGTCACTACTTTCTAATTCCAGAAAATCTTCATCAACCCAAACAGAAACCCTGTGCTCATTAGCGGTCACTCCCATTTCCCTCTCTCCAGCCCGTAGCAACCACTAAACTACCTTCTGTCTCTTCAGTTGTAGAAGACCGAAGAAACCCAAGCGACGCTTAGAGAAATGGCGTTACACAGCTTTGTTACACCGGCGGTCTCAGAGGAGTTGCCTCCTAAGTCTGAGCAAACCAATACAGTGGAAGCCCTTCTTTTATCCCCTTCTGGTTTCTCTGTCCCCCAAATATGCGTGGGGTCTTCCGGAACTTGTGGGCTTTGCAAAAAGCTCTGTGGGTTAAGACTGGGGTCTTGAGATCATATCTAAGGGCCCGGCCTGGCATCCGTGCTGATAACCCCTCCAGGGTTGTACTGTTCGTTGTTATGGCCTCTGTAAAATGTGCGTGTTTAGGTAACAGGTCTTGCAAGTCCAGATTGTGGAGAAAGCGGCGGTGACTTACTTGTAGGCTATCAAGGATGTACATTAGGCTACGGCACAGATTCAGACTGCTAGCCCCCAGACATCAGGGTTCCATTGGAATTAGCCTTTTATGGCTTTGCCTATTCTGGGCACTTCATACAAAGGGAACCACACAATCTGTGGCCCTTTGTGTGTGGCTTCTTTCACTCAGCATAATGTTTTCATGAATCATCCCTGTTGCATGCAGCATGTATTAAAACCTCAGTTCTTTTTTTTTTTTAAATATATTTTATTGATTTTGTACAGAGAGGAAGGGAGAGAGATAGAGAGTCAGAAACATCGATGAGAGAGAGTCATCGATCAGCTGCCTCTTGCACACCCCCTATTGGGGATATGCCCGCAACCAAGGTACATGCCCCTGACCGGAATCGAACCCGGGACCCTTCAGTCCCCAAGCCGACGCTCTATTCATTGAGCCAAACCGGTCCTGGCAAAACCTCAGTTCTTTTTATGGCTAAATAATATTCCATTGTATGGATATGCCATGTTTCGCTGATCCATTCGTCAGTTCATGGGCATTGGGTTCTGTCTGCTTTGGGCTTTGTGAATGACAGATGCTGCTGTGGCAGTGAGCACATTCCGGGTCCAGGCTGTCATTCTGCAGAACGCCTCTCCGTCTGGATTGTCCGATTGTTTTCCTTACAGTGAGTTTCGGGCTCACGGAATCAGTTTTCACCGCCCAACAAGTGGCTTTGTCCTCCCGCCGAGCCCAGCCATGGCCCCATCTCTTCCCAGCTGTCGCTGGCAGGTGTGCGGGCAGAGCTCCGGGGCCTCCCCGACAAAGCGGTGCTGTGCTGCTCGCCCGCCCTCGCCCGCCGCTGCCCTCCCTGCCCCGTGGGCACGGAGCCTCGGAGCTATTTCAGGCCCCTCCGCGGTGGACCTGGCCTGGGGAAATCTGAGGTCCGGCTGCTGCACACAACTGCCTTCCTCAGAGGCCTGAAGGTCATTCCCTGGGCGGGGCTCCTCCGCCGTTGGCCCACCTGGCCCCTTGCTGCTGACTCCACCGCCCCCCAGCAGTCTGCCCGGCAGCGAGGGCGGGGGCAGAACACGCATCGCGGGGATGGGCTTCCTGTTGACAAAAGCAGGCTTGTGGCGCTGGGTGTGGTGACGGCTCAAAAGAGCATCTCTCTGAAACGGGCCCTTTCTGCTCAATGGCCGGCGAGCACGTGTGTCTTTGAGTCATTGCCGTTTTCTTTGTAAAGAAACAACCCTCCCTGCCCGTCCTCCGCGCAGCCCCAGGCGTCCCGCGGGGTGAGACCTGCCGCTCCCCTCCCTCCCGGACCCCTGCCCCTGGTGAACAGCTCGGCTCTCCTGGCAAAGCCTGAGGGTGGCTGGGGCTGCCGCGCCATGGCTGCTTGCTGATTTGTGAGAGCAGAGTGAGACAAAGCTTCTGAGACTTTCTGGCCTGCTGTGTGGCTTTGTACAGGTCACTTGACCACTCTGTGCTCCCAGCTGGAAATGAGCGAGTGGATGACACCATCCTCTGTGGTGCTGGTCCGCGGACGGAGGTTTGTTTTCGGTGACACATGGACCAGTGACTCAGCCGGAGGGAAAGTCCTTCCTGGAGGCACAGACATTGACCAAGAGGCCAGGCCCCGCTGGGCCTTCCTGCAGATGGAGAGGGACTGGGGAAAGAGCATAAACTTGGGAGCCAGACATTCCCAAGGTCCAAACAGGTCTCACTGCGTCTCACTAGTTGTGTGGCCTCGACAAGCTCCCCTCTCGGACCCCTTGTGCAATGGGGCTCACAGCAGCCTTTCCAGGGTTTGGTGGAGAGATTGGAGCAGGTCTGCCTGTGAAGTGCTGGGGAGCTTTCTGGAAATGTAGGTGCCCCATAGGCTATTGATATGGACAAAGTGCAGCCACCCAGGGCAGCAGTGGGACAGCTCCGGACAGGATGTCCAAACTCCCTCTCGCTGTCGGCAAGTTTTCAGGCCGGGGTTCGGGACAGGCAGTTTAGTGCCGGCTGAACATCCCGAACATTTTACTGGGGTTTCTTCCCTGGGAGTGAAGGTCCCCCTCTCTGCTCTTGCTCGGCCCAGTTCTCACCGCCTTGGAAAACAGAACCGATCAGAAATGGGTTTCAAAAGGTCCCATTTCAGCTCAGGGAAAGCCTGGAGGTTGCGTTGCTGCGGGGCGAGGCTCGTGGGTTCCGGCCTCCCTGGTGGCAGGGCTCCGCGGGGCCACCCAGGGGGTGAGACGGCAGACTGCCCAGCCACAAATCCTCCCTGTCTTGTGGGCTAAGTCTCGATAGTCCTCGAAGCCCATTGCCTTAAAGCTTTGATCCCCGCCGGAGAGAGATGGCCCTGGGAAAAGATATCGTTTAATCCTCTTCCATCATGCAGCCTCAGTGCGTGTGACTATAACAGAAAATGCTGGCTGGCCCTGCGTCCCTGAGCAGGGCGCCTCCGCTGGGGCTCTGCTAGACGTTTGGGGCTGGATGCCTCCTCCTTGTGGAGGGCTGGCCTGTGCATCGTAAGACATTTGGCAGCGTCCTGGCCTCCATCCGTCACCACCCTCCCAGTTGTAACCAAAAATGTCTCTAGACATTGTCAGTGTCTCCTGAAGTGGGGGCCAACTCTCCCCTGGTGGAGGACCACTCAGCTAGAGACTACCTTCCCAGCCTCCCTTGCAGCTAGATGTGGCCACGGAACCAAGTTCTGGCCAAGGCACATGACGTCACACACGCAGGCGTGTCGATGTAGGCAACCACCGGGCTCCCTTAAAGGGAGGCACGGCCTTCTCCTTCTTTTCTTTCCTGCCCTCCGGCCAGGGTGTGGACACAGTGCCGGGGGCAGAGCAGCCTCGGAGAAGGAGCCTGGGTGCCTGGCACTGCTGCATGTGCTTACCCTGCTGTATCAGAGGACATTACCTTCTCTGTGGGGCCACCGCCATTTTGGCAACCTTGTCACATGGACCCTTGAGGTGAGAAAGAAAAGGGGCTGGAGCCTCACACGGTTGAGCCTTGTGATTTTCAGCAGCCAAACGCTGTCCTAACGAACATAATGTGCTTATCACCGCCTTTCCGGACTGCGGGGTCTGAAACAAGAAGCAAGGAGATCGTGAAGGCACCAGGAGGAACTCGCGGCTGAGACTGCCTCAGAGGAGCCCTTCTGGGCCCTTGGCGCCGAGCACACTGCTCTCCCAATTCTCTGAGCCACTCTCCCCGTGCTCCCAGAAGAGGAGGCCGCGGCTCAGAGAGGCTGAGTGACCTGTCCACATTGCACAGCCAGCAGGGGGCATGCTGCTCCTCTGATGGAGAGCCCAGCCACCACGGGGCTCCAAGCATGCCACTGTCCCTGGAAGCCCTGCTCCTATGTCCACCCCACATGTCTCTCCCCTCTCACACCTCATGTCCAGCCTCACTCATCGGTGGTCTCAAAGAGCTAAGACTCCAGCCCGGCCAGCATGATTCATAGGTTGAGGCTTGACCCATGAACCAGGAGGTCAGAATTCAATTCTGGTCAGGGCACATGCCTGGGTTGCAGGTCAACCCCCAGTAGGGGGCATGCAGGAAGCAATTGATCAATGATTCTCTCTCATCATTGATGTTTCTAGCTCTCTCTCTCCCCCTTCCTCTCTGAAATGAATAAAAATATATTTTTTAGAAAAAGAGCTAAGACTTGCCATAACCGGTTTGGCTCAGTGGATAGAGCGTTGACCTGCGGACTGAAAGGTCCCAGGTTTGATTCCGGTCAAGGGCATGTTCCTTGGTTGCGGGCTCATCCCCAGTAGGGGGTGTGCAGGAGGCAGCTGATCGGTGTTTCTCTCTTATTGATGTTTCTAACTCTCTGTCCCTCTCTCTTCCTCTCTGTAAAAAAAATCAATAAAATACATTAGAGAAAAAAAAATAGAGCTCAGACTCTAAGAGGAAGCTAGAAGAAGTTGCATCTAGAACATATAACAAGACGAACTGTGGGCTCTGTGTTTGGGGATCGTCTATAGAGCCAGTCCGCTGAGGCCTCCAGCAGGCGCTGGGCTTTCTCAAATGCCAGCTCATTGGCCCCTGGTCTGAGCGGGTCATGGCTAGGAAGCATGATGCCCTTACCGCCTGGACGGCTCACAGGGGCCCCCTGGCTGGACGGGAAGACCAGGCTCTGTCTCTGAGCCCATAGGCCGGGGAGGGGCTGAAGGTGGGAACCACCCTCTGTCTTGTTCTGGGCGCTTCCCCAGCCCCCACCCCTGAAACCCCCTCCGGAGAACAAGGCCCCTTCAGGACAGAGGGCTCCTCCTAGGAGCTCGGGGCCATCTGCAGAACCAGGGGCCAGGCTGGCACCTCAGGACCCCTCTGGACCTCCCCCGGGGGGCACCATTGGTCCACCATTTCCAGGGACTGCCCGCTGGTCAGTGGGCTTGAAAGTCTGGGCAAGAAGCCGGGCTGGGAGCCCACACTTTGCCAGGACAGCCTTTCTCTCTCCCAGGAAAGAGAGGGTGGGGATAGCGACTTTTATTTTTTATTTTTTTTCGGCTAAAGTATATTTTATTGATTTTTTTTTTTTTTTTTTTTTTTTTTTTTTTTTTTTTTACAGAGAGGAAGGGAGAGGGATAGTTAGAAACATAGATCAGCTGCCTCTTATATACCCCCTACTGGGGATGTGCCCACAACCAAGGTGCATGCCTTGACCAGAATCGAACCTGGGATCCTTCAGTCCCTAGGCCAACGCTCTATCCACTGAGCCACACCGGTCAGGGCCTGACCAGTGTGTTTTGGAAAGATCCTTCTAGCTGCTCCAAGGACCAGAGTCCAGCCCCGCAGGGAGGCCAGGGAGGAGGCGGCTGCAGTGGTCCAGGCAGTTGGACTTGGAGTCCAGAAATGGACAGAAGGGGATAGCGACTTTTAACCCTCACAACCACCTGTGAGATTGATGCTGGTGCCCCCTATTAACTAGGGCGTCTTAGAGCCATGTTCCCGGGCAAAACGCACCCACAGAATTGCCTCCCGCACTGGGAGGCCTGAGCAGGTCGGCTCGAGTCTCAGGGGGAGCAGCCCCGAGGGGAGTCCCTGGGCTGAGGCGCGTGGAGCCACGTGCTCAGGGCTGCGGGCACGGCCGGGCTGTGAGCGGTCCCCTGGCACAGACAGGGTCCTCCTAGGACAGGGCCTCGTTCTTCCACATTTGCGTGGTCCTCTCTGCTCCCTCTTCCCTCACTGACCACCCAGCACTTTGCACAGCCTGCAGGCGGTCAGTCTGCCCCTCAGCAGCTGTGTGACCCAGGCAAACGCTTTCCCCTCTCCGGGCCTCAGTTTCCTCTTCTGTAAAGCGGGAGTGGGGTGGAGCTGTCCCCTGGAGTGTGGACGGCCTGTGATCAGAGGCCAGCAGGAGGCCTGCAGGCCCCAGGCAGGAGCGCTCACCGGCTCAGCTGCCCGTGCAATGGCCGTGCCGAAAGGAGGCCCCTGGCCGTGCAGGCGGCTCTACCCAAACGTGTCCAGCTCCCTCGATTACACTTCCCTCCGCCGGACTTTAAACGGGCCACAGGGTCCTCTGCACAAACTGCCCGCGGAGCGTCAGCATGGCCAGCAGGCTGGAAGGGCCACCTAGCCGCCAGTGGGCAGCTCTCCCGGCGCCGGGCGGAGGGAGAGAACGGGGCAGCTGGAGCTCACGTGGCCGTGCCTTGGTGATGTTCACATGGCTATCGTCTTCCCTGACTCCAGCTCAGACCCCAAAGACCGTCCTGGGGGGCAGCGGGCAGGCAGCCTCTGGCGGGGTGAAATCTAACCCGAGGCGGCGGGCCTCACGCTCGGAGCCGAGAACAAAGCGGACCCGGAGCGGCTGCCGGTGGGGGCCGTGTGCCGGCAGCGTTGCGTGTGGAAAGCGGACTTGGGTTTCCATCGATGATAAAAGTCACTTGTGTGATGTGGCTTCCGGAGAAACTAACACGTGGGTGATGCATTCGGAGAAATATAGCAGGACCTTGGATAAGAGCAAGAATAATAATTATTGTCGAAACCGGTTTGGCTCAGTGGTAGAGCGTCGGTCTGCGGACTGAAAGGTCCCAGGTTCAGTTCCGGTCAAGGGCATGTACCTGGGTTGCAGGCACATCCCCAGTAGGGGGTGTGCAAGAGGCAGCTGGTCGATGTTTCTCTCTCAGCGACGTTTCTAGCTCTCTATCTCTCTCCCTTTGTCTCTGTAAAAAATCAATAAAATATATTTTAAAAAAGAATAATAATTATTATCACATATAAGTGCTTACTGTGCCAGGCACTGTACCTAGTCAGTTATGTGGAGTATCTCATCCGATCCTCGCATTACCTGAAGTTCCATCATACTCTCCCTATATTTCTGATGAGCAAACTGAAGTTCAGAGAGGTTAAGTGACTTGCCCAAGGCCACACAGCTGACAAAAGGTACAAGTTGATCAACCTTTTGTCTCTCTACCTATTCTGCCACCAAAACAATATCATGTGAGGAACAATTGAAAGAGCAATGGTTGTGAGTCTTCAACTATTTGAAAGATGGGGGGAGAGGGATTGGATGCACCCTGCATTGTGTTGTTGGCAGCAACTAAGACCAAAGAGTGAGAGGGGACAATTCCCACTCGATGAAGGACGATGGTTCTGGCAGCCGGCTGTCTGAGGCCACTCGGAGTGGTTTCTTTGGCCGTGGGGTGTTTCCGCGCAGCCCCGGCCGGGAGGCAGGCAGGGGGTTCAGTAGGTGGCTGACTGCAGACGCCTGCTGCTCACCCTGAGGTCTGGGCAGACTCAAGGGCAGAGGGACCAGATCGAGCGGATGCACCTTTGTCTCTGGCGTTCAAAACGTCTCTTCAGGTCACGGATTCCCCCTGGTGGCACCGGCAGAAACCCGTCCTGGTGGGTGCAGGCCAAGCTGAGAAGCAACCCCGGCCTGAAAGAACACGGGCCCCAGGGTCCGGAGACCTGGCTTCTGGCTTTCACTCACAGCCCTGTGCCCTGGGGTGTCACTGACCTCTCAGTGTCCTCCGTGTCCTCACTGGTAAGCCGGAGCCAGGACAGAATCAGGGCTGTGGTCCTGAAACACGATCAGATGCTGCAGAGGCAGCTGAGGCCGGGCCAGGCCGCCTTCCAAGGAGAGGAGCCTCAGGGGTGGGCCGAGGGGGTTCTGGCTTGGAAGTTAGAACTCAGGAGCTGCTGGGCTGGTGGCCCAAATGCAAAGCCAGTTCTTGCATTTTTATCGCAGAGAAGGTGCTAGATTAACTCTCTGCAGACAAAACAAACATCCACGGTGGGTTGTTAGAGCTGGCGCCACTGCAGTGCCCTTCCTGCACTGAGACACAGCTGACGGAGGAGGTCGGCGCGGAGGGAGGAGGTCGGCGCGGAGGGAGGAGGTCTGTGCAGAGGGAGGAGGTGTTCGCGGAGGGAGGAGGTCCGCGCGGAGGGAGGAGGTCCGTGCAGAGGGAGGAGGTCGGCGCGGAGGGAGGAGGTCCGTGCAGAGGGAGGAGGTCCGTGCAGAGGGAGGAGGTCCCTGCGGAGGGAGGAGGTCTGCGCGGAGGGAGGAGGTCCGTGCAGAGGGAGGAGGTCTGCGCGGAGGGAGGAGGCAGGCCGTTAGCTCCTGAACCGTCCTTGCTTTGCAGGTATCGTCCCTGATGGCCTTTGTTTTTGTGGAGGAGGAGGAGTTCCAGTATCTGCTTCTTTAAATTCTCACCTGAAGATATTTCTTCATTGATTTTTAGAGAGAGTGGAAGGAGGAGAGAAAGAGAGGGAGAAAAACATTGATGAGAGAGGGAGAGAGAAACATCAATGTGAGAGAGACACATCGATTGGTTGCCTCTGGCTTATATCCTGACCAGGGCCAGGGATCTAGCCTCCAACCGAGGTGGTGTCCTTGACCAGAATCCAGCCCTACACACTTCAGTCTGCGGCCAACACTCTATCCACTGAGCCAAACCAGCCAGGGCTGGTGTCTGCTTTTTGAATTGCTAAAAACCTGGGTTCAAACCCCAACGCTGTCACCCTCTAGCTGGGGAATTTGAGCCATTCACCTAGCGGAGGAGTCCATGTATCATCCAGATGGGGCACCTTCAAGATGGAGGGGAAGCTGCTGTGGACTACGCTGGGACAGCCGCACACTCGGAGACCACCTGGGGCACCGGGGTACGGGTCACCCCGCCTATGCCCCCGCCTGATTCTGCTCCGAGAAAACGCACATTGCGATGTTCCTCTGCACGCGCTCCCCGCAGCCGGGCTGACGATGAGTGAATGGCGGGGCGCAGTGGGTGCTGGTGGGAGAGGCCCGGGCCCCTGCCCCTCGCCCGCCCTCCGGGTGCTGAGCGGGGGCTCTGACAGGAGGGACCGCCCGGCTCCTGCGAGCCCTGCGCTCTCTCCTGGAGGGCCCGCGCCCCACCAGGACGGGGCCTCCCTCTGGGGCCTGTTTGCCTTTTCGTAAACGCAGCCCGGTTGTTCTTGGCGCGGCCCCTCTGCTCACAGCTCGGGGACTGTGCTCGAGGCGCTCGCTCCCGTGTGATCTGAACCAGGGTCTACCAGGAAGTTTGTTTTCCAAGGCCTCGGTCAACATGTGGGGGTGGAAACACGGACCGATTTCAACGTAGAGTCAACTCCTTTTTAAATGGGGACTTTCACGTTAGTCAGGCTTTCAAAACAACACCGTGTTTAAACGAAATTCCATTTCCCCTTTCCGCCAGCAGCGGCAGTTGCTGAGGATATTTCTGTTCCAGCCGGAGGCTTCCCCGGCCTCGTCGGAGCCGCCCCCGCCCGCCCGCTGTCAGCGCCGGTGTGATGTCACAGCGGGAGCGAGGCCCTGCCTCCCGGGCCGCCTCTCTGGCTCCGCACGTGGGCCTGAAGGACGGCTGGGCCGGAGCCTGACTGCTGCCGTCCGGCCCCTGGGCTGGTGGACTGCCCGGTGGAGCGGCTGCTCAACCCACACCTTCCCAGCCGCCTCCCCGAAGCCAGGGCGCCATCCCGGGGGCTCCCCGTTTCAGCATCCGGAGCTGAGCAGACGGCCTTGGAGGCACCGGGACTTGGCATGAAGCACTTTTGACAAAGTGTCATGGATCCCAAATGTAGTCACCCTGAGCAGACTTAACACACACACACACACACACACACACACACAGAGCGCACACACACACACACACACGCGCGCGCGTGCACACACAGCACACAGCACACACACACACACAGCACACAGCACACACACACACACACAGCACACACACACACAGCGCACACACACAGAGCACACATGCCTGGCACCTCCCCTCGGCCTGGGCCCCCGTCCGTGTCTACTGGGGTCCTCTCCCCTCCGGCTCCTCCATTCCCAGGCTTGGCCTGTGTCACGCCTCCATGTCGTGCCCTCCTCGCTGGCTGTAACACGTGGGATTTCACTTCATGAGCAATGTCCCTTTGAGCGAGTGCCCCGGAGCCCGGCCGTGTGGATGTCTGTGCAGAGGGGGCAGGATGGGGCGGCAGGAGGCGCTCCTCCTCACTGCGCCGGGAGAGAGCTCAGGACGCCCCCGAGGTGAAGTGCTCGGTGCTGCCGACACAGAGCAAGCGCTATAACATCTGGGCTGTTTTATGCTGAGGCCCCACCACAGCCCCGTGAGTCGGGGACTGAGTGTCCCCCCGGCGAACGAGGGCTTGGGCCTCGGGAAGATGAGGTGACGGGCCCAGGCCAGGTGCGGGGTGCGGGGCAGGGAGCATGCTTTGGCAAGTCTGGGGCCCCGCTCTCTGTGACACGGGTCTGGGTTACATCCCAACTCGGTTGCCTTTGCATATATTTATAGACGCCACGGTGCCAGGCCCGGTGCCAGGAGCCAGGGAGCCAGCGGGGGGCCCCGCCCAGCGTCCGGCCCCGTCCCGGCAGGCGGCTCTGGGCTGGGCACGGCTAATCTCCAGCCAGCCATCCCCACTGCTTCACCTGGCTCATTAAAACCAGACACATTATGAGTTTATTTAGCATCTGCAGAGAGCGTCTTTCATCTTCAAAGGCTTCCCGAAGCACCAACCAATTAATCCTCACTACACCCCTCATCTCGCAGACAAATATTTACCCTCGTTTCGTACCCAGGAGAACGAAGGCGCGGAGAAGAGAGCAGACGGGGCGGGCTTGGACCGAGGAGGAGCCGGGAGGCCCGGCCGCCGGCTGCCCGGTCCCTCTGGGTGCAGGCTGAAGGGACACGCTCCCCAGAATATCTGTAATTTTTTTTTTAAAATATATTTTATTGATTTTTACAGAGAGGATGGGAGAGAGATAGAGAGTTAGAAACATCGATGAGAGAGAGTCATCGATCAGCTGCCTCTTGCACACCCCCTACCGGGGATATGACCGCAACCAAGGCACATGCCCTTGACCGGAATCGAACCCGGGACCTTTCAGTCCCCAAGCCGACGCTCCATCCATTGAGCCAAACCGGTTTCGGCTATCTGTAATTTTTTAATGGGAGCAGAACCTTTTGCAAGTTCAGAAGAATTAGATTTCTCTAAGAGTAACCTGCAGGAAATACATTAAAAACACATTCTATCAGTTACAAATCTTAATGTCACCAGCCAAGGATGAGGGAATTAATGCCGGGCCCAAAAATACATATAGTCAGCAACTCGGGGCAGGGCAGAGACGATTTATAGAGTGCGAGGTCTGGCCGTCTGGCGCAGGCACTGAGCTCAGCGGTGGAATGGAAACAGAGCTGTTTTCAGATGGGCGATGGGGGGAGGCTGCGCGGGGGCGCGGGTTCAATCATTGTTCCCCGTTTCTCCTGCGCGTGATTTTTTAGGGCTCCAGAGGCCAGTCTGATCTGTTATGAGAAAACGGCTTTCGTTAACATAAGCCCCTGACAGGGCTCTTTAAAAGAATCAACCCCCAGAAGTCAGTGTCCCCGCCTCGCCAGCCCCAACCCCGACCAGCTCCTCTGCCTACCTGGCTCAGACAAAGCGGGCCGAGCCACGGTTTGGCTGAGAATCTGGACGACGGAGACAAAACAAAAGTATAATTAATGTGGTTTCACTTCCGTTAGCAGCAGGTATTCTTTACTTTTATGTTGTAAAGTAGTTACAGGAAACCACATCAAAAAAGGTGTAGCTTAGCCCTAGCTGGTTTGACTCAGTGGACAGAGTGTCGGCCTGCACAGATGGAAGAGTTCCGGGTTCAAATCTGGTCAAGGGCGCATGCCTGGGTTGCAGGCTTGTACCCAGTTGGGGCGTGTAGGAGGCAGATTGATCAATGATTCTCTGTAATTATTGATGTTTCTATTTCTCTCTACACACACACACACACACACACACACACACGTGCGCACGCCTCAGACTGCCCCAGTGTGTGTGTGTGTGTGTGTGTGTGTGTGTGTGTGTGTATGTGGGGCTTAGTAAATTATGATAAGGGAAACAGTGCAGATCTTTCAACTTGCTTTAATTTTTTAATTCAGCACTGTTTTTGTCAAACAGGAATCTAACTCGTCCTTGGGAAAATCTCCAGTCTCAGGGGTGTAATGTGCTTGTTTGAGGCAGGAAAGTGGCCTAGAGAACTCTGCACAGCACTCAGCTGTGAGCTTAGGGCCACGTTCCCTGCCACGGGCTCGCTGCTCAGGGAGGGCATGAACGGACTGTGGCCACGCCGAATCCCACAGGCAGAGACGGACTTGGTCCCCAGCATGTTCCCACCACTGGCCTCTCTTGTCAAAAGCCACAGGGTATCCCTGGGGCTGAGCAAGTCTTTCTGGCCTTTCTCCCGCAGGGAAGCGTGAGCGGGCATGGCGAGGCGCCTGAGGCCACGGGTCTGGTCTGAGGTCACTCCCTAGCAGGAGGGCCAGGAAGGAGAGCAGGTGGGCTGCAAGACCCCCTGTCCAGGGCTCTGTGCCACCTGGACCGGCTGCTGCTGTCAGGAATTGGTCACCAGCACTTTGAATAAGCCACGGCCCGGGGTTTGCCTGGGGTTGAGGTTTGGGGTTCCTGGAACACAAGGTGTTCAACCTGGGGCAGTCTGAGGCAGACTGGCACAAGCTGTCCCCTTGCTGGGCTGAGTCCAGGAACTGGCGCCATCATGTGGTGGGGTGAAGAGTTAGAGAGCAGGATGCGTCTGCCATGCTGCATGAACTGCCTTGGAGTAAAACTGCAGGTAACTGAGGTTCTTCCAAAGCTACCGAAGGAAAAGCAGACAACACTTGGAGCCTGCTTTATAATTTTAATGCATTTTCGTGTTCCAAACCTTGATTTGGGCCTTTAAGGCAATGCTGTCTGAGTGAAGTCATTTTTACAATGTGGGGACCGAGGTGCAGAGCGGCCTGGCGACCTGGGCCGGTGCCCCCACCGGGAGGGAGCGAGGGAACTTGAGAAAGCCCACTTCTCTGCGCCCGTTCCCCACGCTTCTCCGGTCAGGAACGCTGGCTGGGGGCCAGGCCTGGCGTTCTCTCTTTATTTAATTGTTGGGAAGCAGGAAGCCAGAAGCTGGGGGTTTCTAAATTCAATTCCAAGGCCCTTGGATTAACACCAACATAATTCCCTTCCTGGAGACTTGCTGCTAGAAAAGAACCTTGTGGGGCCAAGGAATTGTCTTGGTTTGATCGAGCAAGGCTATTTGTTTACCTTCTCCCTCCCCACCTGAAAGCTGAGCTCCTTCTGAGACAATCCTCAGGCTCTCCCGCCCCACAAGCCCCCAGCCCGGTCCCCGCTCCCCGGCGCGGAGCGGACCTGCTGAAATCGGAGCTGGACCTGAAACGCCCTTCTCTCTCGGGTTTTAACTGCTTTTTCTGGCCTCGGGGAATCCCTTGGAAGTTAATAAAACTGACTACATCAAAGGGCTCCACAGCCATTACCCCATTAAAACCTCACAGTGCTCCTGCAGCAGGTAAGCGTTATTAACCCCATTTTACAGATGGGGAAACTGAGGTTAATTGGTTTGCCCCCCCGGCTGCTGAGGAAATGAGTGGCCCAGCTGGCATCAGACCTGGGCGGTGTGCTCAGATCACCCAGGCGTGGTCGTTTCTGCTGAAATCCGTTTTCCAAAGCACCTCGATTCTTCCAGATTCCTTCTCCTTCAGGAAACAGGCCCTGGGAGGCTGCACTGGGGTGTGGGGGGGTGGGGGTGGGGTGTGTGGGGGTGGGGGTGGGGTGGGGGGTGGGGGTGGGGTGAGGAATTTCTCCAAAGCTGGCCCCTCAGAAAGCAGCAGCTCCCGCCTCCAACCAGGGGAGATGCTATAAAATAGATGAAAGCTGGGCGTGCAGTGCAGTAATTTAGGAAACAATTTAGGCCTTTCAGAAATTAATGTTATTTAAAGATGCAGATTTATCCACCCCATTGGCCTCCTGGGAGTGCTTTCCGTACCATCTGGCTCAATCAGCTCCTTTTCCTGCTGTGAAACTCTGGGCTGCGGGGTGTGTGTGTGTGTGTGTGTGTGTGTGTGTGTGGTGCGCACGTGTGCCCTCGTGGCAAAGGTTCCTGGGAACTCGCAGCCCGAATGAGAAGCAAAGACCTTTCTCTTTCACCAGCCACCTCTCCTCTTTTCCAGGCAGCATTACCTCCTAATCCTGTGCATTCTTAGTGGGTATAAAATTCATGTTCCAACAGACAATGCAGAGATCTGTGGTGGCCTCCGCCTGGGCCCTGTCCTCTCAGGCTGGGTCTAGCCAACACGGTTGGGGTGTCTCACCCCATTCTCTGAGAGGACCTGCAGAACCTGGTGGTGTCTGGGAATAAATCTGCCCAGGCCTGCTGAAGGAGGAAGCAAAAAAAAAAAATTTTTTTTTTGTTTGTTATTGTTTTTGTTTTGTTTTGTTTTGCTTAAAATCATCCAGGAAAGATTTCAAAGACTCAGGTGAGTGTTTTCAAAGGAGGGTGTCAGCACAGTCCTGACTGTATGAGTCCCCACTCCTTGCTGTTCAAGCCCAATTATAATCCACAAAGGCAGGATGCTGTGTTTACATAAATAATTACCAGATTTCGGATAGCCAGACGTGTTTCGGCACACAGGAGGCAAGCCCATAAATTACATTTGGGGAATTAAGGGTCAGATTGATTTTATCTCTGTAAATCCGGCCGAATTCCGGCAAGCTAAAGGCTCATCTGGTTGACAGCCTGGGGAGGCAGGAGCCCCAGAAACCAGTGATCCTGAGATGGCACTACCCCCACCTCCCTCTGCTCCTCCCGCTCCGTTTGCTAGCTGGCTCTGGGAGCTAAGGGGTGGCAGAAAGAACTGTCCCAACTTGCTCTTTGCCCAGCCTGCAAAGGAGCAGGGCAGGAAAGGGGTGTAGACATCTCATGCTGTCCTCTCTTTCCTCCTGGACCACACAGGATCTCGTTCCTGAAACAAAGCAATGGTGTAGAGCAGTGACAGGAACCAGCAAGGCCGGGAGGGTAATGGAACAGGAGAGTACATTCTGCTGAAAATGTCCCTCCTGCACAGGCCTAACGGGCATGTTTACATGTACCGTGCTGTGGTGAGGGCTCAGGCCCTGGGGCCAGAAGGCTTGAGTGTGAATCCTGCCTCTGCTGGCTACCCAGTTTCCTTATCTAGAAAGTGGGATAGTGTTAGCAACACTCTCTTAGAGTGAGTGAGGGTTAATTGAAGTCATCCAGAATGAGTTCTCAGGACAAAACCTGGTACTTAGGAAATGTTGGTTATTAATATTATTATCATTATTATTATTATTATTATTACTGTGCTAGGCACATGTGATCCTCTGTGCTAAAGGTGTTATGAGCTGGGTCAGATAAACACAAAGGCCATGATAAGGCCGAATGGGTAATTGGGTATCAAGTGAACAGAAAAGACAAATTCTAAGGAGTCAGAAGGGGGAAATGCTGGGCAAGAAAAGGCTCCATGGAGGAAGGAAGGCTGAGCTGGGCTGGAGGATGTGCAAGATTTGGCTGCTCCACAGGAGGGCACATAGATGGGGAGAGAGCTTGAGGCAAGGGGCGAGAGGCCTCAGCATCCACACAAATTAAACAAGTCAACGGGTTATGCAAGTCTGGTGCTTCTAGGAGTAAAGCTAAACCTCTTTATGTTTATTTAGGTAGTTATTTTGTTAATCCTCACTCAAGGATATGTTTCCATTGATTTTTAGAGATGAGGGAAGGGAGAGGGCAAGACAGAAAGAAACATTGATGTGAGAGAGACACATGGATTGGCTGCCTCCCACATGCACCCTGACCCGGGCTGGGGAAACCTGCCACCAAGGTGTGTGCCCTTGACCCGAATCAAACCCAGGACCTTTCAGTCCGCAGGCTGGTGCTCTATCCACTGAGCAAAACCAGCGAGGGCAAGCCAAACCTTTAAATTAAGATTTCCAAACCAAAATGTTAGTCTCTCTTATCAAGAAATATGATTTGTGCTAACTTCACTGGCAGGACAATATTACAAAGTGAGGACAACAGAGCACAGTGTGAAGGGACTAGAAGAGGCATGGATCAATTTTTAAACAAACTTGTTTGGACATTACAACGTACACAGATGCATTAATGCAAGAAGAATTCAACGAAGGAACCAAGCATGTGCCCAGCGCTGTTTTAGTTTCAACAAAGGATAAGAAAAAACTTGAACTCAGTGAAGGACTTTTGCATCCAGCCAAGATGGAGCCAGAGTACTAGATTTACTCTCCTACCTAAAACAATAAAAAACAAAAACCCCACAAGAAACCAGACAAAAATATATGAAACAATAGTTATCAAATCATTTCAAGCAACGAAGGACAATTCCTGAGAGTGGGAAAACAAACAAGGTAAACACTACAATTGCCCACATTCGCTGCCTTATTGGGATTACCAGTCTGCAGCACAGTGAGATCAACACCAAGCTGAGTGAGGAGACAACGCTAAAAATCTGGGGAGACCAGGGTGGCCAGAATTTGCAGGACAGACACTGGAGAGGAGACAGCTGCACAGAAATCTGGAGATCTGTGGGGGATTCCCCCTCAAGTATTCAGCATGTTTGACTCATGGCATGATTGAGTCATGAGTGTGAGGAAACCACTCAAGGCTGGAGAAAAAACACCTGAGAGGATTAGAGAACAATACTACGTGTTCACAAGAGCTGGGACAGCGTCTGTTCCCACCAGCCAGCAATGCTGGAAAACTTGGTTAGTCACTGGGTACTGGGTACAATACGCAAAGGGTATTGCCTCAACAGTGGGGAATAGTCAGCCCTACACTAAACACCGCTCTTGTCAGACTTTTGAGTGAATCAAATGGTTTCCTAGTACTCTGACTCCCAGAACAAAGCTCAGAAGATTTTACTGAAATATCAAAATCTTCAACACCCAACACGGTAAAATTTACAATGTCTGGCATATAAACAAAGATTATCAGGCAAGAGAAATATAATCTGAGATGAAGGGAAAAGTGAAATAATCAAAATTGACCCAGGACGGACACATATGGTATAATTAGCAGCCAAGGATGTCAAACCAACTATTTTTACTGTATTCCATGTGTTCAAAAAATATATGATATAAAAAAGATGCAAATCAAATTTATAGAGATGTCAACTACAATGAGTAAGATGAAAATCACACTAAGATTAATAGCCAATTAGACATTGCAGAAAATTTTAGTGAACAGGGAGACAATAGAAACTATTCCAAATTAAACATACAGAAAAAAAGAGAAGTTTAAAAATGAAAAGTGCATTTGTGACCTATTGAACAACTACAAGTAGCCTTATATACATAAAATTGTAATCTGCCCAAAAGAGGCAAAAGAACAGAAAAATTATCTGAAGAATGGCCAAAGTTTTCCTACATTTTATGAAAACTATAAACTCACAGATCCCAGAAACTCAATAAACTCTAAGTATAAGATACCTGAAGAGAAATACACCAACATACATCTGATCCAATTGCTCAATACTTATAAAAAGAGAAAATCTTAAAAGCCGCCAGAACAAAAAGACACATTATATACAGAAAAACATATATAAGACAACTGCAGATTTCTCACTGGAAACAGTGCAAGTGAGAAGACAATGGTGCAAGATATTTAAAGTACTAAGATAAAATACCTTCCTCAATTTAAATATAAACACCCATCAAAAATATTTTTAAACATAAAAATCATCTCATATATAAAGACTGGAAGAATTCATTACCAGTCAAACTGCATAGTAAGAAATATTCAAAGTCCTTCAGGCAGAAGGAAATGATACCAAATTGATTAGCACTAGAAAAGATAATACGTAAGTTTTTTTAAACTGTGTGTATATCACATTTAAAGATAATTGTCTGGCACAGCCAGTGTGGCTAAGTGGTAGAGCACTGATCTGTGAATTAGGGGGTAACCAATCGATTCCCAGTCAGGGCACATATCCAGTTGCTTACCTGATCCACAGGAGGGGGCGTGTAGGAGGCAGCCGATCAATGATTCTCTCTCATCATAGATGTTTCTATCTCTCTCTCTCTTCCTCTCCCTTCCTCTCTGAAATATATATATTATGATGTATTAACAATTATGATGTATTGTGTGGTTTATACAAGTAAAAATGTGACAGCAAAAGCATGAAGGCCAGAGGGAGAAGAAGACATACTCTATACTAAGATTCTTACATTATATGCAAAGTGGTACAATATCAATTAAAAGCATGAACCTGAGAGCAACCACTAAAATAACAAAACAAAGAATTATAGCTATAATCCAACAGAGGCAATAAAATTGAATCATAAAAAAGATTTAATCCAAAAAAAGACAGAAAAAGAGGAAAAAATAATAAAAAGAAATGAAATAAATGTAAAACAAATAGCAAGATAATTGACTTAAAGTAAACCATATCAATAATAATATTAAAAGTAAATAATCTGTGTTGTATGATTTCACTTATATGAGGTATCTAGAGTATCCAAATTCAGAAACAGAAAGTAGAATGGTGATTGGGCTGGAGGAGGAAACGAGTTATTGTTTATGGGTAGTGTTTCAGTTTTATAAGATGGAAAAGTTCTGGAGATTATTTGCAATACAATGTGAAAAATAGTTAACATTATTGAACTTAAAATGTTTAAGATGGTAATTTTAGTGTTAATGTGTATTTTATCACAATTAAAATCAAACCCAACCAACCAAACAAATAAGAAACACTTGTACTTCTTTGAGGTGATTAAAAAAAAAAAAGTAAATGTTCTAAATGCTCTAATTAAAAGGCAGAGATTGTCAAATTGGATGAAAAAGTAAGACAAGTTATGTGTGCTTATAAAATATATGCTTTAGCCCCAGTTGGGGTTAATAGTTCCACATATCCCCATTGTGAAATAACATCTATTTTCATGAGAACAACTGATTGGGCACCTGTACAACAGTTCACATGATATGGTCCAGGTTGAGCCTCAGTCAGCCGACCTAAAAGGAGACCCTATTCATGAATAGGACAACAATTGAGACCCAATTACAATAGAAGAGCCCAAATAACCCACAAAAGGGTACACTTGTATAACATCCAGCTTAGGAGTTCCAGGAGACTGCACCACTTGATTCCACAGGGCATTTACTACAAAAGGCCACGCCATGGAGCCTGAGAGTCATAGCAATTATAATATATAGAAACAAATACAAAGAAACAGCTAAAATTGGGAGACAAAGAAACCACTCCCAATGAAAGAAAAGTATGAATTTCTAGAAAAAGAGCTAAATAAGATGGAGATAAGCAATTTATCAGACATAGAGTTCAGAATAATGGTTATAAGAATGCTCAAGGAACTTAGTGAGAACTACAGGAACTTAATGGGAACTACAAGGAACTTAGTGGAAACTACATCAGCATGAAAAAGTACATAGAAACTATGAATAAGAACCAGTGGGAAATGAAGACTACCATATCTGGCATCAAGATTACACTGGAATTAAAAGTAGTCTGGATGAAGAAGAGGATCAAATCAGCAATTTGGAAGACAATATAGAAAAACACTCAATTAAGGCAGCAAAAAGAAAAAAAATCCACATAAAAAGCATGAGGAGAGTTAAAGGGAACTTTGGGACTACATGAAATGGAAAAACATCCGCATTATAGGGATACCAGAAGGAAAAGAAAGTGAGCAAGGGATAGAGAACCTGTTTGAAGAAATAATGACTGAAAACTTCCTTCATCTGGTGAAGGAAAAAGTCACACAAGTTCAGGAAGCATAGAGAGTCCCAATCAAGATGAACACAAAGAAACCTATACCAAGACACATCATAATTAAAATGGCAAACATTAAAGACAGAGAGAATCTAACAGGCAGCAAGAGAGAGATAGTTACCTACAAGAAATATCTCATAAGGCTTTCAGCTAATTTTTCACAGAAACATTATAGGCCAGAGGGAATGGCATGCAATATTCAAAGCAATGAAAGGCAAGGATCTGAAACCAAGACTACTGTGTCCAGCAAGGCTATCATTCAAAATTGAAGGTGAAATAAAGAGCCTCTCAGACTCTTCACCCTCCAAAAAAGGCTAAAGGAGTTTATTATTACCAAATCAGCATTGCAAGAAATGCTAAAGGAACTGTGAAGAAGAAGAAGAAGAAGAAGGAGGAGGAGGAGGAGGAGGAGGAGGAGGAGGAGGAGGAGGAGGAGGAGGAGGAGGAGGAAGAGGAGAAGAAGGAGGAGAAGGAGGAGAAGAAGGAGGAAGAGGAGGAGGAGGAGGAGGAGGAGAAGAAGAAGAAGAAGAAGAAGAAGAAGAAGAAGAAGAAGAAGATAAGCATAAAAAAAGGCAATAATATCAATAATAACCATAAAAGTAAATAGATTATGTGCTCCAATCAAAAGACGTAGGGTAGCTGAATGGAAAAGAAAACATGACTAAAATATATGCTGTCTACAAGAGACCTATCTCAGAATAAAAGACTCACACAGGCCAGGACCGGTTTGGCTCAGTGGATAGAGCGTCGGCCTGTGGACTGAAAGGTCCCAGGTTTGATTCCGGTAAGGGCATGTACCTTGGTTGCGGGCACATCCCCAGTAAGGGGTGTGCAAGAGGCAGCTGATCGATGATTCTCTTTCATCGATGTTTCTAACTCTCTATCCCTCTCTCTTCCTCTCTGTGAAAAATCAATTATATATATATATATATATATATATATATATATATATAATTTATTTTTTTTTTAAAAAAGACTCACACACACAGGATGAAAGTGAAGGAAATGGAAAAACACTTCCCATGCAAATGAAAGCAAAAGAAAAGTAGGGATAGTAATACTTATATCTGACAAAATAGACTTCAAAACAAAGGTCATAAAAAAGACAAATAAGGTCACTACATAATATTAAAGAGATCAATCCAACAAAAGGATATAACCCTGGAAAACATATATGCACCCCATATAGGAGCACCTAAATATATAAAAAACTTTTGGTGGACTTAATGGAGAGAATGACAGCAATATAGTCATAGTAGGGGACTTTAATACTCCACTGACACCATTGAATAGGTCTCCCAGAGAAAAAATCAACAAGGAAACAATGACCTTAAATGACACACTATAACAGATGGATTTAATTGTTATTTACAGAACATTTCATCCCAAATCTGCAGAATATACTTTCTTCTCAAGTGCACATGGAACATTCTCAAAGATAGACCACACGTTAAGCCACAAAACAAGTCTTTACAAGTTCAAGAAGACTGAAATCATATCAAGCATCTCCTCAGATCACAATGGCATGAAATTAGAAATCAGCTACAATAAAAAACCTCAAAAACATTCAAACACATGGAGGCTAAATAGCATGTTATTAAACAATGAATGGGTTACCAATGAGATCAAGGAAGAAATAAAAAACTTCCTGAAAAAATAAAAATGAACACACAATAGCCCAAAATCTATGGAACACCGTGAAAGCGGTCCTGAGAGGGAAGTTTATAGCATTACAGATCTACCTCAAGAAATAAGAAAAAGCTCAAATAAACAATCTAATCCTACAACTAAAAGCATTAGAAAGAGGATAAGAAAATCCCAGAGTAAGTAGAAGGAAGGAAATAATACAGGTCAGAGCAGAAATAAATGACATAGAGACTAAAAAGAAACAAGACAAAAGATTAATGAAATCAAGAGTTGGTTCTTTGAAAAGATAAATAAGACTGATGAACCTTTAACTAGATTCATCAAGAAACAGAAAGGACACAAATAAATAAAATCAGAATGAAAGAAGCGAAATAACAACTGACATAAAAAAAATACAAATGATTGTGAGAAAATACTATGAATAACAAATGCCAACAAACAGTTCACATGATATGGTCCAGTTTGAGCCTGGACGAATTAACATCGTTAAAATGTCCACACTACTCAAGGCAAGCTATAGATTCAATGCCATCGACATATTTCACAGGTCTAGACCAATTATTCCAAAAATTTGTATAGAAAAAAAAAAAAAAAAGACCTCAACCTGTGTGAAATGGACAAATTCCTAGAAGCATACAATCTTCCAAAACCAAAGCAGGAAGAATCAGAAACTGGAATAGGCTGATAACAACTAATGACATTGAAACAATAATTTTAAAAAAACTTCCAGCAAGCAAGAGTCCTGGACTGGATGGCCTCACAGGTGATTTTTTTCAAACATTCAAGAAGAAATAACACTATGCTCCTCAAACTATTTCAAAAAATTCAAGAGGAGGAAAGACTTCCAAGCTCTTTTTTTATTTTGTTTTATTTTGTTAATCCTCTCCCAAGGGTTTTTAAAATTGCTTTTTAGAGATAGTGGAAGGGAAAGAGAAAAACACATTGGTGTGAGAGAGACACATTGATTGGTTGCCTCCTACAAATGCCCTGACCAGGGCTGGGGATCAAACCTGCAACACAGTCATGTGCCCTTCACCAGGAACCAAACCTGTGACCCTTCTGTCCACGGGCCACTGGTCTAACCACTAAGCAGGCCAACACTCTATCCATTGTGCCAAACTGGCGAGGACCCAAAACCCATTTTTTATAAAAACTCTTAACAAAGTGGGAATAGAGGAAACACCTCAACATTATAGAGGCCATGTATGACAAACCTACAGCCAACATCATACGCAGCATAAAAACTAAAAGTGTTTTCCTTAAGAACACACTTCACCACTCTTGTTCAACATAATACTGGAAGTCCTAGCCACAGTGATCAGAGAAGAAGAAATAAAAGGCATCCAATTTGGAAAGGAGGAAGCAAAACTGTCATTCTTTGCAGGTGACATGATATCGTAGATAGAAAACTCTAAAGACTCCACAAAAACCCCCCACTAGATTTAATAAATAAATTCAGCCAAGAAGCATGATACAAAATTAACATCCAGAAATTGATGACATTTTTATACACCAATAATGAACTCTCAGAAAGAAAAACTAAAAAATATTCCCATTTGCCATTGCAACAACAACAAAATATCTAGGGATGAACTTAACCAACGAGGTAAATGAAAGACGGAATCAGAAAACCATGGGACGTTGTGAAAGAAGTAGAGGGAGATACAAACACATGGAAGCGCGTCTGTGTTCATTTTAATGAATTAACATCGTTAAAATGTCCACACTACTCAAGGCAAGCTATAGATTCAATGCCATCGACATATTTCACAGGTCTAGACCAATTATTCCAAAAATTTGTATAGAACAAAAAAACAAAACAAAACAAAAACCCAAATAGCGTCAGCATCTTGAGAAAGAAGAACATAGTTGGAGGGATCACAATGCCCGATATCAAATTATACTATAAAGTCATAGCTTGGTACTGGCACAATAACAGGCGTATAGATCAATGGAACAGAACAGAGACCCAGGAATCGACCCAAGCCATTACACTCAATATTTGACAAAGGAGGCAAGAGCATTTAATGGAGTAAAGATAAATGGTGCTGGGAACATTGGACGGGTATTACAGAAAATGAAATCAGACCACCAACTTACACCACACACAAGAATGGATAAAAGATTTTTTATCCATTTAAACTCAGAATGGATAAAATATTTCAATGTAAATTGTGAAACCATAACAAATCCTAGAAGAAAACATAGGCAGTAAAATCCAGGCATCTCACATAGCAGAATTTTTGCTGTTACATCTCCTAGAGCAAGAGAAACAAAGGGGAAAATAAGCAAATGGGACTATAGAAGCTTTTGCACAGAAAAAGAAACAATGCTAAAAATGAAAATGGAACTCACTGTATGGGAGAACATAGTCATCAATGATACATTGATAATTTCCAAACTATATAAAGAACTCATATAACTCAACAAAAGGAAGACACAATCCAATTAAAAAATGGGCAAAGGACTTGAATAGATACTTTTCCAAAGAAGACATACAGATGGTCAAGAGACATATGAAAAAATGCTCAATGTCACTGATCATCAGAGAGATGCAAATTAAAACGATAATGAGGTATCACCTCATACCTGTCAGAATGGCTACCATCAACAAATCAACAAACAGCAAGTGCTGGTGAGGATGTGGGGAAAAGGGAACCCTAGGGTACTCCTGATGGGAATGCAGTCTGATGCAGCCACTGTGGGAAACTCTAAGGCATTTTCTCAAAAAGTTAAAAATGGAACTGCCATTTTACCCAGTGATTCTACTCCTGGGACTATCTGCTCAGAATCTGGAAACACCAATCAGAAAGAATTCCTGCACCCTTATGTTCATAGCAGCGTCATTTACAATAGCTAAGATCTGGAAACACTCCAAGTGTCTATCAGTAGATGAATGGATAAAAAAGCTGTGGCACATTTACACAAAGGAATACTATGTGGCTATGAAAATAAAAAGGATCTCTTATCCTTTGAAACATCATGGAGGAACCTGGAGAGTATTATGCTAAGTGAAAGACAGAGAAAGACAAGTATCATATGTGTGGAATCTAATGAACAAAATAAACTGATGAACAATGTAGGTCCATAGACATGGATGCATGGAACAGACTACAGATCTCAGAGGAAAGGAGAGTTGGGGACGGGAAGAGATTAACCAAAGAACTTACTATATACGCATAGCCCATGGCCACGGACAATAGTGCTGTGAATGCTTGGGGTGGGGCAGGGGCGGGGTGGAGGGAGTTACAGGGGGAAATGCAGATCATCTGTAATACTGTCAACAATAATGATGAAATAGCCAAAACCGGTTTAGCTCAGTGGATAGTGCGTCAGCCTGTGGACTGAAAGGTCCCAGGTTTGATTCCGGTCAAGGGCATGTACCTTGGTTGCGGGCACATCCCCAGTTGGGGGTGTGCAAGAGGCAGCTGATCGATGATTCTCTTTCATCATCGATGTTTCTAACTCTCTATCCCTCTCTCTTCCTCTCTGTGAAAAATCAATAAAATGTATTTTTTTAAAGTGAAATAAAAAAGAGATGCCTATGACCAGGGAAGATGTCTATAGCACATTATTAAATTAAAAATACTGGTGAGCCCTGGCTGGGTTGCTCAGTTGGTTGGAGCGTCAATATCCCAAGGTTGTGGATTCTATCCCTGGTTAGGGCACATAAGAGAATCAGTCGATGAATGCATAAAAATGTGAAACAACGAATAGATGCTTCTCTCTCTCAGATCAATCAATAAAAAGTTTTGTAAAGTGTGGAAAAAAGAAGCTATATTAACATCAGTTGATTTCACAGCAATGATAGAGGGACCAACTAATAAACATGACTTAATTCTAAAAGTTTATACATCTAAGAAGAGTTTCAAAATACATAAAGTAAAAATTGATATAACTGCTGGGACAAATAACAATTATAGTAGGAAATTTCAATACTTCTTAATAATTGGCATGCAAGTAGGTGGAAAAGAATCAAGGATATAGAAGACCATTAATTGACTTGACCTAGTTTACATTCATAGAACACTCCATTCAACAGCAGAATACACATTATTTTATAAATGTATATCTGTGCATATATATATTATTGATTTCAGAGAAGAAGGAAGTGGGAGAGATAGAAACATCAATGATGAGAGAGAATCACTGATTGGCTGCCTCCTGCACACCCCCATTAGGGATAGAGCCCGGAAACTCGTATGTGCCCTAACCAGGAATGGAACCGAGATCTCCTGGTTCATAGGTCAACACTCAACCACTGCGTCACCACGGCTGGGCTACACATTCTTTTCAGATGCACATGGAACATTTACCAAAATAGGCCACATTCTCAGCCATAAAACAAAACGCAATAAATTTAAAAAGATTCAAGTCATTAAAAAATGTCCTCACATCGCAATGGAATTGAGTTAGAAGTCAATAACAGAAAGATTCTTGAAAAACTCCAAATATTTGGAAACAAGATAACACATTTCTAAATAATCAAATTTTAAGAGAGAGAGAGAGAGAAACTAGAATGATTTTTGAGTAGAATGAAAATGAAAACAATATGTCCAAAGTATGCGGGCTGCCTATTGAATCAGTACTTAAAGGGTCAATCAATAGCCTCAACTCCCACTCTAAGAAACTAGCAAAAAAAAAAAAGAGCAAATGAAACCCAAAGGAAGCAGAAGAGAGGAGATAATGACAGAGCATAAATTGCTGAAATGGAACACAGCACAACAACAGCAAAGTAAAGAAGCTAAAGGCAAGTTCTTTGAGAAGTTCGATAATATTGATAAGCCTTTGGCTACATGGATCAGTAAGAAGAGAGGAGACACAGGTTACCAGTATCAGCAATGAGTGCAGTGACCTCACTGCAGTTTACAGGTAACAAAAGGATAGTAGGGAATATTATGAGCAACTTAGCTGATGTCTGTGATGAACAAATAACGCCAATACATCAGACAACAGATGCCATCGAGAAAGTCCTTGAAAGACAAACTACCAAAACTCAATACGAGTAGATAGGGGCTGGAGGGATTGAGCCAAAAAGAGAAAAAAAACTCATGGACTCGGGTCAGTGTGGTGATTGCCAGGGGCGTGGAGGGAGGAGGAGGAGGGTGGAGGGAGATAAATGGTGATGGACGGAGACATGATTGGGTGGGGAAACACCATCCAGAGCACAGGTGATGTGCTGTAGAATTGTGCGCCTGAAACCCATCGATTTTTGCTCACCAGTGCCACCCCAATAAATTCAGTAAAAAGGAAAAGAAAAGATAACCTGAATATCATGGTCTCTATTTTTAAAAAATTTTATTGGCAACTTAAAAATGTCCCCAGAGAAAATTCCAGGCCTAGATGACTTTACTGGGAAAGTCTAAAAATACTTAAAGAAAAAAATATAACACCAATTGTGTGCAAACTCAGAAAACTGAAGAGGAGAGATTCTCCCAGCTCATTCGGAGGCTGCTGATAAATGCCACAAAGTGGACGAGTGGAACAGACACTATACTGAGTCACAGGCATTAGACACGGAAGACTGCTGCTATGGACTGAATTATGAATTTGTATGCTGCAGCCCTAACCAATGCGACTGCATTTGGAGGCAGGGCCTTTAAAGAAGCCATTAGGTTACAGGTAGGACAGGGCTGTAGTCCCAGGGACTGGTGTCCCTATAAAGAGGAAGACACCAGGGCTGAGCCCCCAGGGAGAAGACCAGGTGAGGACAGAGAAAAGGCCGAGTCTGCCAGCCCGAGGCCTCGGAAAAACCAAACCTCTTGCCGAAACTGGTTTGGCTCAGTGGATAGAGCGTCGGTCTACGGACTGAAAGGTCCCGGGTTCAATTCCGGTCAAGGGCATGTACCTTGGTTGCGGGCACATCCCCAGTAGGGGGTGTGCAGGAGGCAGCTGGTCAATGTTTTTCTCTCATTGGTGTTTCTGGCTCTCTATTCCTCTTCCTTCCTCTCTGTAGAAAATCAATAAAATATATTTAAAAACAAACAAAAAACACCAAACCTCTTGACTACTTGGTCTTGTTCTTCCAAGCCCATCCTCCAAGTGTGAGGTAACACATTTCTGAGGTTGCAGCCCCCTAGCCGTGGCATTCACTGCAGTCCTACACACCAATGCCGCGGCACCGTGTGTGCTTCCATCGTGTGCAGCTCAGAAGAGTAACACGGATATGTGGGGCAGAAGCAGACCCGGGGCAGTCCGGTCGGAGGTGGGTGTCGACTGCAGATGGGCCGAGGAGTTCTGTTTGGAAGTGTCCCTGTGACGCTGCTGGGGTCCCCTGGTGTATGTATTTGTCAAAGCTCAGCAAAACGTACATTTAAAATTGCACGTTTTGCTGAAACCGGTTTGGCTCAGTGGATAGAGCGTCGGACTGTGGACTGAAAGGTCCGATTCCAGTCAAGGGCATGTACCTTGGTTGCGGGCACATCCCCGGTAGGGGGTGTGCAAGAGGCAGCTGGTCAATGTTTCTCTCTCATCGACGTTTCTAGCTCTCTCTCTCTCCCTTCCTTTCTGTAAAAAAATCAATAAAATAAAATTGCACGTTTTACTTGTGGAAAATTATACCTCAACATAGTTGCTTTTAAAAGACAAAATATTATGTGAAAACCTAGACAAGAACTCTTGAGATATCAGGGACACACTGCCCAGCTTTCATGTTGTAATTCTGGGTTTTAGAGAGGAGTGTCCCCCAGGAAGTGGTGGGTCGGCTCAGCGCTGTGTCCGGAAGGGGACAGGTGGAGCTCTCCATGCCGAAGGCCCAGAATCTTCCCATAATTATTCATGAAAAGCAGCCACACCAAACATTAACAAACTGTTAGAGAGGTATTTTGTACTTTTAAATTATTAATATGAGGCTTTGTATCTTTCTTACCAAGCCCCATTTCTACAGCAACTGAAGCGAGTTTTATCCCAAAGGGTCACCTGTTTCTCCCTCCCTCGCAACAACACCCACCCCCCCAGGCTGGGCCTGGAACCTTCGGACGCTTGCCTCTCAGACTGAAGATCCTCTCTCGGCTCTGGGTGTCTGCCCTGATCAGAGGGACCTCTACCTCAGACTTTCCTGACGCAGCAGCTCTTCTCACCATAGCGTTGGACAGAAAGGGAGAAGACTTGGTTCAGTTATTTTAAGTGTTTTCCAGCTGCTCCATCCTCCGCGTCTATGGGATTAGGCCCACGCATGGCGTCTTTGACTCATTCACGCAGTTACATGGCGAGTCATCTCGGTTCCCAGCCTGCAGGAGGCCGGACGCAGCCGGCAGGTCGGGCGTGGCGAGCTCAGTGCTGCAGCACCCGTCACACAGATTCAGCAATGAGGGGTGGCTGGTTTGACGCCGGGGAATCTCCCACAGGGAGCTGGGCTCCAGGGGTCCCCATAGCGAGGCTGGCAGTGAGATGGCCACCAGGAACTGTTCCTGGGCTCCCGTAATGACAGGACAGAGTCCAGAGGCAAGATTCTCCCTTCCTGAAGGGAACGTGAGGAAGCAGAGTAAAGAACATTCTGGAAAGCCTCCAGCCTCCTTGATGGGATTACCCTTAGGCCAATCAGGCTTCACGAGCTGGGTGTATCAGGGACCAAAACCAAGAGGCACTGTGTTACTCCAGTTGAGCTAAATGGACTCGACTATGCACATAGTTGGCGTTAACATTGGTTCAAGGCAGCGGGTTTAACTCCTTAGCAGCTCCTGGAAGCATTGGCTTCAAACACTGGTTTCAACTACAAACTCATTCAAGGGAGAAACCTTATCAAAACACAACAGAAATGTCCAGAGCGTCCACTCCGGGACTGCTGGTGGGCAATCAGGAAAGACTGCTCGGGGGCGGCCCTGGGACGGCCTCAGAGCACACAGCGTGGCTGTGAGTTCTCAGCTGAGACTTGCTGGCGGGGAAACCCCGTAAGCTCCTGGGGCCTCCGCTTCCGCTCCTAGAAACCGGCACTAGGACACCTCCTTTGTAGGCTGTGTGAGAGGCCTTGATGGGACAGCGGGTGCGATGCCCTGTGCCTAGGCCTGGCACTCAGTGAGTGGCCAGTGCGATGGTTCACCGTGTGCAAGCCAGCCCCGGGCAGTTCCATTGGCTTCTCACCGCTTCTGAGAATCGGAGTTTCGGTCGCAGCTGATGGGGAGTAGGAGTATTAGTCTCGTATGTGTCCAGATTCAGTTCTCTGCTCAGATTGCTTTTCTCCTGAGCTGCTCGGCCTCCAGGCTGGGATGTGACAGGGTCCACAGCCCTGTCCTGCAGGTCCTCACCGCGTGGCGGTGGGCAGGAGGCCTCGGTTTCCTCCCCTGGAGGGCGGATGCAGGAACATCCCTGCCGCAGTGTGTGAGCATAGGGCAGCCCCTTAGCGAAGGCCTGACACGTGCTCAGCACTGATGTGTCGTCTGGTGTTCTGGCCACTATTCCGTCTACCCGCCGTGACTCCGAGTCCATCCTTGTTACCAGTCTCAGTCTCTCTCCTTGCCTTCAGCGGCTCATTGCCACCTGTCTGCGGAATACTTCCTCCCAAAGACCACACGGAACTTCCCTCTCCACGGTCCTAGCACACACCCCTCCCTCTTTCCCCAACTCCCTCCCGCGCCCGGTCCTCTCTGGCAATGTCCTTACAGGGAGAGGGGAGGGCTAGCGCCACATCCCAGAAAGCCTGTCCCCCAGTCCAGCAGGGGACGAGGCAGGGCTGTGAAGTGACATGCCCAGGGCCACCAGCAGGGGGCAGAGGAGGAGCGCAGGCCATTCCCCTGCCACCGCCCCGGGGCTCCCCGTTGTGCTGAGGGCCTGGCAGGCTCATAGTCCTGGAGTTGGGGAGGCGACGCTGGGGGTCCCCAAGTAGTTCTTGCAACAGTTAGAAGTCGGATTTCATAAGCCAAGTCTCCAGTTACCCTGAGCTGTGCACTGGGGACAGGCGGGGGCAGAGGCCAGGGAGGCCAGCTCCTTTGAGGGTCCAAGCATGGCGAGCAGAGGAAACCCCAGCTGAAGGGCAGTCACTGAGTGTGCCTCTGTGGGCAGCGAATGGGCGCAAGAGATGACAATTCCGCGGGGCTGTAGCCAGTGGTTTTCCGGGTGAGACCTTCCCTAGACTGGAACCTGAGGTGCCCGAGGGAGCCGCCCAGGCCTCTTGCGTTTCCATCTCTCTTCGCCCAGACAGAACTCAGATAGGGACTTTATTTTTTAATTGATTTTTTTTAAGAGCGGGGGAGGAAGGAAAAGGGATAGAGAGGTAGAAACATCCATGAGAGAGAAACATCGGTCAGCCACCTCCTGCATGCCCCTACTCGGTTCCTGGGTCGATGCTCAATCCACTGGACCACACTGGCTGGGCTCAGGTAGGGAGCTCGGCGGTGACTGGCACAGGGCGGGGCCCCGCGCAGGCTGCAGACACCAGAGCGGCCATGCACTCGTTGTGCAGATGCTTCCTCAGACCACTGAAGTCAGAAAATTCCTGCCATTCCTGAGCTCAGAACAGAGACCCAGACCCCGTGACCTCCTTTTGTTCCGCTGGGGCCGCCGCTTCATCTCGTGGCCTCTGTGGGCGGCGGGGGCTGGAGCCGCGGGAAGCCTGCAAGGTGAAGAGAGGGGGCCGCTCCCCCACCCTCCCACCGCGGCGGGAAGGCCCCCCGGGGCCAGACGGGAGTTTAAAACTGTTCTCTGCTCGTGGACAAAAAGGCAAATGGAGATGGGGGTGGGGGTGGGGGGTGTAACTGTTTACCGAGTACAGAGCTTTTATTGGGGATGATGAAAGGTTTGGGGTACAGATAGTGGTGATGGTTACACAACATTGTGAATTTGATTTATTTAATGCCACGGAATTGTAAACTTATGAATGGCTGAAATGATAAATATTATGCTATGTGATTTACCACAATAAAAAAAAAAACCTACAATAAATGGTGAGTTTTTTGTTTTTTGTTTTTAACCCTGTTCTCTGTATTTCTTTTGAAACTGACTTCAATAGACTGGCCCTTAAATCTAAGCGGCTGGATTCTTGTCAGGAGATCATTATACTTTGCTTTAGGCTGGTGGTTCTGAAAGAATTACGGATGACAGGAATGATTGAAACTGATTTATTTCTCTCAAGTGTTTGAGATTCCTTCATCCCCACCTAACAATGTCTGTGCGGGAAAAGCTTGTCTCTCCACCAAAGTAAAAAAATAAAATAAACTGCACAGGCCACCACCTAAAGTGGACCTGGTTTAAGAAAATCTCCCTGTGAAACCTCAGATTTGAAAAACAAATTGGTGGCTGATGATTTCCCTTACAAAAGAGTTTACTCAAAGGTTCGTTTAAGAAGAGAGCCCCCTGGTGCACTTAATGATATTATTGCATTAAAAAAAAAAAAATCGGGCGACCATTCAAGGACATTGCACTGAAAATACATGAATGCATTGTATTGTGTTGTAAGAGTGGGAAGAAAGGAGCCAGAAACCTTTGACAAATGGACCATGTTGGCCCAAAGAAACACCAGGAAGGAGCAAGATGAGCTTCTGGGCCACGAATCCTGGCAGCTTTCCGGGGAAACTCTGGGAGTGTGTGATTTATTTAAGACCAGCTAAGCCCAAGGCCTGCCATGTGTCAACTTAGGGCCAACGTCCCAACGGCTCACGCCGACCCCGTCACCTGCCCGAGCCACAGTCGGTCTGCCGTGAGCGTGACTCTGCCCTGCGATGGCAGAACGTGCATTCTCGCTGGTGAAGAAGGGTTCTTATTTACGTCTGCAGAGGTGTATTCTGGGGCCCATAAAGGTTTAATTGTTCCTCTAACTAGTTTTTTTTAAAAAACCACAAAGAGGCTGCCAGCTTTCCCCAGAGCTTGAAACCGACTGAATGTGGTTCTGTGGAAACTGCTTTAAGTGTGTAACTTGCACCGTGTCCTGGGCACAAGGCGCGATTGTTTTTGGGGACTCGAAAGATGCAGCTCTTCGGAGGACTTTTAAAGCCAGTGCTTGTGGCCTGGGGCCGCTGCTCACCCAGGCCAGAGAGCCACTGAGTCTGAGATCCCTCCGAAGGAGCGGCCTCTGTGAACCGCACTCCCAGGGCGCCACTGCCCCCTGCTGTCCCCGCCCGGTTCGAGGGCACCCAGGCTTCCCGGGTGTGCGTGGCGGCAGTGGGCCCATCCATGTCACCGTCCTCCAGCACGGCTGCCTCCTGTTGGCACCCGTTCGTCCCACCCGCAGTTACGGTGGGGCACCCGCCACGTCCTGGCACGCAGTGAATGAGACGCACACACAGTGTCTGCTCTCAGAAGCCGACTTGGACACGCAATCAAGGCTGATTATGCAAACATGTAATTTCAAACTGAGAGCCGGAAGAGAGAGCAGGGGCACTGAGAGACGCTAATGCGGGCCTATCGGCGCTCCTCTGGGGAAGTCAGGCCCACCAGCCAGACCTGGAGGATGGGAGGGACGGAGGGAGCGGGAGCGCAGGGGAGGAGAAGCGCCCTGGACAGGAGGGACCGGAGCAGGAGGGAGCTGGTGGAGGGCGATGTGGCCGCACAAGCAGGCAGTCCAGGCTGCTGCCAGGACCTCTCTGTCCTCCCAGGGAGCCCCTCTCCCTAGAGACTTGTGCTGGTGTCCCCACCCACCAGGCTTCACATCGGTGCCCTGGTCGGTGTGGCTCAGGGGGCCGGACGTCCTCCTGTGCATGGTCAGGGCATACGCCTGGGCTGTGGGCTCAGTCCCTGGTCAAGGGCATGCAGGAGACAGCTGGTCAAGGTTTCACTCTCACATCAATGTTTCTCTCCCCCTCCCCCCCACTTCCCCTCTTTCTAAAAATCAATAAATATTTTATAAATATATTTTATTGATTTTTTACAGAGGGGAAGGGAGAGAGATAGAGAGCTAGAAACATCGATGAGAGAGAAACATCGACCAGCTGCCTCTTGCACACCCCCTACTGGGGATGTGCCCGCAACCGATGTATAATACATGCCCTTGACCGGAATCGAACTCGGGACCTTTCAGTCCGCAGACTGACGCTCTACCACTGAGCCAAACCAGCTTTGGCATCAATAAATATTTAAAAAAATTTAAAAATGTCTGTGCCAAGGCTCCTCCCCACCCCCCATTACCTCAACCCTTCTCACACTCCTCTTGGGTTCTGTGAAGAAAACACATTTGTCCAAAGACTAAAGCAAATAGCTTGATATGCGGTCTGTAGAGCAGGAGAGGCTATAATGAAGTCAGCCGTTTACAGGACTCCCAGGCTCTGTGTAAATGCCCCGCCCGGTGTTTACCCCCCGCCTCCGGGAGCCCGCTGTTTGCCCTCCGGGACACCCTCCTGGACCCGCTGTTTGCCCTCTGAGACACTCTCCTAGACTCGCAGTCTTGGCCTCTGTGTAACGTCTTCTCCGGCTTCTCCCACGCCAAGGCCTGTCATTTGCATTTTTCCTGGGAAATGTAAACAGTTATTTACAGGATTAGATTATCCTCCTGCTTAGCTCTGTTATGGAGTAAACTGTGATACGGGTTCTAGTCCTGAATTTTCCGTAAACTGGGGCTGACCTCGGTGAGGTCATGTAACCCTACTGAGCCTTGTATGTAAGATGCTTCTTTATGAAATAAGGTTGTGGGGTTTGTTTGTTGTCATTTTGTTTTGTTTTCTAAAGCTAGCAGATCCGCAGGCAGGATTCCCCCTCAGCCTGTGGTCTGTACCTCTGCGGCCCCCTGCGGCGTCTCCTTCGGCTCCATCTCTATCACCCTCTTTCGGAATGTCTGGGAGCCGGACCGGCTTGCTGTATGCTCTTCTCTGGTGGGGTTGTGTACCCAAAATAATATCCAACAAGTGAGATTAAATCATACATTTGGGTTTGGGTGGAAGCTCACATAGGTGGGGAGCTGGTTGAAAAGTGGGAAAATTCTAGCTGCGAGTTAGATTAAACTTCTTCTTAAACTGTGGTAGGTGTGTGCACGGCGACACCCAGAGGTGTACCAGCAAGTTAGGAACCTCCTCCATCTGAAAGAAGAACTCTCAAAGATGTGTGGAGAGCAGGCAGACTCGGCATTGCCACAAACATGGGTTGAGGACGTCAGGACCGAAAGGGCCCGGTGGGCAGCTCTGGGCGCCCTGCCATGCGAGCAGCGGCTTTGACTCCTGTCCGTGCCGGGGTTGCTTGGGGAGGACTTGTCCATGGGTCTTCGGAGACCCCTGCACTGTAACAGGGTAAAGGTGTCAGGTCACCCGGGGGGGCATTTTCTCTAAATGATGGAGGAGTGTGGGAAGCCCAGTTTCACCGTTAGGAGCGTGTAAAGAGGGCCAGAGGCTGACAGGGAGCCGGGCTAACCAAAGACCAAGTCAGTGACCCAGTCTTGCTTAGGGTCCTGGTAAAGGCTGCCCCTGAGCAGGTAGAACTGATCCCAACATCTGGGGGACCTCCCACCCTTCCTCTGGCCTCCAGGAGCGCCACTGGCCTGGGCCCAGCTCCGGTGCTTACTCCACCATGACAAGGAGTTCTGTTTTCCCATACAGCGTCCCCGCAGAGGCAGGAGGCGGTGCGAATTAAAAGTACATGATCAAGAGTTAAGGCCTTGCTTGCCACGTGAGTTTTGGTAACTTGCTGAAATCTCTGATGCCCAGTTGGCTCATCTATTCAGTGGTCCAAAATAGCACCCACTTTGCCTCCTGAACAGTAGGGCTGTGTGCAGAGCACATGGACTGGCACGGCGAAGCATTTTGTAAATCATTAAACAAAAACCCGTTCCTATTAACCAAGACCCCAAGGGAGGGGGCATATCTCTCACATCATCTTTCTGTTCCCCTCAACCTTTAACTTCGCCTCGTTGGTTCTGACATATTCCTGATAAAGATCCTGAAATGCTGTCCCCAGGCTGACCTGGGAAAAGGCTAACCTCTGCCTCTCTCCTTCCCCATCCCTCCTCCCCCACACGTGCTCCCCCTCTGCTATTTCTCCCAGAGAATTTGGATTTAAGAAGTACACTTAAAGCCAAAACTGGTTTGGCTCAGTGGATAGAGCTGCGGACTGAAGGGTCCCAGGTTCGATTCCAGTCAAGGGCATGTACCTTGGTTGCAGGCACATCCCTGATCGGGGTTGTGGAGGAGGCAGCTGGTCAATGTATCTCTCTCATCGATGTTTCTAGCTCTCTATCCCTCTCCCTCTCTGTGAAAAATCAATAAAATATTTTTTTAAAAAAGAAGTACACTTAAAGAGGCTGTGTAACGTATATGAATGGACGGCTGGAGGAACTCAGGCACCCGCAGGGAGGGTCTATGGCAATGTCATTTTTGTGGGGAAAAGAACTGGTTCATTCCAGAAAATTTCTCCCACAAATAAAAATGCCCAAACAGAATTCTGAATTTTTTTTTCTTTCTTTTTCTTTGGATTTTTTTTTTTTTTCCTTGATGGGAAAGCAACACCCCAGCCTATGTAAAAATGAAGAATCAAATTTTCATTGAACTCTGCTGAAGGCATGTGCGACCCGCCCACTTGGGGTGCGGGAAAGCCAGCCTGCCTCACCGCTGACCTTCAGGGACGGGGAGGGCGGTGCCTCCGTGGAGGTGCCCTCGGCCCGCGGCACCTTCCCTGGCCGCCCCGCAGGCTCCCGGGCCTCGGAGGGGACTTCCCGAAGGTGCTCTCGGGCCTTTTCAGTTTTCCTCAAAAAGGCACAAGTTGTGCAAGAAAAGCCCACATTCCACGCTAACGACAAAGAATTGGAGAAGTCGGTTTCTTACAGGCAATACGTGCACCTTTTGTTTTATTTATTTTTCAAAATAAGCTTCTGTGGCCAGAAGTCAAGCCAGAGAGGTCAGGCCCGAGGCCCAGGCCGGGGCGGACACTTTCTTTTCCTCCCCACTTCCCCCCCCCCCCCCCCCGAAGGACAGGCCTCGGAGGGAGGAGAGGGGACTCTCCGGGGGCAGTGGGGCAGAGCCAGGACCGAGAGGCCGGGACCTGGACCGGTGGCCGATGCCAGGCCGGGAGTCCCGGCAGAGCCGGCGGGGGGCGGCCCAGGGCGGCGTCCGCACCGCTGAGGGGGCGCAGGCCTCGCCCCAGGGCGCCCAGGCCTTGGCTCCTCGGAGGAGCCGGTGAGAAGCAGACAGCGCCGCCCCAGGGCTCCGGTGGCGTCTGCCGCGGGCGGGCCGGGAGGTCCTCAGGGGCGGCCCAGCGACCCCGTTCCCAGGGGCTGCGCGGCGGCGTCGTGCCCACGAGGGCGGGCGGCGGGCGGCACGTGACCCGCCCTGTCGCCCGGGAGACCGCGGCGGTTTGTGTTCCCACTCTCCACAGGCCCCGCCCCGCCGGGTGCTTCGGCGGAGCCTCGAGGCCGCGGGCCGCGGAGCCGCTCCAGGCGAGACGGCGGGTCCGGTCCGGGAGGAGGTGAGGCGGCCCGGGGCCCCCGCGGTCGGGGGAGCGGCGGGGAGGTGGCCCTGCCCCTTGGCCTGGGCGGCCCGACCCGCCGCTGCCCTCGGCCTCCCCTTTCCGCTGCGCTCCGACCTCTGACCTCCAGTCCCTCCCCAGGCCCCTGCGCCGCGGCTGCCCTCCTTTGGCTGGTCCTCGGGGTGCGGCGGGCCGGGCCTCGGACCCCCGGGCAGTTGGGGGGCCCTGCCCCGACGCCAACGGCGCGCCCTCTCCCCCCAGGTTCCACCAGCAACATGCAGGCCGTGGAGGAGAAGGTGCCCCTGAGGGACCGGAGCGGGGCGCAGAGCGGCTCCCGCAAGCCCGGAGCCGCAGGGCCGCAGGACAAGAGCAGCGCCGACGGCCAGCCTGCCCGTAGGTCCCGGCCTGGGCCCCTCGCCCCTCGGGGCTCAGGGTCAGAGGGGAGGAAGCCACTGAAGGGTCCGCAGCCCCGGGCGCCCTCCCCGGGTCGTCCTGTCCCCCACACACCGCACCTCTAGGCCCCGGGCCCGCAAGGCCCACAGGATCCGGCCGGATGGGAGGCCGTTAGTGCGGCCGCTCCTTTTCTTCTCTGAGGGAACCGAACACCCAGGGGCGGGCGCTGCGCCCGCAGGCTGGGGCCGCATCCCTTCCGGGAGCTCCGCAGGGCGGCAGGGAGGACGGGGAAGGCCCTGATTGAGGCTCCATCCTGAAGCCCAGTCGGTTCACAGCCATCTTTGTTACTCTTGTATTTTCAGTTTGTAGGTGGAACATGGCAGACACCTGGGGTAGATTAAAGAACCCAGTGATCCCAGGCAGAAATCAGCACTCCGTTGTCTCAAGAAGCAGTGCTGCCCTGGGCTCCCATTCCCCTTACACTGTAGGTGCTCCTGCTGGAGCACAAGGTCACTTTACTGGGTCTGATCTCACTGGGACTCGCCCTGCCTTTCTCCTGTAACGGTCTGCGGCCTGCACTAGTCACCCATCTGCAGACCTGTCCGCTTCCAACAACATGAGTTAAATTTTTTATTTTTTTTAAATTGTATTTTTTGGTTAATCCTCACCCGAGGATATTGTTCCACTGATTTTTAGGGAGAGTGGAAGAGAGAGGGAAAGACAGAGAGAAACATGATGTGAGAGAAACACATCGATTGGCTGCCTCCTGTGCATGCCCCAACCAGGGCCCAGGCTGGAGAAGTCTGCAACCAAGGTTCGTGGGAATCACACCCGGATCCTTTCGTCCACCCGCCGATGGTCTATCCACCGAACCAAACCACTAGGGCATGAGTTAAATTCTTGGAAATTGAAATGGGAAAAATGACTTCAAGGCTCTGCTTAGTTGAATTACATTGTTTCTCTTGTAGCCACGTGGGGTCGCTGCTGGTTAAGAGACTGGCACTAAAGTGGCAAATTGGGTGCTTTAGAAACCCGATTTCCAAATCGGGGGTTTTTAGTAAAGACAATTTAAGCAATTTAAGTTCTTGAGGTGGCTTTTTTAATGAATCCAGAGTAGAAGACAACTCTCAGGAAACTAAATAAACAAATTCCTCTTTAAAAAAAATAAATTTGAAATTGTATATACTAGGTGGACTTGGTTGAATTCGTTATTATCTCGAAAATATCTTTGTCCCTGGGATCAGGAATTAAAACATCTGCCTTAGTTGTACTTTACCTCTGCCTCCTCTGTGAGTCCTCTTTCCCGAGGGCCGTTGGATTGCATGTGCTGTAGGGAGCATCCAGTCTTGTCATAGCAATGAACTTGGATTCGTTGTCGTTGGAAAGTGTGCCTGTGTATATTTCCCTCAGTCCTTCCATAAGCTGCTATAGCTCGGTCTCTGAGGAGTTCCTCTTAATTCTCATTTTTAATTAGTGAATTATTGGTAAGTTTACATATTTGACTGTGTTTGGCCATTTTGGCTGGGACAAAAGACTGCAGAGAAGCTGAAAAACAAAGGGAACTTCAACTATCCACTTAAGGTTCAATTCACCTAAGCAGGAACTTTGGTTACTTCTACAATCACCTGTTCCCCTACCTTTAATATAAATATATATACATACATATATATATATATATCTTGATCTTTGTAAAGTATTACAGATGTCCCCTTTGTTGTTGTTTTTTCCCATTGACCCCCTCCACCCTGCACCTGCCCTTCTCAAGCCTTCACCACACTACTGTCTGTGTCCATGGGCTATGCATATATGCATGTAAGTTCCCCAGTTAATCTCTCCCCCAGCCATCCTCAACACCTCTGTTTTTAGCCTGTTTTTTTGTTAGTCTGTTTCATGCTTCTATGTCTATGGATCTATTTTGTTCATCAACTATTTTGTTTATTAGATTCCATATATACTTATCTATAATATATGAGGTCATGATATTTATCTTTTTCTGACTGGCTTATTTTGCTTAGCATAATACTCTTCAGGTCCATCCATGCTGTTGCAAATGGTAAAAATTCCTTCTATGTTCCATTATATAAATAAATGTACCAGAGCTGTTTTTTTTTTTTTTTTTTTTTTTTTTTTTTTCCACTCATCTGCTGATGGGCACTTGGGTTGTTTCCACATCTTAGCTATTTTATATTGCGTTGCTTTGAACAGCAAAAAAAAAATCCATAAAGTGAAAAAAAGAGCCCACTGCATGGTATAACATATTTGCCAGTGATACATCCAATAAGGGGTTAATTTTCAAAATATATAAGGAACTCATACAACTTAACAAAGGAAAGACCAACAATCCAATTAAAAAATGGGAAAAGAACCTAAATAGACATTTCTCCAAACTGGACATACTGATGACCAAAGAGACATGAAAAAATGCTCAGTCACTAATCATCTAAGAGATGCAAATTAAAATGACGAGGTATCACCTGACACCTGTCAGAATAGCTCTCATCAACAAATCAACAAGTGACGTGTTGGTGAGCATGTGGAGAAAAGCAAACCCTACCTAGATCACTGCTGGTGGGAATGCAAACTGGTGCAGCCTCGGAAAAACAGTATGGAGTTTCCTCAAAAAATTAAAAATGGAACTCCCCTTTGACCCAGTGATCCCACTTCTAGGAATATATCCTAAGAAACCTGAATCACCAATCATAAAGAATATATGCACCCCTTAACTTTTCACTTTGAAATATTTTAAATTTGTTGAAAAGTTAAAAACATAGTGAATGCCCACACTGTTAACATTTCTGCCACGTTGTATGTGTATGCTCTCTATATTTTTTCTCATGGAAAATAAGTCATGTTCTTCTAAAAACTTCATCATTTAAGAACAAAGGCATTCACCTATGTAACTTCTATAATTACTTTTTTTTATCATGAAATCTTTTTTTAAAATATATTTTTATTGATCTCAGAGAGGAAGGGAAAGAGAGAAGGAGATAGAAACATCAATGATGAGAGAGAAAAATTGATTGGCTGCTTCTTGCACGCCCCCTATTGGGGATTGAGCCCAAAATCCAGGCATGTGCCCTCGACCAGAATAGAACCTAGAACCTTCAGTCTTCAGGCCGATGCTCTATCCACTGAGCTAAACTGGCTAGGGCCATTACATCTTTATAAATGGAAAACTCAAAACATTTACATAAATAGGCTAGAATAATGAATCCCCATTCCATCATCACCAGCTTCAACAATTACCAAGTCACGCCAGTCAGTTCATCAGTATCCCCTGCACGTTTAGGAGCCAAATACTTTCCTGTGAACAAATGCCGCTTCATGGAAAGACAGTGAGAAAGATGACTTATTGTGTGCAACTTTGTTTTAGATGCCAACTAGCCAGTGTAACTACCATATATGCCTATTTCATGAGAATTTACTGGCTGGGTCTTTATTAACAACTTACAACAGTGGTTCCCAAACACTAGTGCTGGTTTGTGGCAAAATGCTTAGCAATATTTAGTAAAACGAAATAAAGCTACTGTGCTGAGTTTCTCCTAAAGCTAAGTGGATCCCACTCAAAGGACTGCTCTTTACTCTTGACAGGATTCCCTGGCTGTTCTGGAAGCTACCCTGGGCTTTCGTCTGTAGGTGATGGTTTCGGTGGTGGCAATGTGGAGTTTTATTTGCATATTTGCTTGTTTCTCTGGGCATAGGTGGCTAAACAAAAAGCTGGCCAGTTGTCAAAATCTTTTGGGAAATTTTTAGTCTGTGACATCCTAAAATGTGGGAGCTACTGCTTTAGAAGACCAGGTGACGTGGGCCCCTTGAGTGCCATCCATGTGGAGAATTTAACTTTTTCAGAGGTAGGAAGAGATGTGTGGAATCATAATACTCATTTATCATAATGTTTATTTTTGCAAATTGTTTCTTTATCATTTAATTGTTACTTTGTAAGAGGTTTTAATCAGTTTCACTTTCTGTTTTTTATAAAATAACTTTTTTGGTTCTCCCTCACCCCCATGGGATCTGGAGTTCAGAAAACATAAGAGTAAGATGGTTGAGTTTGTGTAAGATCAGTTCAAATCCAAACATGGGGCCTAGCAGTCTAGTGAGTGTGAATAACTGGACACCCAGACTTGTTCCCACCACGAGTTCTCTCTGCCACAGGTCTGACAGAGTCCGAGCTGAGCCACGGGATTGGGATGGATCATGATTTCCACAGGGAAGAGAAGGTTTTACCTCCAAGCAGGTACAGCTCCTCTCGTTTCCCTTCTTATTAGTCCTGGGGCAGGTGTTAGCTCTGTGGCTGCTGGCCAGACGGAAGCATTCTTATTTAACGATGCAATCAGTCATTGGGTATCAGCCTTAAGAGGTCTCAACAATGAAACAGAAGAGTGATCAGTTATAACTGGTGGTATCAGGGGGTCAAGAAGCAAATTTTGTTAAACCAGTGAGTAAATGAAAGCAATTACTAGTATTGTCGGCTGTTCACTCTGGGACCCAGTTAATAATTCAATAGAAACAGGTGGATTTCAGATCTTCTCTGACAGTTATGGAGGAAGTGGCCTGGAATCGTCGTCCATCGCTGCAGCTAAAACATTGCTCGCTATCTCACAGTTTCTGTGCGTCCGGAGCCTGGACGTGGTTTAACTGTGCCGTCAGTCCTGTTGGCGGGAGTCTCCCTCTGCCCCTCGCACCTGGACCTCCCCACAGGGCAGCTGGCTTCCCTCAGTAGGAGGAGACTATGGGATTCGCTGCCCAAAACAGAATTGCCTGTTCTGCTACTTCTATTCCCTAGAGAGGAGTCCCTAAACCCAGCCCACACTCTAGGGAAAGATTACACCACGACGTGAATGCTAGGAAATGCAGATTTTTGGGGTCATTTTATCAGCTGCCTAAACTATTCCTATCAGTTCCTCTTTTGAGTGAGAACTTACCAAAAGGCACAGATAAAAAGATTAATTTTCTAATGGTGGCATTTCCAGCAGTTTTCCTGGCTTCATAATCAGCTTACTTTGTGAAATAGGTCCCTAATCCTGTTGATAATAATACTCCTCCCCCTCCAGCTTTATTTTGAGTCTGCCTAGTTCTGTTGACATTGCAGTACCGGTAAATAAGCAGCACTCAGTAAGTATGAAGCTAAGGGCTCTGCTGCTCCTTGGCAGTTAAGTGGGTAAACTCATGGTCAGATTTTACATTGTAAGCAGTTCTGATTCCCACCAATAACCAGGTAACTCATGGCAGTGGTTGGTTGGCTCCCTTAAATGCGTTTGCCTTCACAACTCCAGGAATCCGTTACTAAGGTGCCCTTCTCTGTCCCAAGCTGCTGCCCTGGTCTTCATACTCTGATTTGCCCCTGCCCGATGCCAGCAGGGGCCCATGCCAAGTACAGTTCCTCTGGGACAGGTTTTCACCTAAATCCAGACCTACTACCTCTCTGGCCACTTAGATGTGGCAGGAGGGGAGGGAAATGGAGCAGAGGTCTGCTAGGGGCCATGGTCAAGGAGCGGGCCGGCATAGGTGGAAGAAACGGAGGGGGACATGAAGCAGGGAAACGGTTTGAGGTGATTCGTTATTGGCAACTGGCTTTATTGTGGGCGCATACGACGCTGTGGGTTCCTAAAGAAATCCCGTGTTTGGGCATCATCCATCAGACATTGCTGAGCCCGTACTATGGGCGGGCAGAATGCTGAGAGCGGGGCGAGCTGTAGGGGAAGGTGAGCCAGGCACTGTCTCTGCTGCCAAGAAGTTGTCGCAGGGGAGACAGCTGGTAAGAGAAAATGACGGATAAGGTGTGTGCATGAGCCAGTGCGCAATCAGCTGCCCCTGGAGGGTCAGAGAGGTGAGTGTGCCCTGGAGGGAGATTTTGCCTATGAAGACTCCAGTTGAGTCTTCGAGGACGAATAGGTGCTTTCCAGGTTCTGTTGGTGGGAGAGGCTGCTCCAGGTACAAGAAGCAACATGTTGGAGGCACAGAGTGATAGTAGAAGCCCTTGTGCTTTTCAAGGGCTTGGTATGGTTGCACACAGGCATTAGGACGGAGGAGGAGAAATGGGAAAAGCAGACAGAGCAGTATCAGGAGGGTCGTGCAGTCTAAGCCATTTATGCTGCTGCTGATGGAAAGCCCTTAAAGGGATTTAAATGAGCAGGGCATCGTGGTCAGAACTGCATTTTAGGAAATTGCTGGTTTTAGAATGAACTGATGGAGAAAGATTAAAAATAGACAAGACAGAAGGCAGGAGAATCAGTGACTAGACTATGACGGTGGTCCAAGTAAGAGATGATGGCAGGCAGGGATGAACTCCAGAGACATTCAAGAAGCAAAATGTGTGGACTCGGAGATGGATTGAACAAGATGAAGAGGAAAGAGCTCAGCACAGTTCCAGCACACTGGACTGGGGGGGGGGGGGGTGGCGAGGGGGGACGGATGGCTAAGATTTGTGTGCAGGGAAAGGACTCGGAATTGTTCATTTTTGTGTTGCTTTTTTCCTTTTTTTTTACAAGGAGCTGTACTTTTTTAAAGGGCGGATGTTTAATTTAAGACAACAGGTACCTATTTGGAAATGATGAGGTTCAGCCTCAGAATTTTCAAATAGTTCTTTTTCTATTAGTTTAACTCTGTAGCACAAAGACATCGTTTAAGTAAACATTTAGAGGAAAATTGATCCCTGTCATTCTGGTTTGTTTTTTTTTTAAATTATTACTATTATTAACTAGAGGCCCAATGCACAGAATTCGTGCAAGGGGCTCAGCCCTCACTGCCCCAACTGCTTGGCCTTCACAGCCCCGGATTCATCCAAAAGGTCCAGACAGTCATTCTGCTGTTCAGTCTAATTAGCATATTAGCTCTTTATTATATAGGGTATTTTAGAGCAGTTTTATTTCTACAGAAAAATTATCATAAATTACGGAGAGCTGAAACCGGTTTGGCTCAGTGGATAGAGCGTCAGCCTGCGGACTGAAAGGTCCCGGGTTCAATTCCAGTCAAGGGCATGTACCTGGGTTGCAGGCACATCCCCAGTTGGGGGTGTGCAAGAGGCAGCTGATCGATGATTCTCTCTCATTGATGTTTCTAACTCTCTATCCCTCTCCTTTCCTCTCTGTAAAAAATTCAATAAAATATATTAAAAAAATAAAACTAAAATAAAAAAATAAATTACGGAGAGTTTCCACCTACTCGTCTGTTAATTACATCTTTATTAGTGTGGTGCATTTGTTACAATGGACAGTCTAGTATCAATACATTAACTCAAGTCCATAGTTTATGTTGGGGTTCACTTTTTGAGATGTATATACTATGGGTTTTGAAAATGTATAATGACGTGTATCCAAGAGTACTGTATCGTACATAGTAATTTCACTGCCCTAAAAAACCACTGAACTCTACCTCTCCATCCTTCCTTGTCTCTCCCCACACCCCCACGCCCCCCAAATCTTCAGCAACCAGCTCCTCATCTGTGTGCTGTCTCCACAGGCTTCCAGAGGTCCTATATTGGGACTCCTCCGGTAGGTGGCCTTCTCAGATCGGCTGCTTCCGCTCAGAGTGCGCATGGAAGGCCCCTCTGTGTCTTGGGGGTCTTGAGAGCTCACCCTCCCTCTTCAGCACTGAATAACCTTCCATTTACCCACTCACCTACAGATTGGCATCGTGGTTGCTTCCCAGCTTTGGTGATTATGCATAAAGCTCTATCGACCTCCATTGCAGGTTTTTTGTGGACACAGTTTTCACTCACTCGATGCCTGGATTGTATGGCAAGGGTGTGCTCGGTTTGTAGAAACTGCCACATTGTCTTCCAGCTGGCGGCACCGTTTTCATCCCCACCAGCAGGGTCGGAGAGCTCCTGCTGCTCCCGTGCTCTGGACTTTGGACTTTCTGATCGGTGTGTACTGGTATCCCATTATTTTAATTTGCTGTTCCCTAATGACACATGTGGCTGACCACCTTTTCAGAGGCTGATTTGCCATCTGTATATCTTATTTAGTGAGGTGTCGGTTCAGATCTTTTCCCATTTTAGAATTGGGTTGTTTTCTTATTGTTGAGTTTTAAGAGTTCATTGTATATTTTGGAAAACAATCCTTTATCAGATATGTGCATAGTAAAGGCTGTCTGTGGCTTGTCTTTTAATTCTCTTAGTGTCTCTCAGAAAGCAGTTCTTAATTTTAATGAAGTTGCATTAAATTTACTACCAATTTTTTCTTTTTTGGATCTTGCTTTTGGTGTTGTATCTGAAAGTCATAGCAAAGCTCAAGGTCACCTAGGTTTTCTCCTAGTTACTTCTCTGAGTTTGACAGTTTTATGTTCGGTGAGCCATCTGTGGAAGGTAGAAGGTCTGTCTCTGATTCTTATTTTTGCAGTTGTGGGTGTCCAGTTGCCCCAGCACTATTTGTTGAAAACATGATCCTTTCTAAATGGAATTGCCTTTGCTTCTGTTTTTTTAAGGGTGAAAAGGACTGATCTTCCTGGCTGCGGTGACTGGCTACCTGGTAGTGGCACTGAGCCCAGGGGAGAGGAGGAACAGGTCTGGAGGAGGAAGATAGTGAATTCTGTTTAAACTGCCAATTTGGAAATATCTGTGGGTATTTCAGTCAGTGTGCAGTCAAAGAGGGGCCAGAGGACAATAAAAGATTCTTTAGTGCATTGCTGTATATACACATAAATAGAATCCAAGCCCCATGTTATCTAGGCCGGATACAAAATCAGGGCCAAAGCCCCACCTGGCCTCTGCTCAGGGCTCTTCCTGCTGCAGAGGGAGGGCGGCTCTGGATCATCGGGCCCTTGGCATCCGCATCTGACCCCCTCTCTTCAACTCTGCTGCAAGCCACACACAGTTCTTGGCCGTCCCCTGTCAGTATAATGGTCTTTTATCGTAGCAAACACTGTCTGTGTGGGGCTTAGGAGACAGGATCTTATGACAGTTTTTGGACAGGAAAAGTAATTTGTCTATTTAACTCTTTTACAGTCTGGAAGGCCAGGCCAAGGAGACAATGCACGATGCCTTTTGGGGTCACCTTAAAGAGCAGCTGTCGGCTACGCCCCCAGACTTCAGCTGTGCTCTTGAACTTCTGAAAGAAATTAAAGAGGTGAGTCACCAGCCTTCTGCTTGTAGGTGTGAGGTTCCCAGGCATCCCAGCTCATTCAGATGTCAGTGGCTAGCAAACTCTAGCTGAGCTTGGCCCATGAGTCAGTCAGAATCTAAACCTGTAGACAGAGATCACACAGTCATTTCAACAAGGAGTTTTAATATAAAAATTATCACAGGGCATTGGAGAAGTGAGGGTTTGGGCTAGTAAGAAGCAAGGGGAACGCTGAGGAATACTGGAAAATCAGGTCAAAGGCGAACCACCACACCCCGAGGCTGACATAGAACATCCAGGATCCACTTGGGGGTGCAGAGCTATGCCGGGAAGTTGCTGCCTGTGTGTGCTGCTGAGCACCGTGCACTTGGCAGGAGCCTCCCTAGAAGATGGCACTCAGGCCTTGGGAGCCAGGTGCTGGCAAAGCCATACCACCTGCAGGAGCTGCCAAGTGAGCAGTTACTCAGAGAGAAAGGCTCTTGGCTTTTGCATTGTCTTTATAGTATGTGATGGGCACACCTTAAAGTAGGGGTGTCGAACTCAATCAGAGAAGGGGCCAAAATCTAAAATCCAGCCTAAATCGCGGGCCGAATGGTTTACTGAACAGTCATAAACTGTCATTGTGATGGAAACGCAGCGGAGTGCAGTGATGACAGCGTGGTGTGGGCCACATTGCAAGGCCTGGCGGGACGGATTTGGCCCGCGGGCCTTGTGTTTGACACATGTGCCTTAAAGCAACCGTGCCTCCCCCCCAACCCCCAGATCCATATCCTTCAATAGTCCTGTCTCCTTGATGTGGATGAGATCTGTAACTTACCTGTAACCAATAAAATATGGCAAGGTGGTGGGATGTCACATCTCACTGTGGAAGGCTGTCTCAGCACACAGAGATGCTCCTGCTGGCCTTGAAGAAGCAAACAGGTGTCTGTGGAGACGCCACATGGCAAGGAGATGCAGGTGGCTCAGGACCAGCAGCCAGGAAGAAGCTGGAGCCCTTCAGGTTACAGCTGGAAGGAAGTGAACTCAGCCACAATTTGAATGTGCCCAGCTGACACCTTATTACAGCCCGCCGAGACCCTGAACAGAAGACCAGTTAAATAAACTGCCTGGACCCCTGACCCACAGATGCTGTGGGCCAACAAATGTATGTGCTTTTTCTTTTTTAAAAAATGTGTTTTTATTAATTTTGGAGAGAAAGGGAGAGGAAGAGAGAAATAGAAACATCAATGATGAAAGAGAATCACTGATCATCTGCCTCCTATACGCCCCCTACTGGGGATTGAATCCACAACCAGAATCCAACTATGACATCCTGGTTCATGGGTCAACCACTGAGCCATACTGACTGGGCTGTATATGCTTAATTAAGCTTCCGAGTGTATGGTAATTTGTTATGCTGCACAGAAACTAATTAATAGTGCCCTCTACAGATGATGCTTAAAGTTTACCATCTAGTAAAGAATATATATTTAAAGAACTTCATTTTTCAGAGCATAGAAAACAAGGATGGAGTTAAGGCTGAGAGACAATAAATTGATGAATGTCACACTTCACTCCTTTGGCTGCTCAGCTTCCATACCCAGGCTTCCACACATCTGAATTCCCAGTCACCCCATCTCACCGCTGGGCAGGCCGGACAACACCGAGTTCCTCATGAGGAGTGCAGCCCCCATGGCCACCCGCTGTCCGATGGGGAGGGCTTCCTTTCTGACAAGGCCCAGGAGCCAGCCAGGAACCCTTTCTCAAAAGGCACGCTGTGCTCCAAACCCCTGGAGATCTGTGCTGTGCTGCCTCCAGCGACACTTCAAGCGTCACGGCCCTGCTGGCTGGGGAGGCCAGTGGTAGAAGTGGCTGGGATGGCTGCCTGGACTTGCTGTGGAGCCTTCCTCAGGCTCTGGTTCCCACTTGAAATTGGAAAACTTATGAGCGACTCAAAATGGGTGTTGAATCAGAACTGTAGAGTTTTTTTTATTATAAGAATTTGAGTTTATTTGAGCCAAACTGATAACATGCCAGGAAGCAAGATCTCAAACGCTCCAAAGGACAGTTTTGCAGTGTCTTTTATACATTTGAAACGAACAACGGACAGGGCTTGCTTGAGGTGAAGATGAACCTTTTACTAAAGAAGTTACGTGCCAGCTAAAAATGCACGAGGAGTCACATGATGTGCCAGATTGACGCCAGAGCCCCCTTTTCATCCACAAAACCCTGAGGAGCGATATGCTGCCTGGACACAAAGACCTCTTTCCCGGTGGTGCCATGAGGCGCTCTGCTGGCCGTTCACCTGGCAGGACTCGGCTGCATGATGGGGGACTAGCCACCCTCCAGTCTGCCTGCCTAAGGCAGGGGTGGGGAGCCTTTTTCCTGCCCGTACAAAATCATCCTCTTAAAAATTAGCCTGCTGCACTTGGTCAAACATTAATTAACTTACCCCTAATGCCTTGGCAGGGCCAGACCAAATGATTTCTCGGGCCTATATGACCCATGGCCGGATGTTCCCCCCTGTTCTAAGGCATCTAAACGTGAAATGCTTGCTACCTGATGCTCATGAGAGCCCATGGGCATAAGCCGTTCAGTTAGAACTTCTCTTGTGCCAGCTTTTTTATCAGTCAGCATCGAGTCAGGATGAAGAAGCGAGGTGATTCGAACACAGAAGCTGCGGGCCAGGGCCTGCCGGGGGACCGCACGGACTGGGGACCTCTTCCTCTCGCTGTCACAGGAGCGCGGAGGGCTCTGGGGACTGGCATAGCTCACCATGAAGCGCAGAGCACAGAGCAGCTTCCATTCTGAGGCTTACAGAGAAGCCGAGCAGATGGGTCTTGTTATGACAACACAGTATTCCATTCAGTTAACCGAACGCTCATTGAACCCCATCCCTCGACCCCACTGTGTTCTGTCTGCTAAGAGGCACGGAGATGAGGCTCCCAGGGAACTTACATTTTCAGGTTAATACACTATTTCTGGTGACACCTACAGTTCCTTTGCCTGGTTTCTCCTCGCTCTTTGAAGTAAATCTCAAACACACCTGCTCTTTAAATGAAGAGTACCTTGTCGCACATGGTGTGTTTCATATTCGTCGCACCCTGAGTTTCTTTTAATCACACACCTTGATTTTGCTTCTTTGTTTATCTCATTCTGCCTAGAGAATGACATCTTATTACTATAATTGATCCCCTAAAGCAGTGGTCGGCAAACTCATTAGTCAACAGAGCCAAATATCAACAGTACAACGATAGAAATTTCTTTTGACAGCTGAAAACCGAATTTTGCGCATGGGCCACGAAGTTTCAAGCACACTATACGTGCGCACCCGCACGTGATATTTTGTGGAAGAGCCACACTCAAAGGGCCAAAGAGGCTCTTGTGGCTAGAGAGCCGCGTTTGCCAACTACTGCCCTAAAGCCATGGCCTATTATTGGTCCTTAAACAAAGATAAACATTAGGAAATTTAGGGACCTGACTTCTTGATTCTTAAAAAACACAGTCTGGCCCCTGGCTGGTGTGGCTTGGTTGGTTGGAGTGCCGTCCCATTCTGTAGGTCGAAAGATGACAGGTTCAATACCCAGTCAGGGCACATATCCAGGTTTTAGGTTTGATTTCCTGGAGAGAGAGAAGTTCTCCCTCTCTCTCTAAACAGCAGACACCGGTTGGGATGTGTGTGCCTAATGGGGTTTCCGTGAGGAAAGTGGGGCTCTGAGCAGAGGGCAGCCACCTAGGCTTTCTTCCTGGGCAGATCTTGCTGTCGCTGCTGTCGCCACGCCAGAGCCGCTTAAGACGTGAGGTCGAGGAAGCTCTGGCCGCTGACCGGCTGCAGCAGGAAGCGGCGCGAGGGGACCTGGACATTTTCCGTCTCTCCAAGTGCATCCTCAGCATGATGACGCTGCTGTGCGCGCCGGTTCGGGACGCGGCTGTGCAGAAGCTAGACAGCATCACAGACTCCACTCTGCTACTGAGGTGAAGCCTGGCTACTGTCCCCCCAACCTGCCCCCTAGGGGCCACACCCTGAGTGGCCGCCCCGACTCGGCTATCTTCCCTCTGAACCCCATCTTGAGTCCTTCTCTCTGGCCTATGAGCTTTCCTTTACAAAGATGGCCTCGCAGGGCCCTCTGTGTGTTCTCAGATGGGCTGGGTCTGTATAACATCTTACAATGCAACATTCGTGTCTGCAATCTTTTCTTTCAAGGAGTTCAACCATTGCTTTCCCAAGTTTTCTTGTTGCAGTTCACATAGTATGAGGGACAGAGGCGAGGGGTTATCTTCACTTCGTAGCTCCAGAAAATTAAAAAAAAAATAGTAGACCCAAAGCCCTGGCCAGGTAGCTCATTTGGTTAGAGTGTTGTCCCGATACTCCAAGATTGTGGGTTTGATCCCTGGTAAGGGCACGTACCAGAATCAACCAGTGATGTGTAAATAAGTGGAACAATAAGTCTCTCTCTTTCTCTCTCTCTCATCAATAAAATAACGCAATTGGCTCAGAAATCTCACCACCTATAATCCCTCTTCCCAGAAAGCATGGTTAGTGTCCCTAATGGTTAGTGTCTGCTGGCTGCAGAGTGACTTGTGGAAGGAGGTCTGGCTCAGAGGCTTGGAGGTGCAGACACCCGCTCGCTCTGGGCCTGTCGTCAGGGGGCAGGGCTGTCGGTTCAGAGCCCCCTGACCTGAGTGCCTCCCCCTCCCGGAGGCCCTCGGGCGGCATGAGCACGCCGTTCTGTCTGTCAGGGGCATCTTCCAGGTTCTGGGCCTGATGAAGATGGACATGAGGAACTACACGCTGCAGAGCCTCCAGCCCCACCTGCGCGAGCACTCCATCCAGCAGGAGCGGGCGCAGTTCCAGGAGCGCCTCAGCAGGCAGCCGGGTGCGGGCGGGCAGGCGGGCGGGGGCGGGAGGGCCTCGGCTGCCTAGGAGGCCAGCGGGCATCTGCCTCCCCCTAGGAGCAGAAGATTCTTGCTCAGTGTGTGTGTTGGGGGTGGGGGACGGGACAGACATCTAAGACAGAAAGGCACCCCATCAGCATTCACTCCAGGCCGGGGAATCGGGGTGGAACCTCCCGCTGAGGCTGCCGCCCCCCCAGGCCTCCTGGACCACATCACCAAGTGGCTGAGCCGCGCGGCCACGGACCTGCGGCCCGGCCCCGGCCCCGGCCCCGACGCGCCCGCCTCCAGCGCGGCCGGCCCCGCTCCCAGCGAGGCGGCCTCCGGGCCGGAGCCCCTCAGCCCCGCCATGGTGCTGTCCCAGGCTTTCCTGAACCTTCTTCTCTGGGACCCTGAGGACCAGGAGTTCCCTGAGGTAGGCCTGGGGGCGGCCCGCGGCTGCGGGGGACTGGGCAGGCCTCCGCTCACCGCTGTCCGCGTCCGCAGACGCTGCTGGCGGACCGGGCCCGGCTGCGGGAGCTGGAGGCGCAGCTGCGCCGCCTCACGGTGCTGGCCTCCGTCCTGCTGGTGGCCGGCAGCTCCTCGGGCAGCGTGCTGTTCGGCTCCCCGCAGTTCGTGGACAGGCTGAAGCGCACCACCCACGCCCTCACCGAGCACTTTGATTCCAGGTGAGCTGCAGGGACCTTTGTCTTTAGAGGTGACACGTCCGAGGACATAGGCGGGTACGGCCACAGCGAGGCCATGGCCAAGGTCGTTGGGGTCTCTGTAGCTGGTCTTGAGGCTGTGACAAAGACACAGAACTGAGAACTGTCCTCCAGGAGGAGTGGCGCAGGGGCTGGTCCACCCCCTTCGCTGTGGAGGAGGCACTGGGCTGAGCTGGCGGCCAGAGAGGCTGGGGCTGGGCTTAGTGGGGTGAGGCGGGACCGGGCAGCATGGCGTGCAGGCCCTCAGCCGGCGGGTGGTCACTGTCGCTGGTGAGAGCAGGACAGCCCTGGGAAATGTCCTGAAAGTCCTATAATGTACCTCCGTGCACACAGACGTGAGTGCGGGGTGTGAGGGTGCCACGGTGATCCAAAGCCCAGCCCACGCGTGTCGGAGTTGTTTTAGTTTCTCTTGTTCCCCGAGAAGCAGAACGAGGAGCTGTGTGTAGAGAACAGGCGATGTGCTGAGATAAGAGTGAGACACTGAGCCCACCCATTGGCTGCTGCTGCCAGGCTGCAGGCAGGAGGAGGTCTGGGAGTCCCCCTCAAGGGCTCGGCCGAGGCCAGGCCAGCGTGGGCCCCAGCCTCCTCTCCCTCCTGCTCTAGGCCCCAGGAGGCCATGCTGGCTGTGAGTGAGCAGGTGTCTCAGGAGATCCAGCAAAGCCTCAAGAGCATGGGCCTCGCGGCCCTGAGCAGCGACAGCATGGCCTTCCTGATGGGACAGCTCCAGGACATCGCCCACGCGCAGAACTGTGTCCGCAGCGTCGTCGGTGAGCGTCCTGGGTGGGGAGGCCATGAGGCTGAGGGAGACTCCCCAGGAAGTTGGCCACTGAGCCGCCTGCCAGTAAAAGGCATGATCCCTGGGCAGGTCACGGTTCAGGGCTTAGTTCTTCAAAATGTAGGGTTGAAAAATATATCTTTTTTAGTTAAAGACACACTCTGGCTCTGAGGAAGATCTGCACCAGGAATTCATGACTTCCAGATGTGGCACACACCAACCGCCCTGCTAGGCCATCCCTGGCCTTCCTGGCCATTTCTGGCTGCAGTCTTAGGCACGGGACGTTCGCCCCTGCCACAGGCAACGCCGCTGGCTAAGCTGGCAGCCGCCCCCTGGCGGGGACTCCCGCCCCCACTGTGCCACGTGGGAACGGAGGCTCTGAGCTTGGCCTTGCTCTTAACCTCAGCCGTCCAAGGGCTCAGCCTGAGCGCCTCCTGGTGGGACCTTCTGGTGGGTATAAGCTTTGGAATGGCCAAAAACGCACTAGCCCCTGGTTGCCAATCCTGGCTTTACCCTTGAGGGCTAGATAGCAGCCCCTGCTCCCCATAAACGAGAGATTTCCGCGGCTGTGAGGCTGACTTAGAGCTTCTCCCTGAGAATCGCCTGCCGCTTCCCTTCTCACTGCCGTTCCTGCTCACAGATCAGCGGGTCCACCTGTTTCTCAAATGCTGCCTGGTCCTCGGAGTGCAGCGCTCTCTGATGGGTCTCCCCGGAGGCCTCACGCTCATTGAGGCGGAGCTGGCAGAGCTGGGCCAAAGGTTTGTCAACATAACGCACCACAACCAGCAGGTGTTCGGCCCCTACTACACGGAGATCCTGAAAACCCTCGTCCCCCCGGGCCAGGCCCCGCAAGCAGGAGTGGAGTCCCTCTGACGGACCAGCCCTGAGCCTGGCGCCTTGATCCAGGAGAGAAGCCATCATTTTCCTGGGCAACATCACAGCGGCCAGCCCAGCAGCAGCCTCCCTCCCTCCTGCAGCCAGTACCAGCGCTGTAGTGATCACACATGTAAACACCACCGGCCCCAACACGTTCACTAATAAACTTGTGAACTGCAAGCAAATGCTCTCTCTGTGCAGAGAACCTGAGCCCGTGGCCCCAGCGCCAGAACCCCCAGCGCCCTTGGCCCCCAGCGAGCTACAAAGCCAACAGCGAGCTGGGAGCCAAGGCACCAGGTGCCAGCCGGTTTTGTCTGAGCTCAGCACCCTGTGGAATGACCACTGTGAGTATAATGGCTCCTGCAGAAGTTAGAAATTGGTTTTGTGCAGTTCAGCTCAGGCTTGGGCGTGGTTGTAAGGAGTCCTTAGGAACCTGGCTCTGTGACCTAATTCCCTGAAGGTTTCCAGTGGTGCAAAGCGAGGTCAATAAATGGAGCTTCGCTTCTGCTTCCTCTCCTGGAAGGGGTCTGGAGCCCGGTGCAGCCTGGGTAAAGTGGGTGCTGGCCGCTCAGGCACACTGGTGACAAGTGTCAGAGCTCATGGTGTCTTGAGTGTCAAGAGTTCAGGTTTGGACAGTGAGGCCAGCGACCTCCTCGGGCTGTTTTCCTTGGCCCTGCCTCTAGCCGAGCAAGCCTCCTGCCCCATCTCTAAGCTGAGAGCACTTCCTGACTACGTGCTGGGCCTGCAGAGGTTTGGGCTCTGGGCTCCTGTTGGCAGCACAGGTGAGGAGCTCAGGAAGGCCTGGCTCGTGGAGGTCAGCCGCCGTCCTCAGGTGCCTATAGACCCAGCGCAACCTAGTAGGGCGGAGCCGAGAGTGCTCCATTCAGATTTGGCCCTCACCCCTTTTGTGATGTGCAAGAGAAGTGGGATCCACTCTGTGCTCCCCCGGTAGAGTAAGGAGAAACAGCGTTCTCACATTCCCAGAGATGGAGGGAGCTGGTTATACTTCCTCCAGGGAGAACTGACGGGGATCGAGTTTCATTAGTCCAGGGCTCCCCCCACGGGCTTCCTTCTTAGAGAGCAGAGCCCAGGCGAGCTGGCCAGCACAGCCGCCTGTAGCACAACTCTGACCAGAAAATCTGGGGGCTTCAACCTTCATTTCCAGTCCAGCCAGACACCCTTCGGGTGGGAAGGCCAGAAAAAGGAGTGTGTGTGTGTGTGTGTGTGTGTGTGTGTGTGTGTGTAAAGGCTAAGCAACCATTTGACCGGTAGCTATGATGCTCCCTGACCACCAGGGGGCAGATGCTCAATGCAGGAGCTGCGATGACTTGGCAGTGGCGGTTCTCAGGTGATGCATCTGGAACCAGAGAGGAGGAAGCCTGAGAACCGCCTTCACTCAACCCAAGACCCCTCAGGGGATGTGGGAGAGCCAGTTTTGACCTGATCCCCCCAGGCCAGGCTGAGGGGCCCCACCGCTCACTCCACAGATGCCCTTCAAGCTTCGGCGCCAGGTGCAGCGGGCGGGGAAGGCACCGAGGGAGGTTGGCTCTAGGGCATATCCGGACCGTCTAGCCCAGTCCCACCTCGCCGGCTACCTTCTAATTGATTTCCTTTCGATGTGCGTGAATCCGTGAACCAGGGCACTAGTGTTTAGTAAACAGCAAGGCTTGCCTAGATGCAGCCTCTGATTTGCAACAATTAATTTCAAAATTGAAAACCCTACATTTTGGCCCAGGCTGTGTGGCTCGGTGGTTACACGCTGACCTGTGAACCATGAGGTCACAGTTCGAGTCCCAGTCAAGGCACATGCCTGGGTTGCGGGCTCAACTCCCAATGAGGGTATGCAGGAGGCAGCTAATCAGTGATTCTCATCACTGATCTCTCTCTCCCTCGTCCTTCCTCTCTGAAATCAATATAAAAAACCTACACTCCCCTACATTTTGGAAGCCTCATCCTCTTAGAGGCAGGGTGCTCTGAAGGGATTCTGGGCAAGGGGCTTGGTGGCAGTGCAGACACGGGCTGACAACAGCCCTGCTTTTACTTCATAATTAAAATCTGAAACGATCCATTGCTTAGACATTCTGAATCGGTTTTCTTGTGCTTCCACACGGATGAGACAGGGACCCTGACCTACACAAGGAAAGACCTCCACTCAGTCCTGCACATGGGCTGAGGGATACAACTTAACATTGTGGCAAATACACAGGAACGGTGCTGCTGGTGACCAGGAGCACAGTGCTGTGCTGGCCACCACTGCCTCCTTCCAGGACACTGGTCACCAAGAAGGAAGTCCCAGACCACTGAGCAGTCACTTCTCACTCCTTTCCCGTTGCCTTGTTGACCTCTAACCTGCTTTCTGTTTCAATGGGTTTTCTGACTCGAGGTAAATAGAATCATGTAACAAACAGTATGTTTTAAAGATTTGTCCTGTAGCATGAATCAGCAGTTCATCCCTGTGTATGGCTAAGTAATAGTCCATTATATGGATCTACCACACTGCTTATTCCTTCTTCAGGGGATGGACATGTGGTTTGTTTCCACCTTTTGACTGTTAATAGTGCTGCTTAGTTTTTGTTTGAACACTTGTTTTCAATGCTTTTGAGTAGGGAATATGCTCAGTAGAGTTGGTGTGTCATATAGTAATTCTATGTTTAATTCATTGAGAAACCATTAGAACTGTTTTCCACAGTGGCTGCACTGTTTTACACCCGCTCCCCCCCACCCCACATCCCCCCAGCCCCCAGCAATATATGAGGCTTCCGGTTTCCTCACATTTCCACCAACACTTATTTTCTTTAAAGAAAAGGTGTGGGCATCTTAGTGGTGTGGAATGGAGTCTCGCTGTGGGTCTGACGTGAATTTCTCTAATGATCAGTGACTCCAGGCATCTGCTCACATGCTTATTGGTTGTTTGTCTGCTTTGGAGAAAGGGCTATTTTAGTCCTCTGCCTAATTTTGAATTAGAAACAGGTTGCTGTTGTGTTCTTTATATATTGTCAGATATGTAATTTGCAGACATTTTCTCCTGTGGAGTCAGTTCACTTTCTTGATAGTGTCCTTTGATGCACAAAACTTTAATTTTGATGAAGTTCAGTATTTCAGATTTTATTTTCATGGATTGTGCTTTGGGGGTCAAGTCTGAGAACTCTGCCTAGATCCAGATCCCAAAGATTTTCTCCTATGTCTTTCGCTAAAAGTTTTATAGTTTTATATTTTACATTTAAGTCTGTGATCCATTTTGAATTGATTTTTATGTGAAGTATGCGACTTCGGTTAAGATACTTTTTAAAAAGCATATGGGTATCTAACCAAATCCAGCATAATCTGCTGAAAAGTCTCTCTTTGCTCCATTTAATTGCTTTTGTGCCTTTATTTTTATTAAAAATCAGTCAGATGCTTGTCTGGGTCTCTTTCTGGGTTGGCTCTTCTGTTCGATGAGCCTGTCTCTGCCACAGCACAGTATTGATTGCTGTAGTTGTGCTAAGTCTTGCAATTAGACAGCTCTCCTGCTTTATTCTTTTTCAAAGTTGTTTAGCTGCTCTAGTTCTGTTGACTAATCTTGTCTATTACTACAAAAAACCTTGCTGAGTTCAGTTAGGTATCATCATAAACCTGTGTATCAATTTGAGAAGAATTGACATCTTTATTAGTCTGAACATGGTCTCTTTCTTCATGATTTAGTTCTTCTTTGAGTTCTCTCATTAGCATTGTATAGTTTCTATCATACATGTCCTGAACATGTGTTGTTATCTATTCCTAAGGATTTTATTTTTTTGAGTGATTATAAAGTGTTTTATTTTTAATTGTGCCCACATACTCATTTCTAATATACAGAAATACAATAGACTTTTGTATGTTTACTAGTATGTTGTATCTTGTGAGCTGGTTGAACTCATTGATTCTAATAATTTTGGGAGGATCTTTGGAATTTTCTACATAGACCATCATGTACAGTAGTCATCTGTAGTCTCACTTTCTATGGTCAATCATGATTTGAAAATATACATGAAAAATTCAAGAAGTAAGCAATTAATAAGTTTTGATTGCACGCATTCTGAGTCACATGATGAAACCTGAGCTGCCTGTCCCGCCTGGGTGTGCTGTGTTGCTCCCTGCCAGGTAGTCAGCAGTCTGGGTTAGTTGGTGGCTGCTTCTTTACCACAGGCCTGTGTCCTAGCTCCATCATTTCACTGAGTAATGGCCCCAAAGTGCATACAGAGAGCTGTCAAGTGTGTGCATGCCTTGGTGAAAACATAGTACATGTAAAAGTTGGTACTGTCTGTGGTTTCAGAAATCTGTTGGGGGCTTGAATGTACCCCTCAGGGATAAGGGATGACTACTGTAACCTGCAAACCGGGCAGTTTATTTCTTCCTTTCGGAGATGAGTGACATTTACCTCCTTTTCTCGCCTGTTGCACTGGCTGCAATGCCCAGCACGTCAATATTGGTGACAATGGGACCTTCCCTTGTTCCCAATCTCAGGGGGGAGTTACCTTTCACCATTAAATATAATGTTAGCTGTAGGTTTTTGAGGAAATTCCCTACTGAATTAGTTTTCTATTGCTACTATAACAAAGTACCACAAATGTAGTGCCTTAAGCCCATGCAAATTTACTTTCTTTTAGTTCTGGATGTGAGAAGTCTATAATGGGTCTTTGGGGTTAAAATTCAAGTATAGGCATAGTTGCATGAGGCTGTAGGCATGTATTAGTCTCCTGCAGTTGCTGTAACAAGTTACATAATTGAATGGCTCAAGAGAAACAGAAATATACTCTCTTATAATCCAGGAGGCTAGAAATCAGAAACCAGTTTCACTGGGTCAAAATCAGAGTGTTGGCAGGGCCACGTTCCCTTGGAGGTTCTAGGGAGAACATGCTCCTTGCCTCCTCCATCTTCTGGTGGCAGCTGGCATTCCTTCTGAGGCGGCATCACTCCAGCTTCCGCCTCCATGGCCACATGGAGGTCCTCTCTAGTGTATCCCTCTCGGCCTCTCTCACAGGGCACATGTGATTGGAGTTAAGGCCCTCACACACAGTCCAGGATGATCTCCCCATCTCAGATCCTTAACTTATCACACAGGACTCGGCCCCTTTTCCTTAGAAGGCAGTTGTCATGGATTGAATGTGTTCATCTCAGATCCACAAGGTGAAGTCCTAACCCCCAGCACCCCAGAATGTGACCTCATAGGGAATAGGGTCATTGCAGATGTAATTAATATGAGTTATACTGGGGTTAGGTGGGTCCCTGATTTGATCTGACTAGTGTCCTTATGAAAAGACACGTGTCATATGAAGAGACAGACACAGATGTGCAACGGTGAGAAGACACGGAGAATGCCATCTACAGGCCAAAGGACACCTGAAGCCGCCAGACACTGGGAGAGAGGCTGGGGATGGATTCTCCCTCACAGCCCCGCAGGAACCATGCTTGCCAATGCCTGGATTTCAGTTATAATCTTTGCTTCAGCCGTCAAACAATTAGAAAACTCAGGAGAAGGAAAGTCCCATGTTTTGCCTTATGTTCATTTACCCTTCCTGGTGTTGTAAGGTTCCTTATCTCCTTTCTATTTAGAACAGTTTCCCACCATCCTGCAGGGCAGGTCTGCTGCTGACCAAGCCTTCGTTTCCCTGCAGCCTGAGAATTCCTTGCTCCTCTCATTCCCAAGGACCTTTCACAGGGTATAGAATAGAGGTCAGTGCTCTTCGTTTGGCACCTGAACACCACTGCACGGCATCCTGCCTCACAGTTCTCTGAGACGCTTCACCCAGGTTACGTTCTCCTCCGGGAGAGCCGCCATCTTCCCCTCTCTGCTTTAGGGAACTGTTTTGTCTTCCATTTGCAGAAATTCAGTTATGAAGCCTCTCATCATGGATTTCTTTTGGTTTATCTGGTTTGGTGTGCTCCGCTTCTCAAATCTGTAGGTTTACATTTCGCCAAATTTGTGGCATTTTGAGCTGCTATTTGGTGGAGTACTTTTTCAGCCCCACCCTTTTCTCTCCAGGGACCCTGCTGACAGAAACCTTGGATGTTTTGTTATAGTCCCCAAAGGTCCCCGAGACTTCATTTTTTCCAATCTGTTTTCTCCGTTGTTCAGATTGGACAATGTCTATGGTGCTGCCTTCTGGTTTGTGGGTTTGGTCTTTCTTTTCCATTCTGCCTCTGAACCCATCCACTCGGTAGTCATTCTGGTTCCTGTGTGTCAGGAGCAGCCTGGCCCACCTGACCCCAGTGTCTGGCAGCTTCTTCTTCTTGCCAGGCTGCCCCTTCCTGTGCTTTGAATGCAGAGCACAGGCTTGTGTGGCTTCATCTGGGCTCCTTGGTGTTTCTGCTGGGGTTTCCATTGTGCTGAGTGAGAAGCAGAGGGAAGTGTTTGTCTAATCCCCTTCCCGGAAGGAGTTCGTTCACTTTGATGCTGTCGCCCTGCTCTGTGAGCCTCAGTTCCAGTCCTTCCTTATGGCGCATTTTGCTGTGCAGAAATGTTTGGTTGAATATATTGACCTTTAAAAAAAAATTTTGTAACATGCTTGGAAGCAACTTTCTCATACCAAGTTTATGAAAAAACCTCCCATTTCCTTATAACTTGTTTGGGTTTCTCTCTCTTACCATTTAAGCAAGCATGCCATCTGGACTTTATTTGGTGAAAGTAAGAACAGGAACCTCTTCCCCCATGACTGCCCATTGTCCCAGCACCGTTTACTGGATAATGTTTCATGGTGTTAGGAAGTCCACTTTGGTCACTGCTTGTTTATGAGTGTTCCCAGCACCCGAGACCCGGGAGGAGCAGCCACGTGTAGAGGCTTCCCTGCGCGACGGGTGGCAGAGCTGGCGCTAGGTGGGCCAGCGAACTGCAAGCACATGGGGCTGCTGGCCTGTATGCAGGGAGCCAGTGGGCGTCAGACACCTTCAGGTGTAGTCGCAGTGGCCAGGCTGTCCCTGGAAGCGCACCAGGGGGCAGAGTTCTGGCCCCTGTGCAGCTGTCTCAGCCCAGCGGCCTGGGTGCCGGGAGGACTCGGGGTGTGACAGAACCGGCCGATGGGGCGGGGACACGTGGGCGAGGCCTGGCCTCCCAACAGCCTCTGGTCCGAGGACATGTGTGAGCCCCCGACCACCGGGAGCCGGGAGAGGCTGTGGGGTGAAGGTGGGCAGATGCTGTTGTGTTGCGTGTGCCCCACCCCTTCCTCCTAAGGCCTCCCCACCCCTTTCCTCCTCCCTTCGGTCCTCCCGTCTCTCCCCCACCCCCCTTTATTTGGTAATATATTTTACTGATTTTTTACAGAGAGGAAAAGAGAGGGATAGAGAGTCAGAAACATCAATGAGAGAGAATCAGCTGCCTCCTGCACACCCCCCACTGGGGATGTGCCCGCAACCAATGTACATACCCTTGACCGAATCAAACCTGGGACCTTTCAGTCCGCAGGCCGATACTCTATCCACTGAGCCAAACCAGTTTCATCTGTTCTCTCCCTGCTGTTCTATTCCAGTTCCCATTTAGAGGCTCAGAGCAGCAGCCCAGATGCCAGTGAACTGGCAGGTGTCCCACCCCAGGACCAGGCCCAGTCAGCACTGAGCTGGGCCAGCGGTCACACAGAGGCTCTGGTGGCACCAAAGGGACTGACAGAGGCAATGTGTCCTGGTACAGTGTCCGCAGAAGGGGCATCAGTGGCCAAGGTGTCTGCTGCCCAGGAGGGTGTGGAAGCAGGAGCACTGGCCTGTCCACCCCCCCCTTCAACGTGGCCCTCAGAAGTCCTGTGTTGGAAGGACCCGGATTCGGTGTTGTCTCTGCCACAAGCTGGCTGGCTGCTCAGAGACAGCTCCCTGCTCTGGGCCGTTTCCGTCAAACACAGTCGGTGCTGGATCAGCTCAGCAGTGGTTTCAAAGCCCTTTGCTATGGAGTATGTCACAGGCTGAGGACACTGGGCCAGGTTTCTGGGTCCCCTCGGCATCATGGGCTGGAACTTTAACCTTTCTGAGCCTGTTTCCCTCTGTAAATAGAGTGGTAACACCCAGAAAGGCGTGAGTGCCAATGAGACGGTTGCCTGTAGAGGCTGGCCACTCAATGAAGGGCCATCAGGGTCATGTGGGCCTTTGCAAACCTCCCTCTAAAAAACCAGCCCGGCACCACCCTCCTTCCCTGCCACCGGCTCCGGGACACTGGCTGTCCCCACAGCCCTGGGGCTGTGCCGTGGGCCTTGCGGACGGCTCCCGGCTGGTAGCTAGTTGTGTCTAAAACTCAACCTCCACAACCAAACTAAGTCCCCCAGGAAGACACTTCCTCCACAGCACGGCCCCACGCTGCCTTGTGCAGACGCTCTACACGCGTGGGCTGACGGCGCAGCGGCTGCACCAGACATGGCTCCACCAGTGCTCAGACGATGTCCCAGAGGCCTCCCCCCGAGGAACGTGGGCAGAGAATCCCCAAACCACCCGGCAGACAGCAGGGCTCACACCCATGGGTCTGGCCTGTGCGGCACCAGGAAAACACCAGGAAACATTCCAACCCAAAGACTCCAAACAGCAAGGCTGGTTTCGTGTCGCTCTGGTTTATTAGCTCCGTCTGTTCTAAGTTGCACGTTAGGAAATAACAAAACCAACGCCAGGGCCCTGGGCGCTCACAGCCTGCATGAGGTCAGTCTACGTTGCTGCACAGATTGGCTGTTTGTACAAGAGGTGTGTAAATCGGGCAAATTGGACAGATGAACAACTATATGTACAGTAAAGTAAAAGGGGAGTCATTCAAGTATCAAAATACAGAGACAGATTAAATAACATCTTTATTACAACTCGGTCCGTCGCCACACCATTGGCAACAGTGCTTTCCTGGCAGCCATTCTGCGGCCTGGCCTCCTCAGGGCAGCCGAGTCAGACCCCTGCCCCCGGGACCCGGTGCGGACGCCCCGAGGGAGGGGGCGGGCAGGCGCGGGGCCGCCAGAGCAGCTGGCAGGCGGGAGGGCCAGCCAGAGCCTGCAGCGGCGACAGGCCACCGGCTCCACGTCCCAGCTCCACGGGCCCCCCAGTTCAGACGCGGAGACGGCTGCCACACGCCTGACCCGCACTGAGACGTGCAGAGCAGGGCGGCTGCTGGAAGCCTGTCAAGTCCTGGCAGTTCTTCCAGGGAAGCCAGTGCCGCCAGGAGGGGAGGAAGGCAGGTGCAGTCCTTTCCTTTTCGATATTCAGAAATGAACGCGTCTCAACACAAAACAGACAGCCGAGGCTCTCCAATAGGAAAATACCCTGAATAAATAAAGAACGTAGCAGCTTCCAGGGAGAAACACCACGTGACTCACGTGGGCCGAGGGGCTCGGCGTAGTGTCTGTTCCCTTCTGGCCCCGTGGCACCCCTGCCCCGCGGCCCAGCAGGGGCCGCTCCCCTTCTGCCTCCGCCCTCACCAACTCCTGGCAGAAGCAGGTGCACCCTCACGGGGAGCGGAGGGCGTCCTCGCAGGCCCTGGAAGCAGCAGGAAGTCGAATAAAACTCCACTTCCTGTTTAGTACCGCAAAGTGGAGGAACCCCCTCTGCCCAAGGGGACGACCACCAGGGAGCGTGGCCAGCTCTCACAGGGACGGCCCTGCCTCCCGTGCCTGGCCAACCGCAGGCTGAGCAGGTGCCCAGGGCTCCTGCACCTTCCCTGGCCGGCTCCCTCACAGGAATCCGCCTCATTTCTGCTCCACTGGGGGGGGGGGGGGGGGGGGGGGGTGTGAGGGGAGGTGGAGACACCACAGGTGAAAAGCAAAGCAAGCCCCAGAGGGCCGAGGGGCAGCGAGCTCCGGGCGGACGCCACCTGCCCTGAAGGCCACACGGGGAACCAAACTGCCACCTTCCTCGCCTCCACGTGGAGCCAGGGAAGAGCCAGCAGCCGGGAACAGTCAAGCCAGGAACTCAGAGAACCCGAGGAGGCCTGTCAGAGGCCTGGTCAGACAGACCACAAATCAGCAGGCAGCATCTTAGCTGCCGACCCAATAATGCCCAAAACTCAGCTGCCTCTTCTCCTCCCAACTCAACCCAGGAGCCTGAAGTCCCAGAAAGCTGGCGGGCCGGCAGCCAGGGCAGGCTCTGACCCCGCTCTGACTTCATGCACCAGGAACGGCTCGCTCGTCTCCGCAGGACCTGGACCTTCCCCCCGGGAACCCCAGACGGGGTTCCTGCCAGGCGCCTCTAAGGGCCCAGGGCCAGGTGGGGACAAGAGCCGAGCTCTCGGGGACCAGGGTCCAACTCCGGTGGGTTTGAAAAGCAGACTAACAACACGTAGTCAAGGCTGCCCCTCGTGTACCTCTTTCCTACCATGGGCACCATCTCCCGTCCGACCCACCGGACCTCCCAAAACCCTGTCCTGAGGACAGGCTGGACAGACTGGCCCTTTACCCGCCTCGGTTCCCTGTCCCCTGACCCTACAGGCACCTGTCTAAAGGCTGGCAGTTGAACCTAGAGGTTTGAGGCAAGTGTTAAAAGTTCATTTTATAAAAATTTTTCTATTAAAACATGTTCTGGATAAGTCACATCCTGACGCTCTGGGCTCCGGTCTCCTGGGAGAGGCCCACAGGCTCCGAGCCGGGCAGGAGGCGGCGCAGGCGGCAGGCAGCCAGGCGGAGGCCGGGCCTGGGCTTCGGAGCTGCAGTGAGACGGCGGCGGTGGAGGTGCCGGTGGCGGAGCAGAAGCCTGAGCTCCCACACCTGTGTCCGCAGCACAGCTGGTTCCTCTGGGCTCAGCTTGGCAGAAGCAAACACAACGGGGAGGAGAGGATTAACCAGGGCTGCACAGGCGGGGGTCATGGAAAGGGACCAGGAAGCAGAAAGGAGACAAGAAGCGGAACAGAAGGTCCCTCACGGCCTCCCCCGAGCACCCACTGCCACCTCGGGCTCAGCGTCTGCCTGGCAGGCACGGGGCCGGCAGAGGACCCTGTGGTTTACCAACGGGGGCTCAGCTACAAAGCAGCAGCACCCCTGGGCGTCTGCGGGACTGTGCCGTGTCCGCACTCCCTACTGAGCTGCCCGGCTCCTGCCGCCGCCCAGGGGGAGAGCCGAGGCAGCTGCTGCCTGCTGGGTGGTGAGGCACAGCCCTGTCCAGGGAAGGGCCGGGTGATGGCTGACTTCCACTGAGCCCTACACTGGGGACAAGGTCAGAAGATGGGGCGCCATGTGCAGGGAGGGAGGCCTTCCTCTGTGAGCTAGACTCCGGCCGGCCTGGGCCTCACTGGCCAGGACGGGAGGGCCGGCCACACGTGCCACCGCTTCCTCGGAGGGAAGACCCAGCGGGCCGAGGCCGCGGGGCGGAGGCAGGCCCTGCGGTGCATGTGCCGGGGCGGGGCGGCCCCGGCCCTCAGACATCACCGAGCTCAGGGCCTCGGGCGGCCAGCACCTCAGGGGAGACGGGCCAGCGGGAGCCGCGCGGGGCTGTGGCCCGGGTCACAGTGGCTGGTTGTGCGGAGAGAGGTGCACGGGAGCGGTGGGCAGCGAGGCCGCGCCAGGCCGGCCGCCCGCAGTGCAGCGTGGGCCTCCAGGCTCCCGGCGCCGCGGCCCTCAGCCCGCTCGGCTCCGCCTCCAGGCAAGTCGTCCCGGAGCCGTCGGTGCCCGGGCTCAGTGTCCGTGGTGGCACGAGCTGGAGCAGTGTCTGCAGCTACTGCCGCGCAGAGCGCCCGGCGGGCTGGCCGGCCGGCGGCTGGAGGGCGGAGAGCAGGCGGGCCGGCGGCAAGGCACAGACCAGTGAGGAGAGGGTGGGTGTTAGAAGATAGTGGTCTCGTACTTGGTGCTGAGGCTCCCCTTAGAGTCTGGCTTGGGGTCCACAACCCAGGAGACGCTGGCGTGGGACTGGGCGTCCGGCTCCACGTCGGGCGGCTCCAGCTGCCAGGGAAGAAGGGCCGTCAGGTGGAGCGCACACCTGTGCCCGGGCACCGGGGCCCGCTGCGCCCCTCCCCCGCCGGGCAACTCCATCTGGGCGACCTCGGCCAGCCGCCCGCCAGCCGAGGCCCCCCAGCAGCCCCAGAGGGTGAGGAGCTGGGAAGACACAGGGCCCACCAGAGGCCAAGGTCCAGAGAGTGTGTGTGTGTGTGTGTGTGTGTGTGTGTGTCAGGAGTGACTCTGGGGGTGTGTGTGTGCGTGTGTGTGTATGTGTGTGTGTAATGGCTCTGGGGTGTGTGTGTGTGTGTGTCAGGAGTGACTCTGGGGTGTGCTTGTGTGTGTGTGTGTGTGTGTGTGTGAGGAGTGACTCTGGGGTGTGCTTGTGTGTGTGTCAGAAGTGACTCTGGGGTGTGCATGCATGTGTGTGTGTGTCAGGAGTGATTCTGGGGTGTGTGTGTGTGTGTGTGTGTGTGTATGCGTGTGCCTGTGTGTGGCAGGAGCGACTCCCTCCCGGGAGCGTGGTGGGAGGGCCAGGCTGGGCCTCAGCAGGGCAGCCTGTCCTGGGGATGCTCAGAGCTGTCGGACTCTGGGCACCTCCCGCCTGGGCATCATGCCCTGAACCCACAGCTGTGGCAGGGCCCCAGTGGCACGGGCCTCCGCGGAGGACACAGAACAGGGCTGAAGCACAGACAGGACGGCGGGCGGGCGGGAAAGGAGGATGCCACGCAGGCCGGAGGCCATGGCCCCAGAAGACGGACACAGACACGGACGCAAAGACCTTGACTCCAGGACTGACAGACGGCAGCGGCAGGTAAGAAGGACGATGGGTGGTGCAGGTGTGACAGTAACAACAGCGGGTGTCGGGGGGCAGCGGCACCTGGGGTGCAGAGCACAGCAGACAGACAGGCGGTGTGCCGGGGCCCTGCGCCGGGCAGCCCACGTGGGAGACCCCGGCGGGGCCAGGGCACGTACCGCGGACTTCCTCACGCCCACGCGAGGCTTCGGCACGGGCTTGGAATTCTTCGTCTCCACGGGCTCTGCAGCAGAGGCGCCCACAGGCCGGACCCTCTGGGCCTGCAGGGCCAGCTGGTAGGCCACCTCGAACGCCTGGCCCAGCGTCAGGATGATCTCGTAGGTCAGGGTCTGCGAGGAAAGCCCACGCTCAGCAGATGGGGGCTCCGACCCCTCTTCCCCAGCACAAGCTCGGGGCACTGACACGGCACAGAACAGTCATTTCTGACAAAGCAACTGACAAATCGGAGTACCCCAGCCTCGCCCGCGTTTGTTTTCTCTCGCGTGATTTCCTCGGAGAAGACGGCGAACGTGACCCTGCGCCAGCCAACCAGGACCGGGAGGACACAAACTGTCCGGCGGCCACGCCCGGCCCTCCCCCAGCCGCCCTCAGGCCTGCAGAGGGCGCCCGTGGGACCCGCGTCACCCGTTCTCAGCGGTTTGTTAGCACAAAGCGGGGCTGGCTTTTCCTTCAGCTCCTTTTGAACGGGTTGCTGGTGAGTTCCTGGTGCCGTGCCCGGGTTTTACTGCCCCGGAGCACACAGGCGGCACAGAGCTGATGGGACGTGAGAAAAGCGAGCGAGCGCGCCAAGAACGTGTGTGTGTGTGTGTGTGTGTGGGGGGGGCAGGGGGCCTCCTCGTCCCATCCTCAACCCCACGAGGCGGTCACATCACACCCCCTGCAGGCCAGGAGCCTGACGCCAGGCAGGAACCGCTCCTCTCCCCGAGGGCCTGGCCTCAGGGAGTCCTCCCGCCGCCCAGGGGGGCCGCTGCTCCACGGGGGCGGAGGGCACTGCAGGGAGCCGCAGGGCTGGGCGGCCCCGGCCGGGACTAACTCGCGGGAGCGGCCAGCCCGTCGCTGAGCCCGGACAGGCCCGGGGCTCTGAGCGGCTCCCTGCGCAGAGGGGGCGTCGGCGCGGGCTGAGACTACGCACCACGTCCACGGTGCTGAAGACGTGGCAGTAGTGGTGGCCCGTGTGCAGGTCCTTGGTGATGTAGGCGAAGGTGCAGAGGTCCTCGGGGTCCTGGGCCGCGCAGGAGATGTTCCGGACCTCGTGCTCCGCGATGACCTTCTGCTGGAGAGAGGGGCCTGGGTCCGGCTCCCTGGCATGGCCGCCGGCCTCTGCCCGGGCGGGCGGGGTCTAACCTCGCCGGTAAGGTTTGGGGTCCATCCGGCCCTCTGCCTCGGGGGTGGCGGGGGGCTGGGAGGGGGTGGGAGGGAAGGCGGGCGGTGGGCGGGCACCCAGGCAGTCCCCAGGGCACGGCGGGATGGAGGAACGGGGCTGCAGGGTGGGGCAGCGCACCTTGTTGGAGGCGTCGATGAACTTGACGCCTTTGTAGGTGATGGACAGGGTGATGGTGGGGACCTTCCTCATGTGCTCCGTGGATTTCTGTGGGAAACGGGCCTGTGGACGCTGCTCAGGGCCAAGGCCCGGGGCCCCACAGCCAACAGCCCCTCCCACCCCCTGACATGGGGCCCAGCGGCTGCAGCCGGTACCTACCAGCCCCCTTCACCCCAGACACCCACCCGCATCTTGGCACAGGCGTCCTGCGTGGATTCTGTCCCTCGAAGGTCTTTGATCAACATGGAGCCCAGGTACTGCGGGGGGAGCGGCCGGGCTCAGCACCCACATCACCACGGGGTGAGGGGCTGTGGGGGGCTGTGAGGGGCTGTGTGGGGCTGTGAGGGGCTGTGTGGGGCTGTGTGGGGCTGTGTGAGGGGCTGTGTGGGGCTGTGTGGGGGCTGTGTGGGGGGCTGTGTGGGGCTGTGTGGGGGCTGTGTGGGGGGCTGTGTGGGGCTGTGAGGGGCTGTGGGGGGCTGTGTGGGGGGCTGTGAGGGGCTGTGTGGGGGACTGTGAGGGGCTGTGTGGGGGCTGTGTGCGGGGGGCTGTGTGGGGGCTGTGTGGGGGGCTGTGTGGGGGCTGTGTGGGGCTGTGTGGGGGCTGTGTGGGGGGGCTGTGTGGGGGGGCTGTGTGGGGGGCTGTGTGGGGCTGTGTGGGGCTGTGAGGGGGGCTGTGAGGGGCTGTGGGGGGCTGTGTGGGGGCTGTGTGGGGGGCTGTGGGGGGCTGTGTGGGGCTGTGTGAGGGGCTGTGGGGGGCTGTGGGGGGCTGTGTGGGGCTGTGTGGGGGGCTGTGAGGGGCTGTGTGGGGGACTGTGAGGGGCTGTGGGGGGCTGTGGGGGGCTGTGGGGGGCTGTGTGGGGCTGTGAGGGGCTGTGGGGGCTGTGAAGGGCTGAGTGGGGGGCTGTGGGGGCGCACTGGGGCGGGAAGCTGCTGGCAGAGGCAGGCACTCACACTGGCTTCGTAACCGCAGGACTCGAAGATGAGCTTTTCGGGCCGGTGCTGCCAGCTCTGCACAGGGGCGTAGGGGGCGGCCAGGCTGGGCGGCCGGAGGGTCAGCCTGGCCTCTCGGTGCTCTTCCTGCAGAACAGGCAGCGTCACAGGCCGCCCGCCCCGGCGCCGGGCAGCCCAGGCCTGTCTGAGGGGGCGGCGGGGCCTCGGAGTCTTCTCGGGGGCGGGAAGCGTGTGGGGCTCGCAGGCGTGAGGCGGGGAGTGGAGCCAGCCTCCCGCCGAGGCCCTGGCTCTGGTCCTGGGGTGGGGCTCACTGAGGCCCCGCAGCCAGGGGGCACTGGAGTGCTGGGTGAGGGGGGCTGATGAGGCCCCACCGTGGGCCGTGGTGGAAGGAAGGTGGGGAGGGCAAGATTCAGCAAGTATGTATGACCCCCACCACCACCACCACCAAGCAATGTGCAACGTCTCTGGTGCACAGCAACTAGAACGGCCAGACATCCTTTAAAGTCTTGTAAAATTCACGGCCAGACGTGGATGTGAGGTAAGGCAGGAGAAGGAGTGAGGTCAAAGTCCACTCTGAGGGCGAGGAGGGCAGCTCCGAGGAGCAAAGGCAAAGGGCTGGGATGCCGGGAGGAGGCCCCATGCCAGCCCCGCGTGCTCGGGCGGGGGACGGAGGGGGCCCGCCTGCAGCCCCCTCCTGCCCACCTGGGCTCTGGAGCGCTCCGCCCGGGAGGGGGCCGCGGGGTCAGGGAGACTGTCCGGCCGCCTTCTGCCCGAGTCCCCAGGAGGCAGCAGCAGGTCGGCGGACCGGGCGGTGCAGGAGTCGTTCTGGCTCAGGGGGGACGACGTCTGGGAGAGCAAGTCCTGGCACTGCGGCAGGAGAGGCCGGGAGGCTGAGCTGCAGGTGGGCGGCCCAGCTGTGGGCCGGGCCTGGGCTGCTCAGGGCCCTCCCCCGACCCTGGCAGCGCAGGCACAGCACAGGCACGGATGAGACAGGACAGCATGGCTGGGAGGCGCCAGACCAATGCTCGCTGGCCCAGCCTGGGCACAGTCAAAGCAACCAGCTTCTTGCTGGAGCCGGGAAGCCCTGACCCGTCCTGCACCCCCGGCTGGAGCCGCACAGGAAAAGGGCTGGGAAGTGCCTTCAAAGATAAAGTGTCTGCCGCAGCCCATCGGGGTCTCTGGAGGACCTCGCAGCACAGCAGGCCCAGGCCCAGAGAATAGGGGTCAGCGCCTCAGCACCCACAGCAGTGGCTCCCCGGGTGCAGGACAGAGCAGCACCCGCTTTCCGAGGCCCCGGCAGCTCAGCCCGAAGGCGGAGACAGCGTCCTGGGCCGCGGGGTCCCTGGCCCGGCGGCCGAGCACCGTGAGGCTCGGCTCTGGCTCTCCGCTGCCCAGACCCCGCCTGCAGCCCTGCGTTCCAGACTCTGAGTCAGGCGTGGGCACGGGCACACTGTCCGAGGGGGCCCTCCTGGGGGATCTGCGTGTTTGTTTCCTGCCTCTCCCAACAGGGCACTTCCTGCTGATCCTCAGATGGAGGCATGTGCTGGACGGAGAACCAGCCCCAACCACTGCCCCACCCAGCCCGGGCACAGGGAGGGTCCTCTGCTGAGGTCCCGTCTCTGAGAGCCCGGTGATCCCCTCAGTTGCCAGCACCACAGAGAGCACGGCCGCTCCCCGCACTCACTCTCAGCTGGGAAAACCTCGGGGGCTTCTGGGGCGGCTCCTCGTAGGGCCTTTCGGCGAGGGAGGCGATGATGCGCTTTCGATGGCCGAGCAGGTGAACCTTTAGGACCTGGGCAGGGGAACGCACAGTCAGGTGGTGCCCGGGCCCCCAGCGCCCCCACCGGGCAGCGAGCAGCGCACGCCCAGGCGGCTGCACTCACGTTCACCAGCTCCAGCTCCCAGAGGTTCCTCACGGAGTCAATGGAGCTGTAGCCACTGGACAGGAAGGAGTGGACGTAGTCTTGCAGCCCCAGGGAGTCCAGCCAGGAGGGCACCGACGGGGGGCTGCTCCCCTCGCAGCCCAGGGCCTTCACCTGCGGGGCGAGGGGGCGGGGCTGACACCTCGGGGGGCAAGGTCCCGGGCGGAGACCCCGGCCAGCGCACGCAGCCACAGCGACCACGGCTGGATAGGTACGGGCCTCCCTCTGGCAACCACAGCGGTCCGGGTCCGGGCCTGGGTCAGGGTCCGGGTCCGGGCCTGGGTCCGGGCCTGGGCCTGGGCCCGGGTCCGGGTCTGGGTCCGGGCCTGAGTCAGGGTCCGGGTCTGGGTCCGGGTCCGGGCCTGGGGGTCCGGGTCCGGGTCAGGGTCTGGGTCCGGGCCTGGGTCTGGGTCCGGGTCCGGGCCTGGGTCAGGATCCAGGCCTGGGTCCAGGTCCGGGTCCGGGTCCGGGTCCGGGCCTGGCCCGGTTAAGTGAGGCGAGGAGGCTTTGCAGAAGGCCGTGTCTGAGTCACGGACCTGACGGGACAGGAGAACTGTGCGTGTGAAGAGGGCTGGCTCAGTGCTGGGACTACATGTGCTCCCTGCGCTCTGGGCACTTGGAAGGGATGGGGCACTGGACGCAGTCAGCAAGGAGCTCGGCCTACCAGCCCTCCCCCAGGGAGAAGCCAGGGGTCCGCACAGGCCTGTCTGGTCTCAGGAGAGACCCCAGGGGCTCCGGGGCCAGGCCTGTGGGCACCAGGCCGCACAGGGCAGATGCCTGCAGCCCTGCTGAGGCTGGACAGGTCCTCTCAGTCCCTCTCGCTCTGCTGGCTCCTGAGGCTCCTGTTGCCCTCTGGGGCCTGGGAGGGGGGGAGCACCCCGAGTGGTCCGCACGCCCCGGCCGGCTGGTGGGGAAAGAGGCCAGGCTGCGGGGCTGGTGGTCACCTTGGGCAGGGCCCGGGCGGCCTGGAGCAGCTTGCGGCGGTGCTGCGGGTCACTGATGCCGATCTCCCGCAGGTCCTGCTCCTCCATCACGTTAGACCCCTGAGGGCAGAAAGGCGAGCATGAGGGCCTCTGCGCTGGCGGCCGCGGCCTGGGGAGCCAGGCCAGCTTTTCCCGGCTCCACGCCACCTCCTCTGTGGCCTCAGGCTCCAGGGAGCGGAGACCGGGTCCCCGGGAGGCCTGTGCCCGCTGGAGCCGAGGGAAGCAGCAGCCAGGTCTGCCAGCCACCTGCTCCCACCTGAGCGGCCACAGGGGAGCTGGCAGGCCTGAGGCTCCGGCAGGGGCGTGGGCACAGGCCTGGCCGGAACAGCGGGCCCCGGGCACACTGCGTGCCCAGGCCGGCCGCACGCCTTCGCCCACTCCGAGTGAATGGCAGGCTCCATGGCCATCCGAGGAGGACAGGCAGACAAGCCCAGGTCCCTGACCAACGACTTCAGTTTAAGGCTGTGACCATTGCCGCAGCCGGGCCGCAGGCGCGGGGCGGGCAGAGTCTCAGGGCCGGGGAGGGGGACAGAGCCGAGCCCGCTGCGGGCTCCGTGCAGCAGCGAGGAGGTGCTGCGTGACCGATGAGGGCTTTACGTGGACACCGTCCCCCTCCTGCTGTGCTCTGTCCTAACCCTCGCTGACAGAAGAGGAAACGGAGGCAGACAGAGGCCAAAACCCTTTCTGAGCTCACACACCCAGCACGGAGCTAAGATGGAGCAGATGAACGAGGCCTCCGCTCCGACCCCATCACGATGGCCTTTTCTTCACAGCCGTGTCCGCCCCAAGACAGGTGTTTTCCAATTACGAAACAGGAAAGTTCACGGCTGCCCCGCCCCTCAGCCACAGCGCCCCCACCTCCCGGGGCGTCACACTGCCCTGGACGCCCCCTCAGCGCCCAGCTGGGCACACAGGCGTGCGCAAGCTTCATCTTCACACAAACATCATCCTGGTGCCCACGTTCCGACCACTAGCAGGCGCCCGGAGGCTGCGGTCACCGGGGTGGACGATTAGGAATGACCGACCGCTCCCCATTTCGCTTCACACGCAGTGCGGTGCGGCCCTTCTGGGGTGACACCCAGGACTGCTGGCCAGTGTGTCCCCGCCCGGCAGGTCTGGTTCCGGGCGGACACTTCCCGTCCTGCAGTCACAGCCTCCCGGGAGCCTCCATCCTCCAGGCCTGTCCATCGCGTGTTCTCACAGCACGCGGAGCCCCGCCCGTCCCCCAGGCTCACAGGAGCCCGGGTGGGGGTCCGAGCACCAGGCCGAGGCTCCCCCTGCCGCGGCCGTGGGGGGGACAGCGCTGCGCCATCGATGGGGCCGTGGGTCTTTCCTGGCTGAGGTCGGGATCCGTCCACAGGGAGCAGACGAGAGCAGACGTGTGTGTCCACGTCCTCCGCTGCTGGCTCGCTCTGCTCTGGCCGGCCGTGCGGCCCGTGTGCTTCTCAGCTGCCGGCTTAGCAACACCTCCTGCTCCAACGTTCTCACAACCTCCCGCGTTCTTCCTGCGATTTCACCATTTCCTGTTTACAATCAAACCCTCAATTTACGCGGCACTCCTGAGGGAAGGTGCGTGTTCCCAGGCAGCAAGCTGTCTCCCACGGTGCGAGTGTCCTGATGTGTCTCACTCCTGTCTCCTCAGGTGAAGGCACAGGTCACAGGGCAGCACTGGCGCAGGCCGCCCCGTCCTCCCACGACCTGTGCTCAGACAGCGAGGGACGAGGACAGCAAGCAGTGGTCCTCAGCCGCTGAGCTCGGGCAGACAAGGGTCCGGGCCACCACTGCTCTGTGGGGGCGGGGACGCGGGAAGAGGCAGGCGGCATGGGTCCTGGCACGCCCAGTGCTGGGCCGGCTGGACCGGGCACGCCTGGCCACACGTCTGGCTCAGAAACACCTCCTGCTCCAGGGGCTTCACCACCTGAAGACGTGCCGGTCAGCCTCTGAGCTAGAAATGGTCCATTTGCACAACAAAGCAGGTCTGAGGACTGACTCCCAGGACTCGTGCACGGAAAGCCCGTGAGCGTGGGCAGAGGGACCACGAGACTCCGCCCAGGCTGCTCTCCCGCACAGGCGGGCGTGGGGGGCAGGGCAGTGGAAGGTGCGGGCAGCAGCTGGGGACACCCCCGCTTCCTCTACCTCTGGGGGAGGAGCAGTGCTTCCTTCCCTAACTGAGCAGAATTCAATCTGTGTTGAGTGGCCCACAGAGGTGGACAAGAGAGGCCACCAAGGCCGCACAGTGAGGGACAAACGGTCAGGACGGGGCTAGCCCGGCCTCCGTGTCTGGGGGCCTAGAGCAGGCTGACGGGGAGGCAGCGGCCTGTGGGACTCGTGCGGGGCAGGGCACACTGCTCTGCGGAATGAATGCCCTGCGCGGCCGCGCCCTGCCTGACGGGCGCCCATTAGAGCAGTGCCTGCCTGGCTGCACAGCCGACCCCCCGGACGCCTCCTCCCACCAGTAGCTTCCTCGGCTCCAGCAGGTGCAGGAGGGGCCCCTGCACAGAGGCCCGCCGGCCCGGAGCCCTGGGCACAGCGCAGCGGGTGTAGGGGCAGAGGGGGACTGCAGCCAGGCCAGGGTCAGGGGCACCTTGGGTGGGACAGGGCTCCTGGGAAGGGAAGGAGCACAGGCGGCAGGAACTGCCTCTGGGAGCCTGAGGGAGACCTGGCTCCAGGCAAGGGAGGCCTGTGGCAGGGCCCAGCCCAGCTTCCGAGCTCTGCCTCCAGCTCTGATTACCTGGGCTTCTTGGCCATAGGACTTAGAAGGAAAGATCCTTCACATCTCTCACTTGTTAATATTTTGCTGGGAGTTTCTGTAACTGCTGGACTATCTCCATTCAAACCAGTGGAGCAGGACTGGGGGTCTGGGGGCCTGGCACACTGTGGGCCCCTGTGCCTGCAGCAGCCCAGGACCGGTGGAGGCTCCAGCTGCTGCGGGCAGAAACCTCATTCCCAACTCTGCCCTCTGTGCCCATGGCGGTGCCGGTGCCTACGGTGGTGCCTGGCCCTTCATCTGCTCAGTGCACTCTTCGGAGTGGCCAGGATCCGTACGGCTGGGAGGGAACTGATATAAAACCAGGAAGAGGCTGATCAGCCGGAGCCAATGCTGTTCACTCGGTCTGGGACCAGGTCTGGGATGAGGTCTGGGGCTGGGTGGGAAGGAGCCCCAGGGGTCTGGGCTCGAGGAGGGGTGGAGGGCAGAGAGGTGGGCTGATGGCTTCCCTGGGGGAGCATGGGAGGCACCAGGCTGGAGGGCCTGTGAGGCTGCAGGCAGGGCAGGCAGGGGGCAGTCCCGGGCTCTGCTGGAGGCGGGAAGCGGAGGTCCATCCTGGGAGGGACTGGCCTGAGGCCACAGCCCGTCCCTGAGCTGCCTCTGCTCTGGCCTGAGGAGACCTGAAGCTGGCAGAGGTCGTCTGCACTTCACCCGAAGCCTGGGCCTTGTTTCCGGCACAGAGGGCTCGGCCGCCCCTTGGCAGAAGGTGTCAGTGAGGGGAGGGGCTGGCTGTCCCTGGGTGAACTGGAGGCGCCTGGGAAGCCCATCTATAGGAGCCTACGCCATGCCTGCGGGCGAGGGCGGCGCGGCTCTGCCCACTCCTGCACACGGGCCCGGAGGCCAGCTCAGCGAGCCCGCCCGGGGCGGCAGCGGCTCCTGTCTGAGCCCAGGGCTGAGGCCTAAGCCAAGGACACTGCAGCTCCTCCTCGAGGAAGGGGAGGCCTCAGCCTGGAGGTGCTGGGCAACCCTGGCACCGGTCTGGGGACCCGATTCCTTGGGAGCTGGCCCAACCTGCCCCTCCTCTGACCAGCTAGGACCCTGGGACCCAGTGGGGGCTGTAGGATATGTGCCTGAAGCCCCACTCTCCACCCCCAACTCGCTCAAACGCAGCCTTGGAAGAGCAGTCTGAGCAGAGGCAGGACCCAGGGGCAGGGGAGCAGCAAGGTGGGGGTGGGGATGGAGGTGGGGCGCAGCTGTCTGGGGTGCAGAGCCCCAGAGCCTGCCCCTTCTTTCCCTGGGCTCCCCCTGCCTGACTGCCCCAGGGTGTGTGTGTTAGCACAGCCAGCCTGCAGCGGAGGAAGCAGTGTCCAGTGGCAGCGGGTCTGGGAGCCCAGGCACTGGAGTGAAGGTGTTCATTGCAGGGCTCAGAGGGCAGTTAAATGGAGGGAAGTGTGTGCCTGCAGCTCTCTACTGCCGCCTGCCCGTGCCCTGCGTCAGCCCCCAGACCTGCCCCGACTGACTCCCCTCATGGAGGTGGGAGGCCATCAGCTCCCAGAAACTTCCCCCTCAGCCAGCCCTCCAGCCTCATTTCCATATTCAGTGAGGCCTCTCCCTTCAGACAATGGCCGTCCTTTGTCCAGCCATCAACCACAAAGCCAGGCTGAGGCCTCCTCTCTTGGGGGAGAAGGAATGCCACAGAGCTACTGGCCCGGCCTGATTTCTCTGGGGGGAGGGTGCTGGTCCTGGTGCTTCTCCTGCACCCCCCTCTCCAGTCCCTCGGGGTCTCGGCAGCAGGGGCAGTGGGAAGAGATGCTCCAGACAGAGGGCGCCTGAACTGGAAGAAGGGCTGTGATGGGTTTGGGGTGGGGGACTCAACTGGGATTTACCTGAAAAGAGCAAATTAGGAACAGACTTCTTAAATCAAGGGCAGGGAGGGTGGGAGGCTGAGTGAGCGGACAGTCCTCAGGCCCGTTGCTGCACTGATCTGTGGGGCTAGCACTGCTCCCAGGGGAGGAGCAGCTAAAGCTCATCTATAATACATATATAAAACCCTAATAAGCATTTGGCCTTGCAGTTGATGTTGATGATTGACCTGGACCAACCCATGATTTTGTGCATTTGGGATTTTCAAAATAAATCCACTTTTCACCACCAGTCACAATTCGATGCAAAAAAAGACTTTCTTTTGCCGTTGAAGCCACATTTTACTGATGACTTTTCTGTTTTCCATTTGTCTTTTTTTTCAGTTGATGTGGCACCCATTTTCCTTCCTTTAAAATCTTTCCCATTGCTTTTAAACGATCGAAAATTGCTTGCTGAGCAACGTTTAATCTTTCTGCAAGTTGTTTTTAGTTTGACATCTTCATCCAATAATGCTTGTAATTGTTGGTCCTCAAACTTTTTTGATTGACCTGGACGTTCTTCGTCTTTCACATCAAAATAATCACTTTTAAAGTGTTTAAGCCAGCGTTCACAAGTATCTTGAGATGGAGCACGTTCACCATAAGCTTCCCAAAGTATACGATAACTTTCAGCAGCACTTTTCTTCAAAATAAAGTAATGAATTAAAACTTCCTGCAAATGCTCTTTTTTTGGGCATAAATCTGACTTCTCTGGGGCAGACGCTGGAGTAGCCGCGATGAGCACTCTCTCCAGTACCTGGCTCCCAGATTCAGCCGCCACTGCACATCGGCTCCCCCATCGCAGGCTGTCCCCAGGCCACTCTACTGGCCACAGGGACACAGAACAGGACCCTGCTCTAAGCCAGCATCGCCTTCGGGGGGGGGGCGGCTGAACCAACCTCACACGCACCCTGGGCCAGGCCAGGTGGGAGGGCTGAGCGCACCTGCCTCCCAGTGCAGACCATGGCCCCCAACCCAGGGAGCGGGGGTGTGAGGGGAGGCCCAGGGAGAGGAGGGGCGGCAGGGCTATGGCCCAGGAGTCTTAGCGACGGAGGGTGGAGGCCGTGCTCCCTGAAGCACGCGCAGCCAGGGGCTGGAGGCTTCCGTGTGGCAGCTGCATTAACAAGGAACAAGAACTATTTACATCAGAACTGGTTCAAATCCCGACTTTGCTGCTCAAGATTGGTACAAGCCAGAACCTGGTGGACAGGCATACACCCAACTGCCGGGCAGGGTTGACCAAGGACTTCTTGTGTACCAAGCACGGAGCTGCCGGCAGGACGGTGCCCGGGCTCTGCGCTCACTGCTCACGGCTGCCTGGCAGCCGACCTGTGCCCGCCTGGCTGACACCCTCCTGCTCCCCACCTCACACCTCGACCCCCACCCCTTCCTCTCTCAACGACCCACACCCCAGCCCAGTTCTCGCATGGAGAGACCTTGATGGTGACCAGGAGCAGCTAGTTCCAAGGTCACAAGTCTCCAGTTCCTGCAGCCGGGGCCTGTCCACCTGTCCCTTCACGAGGTGGTCAGGTGCGAGGAAGCAGCGCCTCATGACCTGGTCCTCCCAAGCAGGTCCCTGTGCCCCATTCTCTGCACCAGGCACAGCATCGGCCACCCACCTGCTGCCCATCCGCCCAACATTTGCCTTTCTGAGGCCTTACTTGAGGTGCCATAGTCACCCCAATCACCAGGCCCAAGCCAGACTGGGGTCAAAGGGCTTGATCCCAAGACCACCCAAAGCACCTGACTGGCTGGATCCGAGGACACCGACTGCTTCCTGCAGGGAACGGCTGCTGCCGGCCGCAGTGCAGGGCACACACCTCCCGCCTCCCGCCTCAGTCCCTACAGGTAACAACGGGCCCCCTAGACCTCATGCCCATGAAGTTAGCAGCCAAGTGCGGTCCCAGGGGACAGGGAGGAACAGGGAGGCCGAGCCCCCGGCCCGAATCAGAGGGGACCTGGGAAGCCAGCGCTCTCTGCCAGGAAGGGGGCCAGGAGCTTTCTGTCCTGCTTCCCTGTCCGGTTCACTGGATGGCGGCCTCAGCGGGCTGCCCTGGCCCGAGCTTCGTCCGAGTGGCAGTGTCAGAACAGAACGCTGGGGACCGGCTGCACTTGTAAGAAAGTTCACCGTGCTGTTAGCCAGGAGGTTTCCGATCACCGGAAATGCAGCCCATCCCCCTCAGCAGGGAGCTGCCCACTGCCATGGAAGGACGAACAGCCTCCCTGCAGGACAGAGCCTCCGGCCGTGAAGATCCCAGCCCTTTGCTTACCACCAAGTCCTGTGAAGACCCCAGCCTCTGCTTGCCCGAAGGCCTCTGCACATCTCTAGACCTGCAAACTGCCCATTTGGCCTACCCTTTGCCTACTTCCCAGGTGATCTTTGCCCCCTTTACCCAATATAAACAGCTGGCTTACGGAGGGAAGGAGGGGAGTGCAGAGCAGATTTTTGTGGGCGACCTGCTGCTCTCCCACATTGCCGGTAGGACGGGAATGAACACTCATATTTTATTCCACCTGTTGCTGTTAAAATGGCTCACGTAGTGACAGGCAGTGTGGACCCTTGATTGGCAGGTTACGGACGGTTACCGGAGGCCGGAGCTCCTGCACCGTGCCATGCGGTGGGGCAGCTGCAGGTCTAGAGGGGCAGGGCGGGCCCCGAGCCGGTGCCAGGAGCTCGCGGGGACTGACCCTGCTCCGTCTCCGGCCCTCTGCAGATGCCAGCACACAGCGGGTGGATGCAGTGGTCTGCCTGACCCAGTGGCACCTGTGAGTGACTGCTAACCTACCCCTGGCTCAGATGCCAGGCTCCAACTCTGGGCAACCCACTGAGCAGAAGGCCGGCACAGCTCCCTCCTGAGAAAGGGGAGCATGGGGCCTGCCGAGGGGGCGAGGGCACCTCTGGGCCAGGAGACCTGGCTTCAGTCACAGCCAGCTGCCTGCTTGAGGGACAACCTTGGGGAAATTACTTAATTCCTGAATCCAGAATGGGACCAGGAGTCCACAGATGGGCTGCAGGGATGCCCTTGGACCCAGAACCCTAACTGACACTTGGCGTGTCAGCAGGTCTGTACCTTAGAGACACACGGCCCTGCCCTCTGGGTTCTCAAGTGAAGTGGCCACAGTCAGAGATGCCAGGACAGGACCTCTGCCACGCTCACGCCGAGATGCCAGCATCCGGAAGCTGCTCCGGGACCTGTTGCATCCAATACCATCTGCAAGTGGTTTGTTAACAGACAGGAGGCTGGTGCTCGGATGCCCCTCCCTGGGGCTGGAGGCCGGGGCGGTGCCAGGCAGACACAGCTGCTGCTGCCACAGCCCGTCCCTGCCGCCACTCTGAGTAACCCGGGGCTGGCGGAGGGGAGCCATGTGCTAGAAGGGGCCTGCAGTGCGCACGACAGAGACGGGGAAGCAGCTGCTGTGCACCAGCCCTGGGACACCGATCGTTAAGTTCCTAAGTGACCACGGAGCCCAGGACCCACGCTGCCTGAGGGGCCTCTCAAAGCCCAGCTCCTGAGCTCCCCACACTCTGAGGCTGCAGGGAGAGCGCACCTGGGGTGTGGCGGGAGGAAGGGGCAGGCTGGGGGGAAGTGGAGGCAGGCGTGCAGACCGAGTGCCGGCAGTACCTCCCCCTGAAGCCTGGGAGGGAAGAGGGCGAGGAGGTGCCACCTGCTAGCAGTGCCCGCCTCTGGGCCTCAGCGCCCACCTGCAACTCCACCACCGCCCCGGGGCCCCGCCCTCTGCACCTGGCACTTATCATGCACAGGCCGAGCCAGGCGCTCAGCACTGGCCCGGCTGCCGCTTCACTGCTTTATGTGCCTGCGCTCCCAGCTGGACGGGCCTCTCAGGGCACCTACGCTACTTGCTCTTCCAGTTTCAGACCCACCCACTGCGGAGAGCGCAGGATCCATTACACCCAAAGAAAAAGCCGGTGCTCCCAGGCAGCCCTGAAAGCAGATCCCGGTGCACACCACATCCGCGTCTCAGACTCCTCCTCAGCTCCAAGGTGCACGTGTTCCCACAGACCCGATTCAAAAGCACATTTTTAATGTGCACATGGTACCCCATCACTTAGGGACGCCGTCACTCACTCAGCCAACACCTGCACGAAGCCCCAGGCACGGAGACCCGCGTGCTTGGGGCTGCAGACGAGCCGCCACCCACGGCCTCCTCCCTGCTCATAGGAAAGCCCATTCCCTGCTGGCAAGACCCGAGTGAGGCAGAGTGGTGCCAGCCCCCGGCTCAGCCTGGCGCACCTGGAGGCCCCTGCCCCTGCCCCCGCCCTGCCCCTACCAATCAAAGGCCCTTCTGCCTGCAGGCAAGAGATGTGGACACAGGTCCAGCTGCAGTGTCGCTGGTCTAGCCCATCCAGCACCTCACAGGAGGAGCAGCCGAGAGAGAGGATGAGGAGATGAGCCAGGACCGGCCCTCACTTTTCTAGAGCCACGAGGAGACACACTTTTGCTCAGTATGGAGCGCGCTCAGAGTCAGCCTCGCGATGGCAAACACGTCTGGGGCGCGCCCGTCCCTGAACACATCATGGCGAGGACAGAGGGATGATTAGACCACAGGCTGAGTCCCCTCCGCTGGGAGGGGCTGCATGACACCACAGATGCCCTGTATTCCTCCACCACAAACTTGTGGGCGCCCTTCAGGGGAAACCCACTGCAGTGCCTCGTTTCCAGATGTTCTCACTACAGCTGGAGCCCGGCTTCCCCGTGAGCAATTTGCAGGAGAGTCTCCAGGGCAGTTCAGAACCAAGGGCAACAACGGCAGCACTGAACCCACACTGGGACGCAGCACTGCCAGCGCGACAGACGTGGCACCACATGCGATGTTTCTACACAAACAGGGCCCCTTGCGTGTGTTTTGGTCCTCGTTTTTCTGGTTGCTAAAACTTAATGAGCCTCACAACCCATCTGGCAATTTACATGCAATTACCCAGGATGCTTTGCAGGGCCACTCTGGTGCCTGAAGTAATGCGGGAGTCCCATGCAGACCCCGAGGAACCCAGAGCAGCGAGAGGAGCAGCCTGGCCCGGGGCCACAGGAGGGCCTGGCAGGCCCGGAAAAGGGAGCTGCTGGCCTCCCTCCTGAGGGCCAGGGGGACAGACGCCTTCTGACAGGCCCTGCGTCCTGAGTGGACCACTGGCCTGGCGGGTGCCGCCCTGCTACTTGCTGGTCGGGCACAGGGAAGGCAGGGCAGCGGTTTTAATGGTGCCCGGATATTCGAGGGCTGGGAACCTTACCTTTTCCAAAATGAGCAGGAGGAGCGAGAAGTCAAGAGCTCAGCCCCGAAAGCACTGAAGCCCAGGGAGGGGACACATGATGTCCCGGCCCCTCCCTCGCCCGTCTGAGCAGAGGGTGCATCAGAGGGAGGGCCCCTCTCCACTCGGTGCCAGGGGCTCCCATCCCCTCAAGGCTGAACCTGCCTCCAGTCTGGGTTTGTCAGCCCTCCCTCAGGGACGTTGGCGAGCCAGGGGTTAGGTTGCAAGAACCATAAATACACTTAATTTAACTTTAAAAAGAAATTGTCACCAGGCTGGTTTGGCTCAGTGGAGAGGGCATCGGCCTCAGACTGAAGGGTCCCAGGTTCAATTCTGTCCAGAGCACGTGCCCAGGTTTTGGGCTCCATCCCCAATGTGGGGCATGCAGGAGGCAGCCAATCAATGATTCTCTCTCATTGATGTTTCTGTTTCTCTCTCCCTCTCCCTTCCTCTCTGGAATCAGTAAAGGTACATTTTAAAAAAACTTTCATTTTAAAACCTAACATTTTTTAAAGCTAACGACTAACAGTCTGGCCCTAGTCGGGCTTCGGAAGGTGGCTGCTGCCGACGTCAGCCCGCCCTGGAGAAGGACGGCCGGGTCCGGGGAGCTGCCCTGGCCCGGCCCCTCCTGGGAGCCCAGGCCGGGCCCGGAGAGCAGAGCGGGGCACTCGGCTGACTCTCACCACCGTCCCCAGCCAGGGCACAGGGGGAGGTGGTGCCAGTGGGGATCTGCTCAATGCCACGAAGGACTTTGTTCCCGGACTGTGAGAGCAGGCGGCAGGCCTGCCAGGGCACAGGGAGGGGGGGCAGGGAAGGCGTGCCAAGTTCCCCTCAAACTGAGCTCCTGAGTTAACACATGAAGACGGCGACTTAAAACACATGAACTGTTACACCCACACCCCGCATCCACGTGGAAGAGGCACGTGTGGCTCCGTGTCAGAGCCGGACCCTCGGGCTCAGAGTGCCTGGCGCTGTGGCCACAGAGGCCCCTCCTGCTCTGCGTCTGGGAAACGGAGCTGCTAACGTAGAGCTCACCCAGGGCTGCTGGGAGCCAGTGAGCCCACATATGCCACTGCCGACAGCGCCCAGCACACAGAAGGCCCGTGAGAGGCTGCATGCCGCCCCGAGGGGCCAGTCCTGTGCTCAGCTGTGACCCCCAGGGAGGTCTTGGGGGAAGAGGGGAGAGAGGGAGCTGCCCTCAGAGAGGTGCCAGCTCAGCACCCTGTCCTCAGTGCTTTCACTCCATCGGAGGGAGGCCCTCACGGAGCCTGAGGAACGACGCCTACATTTTCCTTTTCTGTTTCAACCCTCGTGTTTGTAAGAAGAGAGGACAACGTTACACCTCGGAGCAGCAGCCAGCCCTCCAACCCCACCGCGGCCTCTGCTCGGGTGCCTGGGGCGTGCAGCGTCTCAGACAGCAACCAGCGCAGTGACTACCTGCTGGACTGAAAGTTCTAGAACAAAGGAAACTTCCAGCATCCAACAAAGACGGGGGACTGGCTGTCTGTCCAGCAGAACTCTGTCCACTGGAACGACATGGCCCGAGGCCTCGCCAACGCTGGCCCCAGGTCTGAGGCCCCGGAGGGGACGGGGTCTGCAGTCAGGGACCCCCTCCCTGGGATGCAGATGTGCAAAGAGCTCTCCCGCAGGAGTTTGGGGAGCAGAGCAGGGGCACCGTCTAGAAAGGGCCCTGGCATGGCGGCCTGACATGGTCAGCTCTGGGGGGCCCAGGCCTCAGCCAGCAGTGGGTGCGGCTCCCACGCCCCGCCGCCCCGCACTTACCAGGAAGCGGACATCGTCAAAGCCGTTCAGGAGCAGCCGGCTCTCGTACTGCTGCAGGCCCAGCGCCGCCAGCCACGCCCCGACGCTCTGCTCCAGCGCCCGCGAACCTGCCGAGAGAGGAACCGGCAGACACTTGCAAAGGGAAAAACCATTCAGGCAGCAGCGGCACTCGGAGGAAGACAGATGGCACTGCCACATCATGATCATCACTATAAAGCAGCCAAACCACGGACAGGAGGCGAGAGCGGAGGACCCGCAGCGCCTCGTCCGTGTGCGGGCGGGGGCGGCCCGCCAGGCGCCGTGCACACCCACAGCCTCGGGCACGGCCTCTGCCCGCGGCCGGGAAGCTAACCCCCAAGGTGTCCAGGTCAGCTCCGCATCAGCGTTCACAGCGTCCGGTCCCACGGCACCAGCGGGGCTGGGAGCCCTGACATCCATGCATCCGGGGCCCCACGGGCTGAGGCGCGGGTCCAGTCCTGCGACCTTGCCGCACACACGGGTCAGGAGAGCACACGCATCTTCATGCAGCCCGGGACACGGCCCCGAGGGCTCCGGGAGGGGAGCAGCGGCTGCTTGCGGGGACCCAGCACATGCAACACAAGCAGCAGTGCACACGGCAGGAGAGGGGGCATTTACTTGTTCTCCCCCAACAGTCCCGGAACAGGCAGACCATGGCCCTCTGTGCCAGGGGCTCAGGCTGCGAGGGGCTGAGCGGGGCGCGCGGGCCACGGCGTGGAGACCAGGCTCCGGGTGCTGCGCCGGGACGGCGACATAGCACTCCGCAGGGCGGTGCGGCCAGCGGGCCAGGGGCCAGGTCCTCGCTAGACCCTGGGCGCCGGCGAGCAGGGCGTCTCCCGGGCCGGGGCGCTGTCTGAAGGGCTGCCTTCCGGGGCCGGGCGGGCGTGCAGGGGCTGGGCGTTCATTGTCCTCGGCTGTAGCTGTTCCTGTGGCTCACCTGCCTGCCCAGGTGGAAAGCAGGCAGGCAGACCCCGTTCTTGGCTAAAGATGAGAAAGCCCAGGCAGAGCAGAGTAGAGGAAGCAGTCCTGTCGGCCGCGCTGGCGGCTTAAGTCTGTGCACGTTCTCCGCCCGCTGGCTGAGGGAGAGAGACGCAAGTGTCCCCCGGAGTCTCCGGATCCCGGTGTGCTCCTCCGGGAAGGCGGGGAGGCGGGTGAGGGGAAGTCCAGCCCTTCCCGGCAGGCCTGGGACGCTCGGAGCTCAACGCCTTAACCCCCGCCTACTTCTCTGGTGCTCGCGGGCAAGCACGGATACAGGAGGAAAAGGAAAAGGGGAGGAGAGAGAGGTGCGAGGAAGGAAGAGAAGAGCCAACGACGAAAGCGTCACCTCCAGAGAATCCCGGCAGTCTTGCTGGTGGGAGTCATCCTGCTGTTCCCGGCACTCGTGCCTCGGGGCAGCCAGGCCCCCGGCATGGTTGTCTAGGAGACCCCGGGACCCAGGGTCCCAGGCTGCCCCTCATCTGTCCTCCGCTGACAGACGGTGGCCGGGGACGCGGCCTCAGCAACGGCAGCCCAAGACGCCGGGTCCGGGGCCACTTGAGCTCCGCTGCCCTTGAGCGGCTGTCAGCTCCGGGGACCTACGCAGCAGGCTCTTGTCCACCCGTGAGGCCAGGGGCTCCCGGCTGCTGATTCATCGCTGCCTGTGATCCCGCCGGCTGCCGGCCGCGGTGCTGCCTGCTGCCGAGGGCGTGTGCGCTCCCTCCCGACCGCAGCGGAGGGCTTTGTCTACAGCTCCCGGGCTCCACGCCGCCTGCTGCCGGCCGCTCCCGTCCCTGCTCACTCTCATCACCCTGGCCCTCCCCTCTCCGCCCCTCCTCCCCTCCACGCTCAGCAAATACATCAGGCATCGGACATCGAAGCAGAGGCCGCCGCCGCCGCCACCGCTGAGGGAGGACACGGCAGCACGAGCAGCCAAATGACAGGTTTCCCAACATCGGGCGCTGGCCCACACCCGCCAGCAGCAAGGGCAGGAAAGGGGCTCAGGGAGGACAGAGAAGAGCATGCCTCTGGTTCTGGCTGGCGGCTCCTAGGACGGCCAGAGAGGGGACAGAGGACGGTCACCACCCTGAGGACATAGCCAGGGTTAAGAAATGACTGCCTTTCTGCCAAGATGCATAGAGGCATCAAAAATACAGCGGCCAAGTAAGGCCGTGACCCCGACACTCCGCAGGTGAGCGCACCAAACAGCCCGAGCGCCTCCCTCCGGCCTGTGGAGGGCAGGGAGAAGCCCCGGGCACGCTGCCCACAACCCGAAGGAGGCACCGAGGGGCGGCACCGGGGACCGGGGAGCCAGGACCAAGCCCCACGTCCAGCTGTGGAGACAGTGAGGTAACATGTGCAGAAGACACGCAAGGACCACAGCCACCTCTCAGCATGCTGGGACTGCACCCAACAGGCGGCTGCTGGCCCGGCTCGGGGCTGGCCAGGGAGCAGGCCCCAGGGGGAGCAGGCATTCAGTGAGAATGGTGGCGTTGGCAAAAGAAGCCAGGCAGTCTCTTCTGCTTGACAGGACAAAGCAAGAGTGGCCTGGCCAGCGGGCAGGCTCACCCTCCTGGACTCGTGACGTGGGGTGAGCTGGAAAGGACATCTGTCAGGGATTCAGGTAACTGGCTCCAAAGCTGGAGGCTCAGGGGCTCACAGCCCCAAAGAGGACTGAGACCTGAGAGCTACAGAGGTCTTGCCAGGTACTCCCACGCTCAGCTGAGGGCTGGCTGCAGGAGGGGCAGGCCCCGAGCCCAGGCCCTTTTCTGGGACCCAGAAGCCCAAGGGCCATCCAAAAACACCAGACCCCACTCTGGCTGAGGCCTGGTGCTCCCTGGGGTCCTGGCAAAAGCCCCCTCCTGACGGACAGAAAGCAGAGACCAGCAGACTGAGCCCACCCTCTCCACACGTCACGCCCGGCAGGGGGCTCCGCCGCATGGTGGACATGCTGTCCGGGTGACCTCGCTGTCCCAATGGCACCCTGTCCCAATGGCCACTCTCGGGAGCCTGCCTTTGACGTCCTAAGCTGGAGTATGAGGGGGAGTCAACCCAATGAGTATGAAAACAAGACCGTGATGGGATGCAGAAGCCTAGGGGGTAGCAGGACCAACCTACTCCCATCCCTCACGTGGGTCATGGGGGCAAGAACCGGCAGCAAAGGAAGGGCTCTGAGCGCCCCAAGGACAAGGGCTCCTCTGAGCTGCCAGAGGTGCAGCTGATCTCCCGACTGAGCCCCGCCAAGAGGTGAATGCACAGCCAAGCTCTGTAGCACCCGGAGGTGGGGTCCCTCCAATGCAGAGGGGTGAGGAGCAAGACCGGCCTCGGCTGAACTGTCAGCCACCCAGCCCGGAGGTGCCCACCATCCCTGGCAGAGCTCTGAAAGGGCAGCGGTATTGGTCTCAGCCCTAAACTTCTGTCCCTCAGACACCTGACCCTTGGTCAGGCCTGCACACTACAGTCGAGCGTGAGGTTGCAGGCCTGAGAGCAGCAAGTGCCTGCAGACAGGGCCGCAAGCCACAGAGCCCCTCTGTGGACCCTCCGCAACCCGAGACAAAGACAGACCGAAGCCAGCTGGGCCCTGCTGGAATCCCGGGAAGCAAGGCTGCTGGGGGGAGGGCGCCCCTGGACCCAGTCTGAGAAAGGCGGAGACAAGCCGGGCATTCTCCGGACGAGTCGGCAGTGGTTTCAGGGGTGGAAGCAAGCACAGCCACTGCTGACCGAGTGTCTCTCAGCTCGAGTGTTTGCACACATCCATCACTCAGTCCCACAACCTAAGTGCAGGGACTGTAGGCCAATGGCAGGAGTGGGCTCAGACGCGCTAGTGGCTTGTCTGAGACACGGATCTGGAACCAGATTTGAACCCAGGACGGGGCCCCGGGGCCTGCACCCCCTCCACAGCCCATGCCTCAGCAGGTCTTTCTCCCCAACGTGCACATGCGCCCCCACCCATCAGACCTCCCGCCAGGGCCAGAGGCCCACGGGCAACCAGAGGTCACGTGGGCTCACAGGTCAGCCAGGTAGGAGCCTCCGAGCAGGCGAGGAAGCCTATCCCTTGGGTGCAGAGAGGGCCCCCGTAAGGGGCAGAGACCGGGCAGGGCTGAGGGGAGGATCTGCAGGTGCCGGGGGGAAGGAGCGTGAGCGCCGCTCTGAGAGGCACCTTTGGAAGTGCCGCCTGACCTGAGAAAGTAACCACTCTATTACCAAGGACAGCAGCTCAGATAAGGCCGCCCTGGGCCCCCGTTTCAGGTGAAGGAAAGAAAGGCAGACCTCACCCCTGGGGCTTTGAGATGGAAAAAACACCCAAAGTAGTAGTGAGCTAAGTGAAAAAGATGGCGACTGAGGAAACGGAGAGATGGAGAGAGACACAGCAGGAAGCAAAACCGAGCCCCGGGGAGATGCCGGCTCACAGCCCGCGGCCAGGCCTGGGCGAGTCCCCCGGTGGGGACCCCAACACCGAGAAGCTCCTGTGTCAGCTACATTCACGACAAGAATGAGTGCCGGCTGCTCATTAGGAAAAATGGTTTCTGAATAGGCAGACCGACACGCAACTTGCACACATGCCCTCCGTCACGTGAAGGAGCCATGGCTCCACAGAGGCCGGGGAGCGGGGCTGCCGGACAAAGCTGCTGAGTGGAGCACCGTGGCCTGAGGCTGACCTCTCGCCCTCAGGGTCCGCCTTCGGGGCCAGAGGAACTGGGGCGGGAGGGCGCCAAGGCCCGTGTGCGCGGGAGGCGTGGCGGCACCTACCTGAGATCCTCTGCTGCTCCTGAGAAAAGTTAATCCCTTCTCCGATAGAGCTCATGATCTTCTCGATCTGAAACGGAAGAGGAGCACAGGGAGAGGCCGTCAGGCTCGGGCATGGGCAGCTCACCTCCAGACTCTTCCGAGATCCCAAGGGAGCACCAGCCTGCAAGGCACCAGGATCTGCCACAGACGACAGGAGCCCAGTGGCCACAGCCGGGGGAGCGGGGGAGTCTGAAGACATGCTCTGAAGGGCGTGAGCGGGTGGAGATGCCAAAGCCCCCCCAGTTCTCCCGGACCAGGCGGGACTGGGCACATGTCCCTGCACTGCTAGCATTCCAGTCCACGAGAGAGGTGCCAGCTTCACCGCAGGCCGCACCCCATGTGCCCAGAGCAGCGGCAAGTCACAAGCACTCAACAGATCACCGAGACTGCGTGCCCGCCAGCTGCGGTGCGGCCGCCTTCCAGAGCGGAGAGAGCCCATCACCCTGAGAGGAGGGCCCCTTGCTCCCTGGGGCCAGCAATCCGGACAGAGCTCAGCGTCAGGGGTGCGAAGGGCCAGACACTGTCCCCAGGACCACAGCCGAACCCTGGTCTCAACGCGTCTCATGTCTCCAGCGCTGGCCCGGTATGGACCCCCTGCCCAGCCGTCTGGCTCTGGTCACCCCGAGCCAGACCCAAGCCCCCTCCCCAGGACACCTGGCCGGGGGCAGGCCTGGGCAGCGAGGGGCCACCTTCTCTTCCTCCCCTCCTCCTTTCTGGGCTGCAGTGACAATGAGCTCATTCACTTGCTCTTTTTCCAAAGAAACGGGGTGAGAACCTTTTGTACCAGAGCTTGGAGGCTCTCCTCTAAGTGCCAGCGAGGAGCCTGGGACTGACAATCAGAAAAACAGCCGCTCTCCAGCCAGCCTGCAGCTGGCAGACAAAGCTGGCACATTTATACCCGCAGAAGAGCTCAGGGCAGCCCGCCCTGCCCTGCCCGCACTCGTCACCCCCCACCCCCCCACGCCGCACCCCCCGGCAGCCAGGAAGGAGCCATTCTCCAGCTGCAGAATGACTGCCTGCTAGCACACACTGCGCACTCCACCCTGGGCTCCGCAAAAGCCACGGGACCAGGACAGCTGACAAGCGGAGCGGTGGCCGAGGCAGCAGCAGCCCACAGGCTCCGTTCCTTGGTCCCGCCGCCTCAGGGCCGCCCCTCCGCAGGCAGCGCGGTGCGAGGGAGCGGCCTGGTGGACACCCGTGCCTCCGTGTCCAGCCTGTAAAGCAGCGAGAGGTCCTACTCCCACGAAGGGTGGTGTGGACCAGGAGTATCGGGGGCGGAAAGCATGTGGCCAAAGGCCTGGCTCACAGAAGATGCTCAATGAAAGGCCAGTTAGCTTTCCATGTCCCTCCGGCGTTGGAATGCTCTGGCCCTGTGAAACTTATCTTAAAAGTGTTAAAACATATTTTTCTCACATTTATTTTTTGACAGGTACACATTCATATGATTCAGAATTCAAAGGTACAAAGGATATTCAGAGAAAAGTCTCCTGCCCATGGGGCCTAGTTTTTCTCTCCGGAGGAAACCAGTATAACCAGCCGCCCCAGTATCCTCTGGATCTGTCCACTCTACGAATAGATCCCACCTCCCCACTGATGGAGGCATTTAATACTACATCCCACTTCCATTTAATATTACTCCTTGGAAGAGTAGAATACTACTACAGAAGAGAACTTTAAGAAAAAGAAACGTTTTCAATGGATGAGGTACAGCATCCCTTTGTGGCTGTGCCATAGTTATTTTCCAGGCCCTGCCGGGCGGGCGCGGGTGGTCTCCGGTCCTCTCATGGTAAGCAGAGCCACGGCGAACACTGCCCCACGGGCACCTCTGTTCACAGGGGCAGTCCACCTGAGGATGCTTACAGGCACAGGCCACACGGGCCTACCCGCCCTCTGACTCTGCGAAGGCCTTCCAGAGACGGCAGTTGCTAACTGCCCCAGTCAATTCACCCCATTTGCAGAAAACACCGATTTAAAACGTTTATCTTTTCACGACTTAAACCTTTTCTCTAACTTCAACCCCGGGGTCCCGCCGTTCCCCAGAGCAGCCGGCCCCCCCCAGGGAAGGCTCTTCTCCCGCAGGCTGCTCCCCCTGGCTGCTCGCAATGCCACGTCAGCGCCAGGTGAAGCCTGGCTACCAATCAGATTCCAGCCAGGAAGCTGGGCAGAGAGTGGCACACAGTACGTATCTGCTGATGACCTTCTTTTTTTTTTTTTTTTTTTTTTTTTTTTTTTTTTTTTTATATATTTTATTGATTTTTTGTACAGAGAGGAAGGGAGAGAGACAGAGAGTTAGAAACATCGATGAGAGAGAGTCATCGATCAGTTGCCTCTCGCACACCCCCTACCGGGGATATGCCCGCAACCAAGGTACATGCCCTTGACCGGAATCGAACCCGGGTCCCTTCAGTCCCCAAGCCGACGCTCTATCCATTGAGCTACACCGGTCCCGGCTGATGACCTTCTTGTTCCCTCCCGACATTTACAGGAGAAAAGCAGGGCGCTCGCTCGGGTGAGGAAACGTTATCCTCCGTGGGTGACGGGCCCCCATCCCAGGCACCCCTCCAGCCACAGGGTGTGTGTGGGAGAATCACCATGCAGCCCCCATGCAGGTGGAGTCGAGCATATTTTGTTTGCTATTTTACACCCCCCATCCCTGGCCCCTGGGCCTGGCCCACGACACACACACACACACACACACACACACACACACACGAGGGAGAGGAGTAGATAAGGAGAAACATGAACGGTTTCTGTGTTCAAGGCCATGTGGAGGGTCAGGGTGGAGGAGCTGAAAGGGAGGAGATTCCAGGTGTCCTCTGAGGTGAGGTGTTCGCTCACAGGGCATATTTCACAGGTGGCATCACCTGATACCAAAGCCCAGCCGCCTCTCCGATCCACCCCTCTGGCTGCCCTATTCACCAGACGGTGCCAAGGGGCCTTCTGAAGTCACAGCCGACTGGGCCGGACGCCCTGCGCCTCCTGCTCGCCCAGATGCCCTTAGGCCTCCGACCAGGGCCAGGGGAAGCCACAGCCCCGGGCGGCGGTGAGGACTCAGGGCGGTCCCACCCCGGGAAGGGAGCTGTGCTCTGGGACCTGCAGCACGCGCCCCGCCGAGGCCCTCGTTCAGAGCGGAGGACGGGCAGCCAGCAGGACGCTCGGGGCCAGGAGGGAAGGGGCGGTGCAGCGTCCTGCCTGTTCAGAGCCTGGCAGGTCCCGGTTCTGGCAATGCCGGCACAGACTGGGGCTGGTCCTGCCCGGCCTAGGAGACAGGGAGAAGCTGGGCAACACAGTCTCTCCCTGTTCACCCTCCACCCCCCTCCAGGCCCAGAACCAGCAGAGAGTGAATGTGGTCATTCAGTCTACTCTAGACAAAGAGGCAGATACCATTCTGACCTGATCTAGATTGTGTGCAGTTTAACCATTTAGGCTGCTTTCCCAGGAATGGGGGGTGAAGGGTGAGGGGAAGGGGGTGCTGGGCGGGCTCAGCTCAATGCTCTCTTCTCTTCTGTTCAGAATCGATTTCGTTCTGGAGAGACGGGAAACAACCGCAGCCACACTGCACTTCCCTCCAACTGACAGGGAACCTGTGTGTCCGTAAGGAAAGGCCTGAGACTATTGCCATAATGGACTCAGGCTGGGCAACATTCCATTTTTAGAAAGTCCTCAGGATGGTTGTATCTTCACACACACACACACACACACACACCCCGCCCTGGGCTGTATAATATGCACTCCCCATGTGCCCCCCCACACCTCCCCCCAGGGCTGTATAAACCGCATTCCCTATGTGTCTGAAAACAAAACCAAACACACACACGGGGGGTCTGAGTGCCTGGAACACGGAGTCTGGCTGCCCACGGGCTGCAGCGGGAGGTGACCCTGTGCACAGAGCCTTCGCCACCAGGAGCACCTCGGACTAGGAATCCACTTTCCGGGAGAGGAGGGGGAGCTGGTTCTGAGGGCACTCTGTGGGGTGGGAGGGTGAGGCAGGCTCCAGCTATAGCCACACATCAGAGCAGGTCGGCCTGCCTGTGAGCAGGGGCCCGTGCAGCGGAGGGGGAAAGGGATGGCCTTCCTTCTGCCTCTTCTGTGCACATGGGAACATGAGATGTGGCTCCTGAGGCCCCCTCCTCCCACTCGGAGGACACACACAGTCTCCTAGCGCCTGCAGTTCCAGTCTCCTCCACCCCCAACATTCACCATCACATCCGCCCAGAAACACTCTCTGCACTTGTGTTTCCCCGGCGAGCTGTTCCCGGCAGGTCCCAGACACCCCGCAGCGCGCAGGGCGGCGGGTCCCAGACACCCCGGAGCGCGCAGGGCGGCGGGTCCCAGACACCCCGCAGCGCGCAGGGCGGCGGGTCCCAGACACCCCGGCGCGCGCAGGGCGGCGGGTCCCAGACACCCCGGAGCGCGCAGGGCGGTGAGGCAGACACCCCGGAGCGCGCAGGGCGGCGGGGCAGACACCCCGGAGCGCGCAGGGCGGCGGGTCCCAGACACCCCGGAGCGCGCAGGGCGGCGGGTCCCAGACACCCCGGAGCGCGCAGGGCGGCGGGGCAGACACCCCGGAGCGCGCAGGGCGGCGGGTCCCAGACACCCCGGAGCGCGCAGGGCGGCGGGGCAGACACCCCGGAGCGCGCAGGGCGGCGGGTCCCAGACACCCCGGAGCGCGCAGGGCGGCGGGTCCCAGACACCCCGGAGCGCACAGGGCGGCGATCCTGGCCCCTTCTCCAGCCGCACTGGGGTCTCAGCTCCATCGGCCTCACCATGGGGCACTCAGCTGTGACCACGTTAACTCTCCCACCCCATCTCACCCCTCCTGTGACACAGAGACCACGGGCGTGCTGGCCTGTGCTTGGCCCTCAGACGGTGGAATGAGGACCGTCGTGGACCACAGTCCCGTCTCTAACCTCCTCTCTCCCCCCACGCCATCCTTCCCATCCCTCTGGAGGCCGTGCAGGGCCTTGCTCTCACCCAGGTCTACGGCCCGCCCTTTCCTGACTCGCAGGTGCCCACGCCCGACTACAACTTGCCTGCAGGGAGCCCTGCCTGCACACAGCGGCTGCCCATGGCCTTCTCACAACAGCAGTCTTTAACTCAAGCCCCAGAAACTGCTGGGGAAGAACAAACATTGGGAGACTAGGCTGCACTGAACTTTATTGCTGCTCGCCACATCACACTGGGTTGTGTGCCAAGTCCTGGCTGTAAAAAGTGGGACAAGACTCTATAAGAGTGATGAGGATTATGTGTTTGGGTTCTAATCCAATTTGTACAATCTACTCTCCGTTTCCGAGCAGGTTTCCTGGGGGAGGGGGTGGCGGATAGGAGCACATAAGCCTCAGAGAGGCCTCAGGCCCCTCGGACCCGGGCAACCAGGCTCAAGGGCCTCTGGGTTCTTTCACCAATGCCCCCATGCCGCCCCCCGGCCCCGCCCTCCCACGTCCACAGGGCAGCCAGCGCTGACTGCTAGCCTGGCTGCGCGGTAACCAGCCCAGGAAACACCCCAAACTCCCACTCGTGTCCATTTCCTCAGCAGTGTGGCCGGGAAGGTCCGATGCTGCAGGGGACACCTGCCTGGTAGCACCAGGGTTGTCAGATGTGGAACTACGAGCACCAAACTCATGTATTTACGATGTTGAACAAAAACTGCATCTATGCAATACAAACACACTGCCAGTCTCCATCGCTGACCGGCGTGCGGGTCCTGCAGCTTGCCTCGTAGCTCTGAACTCGGGAAGCGGGAAGAAGCTGGGTAACTGAGGCTGAGAGTCCCCAAACTTCAGGTTAAAGCAGCGCTAACATCTCTCCGATGAGCACCACAGGAGCACGTGCTGCAGTGAGTTGTCCCCATGAAGCCAGAGGCCCTGGCGGAGGGGCAGGCACTGAGGGGAGGGACGAGAGGGGACTGTCTGGGTGAGATAATTTCCATATCTTGAGATGAATCTGGCCTCACAAATGTATGTATTTATCAAAACTCATGGAATGGTAGATTTAAGATTTATGCACTTAGCTCTGCATAAATTTACTCTCCCCCAAATAACTACATAAAAATATTGAACACTGGTTAATGTCATGATAAAATGTTTAAGGATGAAATGTACCGATGGTCTGCATGTTTGAAATGCATGGGAAATAACGGTTTTAAAGTAGGCCGAGATATGGAGAGACACGAGATAAAGCAAGTACCGCACACGCTAACTGGGAGCCGAGGCTCTCGGCGGGGATGGAAGTGTGCGCTCTTCAAGCCTCTCTCCAGTTTCCTGAATGTTCAAATTTTTAGAAATATTTTCCGGGGGGAAATCTTTCAGAGTCAAATCGCTTAGAGAAAAATAAACTATAAGCTTAACCTTGGTTCACGTTTCATTTCTAATGAACTCTGCTCAACCTGCTAATGAGAGACATGCCCACAGGCCACGGACACGAGAGGAGGAGGAGGCCGACTCTATCCCGGCACAGCCTCTCGGCTGGCGCGCTCGCTCTGCCAGAGCAGGTGACCAGTCTTGACGGTCAGAGCTCCCTCACGCTCCGTCCGGGGCCCCAGAAATGGGCTCAGGCTGGTGGGGCTGAAAGACACTGACCGCTCCCTCCGTGGGCAGCACTAGGCTGGCAGGATGCATTTGCCTCCTTCTCAGCCTTCTGATAGCGATGGAGGAGGAGACCAAGTGCACACACGGGCACTGCAGCCAGGCGAGGCGTGTGCGTGCTGAGGGCACACGGCTGCAGTCACCTTTGCCGAGAATTGAACTCAGGTGCTGACATAGGCAGCCTTCCCTTTGGAAAGTGCTCTGGCTGTGTTAACACGGAGCCTTGGGGGGGGGGGGTGTGAGGGGGGGGGTCTGGTCTTAGGGCTGGCTCCCCCGCGGGTCTTGGCACTGCACACCAGCTCATGACTCCCTCCCTCAGATTCGGTTCATCCGCACCCCGCGCCCCGGAAGGCGAGGGTTTGTCCCATTTTACAGAAGAGAAAACAAGCATCAGAAGAAATACGGAGCGCCCATGGTCACAGGCTGGAAACACACCTCAGTGCCCTGACCCCTGCGCCCACCTTATCCAGGGCCTCGCTTCTGCTCTGTCAGGGCTGAGAATGCAGCTCCAGCCTGTAGGCCAGACCACAGACAGGCGTGGGAGCGGCGGGGAAATGAAGACTTTGGAGGAAGAAACATGATTCAAATCCACTTAATTCGTTGTGGAACCTGGGCCAGTCACTTAATCTTTTTTCCTTTTCTACCAAGTGTGGAAAAGGCCCTCCCCAGGGGCTCGCTGTGTGGACAAATGCCCTCTCCTCCTCAGGCCCCGTTTCCTCTCGGGCAGAGCGGACACAGGCACTCAGAGCTGCTGCCAACACCTGGCGAAGGGCAGAGTGGGGTGGGTGCGGTGTGGACAGAGCCTGACAGCGTCAGGCACGAGGACACGGGGCTGCCGGCTCTGCGCTTCGCCCAGGACGCGGGCTCCGGGGCCACCGCGTTCCCCGAGAGGCATCGCCCCGACGTGAGGCGGCTCCTGGCTGGTGAGAGCCGCCCCCTCCGTCTGCCGCTCCCGGAGATTCCGGCCCCTGCCACGGCCGGCCCACAGCAGCGGCACCGAGGACCTTCTTACAGAGGTTCCTGAGCCCAGTCACCGGGTTTGTTTGCCTCGGTGCCCACCCGGCCGCTGCCAGTCTTCCTCACGCCCAGAAAGAACCCCGCAACCCTGGTACAGCCACAGCCGCCGGCCAACAGTCCGCGCACGCCCCGCGCCCGGCTCTTGTGAGATTCGGAAGGGTTTGCACTCCTGATTCACACTCATCTGGTGCCAAAACCAACAGAATCCCACCTAAAAACAAGCTCTCCAAGCCCAGGTTCCTGTGTGTGTGTTAAAGGACAAGCCTCCTTGGCAGACAATGCTGAGAACGTGCGTGTGACCACAGCTGCTTCCGGGACACTCAGTGGGAGCCGCGCTCAGGACACACCTTTCCGGGTGGAGTGCCGCCTGGAGAAGGGGGGCTCCTTGTAAGAATGGGGACAACACCGAGAGCGAGAGGAACAGGGTCCCGGCGCAGGCCCACCCTGCCCTTCCTGGGAGCAGGTGAGGCCTGGGGGCTCCGGGCAGGCCGGTGGGCGGGGACTGCGGAACCAGCACGGGCACCCACCCGGCAAGGCTGCCCACGACCTCCACTTCCCCGACCGACCGACCGGTCAGCTACCTGCAGGCCTCACCTGTCCCGACTCCCTCAGGAAACCACACCAACTCGGGTGGGTTCGGGCGGGTTGGCAGCGGGCAGGCTTCTCCCGCACAGGGCCTGCTGCTCCCTGCCCCTCCCGACAACCCCGAACCACTGCGTTCCGCTAACAAGTCAGTTGGGGCATTTCCAACACCGTGTGAGATGGTTATATTAGTTGATGGAAAGAGAAAATGTAATTAAACATTGCATAAGTGATGAAACAAGTGAGTGTAACAAGAGCTGTTTCTGTGACAACCAAGTAGATACTCTGAAGAGACTTTAATAACAGGATCATTTTTTAAAAATGTGTTCTTGAATTAAGTGTTAGAGAAATGTAAAAAATCCTAAGTACAGAACTTAGATTGCATCACAAGTAGCTAAATTCTTGCTTTCTTTTTTATTTTTTCTTTAATTATTTTAGAAAGAAGACAGGAGAAAGAGGGAAGAGAGAGAGAAACAGAAACACTGATGTGAGAGAAACATCAATCGGTTGTCTCCTGCACATGCCCAACTGGGGATCAAACCTGCAACCTGGGTATATGCCTCGAAAGGATTCGAACCCACAGCCTTCTGGTGTAGGGGAGATGCTCCAACTGAGCCACACCTGCCAGGGCTGACTTTACTTTTAAGAACTCAAACTGTAAGTTTAAGTCACTGATGTACTGTGGATATGGCTCGTGTGATAGGGCAGAGGGCTCCGAATTAGCTGTCCGTGCAGGTCCACGCGGAGCCCACATCAATAGGCTGGGATGCACTCCTACTTGTTGGGGTAAATTAAATTGTCCGTATTCTTCTTAAAAACGACCTCTCCTGCCCTGCCAGGTGTGGCTCAGAGGTTGAGCGTTGACCCAGGAACCGAGAGGTCACAGGTTTGATTCCCAGTCAGGGCACATCCCCAGGTGGTGGGTTTGATCCCCAGTAGGGGGCGTGCAAGAGGCAGCTGGCCAATGATTCTCTCTCTTCATTGATGTTTCTATCTCTCTCCCCCTCTCCCTTCCCCTCTGAAATAAATAGATATATTTTTAAAAAGTGGCCACTCCCTTTAACGAGTTTTGTCATTAAACAACCCATCCCACTGGCTGTCGAGAGCCCCTGGGGGAGCCGCAGTGTCTGGTAACCCCATCCGCCATCGGCACTGCAGCGGCCGGGCAGGATCCTCCAGACACAGAACCCCGCTCTGTCTGCTTTTCCTAAAAAGCCTCTCCCCTGAGGGCGGGAACATCTCCCGGTGACTCCCCACACTGTGGCTCCTCCTGAGCCATGCCGTTTGCTTTCACTGATCACTGTCACTCAGGTCCAGGGCCAGCCCGCCAGGGTCCTGGGATCATCGGGTTACAGACCAAAGGCATTGGCACGGCCCGGGCACTGACATCCTATCAGCCCAGAGGCCCCTCACACAGGCCAGCGGGGTGAGCAGGAGCTGCCCTCAGCCCACCCTGGCCCGGAGCTGGGGGCACGGAGCCAGAGGCTCACGAGTTAACTAAGACGACCTTCCCCTTCCCGGTCCCCTGACCTCCCCTGGCAGATCACGGGGCACAGAGGGAAGCAGCTGGAGTCCTCCGAGACTCAAGATGTGCTGTGATGCTCAAGGGCATCCAAGGGCACCCAACAAAGAGGCCTGAGCCAGGAAGCAGTCTGTGTCTTGTCGTACCCCAGCCCCACCAGTACAAACATTACGAATAGCATCCCTTGGCCCCCAAACGTAATCACAGAGGACGGATACGTGGAAATGCTCCCTGTGAATGACAGGTGTGTGCAGGGAGGAGCGCCGTGTGCGGGTGGGAAAGCAGAGCTCAGGAGTCCGGACAACAGAGCGTGAGATGCCCGACGGGCTGGAGGCCTGACATGGAGCTGCCGCCTACCCTACATTCCGGCTGAGCTGACACCGAGCCTGAGCCGGGCAGGCCTCTGCCTCCTCTGCACCCCGCTCCTCTCCCGTCGTTCCCAGGACCAGCTCGAGCCCCTGTGCTGTCCCACGCTATGCGTGATCTAACGGGCCATTTTCAGAGCCGGCTTTATGCTTGGTCTCTCCCTTTGGAAAAGCACATACGCTGTCTGAACTTTGTCTGTAAACTGGAATGACACCTGCTTCCAGGGCTGCGAGGGGATGAAATGTGGTAACACATTTGATGACACGGCCTTGTCTGCTAGGCCGATGCCCTGCCGGCTGCATTGGCTCGGCAATAGAAACCCGCGGCAGGACACATCCCCAGGTTGTGCCCTGCCGAACGGACACAGGCCGAATGGACAGCACACAGGCATGCTCTTGGGGTGCTGGCCCTGCCATGGCCACGGGCTGCGAGCCTCTGTGTTTCCCAAGGGCCAGCAGGCCTGAGCGCTGGGCAGGCGTGGCCGGGACCCCGAGAAGCACACGAAGAGCCTCAGCGACTCTTGGGAGGGGCTTGTTCGCGGCGAACATCTCGCTCCAATTTGAGATTTCCCCCAGAGGACACGAGAGGGAAGAGGGGTGCGTCCAGGCGGGTGTGTGGCCTCTTTCCCGGGGAACCCCCCACCCCCACCCCCACTGTGGCCCTGAGTTCCCGCAGCAACTGCCTCCCCGTCAGCCCGTGCTGACCTCGGCACAGGAACCGTGTTCTCTTCTTATAAAAAGTGAAACATTTCTTAGATCCAAGAGTCTGGTTTACAATATTATGATCAATGACAGCCACAGATGGCCCGTCCACACGCCTGCCGCCTAGCTTCAGACCTAGAACACAGAACTAAACGCCACCTCCTGGAATAGCCCCCCCGCCCCCCTCTTCTGGCTGACCATCCCTGTCAGTGCTCCACACAACACAGACCCGGCCCCTTTCTTGGCCTCGTGGCAGCAGCACAACTTATGTCCCTGAAGTAAGCCACGGGGTCTGGGCCAGAGCTCAGGGCCAGGGCTCCCGGCTGGAGAGGAAGGGGTGGGGGTGGGGGGGCAGACCCAGCGTGAGGGAGCAGCCCCGGGGAGGGAGAGCAGCAGGCCTGCATCTCGGCGGGCGGGGGGAGGTCACGGGCTTCTGGGACTCCTGAGAATACCCGCTCCCTCTCTGGGGCCAAGCCTCACGTTCAAACACAAGCACCCTGGGCAACAGAGGAGCGCCTCCCCAAGCAGCCCGCAGAGCCCGCCGGAGCCCTGTGGACCTCACTCCCGGCGCGTTGGCAAGGAAGCCTTGCCAGTCACAATGGCAAAGTACGTTTTCTCAGAAGAGCCCGGGACAGCGGCACCCGGGAGGGCGGGCAGGAGACCATGCTGCCCTCCCCTCCGGGAGACCTTGGCACCGGGCCCTGGGCCACTGCCTGCGAAGACCACCCAGCCTCGCCGCACCGGACCCCCCAGCAGCCACACCAAGAGTCTCAGCGGCTTTGTGAGCGTTTATCGCCGCCAAGAACTGTTCTCGAGGGGCCCGTGAGAGGCAGGGCCCTGGAGGAGGGAGCGGAGTAAGTCTCAGGGCGCCGTCAGGAGACGCCAAGGAAAGCCCGAGTGTGTTATGTCTGAGGAAGAGCCAGGGCCACGGCTACTTCTAGTTCTTCCCATAGTTTTACAGCCTCGCCACTGCGGCCTGCTCACAGGCGGCCAGCTTCCCACTTCTGTTCTGCCCAGCAAGCAGGCAGCACTGGAAGGGGCTTGTGTGCTTATTCCAAATACAGGAAAACGGGGAGACCACCGCACCTGAGTCCTTCCTCCAGGCTCTGGGAGGGGAGGAGAGTGGGAGACGGGCAGGCGGCCTGACCAGGGTGCCAACCCCTTCGGCTGTGAAGAGAAGGGCGAAGGGAAGCTTGCTGAGGCCATGAGAGTCCAGAGCAAAAAGGTCAGGGGCTCCAGATTGGGCTCCCCACTCCACATTCACTGAGGTGTGGGGAGCCGTGGTTCCTAAGTCTACCTCTTACACAACCCAATGCTCGAGCAACAAACAAACTGGTGCAGAGAAAGTAAGTTCAGACTGAAGGGAGTACACATGATCAGCAGAGATTTGCTTTCCTTAAATATCTCTGCGCTCTGGCTGTGTGCACGTGTATATGTGTGCATGTGTGTATATGTGTGCGCGCATGCATATACATGTGTGCATGTGCATGTGTATACATATGCATATCCTTGCATGTGTATGTTTTGTGTGTTGTTGCGTGCATGTGGTGTGCATGTGTATGCACACATGTATCAGAATCTCAAATATGCTCCCACATGGTTGAAAATAAACAGATGGCTCAGTCAAAACTGTGAAGTAGAAATCTCTAACCTGTTTTTGTCTTTTAATTATTTGCTCCCAGAAGTGGGACTGAGTGAGCACAGCCGGCACAGGGATCAGCAAGCTCAGGCCTCGGGCTCTTGGCACCGGGTGGTGGAAACCGGGACAGGAAGGCGAGGGCCGCACGAGGCAGGAAGGGAAACTGAGGCTCAGGGAGGTTAAGTAACTCAGCCGAGCCAATGAGACGGGCAGCAGGGGCTAACCCTTGCTTCTTGCCTCTGCTGAGCTCCCCACGGGTCCTGCAGGAAGGTGGGGGCAGGACGTGGAGCAGCCGCTTCAAAGGCCCTGAAGCCCCGAGAGCTGAGCCCTGGGGGAGAAAGCCCTGAGGTGAAATGAGCTTCCTCACCCTCAGTCCTGCAGGCCCGGCCTTGCCTCCCTCAGGAGGCAGAGCACTGCGCTCTCCTCCTCAACAGGGGGCTGGGGCCATGGTCCCTAAACTCAGCAAGTCTGTGAGCCCCCGCCCCCTCCCCTTCCCTCAGCTGGGATAACAAGAATGTTTTAACGTTGCCAACTTTTCATCACAGCAAATAAGGACTTTCAACTACCATGACGGAAGGGTGAGGGAGACGGCTGGGAAGCCAAGCAGCTCTGCTTGGGAGGGGCGACTGTGCAAACCTGCGCAGAACACAGCGGCCAGAGCCAGGGCACGCGTGCAACGCTGGTGAGCCTGGGAGGCCTGCGGTCAGGTCACACCGATGCCACCTCCTGGTCCGAGACTGTCGCAGGGCTATGTAATGTATGGCCGTCGACAGAAACTGGGTAAAGGTACTGAATAAAGGGCCTCTCTGTTTTATTTCTGCAACTTCCTATGAATCTATAATTATCTATCTTCCAGATATATAAAGGCTAATATGCAAAGTGTCCCCTTGGGAGTTCGACCAGGAGACAGGGAGTTCGATCGCTCACTATGACATGACCACCAGGGGGCGGTGTGGAATGAAGGCAGGCCCCGGCCAGCAGCCAGAAGGCCCTGATTGACCCTGATCGCCAGCCAGGCCTAGGGACCCTACCCATGCAGAAATTTCGTGCACCAGGCCTCTAGTTTCAAAATAAAAAGCATGAATAAAGGAAAAGAATTGTAGGTAAACACGAACACTATCCTGTTTTATAAAAAGACGTCCGAAGTACAAAGATAGGATGGACATCATCAGAATAAAGGCAGCTGGCAGCCCACCACCCAGCAGCACCACCCTGCACACGCCCTGTCCCTCACTACCCCCTGCATGGGGGACCAGTCAAGGCTGTGCTGAGGATTATCGTGGTAAGAACGCAAGTTCTGGCTCCTCCATCCTCATCAGCCTGGTAAGCGGCCACATCGGGCCCACAGACCCCCAGGGAGGCCTGGCACAGCTCCCGTCTCCGCGTCAGGAACGGCCAGAACACAAATGTGGGCAGGACGCACGCAGGCTGTGGGGCAGCGGGAAAAGGCATGAGGGCTTTGCTGGCGAGGAGTTTAAGTCCCTCTTCTGCCTCTCCTCCTACCAGTGCCCAGACCCCGACTTCTCCCTTCTCCCCCAGGGCAAAGAGAGCACACACACCAGAGACAACCGGGTTTGCACATTTACTCCACCTGCTCCCAAGAACTGGGGTCTCATCGCACGGCACCCCTCCTCCGCCCCCTGCCACCCCCGTGGCAGCTGCTATGTGACCCGAGTCCCTGCATGCCACAGCCCCTCCAGCACGGCAGCCAGGAGCAGGTCTGTCCTGAGAAGCCTGAGACAGCCTGGTGCTCAGGGACCACGGCGGGTGCGTCAGTGCTGCCTGCACCGCTCGGCAGCATCACTGCCGAGCCTGCCAATGGGAGTTTTAACAGCAAGCCCTGCGACTCCGAGGGTCTCATGGGGCCACCGGAGCTCCAGCCTGCACCCTGGGCAGACGGGCTTAGTGTCTGCCCCCGCCCCCCCCCCCCCCCCGGGAGCTGCCCTCACCCAGACTGACCTGGGTGGCAGATAGATAGCCAGGCTCCCTGCACGGACGGGGAGAACTGAGGCACCTGCCAGGGTCCCAGCAGACCGGGCCCGGGGCCCACAGAGGTCCCCCTTGTAACAAACCCTGATGCTTTGCTTTCCTCTCACTCCCCGCTCCCCTACAGTGCTTCTGGGCTCACCTCCCGAAGAAGCTGCTTGCATCCAAATCCAGATTTTGGGGGGGACTCTACCTAAGACAGATGGTCACAGGGAACCCAAAGTTAGGAAACTGGAGCCAAATTTCAGTGTGAACAAGTGTACCCTGGGTGTCTGAGGATGTATATCTAGGTAATGGAAACTGCTCACGCCACAGCGGCTATCAGACACCAGGAAGCTACTGGGGGGAACCACCAGAACTTGACTTGCGCGGGTCATACTCATCATCGCCGTTTATGCCAACTGCTGATCATTTGCCTAATTCCCACCAGCACAGTAATGGGCATGGATGGAGTAGGTGTCTCAGATAAAACCTGCGTGGAATTTATGCGATTACAGGGCTCTGCACCCCCACACTTGGCTCTCACGCGGAGGACGCCTGCTGAGACGGAGCTCTTGAAGCAGGGCTGCCACTTCCGTGGCGAGGGGCCCCCGGGAGAGCTGGTGGGACACTGTGGCTGGGCTCCCCTGGCACCTCGCTCAGGGCCTGGGAGCAGCCAGGACCTCGCATTTCTCGCCAGTTCCCAGGTGCAGCTGGTGCAGCCACCCGCGGTCACAACAAAAACCACTGCTTCAAGGTGCCACGACGAGGGCGAGAGCCAGCCACCAGGTTAACTTCCCAGCCGGCATCTGTTTCAAACGGAGGGACCTTCCAACAGCAGCCGAAGCAGAGCAGGTCTGGAGTGCTGGCAACTCAAACCCAAAACAGCAAAATGAGCTCCAGTAGTCAAACAGCCCCCAGGAGACCGGCCTGCTCTTTAACCAGCAGCTGGGAGTGCCCACTCTGCGCAAAGAGGTTGCCAGGCAACTGAGGTTTGGGCACCACCAAAGGTAGGTCACATCCTCCAGGGGCCTGCTTACTAACCTGTAAAGCGGCAACTCAGGTTTAGGGAACCGCCCAACTCTGAGGTTTTACTGTGAATCAAAGCAGCCCTGGCAGCAGCCCTGACCCCAAGACCCTCCTAGGGTCAGCCCCATTCATGAAAGGTGCTGCCGAGGAGAGCACCCAGCATGACATCCATGCCCGTAATCAGTTCCATTACGGCATTTAATCACGCCCAGGGCGCAGGGAAAGCTGGAGCCGCCCCTGGAATGAAGGACGCTCTGATAACCCCGCGGCGGGGTTTAGAAGAGCCTGGTGCTAACAGCCTTCCTGCTCTGCATGCAAAGCAGGGCGCTGCGGGGAGCGGCGGGCAGCCCCGTGAAGGGCAGCCCCGTGAAGGGCAGCCCCGGGAGCGTGTTCCTGGGCCTGGCTCCTGCACGCCTCCCCCCGCCGTCCACAGCGGCGCTCCGACCTTGCAGATTCCACGGGAACCTGCAGGAAGTGTATCCCGCCTCACAGACAGAGGAACCGATACCCGACAAGTCACTGTGGAACCAAGAAGAGCAGTGAGGCTGCCTGGTGTCCTTCACTCGCCTGGCCGCCTCTGCGCAGCACGTGGCCGGCCGGGGTCGGGAGAAGAACCAGCTAAAGCCAAGCTCAGCCGAAGCCGGGGTGTCAGCGTGGCGCTGAGGGGACAGGTGGAGGCAGAGCCCAGCAGCGGCAGCAGCAGGCGTCCCTCGCCAGGCCAGGCCACGTGAAAGCACTCTGTCTCACGGAAGGTACACATGAATGCATAGTTAGGAAGTGATTTCTGTTGATCTAACCCAGTGGTCGGCAAACCCATTCGTCAACAGAGCCAAATATCAACAGTACGACGACTGAAATTTCGTTTGAGAGCTGAAAACCGACTTCTGCGCATGGGCCACGAAGTTTCAATCGCACTGTACGTGCGTGCCCACACGTGATATTTTGTGGAAGAGCCACACGCAAGGGGCCAAAGAGCCGCATGTGGCTCTCGAGCTGTGGCTTGCCGACCACTGATCTAACCCATAGAACTTCAGTAAAAACAGTGGAGCACATCATTAAAACAGACAAGCTCCTCATCCCTCTTGCAGACGGCTGCCTACCCCTTCCTGTCTGGGAGCTCCCCGACTTCCTGCAGGGACGGAGCTAAGAGAAGGAGCCATGTCCTTCACTACGGGCCCCGCACCCAGTGCCTCACATGTGCCTGACCCGTAGCTGCCACCGCACACTCACCTGCGGCCGAGCCTGGGCCCCGCCAGCGCGGAGGCTCCCGGGAGGCCAGCACGGCCTTTCGCCTGTGTCTCCGTGAGCCGGTTCCTAACCAGCGTTTTGCACCTGCTCACAGAGTGACGAGCCCCCGGCTGGCTGCTGACCTGCAATGGGAACCGTTCCCTTTGTCTGGTCTAATATCCACCTTGACGCTTATGCCCGCTGTTCTGCCTCACTGTGCCGGGACTCAGGAGCAGGGCTTGCTGAGCCAGTCAGCCCTCTGCTCTCCCAGGTGCCGTCTCTGCTCACAGCCGGCTTCCCCTCCTGGGACTGAGCCCTCACCTTGGTGATCTGACTGCCTCCAGCAAGCACAGCCAGCGTAGCACAGGCTCACTTTCTTCCCAGCTCCATGCTGAGAAAACAGACACAACACATCACACATGATGGCATGACACTGGCCTAAGTATGCTAAGCTTACAAAGGCTTGGAAATGCATTAAAAACTTTTTTAAAACAAACAAACAAACATGCTTTTATTGATTTTAGAGAGAGAGGAAGAGAGAGGGAGAGAAAAGGAAACAATGGTGAGAAACAGTGATTGGCTGCCTCCTGCATGCCCCATGCTGGGGGTCAAGCCTGCAACCCGGGCTAGTGCCCTGACTGGGAATGGAACCGTGACCTCCTAGTTCATGGGTGGACAGTTAGGAGCCACACCAGCTGGGCTGGAAATATATTTTAATTAATACAAGTAGGGAGCAATGTCTAAACTTAATCAAGTAAAGGGCACAGCCACAAGCTGGTAGGAATACACAGTGCTATCAAATGCAGACAGCACTTTTTAAAATATTTTTTATTGATTTCTTTAAATATATTTCAGAGAGAGGAAGGGAGAGGGAGAGAAAGAGAGTAACGAAGATGTGAGAGTGAAACATCCATTGGCTGCCTCCTGCATGCCCCCTACCGGGGATGGAGCCCCAAAACCAGCAACCTTTCAGAGCACAGGACAACCCCTAACCAACGGAGCCAGGGGCAGACAGCACTTTTTACAAGCCGGGTCAAGACCCAGCAAATGTGACTGTGGAATGGCTGCCCAGAGGCCCTGTGGGTATGGACACCGCTGACGGCTGCAAAGACAGCGCCTGCGGAGCTCTGCCCCAGGAGCCGACTGGACAGGCTACGGCACCCGGCCTGCCAGGCCCGCCGACAAGTGAACCCTCCCAGGCCCCGAGCGCAGCCAGGCCCATCACAGGCTCCGCCTCGAACCCGGTGCTAGGGCTGCGGCCCAGGATGAAGGGACCCTTCAGGGGGCCTCAGCAGAGAGCCAGAGCCGTCTGCAGGGGCATGGCCATGCCTCTCTGATGGGACACGCACCATGGACCTGACTTCTGGGGCTGCAGCTACAGTTCTAACATTTGAAAAGTGGGCTTTGGGAAGCCCCCTCAGTTCTGCCAGCACCGCCCCCGCCAGAGCCCTGACTCTTCTGCTCTACCGGACAAGGGCCCAGAGAGCCGGCAAATGGCTCAGACCCGGGACCGGAGGAGGACTTACTAAGCAGAGCACCCGAGCTGCCACAGCCCGCCCTGTAGAGCAGCTCGCTCTGGGGAGCCATGGGGCAGGGCACCCGCAGGGCCAGCGCAGTCACCGCATTACACCGTGTCTGCTCGCACTACACTGTGTCTGCTCAGCACTTTGCTCCTCTCAATCTAACATAAAAGCTTCGGGCCAAGAACTGGCCAACTCGATTTCTGTTCTTGACTTAAATATATGACACTGGAAGCAGAAAGAGCTGTAACACTTCCAAGGGGCTTCTATTCTCACCTTTCTGCACGGATGCTAAAGTGCTTTATGGAGGGGGCAGGACAGGTAATAAATGGAGTTAGCTTAAGACATACATTGGCATTTAAATGTCAAATTCAACCCCTCCTTTCTAAATTAGAATGTTTTAGTAAAGCAACATTTTCAACGCAGAGAAATGGAGGTGGGGCTGCTATTCTATTAAATGGAGAAATCCATAAAACATCAGCAATAAACCTCTCCTGAAATGCATAAATTTCTAGTCTCCCATCTGTGAAGCAAATTATCCACAGGTTGTCTAGAATCCCCTAGTTGTGGCATAAAAGGGCTGTTACTTAAACTAGAGAATGAAAAAGTAAAAGATATTTAAGGCTGAGCTGAAGGACTTTTTATATCTCCCTCAAGAAGGAAAAGGAAGCTGTCTCTGCCCAGCGTGGCAAGGCCTTCGCATCCAAACTTTAAGCTCAAGGGCTTGTAAAAACGAAAGTCTCTAATCCGCTCAGGGAGGCAGGCCACGCATAACACAAGACCAGCCAGGCCTGTGCCAAATGCGTGCCCGCGGTGAGAACTGTGAGGAGCTGGGAAGCGCGCCTGCAGTGAGAACTATGAGGAGCCGGGAAGTGTGCCTGCGACCTTGACCTCGGGGAGGGGCCGGTTTTATGGCAGAGATGTGATGTCCTCTCCCTGAGCCGGACCCTGGTCCCACCGCTGTTTGCCAGGACCTCCCCCCACCGTCCACCTCTCAGCATGAGGTTCTTTTCTCCATGAGCACTTCCTGTAGTTTGTGGCATGCTGTTTCGTGCTTGTACTTGTTTAACATCTGCCTCTTTCTTTAAACACTGAGTCCTTCGAAAGCTGGCTGACTCTTTTACTATTTCACTCTGGAACTACCGAGCACACGGATTCTCAAAAAAATGTGGCCAGTGGTTGAGTGCTGACCTATGAACCAGAAGACTCACAGTTCAATTCCGGTCAGGGCACGCCGGGTTGTGGGCTCGATCCCCAGGAGGGGGTGTGCAGGAGGCAGCGGACTGATGATTCTCCTCATCGCTGACTGTTTCTATCCCTCTCACCCTCTCCCTTCCTCTCTGAAATAAATAGAAAAATATTTTTAAAATGTGTTAAGTAAATGAATGAGCAAGCTTTAAAGAAGGGTGAAATTTCAACCAAAAGAAGTGGAGAAAGTCATTCCAATAGAGAAACGCCATAAACCAAAGTGTGTAGGGAAACGGTGGACATAAAAATTGTCTGGAGTCAGGAAAACAAAATAGAGGTGAGAGAAAAAGCCAGGTACAGAAGCTGGACACAGGTTCATTCTCTGTGGAGCCATGACGTCCAGGCTGAGGAATCTGGACTACGTACTCCAGCAATGGGCACCAAGGAAGGTTTTTAGTCAGCGGAGATATAAAAAAATTTAGGAACATGGTAAGGGGACCACGGCAGCCGGACCAGAGAAGGAAGCCCAGAGACAAGCAGAATACTGAGGGCGCCTGGGGAGGCGATACCAGGAAGGTGAGCAGACTGGAGGAGGGGAGGATTCGGGGAGGAGGCCCTGGAGACTGACATAGGATGGCAGGTGAGGGCTGAGACACCCTCCATGGGGCCTGGCTCAGGCCATTTATATAACACAGGCTTCCAGGTCTCATCATTCCTATTGACTTTCAATGAAAAATTGGTGCAGAAGCTTCTCTACCTGCAAACTGAGGTCATGGTGAGTCCTATAGCTGCCAAACGGCACCAGGGGACAATGCCATGCTGTTAGCTGCAGAGGGGTCAGTCACTGGCCTGTGACGGATGCAGGGAAGACCTACACTGATTTTACCAAACAGCAGCACGGGGGTGGGGGGTGGGGGTGGGGGGGAGCTGAGCTTAGTCTCCAGGCAGGAAGCACAGGGGACACTTCACAAAATATATAAGACAGAGGCCCGATGCATGAAATTCTGCCAGAGTAGGCCTTCCTCCCCCCGGCTGCCGGCACTGGCTTCCCTCTGGCACCCGGGACCCGGGCTTCCCTGGCACTCTGGCTTCATCCGGAAGGTTGTCTGGTCTAATTAGCATATACTCTTTTATTATTATAAATATTTAGGAACATGACGAAGCTCTCAGTCGCTTCACAGAGCGGCTTTCTGTGTGTCCTCCTGATTGGGGGGACAGGGGCCTCTGGAAGGGCCCTTGATTTGGGCTCACTGACAAACAGATGCCTAAATTTTACAGGAGAGCAGGGAGGCAGGCCATCTCCGTAGTGAACGTTTCCGGTGCCAGATCACCAGTAACAATCTCATCCTGGTGCACAACTCGACCTGAGCGGCCGGGACAGGAGCAGTGTGAGAGGGGCGGGCGAGCGGGAGGGCCTGGCAGGGAGACTGAAGGGCTGCGCAGGAGGACACAGCGAAGTTCGAACATCTGACAACAGCTCCGCAGGATAGCGCACAGGACCCGAGTCAGAACCAGGCCGGCAGGGCACGCCACGGACTTCAGTGAGAAAGCAGGTTCCACGGCTTCACACAGGAGGAGAGCCGGCAGAGGCGGACGCCTAGAGTGTCCGAGCCGGAGCGGAGACCACACAGCAGCTGTTCAGAAGGCAGCGGGAGGACATGGCAACGCAGAGTTTGTGCTTACAGTTTGCTGGCTTCATCCCGCCATTCTGCACGTCACAGGAGGAAAGCTAACAGCCCCTTGGGGCCAGCAGCCTGGGGACATGCTTGGGAGTAACAGTGGAAAGGAAAACTCAGGCTCTCTCTGGAGTTGGGGGAAAGTAAACTAGTGCTGTAATGATTTGGATTCAAACGAGGGGAAGAGAAAAGTAACTATAATTAATACCCAAACAAGCAAGCAGCCTGCTCACCATTATTCTACATTCAACCTCAGCATGACCTGGAACTGCAGCTCCAACGGGCTTCCCTCATGCATCACTCCCAACCTGGAGTTCCTTCCCCCCAAGGATTTCACGTGTCACATGGGACACTATTCTGAGTGAAAGCTCCAGAGAGTAAACACTCCCACACAAAAGGTCCACGCGTGCAGCGAGGGGCGTGCCCACGGCCGTGGGGGCCCTCCACACTCTGTGTGTACATCAAGTCATCCTGTGTGCACCTCCCACATCTTTACCTCAATAAAGCTGTAAAGAGTCAGCAGGTGGCTCAGTACTACTTATATTCAAATAAATCCCTCAAGAAACAAAGATTTAAATCTGAAAAGTGAAAGCATGTAAGTTCTAGAATAAAAATATTAAACAACTTTTTAGAGTAGGGAAGGTCTTTTTAACTAGAACACAAAATCCACAACTCAGTAATGGAAGGGTGGCTAGATTCAATTACATAAAAAATTTTATTTTCTGCATGTTAAAAAGTTACATCAAGCCTTAGTCGGTTTGGCTCAGTTGCTAGAGTGTCAGCCAGTGGACTGAAAGGTCCCAGGTTCAATTCCGGTCAAGGGTACACATGGGCTCCGTCCCCAGTAGGTGGCGTGCAGGAGGCAGTCAATCAAGGATTCTCTCTCATCATTGATATTTCTCTCTCTCTCTCTCCCCCCCTCTTCCTTCCTCACTGAAATAAAAAAAATATATATATATTTTTAAAAGTTGTCAATTTTACCTAAATTAAAAAAACTACACAACAAATACCATAAACAAAGCCAAAAGACAACTGATATCACATAAAGAGCTTCTCCAAATTCAAAGAAAGAGATTGAATCAACAATAAAACAACAAAACCAGAAAGGAACAAGCAGAACCCACAAAATAGTGCCAACCTCACTCAGAATAAAAGACAGCACTTTAAAAACTATACCAAGATAATATACCAACCTGTTCACCAAATACATTAAAAAGTTAAGACCCTTTAACACAGCTGTTCATCTTCTAGAAATTTATTTTCAAATAACTAAAGGATATGCATTGCAGCATTACTTTTAAAAATCAGTAAAAACTTGGTAACAAATTGTCAACCTAGCTGGCTTGGCTCAATAGTTAAGAGTGTTGACTCTCAGACTGAAGGGTCACAGGTTTGATTCTGGTTGTAGGCTCAATCCCTGGCCCATCAAGGCATGTGTGGGAGGCAATCAATCAATATGTCTTTCTCACATAGATGTTTCTCTCTCTGTGTCCCTCCCCCTTCCTACCACTCTCTCTAAAAATCAATGAAAAAAACATCCTCACATGAGAATTAACAAACAAAACAACAACAAAATTGTCCATCTAGAGGAAAATTTTCAAATAAATAATAATATATCCATACTATGGAATACTATGAAGTATTTAAAAACACTTCATGTAGTTAATTGGAATGATTTTCAACAAAAATATTAAATGAAAAAAGCAAGGTTTAGAACAGGATATATAATATGGCACCATTTTTTAAAAAATGTTTTTATTGACTTTAGAAAGAGGAATGGAGAGGCTGAGAGAGAGAGAGAGAGAGAGAGAGAGAGAGAGAAATATCCATGAGAGAGAAACATCAACTGGCTGCCTCCTGCACACCTTCCTCTGCTAGGGACCAAGCCTGCAGCCTGGCACGTGCCCTGACTGGGAATCGAACCAGGGATCTCTTGGTGCATTGGATGATGCTCAACTAACTGAGCCACGCCAGCCAGGGTGGCACCATTTATCTTAAAAAGAAAAATGTTTGTCCTGTCTTTTATGCTTATATATCCACAAAATATTTTTGGAAGGATACTCAAAACACTGGGAGAGGAACTGGTGTCTGGGGGACACAGAGAAAGGGAAACTTTAAAAAAATTTATATTCTTTTGTACCTTTTAAATGTCAGCCACATTCAGGTATTATAACTTTTTAAAAACTCCCCAGAGTACAAAAATTCCATTTCCAGTTAGAAATGAAGGTTAAGACAAACAGAGCACAGCTCCAGACCTTGGGTTTGCAGATCGCTGCCCTTTAAGTGCCCTTCTCCTCGGCTGCACCCCAGGTCCCGGGCCAACCCCTGAAGAGACACTTCTCCAGACCGTCCGCCGGCCGGTGAGGGTGAGGCAAGCTCGCCAGCAGCCCCCCCGGGACTGGCAGCCACTGCAGAACAGACACGAGGCACTCCAGAGCTCGGGGGAGGGGGGAGGGGAGTTCTGCTCAAAATAACTAACTCCAAAGTGGAAACGAACCAAAATATTTACACGAACCACACCATTTCAGCCGAGTTTACAACGGCGTCCTGGCTGCTTAAATCAGGACCAGCAAGAACAGACTGTCAGACAGATTGTCATTTGTGGGCCCCCGGTGAGCGTGGGCAGCTTCCACCTGTCCAGACACATAAACGGGCCGCCCTGAGTTATGGCCGGTGGGCTCTGTGGCGCCGGAGCAAGACAGGGCAGGATGCCCAGGGAAGAGGCTCAGCATCTGGCCCTGCCCACAGCCTCAGCCACAAGCATTTTCTGACCGCTGGCTACTCACATCGGCGCTGGAAAGGAACACGGGAAAGGAAGCTGCGGGGAGGCAGAGCTCAGGAGGCAGAGCTGAGCCTGTAGGCAGTATGGTTGAGGGGTTGGGCACCCTGGGGTCCAGAAAGGCACCCTGGGATCCACTGATGTTGCTGAGGGTCACAGGTTCCCAAGGAAGCCCCAGTGAGGACCAGATTCATTGCTTCCCTGAACCGTTTAGTAAGAAGCCCGTCTTGCATTGTCCAGCCAGGTAATTAGTGGCCACGCTGGCCACCCAGCACAGCTCTAAACAAATGAAGGCTCTCTGGGCCCTACTCATTGAAGGAAAAACACAGAAACATCGTTGTCCTATGCAACGATAATGAAGCCAGCCTGTTTGCCGGACTTCCCAGGCTCCACGGAGAAGAGATGAAGAGGGCTGACACGGCCAGCAGCAGTTCGCGGGCAGATTTCCTGGGAAGGAGGACAGACCAGAGGCACCACAGTGCACGGCACCGTGACCCCAAGCACTCACGCTCCCTCTACAGCACGGGCACACAGGCATAAAGACATACATCAGTGTGATATTATTCTCGATTATGTGAAAATACCTCTACCTACTTGTTCCTTAAAAAAATGATTAGAATAACATAAGATAAATTACTATTCCCTAAATTATATACAATACTATTGATGCCATTACTGGGGGGGGGGGGGGGCGCACGGGGGATGGGGAGGGGGAAAGAGTACAAAACCAGAACCAAAGTATATAAAGAATGTTCCAGAAAAATGTTTCAGATTCTCAGCCTCTGTAGGCACTGGAATAAAGATCAAATTCTTCTCATAGATCTGCCTACGTTCACTGTCACTCAGCTTTTGGTCTGATGCAGGGTGTTTTTGTTTTGTTTAAATGTAATTACATAAAATAAAATAAAAAGGAGAAAAGGGACATTCTCATCTTGCTAGCAATTTCACAAATACCACAACCCCTCCGGGTGCCCAATGGGACTTGTCCCGAGGCAGCAGGGTGGGGCAGTGGGTGGTGGCACGTGAGGCAGGAGCCCAGCTCTGGAGAATATATAAATGGGTAAAATGTTAAAAGGAGAAATACAAGGAAAACCCTTCTGGTGGCGAATGCAAAGAGGGACAGGCTATTGAGAAAACCTCTCCTGGACGCCACCAGGAAAAATAAGTGTGCAAAGGAACGGAAGTGAGAAAAGGAAGGATGCAGTAAAGATGCAGGAAAAGCATCGATGAAAAGGGGAGGACAGGCACATGGGGGTAAAAGAGATAAAGAAGCAGGGTGAGTAAAATGGCAGGAACGGGAGCAAAGAACAGAGCGGAAGCAGCGAGCAGAGAAAAGCATGAAAATGAGGGGAGAAAAGAGAGAGGTCGGCCTCCCAGACTTGCATTATGAGAAGTGAAGAGGCGCCTTCCAGGCAGGTCCTGGCGCCCCACCCAGTCCGGCCGCTGTCCAGTTAGAGGCATGACATCATCCAGAGAGGCGGGGGGGGGGAGAACAACACACCAGACTCCTCATCAGTGGGTCACTGCAGAGCCGGGACCCGCTCCAGCTCATCCTGAGGACACGATGCTTCTCCTGTCAGCACTGAGGCCACGGAAGCGCCCACAGGTTCATGTTTATCCCGGCCAGCCAGAACCACCGGCTCTGCCAGACAAAGCCCGGCTGTTTATTCAGGACTGCCTATAAAATAAGTGAGATTATTCTCACTTTCATTTTTTTTAATGTTTATTTATTTTAGAGAAAGAGAGGAAGGAGAACAAAGAGAGAGATTGATTTGTTGTTCCACTCACTGATTGATTCTTGAATGTGCCCTGATTTCGATCAAACCCACAATGTTTGCGTATCTGATGACAGTCTAACTAACTTAGCTACCTAACCAGGATGAGATTATTTTTAAAATATGAAAAAAACTCAATCTTAACAGACCACTTAAACCCGAGGGAACTTTAGAGGCTCCAGGATAAAAGCTGTGACCTCAGTGTACACAGGGCAGCACCTTAGGCAGACACTCCAGGCTCTACTCTGTCCCCGAGGGCGGGGATGTCACATTCTCCATCACAGCGACACGCTCTGCTCGGCAGAAAGGACCGAACCACACGCGGTGTACACGGTCAGGGACAGCCTGTGCTGGGTGCAGAGCGGAGGCTGGCCTGTCAGTGGAAACCCCTATGCCGGCCCTTTTCATTCCCACCTAGGTGATTCTTCTTGCACACGCGGCCCTAAAGGGTTAAAGACGCCTGAGCCTCTGTGCAGCTGGACCAATCAGTTTTTCTCTTGATGACATCATGCTCCAACTGGACAGCTGGCTGGAGAGAGACTGGGGGGGGGGGGGGGGTGCTCTCCCGAGGCTCCCACCTCACAGTTCAAAGGGACTAGGGTCCCCTTAGTTACCATTTCAGACAAAACTGGGACAGTCCCCAAGTCCCTGGCCAGAAGTTATTCTCAGCTCGTACACGAAGTTTGTCCTGTTGTTTGTGCATTTTCCACTGGTTTAATATTTACGGAAGCTGATTACCAAACAGACTTCTCCCTCAGCCTTTGGCCAAAGCCTGAATGACTCATGTTTATGCTCAGCAGACAAGCAGCCTCGTGTGGTTTTCTTTCAGAAGTTCCAGCCCCACTCACAGGCAGGTGTGGAGACCTACCGGGCACCCAGGCTTTCCACACTCAAACCGCGGCCTGACCGGAGCCTTGTTCTTGCTCCCACCAGGGGGTGATTCCAGACACTGACTGAGCGTGTGCACGGTGGAGTGGCGGACAACTCGGGGACAGAGGGTAACCCCGTGGAGGAGACTGAGTTCAGGAGCCTGTGGCTGGAACACTGAGCACCCTGCCAGCCCGGGGGAATGAGAACACTTCCTTCCTGTGACTGCGAGCGGGGAAGGCTTCGAGCTGGGGGACGCTCTCCTGCTCCCAGCACACTGGCTATGCCCCCACACCTTCTGTTCATCTGCAGACAGAGATTAATTCATATATGCACGCATGAGCCGTGTTCTCTGCTCCGGCACTCGGCCAGCCGGCTTGCTCACAGGGGACAGAAACAGCGCCTGAAACACCTGTATCACCCAGGGTCCAAACCGGGCGGCCGAAGGAGCTTAATGAGGGGTCACTTACACAGGTCTGGGTAGGGCACCGGGCGTAGCAAGGGAGGGAGCTGGCCCAGCCAGGAGCCCAGGCTGGTTACCTGAGCCCAGGGAGAGCAGCTGCCAGGAGAGGGTCTCACACAGGAGAGGGCCGTCAGGGGGAGGGACTCACCCAGGAGGAAGGGCTGACGGAAGTGCCTGCGCAGCATCCAACACCCGGGGACTGAACCACAACGACGCAAACTCAGGAGACAGCCAGGCCCAGAGCACCGCGCCCTGGAAGAGGCCCGAAGCCAGATGCAGACAGCGCCTGGACCCACCAGGCAGCCATCGGCGAGGAGAACAGGAACAAGTCTGTGAGCACACCGAGAGCCCACATCTGGAAATCCACCCACCGCTCCAGAGGGTGACTGTGTGGGAGGCATGGGGTTCCCTTCTGTGTTCAAAGTGTCAGTCGTGTTCTGCTTGCCAGGGTCAACTCCGTGATGCCGGGGGTTAGAAGCAGAGCCGTGACCACAGAGAACACAGTGCCTCCTGAAGCTCAGACTTAGAGCTTGTTGGATGCTGGGGGTTTTTGTTTTTTTAAAATAGGTTTTTATTGATTTTTAGGAAGAGGGGGAGAGGAGAGAGATAGAAACATTGATGAGAGAGGAACATATCAACCAGGGCATGTGGCCTGACTGGGAATCGAACCTCTTGGTTCCTAGGTCGACGCTCCACCACTGAGCCACCCCAGCTGGGCACACTGAGCACTTTTAAAGCCAACTCTATTGTTACCAAAAGAACAACAGGAACAGGGAACACGCAGTCACAACAGACTCCATCTCAGAGGTTCACCCTGGCAGGCTAACTTCCCGAAGTCCTGGCCGTCGATTAACGAGGAGCAGCCTGAGCAGAGGAAGTGGCTCCCAGCCTATCAGCTGCGCATGCTCCAACTATGAACCTTCATCCCCAGCCACCACCGACCCAGCAGCCACTGCTGCCGTAACAGCCGGCCCTCTCACCCACCGCGGTGCCAGCTGCGGCTGCGGGTACCCACATTAACCTCACCACAGATTATTAAATGAAAAAAATTCCAGAAATAAACAGTAAGTTTAAAATTGTGCACTGTTCTGAGTAGATGATGAAAATTTTACGCCATCCCACTCCATCACGCCAAGAACGTGAATCATCCCATCTTCCAGTGACTCCATGCTGTACACACTACCCACCTGCTAGCCACTTAGGAGCAGGATCGGTTATCAGACTGACATTCATGGCAGCATAGGGCTGTGTTCAAGTCACCCTAACCCTAACCCTAAACCTAACCCTATTTTACTACTAGAGGCCCAATGCATGAATTAGTGCATGGATGGGGTCCCTCGGCCTGGCCGGCGATCAGAGTGACTGAGGGCTGTGGGAGAGCACTAACCACCAGGGGGCAGCTCCTGCATTGAGCGTCTGCCCTGTGGTGGTCAGTGTGCATCATAGTGACCAGTCTACTGGTTTTAACCATCGCTTGAACTTGTATATATACAGATTAACTAGAGGCCCAGTGCACAAATTCTTGCATAGAAGAGGGGGTCCCTTGGGGTGGCCTGCAGAGATCATGCCCCAGTTTGCACCCCCAACCTTGTAGCCCCAGCTCATATCACCAGCCTTGCAGCCCCGTCTGGCACCCCATCTTGGCCTGGCGCCACCCCTTCACCTGCTCCACCATACCACTTATGGGATGATGGATTAAAGCTGGGCCCCCTGCCCGGATCCCTCAGTGCCTGGGAGCCAGGTGGCGGCCCCGCCCTCCACCACTGCTACTGGTCACTGTCTGTGGGGTGATCATCGGGATAATCAGCTCTGGCTAGCTCCTGCCTTGGCCTGGTGCCACCCGCTTACCTTCTCCACCATCCACTGGGTCCCATGGGAACCAGCAGTGCCTCCACTGCCGCCTGCTGCCAGCACTGTGTCACCAATGCCTGCCATGTTCCGCACTGCCCCCTGATGGTTAGTGCATGTCATAGTGAGCGGCTGAACTTCGAGTCTCTTGGTTGGACAACCACCCGAGGGGACAATTTGCATATTTTATCATATAGGATGGCCCCAGAGAGCAATAGCAGTGATGGTGCTAGCAATTCAGGTATGCCCAAGGGTGTCCTTAAAGCATTTTCTATAAGTGAAAAGGTGAGGACAGTACAATGAGGTATTTTGAGAGAAAAAGAGAGAGAGAGAGAGAGAGAGAGAGACTACATATAACTTTTATTACCATACATTGCTATAACTGTTCTATTTTGTTATTGTTGCTAATCTCTCCTATCACAGGGAGGCATGTATAGGAAACACAGGGTTAATACTACCCATAGATCAAGTATCCACTGGGGGCCTTGGAGCACAGCCCTCACGGACAAGTGGGGGACCAACAAATGCAGAGCATTTTTGAAAAGTAAACATCAGAGAGGCCTGCAATGTCTCTCTAACCTCTTCTCCGCTCAGGGATTAGGCAGAAAGCTCATCAACTCCTCATAGAACAATGGGGGCGCTGCCCTCCTCTCCAGGCTGGGCGGCCCCTGGGGTCTGGGGTGGGGCAGAGCCGTGCAGGAGGTCCTGAGTTGAGGGGCTTGAACTTGACTGCTTCCCAGTTGCTCCCGGCACTGGACCACCCTGTAAGCTCTGCCTTCTCAGGGTCTGCAGACACCAGGCCTCACTCATTCTCCAAAGCTCCAGGCACAATAATAACCTACCAGGCATGCACTACTTCTTATGCACAAAGGCCCGTGCTAGGCACTTGTCTAATCCGTAAAAACAACCCTAACACCCAGATCTGACTGCCTCTGCTTCACAAGCAACAACACGGACGCTTCCTGAGGCCTCCCAGGCATCGAGGCGGAGTCGGTGGAGCTGGGGCTCAAAGCCAGATCACCTGGCTCCGGCCGGAGCCTCGTGGACTCCCTCATAGAGGCTCCCTCCCTGGCAGCCTGGACCCCCTTCCAGGAGCAGCCTGGGCAGCTCAAAGCACAACCACCTCACCGTGCGCCAGGTCACAGCCCCTAGGCCCAGAGCCTTCTGCTGCCTCCGGGCCCAGCCCTCAGAGCAGCCTCCCCCCTCATGGGGATCCAATGGCAGAAGCACAGCTGCCTCAGGCGCGGCCGGGGCGGTGGGAGCACCAGACTGAGGTGCCCAACCAGGCAGGTGTCCGAAGCCTGGGAAACGCTCCTGAGGTTTCTCTCCAGATACAGACGTCCAGGAAAACTATGACAGAAAGGGCCTGTTAGCATTTACTCTGCAAGCAAGGCTCAGTCTTCTGGGTGCTTTCCAAATAAGACCTCAATTGCCTCGATTTTTCACATTTAAAATGTACCTGCTTCTGGGCCATGCACAGACTGGCCAGGACACCTAAACAGGCCCCAGTTCACTGTCCCCCGGCAAGTCCACATCAAAGGAAGCCCCAGCGTATGCACTTCCTCTAATTAAGAGGCCCAGAGGCGACGGCTTCACTGGCCTCACTGACTGCATCCATGAAGCCGGGCACCTCCCGAGCGCGCGCTTCTCAGGGGAAATGGGGGAGCCCGGCCGGGCGCCTGCTGAGATACCGCCTTCAGATCAAATCAAATCCTCCTCAGCCTCAAGCTCAAGACCCTCCCACAGTATGGTCCCATCTCACTTTCCACTCATTCTTCACTCTCCCTATGCAAACTACACCGGACAGAGGCCCAGGGACCTCGGCGCTTCCAACCCCTCGCCCTGGTGCACGCTATTCTCAGCCCACTCCCTTCGATCTGGTTTTAACCAAACACTGGCCCTTTAACTACACGTCAAAGCCCATTCTCTGTGATGTCTCCTCAAGCCCCTTCCTCCGCTCACACGTCCCCGATGCTGTTCTCTGCACCTGTCCCGCCGCCTCAGAGCGCAGTTCTGAGGAGTTCTGCCAGCGGCTCCCTGCCCGCAGCCTGGGCCGGAGTGAGGCCAACTGCTCTGGAGACAAGGTGGCAGCAGGTGCCCACACACAGTGTGGCCTCGGCGGGGGCTGCCGCTGTCCCTCCCAGTGCCCTCCGGTGGCCTGCGCCCGGCACAGGCTCCACACCTGGCCCCGCGACAGCCTTCTCTGGAGGTAAGGTGCTGCAGGAACTGCCTGCCCTCCCTAGGAAAAGGGGATTCGCTGGGTTTACATGCTCTGCAGCTGCGACCAGAACAGGCCGGCCAGGCATGCAGTCCGCAGACCGCTCCATGGCCGTGCCAGCTGTCCTGCTCCCCCTTGCCAGAGCTAAATTCATCTCCCGCAACTGTTCCTAGCAGACAGGCCCCGTCCCGTCTCCCTCAAAGGCAGCTTTCTCCAGCCAGCAGCCTGCAGGGCAGCCCTGCAACATTCCCCGGTGTTTACCTCTCTGAGGAACATTCTTCTGCCCAGCAAGGCATGCCGCGGGGGTATTTCAATCACTGCAACAATGCTGTGGGAGACCTGAATGTTCTCTCCCCACTAGCCTGCTCCCTGGCCCCCTCGCCCTCGCCTCACCAGCCTGGGGGTGTGAGTGGGTGAGCATGAAGGTTCTGCTGGGAGAGGTGCGGGTTTCCCAGGGGACGCAGTAAGAACCACCAGGGAGGCCCCACTCCCCCCTCCTTCAGCAGCTGCTCCCAAAGTTTGCCCCTCCCTCCACCCTCCTCAGTGACCCGGGCCGCCCCTCCCTCCTGAAGACTCTGGAAGGCCTCGACTCAAGCATCTTCGGGGTAAGCATGACCCCCTCAGGGGGCTGACAGGATCCACATACTCGTATTTCCGAGCAGCATGCGGTTGAGGGAGCACCTCCGTCCTGCTGGGCTGCCCCACCTTCCGTTTAACCCAGATGGGCCCGTTCTCCGCAGTCCCGGCAGGGAGACCTTCCGCCTGGCCACTCAGGGCCTGCCTCCCTCACGCAGTCAGAGGGCAGCTGGCCGCAACCTGGGCCTGGAGTCGCGCACAGGGAGCGCGGGGCCGAGGCCAGCTCTCCGTGCCGCCACGCAGCCTTACCTCATCCCACTCCGAGGCGAAGGAGGGCGACTTCTCCAGCCTCTTCTTCCCGATGCTGCAGTTGGACAGGGACTCGCTCCGGCTCCCCATCGCAGCGTCCTCCGTGGGCGAGCAGGTCAGGAGGTCGGAGTCGGACTTGGACAAGCTGCGGCTGAGCTTGAGTTCGGCTTTGGGTTTGCTGGCGGGAAGGACTCGGCTTCTGGCCCCGCTCTGGTCTCCCTCCTCGGCGCCACCGGGGTGCGGAGGTGCCGTGTGAGTCAGAGTTCCGGGGGGCGGGAGGCTGTTGGAGGTGGGCAGGCCTGCTGGGTAGCCCCCTCTCTGAGTCTGGTCCGGGCCGCCAGGCGGGGAGCCTCCGGGAGCGTGCACGCCCGCCTCCTCCAGCTGCATGCCGGCCTCGTGGCAGGTGCCCTGCGCGGGAGAGCCTTCTGGAAGGCTCTGGCTGCTGGCGGAGAGCAGCTGGAAGGCGTCCTGCCCCACCTCGTACACCGGGGAGGAGCCGTGGAGGAGCCCGGAGAACTGCTCCGGGACCGGCCCGTCCTGCCCCTCCGCAGAGTCCTGGCTCTGGCCGCTGCTGCTCCGCCTGTGGTCTTGAAGTGGACAGAGAGAGAAATACAAATTAAACGTGGCAAAAATCAACAAAGTTCCAAAGCAGTGCGCAGAAGGCAGAGCAGAGGAATTCAAAAACAGAGGGGGGGAGAGAGAGAGAGATGCTGAATGGGCTGGGAGAGGCAGAGGGGGAGAAGAGCGAGGAAGGAAGAAAACAGTTCCGTATTGTTCTTAACGCTCAATTTGTACCCAAAGTCAGAGCATTTATGAAATTCCAAACACTGGCCTGGATAATGCCACCTGGCAGCCTTCCCTGTGCAGCTCTGTCAGCATTAACGACCAGACCTTGCTATATAAGGCCAGAAGTGCTAACTATATCCTGCCTTGGGAAAGGACGGAGAGGAGAGAGGGAGAGAGGGAGCGAGCGCAGAGCACAGTGAGAGGGAGGGAGAGCAGAGCGCGCCAGCGAGCAAGTGTGAGCTGTGAGCAGGGCCGGCTCCTGGAACATCTGATAGGCTCCCAGGAAGGCCAAGTGCTATTCAGAGTCGCCGCCCGCCCGCCCTCTGGCGAGCAGCTCGGAGGGAAGGGAAGGTCAGGATCCCAACCTGCAACTTCTGGAATTCCTTAACTGAAAGTGCAAAACAAGCAGCGAGAAATGACGCTTCCTTCCTCGGAGGGGCTGAGCCCACGCCTCATCCTTCCTTCTGCGGCAGCACTTTCCTCTTCCCCCAACGCCTCCCAGCTGCTCCCACTGGTTTACTTTAACCCCAGCCGGCCCACTGAAAACAAAACGTCTACTCGGCCAGTGCCAGGAGCTCCTGGGCCTCCAACCCACCCCCCACACCCAGCACCCGATGCCCCGCCCCAGGCACCAACGCTCAGCCTGGAGGAGCATAAAAACTGACCAAATCAGTGTCCAACCCGGCTCACACAGGACGCCAAGGGCTCGCCGCAGGCAGAAGGCAGCCCTGCATCCAGTCCCACACACATTCCAGGGCCAGAGTTCAGCTTTACTTCCTCTGAAGTGGAAGCTGTGCACATACACCAAACGACCCCCTAGTCTGCCCAAAGCTCCTGAGACCTATCCCCGAGGTCCGAGGAGCTTAGAGCTGAAAGGGTCACTTTGGCCGTTTTTACAGATGAGAAATGGGAGGCTCCAAGGCCGCTGGTGGTGGGTCCGAGGGGTGGGGGAGGCTCTGACCCAGGTGTCTGGCACCTGGCTCTCCTGGCCGTGCTGTTTGGGAGCTGTGTGGCCCTGTCAGTGAGCTCTACTTGCTGGGCTTCAGTATCTAAAATAAGTAGGTCGGACTGGACGGTCCCTCAAAATCCCTTTTACGTTAGGGTTGTGATGAGAAGCCAAGTCTTCCCCATCTGTGATGGCAAACTTCTCGCCCTCCATGGGCGTAGCACCCACTCTCCCCATCAGCTTGCCTGCAGCCTGAGGGCCCTTCTTGAGGCCCAGTGCCGCGCGGAGAGGGGTGCACTTCAGGAACTGGTGCACTGGGGCAGGCCCCCTGCAGGGCTGTGCCCCAGGACTGCTCCCTCCAGACAGCCTGAAGGCAGGTCAGCCACCGCTCTCAGTGACCAGAGCCGGCTCCACTCCGAGCAGTTCCGGCTCCGGCGTCTGCCCCGCTTTGGCGAGCCTGCAGAGCTGTGCGGGGCGGCGGTTAACTCACTCTGCTCATTGAGTAGCCACAGGAGCCCACAAGTATGAACTTGGGCGTCTCCTTCCTCTACACTTGTCTGCTCCAGGACTCTCACCCCGAACTCACAGCCCTGCTCCCCAGAGGTCAGGGGCAGAGCCCGGAACAAACACAGCACAGGCCGGCCCGTCCCCAGGGAGGAGAAACGCTGGGAACACAGAGCTCCACACAGCTGAGCTCAGCCCGGACACCGTGCCTGCAGGCCAGGCACACACAGGAGCCCCGGCGCCGGACGGAGCCGCCCTGTACTGCCGCGGGCGGCCCGCGAGGCCGCACTTGACATCCAATGGCGATGGGGGACTGCAGAGCCTGCCACCTCGAGGACTTATCCTAATGGCCGGCCCCTGCAGGTCCTGCCCGAGGTGCCTGTCCCTCTGACTGTGTGCACACAGGAAGGACTTGGTAACAGGAGCACCAGCTCCCATTTCTTTGCATCAGCTTCTAGCTTCTTATTTAACCATTTGGTGGTCAGGGGGGTGGGAGGGGGGTAAGTCCAACCACAAGAGAAAAACAGCACAGCCCAGAACCAGGAGCCAGCGTGGCCGCGCTGTGTGGGTGGACGTGCTCTGCCTGCTGCCGGGGACCGACAATGAGGCCCTGTCTAGCAGCTGCCATTCAAGCCAGCTTCAATGAAGAAAGAGAGACCGATGCCAACAGCTCAATACCAGACTCATGCCGGGGGAAGGAAGTGGGCAGAAGAGAGAAATGGAAACTTGTGAAGAAGGAGACATGGAAGAGGAAGTTTCTGAGGGTCCTAATCCCGTGAGAGAAACCACAGCCCACCGACACCTTATGGGGCGTAAGAAGTCACTAGAGAACCCTCCGGCTGACACACTCACCGTGTTCCCGCCTTTGGAATGACAAGGCCCCCGCCCCTCCTCCCACCTCCCCGCACTCCCCGCAGCCTGGCCTCTGGGGGAGAATGAGGGAGCCGGGTGTGCGGAGGCCCCCAAACGCCAAGACCAGCTGCTCCAGGGAAGCGGACACTCCAGCCTGAGAATCCCCAGCCCCTTAACCTGCCATCGTAACTCACTTTGCCCCAAGCTGTGAGCTGCAGGGGAGCAAGGGGTCCGCCAGGCTAAACGTAATTACTGTGATGATCCATGGGGACCTCAGGGCTTTGGAATAATAACATTTTACACTTACACATTCTTAGTCACCCCACCCATTTAAATTAGGCTGAAAAAATGCAGCTCATGTGAGGACTCTCTAAGTCAAATCAATCCTCAGACCCAGAGGAGAAAGCTGGGGTACTCCAATTTCCCAGCCTGCTCTGCTCTGTTCCATCAGGACTGAACCCTCTAATGGTTTGATCGCTGTGTGAGCGTCAGAACCGTGCTTTTGCAGGGTCACCCCACTTTCCCCAGAGGGGAGTGCTGACACAGACATCGGCTGGACATCGCATCTGAGCAGACAAGTAGACCGAGTTCACCCTGTTCCGTGGGGACCAGAGAAACAGAGGGGAGCCCCAGCTGCAGCCAGCCTGCGGCGTTTCCTCTCTGGGCCCTTTTCAAAAGTGAGCGGCTGGGCTGCATTCTCTAGGGTAGGGGTGTCAAACTCAATCAGAGAAGGGGCCAAAATCTAAAATCCAGCCTAAATCACGGGCCGAATGGTTTACTGAACAGTCATAAACTGTCATTGTGATGGAAACGCAGCGGAGTGCAGTGATGACAGCGCGGTGCGGGCCACATTGCAAGGCCTGGCGGGACGGATTTGGTCCGCGGGCCTTGTGTTTGACACATGTGCTCTAGGGCTTGAGACAGTAAGGCCTGAATCTGTGCTTACACCAACATTCCTCCCAGCTCCTGAGGTTGAGAATGTGAGTAGCAGAGCAGGATCCGGGTGAAATGACTTAACCTCGAGGCTAAAGAGGCTTTGGATCCTGCCAACCAGGGCTTAAGGCCCAGCTCTAACACCTAACTTTTTCCCATCTCCTAACCAGAGGTAAAAATAGCCCTCCCAGAAGGTCTGTCTGCATATTTGATGACCTAAGCAGTGTAAACGAACTCAGCACATGGCTGGCCTGTAAGAAGCATTCAGAAAATGGAAACTGCCTCACATCACCCTCTTCCATCTACAACCATCCCCGCTGCTCTTCCTGCAAACACTGCACACAGAGACTGCTCCCTTTTCTCCCAACTCTGCAAAGAGCCAGCTATTTCCTGAGTGGCTCTATGAACGAGCGGAATAAAACCCAAGTGCCAGGGCAGGCCCAGGAGTCTTGCAAGTTTGGTTCAAGGTGGCATGTCACAGCGGCCAGGGGCCTCGCCACTCTCGGTAGCACCCTCAGATACAGCACCGCTCTGGGGCCCCTCACTTGTCCTGATGCCCTTACCATGTCCTTCAGCACCTCCTGAGCCTGTACACTACCTGCTGTTGGACCTCTGGCCCCTCAAACTGCCCTAGTTACCCTATTTTTCCGTATATAAGACGCTATTTCCCCCCCCCTAAAATTGTTAAGACTGATACTCGAGGGGCAGCCGAGGAGGGAGCCGCATGGGTGTGTAGCTGCCCATACCTTGTCAAACAGGCTTCCTCCACTCACGACCCTTATTGTTACTGACGTCAGCTGATGCCATAATTGGAGGTGGAGGTGGAGAGTGCGCAGATGCAACAGGGACGTTCTGAGCCCATAAAGTGTCAAAAACTAAAAAGTAAGCGATTGTCTTACTCTGCAAAACTCAAACTGAACGTAATCAGCTATGCAAAAGAGCATGGAAAGAGAGGTGCGGAGAGACAATTTGGACCTCCCGCTGAGTGTATGATCAGACAGTGGAGAAAACAGGAAGAATAACTCCATAAGATGCCAAAAAAGAAGGTTTTAAGAGGAAAACCAGCAAAATGTTTAAAATATTGATTTCTTAATTTTGTGTTGGAAAAGTGGGGAGCGTCTTATACATGGGGTCATCTTATACATGGAGAAATACAGTAACCCGCCAGCTCTGGGGATCCTGTGCGACCAGAGTGACATCTGTGTCCGATTTAACAGCACACTCGCCACTCTTCTCCCTTGATCTCCTGCCAGTCCCAACGTGGGCATGCACAGCCATCTGCTTCCTCTTCTCTAGTTGCTGGAATGTTGAGCCGAATACTCAAGAAACAACTGACTGAGTCCTCTACCTATTCATCTTGCTCAGCTGCTCCCAATCGCTTCAATGTACTAGGACACATGTGTCAAACACAAGGCCCGCCAGGCCTTGCAATGTGGCCCGCACCGTGTTGTCATCACTGCACTCCGCTGTGTTTCCGTCACAATGACAGTTTATGACTGTTCAGTAAACCATTCGGCCCGCGATTTAGGCTGGATTTTAGATTTTGGCCCCTTCTCTGATTGAGTTCGACACCCCTATACTAGGAGCTAGTGGTTCTGTGCTAAGTAATGTTTTTCAATAACCAAGGCAACCATGAGGAAAGAATTTGTATTCCTATTTTCCATGTAGAAAATGAGGCTTAAAGAGGTTAAATGACTTCTTCAAAGCCCTCAGCCAATGAGCCGTAGAGCAAGAATCCAAGCCAGCCCTCCTTTTGCTCATCTCCTGAGAACTGTGGTATCACCATGAGATCAGTTCCTCACCTTTTCCCCTCTTTCAAACTGTCATCTTTCCCACAGATATGCCTGGAAGACAGTCACGAATTTCCTGAGAAGACTTAGATCAAACTTCATACATACGCCCATACATACGCCTGGAAGACAGTCACGAATTTCCTGAGAAGACTTAGATCAAACTTCTTTACCAGCTCCCTGTCAAAACACGGGGATAATTTCATCTCTTCGCGCCGGCCTCAGGGAAGCATTTCCCCGTCTGGGATTTGCTAATGGCCTCCTCATCACCTAACCCCATGGTCAGCAAACTGCGGCTCTTCGGCCCCTTGCGTGTGGCTCTTCCACAAAATACCACGGCCTGAGCAAGTCTATTTTGAAGAAGTGGTGTTAGAAGAAGTTTAAGTTTAAAAAATTTGGCTCTCTAAAGAAATTTCAATTGTTGTACTGTTGATATTTAGCTCTGTTGAATAATGAGTTCACCGACGACTGGCCTAACCTTTTTTCTAAACTTCACCGGTCCAGCCTTTCCTGCATCATTGGCACTGTTAACTGCTTGCCCCCTTCTTCGTTGGTTATGGGATTTTTTAGATTGGTTCACAGCCACCTAGAATGAAAACTACATTTCCCATCTTCACTGTAGCCAAGTGTAGCCCCATGACCAGGTTCTGGCCAATCTATATATATATATCTATATATCTATATATCTATATATCTATATATATATATATATAAAACCCTAATATGCTAATAGACTGAATGGTGAAACAACTGAACCAAACCACCAGTCGCTATGATGTGTGCTGACCACCAGGGGGCATGCGGGAAACATGGTGGGCATCAGCAGCAGGCAGCAGAGCTCAGAGCATGGTGGGCGTCGGCCATGGTGGGATGGTGGATGTGAGTGGGGCTGTCAACCAAGACAAGGTGCTGGTCGCTGTCATTGAGGCGAGCCTCTGTTGGTTACTGAAAATTCTTTGCTCCCATGTGCTGTGGTCCCACCGGGCACTTGCACCCGCTGCCAGCACCCAGTGTTGGCATCAATTGCCCCTCAGGGCTTCTCCACCTCCCCCTACTCCTGAGGGGCGATCGGGGCCAACAGCCACCTCTCATACCTGCCGCCAGTGCCGGCACTGTTGCTTGCGCCCTGTTGGCTCCGGCTCCACTCGCACATGCAGCTGGCACTGGAGTCACCATTTGTACCCATTGCAGGCACCTAGCACTGGTCCTGATTACTTGACATTGTCAGTGGGTGTGAGTGGTGGCTGGTGGCACTGATTGCTCCTCAGGGCTTCTCTACCTCTCCCTGCTCCTGAGGGGCAATCGGGGCAGCCACCGCTCACACCAGTTTACGGCACCGGCCCCAATTGCTCTGCATCGTTGGCATGTGGGAGTGGCAGCAGTGGGAGCAGGGCTGCTGGCAGACAGGGGACTGGGGGCCATGGCAGGAGGGGCTGGGCAGGGGCAGGGAGAATGGGCAGAGACCCACCCCTGTGACTACCACAGCCTCGCAGCACACAGTTCCTTTCAAGGTGCACAAATTTGTGCACTGGGCCCCAGTAGGTTATAAGTGAAAGTGGTCTATGCAACTTTTGAGAACGGTCTTCAGCAACATGCCCTCTTCTCCCCCTGCTTCCTTCCTGTGCTGACAGCTTGAGTAGTCATCTTGAATCAGGAGATGGCAAAAGGAAGTTGGGTTCTTGACCTTCACAAACTAGCCCTGACTCTTTACCTCTGGGCTTCGACCTTATTTAAGCCTGTTATTTGGTTTCTATCCATCCAGCCTTGGCTTCGAAAACACTGCCTTATTCTGGTTACTGTTTCTTCCCCTTGTGCCTCTAACCAGATCTGTTCTTGACTTCTTCAACCTCTCTAGTCTTCTCCTTTACAATTGACTCTCCTTTATGCTAACTATCATCTCAACCTGATGACTCATGAATCTGTTTTTCTAATCTTTACATCTCTCTTGAACATTGTACCCATATTTCTAAGTGTTTACAGAGTATCTTTACTGGGATGTTCTCCTGGAACCTTAAACACCTAAAACTTATATTCAAAATTGAACTTAACATCTTTCCTCAAGCATGTCCTTCCTTCCATGCCCTATTTCTATGAACTACACAGTGCCATCCCCATGAACCAGGCTCAAAACCTCAGAATCATCCTCAAGACCCTCTCCTCCTCATTCTTCCACACTTCACTGTAAGATCCTTTGCTATATCTCTGCCACCCATGCCCTCTGTCCTATCACTTCCTACTGTCCCCTAATTTGAATTCTAGTTCCTTTAAGAGATGCCTTGAAGACTTCCGACTTCAGGTTACTCCTGCCTGCAATCTCCCACCTACAATCTAAGATTCCACAATTACTCACACTTAAAGAATGCCTTCTTCCCTGTCACCTTATGCAAAAGTTTCCACAACACGGCACTGTCTCTGGAATAAAGGCTGACATCAGATCCAATACTCCAGGACCAGTTCTTCATTCCAGCCAAACTGATTGTTACCGTTTTCCAAACATGTGCTCTATCATCTGCCATCATATTACTGCTGTTTATGCCACTCCCTCCGCCTGGAATACACTCTCCTTCCTCCTCCTTCGCCTATCAAGTAGAACTCTCAATTTTGGGATTCAGCTCAAAAACTACCTCTCTTATAAAGCCATTCCTGATCTCTTACACAGACACAATGTATCCCTCTTTAGGACTCTAAGATTATTTTAGGCCACTTTAACATATTCTGCCTTTTATGATTATTTTACATATGTCTCATGTATCTATATGTAAATAAATGGCTGTCATGCCCAGCCAGCGTAGCTCAGTGACTGAGTGGCAACCTATAAACCAGGTCATGGTTCAATTCCTGGTCAGGGCACATGCCCGGGTGGGGGGCTTGATTCCCAGTGTAGGGTATACAGGGGGCAGCCAATCAATGATTCTCTGTCATCACTGATGTTTCTAGCTCTCTCTCCCCTTCCCTTCCTCTCTGAAATAAATAAAAAATATTTAAAAATTTAATAAATGGCTGTCGATTCATTTGGTGGAGGAAAATACATATATGCAGTTCACAGGCTTAGGCTTGTTTGATAAAGAAAGAAAGGTGAACAATTCCACCTTAAAAGTATAAACCAAAAAAGCAAGATAGCTTTCCAGTGGGGCTTCTGGCAGGAGCTCCTCGAATGCAAGAAGGTGAGAGAAGAGGAAGCTGCTGGAACTAAGGCTTCACTGTGAAACTATCATGTACATTTTTTGCCTTTTGGCAAAGCACCCAAACTTACTCCCTGGAAACTACTAGGAAAAGCTAGACTGGACGCCGAGGTAAAGATGGTGGACTGAGCACAGGCATCTATTTGATCTCCCTCCTGCAGTCCGATGGAAGCACGCCGAGAACCCCAAGCTGGCCAAGGGAAACGCCTGAAGAAGCTAAAGTACGTTTTCTTCCCCTTCCCTCCTGAGGATAAAGATTTCAATCCTCGTACACAAACTTCACGCAGCCCTGAATGCACAGCTCTCAGGAGCACTGCCTTAATTAACTGCACCTAGAGGGCCTCCGCCGTGTAGCTGTGCCAATGAGCACGCTCGTCATGGTGCCGAGCTAAGGGGCCCTAGTGCTGCCGACAAGTACAGAGAGTGACTTCCAGGGCTCCCGGCCACTGTCCCTCTTGCCGTCAAACCTGCCCACTGTCTCTCTGGGCAGCAGTGTGTTAAACACTGAAGAGAAATAAGTGACGAGGCTACAGGAAACAGGAAGCATGCTCTCCGTTGTGCTCGCGCTGAACAATGGCTCAGAAGACTTCCCCCACGTCTGAAGCACTTTAACAGCAGAGGAATACCCGCTGGATGAAACTACCGCAAACCATGGCCCAGTGCCTGTCTGGGGGGGTGAGTATTCTGCTCCTTGGATCCCGATGGAGCTTTCTGCTTCTGTCGGTTCTGTCACATCTGCAGACACCGATGGCCGTCTGCGCGGGGAAGTTCTCGCTGTAAGGACTGTCCTGCACAGTGTAAGACGCTGAGCATTCCTGGTCGCTAGCAACGAAATGCCAGTGGGACTCTACATCAGCCAGCCCCTGTGGTGCCCACTCACTCTCCCGAGCGTCTACCCCAGGGGGATGGCAGCAGCAGCAACTAACCGCGTAACATTTATTTCTATCAACTCCCTCATTATTTTTATTATTTGTGTTTTGGAAAAGTATTTTAACAATTTACTGTGTAGTTTTTAACTATATGCAGGCTTCTGCACATTCTTACATTAGTGTAAAACATTTACAGAGTATTACTTTTTACAATGTCTGAATTGTGCTTATATATTCTTTATATTATTCGAATGTATTGTTTTATTTCTCTTTTCTTGATCAGAATTGTCAGACATCTTTTAAACTACAAACAAGTTTTCATTGTAATGATAAAGCCTATTGCTTTGTTTTTTTTCACTTCGTTAACTCTGCCTTTATTTTTTCTTTATTTAACTGAAGTGTAATGTGCATACCATAAAGTATGTGAAATAAATGACTTGCTTTATTTTTATTACTTACTCTCTGCTACTTTCTCTTGGTTAAGTTTTAGTCTTCCTCATTTTTTAAACAAATAAATTTAAGGGTATAAACTTTCCTCTAAGTATCACTTTGGCAAAATATTATCAGTATTTATATGAAGTGTTTCCACCAACAATAATTTCTAAGTAGTAAAATCGAGAGAAAAAGTTGACAACTTGCAGACCAAATATATAACACTAATTGACAAGATGCTCAATTTCACTAATTATGCAAATACCAATTTCAAAAGACACTCCTTGTTCAACATGGTGGAAACATTAGAGGAATAATGTGCCGGTGAAGGTGGGGAAGAGTGAGCTCAATCACCACTGAAGGAATAATTTAGCTCCACCAATTAGACCCCGACATGCACCTACCCTGGCTGACTAACCTCCTTTCTATCCGTCTTTTAAGAAACACTATATATTTTTAAAATATATTTTATTGATTTTTTACAGAGAGAAAGGGAGAGGGATAGAGTCAGAAACATTGATGATGAGAGAAAAACAATCGATCAGCTGTCCCCTGCACATCCCCCACTAGGAATGTGCCAGCAACCAAGAATAATGCCCTGGACTGGAATCGAACCTTGGACCCCTGAGTCCACAGGCCAACGCTCTATCCACTGAGCCAAACTGGTCAGAGCAAGAAACATTCTTATAAGCATGTAAGAATATGTATATGGAATGTCTACAGCAGTATAATTTATCACAGAGAAATCCTGGAGGCAACTGAAACATCCATCATGGTGAATGGGAAAATGAGTCATGGGGTATTTAACCATTAAAAAATAAGGTAGATTGTTAAGACAAAATTGTACTCATAATCTATAAACAAGGTAAAAAAAAAAGCAAACACACAAGTTTGTAAAATATGACCCCATTTTAGGTCGGAAACACATAAAACAATCTCACACAGTTGCTTTTGTATAAAAATAGCCAATGGCCCAGAGTACACACCACACTTTCCCACTGTGGCCGCCTCTGGCAACTGTGACCAGCAGAGAGGCAAGGAGAATCTGAATGTTTTATTTGTATTCACTTCTGTATTTTTTCAAATTTTCCCCAGTGTGCTAATACAAATGTAATTTTTTAAAAATCTCACATCCCACCCCTCATGCTGTAGTTTCTTAGAAGTCTGAAAGCTCTGGTAGTCTCATTAACGTGACCTTTTGAAAATTGGTATTTTAATTCATAAAAGCTGTGTAAGGTCCTGACATTGGCGGAAAATGATTTGCCTCACTGTGCCCATCCCTGGTGGGCATTCCTCCCAGGCTACTGAGAAACCCAGAGTCTGTTTTCATATTCAGTGCTGGACCCCAGCAGCGAGCCTGGAGGCAGGCACACGCTGCTGCAGCTCAGTTAACCCTGCTCCCCGGGCCACCCACTCCCAACGGCAGCCCCGCACCACAGCAGGGCTGGAAGCAGCCCACGCACAGGACTAGATGCAAGGCTGCAGTTCTCTTTGGCGGCGAGTTCCCTTCTTAATCCGAGGCCTGTCCTTCTGGGGAAAGCAAATCCCCACCCAGGGCACCTGCAGCCAAGCAGACTGGCCCCCTCTTTAAAGTTCACAGACTTTTCCTTTTTCTTCCTTCCAAAGGCTGAGCCCACTACCTTGTCAGAGTTCTAGACCAATCCTTCAGAAGAGAGAAAGAGCTGTGTTATCCAAGAGAAATAAAACCTAGGTTAACACAGAAATCTGTACGTAAATATTCATAATAGCTTTCTTTGTTATTTTCCCAAACTGTAACTGAAGCAAATGTCCTTCAACTAGAAAATGGGTAAACTGTGGTACAAAGGTCTACTCCTCAGCAATGAAAAGCACAAATACGGATGGATATATGCAACAACATGGATGAATAGCTATGAATCCTGCTAACTGGAAAGGCCAGACTCAAAGGATACATACAGATTCCATTTTGTGACATTCTAGAAAAGGCAAAATGATGAGGACATCAGAGTGGGGACTGCCAGGCACCAGGGAAGTCCCAGGCGTGACTATGAAGGCACACACATGTTTTTGCTGTGATGAAACTGTTCTATATCCTGATTATGGTAGCAGGTCCAAGAGTTTATCTGTCAAAACTTACAGAACTACCCAGAAAAGGATGAATTTTACTATGTCTAAACGATAATCTTTTTTTTTTTTTAAAAAAAAGCTCCAATGGAAACCAAAAAACAAAGCAAAATTAAAAACCCCCACAGAGTTTCTGCAAGCCAAAGAGAAACCTTTTAAACAGGATCTTTATGTTTTAATATATTTTTATTGAATTCAGAGAGAAAAGGAGAGGGAGAGAGAGAAACATCAATGATGAGAGAAAATCATTGATTGGCTGCCTACTGCACGCCCCCACTACTGGGGATCGAGCCTGCAACCAGGGCATGGGCCCTCGACGGGAACTGAACCCAGGAACCTTCAGTCCCTAGGCCAGGGCTCTATCCACTGAGCCAAATCGACTACGGCTAACCAGGATCTTTAAAATGAAGATCCACAATGTCACCCACATAGGCACATGTTCTCTCTGCCTCCCCCACTTCCTGACAAGCCTAGCAAAGGGAACTTCTAAAGAATCCCCCCTTCTTACCTGAACCAGGGGCTGTCCTGGGATTGGAAGGAGACACCAATGCTACCCCGTGGCGGGCCTCTCCCTGCAAGCGGCAGAGAGCAGGGGAGACCAGAGCTCCCTGCTGCCTGTGCTGCAGGGAAGTGCCCTGCCCTTCCTGCTCCTCCTGGAGGCGGTCACGGGCTGCCTGGCAGGGCGCACTCACCTCTGTCACCGTGACCGTGTTCGCAGGCCTGGCTGGATCCCGGCCCGCAGCCCTCACTCCCTCACAGAGGAAGCTGGATTTACAGCAGCAATGAAAGTAGGCCAAGGCGACAGAGCACTCCAGTTACCTGGTGGCAGCCAATCACGGCCCCCTCGGAGTGCCTCACTCTGAGGTCAGGACTCAAACCCGTGTCTGTGCCATCAGCCTGAACCCAAAGGGACGGACTTGTTGGACTTGTTTTTCCACAGCATTAACTTGAGGGTTTATGACTTGAGCCCCCAAATCTATTCCTGCCACAAGGGGGCGGTCTGTCCGGGCCACGCCTGGCCCCACCTGGCCCCACCTAATGTTCCCCTGCTTCCTGTGCAGAGAGCCACAAGCAGACTCCTCCCCTGCACTGACAAGGGAAGGAGCACCCCCCACCCAGGCTGCAGGGAACAGCATCACCGCCTTCCGCCGGCACAAGCTGTACAAATCCCTTTAGCGCGGTTTCTGCTGGGAGGGGGGGTACCTTTTGTTTTTCCGTCCACTGCTGGCAGCTTCTTTGTTTCCGCCGTTAACAGCAGCTCATAGGGATGCTCCTCCTCCTCCTCCCTGGCTGTGCTCTCCTGAACCCGGGCTCGCATGGCCAAGACCTAAGAGAGAAAACACCCAGACTTTTCATGCCGTGGCTACAGCCCAGCAGGTTATGCTGGACAAATCTGAGGTTACTGAGAGGAGAGGAGGGGAAGAGGTCAAGGAGTCAAGCGTCCCATGGGTCACTGCTCTTGTGGATATGCACCGGGACTTCACATGGCAAAGGCCCCTCCTTACCACATTTTATCTTTCAAAAAACCATAAATATCGGGTCTAGTAATAATTAATGTTGTTTTCAACATTCGTTTAAAATCTTGCTTGGCGTTGACTTGTATTGACATAACCTTCAAACACGTGGTATCTACAGAACGTGTGAAGTGCAATTAACAAGTTTTGCTTGAAAAAGTTTGTGTTTGGTTTGGTTTTTGTTGCAAAACTAGGGCTAAGAAGATGGCGGATGAAGAGCATATTCGGCACTGCATGCTTTACGAGTTCCAATTAGGAAGAAAAGCAAGTGAGGCTGCAAAAAACATCTGTAGTGCTCTTGGTCAAGATGCAGTTAGCGCCAGAAAATGCCAGCGTTGGTTTGAGAAATTTCGCGAGGGAAATTTTTCGTTAGATGACAAGAGTGGTCGAGGCCGTGTGTCCAATTTTGATCAAGAAGCTCTTCAAGCTCTTTTGGTGCAAAATCCTCAAATTACCCAACAAGAGCTTGCGACAACTTTAAATTGTTCACAAAAAAACAATTTCCAATCAATTGCGTGCACTTGGCAAAGTCCAAAAGTTTGCAAAATGGGTTCCTCATGAGTTGACCGACAACAACCATAATCAAAGAGTCACAATTTGCAGTTCGCTCCTCTCTCAAAACCGTTTGCCGTTTTTAGAGCAAATTATTACCGGAGATGAAGAATGGGTGCTGTATGTTAATGTGAAAAGGCGGCCTCAATGGTTGGACAAAAATGAGGCTCCGCAGCCCACGCCAAAACATGACTTGCATGCGAAAAAAGTGATGTTGTGTGTTTGGTGGAATTTTAAAGGAATTCTTCATTATGAACTTTTACCATCTACCCAAACCATTACAAGTGCAGTGTATAGTGCCCTATTGGAAAGGTTAGCCCAAGCTTTAAGAGAAAAAGAACCCGCGCTGATTAATCGGAAGGGCGTAATTCTTCACCACGATAACGCACGACCGCATACTGCAAGAATCACTGCTGAAAAACTGCGCCAGTTGGAATGGGAAGTTCTCCCTCAACCTGCATATTCTCCTGATATTGCCCCTTCCGATTACCATTTGTTTCGTTCTTTGCAAAACTTTCTTCTTGGAAAAAAATTTAATAATGAAGAATGCCTCAAAAATACACTGACCGAATTTTTGGCATCAAAATCACAAGAATTTTACAACAGAGGGATTAAAATGCTTCCTGAGCGTTGGGCACAAGTAGTAGAAAACAACGGCAACTATATTGTTGATTAAATTTTGTTGTATTGTTTAAGTAAATTCGATTTAAAAAAGGTATTAGAAAACGACATTAATTATTACTAGACCTAATAAATCCAAGATGGCCCTCCCCATTTCCACTGTGATCTGCATGATCTCTTTTCATGGCTACTTCCTAGCGTACTCCAAAGGCCTTCTTTCTCCAGATCTCCGCTAAAAGGCACAGGGACTGCCTGAGGCTGGAGTCCCTCCCACCTTCTCCAGCGGGTCTGACATTCACAGGGACGAAGTGCTCTGTGAGTCCTCTATTTCTACAGCCTTTCTGCTCGGGTCCTCAAAGCCAGCTTCCACCGCATTTATGAGAACACTAGTGGTCCAGTGCATGAAATTCCCGCATGTGTGGTGGGGGTGCCCTTCAGCCTGGCCTGCACCTTCTCCAATCTGGGACCCCTCAGGAGATGCTCGACTGCTGGTTTAGGCCCTGTGGGATTGGGCCTAAACCGGCAGTCAGACATTCCTCTCACAATCCGGGACTGCTGACTCCTAACCGCTCGCCTGCTTGCCTGCCTGATTGCCTCTTACTGCTTCTGCCTGCCAGCCTGATCACCCCCTAATGGCTCCCCTACTGGCCTAATTGATGCCTAACTGCTCCCCTGCCAGCCTGATTGCCCCCAACTGCTCTCCCCTGCCATGACCCACCTCTTCCACCGAGTCCCGTCTCCGCTGTGCACGTGGCCATTTTGTGACAGCCATCTTGTAACGACATTAGGGCATGATGCATGAGGGGGTGACAACCACCTAGGCTATTATTAGTATAGACTAGAGGCCTGGTGCACAAAATTTGTGCACAGGTAAGGTCCCTATTCCTGGCCAATGGGGGCCTTTGATAGCTACCAGCAGGGGCCTTCCTTCGTTCCACGCCGCCCCCTGGTGGTCAGCACACATCATAGCAAAGGATCGAACACCCAGTCTCCTGGTCGAACTCCCAAGGGGACACTTTGCATATTAGTCTTTTATATACATAGAAGATATTTTAAATTAATTCCAGCCATCTTTGTTCTGGAAATAGTCGAGTGGCAAGGCAGTAGTGGTTCAGTGGAGAAAAGGCAGCTCAGAAAGCCCTGGTCCAGGCAGCCATAAGTCTAATGCAGGAACTGGACCAGAGCTTTCCTGCACTGCTGACTGGCTCCCTCAGCCGAGGGTCGGGGGCCACCGCCACGGGGCCAGAGCAGCAAAGCTCGAGTAGAGCCAGAAACAACAGGATTAGTGCTATGGCCGCCCAAGGGAAAGAAGGAGACTTCTGGGTTCAGAGCATAATTCTGGCTCATCTGTCCTAAGAATCCAACAGTTTCACAGGCAAATTACAAATGATTGATCGTGTACCAGCTCTTAGGAGAGCAAACCAAAGCACAGTCCCCTGTTGAGCAGCCTCTCCAGGACAAGCGCACACTGTGAACGAGGGGAGAGGAGGGCTCCCCGTCCACTGTACAAACAGTGGTTCCTCACGAATGGGGTTCTCTGACCACACAGAACCCTCTTCACTGCCATGCGGCACAGCTCACCAACCGACTTGGTATGTGACTCATCTCTGCTTCCCGGAGGCACAGCTCACTGGTTCCGCCTAAGGAGATGGCAAGGATCAGAGAAATGCGAGCCGGCCCAGGGTGGTAACCAGGCCGCCACTTGGAGAGCTCCTGTCCAAGGCTGTGGGAGGCACAGCAGGAGCCAGAGCTGTTTCATTACAAGGAGCCATTGGCCTGTTATGTGTTTCTCTGCCTCTTCCCAGGGACAAAATTAAGGGAGTAAAGAGGGGCCATTAAGTAGTTCATTCAATGTCAACTTAATATCACAGGCTGCGCACATAGGAACCTGCGTCCTGAGGTGTACACCCGGGTTCTCACCCCGCAGGGCAGCAGAGGCTGGACGCTGACTCTGAGTGTCCTGCAGGGCAGGAGCTCTCATGCACCCCCCCCACCCCCCCCTGCCCCTGAGAAGGTCCCACCCCAGTCGTCATAGCCAGAGAGCACCTGGCCCGGCTCTTTCATCCTGCAGATGCCGAAATCCAGTTCCCAGAGAGGCCGAGGGACTTCCCGGGTTCCACAGAGAGCTCCCATATAACCCACCCTCTGACTCTGGTCCAAGTTGGCCCCACTTTTCCCGGGAAGTCTGGTGTCTCCCTCCAGTTTGGAAGGCACCCCCTCAGATGTCTGAGAGCCCCCACTCACACCAGACAACTGGCAGGGTGAGATTTCTTCTTTGTCCTGGCCCCTGCCAGCTCCGGGCCTAACATCTCACAGGAAAGCAATCAACTGCTTCCCAGCATCCACTCAGGAAGCCCTGTGTCCCAGCGAGTACGGCAGTCACTGATTTCCACCTGGAAGGATTCTGCTCTTTACTAAATTACTACTTAATCTTCCCCCCTTCTTCCAGGGCTGGCAGTAACCCTAAGCCAAAAACCGCACAACCGCACTGTTCTCTGCTCTATAGAAAGCAGCATCCCGCTGCAGAGAAATGCTGCCACCACCCAACTGGCCAACAGGACAGCCAGCTGGGCGCGGACAGCTTTCTGGGAAGAGACACCATAGCAGCTGCCACTTCCGTGACGTTCAGCACAGCTGAGCCCAGAGACGTGCACGGTCAGCCCCGTGCAGCTGGCAGCCCACCTGGTGGGCAGACACGTCTATGCAGTGTGTGCACACAGGGGCATGTGCTTAAAGGACCAGTGCTCCGACGAGCTCTCCCGGAGCCAGGTATGCTCAGCATCCCTTAAAGCAGTGGTTCTCAAACTTCCTGATGCCATAACCCTCTAATACAGCTCCTCATGTTGTGGTGACCCTCAACCATAAAATTATTTTCATTGCTACTTCATAACTGTAATTTTGCTACTGTTATGGATCGTAATGTAAATATCTGTGTTTTCCGATGGTCTTAGGTGACCCCTGACAGTGGTTCTCAACCTGTGGGTCTGCATCATTCTCAATGACAAGCCAGGACACAAACATTGGGAAAGACTGCTGGCCAAATACAGAAGTCTAAACTTGGATGAAGGCACTGCCTCCTAGGAGGTGAAGTTTAGGGAAGTAAAAGTTTGAGTATAAAAACAGCCCTGGCTGGTTTGGCTCAGTGGATAATGTGTCAGCCCGCAGACTGAAGGGTCCCGGGTTCGGTTCCAGTCAAGGGCATGTACCTCGGTTATGGACTCCTCCCCGGCCTGGGCCCTGATTGGGGCACATCCAGGAGGCAACTAATCGATGTACTACTCTCACATCAACATTTCTCTCTGTCTCTTTCTCTTCCACTATCTCTAGTATATTTTTATTTATTTCAGAGAGGAAGGGAGAGGGAGAGAGAGCTAGAAACATCAATGATGAGAATCACCGATAGGCTGCCTCCTGCATGCTCCATTGAGGATCGAGCCCACAACCGGGCATGTGCCTTGACCAGGAACTGAACTGTGACCTCCTTGTTCATAGGTAAACGCTCAACCACTGAGCCACACCAGCTGGTCTCTCTGCCACTTTCTCTAAAAATCAATGGAAAAAATATCAAGTGAGGATAGAAAAAAAAAAAATAATAATAAATAAGTAAATAAAAATGGTGAAGACTGGAGTAAAACAAAAACAAAAAGTCCACTTTTGGAGAAGATTATCCCTTCTGGTTACAGTCAACAGGACCTGCCTTGGTCACTAAAAGGCCAGTGACCCAGAGGCATCGCCTCTATATTCACACACTTGCCCATCATTGGGCAAGCCAGGCCAGCCATCACAGCCTTCCGAGACGGACTCTGGTGGCCCAACTGACCCAGCATCCCAGGCTACCCCGAGCAAGTCCTGGGAGACTTATCGCTGGAGTCTCCAACCCAGGAGCGCAGCGTGGTTTTCCCCCACCTCTCGGCACTGTGTTAGCGCCCAAGTGTCTGCTCTAGAAAGTCAGGAGAATAGAATGTTCTGATTATGCGACACTTTAAGAGCCTCGCCTTACTTATTGTTGCGCCTTAGGAATTTTAATTCAAGTCCTTGTTACAGAGCCCCACGCCCAGCCCAATGTGCTCCAGATCACCAGGCGTCTCCAGTAGAGAGGGAGAAATGAGGCAAACCTCTACATAAAAGCACACAGGACTCGCTGCACGTACTCAGGTCTGCTCCCGGGAGTGACCACCCCAGAGGCTAGAGACCCCTTTGGGTGAGACATGGTAATTAGCATTCTGTAATTAAGGGATAGAAAGAAATGAAGACAGAATTTGTATGTAGCATAGCAATCATCTCCTATCTCCAACACTGACTCACATTCTTAAAAGGGCTTCCTTGCATTTTATACATTTTGATAAAATAAAGCCATTCTTCTGGTTCTATACGGTCATATTAAACAAAAGAACCCATTTTTCTGGATGGTCCATGGTAATACTGTGAAAAAAATTAACTCCTACTTCTAGGAATAAAAGAATATGACTTGTTTGACTAGCTTAATTAGCTAAAATTTAAAATAAAGTAAACCAGGGCTTTGAGCTACAAAATAAACTCCTGATATTATGTAATAATTTTAAATAAATACTCAATAAACACTCTCTAAATGGTAGGAAGAGCCGAAGCCGGTTTGGCTCAGTGGTAGAGCGTTGGTCTGCGGACTGAGGGTCCCAGGTTCGATTCCAGTCAAGGGCATGTACATTGGTTGCGGGCACATCCCCGGTTGGGGGTGTGCAGGAGGCGGCTGGTCGATGTTTTTCTCTCATCGATGTTTCTAGCTCTCTCTCTCCCTTCCTCTCCGTAAAAAATCAATAAAATATATTTTTTTAAAAAATAAATAAATAAATGGTAGGAAGAGTTAAAGGAACACTTTGAGGGTGAAAGATAAAGGAAAATATGATAAGTGAGGAGATTGAAATGTTTACCCCATGAAAACTTTTCCCTCCCAAGTACCTATTCTTGCCCAACCAGCGTGGCTCAGTGGTTGAGAGTCAACCTATGAACCAGGAGGTCATGGTTCGATTACCGATCAGGGCTCATGCCCAGGTTGTGGGCTCAATCCCCAGTGTGGGGCGTGCAGGAGGCAGCTGATCAATGATTCTTTCTCATCATCACTGATGCTTTTATTTCTCTCTCCTCTCTTTCTCCCATCCTCTCTGACATCAATAAAAATATGTATTTTTAAAACTGGCTATTATTTTTAAATCACCTTCTTTGAATGTCCCCCCACCCCCCAACCCCCACCCCTTGCCAATTTCTCTCCTAACGGAATCTTCGTCACATTCTGCCACCTTCTCCACAATGGTCCTGGTGCAGACTCTTCACGTGAAATGAAGGGGGGAAATGCAAAAACAGAAGTAAGCTGCTTGGGACAAACCATCAAAGCCTACTCATGTAACACAGTCCAGGGAGCAGGGAGCAGGGGTACTCTAGATTTCATGTCAAAAGACAACACACGTGCAAAAGCCTAAAGCGTGACTGGTTAGCCCACCAGAGCCAGGAGATAATGTGCTGCTCTGCTCAGCTCTGCTTGCTCGGGGCTGGCCAGAGCAGCGGCTGGCTGGCTGCTAGGGGACGGCATTATAATTCTTTGCTTAGTACTGAGTGAGTTTGAAAGGGCTTGTTCCACATTACTGATATACATGATTCAAGTTTACTAATCTGAAGAGGTGACAAGAAATGAGAAAGCACAGTCGTTAAGCACACACGGATGCCCTTTCCAACAAGGCATACTTGAGTGATGGGAACACGTCTAACCTGTACCTCAGAAGCTGGTGGGGGGAAATGCTTCTTGTCCACGGGGTCTTCCTCCTCCTCGTCCGGCGGGGGCTTTGCTGGAGGCGGTGGCCGTTCCCTCTGCGGACAAGGAAAGAAGTCTTTCACTATCTCTTTTTTTAATATCTAACTTTTTGGTTTACTCTTAGCTTAGCCCTTGGAAATAAAAATGACTTTGATCAGGCACTTCCCTGCGAGACCAAAGTCAAGGTCTAGAATATGCACACCAACACACTTCAGTTCTCACACTCTTTGCTTTTTGGTGTTTATACCGGAGATTATAAACACCTCTCTCCTATCCTGACCACAGGGAGAGAGATCAGCACTAAAAACACAGACCTGCCCGTCGGAACACGTCCGTCATGAGCCTGAGGCGTGAAACTCAAGAAAACCCACGCTGGCCTCCAGTGAGAGGAGACAGCAAGTCCCAGAACTCACCTGTCAAGGAGCTCTGACAGCCAGTCACTAGGAAGCAATGAGGACAGGGACCATGGACAAGTGTCCATTCCTGCTCACGCTCCGACACCATCGTGTTACGTGTCATTAGCATGTGAAAACCCTCTCTCATCTCAGCTCATTTTTAAAAAATGATCTTTCTCAGTTCGCTGCCCTAGAGCGGGGTTGGCAAACCTTTTCTTAAAGGGCCATAGAGTAAATATTTTAGGCTTTGCAGTCAGCTCTGCCGCTGTGGTACAGCGTCCCATTAAACTTTATTCACCATCGGAGGCAGCTGTCTGTGGCCTGGCGTGCCAGCCCTGCCCTGGAGCAAGACGCTGGCAGGACAGGGACCAGCAGGATCACAGCCTGCCGTTGTCCCCGCAGAACTTTCAGCATCCTTCCTATTCCTAAGCTTGCTGCTCAGTTCCATGGGGAAGGCAGTGGGAGCCGGAACGGGCGTTGGCTTGCAGGCGAGCTCCCTGTGCTACCACAACAGGAGCATTTAAAGTCAGGGCGGAGGGGAGGCTGAGCCTGTGGGCCTCGGAGAGACTTGGAGGAAAGAGGGTTCTCCCATTTTAGGAGCCGCCAGAGATGACTGGCATCTGGCACCCATGACCTCTCCACTGAAACTGCTTCACCATCGGTACGACCCCTCCTCAACTCAGCCCTCCCACAGTCCTGGGACAAGCTGCAGCCGGTGGCAACAAATCCAACACAGGTTCACACATTCCAGCCAAACCAAGCAGTTCAGATGAGGTTTCCACTGCCCCATCCCCCACCCTCTTTGCTCCAGAGGTGCCACCTTGGAAGGCACGGACAGGAAAAGCAGCAGGCCCGTCACCCACACCATCACCCAACCTCGGAACACAAACAGCCGAGGAAAAACACAAAGAAACACAACAAAGGCCCCCAAGGCTGTGCTTCCTGACCAAGAAAGAGGTGAGCACCAGGGACACGGGCAGGAAAGGGAAGCATGATCCTTTTTCTAACGTCAAAGCGCTGGCCCCGGGCCTGGAAGTACAGAGCTGACTTATACACGCCATCCCTGGTGCTCACACGGCACATAACAATCTGGTGGCCACAGTTAATTACCAAGAGCCAGGGAGGGAGCACATCCACAACATACTCCAATGAAAACGGCAGAGCACAGCACCCCACATGCATCCGTTTCTACTTAGAAGGACCCTAGGCGGCTGGGTTTCTAGAGGAAGATGGAACAAAGAGACTCAATCAGGCAAGCCCCACAGGAACTTGGCTATCTAAAGCTTCCTTCTTGCAAAGCCTCCAGCTCCCTCTAATGGGCATCACCTGTAAGTACCACTGAACGCAAACCTTCCTCCACAGGTGGATCTGCTTAATTCTTTGGTCCTAACAGTGAAAGAGGTGGAAAAGCCCAGTTCTGTCCACAGAGCCGCTATGCTCCTGTGCTGCCTCCGCCACTCATACATTTACCACAGTCCTGGACCACACCCTCGCTGGTGGGCTACAAGACTGGCTGGCCTTCCCAAGCTTCAAATGGAAATGCAGGGTCTGTTCCAGGACAGGGCAAGGAACCTAACTCAAAAGAACACCAAGCAATACCAGCTCCACCTACAATATCACCTAGCAGCATTCCCTAGCAACATCCCCTAGCAGCACCACCTAGCAGCACTCCCTAACAGCATCCCTAGCAGCACCACCTATAACATTCCCTAGCAGCATCACCTAGCAGCATCCCCGAACAGCACCACCTACAATATCACCTAGCAGCATCCCCTAGCAGCACCACCTACATTATCACCTAGCACAACCTACAGTATCACCTAGCAGCAGCAACCAGCAGCACCACCTACATTATCACCTAGCAGCATCACCTAGCACAACCTACAGTATCACCTACCAGCAGCAACCAGTAGTACGACCTAGCAGCATCACCTACAACATCCCCTACCAGCATCACCTAGAAGCATCCCCTAGCAGCATCACCTAGCAGCAGCATCTAGAAGCATCCCCTAGCAGCAGCACCTAGCAGCCAAAGGCCACCCAAGTGGTCACCAGCAGATGCAGACCAAAAGGAAAGCCAGCCTCTGCAACACCTAACATCCCTAGGAAGAAACTACACCCATAGCCATGTGCCCCAAGGTGGGATTATACCGGGATCCTGTTAGCGGAATGGCCAGTTTAGTCAACGCCCAAGGCTCAAAACTCCAGATTACTGTGCCAGCGATGCAGGAAGGTCAGTGGGACCACTAGTCTGGCTCAGGCTCACAGTAACACCCCAGGAAGAAGATGGGGTAAGGCGGCTAGAGAACAATGTCTGAGGCCAGAGCAGAGGCGAGCACCAGACAAAGATGCAGTGAGACAGGAAGGCAGGCCTGAGGGAAAGTCAGGGCCGCCCTCAATGGCTAGAGCGGTGAAACGGGAAAGCAGAAATGCCTCGCACTCTACACATGCTGTCTGGCCGAACATGGCTTCAGCCCTCTGACACAGAAATCCACAGGGGGCGTCTCTGAGAGCAAGTGAAGGTGGGCGTGAACTCAGTGGACAGCGAGCTCTTCTGCTGGAACTGCTCTCCAAGGAGAAAACAGGCTACATGGCAAGGATCCCAAACACAGGGCAGCATCAAGACTAAATATGCATGAAATGCTTTAAGCTGCTCTAAGGCCAAAAAGTAGTAAAAAGATGCAAACGGGTTGTACTGAAATTGGAAAAACCAAAATTCTACCTCCACGAGGCCTAGGGTTTAAGCACACTGAGCGAGATGGAGCCGCAGAGAGTCCAGGAGGCCTCCGTGCGAGCTGGCACAAGGGTACAAATCTCTCTGCCCCCCAACACCTCAGCGAGCCCAGGGGATAACTGAGCCCAGGCTGCTGAGGCCCCAGCCACGTACAGGCCTCACTCCAGCAGCCTTCACTCCCGCGGCCTCGGCCTCCTTGTTCACAGAGTCCCGGTCAGACGACCGGCCACTGGCCGTGCTGTCCAGCGAGTGGCAGGAGACGGCGTTGTACAGCGCCTCGTAGGGGCCTTCCTCTTCAGCGCTTGTGTCAAAATCGATGATCAGTTCAGTCACTGCTTTCTCCACGTCACCTGCAGAGGAGGGTCAGAGGGAGAGAGTCAACCAAGAGCAGTCTCAGTTCCAAGCTCTGTGACAGCCCAAAGCCCGTTCGGAGCCAGATGACGGACGCTGATCCAGAGCCAGGTCATGGGGCGGGGCTGCTCCAAGAGTGGAACAAACAGGCCTCACTGCTCTCCACACCCGAGACGCGGGCAGAGTTCCCTCTAATTCAATATGGACAACACTTGGTATCACTGAGGGGTATCTCTCACAATTCTCACAAATTCCCAGACATCTCGACACCAGAGTAACATAAACCTGAACCAGAAAATACAGCGAAGTGTAAGAAAGAAAGGAAGTAAGCTCTGAAATCCTTACTGAGAAGCTCCATGTGCTCCAGGAGGAGGCGACTCTGTCTGAGCTGGCGGCGCCGGGCCACTGTGAGCTTCCCTTGGGGATAACTCAGAGCCTGGGGACCGCCGTGACCCCCCTTACAGACCAGGGATCTTTGGGGTGCTTGTAAAGTCAAAATGGTAGGTGTAGCCCTAGCCAGTTTGGCTCAGTGGATAGAGCATTGGCCTGCAGACCAAAGGGTCCCGGGTTCAATTTGGTCAAAGAAAGGCTCATACCATAGTTACAGGTTCCTCCCCAGCCCAGGCCCAGCCCCTGGTCGGGGTTCATATAGGTGGCAACCAATCGATGTGTTTCTTTCACATCAATATTTCTCTTTCTTTTCCTCTCCCATTTTCTCTAAAAAAAAATTAATGGAAAAATATCCTCAGGTAAGGAAAAAGGAAGGAAGGAAGGAAGGAAGGAAGGAAGGAAGGAAGGAAGGAAGGAAGGAAGGAAGGAAGGAAGGAAGGAAGGAAGGAAGGAAGGAAAACAAAATTGTAAGTGTAAAACCACTGAATGCTAAGAGCTGAGGGAACTCCTAACCCCATTACTAGTAGATTATGAGGTCAGAAAAAAATGTGACACGACTGGCAGGGCTCAGTGGTTGAGACTTGACCTATGAACCAGGAGGTCAGGGTTCAATTCCTGAACAGAGCATAAGCCCAGGTTTCAGTCATGGTCCCCAGTGTGGGGTGCGCAGGAGGCAGCCAATCAATGATTCTCTCTCAGCATTGATGTTTCTCTCTCTCTCTCCCTCTCCTTTCCTCTCTTGAAATCAATAAAAATATATTAAAATTTAAAAAGTAAAAAAGTGTGACAGGGAAGAGGGCACGGCCTCGGCAGTGAAGCAAGACTGAGCACCATCAGCCGCGTCTCTCTCCTGAAGCCCCTCCTGTGCTGCCTGGCTGTTCTGCTCCTCCAGCCTCTCTACTGCCATTTGTGTCTGTGCCAGTGTCGCTCCGTGTTTTGTGTTTCTCATGCATCACGCCAAGGGCCCCAAAGGTGGCCCAATACACCGAGAAGGGGGATCCTGGCAGTAATAGAGCACGCAGACGACGTATTACCCAAATCTGCGTGCACACAGCTACCAACTGCATGCTGCACAGTACACACTGACTACGCTCAAGAGCCAACTATGCTCGACACTAGATCTGAATTCATCCTGGGAGTGTCCTGCCTACTATGCATCTCAGCTCTCACGGAGCCAGCTGTGAACGCAGAGAACGAAATAAAGTAGGCAAGAAGGGTCTGCTGCCAAAGGGCCGAGCTGTGTCCGTACAGCTTCACACAGTGAATGCACACCAAGTCCTCCTCACTCCTGAAATTATTACTTAAGATTTTCCATTCTGCTGAAGAATGTTCAACTCCTCAATGGGCACCCCTCCACAGAAGAGCCGCCTTACCCTGAGACTTTTGGGATATGGAGTCCATGTTGGCGATGAGAGGTAGCTGGGGTGTGGGAGTTTTCTCTACCTCTTTCACACTTCTTTTTCCAGTCATGTGGTCTACATGGAAAGATAAAAAACAAACAAAAAAAGCTGCACCAAATACAAATGCCATGGTCTGGCCAGCGTGCAGCGTGTCCTTGTGTCCCCAGCAGGAGGTGGACGGATACCTTCAATGAGCGCTGCTATCTGCTGGCTCTTCTGAGAAGGCAGTTCCCGGACAGTGTCCAGGGCGGTCAGTCCTCGGTTATCTTTTATGTTGACGTCAATTCCTAGAAAGGCACACCAGGTGGACCAGTGGAGTGAGCATTTGCAAGTCAGCCTCCAAGAGGGTCCAATTCCAGGACACCTACCGCTCCCAGCCGCACACCCTACGTTTCTCATCCAAAACCATTTAATCAGCTATCCATGAACAACCTGCACACTTGCAATCAACCAGTGGAGACACACATACAATGGGTTCAAGTGCAGCCAGCAAAAGGCCCCTCGGGGAGGCCGGGGAAAGCAGCCCGGCCCTGCATGCGTGCGGACCATGCGCTGCCGACCTCACCTGCGGCCAGCAGGATGTGCACCACATCGGTCTTGCCAAACAAAGCGGCCTCATGCAAAGCACTGCCCTTCTCCGTCTGGAAAGCAAACGAGAGCGCAGAGCGGGTGTCGTCAGAACAGCGGCCGCCCGGTTTGGCGTGGCCACACACGACAAACGGGACAGAGACAGAGACAAGAAGGGACAGGAAAATAAAAAACATGACGCCAAGTCCTCTGTCATTATCTTTCCTGTTTTTCTTGTCTGGATTCCAAAACCACTGTGCAACCTGGCCCTCAGGGGTCGCTGTGCCACCAGCGGGCCACACCCGGCTAACGGTGGAGCCGCCTCTGGGTAAGACTCCTCAAAACGCCACCTTCCTGGGTGGACGGCGTCATAAGGAAAACGCCAGGGGAAAACACTCTTTCAAGTGAGGTCTGATCAGTGCGAAGCCTGATTGAAAGCCTACTTAAAGCTTTAATATAACACAACACAGGCCCCCAAGGCAGCCTCGCCAGCTGAGGGACAGTCATTCCTGGACAGAGCCGGTGAGTCAACAAGGGAAACACTATCTCCTGTCGGCAGAGCCCAGCCGAGGGGCCTGGAGGGCTGGCGTGCAGTGAGACTCGGGTGGAGGAAGATAATGAAACGGTTCTAATCTCGAGAGTCATCCACAATCACTTCTTTTCAGGGCATGATGACTACATATTACCCCTGGAAAGAAACAGAAAGGAACAGCCTCACTCGGGGAGTTATTGGCCTCTAAAGCCTCCCAGGACAACGAGCCAACAAATGGAAGCGTCTGACACATGGTGCGAACGTGCTCAGAGACAGCCCAGCAGCACGGCACTGTGCCTTTGGGAATGGGTAAGCCCCGGAGCCAGAGGCCCGCGGGCCGCTACCTGGTAGTTGCTGTCCATGCCGGCGTCCAAGAGCACCTGCACCACGGCCCGGTGGCCATTCCTGGCCGCCAGGTGCAGGGGGGTGTGCTTCTTCGTGTTGCAGCTCAGGAGGTTGGGGTGCGCGTTGAGGAGCATCTTCACCACCTCCAGCCGCCCGTAGAGCGCAGCCAGGTCCAGGGGCGTCTCAAACTTGTTGTTGCGCATCGTGGGGTCTGTGAGCTCCTCCAGGAGGACCTTGACCACCTCCGTGTGGCCGTACTGCGCTGCGCAGTGCAGGGCCGTCTCGTTGTCATTGTTCTAAGGATTTAATAAGCAGATCACATCAGAGAGGGGACTGCAACTGGGACAATCACCCATAAAACCACTGAAGTTTAAATGAGAAAATAGCAGCAATACGTGGGGACTAAGAGAAGCCAGTCAGAACCCAGAGATACTCCCCAGGGAGCAAGGCCGACTGCTCCCACAGCCCCCCCTTTCCCAGCTACTGCAGGCGGGGAGGGGCCCCCTCTGTGCTGGAGGAGGGGCTCCCGGCCCAGAGTGACCGGATTGCAGTGGGCTGTGGGAGAAACCCTGGCACAGATGAATGCCAATAATATTACTGCCACTGACTCATTTTAAACTTCAACTGGCTTTACAATTTATATTTACTCAACCCTGAGGTTCTGAATTTGGATTTGTTGACCATCCACTGCTTCACACACACATTTTGAAGAGTGTGTCATGTGCTCAGCTTCTTGCATGCAAATAAATCAGCCGACAAGGAAAGCAACAGAGCAGAACACCAAAACCACTATGGCGATACCAGCCAGCAGCCGTCTCCGGGACAGGGAGGCCCTGGAGTCAGTCACAGAGGAGCAGGCCGGTGCTGTCTGCACCAGCCAACGCAAGCGGGGAAGCGTGTCTACGTGGCAGATTCCATCCGACACCAGAATGTTGCGTGAAAGGTGCAAAATATTCCACATTGTAACCATCCATTCAGATGGACACCTCAGGCCCTGGAAGCCGATGTGCTTCAAACTAAAGGTAGAACCCGGGATAAAATAGGAGAAGTTTGTGCTTTTTCAACCATCAGAAGCAAACTATTAACTATTCCAATGATTACAACTGACAATGTGTAATTAGAGCAAGAATAAATTAGAGCAAGAATTAGATCTCCATGCCCCTTCCTTTGTAAAAGCCCTGGTGAAGGTAATTCCCCCAACGAGATTCTGAGATTCCTGAGTTCACCCGGAAGCTTCTTTAGGGAAACAAAGCTTACGAAGGGTTTGTCCATCAAGTCAATATTATGCACCTTTCAGCGATCAAGAGGTAAAAGTAAATGTTTCTACTTTAACTGCTTTAAGACAATTAATGAGGGGAAAGTAACAGGCTAAGAAGTCATCCGAACATGCAAGCAATTCATCTGCTTTTGGTCTGGCATTTGACTGCATCATTTTTTCCAGCTGCACCACGTGTACCAGAAAGGTCCAGAGCTGTGGGGAGCAAAGCCCCAAGAGGCCAGAAAGAGCAGAGAAACTTAAAAAAGAAACAAGGACAGAAAGGGCGGTAGCAGGAGCCACATGCCAGATGTATGCGCACAGATAAACAGGACAGGCATTGAGCTCTAAGGGGTCGGGAGAGCAGCAGCAGAGGCGTGCGGCCCCCGCTGGCCATAGACACAGCCAGTCAGCAGTGGCCTCCCCCACGGCAACTCCATGTCCACTTACAAGTCAGAAAGGAAGGGGGAACATGGGGCAGGGAGCAAATCCTTGGGTTCCCTGAGCCAAACCAACCATTTAGGATGCGCATTTGGAACGTGCAAGCTACGAAGCTATGCGTGAGCTGCCGAGCAAATCTGGAGCTGTCATTGCATCTTCTCATGTGAGAAGATGGCCACACCCACAAGATGCACAGTGCTTCCTGCGGGAGGACTATCAGGGCTACGTTGCAGGTCCACGTGACAGAAAGTGCCCAGGAAGCCAGCTCGTTCCTATTAAAATGCCAGTCCAGCCAAAACTGGTTTGGCTCAGTGGACAGAGCGTTGGCCTGCGGACTGAAAGGTCCTAGGTTTGATTCTGGTCAAGGGCATGTACCTTGGTTGTGGGCACATCCCCAGTGGAGGGTGTGCAGAAGGCAGCTGATAGATGTTTCTCTCTCATCGATGTTTCTAACTCTATCCCTCTCCCTTCCCCTTGTAAAAAAATCAATAGAATATATTTTTTTAAAAACGCCAGTCCAGAAGGCCTTGTTTACTGCGAAGCAGACACTGTTGTCTCTTCTATATCCAAGCTGTTTCCCAACAACCAGAATAATCTGTCCTTGATTTTGTAAAAAGCATGCCAACTGTGAAACTCTAAACTCCCCAGCAGGAAATCAGTATCCCCGTATGTTTGTTTCGTTTTTGCCTGAACGAAGGCAGCTGCCACAAAGCTGCCTTGCTAACAAGGGTGATGCTACCAGGCAAAGTTCCGGCGTGCCGAAGCGCCTGACCAGTCCCCGCAGCACGGCACGCTCAGGAGCAGCCGGGCGCATCACAGTGTGCTGCAGGCTTGCTGGACACGGTCAGTGACAACGATAACCCTAAGTTTATGTCTGTGGCGAGCACATCTCGCAGCTACTGGCCACGGGCATCACCTCCGCAGGGCAGGAGGGCGCTAAGTGCTGATCCCTCGAGAAGGGGAGGGTTCCACGGAGCACAGGCTTCTCACCGCCTGAAACCTCTCCCACACCTTCCAAATTGCAGCACAGAGTCTCCTAGATCATTTTACTACGAATATGGACTGAGGAAGGGGACTGAGATGAAATACCCCAATTTTCTCCAAAATTTTGCACTGGACAGAGAGTAGAATGGAGGGTGGGAGGAGGGAGAGAGAGATTCCTTTCTGTCCTTGTTGAACTCTCCATTCCCACCCATCATTTTTCCTTGTATATATGGTCAGTACTTCTAAGACAAAAGTGATCCCCCATAGCCTTTATACCTGCAGACCCCCATTCAATGTGTAAATCTATTAGATTTAAGGGTGCTCTCTCTCTCTCCCTCTCTCTCTCTCTCTCTCTCTCTCTCTCTCTCTCTCTCTCTCTCTCTCTCTCGGCAGCAGACAACCACACAGAAACACTTCCATGGCCTTTCTCTCCTTGGCGCCCTTCAGAACCATCATTCGTAGCTGCGAGTGCAGTGGACAGGCACTGAGCCTGGGGCACCTGGGCTGCAGCTCTCTGTGGCCTCAATGGTACAGGCTCGAGAAATGGACCAAAACTGGAACAAAAGGACGAACTGGGTCTACTGAGATTCAGAAGATTCAGGAGAAACATGAGTACTGAGCCTGCCCCGGGGAGGAGTTAGACTTGCTCAGTAATGCCCTGGAAGGCAGGCTCTGACCGAGAGATGAAGGTTTATTTAAGAAGACAGATATCAAACTGCACAAGAAACCAAAAATCAGTGGGATCCTGAGAGAGGCTGCCAAGAAGTAGTTTTGCTTGTTACTAAGAGAAACAAATAAGAGGTAGATGGCCACCTTTTAGGTGAGAGATGATTCCTGCTCTGGGTGGGGAGTTAGCTCAGGTCAGTGGTTCTCTAACTGGCTTCGTTTAGGAATTAAAGTAATTAATACTAAACCCCGCCCCAGACTTGCCAAAGCAGTACCTCAGAGGGTAAAGCCCAGGAAATATTATTAAAAAGCTTACCAAATCCAGCCAGCTTTGGCTCAGTTGTTGAGTGTCAACCTATGAACCAGGAGGTCATGGTTCAATTCCCAGTCAGGGCACGTGCCTAGGTTGTGAGTTTGATCCCCAGTAGGAAGCATGCAGGAGGCAGCCGATCAATGATTCTCTCATCATTGATGTTTCTCTCTCCCTCTCCCTTCCTCTCTGAAATCAATAAAAACATATAAAAAAAAAAGCTTACCAACCTAGCAGGCACCCACTCACCAAGCACTCGGTCACCACCATCGCGAGTGAGACAGACTGACAGCCGGGCCCGTGCTGTGGCACACTAAACAGGAGGGACATGACATGTCTCCTAAGATTCCCCGCCATAAAGGAACGAGGGTATCAGACCAATGCAAACTGGTGGACAGTCAACAAAATGGGCCTACACTCCTCAAACTGCCAACGCAGTGAAGGCGGAGGAGCTGTTCCAGGTGACGTGTGACCCTGGGTTGGATCCTGGACCAGGAAAACAAATTTGCTCTAATTTCGGACCCCATGGACCACCAGTTGGTGACCGCTGCTCTAAAGGACATTATTGAGCCAATTAGTGAAATTTGAACACGGATTCTATATTGGATAACTGCATTAAATCAATGTTGAACTTTTTGGATTTGATCATTGCATTATGGTTATACAAGTGAATATCTCTCTTAGGAGATACAGCTCAAGTATTTGGGGCTAAAACTCCAATGTCATAATTTCAAATAGTCCATCATCAACTGTATCAATAGCGACATATATGTGAGGGATATGCTAATATGACAAAATGCTAAGAACTGGTTAATCTAGGAGAGCACAGTGCAGTTCACTGCATTATTCTTGCAACTTGTGTAAGTTGGGAATTTTTAAAAAACAAAAGTTTAATAAAAGCTTGCTAGATGATTCTGTTGCAACCAGACAAGCTGACCAGCACGTGGGGACAACTGGTCTAGATCAGTGGTCGCCAACCGGTGGTCTGTGAGGTCCGAAGGTTGGCAACTGCTGGTCTAGATAACTTCCAGTTCTCTTCAAGCTCCAAGATTAAATTGTTTCTTTTTTAATCCACACCCCAGGATATTTTTTCCATTTAAAAAGGAATGTATAATGTGATATTTCTGAAATACCACATATTTTTTAAAGAGAGAGTGGAAGGGAGAGTGGGAGGAGAAAGAGAGAAACATCGACGTGAAAGAGACACAGATTTGTTGACTCCTGCATGTGCCCAACTGGGTCTGGGGATCAAACCTGCAACCTAAACACATGCCCTAGACCAGGAATCAGCCCTGAGACCCTGCAGTGTGTGGGCTGATGCTCTAACCCACATGTGTCAAACACAAGGCCCGCGGGCCAAATCCGTCCTGCCAGGCCTTGCAATGTGGCCCGCACTGCGCTGTCATCACTGCACTCCGCTGCATTTCCATCACAATGACAGTTTATGACTGTTCAGTAAACCATTCGGCCCGCGATTTAGGCTGGATTTTAGATTTTGGCCCCTTCTCTGATTGAGTTCGACACCCCTACTCTAACCACTGAGAAATACTGGCCAGGCTAAGATTAAATTATTTTTAAGTGTAAAGAAAAATATATCTACCCTAAAACAATCTGACTATTGCTCATCTTATGATATTCAGAATAAGTTAAAATTATTGTAAAAGAAAAAAACAATTTCAACGGTTCCATCTTAGCTAAGGACTTACATTTGGGCTGGGCTACATAAATTTTTAAAAAGGGAAGGTGGAGATGAAAACTACCTCCACTCCCCAGAAAGACCCCCGAGACGGGTGCGTGATATGATTTAGCAGCAAAAGTTCTTTAGCAGCGAGAAACCAAGATGGTGGCATAGGGTAGACACCTGAATGCAGCCTACCACAACAAATTTGAATTTAGAACTGGAAAAGAGGGGAAACATCACCCTGAAGAGCTGGATGGTTGGCTGAGAGGAGGCTCTACCATCTGGGAAGGAGAGAGAAGGCACGCTGAACCTCAGGAACTGTGACGGTGCGGAGAACTGTGTGTGTGAAAAGGCGGCCACCAGACTTCCCTGCTAGCTTGCTTGCGGAGCACGGAGAGGGCAGGCTGAGTTCGCTACTGGCTTACTCCCTACACACGGAAAGGGCGGACAGCTAACGCGCGGCTAGCTTTCTTGTTCGGGAGGAAAACAGAACCACCCTATTGCTCTGATAGTCAGCCCCAGACAGGGAGAGGCCAGACTGTCAGGCAGCAGGCAGAGATCTCTCGGAGGTGTATGAAGCCAGAGGCCATTACTGCGGGACTCAGAAACCAGACCCTCATAGTAAGGGGCTGACCAAAGCTTGTCTGCACCACCCAAGACTCCGCCCCATCCAAGCGCAGCACAGAAGCCCTTCCAGTGGCTAGCTTTCTTGTTCGCCACGAATAGGACTCTCCTAGGGAGGAACAGACAGGAATCCAAGCTTGTCTGCGCCTATACCAAAGAGGTGCGCGCACCTGCAACTAATCTTGCGGGATTCACCAAAGCTTGGCTGTGCCACCCCGAGACTCCGCCCCTCCAAGCAGAATACAGAAACCCTCCTAGCTGAGACACTTCTGATCCTCATAGCCAATTGGCTTGGAGACCAACATTTCCCAGTGATACCAACAACAAGCAAGGCTTAACAACAAGACTGCACACACAGCCCACAAAGGGCTACACCAAGACTGTCCACCTCAGGTAACTGGGAGGCTGACCCACTGAACCATATAGAACACCTTAGCACACAAAGCCACCCTACCAACTCAGGGAAGCTATGAAAATGCCGAGACAGGGAAACAGATCACAAACAAAAGAAATGGAAGACAAGAAGCGACTGGATATAAAGTTCAAAGCCACATTTATAAGGTTTTTCAAGAATTTCCTAGAAAAGGCTGATAAAATAAACGAGACCTATGAGGATATGAAAAGGGATCAACTAGAAATAAAAAATACATTGACTGAAATAAAAAATATTATACAGAGTCCTAAAAACAGAATGGAAGGTCGCAAGAATCAAGTCAAAGATTTGGAACACAAAGAGCCTGAGGACACTCCTCCACAGAAGCAAAGAGATAAGAGAATCCAGAAAGTTGAAGATAGTGTAAGAAACCTCTGGGACAATTTCAAACGAACCAACATCAGAATTATGGGGGTCCCAGAAGAAAAGAAAGAGCAAGATACTGAAAGAATACTGGAAGAAATAGTGACAGAGAACTTCCCCCACCTAGTAAAAGAAAGACTTACAAGTCCAGGAAGTGCACAGAACCCCAAACAAAAGGAATCCAAAAAGGACCACACCAACACACATCATAAGTTTCTCCTCCCACCCCCCACCCACCTATTTTCTCTCAATCAGTAAAAACAGACTTTTTTTTTTTTAAAGTCCTTTAGCAAAACAACTCCTAGACACAAGCCAGGTCAATAAAAACCTATGGGGTTAGGGTATAAACTAGGGAGATCAGAGTCAAAGCACCCCAAGAGGAGTCTGTATTCTTAGCACCCAAATAGCTTTATCCCTTGAGGCCTTTGCATCAGTTGCCCTGGAGCAGGGCAGTGAAAGGCAGAGGCAAAGAGCAGTATTTCCAAATAAAGAAGTATATTCTTACTAAGGGCCCAGTACACGAATTCGTGCACCTTGAAAGGAACTGTGGACTTCAAGACTGGAGTGGGCACAGGGGCAGGTCTCGGCCCATCCTCCACGCCCCTGCCCGGCCCCTCCCGCCTCAGCCCCCATCCCTTGTCTGCCAGCAGCCCCGCTCACACTGCTGCTACTCATACATGCTGACGCTGCTGGCTCCACTCGCACCTGCTGACAGCATGGAGCAATTGGGGCTGGCACCAGCAGCAGATGTAAGCAGCAGCTACTGCCCCGATAGCCCCTCAGGAGCAGGAGGAGGTTGAGAAGCCCTCAGGGATAATCGGGGCCAGCAGACACCACTATCACCCACTGACGGCACCGAACAATTGGGGCTGGCTCTGGGTGCCAGCAGTGGGTGCAAGCAGCGGCTGCTGGCTCTGATTGCCTCTCAGGAGTAGGGGGAGGTGGAGAAGCCCCGAGGGGTGATCGGGGCCAGTAGCCACTGCTAACACCTGCTGACAGCACCAAGCGATCGGGGCCAGCGCTGGTCACCAACAATGGGTGAGAGCGAGGCTGGTGCCAGCAGCAGCTGCGAGCGCCTGCTGGGACTGCGGCACGTGGGAGCAAAAGAATTTTCAGTAACCACCAGAGGCTCACCCCAATGACAGCAACTGGTACCTTGCCTTGGTCTGGCACTCCTGCTCACCTGCCTCACCATCCCACTGCAGCCGACACCCGCCATGTTCTGTGCATGTCCCCTGGTGGTCAGTGCACGTCATAGCAACCCATTGTTCAGTTTGGTTGTTTCTCAGTTCAGTGTATTTGCATATTAGCCTTTTATTATATAGGATTCCATTTGGACTTTCTTTTATGTGCGTAAAATCAAGGGATAGGGAAATGTGCTTTCAAAGCCAAGCACTGCCCTTTCATCAGCTTTGTGAGCTGACAACTAACCTCGGAATCACAGAAGGGAAAACAATCAGTTCAAGGTGCCTCCCCCAACAAAACCTAGAAGTAACAAGGAACACAATCCAAATTGTCATTTCAGAAATACCACATTATACATTCCTTTTAAATTAGGATCTCCAATATTACTACTGACCAGGTAGTTTTACTTTATGTACATTATCTTAAACTCCAAAACAACCCAGCAAAGTAGATGGCATACCCCATTTTACAGAAGAGGAAACTGAGGCTCAGAGAAAGTAAGTAACTTGTTCAAGCTAATAAAACCAGGTAAGTGGTAGCACAGAATTTAAACTCAGCCTGACTGTGAGGGGTCTCTACCACATCACCTTCAAGAAGAGAAGAAACTGAGACAGAGTGACTCCTATTTTGAAGATCAGGAGACAGAATTTAAAGAGTGGCCCCAAACAAAAGCTAATGTGTCCCACGCTCCCAGATCAAACTGCTTCCCCACCATCCAGGCCCAGCCAGCAGGCAGCTGCATTTACTCAGTCAGTATTTCCCAGAAAAGCACAATGTCCCTGCAGAAGCACCTTCTGTCTCCTTCCCTGAGCGACATTTCAGAGCAAGAAAAAGGCAGTGACAACCAAATACCAGATTGCTGCCAGACAGCAAATCCAACCTGAACGAAAACTCAGACCAACACAGCAGGTGAGAGCACCGAGAAGAGGCTACCACCACCACCACCCACACGAGGCCACCACGTGGTGAGGGCTGCGGGAGGAAGATAGTGCAACTGCCCTGCTTGACCTGGCAACTCCACGGCCTGTTTCAGAGCCCTTCCAACGGCCAAGAGTGACCGGCTGGGAGAGGAATGGTGGCTTTAAAGTCCCAGGCAAAAATGCACAAACCCAAGGAACTGAGGGGGCATGAGCCACAGCTTTAAGCCACCATGCCCGTCGCCCACACCTCCCTCTGCCCGCCACAAGCCCCTGAAAACCAGATTCCATTTCAAGAGAAACATAGAACACAGACTAAAAAAATTTAATCCCAGAAATAAAACATAATCATTTTTTTCTGTGCTTCATAAAAAATCTCATTTGTTTGACATTTTTTTAAATTTAAATTTAGAAATACAATAGTAATTTATGCAAATATGGCCCCATCTCTTTCCCCATTTCTGCCACTTGTATACTTTTCAGACATTCCAGAAAAAGCACCCAGCCTTCCAGAATTAGTATGGATTTAAAGCAAAACCAAGCCCATAGGAACTGCATTTTCCACTCCCAGACAGGCCGAGGCAGTCGCTGAAGCAGACACCAGAGTGAGAAACCCGAGAGGACAGAGGGAAGCGGAGGACCCAGGAGAAAGCACAGCTTGGAGAAATGATGCAGAGAAATCCTGACAGCAAAGTACACACCTTGGCATTGATATAAGGGTCAAAGGGGCCGTGCTTTTTGAGTTCTTTGATCTCAAGAGCATTCTACAAAAAGTAAAGGAAAAGAAAATGTGATGATAAAATGGATGAAATACATCAAAGCAATTGCACAGCCCCGAGGGGCCCAACATTAGCACAACTGGGACCAGCCCTCCGGGTGCCTGAAGGGGAGGACGGTCTCCAGGGCTCGCATCAGCCCTGCTTATCCAAGCATCCAGCTGAAACAGTCATGGCAATCAGGTAAATTGATGCAGTATCTGGAACGACCTGGGTCCATTAGGCTCCTCAAGCTACTGCAGCTGTCTTACCCCAGCCCCGCCCCACCACCTGCCCCGCCCACCTGCCGGCCCCGCCCTCAAAGCGCTGGGCTGTGTCCCACAAAGGCTAGTCCGGGGGCAGTGAGCAGGATAAGCTGGCACACTCAAGTGGCTCAAAAGTCCAAGCAGCTGTGTTCCAAGGCAGAGGATTAGAGATGGTTACTGACATGTTTTTAAATGAGAAGCACTTCAATGGCTGACTAGCTTTTTTCAACATTGAGGAATATTACTTGAAAGCAAACTTCCTTATAAATTTCCTCCAGATAAGAAAAATTACAATCACTTTAGGCAGAAGGAGTTAAGTTGCATTAAATTCTAAGAGACCACTGTCATTTCTAAGGTTATAAAAGCAAACACCCTCACTGACTACTTTAAGTGTTCGTTGCTCACCAAAAAGTACAGTTCATGCTGAAACCGGTTTGGCTCAGTGGTAGAGCATCGATCTGTGGACTGAAAGGTCCCGGGTTCGATTCAGGTCAGGGGCATGTACGTTGGTTGTGGGCACATCCCCGGTAGGGGTTGTGCAAGAGGCAGCTGGTCGATGTTTCTCTCTCATCAACGTTTCTAGCTCCCTATCTCTCTCCCTTCCTCTCTGTAAAAAATCAATAAAATATATTTTTTTAAAAAGTACAGTCCAGGAGGGGATGGAGGCTGGTGAACAGCTCCACACACACTCTCCGGATGGGGACATGGGGAGCCCTGGCCCAGGCTCTTGCGCCCCGGGGGGAGGCTGTCCCCACTCAGTCGTGCCCGAACAGAGCACGGCGGGAGAATGCCTGGCCTCACTGGCCTCACTGACAGGCCTCACTCTGCGAGTCCCCGCCTCCTTTTTGAGGAATAACCCCGATCTAATCAGACAGGTAGTTAGCAATCTGCTCTCAGCAGAGTCATCAGGAAATAATCCTACACTCAGTGAGGACCAGCAGCTTCTCTCATTCAAGCAACTAAGTATCTGCTGCGGTGCTGACCACAGGAGAGCAGGATGGCTTGTCTTACAGGGAAAGCCCATGTCCTCTCAGACCCAACTTTACAGGAGGCCTGTGTGGAACATGCTTATAACTCCCAGAGCAATAGGAGTACCTAAGTCATGGCCACCGGGAGGTATTTTTACTCAAATGCTCTTTTTATTCTCTAAGAACTACCTCTGCTCTGTCACAGCATGCTCACTCTTAAATTAACATTAGAGGGCGCCAGGGATGTGATCTGCATTCCATGAAGACCCCTTGGCCTCCACCGCGTGTCTGGGAGCCCACTGTCAGCCAGGCTCCGGCCTTCCAGGGCTGAGAGTTCTGCCTCCTGTAAGACAACAGCATGGCTCGCTGGGTACTCACACGCACCGGAGACCTGCTTACCAGCTGACGTCGCAATGCCATGTCGGTGGCATAAGCACAATCTGCAATTAATAAAGCCCGCCAGCTTGAAATAGACGCTAAGCAATTTTGCAGAATTTGCATTATTTCAAATTTTGCACAAGTTAGTATTTATATTTGTGTTAGTGTTATTCCACGCCTGTATGATTCACGTGCAGATAAAATGCATCCTTGATGCACTAAGAGGCGTGGTGCTGGGCGGAGGCAGCCTCCCTCGGGCCTGGAAGAGCCGGTTGCCGAGGTCTGAGCTAAGGGACCGAGCGGCGGCGATGGGCTGCGAGGTCTTGGCAGCAGCTGAACAGAAGAATGCTTCCCTTCCTTCCAACCTGCTCATTGACTCTGGTGTGAGAGGGCCCTTGATGGATGAGCAACCGCACGATCTGGGCATCTCCTTTCCAGGCTGCCAAGTGCAGAGGGTAGCAGCCTTTGGAATCAGCCACATTGGTCAGCGCGTCGTTCCTCAGCAGAACCTCGACCACATCCCTGGAAGGCAAAGGTCAGCTGTGAGTCTGCAGAACCCACAAGTCTTTCCCACCAACGGCTCTCCACACCCTTGCACAGCACCAAGCGGCCCACGGCTGTTACCTCACCTGCTCCCTGGCCTCCCGGCTCATGCCCAGCCTCTTCCTTTTATTCCAGGGGCAACTTTGCACAGTTGCTGGCATGGGCCTGCCGCCCTGTGTCCCACAACACTGGTTCTTTGCCTCCCAGTTTATCTCAGAAATCATCCATTTTCCGTTACTTTGAAAACGCCCGATACCCTTGTCTGAGCTTTACAATGTCTCCTTGTTTGAGGGACAGAATTTACATAAACGTCATGCAAGACAAATATCATCATCCAGAGCAGCGGTCGCCAGCCTTTCGGACCTCGCGGACCGCTGATTCACAGCATTCAGTGTGTGGGAGCTGAAGGGGCCAGGCAGAGCATAAGTAAAGCCGCTGCCAACAGGAGCCAGACCCTGTGTGTCATTTGATACAGCCAAGAAGAAGGACGTGGCATTCTTCTAGGTGGCACCACTGGCTAAGCAGATACAAACGCACAATTATCCCCACGCACAAGGCGGAAGAAAGCCCCACTGAAAACACAAACAGCATCTGGAGGTCAACTTGGCTAACAAGCTCGTCTTTTAAGTTCAAGATCCACTTTAATTGAGGTCTCTCCACTCTTTAAGGGGGCGGGGCTCTACATATGTCTTGTTAGCTTTGTCTAAAATGGCACAGAAAGGATGTGACAGCCACAGTCAGTGTATCTGAGAAAAGTTTCATGTCGAAGGTAACAATCAGTCAGCTGGGCCCGGCCAAAGGCTGCACAGTGACACGGAAAACCACAAGGTGTGCGGCCCTGCTCTTGTTCAGAAAAATCTAACATTCCAATAACCCCTCCTCATGAAAGCTAAACTACTTCATAATCTCACAGGGTATGTGCCAATCTCCCTCTATTCTGGACGGCCTGGTTCCAATCCCCCCACATCCTGGCGGGCCTCGTCACTGTACCCCACATGCGCCTGCTGGCAAAGCCCTCAGCCTCGTTACCTGATGGCAGCGCCCTTTCAGCTGCCAACCATTTACACAGACGCCCTCTTCTCCCAATCCCCAAGCACAGCTCCAGAAAACGCTCCAACAGTCCCACCCCACCCAATAGCCTCTCTGTATGTACGAGGAAGAGATTTAAATATGCCTTATTTTGCAAATGTTTCTTTCCTTAAAAATAGTGCTTACTGTCCATGAGGCTAATTTTATGAGAAAAAAATGGCAAAAGTAGATAAGTAACTACCTAATAGAAGGAAAGGTTCTCAGAACCAACTCACCAATTTTCAGTGTATAGAGGGGCTGTTACCTGGCAGATGATCCACCCTTTCTGCCCCAAACCTGACATTCACATTAGATGCTGTGGCACTGCACATCCGGGGGGTGGGGAGGAGGGCACAGGAGAAAATGGAAACTCAACCTTCGGCCCAAGCCTTTTGAGGGGTGAGTGGGGAAGGACGTTCAAGTAGTTACACACTGAAGAGATTCGGGAATGCTAGGCTACATTCAGTTTCTTTTTCTCAGCACAACTGTTCAGTAATCCTTCACAGGAACCCAAAGGCGGAGGGCGGGCGGAGGCGGCAGGCCAGTACTTACCTATGGCCATTCAGAGCAGCGTGGTGCAGAGGGGTGTACCCCGTACTGTCTACACAGTTCACGTTGGGCCCTCTCCAGATGCTGTGGAGAAAGAAGAAAGGCCGAAATCACAAACCCAGTCTGGAGGCAGCTAGCTGGGGGAGGAATCCTATGTGATGCTCAGGCCCTTCCACCTGGCTCTGACAAAGGCCGGCAGCAGCTTACCCAGTGGCCCTCTGCACCCTTCTCATCTGTAACTGCGGAACCCGCTCCGCCCGGGGCTGGTCCTCTGAAGACTCCGGGACCCTGGGAACAGCTCACTGGAAGGTCATCAGGACACCACTGAACCACACCGCTCGGCCAGTCGCAGGCCTGAGCACCCATCGTTAAGCGGGTGCCCATACAGACCAGAGGTATTCAGACAAGTCAACCACCAGGAGCATATCACAGGGCTCACATCCGGGAAAGCACAGGGATACACGTGTTAAGATGAAAGAGACAATCTGTCTTTCCTTGGTGAATATGTCTTATTGATAATAAAAAATTAACAACAGAACCTATAATTTCAGTGCCTTATTTGAATAAAAAATACTATACTAGGAAGGTTAAAATGCCTTATTTAATCCTCCAAGACTTAACTCTGATTCCACACCTTACTGCATTGGCCAGAGCTTCTAAAATACTCTAAGTAGCCTGGCCAGTGTGGTTCTGTGGTTGAATTTGACCTATGAATCAGAAGGTCACAGTTTGACTCCTGGTCTGGGCACATACACCTGGGTTGCGTTGCGAGTTTGATCCCCAGTAGGGAGCATGCAGGAGGCAACTGATCAATGATTCTCATCATTGATGTTTCTATCTCTCCCTCTCCATTCCTCTCTGAAATCAACAAAAATGTATTTTTAAAAATAAATAAATAAAACACTCTAGTAGAGGGCAGCCTTATCTTGGCCTTGCTTTTAATGAGAATGCCTCTAATGTTTTTGGCAGTTGGTTTGATACATGTAAAGATGTAAAATAAATATCTTATTTTTCCTGTTTAAAGTATTACTAAAAAGTTATTTAAGTGCATTTTCTGCATTTTGGAGATAATCAGTTTTTCACATTTATTATAACTAATTTGTTGCTATCTACAGGTTTCTTAATACTGAGTGATTCTTTGATTCCTGAAATAAACCAAAAACCTTATTTGGCCATTCTCCATTATGGCCATGCTGGTGAATTCTACTTGAGAGTGTTTTCTTTACAATTTTCACATCTGCATTCATAACTGAGACCGATCTAAAGTTTTTGCTTTTTTGCTGTTGCTATTGAATAGTATTAGTGTTGGGTTTTGATCACAATCTGCACATGTCTACATTCAGGAATCAATGACATGGAGCACTACAACGATAAACAATCACCAGCAAAACCATCTGGGCTTGGAAGAAATTTTATTTATGACAACAAAATTCTGGAAGTAATCCAAAAGTCTATCAATAGAGAATGATTTGATAACTATAGTATAGACCCATAGCAGAATTTCATATACCAGTTATACTGCTATGCAATAAGACAGAATAGAGATTATAATACAACCTGTGGGCTGGTGCATGAAATTCATGCATGGGGAGGTGAGGTGTTCCTCAGCCCAGCCTGCACCTTCTACAATTTGGGACTCTTCAGGGGATGTCTGTCTACCGGTTTAGGCCGGTTTAGGCCCAGGAGTCAGACATCCCTCTCGCAATCTGGGACCACTGGCTCCTAACCACTTATCTGCCTGCCTGATCGCCCCTAACTACTCTGCTTGCCAGCCTGCTTGCCCCCAACTGCACCTCCCACCTGCCTTCTTACCACCTTTGCCGGCCTGATCACCCCCAACTGCCCCCCTAATGTCCTTCTCACCCCCAACTTCCCTCCCCTCCAGGCCTGAATGCCCCTAAATGCCTCTGCCTTGACCCCACCACCATGGCTTTGTCCGGAAGGACATCCAGAAGGTTTCCCAGTCTAATTAGCAATATTACCCTTAATAGTATAGATGTTAAGGGGGAAAAGAGAAACAAAATTCTAAATACTATAGAGAAAGAATATGTGAGAGAAATTTCTTAGGATAGTGAATTGAGTGCACGAGGTTTACTCAACTTCCTGTAAAAGTTCAATCAAGTGATAGAAATAATTCTCACCCTACACCATAGATATATAGATGACAGATAGATAGATAGATAGATAAAGAGACAGAAAGACAGACAGACATCAAGTAACTGACAACACTGAGGAATTCCTAAAAGGCAGAAATCAGATAAGGTCGGAGCTACAGAGATACAATCCAGAAGAATGCAAATTACAATAATCACATACTATTTTTCACTTAGCAGACTGAAAAATGAAAATAATGACAGGGAAACAAGCACTCTTAAACCCCACTGGTATGAGTTTAAATTGATGAATTCCTGTGGGAAGACAGTTTGGCAGCATCACCAAAACCAAAAATAGGCATCCACTTCGCGCCAGCATTTCCACTTCCGGGCAAATGTCCAACGGAAACGCTGCACAGTGCACCGAGGCCCGTCCTTGCACAGGCTGCGTCCATGAAGAATCAAAACAAAAACCGATCTAATGACCATCATAGTGAGCAGTTAACTACCAGGTGCACCCATAAAATGAATTCTTTTATAACCATCAACAACAGTGACAACAAAGGCAAGAAAAGAAAATGAGTTGGACCCATACAGCCTGACATGGAAAAAGTCCCCAAGACATACTTTGTTATGGGCAAGTGGAAAAAAGAAGCCACTGTATATATAATACACAGAATATGAGCCCCGCAGGTAAGCGTATAAGTGACCCCCTGAGGAAGGCGGTGGGAACAGTGCTCGGTACCCCTGGGAAACGTATGTTGGGGTTGCTGCAGAATGGTGAAGAGGAACATTCATTCATGTTCCTTCTGCATTCTACCACGGTTTAAAATATTTACCATGAAAATAATTTTATAAATTTTAAAGAGAAGAACCAAACAGGAATGCTAATAATAAATGCATTTATATGTGAGACAGAGGCCACTTTAATGAACCTGTAGATATTAGGCCTAAAATCTTCAGATAAATTTTCAGCTTGGCCCATGTGGTTCAGTGGTTGAGTATCAACCCATGAACCAAGAGATCACTGGTTCAATTCCCGATCAGGGCACATGCCTGGGTTTTGGGCTTGATTCCCCGTAGGGGGCATGCAGGAGACAGCTGACTCATGTTTCTCTCTCTATGAGTGTTTCTATTTCTCTATCCCTCTCCCTTCCTCTATCTCTAAAAATCAATAAAATCATACTTTAAATAAAAGAGCTGAAAGCATACTTTGAACCATGCAGACTTTGTCACACCTGTGTGATGATTTCATGGTCTAAACCAAACACTGACAACCCATGATGCCAAGTGAAAAGGATCTGGAATGTCAAAGAGGTATAATTTTTATACTTATTTTCAAGTTGCTCCACAGGACAAAAGGTCATCATCCTATGTAATAATCCTATGTAATAAAAGAGTAATATGTAAATTGACCCTAACGGTGAAAAAAACGGAAATGACAGGTGGCTGTTACACACACTGACCACCAGGGGGCAGATGCTCAACGCCGGAGCTAGCCGCTAGTGATCAGTGCACTCCCACAGGGGGAGCTCCACTCAGCCACAAGCCAGGCTCACAGCTGGGAGCGCAGCAGCGGTGGCAGGAGCCTCTCTCACCTCCTCAGCAGTACTAAGAATGTCCGAAAGCGGCTTAGGCGGGGAGCAGGCCTAAGCCATCAGTCAGACATCCCCTGAGGGCTCCCAGGCTGCCAGAGGGATTGATTGATGTCTGACCGCCAGCTTAGGCCCGATCCCCCAGGGAGTGGGCCTAAGCCGGCAGGTGGATACCTTCCAAAGCATCCCAGACTGCGAGAGGGTGCAGCCTGGCTGAAGGATACCCCTCCTCCGCCCCCTCAGTGCACAAATTTTCATGCACCGGGACTGTAGTTGTATTATAAAATAGGTTACACTAACATACAAAACCAAATTATCTTTGCCAAATCAGTGGCAGATCCAAACCCCCAATCCTGGAGCTCTTGGCATTTGACCAAGCAAGGACTTTACGATCTAAATATAATACAGGGATGAGATGAACATGGAATACAAGGCTGTATATAATTCAAAGCAAGATGGCTGGAATACACTGACAGAACCTGGGAAGGAGGAAATGCCAATGAATTAAAGCAGTTGGAGCACAGGTCTGCCAGCAGCTGCTACTCATCAGGGATCTGCTATCTCAGGCATCTCAGTCAGGTGCCAAAGTAACCTTAAAACTAAGATTCAAACGGCACTTGCTTTTAACAGAGGGGCAGGACTGAGCAAGCCCACTGCCATTTTCTAACTTTTACCTCCATGTCTCTGGGTTAGAGGTTATTAGATCTAGATATCCCAAACCAGCACTAAAACTACCTCAAAACAACAAGAATGAAAAATAAGAATTCTCCTGTATAAGCTGCAATATGTCCTAGTTGTAAGGCCTTCAGTGTTTTTTCTACCTAGCATTTCCTCTAAATACCCATCTAGAAATGTTGGGGATTCTTATTTTATTTTATTTTTAAATATTTTTTACAGAGAGGAAGGAAGAGGGATAGAGAGTTAGAAACATCGATGAGAGAGAATCATCAATTAGCTGCCTCTTGCACACCACGGTACATGCCCTTGACGGAATGGAATCTGGGACCTTTCAGTCTGCAGGCCGAAGCTCTATCCATTGAGCCAAACCGGTTTCGGCGTGTTGGGGATTTTTAAATGAAAATGAAGAACTGCTTGGAATTTTAGCTTCAGACAGGATGGCAGTAACATCCCCCTCCACCCAAGTTCCTTCCTCTTTGGCAGCCCGGGAAAGAGCGAGGTCTTCCTTCGGATCACAGCTTAGGTTTCTCTGAAACAGTAAGTCCCAAAGGGCTGCTCACCAACAAACAGCAAGCGAACACAATGTGCCAAGAGACCCAGAAAAAGAACAAAATGGACCGGGAGATTCCTAAACAAAGTGTGACCTACACAGGTTGTGCGGAAACGCACTGGCTGCCCATAACGTGGAGAAAACCCTCAATGGGACGGGTGGGTCCCGGCGATCCTGCGGGAAGAAGCTGAGAACCAGGTGAAGAGCTGAGGCTCTGCGGTTAGCCAACCACTTCAAAACCCACTGCCACTTGTCAGCCGGGTGACCTGACCGAGGTGCTAGTCCTGTAAATCCCATGATCGGCTCCCAGGGCTTGCATTGCTCCTGGAAATGAACTAAACTGGCTTCGTAGCATTAGGGTGGAGGTGTGGCAGCACCCCAAGGGCACGGGCGTGATGCGATGCTGAAGCTCATGAGCTTGTGCCTCAGAAGCACCGCCGTTGGGACATGGCATCTAAAGACACAGGGGGGCAAGGAAGAACACGACAGGTGAGAAGCTGCGCTTTACATTCACCTTGAACGCCTCTCTCCATTCACTGAAAAGCTGACTATTATTGCCCTGGCTGGGATGGCTCAGTGGCTAGAGTGTCAGTTGCAGACTGATTTGATTTCTCAGTCAAGGACTTGTATCTCGGCTGCAGGTTCCCCAGCCCTGGTAAGGGCAGCTGGGGGAGTCTATGGGAAGCAACCAATTGATGTGTCTCTCTCACATCAATGCCTCTCTCTCTCTCTCTCTCTCTCTCTCTCTCTCTCTCTCGCTCTCGCTCTCTCTCCATCCCATCCTACCTTCCTTCTACACTCTCTAAAAATCAATGGAAAAAATATACCCGTGTGATGATTAACAAAACAAAAACAAAACAAAACAACAACTTGGGGTAAAATTGCTTCACGTCTGTGTGTGGTCAGATAAGAACAGCAGGAAATGCGCGGAGACACTCACTCTGTCCTGCAGAGTGGCCAGCCCCGCCTTTCCTGACCACACTGGCTGATACTGATGTCACCTCCTCCGGTTCTCCAGGTCATTCTGCATCTTCAGCACAGCGTTTATCACACTTGCCTTGAACCAGGGCGAATTCGTTATCCTCATCAGTACTACAAGCGTAAGCCCATAGGGGCACGTGTCCCAGAGCACCCCACTACACAAGAACTGGCACAGGGCCACCAGCCTGCCACTTCTTCTTCTTCTTTTTAATATAATTTTATTTATTTCAGAGAGGAAGGGATAGAAAGACAGAAACATCAATGCTGAGAGAAAATCACTAATGGGCTGCCTCCTGCCCACCCCACACTGGGGGATCGAGCCACAACCTGGGCATGTGCCCTGACTGGGAATCAAACCTGTGACCTCCTGGTTCACAGGGCCAACATGGCACTCCTAACATTCAGTTTTCACCAAACTGCAACCCCAGTGTGACCAGTCTTTATGCAGTATAATCTGCCATACTGAATCCACCAAAAATGGCAACCGTCTCTTGATGGGATGCACAAGAATACTGCATTTGTGCCTTAACTGGTTTGGCTCAGTGGATAGAGCGTCGGCCTGCAGACTCAAAGGTCCCAGGTTCGATTCCAGTCAAGGGCATGTATCTTGGTTGCGGGCACATCCCCAGTAGGGGTGTGCAAGAGGCAGCTGAATCGATGTTTCTCTCTCATCGATGTTTCTAACTCTCTATCCCTTTCTCTTCCTCTCTATAAAAAATCAATGAAATATATTTTTTTTAAAGAAAGAATATTGCATTTGTACATAAAACAGAGACAGAATAACAGTAAGTTGGAACCAAAGTGCCCAGCCCACTTTCACCATGAAGATTCTGCCATCAGATTTCAGGATCAGCTCTCAGCTGGCAGCGAGCTTGGTTCCTGGGCGGCCCAGCTGCCGAACTGCTTCCTTTACACAGACAAGGACACCTTGATGCGCGGGCAGTGTCCAATCCAGTTACTGCACCACCTGCACAGGCCAGGGTGCTTCCCAGTCTGCACCCGAGTGGGGTGGGGAGCCAGACAAGCGAACAGCTGACTCCACACTGTGGCACTCGGTGAAGGGAGTACAGGAAGGGTGGCTTGTGGGGAAACGGGAGCAAGGGGGGCTTGGCAGAGCCTCAAAGCTCAGGAGGCATCAGCGAGGCAGGAGAAACAAAGAGGGAAACCCAAATCAAGGTCCCCAAGGAGTCCCAGCAAACTGGGGCCACTGCAAGCAATTGAGAGTGGCTGGAACCCAAAAGTGACAGGACATGACAGCAAGGATGGGGAGGCGGGCGGAGCCGGTCACCAAAGTCCTGGGCGCTAATGCCAAGTGCTCAGCAGGACGGAGCAGATCTGTGCTTTAGAAAAGTCCTTCTGTTGGCAGCTAGGAGGTGGGAACACAGAAGGTTAACTTGGTATCCCCCAGACTGCTGTGGAGGCCGCGTATTGTAGGATTGCGGGGATTGTTATGCTAACCAGTTACAAGGGTGATGCAGTGGGAGAAGATCCAGGAGCCCGGTCAGAAGTCAGCAATTCAGGCGAGAAATGAGGACCTGAAGGAATGCAGAGGACAGAGAAAAGGATAAATTCAATAGGAAAGACAGGTCTACAAACTGAGGGTGGGGGCCCGGGGTGGGTGTGACCGGGCAATTCAGTGGGTAAGGAGAGCAAATTCAGGAGAGAAGCCAGGGTTGCTGTCTTGTGGTTGTGGCAGTGTGTGGCAGGGAGGAGGGGAGAGGTGGTAGAGGGGGTTATTTTGTGCATTAGTTGAGGCAGAAATGAATTTGGACTCCCATATGTAGATGTCCAGTCAGTAGGTGGATGTAAGGGTTTGGACCACCACAGTTATATGAGCAGTTTAAAATGACAATGTTCAACCCGGCCAATGTTGCTCAGTGGTTGAGCGTCAATCCATGAACAAAGAAGCCACAGTTCAATTCCTGGGCAGAGTATGTGTCCGGGTTTCTGGCTCCGTCCCTCTGTCTCTCCCATCATTGATATTTCTCTCTCTCTCTCTCTTCCTTCCCCCCTGAAATCAGTAGGGGGGAAAATAAATAAATTAATTAATTAATTAAAAAATATATATATAATGTTGAACTGAAACAAAATCCCACACTTGACTTTGTGCATGTTCCTTCCAGTTCTTCAGGCTCTTGACCTTGACTGTTGAGAGAAAACAGCATGGGGCTCTAGGAGTCTCCTCCTGACTTAGTTCTCAGGAGTCAAAGGCTCCGGAGCACAGGGTTAGGGGAGGGCCTCCTCCATTTCAGACCCTGGGAAGTGAGCAACGGCGATGAACTTGAGGGAAGGAGGTTCTGGCTGCTCTCCATCTCCTGATTACTTCATAAACGGAGGTCTACACAGGAGTTAGTCTCATCAGCCTTTTCTGCCGCGCCTCAGTCTTCCTCTGCAGGTGACCCTCGCTAGGGCAGCCTCTCTCTGACCCTCAGGAAGGGCTGGCAGTGTTCCAACACAATGAAACACTGCCCAATTCAGCCCAACTTTAAAAAGTCTTCATCTTACTGGAATGAATTGGACACATCCTCACTAAGAAGCTTTCTACAGACTTAACTGTAGAGGGTAAAAGGAGAGATAGCAAGGAGCTCATGAAACGGTCGCTATTGTCAAAGCAGCGAGTGATCCTTAGAGGAAGACATGAAGCAATTCCTGTAAAACCCCAAGAAATTCGAGCTAGCTAACTGGGAAGGATTAAACATGCACGTTTACTTCTGCCCACTGCTGAACCTCATTAAAATGGGGGTAAAAACAAACAAACGAAAAAGGAACAGGAGAGAGAACAGTGAGCATAAAAGGTCAACATGTGGGGGAAGAGGAGGAATAGCTAAGGTAGCAGAGCTGAGAGTGACTCCCCGTGGCCGGAGGACGGATGTCAATCCGCACAGGCACCCGGAGGCTGAGCAGTAAAGGCACCCGGCGGCAGAGGACTCAGGGATGGAGGCTGGGAACGGGCTTGATACAATGTCCGTGTAAGAAGGCAGTGCACTTCCAGGTCACACCTAGGGCAGCCAGTGGACTACTGCTCCCGCACCCAGTGGGAGAAGGTGGGTTTGTTCTGTGAAGGAAGTGAACCCGAGGGGTCTAGACTTGGGGACATTAGGAACAGGGGGTGCAGGGGGACCACTATACTAGGAGGAAGCCAACATCCCGAAGGACAAGAGCCCAGCCCTGCTTATCCACCTGGTTCCAGGATGCTGGCAGCCCCACCCCACCCCAATAGTAGGTTGGAAGATTCTTTCCTGGAGAAACCAAACACTACACAAAGAAGTCTAATTGATGCTGACTTTTGGGGATTCCCCCAACAAAGCAGGTGGGTTCCTGCCCACTCACCTTATAGTATGTAAAACCCATCAGAGTAAACTCCTCCCACCTCTGCACAGACCACGGCTTTTCAGTGTCTCACTCTTAAATGAAAAATGACAACCAAGGAACGCGGAAACCTGAAGGACGCACTCAGCATGAAAAGAGAGCACAAAACAAACAGAATGAAGGGACTCAAAGGAACAGGAGCAAGGACCCAAATAAAACCTCAACAATAAAAACCTACTATTTGCCTGGCTCAGTGGTTGAACACTGACCCATTAACCAGGAAGTCACGGTTCAATTCCCAGTTGTGGGCTCGATCCTCAAGTGTGGGGTGTACAGGAGGCAGCCCATCAATGATTCTCTCTCTTCACGGATGTTTCTCTCTCTCTCCCTCCTTCTCTCTCTAAAATCAATGAAAACATACATTAAAAATATAACCTACTATCACACAAAAATCGGATTAGAAAAAAACTGGAACAATACGTGCAAAGTTCTTGGAAATTAACAAATGAGAGTAGGAAAAAAAATATATATATATGTATGTATATATATATATATATATATATATATATATATATATAAAAGAGCTAGAAGATGAAGATGAGTAAATCATCTCTCAGGAAATGAAACAACAACAAAAAGAGAGATGGGATATACGAGAGAAAATACTTTAATAATTAGCTGACCAAGAGATCCAGAGAGAAGAGGAGGAAATTATCAAAGAAATACTTCAGAAATTTTCCTAGAACCCAGGGCATGAACTCCCGGCTGAAAGAATCTGTCCCTCGATCAACACAGTTGTGAAAACACCCACCCCCAAGCACACTGTGAAATTTCAGAAACATTTCAGAACACACAAGATAAAGAGAGCAGTTTCCAGAGAGAAAAGCAGTTCGAACATGAAGGATTGGGTGGCACCAGAATTCTCAAAAGCTTCTCTGGGACCCTAAGACAAAGCAGCAACGCTTTCAAACTGAGGCAACGTAATTTCCAACCGGGAATTCCTAGCAGACAAAGAGGAAGGCGGAGAATGCAGGTACTTTTAGACGTGTAGGGTCTCAAATTTTACCTCCCACACAGCCTCTGATCAGGAAGTGCCTGGAGGATCTACTCCATCAAATAATGCGCAAATCAAGAAAGAGGAAAGCGGCATCCAGGGAACTGGACAAAAGGGCGCCAGCAAACCTCTGGCGACCCCCACGACCTGGCTGGAGGACCAGGCAGGGCCAGGCGGGGCGGGGTGGGGGCGCTGCAGGAGAAAGGGCAGCTGGGACGTGGAAAGGATACTCAGGGATTTAAAAATGATGGCTGTACTTTGGGAATTAAAAGTGAGCCGGACATAGGAAACTCAGAAAACCAACAAGAGGCAGTTGAGGGGCTGCAGGAAGAGAAAAGCATTGTGGTATACGAACTGGTTCAGCAGGTGAATCATGCTAAGAGCCAGAACAGCATAAACCTAAATATTCAACCTAGTCTAATGGAAAATCATGGTGTAACATAAGGGTGAGGGGAGAGGCAGTGAACCAAGAGAGTGGAGAGAGTGAAACCTGCCTCTTCCGCTGAGGGCTGGCAGAGGATGTCTAAAATGTGGAAAGCAAGAAATAGCAGCATAAACATAACACTTAGAAATGCGGAGAAAACACCTGAGGAAGCTCCGAGCAGACAGGGCCCTCAGGGGTGCAGACACGACTCCGAGCAGACAGGGCAGGCTGCAGGCGTGGGTGAAAGGCAGTGACTCTCGGGTTTGTTCACAGCTGAGAAACACAACGGAAAGGCAATGCCCATTTTAACCTCACAGGAGACACAACTCATGTAACGCAATTGGGAGGATGGCCTCCTTGTCCCTAACACTAACCAAGTACCCGCCTCCTGCCAAAGACAACTGTCAGGATAGACACGTCGTTATCAATGCTGCTATTGATACAGCATTCCAGGCCGGGACCTGTTTCTAGTCAGTAAATTTCGGACACACACACCAGCAAGTGCCTTAAGACCTGCGACTGTTTGAAATATCAGCTCTAAGAACCGCCATTTTCAGCCTCTGCTCTCTTAGGCAAACCTGCACTGCCTCGCCATCGGTGCCTCTAGCAGGAAGGAGCACCGAGAATGGCGGCTCGAGGGAGTGCAGAGTGAAACTGTCATTGGCGGACACGGGATGAGAACCCGAACAGTATACACCGTGATGCGGGCACCGTGATGTGGGCACCGCGTCAGGAGTGAGGATCCACAGATAAATCGGGTGTATACAAGCCCCACGCACGCCTCCCATGGTTTACATGATTACTGTGGGGGCCCATACCTTTTGTCCCAGTTTTCCTTCACATGGCTTCTTAGCATGTAAGAACTCACTGCTCCTGTTCCACAACTGAAAGAAAGGCCTGGGACTTTATAGAGCGCGCCTGGGAAAGGCCCCTGAGCTGATGGTCGTCTGAATCCAGTGGTGCCAGGCAGAGCCATGTCCTGGAAACATACCTTGCCAGAGGCAGGTGTGTTGTCAGCCTGACCTTCAGCTCAGGCGCCAGGGGGTGGGTTTCATTATCTAAATCCAGCCAAGCACCAGGAACAAACACCATTTTCCGGGCCCACCCAGAAGTGAAGATTACAAAGAAGCCACAAGAATGCACATAATCTCCTTTGTCTTGGGCTTTAGTAAAACTTCCTCCTATTTTGCTGTATCTGCTCTGGGTCACTGTCTCACCATCAGAGGACAGCTGTCCCACCCAGCCCTACTCAGGAACCGGACCACTCTCTAGCTGTGCTGGACTCGGAAAAGAGAGAAATATTTATAGACTGCTTGCTGACTGCTTGCTGACTGCATAAAAATAATCTCCGAGGTTCACAACTCTGATTCTGAGCAGTTCAATGTATTCATTCACTGAGCAAACAGCTGTCTCACTGCATGCTCCATGGGAGCAGAGCTGTCCTGTCTGCTACCCCTTTTGCAGAAACAAGCACACCATGCCTGGCACACAGCACACACTCAAATACCTGGGGCTAGGGAAGAAGGACAGTGCTATGGCAGGTACCTTACAGTAAACAAGGCCGAGTCCCTGCCCTAAAGAACCTCAGACAGAAACAAAGTTGCAATGCAATGTGAGACGTGCCACAGAAGAGCTGTGCAGAGGCTAAGGGAGCATGGAGAAAGGCTTGGATGAGTGGCATTCCATTAGCCAGAGAAAGGGAAGAAAGGCTTTGCAAACGGGAAGTGTGTGACCACACTCAGCCAGGATGCTCTTTTAACACCAGCCGCTGCCCAGGCTTCTGCATCCTCGTGCATGGTACACGCGCCATGCACACAGACAGACACACAGATAGACAGATAGACAGACAGACACACACACACACACACACACACACACACACACACACACCGTCTCCCCAACCCCCCTCCGCCTTGCCGGGCAGGCTCTTCCTGAGCTGCTTGTACAGCTCCGGTACTCTGCCATCATGGCAGCCATCTCAGCTAAGAGCTCTGTATCTGCCATTATTTGGTTATCTTTCTCACCAGACCACATGCAATGTAGAGGCAGATCCAAATGCGTTTACCACTGTGCCCTCCCCCCAAGGATGCACTGCAGCGGGCACACGCGGAGAGCTCCACAGGTAAGAGAAACCAACCCCTATAAAGTGTGGGAAATTATTTTCTTAGATTTTAAGAGCTGTAAGAACTCAACTGTCCTCTGTCAAGTTATTTCTTAAGCAACAAACACTGAACACATTTTATTAATTATATGTACAAAGCCGTACTCCTCTAAGATAACATGTTACCTAGATAGAAAAGACAATGATTCCTCTATTGCTTAATGAATGTGTGTGTGTGTCCTTCTGAAGAAGAGCTTTTAATAATCACTTGTTGCCCTCACAGGTGTGGCTCGGTGAAGAGCCTCGGCCTGGGAACTCAAGGGTCCTGCGTTCTATTCTGGTCAGGGGCATATACCTTGGTTTCAGGCACATCCCCAGTAGGGAGTGTGCAGGAGGCAGCTGATTGGTGTTTCTTGCTCATCAATGTTTCTAGCTCTCTGTCCCTCTCCCTTCTTCTCTGTAAAAAGTCAATAAAATATATTAAGAAAGAAAGAAAGAAAGAAAGAAAGAAAGAAAGAAAGAAAGAAAAAGAAAGAACCACTTGTCCGTCTGCCTGTCTAAAGGAGAGCTTTTAAGAACGATTTGCTCTCTGGTTTGTCAAAGTCCAGAGGCTGACTGCGCTGAGGCAGGTAGGCCGATGACTTAGTCAGTGTGTTTGGGTGTCTACCTTAGGGAAACCATAAATCCGGGCTTACAGCTGTTGTCCCAGCATGACTAACAGCATCCTGGCCTGGACAACAACTACACGGTCACTTTACTCCGCCCAACTTTGACATTCCTTTCTTGACATTTTGATTTAGTCTAAAAGGCCCGTAAATAACAGTTAACATTAAATGGTTACTATGATAGCCCTGGCTGGTGTGGCTCAGTTGGTTGGAGTGTCAGCCTGTGCACCAAAAGGTTGCCAGTTTGATTCCTGGTCAGAGCATATACCTATGTTGTGTATTCAATCCAATGTTTCTCACATTGAAGTTTCTCTCTCTTCTTTCCCCCTCTCTAAAATTAATAACCAAGTATACTTTAGGTGGGTTAAATAACTCACTATTTACTTCTCAACAGACCCAAGACAGCATAAGGGATTTGGGCTCAGGCCTAAGGAAAGCCGAAGGTCAGAAGAATCACCAAATAGACAAACTAAGCACAAGAGTGCAAACACCCATGCACCCCCTGCAAAGAGCACAAAAGTATTTGTCTCCCTTCTAACTGTTTACCTCCTTGCAGATGTTGAAATCACAACTCTGCATGTACATCTGATGAAACTTTGACCTTCCCCAGGCAATCACCATATTAGCCCTCACAGGGCAGGTGTGAGAGGTAGTTGCTAAGCAACCAACAGAGGCAGCAGCCTGATCCTGACTTGGAAAATTCCACTCTGAACCCTTCACAAGCCTTCCTTTTCCACAAGCCTTTTTGCATAAGCCTTGTCCCCAGTGTATAAAAGCAACGTGCGAGTCTCCCAGAGAGTCAGTTTGGAGGACCTCCCTTTCCTCTGTGCTGCCTCCTTTGTGCTAGACGCATAAGCTTAATAAAAATTGTCCAGAAATTTCAGCAAGTTCCTCTTGACTTTTAACTGGTAACCTAGGCCCCTAAACACTGGTAACAGAACCCCAAAGGAAACCCTAGGAAACAAACAAGTCTGGAGGTGAATGACTTACCCAGGGTCACAGATCTGGAATGAGTGACAACTGGGTTTAACTCCAAAACCTTAACCATTGTGCTATACAATTTCTTGAAAACAGCTCTCTCTGCACTGTTTTTGCTCACAGTCTTTCATTTCCGCCCTGCCTCACGTGCCCCCACTCTTCTCTCATTCTGTCTCACTCTTTCTCTCGCTCTCCAGGGTCATAAGGAACCAGTGAAGAGGACAGAGAGGCACTCTGTTCCAGCTAGGAACCAGGTCCTGGGGGAAAGGAGCAGAGGTAGTTAACTGGAAAACTCCCACCAGCATTTCCAGAAATCCAATTAGCTGACCAACTCTGCCGCGCAGGGTAACTGGTGAAACATCAGCATTCTAATGAAAGATATAAAGTGACTGAATTCACTTAATCTGAGGTAAGGATAATTATTTTGTTGTTTGGAGGAAATTAAAATGACAAAAATTTCCATTTACAAATCAGTACATACAAAAGAAATGAACACCTCAAACGAAATTTATCATTAGATTCTAAGTCCAAAAATACCACATACATTACCTAAATTTCTCAAGAACCAAAAAAACTGTTTTTGATTCTTGAGAAATTTAGGTAATGGCTAATATGTAAGCTGAATGTCAAAGATCTATTTTTTTTTCATACATGCAACTGACCCATAGGAGGGAATCCTGAACTTGATATGTATTTACTACAAAACCTCTGGTAAATCATCTACCCGTGAAGTAAAATGGAGATGTCACTTGCCCCATCCCTACACTGCGAAGGTTGTTTTATTAAATAAGTGTCATAATGCAGTGAAAAAAAGAGGTGTGAACTGTAATCTGAGATATGAGGGCTTGGCATCGGTATTTGAAGTGAGGCAGGCGGTCTAAAGAATGAGACCAGTGTACAGCGCTGACATGAAACACATGGAGGATATATGAAGTGGGAACACACCTGCATCACAGCATGCAGAGCATGATCTCATTCCTGTGAGAACGGTGTGTTTCTCCAAGCCTGTGACAACATACGAAAGGCCATATACCAAACTGTGAAGACTGGTTAGTTCTGGGGTGAGGCATGCATTATTTCAATAACACCTCTCTCTCTCTCTCTCTCTCTGCTGCCCAAGCCGCCCCTACCCTCCACACTCCAGCATGGGCTGGAGGTGCCAGGTACCCCCCACTGTCTTCACACCTGCCGCTCTCTGCTCTGCCCCCTCTGACTATGTGAAATCTTAAACATCCTTCAAGGACCAATGAAAAGTCACCCCACTTTCCAGCTGAATGAGCTTTCGCTGCAGTCTTTTCAGATCTCTATTTAAACCTCTGCAATACCATGTCTTCTCAATTGCTTACAACAAACTGGTTTCCTTCCTCAGACAATGGCCTCCTCAAAGGCAGGGGCCTTGTGTATTCATCTGTCACCACCAGTGCCTGAACCATCTTGTCCCAAACTGAGGCGCAGCGAAGAGGACAGCCGACTGAGGACCGAGGCCCACCGTCACCCTGACCCCAATGCCAGGACAAATCCTCTCCACTTCCTCACAGGACCTTCCCCAGTTCTCTCCTTTGATCGGTCCTGCCCTTCTCCCCCAACAGCCTGAGCATTCAGTCCAGCAGACAGAGAGGCTTGAATTGTTAAGGCCAATCATTTTCTAACCGGTAAGTCTGTAAGTCTTGCTGTGAGGAGGTTAAGTCTGAGGTCTGCAAAGGAAGCCACAGCACTGAGGGGACGTAATTCCACCACCACCACCACCCCAGCCCACCCTGCCTGGCGCTAACCTCTGGCCCGCCTGGCACCCAGTCCAAGGCCAAGGCTCCACATCCAGTGCCACCCTTTACTCTGAACCAGGAGCCAGGACACAGTTCTAGCAGCCTCGCCTCCGCTCTAGATTCACTCTGCCAAGGTGACTTCCTCAGGCTGACTCTTTCCTTTCTAAAAGTCACATTCTGTTCCTGAAGGAAACCTGGCAATTACTTCTCAAAATACAGACATACAGGTTAGAGAGATCAAATGTTGGGCTGTGAGCTTCTATATAAAACCACTTTTAAAAGTTTTTTCTCTCCATAAGTTCTCCCTAAGTTCTGTGGCCACTTCTGTTAATGAAAATAACTGAACAAGGCACATTGCTTTGGAAAAATTAAGAAGAAACAAAACAGAACTTGGCCTAAACCAAGTCCAGGTTCCTCACTTTCTCTGACTGCACTGTAGCACGCCTCCATTCAGTCCCCCCAGCCTGCCTCCGGAGCGCTCCTGGGACCCGCGCTTAATCAGCCCCCCAAGTCTGCCCTGTTTGCCAAACTTCTCTTCTCAGCTTTGTACAGCCACCAGCTCGCTGTCCTTGGACTCTGCCCACAAATAAGCACTCATCCCAGAGAAGGACCTTTGCAAACCCCTGGCAGAAAAGCAAGGCTGCGCTCTATGCAGCATCTATCAAGTGGAGAATAAGAGACTTGCCCACGAAGGTTAAAAAGGAAATAGTTTGCCCAAAAGGAGGGCTTCTCCACAAACAGCTTTTGCTTCTCACATTTTAAATGTTCAGTCAAGAGGCAGCCACTGACAACAACTAAACTCTATCTGGCAATAAATACAGCTTCATATACCCAGGAACAAGAGGAAAGCCTGTTACCTGGTAATGGCCAGAGTAGAATACACCCTGAAAGCCTTTAGTCTAATGCAGGTTGCCTTTTACAAGTACAAGACTACAATAGAGTCCACCGCATACTAGCTAACATATATTAGCTCTAATTTTCATATCCTATATAATATCCTATATAATATATAATAAAAGGCTAATATGCAAATTGATCAAATGGCAGAACAACAGATAGCTATGACGCACATTGATCACCAGAGTGCAGACACTCAATGCAGGAGCTGCCCCCTGATGGTCAGTGCGCTCCCATAGGGGGAACACCACTCAGCCAGAAAGCGGGCGCACAGCTGGTGAGCACAGCAGCAGTGGTGGGAGCCTCTCCCACCTCCGAGGCAGCACTAAGGATGTCCGATTGACGGCTTAGGCCAAGCAGGGAAGCCAGCATGCAAACTTGCTCAGCCTACCACCTATGTTACTCTATTTATCACCTACTACAGTCAATCGTCTGGTAGATTTAAGTAACTGTTGGTTCATACCGTTGTCCCTTGGTATCCGTAGGGGACTGCTCCCAGCACCCCTCACAGATACCAAAATCCACGGGTGCTCAAGCCCCTTGTATAAAATGGCATAGCGTTTGCATATAACCTACGCGCACCCTCCCACATACTTCAAGTCATCTCTGGGTTACTTATAATACCTAATATAAAACATATGCTACACAAGTAGTTTTATAATGTACTTTTTAGGGAATAATACTAGAAAGTCTGTGCATGTTCAGTACAGATGCAACCATCCTAGGCCTTATTTACATAATACATGTCAGCAACAGCCTAACTTTTTTTTAATTACTTTCAATCTGCAATTGATTGAATCTACAGACACAGAGCCCACGAATATGGAGGGCTGACTGCATAGCCATTCTGTTAATAGTGAAATAATGAGCCTTACAAAGTCTAACACATACACATTTGTGCACACATAGGTACAGCAATTACTGACAAAAGTCTAGAGACTAACTCAAAGCCAAGAAATATATGGCTCTAAACTGCAATCTGAACTAAAATTACCACACTCTAAGCTGGTTCTTTGAAAATATCAATACAATTGATAAATGTCTATCTGGGCTATCCAAGAAAACAAGATACCAACTCCTCCTGATCCCATGGGCTTTGGAAGGATAAGAGAATATATGAACAACTCTGTGCCCACAGTTATAACTTACACATGAAATGGACCAATTCCTACCAATATTCACATTTTAAAAAAATAGATCATCTGAATAGGCCAATAGCAAAAAAAAAAAAAAAAAAAAAAATTAAATCAGTGCTCATTTCCATTTTTTCTCCAAATTCTAATCTTCGTCATGGGTGTCCCATGCAGACTCCCATAGGTGCCTCAAGGATAAAGGTCATACCAAGTATATTGCCCTGACACTGGGCACATGGATTAATTGCGTTTCAAGAGAAACAGTATGAAACAGCACATTCCAGCTCCTCAAATCTGTCTTCAGGTCAGTGAACTCCATCAGTCAACTCCGTGCTCCCAAGATACGGGACGTGTAATTAATCTTTTCGTTATCTTCCACACTCCCGGGCAGTTATTTTCCAGAGCTCACCATGTGGAAGCTCAACTTGAGAGACACAATGAATCATCGGACAGTGCAAAATACACTCTATTCTAAAAGCCACTTGGTGCTGATCTTGTGACTATTCTTGGCTCAAAAGACAAGTGAACAGGGCCTGAGGCGTCAAGTCTGGAAATGAGGGCGGTAAGGGCCACCTAACTAGGGAGACCCTAAACTGCCGCTCTGACCACAGCACTCCTGCAAAGCCTGCTCCTGGGCCGCAGCGTGCCCGAGGGGCTGGAGCGCAGCCCTGCTTCTCAGCTGAGCACAATGCACAAGGCCACAGAAACACTGCATGCTCCAATTCCTCAAGCTTCCTGTGGCTGAGTTTTCCACCACCATTTACTTTGGGCATATTTCCTCAAAGCAGAACAGAGAAACCATGAACAAATACTATTAATTGTTCTGAACAATATTAAAAAATTTTTAATATATTTTATTGATTTTTTATAGAGAGGAAGAGAGAGGGATAGAGAGTTAGAAACATTGATGAGAGAGAATCATTGATCAACTGCCTCTTGCACACCCCCTACTGGGGATGTGCCCGCAACCAAGGTACATGCCCTTGACCGGAATCAAACCTGGGACCTTTTCAGTCTGCAGGCTGATGTTCTATCTACTGAGCCAAACCGGTTTCGGCCCAAATATTATTTTTTAAATATATTTTACTGATTTCAGAGTGGAAGGGAAAGGGAGAGAGTGAGATAGAAACATCAATGATTAGAATCACTGGTGGGCTGCCTCCTGCATGCCCCTCTTCCCCCCCACTGGGGATCAAGCCTGCAACCCAGGCATGTGCCCTTGACCGGAATCGAACCCGGGACCCGTTAGTCCACAGGCCGATGCTCTATCCACTGAGCCAAACCATCTAGGGCTATTCCCAAATACTTTTTATTTCAAATTACTTGAAAGTAAATAGCACATAGTACATGTCAAGACTGCTAAGACAAACTGGACAAATCATGATAAAAGTATTTATCAAATGCATCCTGCACCCCAGATGTCCACTGAGTCAATGAGATCTGAAAATAAATCCACAAACCCGGTCCCATTAGGAAGTCTGTGGATCCTGTGAAATCCCAGTCAAGCTGCGAAGAGACCCCGCTCCATCCATCGGAGGCCTTTCTGGTCAGTGTCTGCCCTGAGTGGAGGGCTCCAGTGACAGCGTCTGCTCCAGATGTTCAAGTTGAGGAGCTCACCTGGCTGCAGATCCATTACCTTCGTTGGTAATACAATTGATATGACTATCTCCATCTGCGTGACTGTGTATTTTACTCTCTGCCACGGTTTCAGAAACAACTAAAGAGAGGCATTCTTTAAATGGCTCCCTTACACCTCATTAAAGGTACAAAGAACCTGAAATCAGCACTCTAAGCCCTTCTATAATAGACAAATGTTTATAGAACAAAAATTCCTAATTCTCAGAACATTCATTTAATACTCTTAACACTGTAACAACTTAGGAGATGAGTTTCAAAGACACACTTGTTTATCAGGCTCTTCCAAACTCCCAGAGAAACAAAAACAAAAAACAACACTGTAGGAACCACTGTGGCGTCCCGGAAATCAGGAAACAAATAAAACTAAATAAAAAACAAAATTCCAGTGTGACAGCAACACCCTCCGGGGAGGGACAGAATGAGCATGGGAAGTGCGTGGCGCAGGCTGTGGCCGTGAGAGGCGGGCGGCACACTTCTGTCCACCACGGGGCAGGCAGCTACGTGCACGAGGCACCGGGTGACGGTGCCAGGGCAGGGCCGTGACACTGCCTTTCCCACAAAGCAATGTCACCCCAGCCCTCACGGGAGAGGGCCGCTCTCTTCGGGAAAGATACTGGAGACCTCTCCTGCCCCCAACTCTAAAAATGCCTAAGGAAGATTGATTTTTTTAGAGCCACTTGAATTGGCCTAAAAGGATTGTTCCCAATCTCCTTGATGCCTGAAATTCTAAGAAAAGCCTTTTTAAGCACAATTAGAAATAAATGGATTAAAACATGCTTTAAAATGATTGAGAAGTAATGCATTTTATTTCACTCTGAGTAACTGAATTCGGAGCCTAGCTTAGATGAGGTCAATAGGTGTCTTCAGTGGGACAGAGGTCACTGCAGAGGGAGGTTTAAGTTGGGATGGGAGAGAAGGATGTAAAACGATCATTTAAAATGACAATGGACTAGGGAATTCAATGACCAAGGACGGTGACCACAAATTCTGTTGGACCAAATTATAGAAGAGTAAAGGCTGAGGTAGCTGACAGTTCAGGCCCTAGATCTTTGCCCTAATCACTCCCCCCACTGAGGTCACCATAAAGACTACTGTCAGATTAATTTCCTAAAGCCCAATTCCAGCCACTATCAGCTCAACCCCCCAAAATGAGTCCCGTGGGTGCTCTCCCTCCAGGGAGCAACCCACGCCCTGCCCTTCCCCTCCCCCAGGCATGTACCAACAGCTTCCCCATTCTCTTTACTCCATAACTTGTTTCCTAAGCTCATTTCTTTTCTTTTTTATAAAATATATCTCTTTTTTTAAATATTTGTATTGATTTCAGAGAGGAAGGGAGGAGAAATAGAAACATTAATAATTTTAGGGAGAGGAAAAGGATAGAAACATCAATCACTGAGAGAATCATTGAGAGGGAATCATTGATCAGAGGCCTCCTGCCCGTCCCACACTGGGGATCAAGCCCAAGCCCATTTCTTCTAGAAATTACTTTTCCTATCTCTGTAATTTACCCAGTAAATGTTCTCTTAGAGTTTATTAAAAAAAAAAAAAAAAAAAAAAAAAGAGGTCAAATGGCTCAGCCCACGTGTCTCAGTGGCTGAGCATCAACCATGAACCAGGTGGTCTTCCGTTCAATTCCTGGTCAAGGCACATGCCTGGGTTGCGTGTTTCATCCCTGGTGGGGGTTGGGGGGACTAATCGGTGATTCTCTCTCATCATTGATGTTTCTATCCCTCTCTTCCTCTCCCTGAAATCAATAAAAACGTATTTTTTAAATGTTTTTAATGAGGTCAAATGATTGAGGGAAGGATTAATGACTTGTGTGGTCCAACTGCAACTTCCATTTTCCTGTTTTCTTCTTTACTTCGTACCCCACTGATTCAGCAAAACTAACTTTTCTCCAAATATGCACAGCCACTTCCACTGTGATGCTTTCGTCACCAGCCTCCCTGCGGATCTGCCTCTCTCCCCATCTGCCTCATGCCTTCATTCATCTCCTCCCTCAAAGTCTACAGCCGCCCCAACGTCTCTCTGGTCCCGGCCGCAGACCCTGACCACCCTGGTCAGGCTCTCTGCTTCGCCTAAATTCTGCTGTCTACTCCTCACGCCCACCCTGTGGCGTAGGTACTTATTGTCCCTATTCACCAGGGGAAGAGGCAGTCTTAGAGGAATGAAATAACCCATCCTAGGGCCTTCCACCAGTAAGTACTAAACCGGGATTTGAATCAGGCATTCGGACTCCGGAGCCCAACGCCACGGCCACTGTGCCGTGCAGTGTGGCATAGCCAAAGACTCTGACCTTCCTGGAACTGACCTGCTCACACTCGCTGTCAATAGGGTAAAGAGGTGTGCTATGTAGGCATCGTATCCATGTGCATGCATGTGAGGTGTATACGTGCCTTTCTAGACTCTAAAGCACTTGAGAAAGGCCTGGCGAGGGAGCTCCACCTTTGATCTGTGTGGTATCCGGCACAGAATCTTGCACGCAGTGGGGAAAGGAGGAAGTGTTTGCATAGATGAGGCTATGTATGAGTCTGAGGCTTCATTTTCCAAACAATAGTTTCTTACAAAAGTTTGGCTCCCAAGTAATTTACTTATCTAAATGCCAGGAGGGATGTATTTCAAATTAATTGACAGCAATGAGCAAATTAGTCTTCTAAATGTTGAGGATGGAGTGAATGAGCGTAACGTCCTCAAGAGCCATGACCTCTGTTAAAATGTTATTAGGGACTCCTAAGAGGAAGGTAGAGGGATAGAGAGAAACATCAATGAGAGAGAAATATCGATCAGCTGCCTCTTGCACACCCCCTACTAGGGATGTGCCTGCAACCAAGGTACATGCCCTTGACCGGAATCGAACCTGGGACCTTTCAGCCCACAGGCCGATGCTCTATCCACTGAGCCAAACTGGTTAGGGCTCCATTGATTTTGAAAGAGAGTGGAAGGGAGAGGGGGAGAGAGGGAGAAGGGAAGAAAGGGAGAAGGGGAAAGGGGGAGAAAGGAAGAAGGAAAGGGGGGGGAGAGGGGGAGAGACGAACATCGATGTGAGAGAGACACAGGTACGTGCCTGTGACTGGAATCAAACCTCTACAGTCCAAGGGCCAATGCTCTATCCACTGAGCCAAACTGGCGAGGGCTCAATGGTGCTAACAACAAATATTAATTTAAAACGTTTATTCCTTCAGGATTCAGTTTAAAGAAAGGAGACAACTAAGTTCCCGTTCTCGTGTTCAAGCACAAACGACCAACAAGGTCAGCAAGTCCCAGCTTTACATCTAATCTCAGCAGTTTTTGATGCAAACGAACATCAGGGCAGTCCCGCTGCTGACTTGGAGGACGAGGCATTACAAAATGTGAAACAGCTCATCCCTTGCGGAGAAGCGTGAAAACGAGGTCCGATCTAAGCACGGCCGGAGGACAAAACTCAGACTGCCTCCCATTACACTGCCTGAGAAGGGCCTCGCGTGGCCGCTGCCCTGCGAGCAAATAAAAACAGACGACGGGAGGAACCTGAGCAGCCTGGTATTGAAATCACTACCAAGTGGCCCGCAGCAGGCTCATAAAATGAAGTGGAAAGGTGGCGGGAGGGTAAGGTTAGAAGGAGGGGGCGGGGAAAGGGAGGGAATGAGACAAAGTAGACTCTTTTTTCTGTAGACGCCTTGGCCAAAAGAAACACGTCTCACATGTGTAAGAGCAAGGGCAGCTTGGTTCAGAGCCAACTTGTCACGAAGCCCAGTTTCCAGACTTACTAAGAGGCAAAGTTGCAAGGGTTCTTTTCTGTCTGAGCTTCCGGGGGAGGGAATACAGGCAAGACCCCAGCTCATGCACATGAGAAAGCGCGTCCCTGAGGAAGGCCAGACCATTTAAAGCCCTGGGCCAGCCCCAAAGACTTCAGTGAGTAAAACACCAGCTCTCCCAGCACTGTCAGCATCCTGGGAGCTAAAACGGGGCTTCCTTCCTCCCCAGCTCTCTGGAAAACGCTTCAATCTGCAAGGAGAGAGAGAGAGAAAAAAAGCTTTCAACTCTCCCACATAGTTACTGGTCGGTTCTTCCATTCTTCCCTTCTCTCAATCAGACATCCAAACAGCAAGTACACTTGTCTAACGCCAGCTTCTGGGACAAACGCCATGAATTATCAGCTACTGACGGCCATATTCAAAAGCACCCACAATATCCTCAAATGAAAATAATGTTTAATTGCATTAATTTCCATCTAACTCATGAGTATTTTTAAGCATCAGCCCCTAAAACTCTTTTGGAAGATGTCAAAGTCACAGAAGAGTAGGAAGAAATATGGGTATGACATCAAAGGAAGTGTTTAAAGAAACAGCAGTTGCTTCCAGAACCCTAACACTGTTTTTCCTGATAAATCCAAAACAGCCTTTTGCCGGTCACTCACTCTACACATGACCTCTCCGCCACCCTGCATTTAAAATCTTTTTAAGCTTCCATTTCTGATAGCTTGACTTCAAAACAATCCATTTAGCCAATGACATTTAATCTATCAAAGTATGGATAGAATGATCTGTGACATAAATTTAAATTCAACATTGCAAAAACAACTTTCAAAAAGGAACCACTTTTTTAACTCAACAACAAAAAGGCTAATATGGCCAAAGGATTTGAAAAGATAACTCTCCAAAGATACATAAATGGCTACTAAGCAAATGAAGTTGCTCAATATCGTTAGTCATGAGCGAAAAGCAAATAAAAAAATCACTTTTATCCGTTAGGATGGCTAAAATAAAATAGACAATAACAAGTGCTGGCAAGGATATGGGAAATTTGGCACTGCTGATACAGAGATAAAACTGGCTTCTGAGAACCCTCAAAGCTAAGAGGGCATGAAGGTCCAAGATTAATAACAGCCTTTATATGAGCTCAGCATAAACCCTTCCCTTGACCAAATAAGAAAGAAGGGTCATTTTTTTTTAAATATATTTTTATTGATTTTGTACAGAGAGGAAGGGAGAGAGATAGAGTTAGAAACATCGATGAGAGAGAGTCATCGATCAGCTGCCTCTTGCACACCCCCTACTGGGGATATGCCCGCAACCAAGGTACATGCCCTTGACCGGAATCGAACCCGGGACCCTTCAGTCTCCAAGCCGACGCTCTATCCATTGAGCCAAACCGGTCTCGGCAAGAAGGGTCATTTCTGATGGGCAGCTTACCAACCAGGAAGGGGACTTGCTACATTGCTGGTGGAATTGCAAAATAGTGTAGCCATTTTGGAAAACAACTGAGCAGGTCATCAAAAAGCTCAATATGGCCCTGGCCAGTTTAGCTCAGTGGATAGAGCATTGGCCTGCAGACTGAAGGGTTCTGGGTTCTATTCTGGTCAAGGGTACGTACCTCGGTTGCAGGCTCCTCCCCAGACAAAGCCCCGGTTAGGATACATGCAGGAGGCAACCAATCAATGAGTTTTTCGCACATGGATATTTCTTTCTGTCTTTCCCTCTCTCTTCCACTCTCTAAAAATCAATGAAAAAATATCCTCAGGTGAGGATTTAAAAAAAAAAAAAAAAGCTCAATATACCAAGCAATTCACTTCTAGAGAAATGGAGACGTACATTCACACAAGAACTTTTGTACAATGAATATTCAAAGTAGCATAATCCATAACAGACAAAGTATAACAACTATCTAACTTTTCATAACAACTAACTTTTCATCAACTAATGAAAAAATGTAGCATACTCATACAATGGAATATTATTTGGCAAAAAAAATAATAATAATGAAGTGCTGGTACTTTTGCTACAATATACATGAACCTTGAAAACATGCTAACAGCAAGAATCCAGTCATAGCCTGGCCTGAATGGCTCAGTTGGTTGAGTGTCATCCTATGCACCAAAATGTTGTCCCTGGTTGGGCACGTATGGAAGGCAACCAATCGATGTTTCTCTCTCTCTCTCTCTCTCTCTTTCTCTTTCCCCCTCCCTCCCTCCCTTCTTTCCTCCCTTGTAATTTCTCTAAACTTATCCACAGATGAGAATTTAAAAAAACAACAAAACAAAACAAAAAACAACGAATCTAGTCACAAAAGACCATATACTGCATGATTCATTTATGAGAAATGTTCAGAATAGGCCCCTCCATTGAGACAGATCAGTATTGCCTGGGGAAATTGGAGGAAATGAGGAGTGAATTCTAATGGGTATGGGATTTCTTTTTGGGGTGATGAAAATGCTCTAAAATTAGACTGTGGTGTGTTTGTACAACTCTGTGGCTATACTATAAACCAAGCATGTCAAACTCACAGCCCACACAAATATTTTTGTGTCCCAGCCAATATAAACGGTATGTAAGAAACATTTTCATAAAAACTTCGTACTTTATTTTTATCCTGGTATACATAATTATTAATAACAAACTACAATGTTCACTAATGACTGATTACTATAATCGTGTTGCATTCATTTCCCCTAACGCCTTATGCACAGTACCATTTGTAGGGAGCAGAACAAGAAAAACAGGTTTATTTGTGTTCCACTTATTATTTTGTGCAGTTATTCAATGTTTGTTAAGTTAATGGTCAAGAAAAAAATATTATTTTTTATTAAAATGTCCTAATATTTTATGTTAATAATTACTCGTTTATTTCAGCCCTTTGTATTCAGCATGTCTCTTTTGAAATAAACCTGTTTCTATGAAAAGTGAAGCTTTTGTTTTTTTGTGGCCACATAAACTTAAACCTTGTTTACTTGGCCCATGTTAGCCTTTGAGTTTGACATGCTTGCTATAAACTATTAAATTTGCACACTCTAAGAAGATGAATTTTATAATAGGTGAAATATATCTCAAAAAGCTTACAACCCTGCCGGTATGACTCAGTGGTTGAACACAGACCTATGAACCAGGAGGCTGCAGTTTGATTCCTGGTCAGGGCGCATGCCCAGTTTGTGGGCTCAACACCCCTTGGGGGTGAGGGAGTGCAGGAGGCAGCCAATCAATGATTGTCTCTCATCATTGATGTTTCTGCCCTCTCTCCCTTTCCCTTCTTCCCTGAAATCAATAAAAAAAACACAAAGCGTTTTTTTTAAAAGCTTATATATCTCAAAATCCCCTACACTGTTTGACTGGCAGTTATGATCAGATTAAAGACAAAATAACACACACATCCATTAATGTGTCTACCTTGTCTCTTATATGAGCAAGATGCTGAGAAGCAGAAGCTTTGGAACCAGAAGGGACCTGAAAAAGCATCCAGACCAACTCCCGCATCGTATGTACGAAAAGCTACACTCCAAAGAGACGCAAGGACAGTCTAAGCAAAGTCGGGCCGATACTGAGTCATGGCCTAATCCCACGTGAGATCCTCCAGTCTCTCTCTGAACTTTGAAATCCTCACAATGACCCCCAAGGGCATCCTCGGTGTCTAACACACACCTCACCCCTTCTCCAGGGGCTAACAACTGCTTTAAAGCAATTCTCTCTTGTATCTGCAATGTGTTCATTAAAATTAGAATACAAAAAAGGCCAGTCACACTCACTAGTCTGTAGTTCTTACTCAGCTATTTTTCTGCCTTTAGCTCTTTGAAGCTTCCAGACAGAAGGGATGTTATTTACTGAGCCAACCCCCACGTAGTGAGCTGATGTTCCCAAGTCTGCTTGTGGATTGCAGGGGATTTTCCGGGTGAAGGACAAAGGACTCAGCAAATGGCTATCTCACGCCCCAGACTGGGAGAAAAGGTAGAGCAGTTCCCTCTATAAAACCATTGTGAGTCACTCAGGTTTTATAAGATTTAAATACCTTTTAAGATTTGGTGGCTCCAGGATACAGGGCCATTTGTAGGGAATGGGGGGGGGGGGGGGGAGGAGAAAAGACCGCGAGGAGGAGGGGAGGAGGAGGAGGAGGAGGAGGAGGAGGAGGAGGAGGAGGAGGAGGAGGAGAAAAGACCGCGGGGCAGGGGCCAGATGGGACTTTTCCATAAAGATAAAACTTGCTTCTGAGAATTCTCAAAGCTAAAAAGATGTGAAGTTCTTTATCTGAGATCAGCATAAAACCGTCCCTCAACCAAAGTAATAACAAAGAAGGGTCATTTCTGCTGGCCGTGAGGAAGGGGACTTAGCTACATCTGTGATTATGATCACAGGAATGAGGTAAATGACATGTTTTAAATATATACATTTTTATTGATTTCAAAGAGGAAGGAAAAGGGAGAAAGATAAAAACATCATCAATGATGAGAGAGAATCATTGGTCGGCTGCCTCCTGCATGCCCCACACTAGGGACCGAGGTCGTAACCCGGACCCCGGACTGGAATTGAACCATGACCTCCTGGTTCATAGGTTGATGTTCAACCACTGAGCCACACCATCTGGGCAAAATGATACTTCTTAGGAGACAGAACATTCCTAAGTTTGCAAAAATGGCTTAACTTCCATGAGGGGAAATGGCCCCACGGCAGAGAAACTGGCTTCCTCAGAGGAGCTGAAGAGCAGGGAGGAAAGCAAAGGAAGGGAGAGACAAGGGAAAGCTGGCCACAGGCCACCTTGACCAATGCTGACTGATTCTGTGTGGCCAACAGCAGCATCCCTATTGTACAAGGAATCTGGGACTTAGAATGAAGCCGCCTGCCCAGGACACACTGTGAGTGGCCGCCTGCAGTTTCAACCCTGTTCTGCTGGGCCCGCGGCCGGGTTAGCAACGCCATGTGGACCGTCCACCCCTTCCGCCACACAGAAGCCTGCTCTCTCCGTGCCCTTCCTGTGCTTTGTCTACTTATGTTGTTGACCCTCCAAACACAGCCCAGGAGAGATGCATGCACCACCCCCTTGCTGAGTCCCTTCCAAGAAGTAATGAGGAAAGTATAAAGATCAATATGAAAAACAAAATCATGAATATTCCAATACACTGGGAGAGTTTAGGATCATTGGGAAATGATTGCATCTAATATAGAAACTACCCACTGATTGGCATACTAAGAAGACTGAAACCTTTTATTTAGTTAAAATTAGTCTTTTGAAACCCAAGGTGGGGCTCAAGAAAAGATAAAGAAAAACCCAGCTCAAGAATTTCAGAAGTCATACAGCAGGAACATGGAGAGTGAGCCAGAACTAACGGGAAAACAGGATAAAAATAAGGCCTACTAGAGAGGTATTTCGTAGGGGCTTTGGTTTTATAACTGAAAGTAAAGGTTAGCTAGTATGATCTTTACAATAAAGAGAAAGGTAAATATTTCAAAAGGGTAAAGAAACAAGATAACAAAATTTAAGCAAAGAAGCAGGTGGCTACTCTCACGGCATGACGGGAAACAAGTCTACCCCACTAGGCTGGCAAGCCAAACGGTAAGGCATGCCAAGTCGGTCCGAGCGCATGTGCAGATCCACTCAGGAACAATGCGAGCTGTTCCAGGCAGAGAAAACCTAACGGGAGAGATACATCTATTCATCTATCATTTTACCAAGGCCCTGCCATGCAAGGTTCTCTCACGAGTACATGAAATTTAAACAAAGAGGCCCAATGCTGTTAGGACAAAAATAGAACACTGGGGACTAGCTATGGCTGTGGGAAATATTAATCTTGCTCCATTAACCATGACTGCCTTGTGCTGGTAAAGGCAGGCCATTCTGACCTGGCTGGGAGATGCAGGCCCGGGAACCTGGCAGTCAGCCTTGGGAGTGGTCCACTCCCATTCAGCAGCTGCCTGTGAGCATGGAAAGATTAGCACCTTGTAGCCCAAACAATGGGGCCACCCAGCCTGCACTGCCTCCTTCCCCTTCCTGCAACCAATCCTTCCTCATGGAATCTTTGTCTTACCTGTACCAGCAGCTGCTCTAAGGCGGCTACAGAGCAGATTCAGTGGCTGACCTGCTGCTCCCCCATCCTGCGGGCAGGACTGGAATGGACGCTCAGATATGATTCAACCCGTCTCTCTGACTTGGCTCACGCAGGGACAGGCAGCACGGACCATTGGCTGTCCGGTTAACTAACAGTACTGGGCAGTTACTATGTTCCAGATATCATGTTAAGCCCTTTGTTGTAAAGCCTTTATGGAGGTAAGAATTACCTTCATTCTTTTTTCTTTTTTTTAAATATGTTTTATTGATTTTTTACAGAGAGGAAGAGAGAGGGATAGAAAGTTAGAAACATCGATGATGAGAGAATCATCGATCAAATGCCTCTTGCACACCCCGCACTGGGGATATGCCTGCAACCAAGGTACATGCCCTTGACTGGAATCGAACCTGGGACCTTTCAGTCCGCAGGCTGAGCCAAACTGGTTTCAGCAGAATTACCTTCATTCTTACAGAGGAGGCTAAATAACTAGACCAACACCTCACAGCCACTGAGCTCTAAGCACTGGACAAAGCCTCGCTCTTCCTCATTACCATTTTATCTTCACTGCAAGGATCCAGAAACCGAGGCTCAGAGGCTAAGTGACTTAGTGACTTGCTCAGGGTCACCCAGCTAATGAGTGGCGCAGACAGCTTTCAAACCAGGACTATGGGACTGGAAAAAGCACTGTTCCTCAGGCTGCCCTGTGGCATTCCTAAAACAAACTCGTCAGAACTGAGGAGAAGAAACAGAAAATGCCATCCTCAAAATGGCGGCTCCAGCTAACTGAAGGGAGATTATGAAACAAAGGGGTTAAGAGCAGGGGCCAGGAGCTCAGGTGGGTAGAGCATCGTCCTGCTAGGCCAAGGCTGTGGGTCCAATCCCTGACCAGGGCACATGCAAGAAGCAAACCCTGGCTGCATCGATAAGAGGGACAACAAATCCATGCGGCTTTTTTCTCTCTCACTAAAACCAATTTTAAAAAGAGAGAGAGCACAGGGGCCCTAGAGCCTGCCTGCCAGGATTCAATTCCCAGCCACAACACTAGGTGTGCAACTCTGGGCAACCCTTGACCATGCTGTGCCTCAGTTTCCTCATAGGCTGTGCCCCCCTCATAGGGGTTTGTTGTGAAGTTTAATGAGATCACACTTGGGAAGGATTAGAACAGGGTCTGATACAAGCAGAGAACACAGAAGGCGACAATGGAGCAAAGCAAACAGGCCGGTCCTGGCCACCTCCCTGCTGTGAGGGCGCTTTCCCTGGCAGCTGGGTGGCAGCCCCGCCCGGGGTGCCAGGCTCTCGCTTCACTTCCCTGTGATGGTGCTCCTGATGGAGTGGTTCCAGCCTTAGAACCGAAGGCCTGTCAGGTGGCCCTGTGCTGCCTGGGGCTCTAAAAGGCTGCTCTCCTGTGCACTGCGTTCCTTCTTCCACAATCTCAAGAGCAATCACATCACTGGCAGTGCCAGAGCGTGGCAGTGGAGGGCTCCACAGACTTCAAAGGGCCGGATGTGTGGTCCGTGCACACAGGGGGGGAAGACCATTTCCCCAACTTCCTTCAGGCGCAGCGAGTCCCTTACGGAAAACAGGGCTGAGGCCCAATTACCACCTGGCTCTCTGAGGCCCGAGGGAACCAGCGGCCAGTAGCCACAAAGAAGCACGCGCCCAGCCTGAGGGAAGCAGACCAGGTGGAGCCTGTGAGTAGACGGGAGGAATGCCAGCCTTGCCCACTGCTCCTACAGTCAAGCAGCGGCCAAAGGAAGCCACCTCCAGGGGAATGGGCCGCTCTCGATTGTAAGGTGTAATTACTTTCTTTCTTTTTTATGGATTTTTTTTTTTTGAAGGAGAGAGGAAGGGGGAGGGAGAGAGACAGAAACATCCATGAGAGATCAACATTGATTATCTGCCTCCTAGCGGGAATAGAACCGGCTACCTCTCGGTGCATGGGTCAACACTCAACCACTGAACCACACAGGCTAGGCAAGGATAATTACTTTCATGATGATCACAAACTTCCCCGACCTGCTCCTCCCAGTTTTTGGCGGCCATTACAGGGGATTGGAGACTCACGTCACCTTGCACCTGTTTCCCCTGCGTCTCCATCAGTCATCAGATCCTGTTGCCACAGGACTATTTCCAAACACCGCCTCCACCTACCCTTCCCTCCTTTATTCCCACGGCCGGCAGCGTGTCCTGGCCCAAAGGAGAGCAACTTCCTGGCTGGCCTTCGGACTCCCGCCACCCTCCTCACTCCGCCCCACCCTGAGTCCACAGCTGACTCATCTGCTTTAACATCCAGTTCTGTATATTATTCAGTTCAGAAACCCCAGTTCATAGCACCCTGGTCCGCACCCCCATGCCAGGGCATCCCTCCCCGCCCCTCACAAAAACTGGTCTTTGGATTCGTGTTAGAACTTCAGTCTCCCAGCTGCCAGGTCAGGTCCGCAGTCGATCCCCCGTGGCCCTGCCAGTCTCCTTACAGCTTCTACAGCACGAGCCCGCCACTTCCACACCTGCATGCACCTTGCTCCCCTCGCAACTGTTCTCTGCCCGGCTCAGCCTTCAGCCAGCTCTCCGGTCCACATCTCCCTCAACTTCTTCCTCCTCCTCCTCCTCCTCCTTCACCTCCTCCTCCTCCTCAAATTCCTCTAGTACTTGTATCATTTTATTCGTAACCACAGCGCTGAGGACGCATACGTGCCAGGCACCATTCCACACGTTCTACACTCATCTGGTCTTACAACAGCCTGACAGCGTTACTCGCATTTTGCAAACGGACAAGCTGAGGCACAGGCAGGCTAAGTTCACAGCAAGCCCTGAGCCAGGATTCGCCTGGTGCCAGAGCCCACACTCAACAGCACAGAACCACAGGTGTTTTGTATGCATCATGGTCACATGGTCACAGCCCTGGACAGTCGGGTCCATGCCTACACCCCCTCCCATCCCAGGCTGCACCCCAGTGAGCTCTCCAGGGAAGCAAGGCCACGCCCAGTCAGGAACAAGCGCTGGGGGGCAGCTGGAGCCGGGCTGTGCTCCTGGGAGGCTGGGGGCGCCAGAGAAACGGGGTGAGTGAGCCTCCCCAAACCCCCTTTACACTGGCATCGGACTCGTGGGAGTGCTCCCATGTAAATGCACCTCACGTAGGGAGACGGGACACCCTCAGCGCCGCCACACCCACACCTTCAGGGCTGGGGTTCTACAGTGAGAAGCACTTGTTTCAGGGGATTCCAATAAACCGCGTGACTCAAGCAGAAAGGGTCACAAAACCATTCAAAGGCCCCATTTTGGAAACTACGAGAAAAGTGGCGCTGTCGCCCTGAGAAAGGGTCTTGGCCTCCCCAGCCCTCCCATGCACTCGGGGAGCCAGGGACAGAGGTCGCAAGCTCCGGGCACGGCTCCGAAAGGCTGGGACATGGTACTTTTCCAGAGGAGGGACCAATTAATTCAAAACACCTAGATGTTCTTCTGAGTCCCCCACAAATCTCTCATGCACTTAACATCTGTTTACCAAAGAAGTCCCTGCTTCCTTCACCAGCCAATAGTTGCTAACAACACTGGGTCTGCAAGTCTGGCTAGATGGACCCACTTCCTAACAGAACCTCGAGATTCCGTGGCTCCACTTCCAGTGAATGCCAGCTGTCATCAGTTTTGGTAAGTGAGGCATTACCGCCTATCTTCTCATCAGTTATACATGGGCTTTGGGAATGAAAATCATCACACACGGTGCTTTAGAAGAAATGTTAAATAATAAAGTTTTAAAGAGATGGTAACATTTCTGAAGGACTGAATGTCAGCAGAGGGGCTGCATTTCCCTGTATCTTCAGAATTCTTACAGAAGTTCAGCCTGGGAGGAGCCCTGGGACTCCCGAAGCCCTGCCTTCAGCTGCGGCAGCATCTGGAGGCCAGAGTCCTTGAGGCATCGCGTGGTCCTCATGCCCTCAGCCTGGGAGACTGAGTCACCAGAGGAGGGGGTTCCTCCGGGCCTTTCGTGTTGGCCAGGCCTCCTGCACTGGCACAGCTCAGCCAGTGGGCACTGACTAATCACTTGAGAGCATGCCCATCCCACGTGGTGTTTTAAATATGCAAACAGAAAATTAAATGTAACCATGTTACAAACGGCTGGTACCCTACAGATCCTTAGAGGAAAAGGAATATATTTTAAAGTTCTGATTCACCTTACTACCCCAAAGATCAACTCTAGTCCCAATAAACCTTCATTCCCAAGCCCCTCTATGTTTCGATGTTTAAAAACCTATACTTGGAAGAAAGGTGGAAGCTATCCTCTGGCAAATAGCATATTTTGATAGAAAGTCTACAAAGACTCTCCGTGGAAAACGCTGTGTGAGTGTTCTGTACCAATCAGAAAGCCAGGTGGCCTAGAGGGTAAGCTTTATTCTATTTTTGACTTTTGAACCAACTAAGAAATGAAGCTATATAAATAGATGTTTTTCTGCTCTCTCCTTCCCGTTCCCAAGCCTGTTGTTTTTGTCCATAATCCTTATCTGACTGCATGTCAGTCTCATTGTTCTGTGTGTTAGTACTGCAAATGCACACTGTAAGACCATATTCAACGCTGCATCTTCCCAACAGAAAGAATCGGTCCCTTTAATGGTCACTTCTGAAATTGAATTGTGCTGCTCCTCAGAGGAGAGGCCACACGGCCCGGGATGGTAGCTGTGAGCAGGGGACCAGACAGCTGGCCAGTCCCCACAAGGCAGCAGCACCGGACAGAAACAGTACGTGCCACGAAGCCAGAGAGCCCGGTTTAGAGCCCAGCCTTGACATGTACTAAGCTGACACTCTGAGCACTTCACACAATTCTCAAAGGGGTCTGTTAGCACTAAGTGGAGCAGCTGAGGGTGAATTCAGTAAGAGTGCATGCAAAGAGCCTACTGTGCCCGGCCGTATGGCTCAGTGGTTGAGCATCAATCTATCAATCAGGAGTTCGTAGTTCAATTCCCAGTCAGGGCACAAGCCGGGGTTGTGGGCTCCAACCCCAGTGGGGGGCATGCAGAAAGGCAGCCAATTAATGATTCTCTCTCATTATTGATATTTCTCTCTCTCTCCCCCTCTCCCTTCCTCTCTGAAATCAATGAAAATATATTAAAACAACAAAGAGCCAACTGTAATGTCTGGCACAAGTAAGTGTAAAGAATGTCATTTTCAGCCCTAACCGGTTTGGCTCACTGGATAGAGCATCAGCCTGCGGACTGAAAGGTCCCAGGTTCGATTCCGGTCAAGGGCATGTACCTTGGTTGTGGGCACACCCCATTAGGGGTATGCAGGAGGCAGCTGATCGATGCTTCTCTTTCATGGATGTTTCTAACTCTCTATCCTTTCCCTTACTCTGTAAAAAATCAATGAAATATATTAACAACAAAAATATGTCATTTTCATCTCCAAACCCTGGTGCATCTTTAAAAAACTGAGGGCACAGGGAGACACTTGAGCAAGCTTCTTGGCTCATGACAAACAGTCAAGCAGACCCATTCATCAAAGACTCAAAAACAATTTAGTTAGGATTTTTTATTAAAAAGGAGAGGAAGAAAGAAGGAGGAGGAGGAAGAGGAGGAAGAAGAACAGAAGAAGAAAGTGGCACCCACACTAACTCTGAGAGCAGGCAGAAAAAGGAAACAGTATCCACCAGGCAATGTGGATACAACTGTGGCCAAGAAAGAGACCTTGCTTGATGCCTTCAAGGGGCTTGCAGTCGATCTAAAAGGGACAGAAACAAGCAAATGGAAAATGACAATACACATAATGAATATAACACGCAGTTACAGAGCAGGCTCTGGGAGCGCATAGGAAAGGCCCTCACCGCAGAATCAGAAGACTTCCTGCAGGAAGTGACATATCACAATAATAATAGCCAAACTAACACTTACTGAAGCCACATGTGCTGGAGTGTTTTCAGCCCATTGTGGATTACCTCCTACAGTCCTCAGAGCAACACTGCGAGAGAAACACGCTTGTTACTGCCATTTAAAGATGAAACAAAGAGGTTAAGAAACTTCCCAAGGTCACACAGAGCACTAGCAAGAGACAGCGCTGGGATTCGAACCCAGACCCTGACTCCAGAGTCTAAGCATTTAGCCAGCACACCTACTGCCTTTTCTAAGATGAGGCCAGGAGCGGTCAAAAACCAGGGCCTGGGGAGTTCTGCAGGCAGAGAGGTATGTGTACAGTGTACCAGTACATGCAAGTCAGCGCAGGGCCCAAACACGGGAACTGCGAACGGGCACGTAGTGTTTGTTAAACGAAGTCAAGCTGAAGCTTGGGTGCAAAGTCACAGTGAGCAACCAGAAAGAGAAAAGAGCCTCAGACACATTCAGGGCTGTGGCCCAAGGGCAAGCCACCATCCCGCAAAGGTGCTCCAAGCCCGTTTAACTTTCTCAGAGCCAACAGGCTCCTGGGGAATCTTCCAATTATTTGCCTAAAGAACTAGAAACATCAATGGTTTCTGGATCAGAACTGATACTCATTCAGGATACAGTTTTTTAAGATGTGTGTGTGTGTGTGTGTGTGTGTGTGTGTGTGGTGGTTTTTTTTTTTTTTTCAAAATGTAACCGTAACTTGTCAAGTTCACATTTAATAAGCTACAGTGAGTTACATGGTGCTCCATTAAAAAAAAAAGTCATGCTTGCAGTCAATTTTTCCCCTTCAATAGATCAGAGGACAACAGAACACAATTTTAATGAGACTGAAATTCACGAAACAGGTCTGGTTCTGGTAGCCATGTTTAAGGAGGCCTTGTGACAACATGCTAATAACTGATGGCTTTTCGTAAAGCTGATCCAGAGTTGTCTTTCGCTGCCTCTTCCCTCATACTTTTCCTCACCGGAAGGACAGATACTCAGAAAGGCTTAGACTTACTGCCAGCCTTTTCTTTTTTTAATCCTCACCTTAGGTTATTTTTTCCATTGATTTTTAGAGAGGGCAGAGGGAAGGGAGAAAGAGGGGAGAGAGAAACATCAATGTGAGTCAGATACATCAATTGGGTTGCCTCCTGCAGGCACCTCAAGCAAGGCCAGGGGTAGGACCCACAACTGAGGTACATGCCCTGACCGGGAATTGAACCCTTTGGTCAGAGGGCTGCTGCTCTAACCAGTGAATAACACGGGCAGGGCTGTTGCCAGTCTTTCAGCAGGCCCAAAGCATCGCCTTGGACAACATCCTAAGGCTCCCATTTCGCACATAGGCTCCAGGGGTCCTCAAACTTTTTAAAGTGGGGGCCAGATCACGGTCCCTCAGAGAGCTGGAGGGCCGGACTATATGAACTACTAATTCCTACTGTAACACCTCAGCTGCGCTCACTGCCCAAAAAACCTGGTGGGCCGGATCAGACTCCTCTGCGGGCCGCATGTGGCCCGCGGGCCGTAGTTTGAAGACGCCTGGCACATACCAAGGGCCAGCACTGTTCAAACATCTTCACATGTTGAAGATCCTCACAAGGACCCTATGAGGTACTAGGGTAGGTAGGTGGTAGATACTACTGTATTCCCATTTTGGAAGAAAACAGGAGGCAGAGTTTGAATAACTGACTGCTGAGCAGACAGCTGGCATTTGAACCCAGGCCTGCTGGCTCCAAACGCGCACTAAGCACTGCACACAAAACGGCTCCCAGCCCCAACCCACATCCGCACAGACTCAGCCCCTTTGGTTCTCCACTAGAAGGTGTTCCACACACAGAGACGCTCCAGGAGCATGGTGGGTGGTTCCAGCGACAGGGCAGGAGGGCGGATGGACAGACACAGGCAAAGCATTTCTGGAGGAGCCTAAGCAGGAGGGAAGACAGGGGAGGGGCTGGGAACTAGACAGCCTCTCCCCAGGCAGTTCTGGAAGGTGCTTACTGGCCCCTCACAGCTATGCCCAGTACCCTGTGGTGACCCTGAGCACAGCAGAGCACCTGGAATTCCTTAAGCAGGGCAGCCCCGGGAAAGGGGGAGGAGGGGCGCGCAGGGGAGGGGGCAGCTGGGAAGAGACCAGTGACCAGGAGGGGAGAGAGGCAGGAGTGAATTGCTGGGATGGACCCCGCCCTCATCCAGAAGACAGCAGCCTCTACTCAATGTGACTTTTCCTAAGTCACAGCATCAGACCTTGGGGTTAGTTTAACAGGTGAAGAGAGCAAGACAGGGCAGAATGCCACCGAGTTTGCACTTTAATGTGAACCCTCTTACAAAACAAATTCTCTAACATTAATTTGAATCTGGCTACAGTGGCTGCAGAAACTCTGACAGGTAATCTGGAACACTTGGAGGCAGGGAAGCTGGCTGGAGGTAGAGGTCACACAAATGAAAAGGTGCCACCATCGCTGACATCTAAATGTACCTCTAGGTCTAGGGGAACCGCTTCTCCGCAAATCACAGGGGGCCTCTCCACTCAGCCAAGGGCCTGCCCCCATTTCCCACAGGAGCTGGGTCTCAGTGCCCAGGCAGGGAAGGCTGGGAGCAGGCTGCCCACGGCACTAGCTTCTCAGGACCTCCTCCCCTTGCTCATCCTCTGCAGAGAGGAAGGGGGGGGAGGGCTGCAGGGAGAGTGTTAGTGGTGAGCCAAGTGAAGGAACATGCAGGGAGATGCCCCCTTAGGAGCATGTGTCTCTGACTGTAAAAGGCAGCCCCCTTTCTGCCTATGACTGTCCATGGACACAGGAGAGCTCAGGGCAGCCCGGCCCTGAGGGGCGGGGCGGAGGAGCCGTGCCCTCAGCAGGCGCTCAGTGCTCCCTGAGTGACACCCCAAGATGGAGTGTGCTAGAGACTTAGAGACATTTCCCAGAACTCTGTAGCCCAATAACGTGGTGTTTTGCCTTTATTTTTATGCAATTCCCATCTGAACCACAAGGAATTATAGGCCCCACACAGATGGGATTCTGGAACTTTTTTATTTTTAAGTTACATGAGGACAGAGCATATTTTAGAGGAAGACTTCTACAAGAGACCAAATGAGGAAAAATTTCTTCAAAACAGGACATCTGGAAAACCTGGCAATTTGGTTTTCATTTGCTGATGGAAATTTCTTGGACCCGGGTTCGTCTCTGAATCATTCTTCTTAAAATAGAGGCTGCATAGAAAGTATTTTGTTTCATTTTTCTTCCTTAGCAGGCTCCACCGAGAACAGAGGAAATGGCAGTCTCAACTTCATTTTCTCTTATCATTTTAGTTAACATTCTAACGCAATTCAGTGATGTTGTTGAAAAGTGCACGGTAGCTGAGACTTCGGTCTCATCCTTTCACAAGTCAGCACGTCCAGATTTTCCTCAATGTGCTACCTAGTAAGATGCTCCTTTATCCCTAAATGCTTTTGTTAAACAGCCTTAATTCACTGTATTTTTCCTGGGTCCTCTGCACAGAAATGGGTGAGGGCTTTTCCAAGACGTCAGTGATTCCTGGAGGGGAGGCTTGGTGAACAGTCTCTTCCCAGAGCTCGGGGGTGCGGTAGCTTAGGTCTCACAGATGGCCTCAGAGGTGGCCTTGGCGAAGTTGCCCAGGGTGCCAGTGCAGCCCTGGCCGAGCGCAGCAGCTGGCGATACCAGCCACCAGCAGCAGATGCTTGGACACAGGCTGAGACGGTGCCAGTGCCCTGGGGGTGGGGAGGAGGCACCAGCACAGAGCCCAGCAGCCACGGAGTGGGGCTGCTGATCTTGTTGCCCCAGTGCCCTTGCCGTACAGGGACAGCAGAGAGCTTGACCAGGACGATGGCCCCATGGATGGCAGTGGCTACTTCCTTTGGGCACTTAGCACCCAGAACAACATGTCTGTTGTCATCCCCAATGGAGACAAAGCCTTGAACCTGGTGCTCTGCCAGTGGGTTTGCCTTTGCACTGGGATAACCTTTAAAACCTCGTCCCTGAGCGATGCCCCCAAGAAAAAGTCAATGACCTCAGGTTCCTTGATGGGCAGGGAGGAGAGGCAGATCTCCTCCAAGGACTTGAACTTCCTGTCCTTGACCAGGCGGCCCAGCTTGGTGACGCTGCTACATCCTCCCAGCCTCCAGGTCACCCTCCCACCAGCCTTTGGGTGTTTTCCTGGAGAAGAAGCTGGCAGCTGCTGGTTGACTACCGGGAAAATAACTCTGGGCTGGCATCAAATACCTCCTCGGAGAAGATGGGAACAGAAGAACCAGCCCTGCCTTACCGAGGGGGCCCTGAGCTCACGGAGCGGCACAGAGACCAGCACTCGAGGAGGTGCGGGCCTGGCCTCTCACTTCATCATTACCTTCCCATCAGCCGAGCTGACGCAGAAGGAAGCCCTCTGGGAGGAAATGCCGAGAATATAAAACCTTGTTAGCAAAGAAACCTCCCAGGCTTGGAGCTCCAAGACGGTAACAGCACTGGTCTATGCTGGACAGTGTCCACACTGCCCCAGCTGCCCTCAGTACTAACTACGGGACTCCTTCATCACCAAACATGAGTATCTACTAAGCTCCAGGCACACGTGAGCAAGACAGAGCCACATGACCTTGGCCCTCATGCAATTTTATTCTGGTTGCGGACACCCACTTCAAATAACCCCTGAAATAAAAGTATGTAAAGAGGTAACTAATACTTCCCACTATACAGAAGGACCTTCTTTATGTGATACCCCAGAATTCCCTTTTAGAGTAAAACATCACCCATTTTACAGTTGAAAATAAAGAAGATACATTAAGCAATTTGCCTGAGATCACACTACTAACTAGCTCAGCGCTGCAAAGCCGGAGCCCTCGCTCTGGCCACACAGCGGGTCACCTCTGCTCTGTGCTGCGGCCGGGCCCCCATGAGATGAGCAGGAACAGCCCCACAGCCTCCTGCTCCCGCGCAGAGCCTTCCCGGCTGTGTCACTAACATGGCCCCGCTCCACGGAGCAGTGTTATGCTCTTCTCAATTGGCTACTGGGGAAACATTCCTTCTCAAGTCATTCACAAAGAGTCAAGAACACAGGCAGCTTGCCCTAGCCAGTTTGGCTCAGTGAGCATCGGCCTTCAGGGTCCAGGGTTCGATTCCGGTCAAGAACGTACCTCAGCTGCAGGCTCCTCACCAGCCCAGGTGCTGGTTGCGGCACATGCAGGAAGCAACCAATCAGTGCATGTCTCTCCTACATCTATGTTTCTCTCTCTCTCTCCTTCTCTCTCTCTCTCTCTCTCTCTCTCTCTCTCTCTCTCTCTCTCCCTCTCTCCCTCTCTCCTCTCTCCCTCTCTCCCTCTCTGTTTCTCTCTGTTTCTCTCTCTCCCTTCCCTCCCACTATCCCTAAAAATCAATGGAGCTGAAACCGGTTTGGCTCAGTGGATAGAACGTCTGCCTGCGGACTGAAAGGTCCTAAGTTCGATTCTAGTCAAGGGCATGTACCTTGGTTGCGGGCACATCCCCAGTAGGGGGCGTGCAAGAGGCAGCTGATCGATGTTTCTCTCTCATCAATATTTTTAACTCTATCCCTCTCTCTTCCTCTCTGTAAAAAATCAATAAAATATATTTTTAAAAATAAAAAATAATAAAATAAAAATAAAAATAAATAAATAAAAATCAATGGAGCTCTAATGGTTTTGGTAGAGTGGACAGAGTGTTGGCCTGCAGACTGAAGGGTCCCAGGTTAAATTCCAGTCAAGAGCATGTGCCTTGGTTGCAGGTACATCCCCAGTAGAGGGTGTACAGGAGGCAGCTGATCAATGTTTCTCTCTCATCGATGTTTCTAACTATCCCTCTCCCTTTGTCTCTGTAAAAAATCAATAAAATATATATATTTTTTTTTACAAAAAAGGGTTCATCTCCCCCTTTAAAAAAATAAATAAATAAAAACCAATGGAAAAAATATCCTCAAGTAAGGATTAAACAAACAAAACTTAACAAAAACAAAAACCACAGAGAGCTCCAAAACCTTTTTTGAAGGATAAACCTAAAATGACCACTGGGCCAGGAGGATGTCGAGCTGCACGAGAAAAGGTGCTGGCACGCTACCTGAGCTGTTTCCCTCCTCGATATTGGCAGCGGGACTTCCCAACCTCTCCTCCCCAATCTTAGATACTCTTGCTACTGCCCAGCCGATGAGAATCGCACTGAGCGGTGGCTCCCTGGCAACACCCCAGGTCAGACAGGAGCCAGCGACCTCAGCTTCACTGAGTGATGACTATTCTTGTTGAGCATATTGAGTCCTTAATTAATTATTTTTAAGTTCTGATGTTTTAATGATCCTATTCTCATAAGTAGCAAAGTCTAAGAATCATATGTATGAATTCTGCAAAACTTCTTTGGGAAGATGCCATCCTTGCTGATGGATGAGTTTTAGACCCAAAGGCTATGTTACTTAGTCTTTCCTCGCGGTGAGCAGTGGGGGGTAGAGAGACAGAGGCTTCAGCTCAGCTGCCATCGTCATGGGCGCCTTAAACAAGCGGCTCACCTCTCTCTGATTTATTTGTATTGTGGGCACATGAACAGTCTTGCTATATTTCTCAGGGATGCTAAAGTCAAATGAATTTATAGAGATATATGCAAAGCTGAGATTTTTAAATCTGGAAACAACCCAAGTGCCTATCAATAGATGAGTGGATAAAAAAGTCTGTGTAAGTTTTTCCATATTTATACCATGGAATACTATGCAGCTGTATATATTTTTTTTTAAAGGATCTCTTATCCTCTGAGACAGTACGGATGGATCTGGAGAGTATTATGCTAAGTGAAATAAGCCAATCAGAGAAAGACAAGTATCACATGATCTCACTCATATGTGGAATCTAATGAACAAAATAAACTGATGAACGAAACAGATCCAGAGACACAGAAGCATGGAACAGACTGTGGAACCTCAGAGGGAAGGTGGAGAAAGGGATGAGTGGAAAATTATTAATAACCTATGGACACAGACAATAGTGTGGTGAAGGCCTGAGGAGGGGGAGGAAGGGACGGGGGTTAGTGGGGGAAAAGTGGGGCCCTGTAACACTTTCACTAACAAAGGTAAGTTAAAACAATGTACAGTTGAGATATGGAATCATCTTTCTGTACCTGGCTCCTGTTTTCTGTACACAGAGCAGAAACTCCGCACATGTTTGAAGAAAGAACCACGTTCACCTCTGCAGAAGCTGACAGCGTTCACCAAATACAGGAAAGAAAACCAGGCCTCTAGGGACCAAAGGGTGGGTCAGGTTAGCCACAACAGACAGAGGCCATACACACCAGCCAGCAGGACCACAACCCAAGGTTGTGCGTCCCTCCACCAACCAGTGGCCCGCCCACCACTGCACACGACACAGTACCAAGGGCAAGGCACACATGTCACCCAAAACCAATTGTCTCTCAACCCATCCCAAAGGTTCTGTGTTTCTTCAGTGTTCCTACCCAACATATCCAAGTATTCTTACTAGTGCCTAATGCCTCTGTCTAACCTAAAGTCGCCTTTGCAGTAGAATAAATAAATGTCTATTAAACCCTATTAGCCAGGTGAGAGATTTTCAGTTATTTCAATCCTACTCTTTAATATACTGTTTCCAGCTCCTTGTCAGAGGCAAAGGGGCTCTCACCCCAACAGTGTGCTCTTCCAGCCCTGGGGGGGGGGGGGCCTAGTCCCCCAGTCTCAAGGTCTAGAGCCCCACCTCCTGGAGACCCCAGGGGTCAGAGAGGAGACACAGGAGCTACTCAGGGTTGAAATGGGGTGGGGAGAAAGAATCGGGCTGACCTCCCTCTCTCCCCAAGGGCCCTACAGGAGAGAAGCTAGACTTCGTGTTTTAACACCAGGGGCCAGAGCATACCAATGGTGAGGGTCAGGCACTCCAGGTAGCAACCGAATATGCTGACATTGATGCTCATCACAGATACTGGAGAATCCACAAATGAGTAAACATGAAACAGGAAAAATTTGATCTGACCATGTAATTAGTACTAATTATAGTCACATGAACTGTTTACCTAATTACCATGCCATGCGATGATCATGCCTATCAGGAAAGGTGTCAGAGCCGCAAAAGAATGCTTGATTTCATCACAACGCTGAACAGAGTCACACATGATCAGCTTTCATAAACTGTTGCTCACCTAGCGTGCTTTCTTACTCACTACCTGAAGCGATGTGCTGGGACTGGTGCTGTAAGCACAGTCACACCCCCGGCGCAGCCTGAAGGCTGGAGCTGTGGAGGATCACGTGGCTCACGGATTCCAGGAGCGAGGGATCCATCCTGCAGTTTTACTTTTATGACTCTGCAGGCAAACTGTCCGTCTTCTTCTGTTCATCAAGTGAGGACTCTGCCCCCCGAACTGCCACCCTTCACCCGGACTGTTAAGGATGTGCAGCAACAGGAAATCTGGAGCTGGGGTAGGCAGACAGCTGGCTCTGGGCTGATTGGAAGGAAGGCCTCCTCTGGGCATAAAGGGTGCGGTTTGGGTTTCCTAAATACCATTCTGGGTTAGGACGCCAGGCACTGCCAATCACAAAGCCCCGGAGCTTGTTTTGCCTTTTCCAGAAGTTTCCAATCCTGTGCAAATGTTTCTTGAGTGTCACGAGGACACAATCTGAGAGCTGAGGACCAGGCCTGTGAGTGGGAAGTCCTAGGCCCGAGATAACAGCCCTGAGAGTTTAGGATCCCTCGCTGTCCTATACACACAGACAGAGCTCATTCCAGCAGCGGACCAGAGGCCAAAGCAAAGATCGGGTTAGCTTAAATTACAAAACTCCTGGAGTCAAATGCACAGGCCATTCGGCAGCAAGTGCATGCGCCTCAGGACAGAAGTGCAGGGACCCTGAGACCGGATGGAGCCAGGTCTGTCCTTCCCTGCCTCATCACTGGCTCCTCAGTCAGGCCCACCGTCCCCACATTTAATCTACATCACAGTAAACAAAGGAAGGTTGAACAAACCAAAGACTGATCATACAACCCTAGGCCTTCATCAACAAACTCCGAAGCACATCAAAATAAAGATTATAGTAATCAAAACAGCATAGTGCTGGCATAAAAACAGACATATAGATCAGTGGAACAGACTAGAGAGCCCGAAATGAATCCATGTCTTTCTGGTCAATAAATAAAGGAGGCAAAAATATACAATGGGATAAAGACAATCTAGTCAATGAATGGTGTTGGGAAAATTGGACAGATACACGCAAAAAAATGAAACTAGACTACCTTCTTCCACCATACACACACACTTCCATTTTGTACAACTCCTTGGAGTACCTTCTAGATGAGATACTGCCCAACTCATGAATCAATTAAGACAACAAGTCCTCAGCAGTTCAATTTTCTTCTTTAATAATACTTAGATAAAAATGTACGGCTCTGTGCACTTACTGTATGTAAATTATACTTCAATAATGTAACAGCAGTGACTCTTGCCCTAGGCCACTGTCATTATAAAGGGTCAGCAATCGCATTCCTACACCAGGCATTAGCAGGAGGCAAAATAAATGTCTCACGCATACTACAATGTCTCAGAGGCACAGAAAAACTATCATACTTAATAAAACATTCATTTCAGAGTATTATTAACTTCATAGTCACTCACATTTTCCCATCAACAAAACAAATACTCCAAGAACAACCACAATCCTATTGGGAATGAAACTATTTTTTGAAGTGCTCTCTCTCTGACTGTCATCTCTCACCTAGAGAAAAGGTCTAAACTCAATCAAGCCAGCATCAAAGCTGAACCCGCTCCCCTTTCAGCCTCCCCTCCACTGCTCCACCGCCCCTGGTGGCTTCCCTCAGGGCTCCACAAACAGGCCTTTCCGTTGACGCTCCCCCCTTATTCCCTAGCTGCTCGCTCCTCCTCCTCCTCCTCCTCCTCCTCCTCCTCCTCCTCCTCCTCCTCCTCCTCCTCCTCCTCCTCCTCCGCACTGCTATCAGCTCTCTGAATCTTTGGCTTTCTTCAAGGACAGAAGGCAAGGCCCACTTCAAGGTTGGAGAAGGGTCTGACCACTCAGCCGCATTACCACTTTTCCTCCTCCCAACTCCTTTACACATTTACAGCCACAAATGGCTGAGATTCCAAAACGGAGCCTGGACTTCCTCTGTACAAATATCGCTATCAGTTGGCATTACCATGTCCCAGCCACTGCTGTAAGTACTTTACTCCTTATACGGCACTCACTTAATCTTCACTCAGTCTTATTATACGGGAGGTACTATTCTTAGAGATTAAGGAACTGGGGCAAAGAAATCCAGGGAGTTGTCTATTATCTCCAGATTGGTGGGTGGCAAAGGCAAGATCTGAACCCAGACAACCCGACGACCTGAGAAGGTCTTTGTTTACTTTTTCTTTGAAGAATTTTAGACAAAGATGGTACAGAGTTCCTTTCACCCACTTCCCCTTGTTAACATCTTACATCACCATGGCACATTGATCAAACCTTAAGAAATTAACACTTGTACAATAATATTAACTAAACCATAGACTTTATTCAGATTTCCCCGATTATTATTCTTTTTAATGACTTTTAGTGAGAAAGGAAGGGAGTGGGGAGAGAAAGAGAAACATCAATGTGAAAGCAAAACATCGACTGGGTGTTTCCTGCCCGCCCCTTACCAGGAGTCAGACTGGCAACTTTCGGGGCATGGGATGAAGCCCTACCAACTGAGCCACCCGGCCAGGGCCGGATTTCCTTAATGTTTTACTCATGTCCTTTTTCTGTGGCAAGACTGCACATTACACTTGGCCATAATTCCTTAGTCTCCGATCAGTGATGTTTCTCAATCTTGCTTTGTCCTTCCTGACCCTGTCACTTTTAAAGAGCACTAATCAGGGATCTTGTCGAATGACCTTCAATTTGAATTTGTCTGTTTTCTCATGATTGCTCTGAGGTGATGGATGCTGGGGAAGAACAGGAAGTGCTCTTCTCACACATCCTACTAAGAAGAGTTATATCAACATCACCTACCACTGGCGATGTGAAGCTAGACAGACATCTCGGTGAAAGTGGGGTCACCAGGTCCTCCCACAAGGGGTGTTGTTCCTTTCCATATTCTATTATTAGCAAGCCAGCCTCTGAGGCCAGCCCCTACTCATGAGGAGAAGCAAACTCCATCTCCCGGAGAAAAAGAGTCCTGAAGAATGTGTAGCCATGAGCTCAAGCCACCATAATAACTAATAAATATTTTAGGGAAGATGCTTTCAGGCAGCTATTCTGTTTCTCCTGAAACTTTCACCCACTGATTTTGGTCTTCATTGAAAAAATCTTCCCTTCAGCCATTATAACTGAGGAGAGCTAATGGCGATTTTCCTGCCCCTCATTCTTTCTACATTTATTAACTGGAATTCTTCTGAAAGGAAGAGCTATTGTTTCTTCCCACTTATTTATTTATTCAGTCATTTGTCATTAACTCAGGGATATTTACTTTATTCTTTGATTAATAACCCAATGTTATCTATTTTGCTGTTTAAATTGTTTCAGCTTTGGCCACTGAGAGCCCTTTTGGGTTGGTTTCTATGTTTCTTGACATTTCCTGTCTTTTTTAAATTTCCCATCCCAGTCCTGGAATCAACCATTTCTCTGTGGAGTTGAAGGGCACTTTATCATCGCTCTAACCATGTCAGTTTCTTCAGGGAAATGGCAAATGCTATTCCTAAGTATCACCTACACCACACGCTCAGCATACAGTAATCAGGCACTAACCTATGGAGCTGGGAGGGCTGAAAGGTGAAGGCCTGCTTACACACACACCCAGGAGGGGACAGACGCCCCTTCTCCTGCCCTGCCCTGGGGACAAGGCGTGACCCCGCCTCCAGCAGCTCCTGGTTCAGGGCAGTAAGTCCGCTGGAGCTCTTTCCCAGCCTGACTCAGAGGTGCTGACAGGGAGCGCTACAAACTCGGTCTGCTTTAAGGACAGGAAGCAGGTGCCGGAGAAGTAAAGCACCCTAAGATCACACTCCAGCAGGAACGGCAGAGGGAGGGCGCTCTCCGTGCCCCTCCCAGAGGCAGCGTGCGCTCTGGAGGAGGAAGGCTCCTGGGGAAGTTTCCTGCATACATTTATTAAGGCTTAAAAAAAAAAAAAATCATAGAGATTTCATCCGGGTGTCTACACATCAAATAAAAGGCTAAAACCAAAATCAACATAGGAGGGAAAAACAATATTTAGATTTTGTTCCACTCAGACCCGGATGACCACAGGAGCCCAAGACCAATCCTAACTTCTCAGTACAAATAAATACTAAGTGGGCAATGAGAGGAAGGGAGGTTAAAACAAATGTAAATACGCTCAAAACAACAATAAAAAGGAGGGGTTATGCCTGTAGGTCTCAACACTTCACAAGTCCCAGCACCTGGCAAGGAGAAAACCTGGCACCAGCCTCATCTTCACAGGATCACTCCCATGACCTCATATGTCATCACCAAGAGAAAAGGCAGAAAACAGGTCAGCAACAGCAAGCGTCTGAGTAGGCATGGCCATAGCGGTGGTTAATAGGTGTGACAGAACAGTCACATTCTTTCAAAGACCCAGACTGTGGTCCGAACTCACAGCCAGAGGCTGTGGGCAAATTGGTTTATTAGAATGACAACTGAACCCCACAATTAGCCACCTGTAAAGCCCCAATATTAAGACAAAAACCACAGAAGTTGTAAGCAGCCAGTTTTATAGATTCCAATGGGACCTCCCAACAAAACAAACCTTGCGTTTAGCTTCTACAAGATCATTTCATCAGCATCACACAGAGCTTACAGTTAGCTGCACGGCTCCTCAGCAAACACAGCTATTCTGAGATGAGTGTGAACACTCACTCGAAAGAATTAATATAAACAAATATCATAAACCTCTGCCAACTGAATGAGAAGCTAAACTGTACCTGGGCTGCTACAGTCCTATTCCTCCTTGTAAATGAATTATTTAATTGACAAAAGTAAAACATTAAGGAGGGAGGTAACAGAAGTGATGATAACTGAAGACAAGGAGTCAACAGATCATGATGGGTTAAAAAAGAAAAGACATGTTATTGTTTTGGTCAACAGAAAGCAATAGGTAAAACGGCAGGAATCATTATTTCTTACATACTTTTTCTTTAAGAAGAAAAACTGTTGAACTTTACAAAGAAACACTGAGTCTCGGGTCGTTTACTTAAGAGACTTTCTGAAAGTGCGCTCTGGGTCTGATAACTACGGCAAAGGGGCCGTTGGTAAGTGATGAGCGAGAAAATTATTCTCCAGCGAGGTCTTCACCATATAATTATGGAGATAGCAACAGCTTAACAAGTAACAAATCGGGAATCGTTGCCAATTCCAATGTCTGAGGTATTTTCATTTGTAGGTAAAAGTAATAGAGCTGAGCACAGAGGACCTCGCAGCCAGAACACCTTCTCCTTACACTTCCACCCCCTGGGGACGTAGACTCCGGAAGCTGCTCTCCCTATGAAGTGGCCTCTACAGGCCTTGCAATGCAGCACCTCAGTCCTGAGCAAGTCACTTAAGCTCTTCTAACCTCTGGTAAAACGGGCACTAATCCCCGCACCACCGGATTGCGGGGACTAAAGCACCGGGTCATGGAAAGCGACATCCCGTCCCACAATCCCAGGCTTCACCTGGTCTCAATCATCATTTGAACCAGGCAGAGCTCTCTGAAAATCATCTTAGAGACAAACTGTAGTTTAGGAATGTAAAGTTTGATCATAAACCACTCACTAATGAGGGAGGGAGGAGGAACGAGAACTGTAAGAAAGCAGAGTTGGTAGCAACTGTTAGAAATAACTTCGAATACACACACCTCTGGCTTCCTGCCAACTGTTTAGATTTACTTCCTTGCACACATTTTGGCGTGGGCAGTCATGTGTCCAAAACAAATCTTTATCACTTTGAACTTGACACGGGGGGGGGGGGGGGGGGGGGCGGCCTGAATTTTCTCAGATGAAACTCATGACTACCTTAACCTGCTTGAGAGGAAGATGGGAATTTTCTAGAAGGAATGTTTGAAAAGACAAAGGGCTGCTTCTCCTCTTCCTGAGCTGGTGGCACTGCTCCCTGTCCTCCAAACTAATACATTATTTGGCATAAGTTTAAAGACATTCCCCTCACCCAACTTTCCTATATTCCAGGGAAATTTCCATGATTCCTTTAAAAGCAAGCCTCTCACTTTATGTAGTCAAAGTGTGCCAAAGGGATTTTGTGCTCCATTCTAGGATAAAAGCAAGAATCCCCATTTGCATAAAAACTAGAAGCAAGGATTCCAGAGCCAGGCTGCCTGGGTTCAAAACTTTGGACAAAATACTTGACCTCTCTGTGCCTCAGTTTCTTCGTCAGTAAAATGGGAGTGATACTAGTGCCTTTCCCAAAGCTGCCATGAAGCTAAAAGGAGTTAATATTTGCAAAGTGCTTAGGACAGCGTATGTTATAAAAGCAACTGTTGAATTAAAATAAACAATTCCCTGCTCAAACCCTCTGGTAAAATATTACCTAAGCATATAATAAATGCCGGCTTGAATCTCATCCAAAGAGACCGAGCCTTCCAGGCGGTCAAGTGCAGTGAAGTCACACTCCTCTCTGCTCCCCTCTGTGTGGCCCGAGCAGATCACTGTAACCTCTTCCCAACGCTTCGCTTCTCTGGGAAAGGCACTAGTAAATGGGAACAACAATTCTCAGCAGCCACGCTGTAAAGGTAGATGGGGAAATACAGACGTGGAGTTCTTGCCCAGAGAGAACAAAGCGTTAGGTGCCCACAAAGTGAAACACCGCCCCTCCCACACACACATGCACATGCCCACCTGCAAGGCAGGCCGGTGTGCAGCAGAGCTGTGTGAATTAACTTGTGAATTAAGCACCTCAAACAGTGTAATGTGGGGGGGCTTTGCCTTGAAGTTTTATCAAGGCTGCAGGGCAACGTGAAGGAGCAAAAGTAAGGCAGCTGATCCAGCTGGGACAAGAGTCAGGCACCCACTTCCTCAGGCCGGATCGGAGAAAGAAGGGGAACGTGACACCAAAAGTGATGAACAAGCCAGGTCGAGGGCGTCCCTCCAGGCCAGCGAAGAGCTAAAGACCTAAAAACAAACACCAGGCAGTCTCAGATCTTCCAATGATTCAGGTAAACAACCCCGAATTGGTGTTTTGTACTGTTTTCTTGGTCACCAGACTTCGTATAAGTAGGTCTGGATTGTATTTAAAGTGAAAAATAACTTGAGAAAAGGATTGTGTTAAGGAAACGAGAAAGAAAATCACACTGGACGCTGACTGCGGTGAAAGGAAAGCAAAGGCGACAGCCTGGTCACGCAGGCAGCGGGCTGTGTGGGCAGACAGCTTCGAAGGACCTTGCTAGGGATCAGTCAAGTGCCACCTCCAAATAAACCAGCTTGAGTTTTCAAACACCCAATGCCTCAGGTAGCAGTACCACTTTTCTACCTTCTTACAGGTAAGAATTGAGTTTCCAATTTTTAAAAATAAATATTCCTGTGAAAAAATTACAATCCCTCTGAGATTTTAAGCTTTTGCTGCAACTGAAAAGCATTACAATTAGAAAATCTGAGTGTACACACGCAAAGCTGAAAGTCAGAAAATGCTCAAAAGGATGGATGATTATAGAATTTTGGTTCTCTTAATACTAGTAAGGACAAGCACTTACTAATGCCTTGAAATGTAAAAAGGAATCGACTAACGCAGTATCAGTGAGTGCTCAGTCAATGCTGGCTACTCGTGCTATTAGAGGGACATACATTTGGGGCTGCTGTTCCCATCACAGGAGAGCCCTGACTGGTCTGCATCCATCCTGCTGTCCTAGCACCACTGCCAGGGACAAAGGACCCCGCACAGGGAGCAGCCACAGCCTCCGCCTTGCAAGAATCATGCACCCCCTCACTCCCCACTAAATGGTGCTGACTGGCTCCTTGGAGCTATGAAGGGGGAGTGTTTAAGAAACATCTTCCTTTCTCAACAAATGAAGTTCAATGTATTTCTTCTATTACTTTTATTTTCATTTTTCTTCTGCACTAAGGACAATGCTCTTTAAAGTTTCTAAGAGCCCACATGCAGGTGCTGTGACTCGGTGCTGGAGCGGGACGCTGTCAGGCCTCTGTGCGGTAGAACCCTGACTGTCCAACAACTGTCAGCGAGGGAAACCAGTGTGCGGTTCCGTGCGCTGCTTCTGCCACATGGAAACGGACTCAGATGGAGCATTTGAGGGCGAGTCCATGGGGGACCCGAGCCACGGCAGAGGGCCCGGACCCAGTTTCCCGAATACAAAACCAATCAAAACAGAACCCCCCAAAACGCTTTCATATATGGCTGAGCTCCAAACCAAGTAAAAAAATACATAGGTGTCAAATGCAATAAATCAGAAATCAACAAGGAGACAGGCAAATGTGCTCAGTAGACTTAATGAAGGACAGTTCAACTGACTCTTCAATTTTATGTAAAAAGTGTGACACTGTGGTACACATTCAGAGTAACAAATGAGACTGAATAATCTAAGTGACAACTCAGTCAGACGGACCTAGATCCTTACAGAGAGCCACTCTACACAGCTGGTGGGAAACACCATTCTGGTGGTCTTCCATAATTAAACCTAAAGAAATCTGTCTACTCAAATCCCTAGAGCATCTTTTTAAAGCTTTCTCACCTATAGGATCATCTATGACCAGCAGGAAATTTGACAAAGAGGGAGGGAGGAGGGAGGGAGGGAGGAAAGAAGGGAGGGAGGGTGGGAGGGAGATTGAGACTGATTAGAAGCCAGCTGAATTTCTCTCTCTCGAAGATTAGAACATTTGATTGTAAATGGCCACCTGAACAAGCGCAAACTGGACCTCTGAGTAAAATACCACTCAACTGAAATACACAAAAACACACATCACTTCATTACAAACCAATTCAACTGTTTTTCATGGGAAAGCAAAATTGATAAAGCCTAAATGTCTCAGAGCACATTTTAAAAAGGTTATTACTGAGCCACAAATATGTTTAAATAAATGAGTTCATAATATTTACAAAAAAAACTCATTAGACACCTCTGAGGGCTACTAAAAAACCAACCTGATCTGAAAACTGGTAAGGGGGAAGAATCAAGCACTGAATCCATGTTTCCTGTACAAACTGTATCCCAGGATAACCAGGTCACTCCTAACAGGTTTCTCTACAGAGTTTCTTTCTAGAAAGTATTCCAGTTAACAAGGGGGGAAGGTAAAAGAGAAATCAAAATTTCACCACTTTGCAAACTCTTAATTAAATCATGGATCTAGGCAGTGATGGCCGCCAACCTCACAAAAAAGGCTCTTCTGAAGAAACCTGCCAAAAAAATCTGAACCTGACTCAGACCAAGTCTCTAGACCTGATCTCCATCTCACAGAAAACACGGGGCGGAGGAGCACGCTGAAGGGTACGCAGAGGTACAGTCAGCACAACCCAGCCTGCGGGAAGTGGGCGAATGACTTTTGTCTTCAACAAGTCAACTGGAAAGAAAAAATGACCGAGATGAAAGGCACAGATTTTAATAAAGAAACTTAAGAGCTTTATCGAGTGAATGGAATGTGTGGACCTTGTCTGGACACAGATTTGAACAAACTAACAGTAAAGTATTTTAGACAGCATGGGAAACATGGACCCTGACTGACTAAACGTTGGATAATTTTAAAGAACTGCCATTTTTTAGGTGTGATAATGACATGGTGAATAACTTTTAAAGTGCCCTTATCTTTTAAAGATATATCCTTAAGCAATAAGATATATAGGATTTTCTTCAAAATAATTGAGATAAGGGGGTACTAAAAAGAAACAGAATTGGTCATGAGCTGTTAATTGTTTTATGGGCGCTTAAGGCATGTGAGGATTCATTATTCTGTTCTCTTAGGATTTCCCCTAATAAAACTAGAACTACAAAAGAAACTGGGTTTTGTCCCATTCTGCTTAGAGCATACTGTTCCATGTGTTTGCATGATTAATGGACCTTTTTTCAACATTTTGCCTCTAAAGAGGGACCCAAGAGGCCCCAACCTGAACATTAAAAACCCTGTGTCTGGCTCTGGCTGGTATGCTCAGTGGTTAGAGTGTCTGCCTATTCAAGAAAGGTCTCAGGTACCATTGCTGGTCAAGAGCACATACCTGGATTGCAGGTTCAATCCCCAATCCTGGTCAGGGTGAGTGCAGGAGGCACCCAATGGATGCCTCTCTCTCACATGATGTTTCTGTCTCACTTGCCCCCCGCCCCCCCATCTTCTCTCCCTTCCTTCCACTTTTTCTCTGAAAACACCAGGAAAAAAATGTCCTTGGGTGAGGATTAACAATAAAAAATCCTGCGTCTACACAAAGGTAGCTTTCTAAATATAAGGAGCATTTAACAGCCATAGATTAGTACATAACTTCCCAATCAAAAGGGCCGAGATGGAAGGGCCTTAGAATTATTATTACAAGAGTCCTGGAATACAGCGGCACACATGTTGATTTGCAAAGGCTGAATGCTCAAATTACACCTACTATCCTACTGAGTATATAAACGTTACAAGCATGAGTGTGCACAAAAACCACCTACAAGGATGTACATACAGTGCTGCTCCAATAGTTAAAACTCTAAACAAACTGCTGTCTGATGGCCGGGAAGGGATGTGATGAGTTACAGTTCATACACACACTTACCCATTTAAAATAAGGTTGAGAAGAATAAAAGATGGGAAAGTGTTTACAATAGAGTCAGTGAAAATCAGAGACAAAGATCATACCGAACAATCATTTGTGTGTGTGTGTGTGTGTGTCTTTTTTGTGTGTGTATATGTGTTTTTTAAGAGGATGTGCCTGGACAACATAGTAATCTTTTTGTTTTTAATATATTTTATTGATTTTTTAGAGAGAGAGATAGAGAGTTAGAAACATCGATGAGAGAAACATCAGAAACATCGCTCAGCTGCCTCCTGCACACCTCCTACTGGGGATGTGCCCACAACCAAAGCACATGCCCTTGACCGGAATTGAACCTGGGACCTTTCAGTCCGCAGGCTGACGCTCTATTCACTGAGTCAAACAGGTTAGGTAGGGCTGTCATTTGTTTTCCTGTAAGAAGAGGAAAAAACAGTTCGCATAGAAAAAAGACCAAAGTGTGCTAACCCAAATTACAACAGTTACTTTCTTTAGGTAGTGGAATTATAAATGATTTTATTTTCTTCTTTATGTTTTTATGAGTCTAGCAATTTTTCTATATGAAAGGCAGAGGTCCAGATTCCTTTATCTACAATTCAGAAATCCAAAATGCATTTTCAAACGCTTAGTTGCAAACTCATTTAGGTACAGAACATGGAGCTGCTTCATACTTACTCCATTTACTGTATTTACAGATCTCACAGCAGAAATACGCTCCGATGCTGCCCCAGATCCCACTAGGGGCTCAGTATTACCCTCCCAAACCCAAAGGTTCTGGATTCTAAACCCCAAGGTTTTGGGCAAGAAATTGTGGACCTGTATCAGTTTGTAACTTTGCCACCACTGCCATTTTCATGCTTTTCAAAATGGGAGTCATATCTGAAAAGGGTGCCCCTGCTATCAATAATAAATTTTAAAATTGCATCTTTAATAAAAAGTATGTTCTTAACACACAGGATTATCATTTCAGATTCATCACTGGTGGCAAACACTGTCATACACAGTTAGCTCAGGTGATGCTGCTTCAGGAGGCAGGCACTGTCCCAGACCCTTATACAAATGAAGACATGCTCAGAGGGTTATATAACTTGCCTATGTCACAGGCAGAGCTGGGATATTATAGAACCTGGCCCTTAGGGGCTCTGCTACTAAGTAAGCTAGCAAGCCGGGGCAGTGCTTTTTTTTAATACTTTTTATTGATTTCAGAGAGGAATGGAGAGGGCAAGAGAGAGAAAGACACACATCAACGATGAGAGAATCATTGATCGACTGTCTCTGCAGGCCCCAAACTGGGGATCAGTCCCACAACCTGGGCATGTGCCCTGGCCAGGAATCGAACCATGACCTCCTGGTTCATAGATCGATGCTCAACCACTGAGCAACTCTGGCCAGTCAGGGCAGTTCTTAATAGTGGTATAGAATAACCAAGTAAAGCAGAGACAACTGACTTTTGTCTTAAAACCTTTTTTGATTTGTAAACTAAACCAACTTGATCTACAAATTACTGAGAAAGGATAAATACGAAGCCTTACCGTATAATTTGTAGCATTACTACCATTAACTCTAACCACACCAAAGTTATCTGAAGATGTCCTATGAAGGTAACGATATAATTTTCCGCACCACAGAAAATCTCCCAGTAATCTTTGGGAAGTCAGTGTGGGAACGTTTTCTCCAGAAAAACCAAGCTCCTGCCCACAGGAGACCTGGCATTCCCAAGAGCAAACGCTCCGCTATCGACTTGTGGGGTTTCCTTGGTGTTTCTGGATGTGAAACTCGGTAATTTGCTTTCCCTATTGAAGACTAAGGCAGAAATGGCCTTGACTTCCTTTTTGCAAATCAAATTTCACAGCTGTTTGGGGTGAACCAGGGGGGAAACCCTCCTGAAGGGATTTTTCTGGCCAAGGACACAACTTTCACTGGGGCGTAACCTCAGGGACATGAACACGCTGAAGCTGACTGGATACAAATCACACTCTTCAGACCACAGGCTGTTTCACTGCTTCCTGTCTCTAATTTTTGTAACCAAGGCAGTGAAAACTGAACTGGAGAACAAAGAAAAAGGGAGATCTCTGTTATCAAACTTCCAAATTATCTTTCACCACAAGTGGATCCCTTATTCAGTTTAGATTAGGCCCTTTCTGGATTTTTAGATGTAAAATTACCACATATCCAGGCATGCTATCTTGCTTTGTTTTGTGTTGTGTGTTTTTAATAAGGAAACTGCATTCTGCTTCAGAGAAAGCAAAAATGCACAGCAATTCCCAAGGACAGGCTGCCATCTGATAAAATCAAACTTAAGAGAAGTATTTTAAAAAGCTCTCTGAAAGCCATTTTAATGAATTAAGGAGGTTTCGTGGGAGATCCTGAAAACTGCTATCCTAATGGGGAGCTGTGTTTCGCTTTGATTTTATTTTTGCATTCTCTCAGAAGAGCAGGAACTTACATCAGACAAGTCCCTGAGATCTCCTGCCCAGCACCTCCCACTCCAAATCCTCACAGGGTCCCGGCCGCCCTCTTCTAGGACCATCCAAACCATTTGGCCCAAAGAGGCACATTCACAAGAAAGCTGCCGCGGGAGGCGAAAGGAAAGGGGCGGCAGAGACTGCCTCTGGGGTGGACGCAAGAGCTTTCCATGGGATGGTTATGCTAACCGCTCTTTCATCTTTTAAGTCTCAATTCCTTAGATAAATATTAGGGATCTTTCTTTAAAAACAATGAACTATTTGTCACATCTTCTGACATTTGAGAGAACTTGTTATTGTTCCTAAACCGGAGTCCATTTTTCAAAACTTTTCAGTCTTCATTTCTTATTTCAGAAGCTTTCCTTATCTTTGGGAAACTGGCTGTTTTTGGATAGTCTTCCCTACCCCCTCACCCTTCCACCTCCACCCCCCTCCTCCCTACCCCCCTCCACCCCTGCCAATGGCAGAGTAAAAACAAGTTTATGGCCACACTTATCGCTACAATGAATATAAACACAGATAAATGTCTATAAATGCTTCCATTTCTCCAGCAGGTTCCCTGGCTGGTCCTTTCTTACTCTTCTCATGCTGGAGAAGCCAAGTACAGAATTTATCTAAACCAGGACAGTCTCTCCTCGACTGCGGCCTCTGCCTTCGTTTCTCTGTGCTTCTGACCCCTCAGCAGTGGTGTAAGTTCACATCATTCACATACATTCACTTCCACACACGGATGTAGCTCATAATTCAACCATAGTTTGAAGTTAATCTATGTTTTTTCTTTTTTAATATATTTTATTGGTTTTTTACAGAGAGGAAGGGAGAAAGAGCGTCAGAAACATTGATGAGAGAGAAACATTGATCAGCTGCCTCCTGCACACCCCCTGCTGGGATGTGCCCACAACCAAGGTACATGCCCTTGACCAGAATCGAACCTGGAACCCTTCGGTCCGAAGACACTCTACATCCACTGAGGCAAACCGGTTTCGGCAAGGGTTTCATTTTTTAAATGAGCCTCACTGACCTGCAGAATGAAGTTGCATTTAGAAAACTCAAGCTTATTACTAGGACATTCAGGGCAAAAACTGCCTCATTTCCATGGCCTGGATCTTACCCGTGACAAAATGTGCTCCACGGTCAATGCATGGCAGACCCTGACTGAAGCTCATGTCGGTATCAAGACAACAGATGGTTATTTGCTTCATCTGTTCTGTGTTGGTTTTACTAAAAATTAAGTAAAAACCATCAGATTCAGAAGACCTCTTATGCTTATCAACAGGACTGCCAAACCCAAGAGATGATGGAAATCATGATCCGAGAGAGCTGACAAATGACTTGCACAAAGTCCATGAACTGACTCCAGATGGCACTGGAAAAGACGTGGGAAAGGCTGGCCCATCTAGTTATCCACTCCAAGAAGTCTTTGTCAGAACGTCAAATGCTGAAGAAGCCCAAGTCTGCACTGGGGAAACTCCCGGAGCTTCACGGTGAAGGTCGCTGCTCTGGAAAAGCCACTGGGATGAGACAGGTGCTAACGGTGAAGGAGCTGACGGGCATGAGCCCCCCAGGCCAAGAATCTGCTTCACTCAGATGCAAGGGTGACAAAGAGAAAATCCGATTTGTGAAAAAATAGTTTAGCACCGTGCCTGCCCAAGTACTGACGAAGGCATGCATCTATTCAACAATCAGGACATGAGCCATTACAGAAAGTAAAATCCACGCTCCCCAGATGCTCTGTAGCACTAGATATTGTGGATAGCTATGCTTTCTAGGTAATCTTCTTCTTATCCTCTTAAGTAACAAAAATTACATCTGAATCATTTTGGATAGAAAACCAAAATGTTTTTCCTACTTTCATTAACAAGCTACAGTGAATGTAAATTAATCTTTATTTGATGGCTAAGAGTCACAATAAACAGGAATTGTAGCACTAAGCAATAGTTTGGTGATACTTGGGACCTCAACCAGTGTATAGGGCTATATACCTCTATGTATTTTAATAGTCTCAAATTAGCCGAAGCCGGTTTGGCTCAGTGGATAGAGCGTTGTCTACGGGTTCAATTCCGGTCAGGGGCATGTACCTTGGTTGCGGGCACATCCCCGGTGGGGGGCGTGCAAGAGGCAGCTGATCGATGATTCTCTCTCATCGATGTTTCTAGCTCTCTATCCCTCTCTCTTCCTCTGTAAAAAATCAATAAAATATATATTTTTTTAAATAGTCTCAAATTACTGGGGATGGAGGGAAGAGATCCTAAATTTTAATTGCTTTTTCTGTTTCTTATTTTGTCAATCATACAGACATAACATACTACCATAAATACTGTAAGACCATGTATTGAGAGAGGGACTGCTTTTTTTAATTCTAAGTGTGAGAAAGTTTATTTAGAAAGCTAGAGAGGTAGCGGTGAGCCAGCTGGGCTGTGTAGGCTCGGGAAACAAGTTAGAGGCAGCAGGAGGGCCCTTGGAGCTTAGGAGAGAGAAAGACAAGGCTCCTGGGGGAAAGGCGTGGGTGGGACTAACTTTGATAAGAGAACCTACTATACACCAGGTCTGAGCTAAAACTTTGCGGTGTGCCTGGCACAGAGTAGATGATGGGTAAACATTGGGTAGGTGAAAAGCATTAATGTGCCTGCCTGAGCAGGTCCACTCCCCTATTTCCTGTTTCTAATCTGCCAACATTTGGAAAAGATACCCAAGTGAGAAATGTAAAATGTCTGGCATGGTACTTAGCACACAGCAGGTGCAGCATGGCAAAATTTTATGTGCTGAACTGAACTGAGGATGGCTAGCAAAGAGTACCTGCAGCGTGCCAGAAATTGGCACATATTACCTAAGACAGTACTACAAGGCAGATAATATTATCCCCATTTTATATGCAGATATTAAGGTTCAAAGTGGCTGAGGAATCTGTATAGTCAGTAGCGATAGCAACACAAACCCAGGCGTCTGACTCCAGACAAATGGCCTCAGCACAGTATGCCACTGGCCCGGGATGTACGAGGTAAATAAGGGAAGGTCGCAAGGGCAGGCAGTTAATAACTTTTTTTTTTTTTACTCTAGAAATCTTCTTTGCTGACTCTCAGATACATTCTCAATGGTAAGGGTTACTATATGGAAACACTATACTGACAGGCCAAAGCAATAAACTGTGAAAGTTGGGCAAAGTATTACACTGCTGAGGATGGGTTCCAAAGTGGAAGCCTGAGAGATCAGTGTGCCTTGGGGTCATGAGGGACAGCTTTTCGAAGCTAAGCCCTAAGCCCAAGCAGTGGGAGAGAAAAGGGGAGGGGAGAGAGGGGGCTGTGTGTGGCTTAAGAATAAGCACAAAGCTTTTGTGGAATGGGGGTGGGGGGTGTCATACATAGAAGACTAGAGGGACAGATTGATAAATGAAAAGACAAACACACGTGTGGTTTGGAAAGCATTTTTCCAGAGGCTGGAGAAAGTGCAGCAAAAGTACTGGTGTCTGCAGCTGTAAGCTCCTACTCCCGCCCGCTTTACTTGGTCACTCAAACAGCTGGACAAACGTTGCCTGCAGTTGGCAGTGCCAGTGGGGGCAGGACAGGGAAGCTAATGCAAAGGCCAAGTCTGAAACTATGATTTCACCCAGGGTCCCTGAGGTGGGGAGTGTGGGCAGGGGGACCCACCCTCTACTATTTCCAAATCTCAAAAGCAGGACATGCTGACTAGGGATTATTTAAACACAGGGTCTTGTTTGCTTTCAAGTCTCTGGCAGATTGAGCCAGTCACCTCTAATTAATGACACGCCTAGTGTAACAAGTGCCTGCAGATCCCCCTGCCCCTGGGGTCACAGGGATGAGAAGCTGCTCCTGGGCTATCTTCCATCTCCCAACAGCCACAGGAGCAGTCAGGAGTCAGCTCTCCTGCGCAGGGGATGGAGACACCACCGTCCACACTTCATGACAAACTGGACACATGCTATTAGCAGGAGGCCCAAAGTAAAAACACTGTGCTCATCAAAGATTTCCTAGTCTTGCTTAACTACATGGCAGCTAAATCCTCAGCAAAATTTCAACTGCCTCGGAGTGAGAGCACTAAGAGTGACGTGACCTGTATTTGAAAGCAGGAGAGACATGAAAGTGTCTCACTTCACAGGGGGTGGGGGCATATGTAGGGAGGGGTTTGGGATGAGAATGGGGGGATGAGGAAAATCATGATACCATAATCAATAAAAAAATAAAAAATAAAAAATAAAAAGAAAGTGTCTCCTTTGGCAGGATATACCGGGGGTTATGGTATCTGGCAAACCTCCAAATGCTACATCATTCAACTCGTTAGAAACAGGCACCTCCGAACTTGTACAGTCTTTCTCATCTCTCAGACATCAAGAAGTACAAAAATATCAAAGTAACCCAGGCAAGATTCAAAACCCAACTCACTCATTTGAAGTACATTTTTCAACACCTGTGATCTAGGGTCTGGGAATATAAACATGAGAAGACAAAATCATGTACCATCAGTTCATCATTGCCACTCAAGGCTCCAGCAGGAAGTTCTAGCGTCCCACTCACATCACCTAAGTTTCCGTTCCCACTCTGTGCCTCCCTGCAAGGTGTGCCCACCTGGCACATCTACTTCGTCTACCCAGATCCTTACTTCCTCCAAAGCCAGCTGAAGTCCCCCTCCTCCAGGAAGTCCTGATAGCCATCTCGTCCCAAAAGCACACCTCATTTCTCCGAACTACTAACAATTATGGTATTACCATCAGTTTATTTAGAAATGCATTGTCCTCCAATACTCTTACTCAACAAACCCTGGGTACCAATTGTGTGAAAGCATTTTTCCAGGGGCTGGAGAAAGTGCAGCAAAAGTACTGGTGTTTTAATCCCCAAAAGAACTAAGGAGAGTTCTTCTCTTATATTACTTTTAAAATTTTTTCTAGATTAGTTCCCACTCGGTGCTTAATACCTAACAATTAGAGTCTTGGGCTTCCTTGGTCCAAGCTCACCCAAACTGATGTTACATAAATTAAAAGGGAACAAAAGCAAACCAAGCCATTTCTAAATGAACTTCCACTTCTTAAAAACCTCAAAAGAACAAGGAAGGAAAAGAAAACAGGCTATGAAAGTGCTGCTGAACCAACACATTTTACTCTCACTGACAATCCCGCCCTCCAAGCCACGCAAAAGTGATCTCTCCTTCCCGAACCTCACAGCTCAGGTTCAAGGGTTTATTTTAACAGCAGACGTTGGAGAAGTGGAGAGCACCCCTCAGTTTCCTAAACAAGTCTCTCTAAAGCTTTATTTCTTGACGAATAAGCCCCCTGATGAGTCCTGCATGTGCCACTTAACAGGCTGACCAATCCAATGAGGTTCCCTACAAGGAACTGGAGTTTGAGCTTCAAGTACAAGGAGGGCTCACAGAAAACTCTGAGGGTGTTAAGCCCAGAGGCAATTTTAATGAAAACAACAAAAGCCAGATCCTGCAGAGCCCGGGGGGAGATTCCAAGTTCCCAAAAGAAGGGAAGCGAGAGAATTTCCTCCAGGGGCGCCGCGAGATTCTGCAAGGCTGGGCAGTTTCTGCGGGAGCAGAGGGCGATTTTTAAAATATATATATATTTTGCCTTAAAGTGGCTTGTTACATACGACAGCTGGCACCCTACGGCGGGCGAGGGTGAAGCCGGGCTGAGCCATGCGGCAGAGGCTGCCACCTGGGCACTCCCACCATTCTTCGTAGCCGGGTCAGGAGACCAGACCTGGAGAGCCCCGCGCCTCTCGGACCCGCACCAGCGTCCCTGGTCCCGATGGCCATCTGCCCTCGCCTCGGGGCACCCCAAAAACCCACCCGCCCGGGTCTGAGGAGCCTCGATCTCTCTAGGGACCCAGGAGACCAGCCCCCAGACGGCTGCCCGGCGCCCGTTACCCACCTGAGCAGGCTGGAGAGGGGATGGCTCGAAGAGCCCAGGCCGCCGCCGCCGCCTCCGGAGCTGCCGCCGCCGCCGCCGCCGCCGGCCCCGAAGCCCGAGGAGAGCCGCTTCCCGGACAGCAGCTTCTCCACGGCCGGGAGGTGCCCGGTGCGGGCCGCCTCCAGCAGCTCCTGCTCCTTCCCCATCCCCAGGGCCACCGCCCCCTGGACCCCCTCCCGGGGCCGCAGCCCAGCCGGCTCTGGCTCTCAAACTTTCCGTCTCCGGGCAACGCACCCCCCCAAAACCGGCCGGAGACACCACCCCCCTCCCCCCGTCTCCCCCCCAGGAGCGCGTCACTTCCGGGATCCGGCGTCACGCGTCACGGCGCCCTGCGCCCGCCCCGCGCCCACCTAGCTGGGCGGGGCGGCGGGCGGCGCAGGTAGCCGCGGGCGCCACGTGGGCCTCGCGGGGCCGGTGGGGCCTCCTGGGCGCGGAGAGCGCCGTGCGGTGCCCGCAGCGCAGGTGAAGGGGCCCGCGGGCCACCTGTGTCCGCCCCCGAAGTGCGCTCCTCCCAAAGGTTTGGAGCCCAAGAGGTGAATACGGTAATCCAGGCCGTGGAAACAAAGAGGGGAGTGTGGTAACGCGCACCTGCATTCCTCGGTACGCATAAATTATGTGAATTGGGGGGAGGGGGGGCGCCAGTGGCAGAGGGGCGAATAAAATGCTCCTCTACAAGGACGGAAAGGAGGAAAAATCTAAATAAAAATATACCCTCCTCACGCTCCCAATCCCCGAAATGTCTCCTAAAGTGAAATTCAAAATAAAAGAACCTGCCTCTTACTTTTGATGGACTTAACCAATCTGCCGGGGAAAGTCGGGTGTGGGGAACCGACCCCGACCTTGAGGGCCAGTTGTGGGAAAAGTCGTTTAATTGGGCGTAAACTAGGTTGTTTCTGGCACTGCCACTGCTCCTGGCTCGAGGTGGCGCTCAGTGGTGTGGGGGGACAAATTCCGTTCCCGCCACTTCCTCCCGAGCTGCCGCGGAGGGACGAGGGCCGCTGGCCGCGCGCGGGAGCCGGGCCCGTGGAGCCGCGGCCGCGTCGCAGCGAGCTCGTCGCGGGAGGCGCGTCTCGTCTCGGCTTCGCGCACTGCGCCCCTCCCGCCAGCGGTGAGGACGGGTTCACTGACGCGGCGGGTTCGGGGGCGGGAGGAGGGGGAGTCCTCCGGTAACCCGCGCAGCTCTCCTTCAAAAGGCGGCGTTCCCAGCGCGGGGAGCCCACCGGCCGAAACCCGCGCCCGCTCCTCCGCCGCCCTGAGAGCGGAGCCCGGACGTCGCCTCTGAATGACCGCGAGGAGCCGGCGGGTGACGTCATCGCGGCGCGACGACCGGAAGTGAGCTCCCGGCTCCGAGTGTGGCAGCGCAGCGACCCCCCGTCCCGCATTCGGCTGCGATGGAGATGGACGGCGCCTGCGAGTCGCCCGCGGAAAAAGGCGGAGACACGGGGGCGCCCGACGAGGTGGCCGCAGCCCCCGCGGGCCCTGGGGCCCCCGACGCCGACGGACACCCGGAGGAAACGGACGCGGACGGAGAAGGGGACTTGAAAGAAGCCGCGGTTGAGGAAGGCGAGGTAGGGAGACGTCGGCGGGGCCGAGAGGACCCCGAGATTGTGCTCTGGCTGCGCCACCGTCTGCCTGTGTCCCCCGGCCCGGCCTACACCATTGGAACGCACGGTCCCGCGGATCTGCTGTCGTGGAGGCGGGCGGGGTGGGCGGAGACAGCACTGTAGGGCTGGTCCGGTCGGGGAGACCCAAGCGCTGGGTTCATATTTTTAATCCCTACCCTTGACTATTAAAACTCCTTTTCTAAGGGAATTTTAACAGCGTCTTGGTTTTCCCGGAGAGAAAATTGGAATCCGATGTTACACTGAGACAGTGCAAAGCGAGAACCCAGGATTCCTAGAATCCCTTCCACTGCAGTGTGGTTTCTCACAGATGTTGCTTAAGCATCACTTGGTTATTCTAGGCAGCAGAGTCGTTAAAGGGAGGCTGAGGGAACTACCGGCTTAATCACCTTATGTCCAATGGTTTCTGCCATAAACACACCAGGCCCATCAGTTGTGTGGGGCCAAAGCGCCACAGGGATCGCTAGCCCAGCGTCAGCCAGGGGACCAGAAGCTCCGTGTTCTCTGGATTCCCCTTCTAGAAATAGAATCGTAGGCTCTCAGAACAGTAAGTTTGGTACTTAAAGAGATTGTGGAAGGATATTAGACAGAAACAGCCTTTCAGAGCATCAGGTTTTATTAAAATACCAAAGGTTGGGTGCACGAAATTCGTGCGGGAGTGGGGGGTGGAGCAGGACTGGCTGCTGGCTCCCAACTGCTTGCCTTCCTAACAGCCCCTAACCACTTCTGTCTGCCAGCCTGATCACCCCCTAACCACTCCCCTGCTAGCCTTATTGCCCCTAACTGTCCTCCCCTGCAGGCCATCTTGCAGTGGTCATCTTGGGTGTTGGAGTGACTGTCAATTTGCATGTTACTCTTTTATTATCGATACATAGGATAGAAAGTAAGAACTTTTAGAAAAAGAACAATGTTGTGAAACTTTTAAGAAGGAACCTTTAGCCCAACTGGCCTGGCTCTGGTTGAGCATTGACCTCTGAACCAGGAGGTCATAGGTCACAATTCGATTCCAGGTCAGGGCACATGCCCAGGTTGCCTGCTAGATCCTCACTGTGGGGAATGCAAGAGGCAACCGGTCAATGGTTCTCTCTATCTCTCTTTCTACCTCTTCCTCACCTTTCCTAAGCAATAAAAATACATTTTTTTAAAAACTGAACCTTTGAAACATCTCAAAAACAAAAAGGATTTGAGGAATAATTAGCCTATTCCAATAGAGAGCTCACAACATACAGAAATTTGTTCCCAACAGAAAATGTAACTTTTTTATGCTTCCAAAACACTTAAAAATTGACCATAAACCGGACCACACAGAAAAACAAAAATTCTTTAAAGAGAAATCAGCCGAAACTGGTTTGGCTCAGCTGTAGAGCGTCAGTCTGAGGACTGAAAGGTCCCAGGTTCAGTTCCGGCCAAGGGCATGTACATTGGTTGCGGGCACATCCCCGGTGGGGGGGTGCAGGAGGCAGCTGGTCGATGTTTCTCTCTCATCGATGTTTCCTCTCATATTCTTGGGTTTAAATGAGAGTTCCTCTTGACAAAACGAAGTTGAAATCTCATTGAAAATTGTTGTATCCTTAATTTGTAAATTAAATTGAAGGGGATGAAGCTTGGATTTTGTTTGTTTGTTTGTTTGTTTGTTTGTTACACCGTCAATAAACATCTAGCATAGCCTGGCCAGCGTGGGTCAGTGGTTGAGCATTAACCTATGAATCAGGAAGATCTAGGTTCAGTTGCCTGTCAGGGTACATGCCTGGGTTGCAGGCTCGATCCCAAGTGTGAGATGTGCAGAAGGCAGCCAAAAAATGATTCTCATCATTGATGTTTCTATCTTTCCCTCTCCCTTCTCTGAAATCAATAAAAATGTTTTTTTAATGTAGCATAAATAAAACTATGCTAACTGTTTTAGTGGGGTGAGATAAATGAGACAAACCTGTCTTCACAAAATTTTCAGTCTAGTACACATTTGCATGATGCAGTAGAATTAAAAGGTAGGAAGAAAAGAGTAGTATTAGGTCTAGTAATAATTAATGTCGTTTTCTAATATTGATACTTTTTTAAATCGAACTTATTTAAACAATACAACAAAATTTAATCAACAATATAGTTGCCGTTGTTTTCTACTACTTGTGCCCAACGCTCAGGAAGCATTTTAATCCCTCTGTTGTAAAATTCTTGTGATTTTGATGCCAAAAATTCGGTCAATGCATTTTTGAGGCATTCTTCATTATTAAATTTTTTTCCAAGAAGAAAGTTTTGCAAAGAACGAAACAAATGGTAATCGGAAGGGGCAATATCAGGAGAATATGCAGGTTGAGGGAGAACTTCCCATTCCAACTGGCGCAGTTTTTCAGCAGTGATTCTTGCAGTATGCGGTCGTGCGTTATTGTGGTGAAGAATTACGCCCTTCCGATTAATCAGCGCGGGTTCTTTTTCTCTTAAAGCTTGGGCTAACCTTTCCAATAGGGCACTATACACTGCACTTGTAATGGTTTGGGTAGATGGTAAAAGTTCATAATGAAGAATTCCTTTAAAATTCCATCAAACACACAACATCACTTTTTTCGCATGCAAGTCAGGTTTTGGCGTGGGCTGCGGAGCCTCATTTTTGTCCAACCATTGAGGCCGCCTTTTCAAATTAACATACAGCACCCATTGTTCATCTCCGGTAACAATTTGCTCTAAAAACGGCAAACGGTTTTGACGAGAGAGGAGCGAACTGCAAATTGTGACTCTTTGATTATGGTTGTTGTCGGTCAACTCATGAGGAACCCATTTTGCAAACTTTTGGACTTTGCCAAGTGCACGCAATTGATTGGAAATTGTTTTTTGTGAACAATTTAAAGTTGTCGCAAGCTCTTGTTGGGTAATTAGAGAATTTTGCACCAAAAGAGCTTGAAGAGCTTCTTGATCAAAATTGGACACACGGCCTCGACCACTCTTGTCATCTAACGAAAAATTTCCCTCGCGAAATTTCTCAAACCAACGCTGGCATTTTCTGGCGCTAACTGCATCTTGACCAAGAGCACTACAGATGTTTTTTGCAGCCTCACTTGCTTTTCTTCCTAATTGGAACTCGTAAAGCATGCAGTGCCGAATATGCTCTTCATCCGCCATCTTCTTAGCCCTAGTTTTGCAACAAAAACCAAACCAAACACAAACTTTTTCAAGCAAAACTTGTTAATTGCCCTTCACATGTTCTGTAGATACCACGTGTTTGAAGGTTATGTCAATACAAGTCAATGCCAAGCAAGATTTTAAACGAATGTTGAAAAACGACATGAATTATTACTAGACCCGATACTACATTGGGAGAAACTCATTTAAAGTTCCAAATTCAAAGAAATACTATTTTGATTACAAGAGGCCTCCTTTTTAATATCCTTTCCACATGGAATCATCACAAGTAAGGAGATCTACAGATGTAGAAGCAGAAGAGCTGGGTGGTTGGAAAGGACTATAAAGAAGGTTTGGAGAGTGAGCTCAGGGGGAAATTTTTCATGATCCTTAGCATTTTATTGCCCTTGTAAACAAATGGGGGAGCTAAGATCATACCTAAACAAGAAAACTGGTTTTTAGCTAGTTTTCTTTCCACAGCTAGGCTATAAATTTCTTATCCTACCATTGAATAAATGTGTTTGTTGTGTTGTAATGAGGATGATGTTTTCTTACCTTATCGAGTCTGGGAAGTAGGCTAAATATATAAAAACGTTTCTTTCATCTACTCAGCTCAAGAGTCAGGACATCTCAGATTTAACAGAAGTTGAAAGGGAGGACTCATCATTACTCACTCCTGCAGCCAAAAAACTGAAAATAGAACCCAAAGAAAAGAAAGAGAAGAAACAGAAAGTGGATGAAGATGAGATTCAGAAGATGCAGTAAGTTACTTTGTGATCTTTCCCCATTGCAAGGCTCTAACTTGACCACACAAAATTAAGAAATTTTTCTTGACCTTTAATTTTTTTCTTTTATAAACTCCTATGCTTTCTGATTGTAAAAGTAGTGTGGTTTCATTGCAGTTAATTCAGAGACTACAGAAAAAGATGGGGGGGGGGGGGGAAGTTACCCATAATCCCATCACTTTAGAGTTTACCCAGGGTATATACCTTTTCTTTTTTTTTCTTTTTTATGTTTGGTATGTATTGCTAAATGTTTTCATGTCAGTAAATGTGCCTGTAAATCATCATTTTTTTAATGGCTGCATTGTATTCCATTGTGTGGATGGACCATAATTTGACCAATCCCTGCAACTGTTCTTGTGTTTTGGATTTTTTTGTTTACAACGTTATGATGCACATCTTTACATACTTGTCTATTTGATTCCTAAAATAAACTGGAAGTGTAGTTGCTAGTTCAAATGGTATGAATATTTTCAAAGAATTTTCATACGTATTTCTAAATACTTCTCCAAAAAGGTTGTTCCACTTCATATTTTATCAGCATGTTTGACTTTCTGTCTTTCCATTCTCTTTAGTACCATACTTTTTAATACTTGTCAATCTGGTTTATGAAAAATGTTATCTTGTTTATTATAATTTCTTTACTAATAAAAGTTAATTTTTTCCCCTCTATACTTATTGGCCATTGGTGTTTTTGTAAAGTTTCTATTCATGTCCTTTGCTCATTTTCTAAAATTGGTATAGCTGCCCAGCCACATGGCTAAGTGGTTGAGCATCAACCTATGAACCACATCAGGACACATTCCTAGTCAGGGCACATGCCCATGTTGAGGGTCCCCAAGAGGGCATGCAGGAGGCAGCTGATCAATGATTCTCTCTCATCATTAATTTTTTATCTCTCCTTCTCCCTTTCTCTCTGAAATCAATAAAAAATATATATTTAATAATAAATAAAATTGGTATGGCCATTGTTTTGTTTATGTGAAAGAATTCATTCCTATGGAGTATTAACCCTTTTCCATATATTTTACAAAATGTTCCTCCTTAATTGAAAACTACTGGTTTGAACACAACTTTATATATTAAATTTTTACAATAACGTGAAGTGTAATAAGGTAGCATTATAGGAGAGAGCCTAAGGCTGAAAACACAATCTATATGGGATGATACAGTGACCTATATTTTGTTGTTTCAGTTTTTGTTCTTAATAAAGTAAGAAAGGAAATAGTGTTTAACTTACTCTCAAGTGCCTTAAGAGTAGAAATACTTTTTCAGTCCTCATGAGCATTAACCTAATACCATCATCCCCTTGACAATTCATTTTCAATTTGACAATTGATTTTATAGATGTACTAAATATTTTAAGCATTCTTTCCTATAAGTTAACTTAATTACCTGAATCTTTGTCTAGAATCCTGGTTTCTTCTTTTTCTGAGGAGCAGCTGAACCGTTATGAAATGTACCGCCGCTCAGCTTTCCCTAAGGCGGCCATTAAACGGGTAAGGATTACCTATCAAACTTCTTTTTTTTTTTTTCTTTTTCTTTTTTATAATATATTTTATTGATTTTTTTACAGAGAGGAAGGGAGAGAGATAGAGAGCTAGAAACATCGATGAGAGAGAAACATCGACCAGCTGCCTCTTGCACACCCCCTACTGGGGATATGCCCACAACCAACGTACATGCCCTTGCCCGGAATCGAACCTGGGACCTTTCAGTCCGCAGATCGACGCTCTACCACTGAGCCAAACCGGCTTCGGCTCACACTTCATTTTCTTCAGCTGGGAGGACCAAACTGGTATCCAGAGTTATGTCCCATGGCATTTGGAAGTGACGTGATGGGCAAGTTGGGGGTCACATGTCCCTCAATAATTTGACCAATTTCGGTTTTGTATTCCAGGGATAGGGTCTTGACACACAGAATCATTGCTTCACTAGTCTCAATTTCAGCATCTGGCCTTTAGCAAACACTCTCAGGGCAGGGCTCTTGTGGGCACTTGTTTCTGAAGCCGGGCTGGGCTACTGTAATCCGTCTCTGTCCTTCTCTCCAGCTGATCCAGTCCATCACTGGCACCTCCGTGTCTCAGAACGTGGTTATTGCTATGTCGGGTATTTCCAAGGTTTTCGTCGGGGAAGTGGTAGAAGAAGGTGAGTGGTGTTGGTATAAGTGATGGGCTGAACCTGTGATGATCTTATTTCCAAGAACATCGAGACTGAGGGACTAAATGAGGCCCCTGTTGTAGTTTCCACTTATGCTAGAGGTTGACCAAGGGGGGACCTTTGTATTTGGCAGAACATGACCATTAGTCCTTCAGAGTTGCCCTTCTGGGAGTTAGGAAACATCTAGGAAATGTCCCTTCCTGATTCCTGCCCGCAGCCCAGGGTGACAGAAGCAGACCTTGTATTTTTCTCCAATGCACTTTGTTCATTTCTGCTGCCAAAAGATACAAGAAATGCTGTCACGGGCTGACCAGTGTGAGGAGTTGTAACTGATGTTTTGACCCTTGAAACTGCTCCATACTTACCGAGTAAATAACTTGGCTGCTGCCCTCTGCGAATCACTAGCAACCCCAGTATGTGCCCTTGGCCAGGAATCAAACCTGAGACCCTTCAGTGCCAGGCCTAATGCTCTAACCACTGAGTCAAGCTGTCCAGGGCAAACATGGTACATTTTAGAGAAAATGCCTTGGTTTATTTCCTCAGCAAGCTTAGAAGAGTTGATGAGAATTACTCAAAAGGATTGTAAATAAGCTCTGGTGTGCTCATGAAGCTGTCTCCTTACCCTCTCTTTAGCACTGGATGTGTGTGAGAAGTGGGGAGAAATGCCACCACTACAACCCAAACATATGAGGGAGGCTGTTCGGAGGTTAAAGTCGAAGGGGCAAATACCCAACTCGAAGCACAAAAAAATCATCTTCTTCTAAGACCAAAGCTGAGAAAAGCCTGGCACGGAGGATGTACTGGTTCCAGACTTGGGATTGCAGACTGCGTGCGCACTGGTGCTTTGGGGTCTGCCCATGTCTCTGTCTTTCTCAACACTGTTCATCACACCTAGAAAGCATGTGGCCTGTTGCATACATGCCTTGACTAAATATTGGGACCTTTGGGCATTTTGAGGCAATTGTCTGTCTGGCTCATTGGAAGCAGAAAGGCACCTGGCGTGGCTTCTCTGGGCGAGCTGCTTTCAGAGAGAAAACCTTTCCAGGAGAACTCAGATGTTTTCGCACTGGAGCCTGAAGTTGCTCTTAGGGTTTCTTATCTCTGGTTTAAGTAGATGAAACAACTCCAAACAAACGATGTTGCGGTGCAGGAGAATGGAAGTTTCTCCCTGTACACATTAAAGAATCTCCGATGGATTCTGGTGAGTGATCATTAAACTATTTCCCAACTTGTTGTATGTGTATTCATTTTCTGTGTAATTGGTTGGAATAGGAGGAATTCATCATTCGTTTTTTTTGGTGTCAGTAAAACTGGTCTTGGATTTTTTTGTGAAAATTTGAGCCCTTCTCACTTTCTACTAGAGCTATTAAAATTTAGTATTAAGAGTACTCAAAGCACTTAAGCACAATGTAAAAGCCTATATATTTCAGATTTCTTATAGATATAACACAACCAGTTCTGTTTAATAAGTTTAATTTGCTTTTTTCAGGTGGTTCACAGAACCAGTACGCTCCGTTTGATTAGATATTGCAACATTAAAGTTTCCCAATACTGACCAGTATTCTAGTTCATCAGATAAATACCCATTGTTTTCCTCAGATGAAGGGGAATGGCGTGACCTCCGTGACAGTGATTGGCAGTAATAAGGCTACAGTTTTAGTTGGCAGTCCCCAAAAGTTCTTTCCTCTCGGTGTGGCAGGGAGGGGGGCCTGAAGCTGCTCTGAAGCTTTCCATTCTGTGGAGCACCTGAGGGGGGGAAGACTCAAAGTGGGGCAAATCTGACTTAGTATCTTAGAGTCATGGCTTTAAACTTGTCCTTAGCCAATGGAGAAGACACTTCAGTGGGGCTAAAAAGTGGTGTTAAAAGGCTAACTCTTGACCAAAAATGAACTAAGGGGAAGTAAGGGAACAAACAAACATTCTTAGTTCTAACAGGAATTTTTTTAAGTTATAGGAACTATATTTCCATGAGAGATACTGGGTAAGGCTGGAACTTACAAATAAGGGAGAAAGTTCACATTACCAAGTTTGGCCACTTAGCAAAACCTCCCAGTTTAAGATTATCTAAGAGTGTTTCACCTTGTGCCTAAGAGATAGGGAAGATAATCCACACTCAACAATAGCTACTATCCATACCTCCCCAGAGGTAAACGGGAATATTCTTATCCTAGCAGAAGGTGGGGAAGCCATTAGTGAGGATGGTATATCCACCAGAATCTTGAAATACTTAATGACTGGGTAAATCACAGCTTTTGCAGTTCTCAATATCAGGATGCCGCTTACTAGCTTGTGCAGCACTATTCCGTTATTTCCATAGTTTTATATTATAACTGATTTTAGATGTTTAGTCAAGTATTAAAGGAGGAAAAAAGCAGAAACCCTTAGTGTAAAGGTTAAAATGGAAAGTCCCCGTATCACCACAGCAATACTTCAAACTACCTTCTTCCCACTACCCTCCTGAACTAAGGGGAAGCTAATGTAAGTGGGTTAAAAATGGAAGCCTTCAAGTTATGGGATGTGTGAGGGGTGGTGTTTACGCCTTGGGTATTCCATACACAGGAACCATTCCTTTTAGAACCATGAAAAAGTACATAAAGTTGAAGCCAATGGCAAAATCAAGGTCACATTACACACACAGCAAAAAGCAGCCAACACAAGAATAGAACCCACGCCTTTTGTCTTAAGAAACTAGATTAATTATTCCAGTGAGTTGAAAACAATTTGAGATTGAAAACCATCCCTGCAGCTCAGCTGAGAGATTGACACCAGTGCAAGTGCACTAAAGCATACATATCTCCAGTACATCCATGTAAACAGGAAATGTAGACAGTCACAGAAGAGACAATTGTAAAGGTTTCACAGCCGGAATGCTGATGTGCAGTGGCTGGCGTCTGGGAAGTGGTGCTGTCATCACTCCAGACGATTTTGTGAGGTATTATTTCTTGTTCCGAGTCTTCAAGCTCCAAGGCAGAAATTGTAAGCAGTCCAAAGGAGCTACCATTGTTTTCCTTCCACTTTTTTCCTTTACATTTATCCTGATGATAACCAGTTCACATTCTTCATTATGAAAAAAGAAAATCTTCCCTCTTCCATTGAAGAGAAGCAGGAAGTTACACAAGATGTTTACTAAAATTCCATGGGACAACTGACCCCTACCGTATTTCCTGAGGGATGATTTCAAGATACAATGGCCAAAGCTGCTGTATAATGGAAGTGAAATATCGGGCTCCATTTTTGTCTCATGGACCAGAGCCCCAGAAAGGCCAGAAATGGACTGATCTGGCTATTAACAAGGTTAACCTTGGTATTGCCTGGGTTGTTTCTACTGCCTTCCACCAAGCACAAGTTCTTAAGGAAAAGGTATACCAGGCAATGCCAATCGGGCATGTTCTTCGCATGGAGGGATGCCAGAGGGATATGGTGGGCCGGGGAAGAAAGGGAAGAAAATCAGTGTGATTTTAAATTTTGGTGAGCCTAAGGTATTATAGAATAATTCCATTTTCCAGTGACTGATCTCCCTTCTCCCCTTCCAAGACTTTAGAAATGCCATACTTGAGAGGTCTGGTGATCCATTTGTTCTCCATTCTGCCTTTGAAGAAGCATTAAGGGAGTCTGTGGAGTTATACTTCACCAAATAGCCCTAGTGGCCTGCATTTCCTTTCAGGGGCCTCCACCATGCAAGGATTCCTTGCCCCCCTGCAGCCCTGCCAGAGCACTTGACAAGCTCCACAAGTTTCTGATTTGCTATGAGAAGTGCTTCCTCTTGCCTAAGGCTCTGCGGTACAGCCTGCGAGCTAATATTTCAGGACCTGGTGAGCATGTCCTTCCTCTTGCTGGGTATGTGATCAAGCATCACCCTCCGCTATCCTTTAAGGCGGGTCCTCATCTTAGTGCCTCCACCCTCCATCATTTTGCTGCTCTCTGCACCTGTATATTTTCAGTAAGACCCAAGGTGCACAGGTGATTGAGACGCTAGCATGGCCGTGTGTGAGGTCCTTTTATGGGTTGTCTCCATGTGCCCTTGCTGATGATGTAATTGGCCTTTTGGCCACAGTAGCACATCGACCCCCTCAGCAATGCCTCCATTTCCATCCTGAGTTCTAACAGAGCGCACTGTCAGCTGCTGTGCTATCTTCTGTAAGTGCATTCCTTCCCACTCACCTGTCACTTTCCTGAGTATTCACAGCCTGGCTTGTGACCCTTCTGCAGTGTGAGTGTGTGTGTGTTTATAGTCTCTGGTTTACCTTTCAATGCCTACAAGTAGTAACATATGATTGCATTGTAATATCCTACTTTCAGGTTATTTATGAAAATTTTAAATAATGTTAAACCAAGCATCGATCAGTAGGAAACTTCCCCTGTTAACACTCTTTCCAGAAACATGTTTATTCTTAAGTCTCTAAGTTGTTTCCAAAATATTCCCATAATCTCACAGTAACTGGTGCTTTTAAACTGTCTTAATAAAGAACTTGGCAAAAGTTCTTTAGAAGTCTGAACAAATTAGATACTGTTCCTTCTTGAACACACGTTTCTTTTTATCCTAAAAAATCTATAATATACAAGTTGGGCATGATTTCCCACAGGGAACATTTTACCTTTCCTTCAATAGGTCAATGTGATCAAGACTTTACTGACTACTAAATCACTAATTTACCAGCCTGCCGATTCAAGGTGAGTTAGCTCATAAGTTTCTGTCCAATCAACACAGTCTGAAGTACACAAAACAGTCGAGATGAAGGTAGAGTGTTAAGGAAGAATTAGGAAAGAAAGGAAGAAATTGCGCTTTTTGTGGGCAGGGGTCAAAACCTAGCTAGGATGAAGGGAATTTTTTTTTTTTTAAGACAAAATTACATGATTTTAAAAAGCCATCGTGATAGAGGGGAATGGGATGCAACAGACTAAGGTGTTTATGTTATAGTTTAAAACACATTTTCAGCTCCCAAACCAAGAGCTCAGGAGAGTGCTGGTGGAAAGTCAAAGTGCTGGGGAACAGATGTGCCAGGGACCCTGGAGAGACAGGCAAGCACCTCCGAGGTGCAGCCCAGGAGAGAGGCAGGATTCTAGCACACACCTGGGGCTCAGAACCAAGCTCCCCACTGATCCCTGCCACATCATGCCTTCAACCACCTTACTCAGAGTGATTATTATTTTCTTGACTTAAATTTCAAATAAACTGTTACAGAAGGGAAAACCACTGTTTACTTTCTACCACAGCATCACAATGACAAAGCAGTAACAAAGGAAGCTGAACCCTGAAAAATCTGATTGTAATATCAGCCAAGAAGATGAGCTTGGTTCTCTTTCCAAAAAAAGCAGGGTCCCGGTCTCCCTGATCTTGTGCCTCTCCTGCCTCCCGCCTTGCTGGCTGCTTCCTGTGGCAGTCTAGCCCTGTGGCCAGAGCGCAGGCAGGACTGTTCGTGTCTGCTACAGGAAGCTCTAGGAAGAGAATCTTTGGTGGCTGAGTGTGTGACTGAGGAGGTGAGCACCTCCCCGTGTTCACACAGGTTGTGGAGGAAGCACACGTCTGTCATGAAACCATGCAGTGAAATGGCCCTAGTGTGGAGACGATGCCACCTAGTGTGCAGAGGACCCAACAGCTTTACATAGGCAAGAGGGGATGCGTGAGCCACGCACAAAGCTGCCCCCAATTTCCGGGAACACAGTCATGCTTGGCTCTGTGTGCCATCCCAGTGACAACACCTGGCAGAAAGGAGTTAAGCACTCCGGTCCCCTGGCATCCTGAGCCCACGTATTCCCACACTGGAGGTGGCCTTCTCACGGGTGCTGATGTTGCTGGTGACTGCCTCTCCTCGGCACAGATGGCTGAGCCACAGCTGTCAGAGCTCAAAGAAGGGGTTGTATTTCCTAAGCTCCTGAAAAAGTTTGTCTTTCTCCTGCTTGGCATTGGCCAATGCTTGTTTAGTTTCTAGAAGTTCCTTTTGTAGGGCAGACAGCTCTTTCACCTGAGGAACAATAGTAATTCAGTTAATAAAGTATCACAACTTGAAAAAAATAAAAAACAGGGAACAAGGTGGAAGAAAGATCCACAAGTTTGGCCAATGCTCAAGAGAACCCAAGTCGATTTTTTCTAGGCGTCTAATCCCCTCCTCAGAGTTCATCAGTTACAAGGACAACGGCTGGAAGATGTGTGGTCAGCAACCATCCTCCTACCGCCAGCTCCTCTACTCAGTGCATGTAGAGGCTGCTACAAGGTGACAGAGCCCAAGCCACCCGTCCACATACAGCACAAGAAACCTTTCCAGCCTTCTGGGGTGGTGTGTGGTTGTTTTGTGTTGTTTTGTTTTATTTTGGGAGGGGGTTTTTTGTTTGTTTGTTTTTTAATATATATATTATTGATTTTTTACAGAGAGGAAGGGAGAGTGATACAAACATTGATGAGAGAGAAACATCGATCAGCTGCCTCCTTTACACCCGCTACTGGAGATGTGCCCGCAACCAAGGTCCATGCCCTTGACCGGAATTGAACCCAGGACCTTTCAGTCCGCAGGCTGAGCTCTATCCACTGAGCCAAACTGGTTAGGGCCAGCCTTCTAGGTTTTACCAGCTTCTGCGACTACAGTCCCTAGGGGCTTATGGGGAAGGTACTGTTCAGTTAGGTCCTCTCTTGCTGCCCAAAAGCCTCCCCTGTGAGCAACAAAAATACCTGTTCTTTTGGGAGCTGTCTCTTTTCACTGTTCGGTACTTCAGCTGGTGGTCTGTCCTGAGCAGCAGCTGGAAAAAAAGTAAAGGTTCTAAATGACAAATGGCTGCCCAGATGCAGTCAATTCCAGTTGTCACCTATTCCCTTACAGGAGAAGGCAGGGAAGCCAGGGGCTCACAAGCCCAACTCACCGCCTACGTGGAACACACCGTCATCACTCCGCTTCAGCACCACATGCTCCATGGCTAGAGTGACGGGCACGGGGCCTGGGGACGTTGGGTAGATGGGGGGGATATCATCCTACAGGAAAGAGGGAGTGCATGATGCCCCCACCAGCTCAGAGCAATCAGGTATAGCCCAGGCTTCTCCCATCAGCCTTAAGCACTGCTGTGTCATTGTTTATCCATACATTCTTGCAAGGTGTGAGAGGCAGCAATGAGTCTCTCCCATTCCAGAGATGGTGAAACAGGATCAGATAAACTAGGGACTTCACACAACCACGCTGCAAGCCAAAAACAAGGTCAGAGCTACAGACAAGGTTGCGGGCCTGAACATGGGGCTTTTTGACAACACAGATGTATATAGAGCTATAACATTGACAAAGAATTCGAATATGCTTTTCCTCACTCATTTTACAGAGACAAGGCAAGAGGCTAAAGCTGTCACTGCCAGAATTCCTGGCCTGATAAAGTCTAGGGTGGAAACCCCAAGTCTCTCACCTTCAGGGTGATTCTGGAGGTCAGGAGCTCAATCTGTATGGGAACCACCACGGGAATCGCCTCATCCTCCAAGAAGGGCCCCAGGCCATTGAGCACAGAGGTGAGCAGCTCAAGGTCACAGCCTTGAAGCACTAAATGCAGGAAGCCGTTCTTTGTGGCCAGGGGGGAATGAACAGCTGCACCAGGCCCCACCTCAAAGCGTAGGCCCACAGCTGGCCTGATGTGGCAAGTCTTCGCGGTTGAGGATTCTTGAAAACTTGTACCTTAGAAACAACAGAAGGAAAACATTAATTAAATAACAGTCAGGGACTATTCTAAGCACTTTATGTATACACTAGAGGCCCAGTGCACGAATTCGTGCACAGATGGGGTCCCTCATTCTGGCAGGTAATCATCCACCAATGGGGGCCCGCTGGCTGGGAAGGGGCCATGGAAGGGCTCCAGGGCATGTCCGGCCCTCTTGCCCAGTCCTGATGACCAGACCCCAGCAGCAAGCTAACCTGCTGGTAGGAGCATCTGCCCCCTGGTGGTCAGTGCATGTTGATCAGCGACTGATCGAGCAGTTGGCCAAAAGTTCGATCCATCAGACACTTAGCATATTATGCTTTTATTATTTATACATAATATTCATAACAACCTATGCCAAAAGTATTATCATCCTTCCCATCTTAGAGAAAAGGAACTTAGACCCAGAGAATAACTGCCCAAAGTTACACCATTTAGAATAGCAGGACAGGATCTGAGCCCTAGCAGCCTGACTGCGAAGACCACGGCTATAATGCCCATGGTGGAAGGGAGGCCAAGAGCCAAAAAAGTTGGCCTTGCTAAGAATGGCCAAGGAAAGCTCTGAAAACACAGAAGCCTCTACTTTGCTAAATTTGAGTGTCTCTTCCTTTCTGTCAAGTCTTGGTCTTCCCAGATAAAGGCACGCCTCTCTGATAAAGCCAAGCAGGATCCAAGCTAATCTCAAAATTCCACAAAAAACAACCTCAGCTGTAGCCAAGGATATGGAACAACTGTGTACTTACATAACTGCTAATGGTACAACCATTTTCAAAAACAAAATTATCTAGAACAGTTAGAGCTTTAACTTCCCGAATGACCTAGAAATGATATCCTCAGGAATAGAACTCTGGAGAAGCTCTCCAACATACATACTAGAGACGTGAACAAGGATGTTCAGGGCAACAAAAAAATACTGCAAACAACCCAAATGCCTGTTCAGAATAGACTGAAGAATATAGTGATGGGTACAAGAGGTGTTTAAAGGATGATGGTGATGATTGCACAACTCTGTGAACTTACTAAAAATTATTGAATTGTACATTTATAGTGATTGAATTTCACAGTATGTTGTTTTATTAAAAGCAAATTATACCCTCATTTAAGCCGTTTTTAAAAAGCAAAAAGTAGTATATTTACACAATAGAATATTATATAGAAGAGACAATAAATTATAGCTAACTCAACAGCCTAGAAGAATCTGAAGAATATCACGTTGCTTGAAAAAAATCAAAAAAGAATAAAAAACTATAATTCCACTTAGAATAAAGCAAAATAACACATTGATACAAACATACATAGAAGCATTGTAAAGCAAGAAAGTGACAAATTCAAAATTCAGGGAGCCATGGTTCCCTCTGACGACAAGGAGAGGAGAGGCAGAGGTTTAGGAGAGGAGTCCCAGGGCTTCAAAGTTAATGGCCCTATTTTATTAAACTAGGAGGTGGGTACGTGGATTCACTATATTGTTATTTTTTTATACCTTACATATACCTTATTATTTACCTAATATTTTAAAGACCAAAATTTTAAATGAAATGTAACACAAGCCTAGATTTTTCCTGTCATCTTTTAAAGTCTAAATGATATTTCACATCAAAGGATTTAATCTGAGTGACAGAAGCTCCTTGGTCAGATATAATTTGATGTCAGCAGCCACACGAATGAATAAGTGGACACAGTCTCATGAATAAGCGTAAGGAGCATGGGGGAAATGAAAGAGCTCCCGGAAGTTCCCGGGAAGAAGGCGGCTTCGTTGGGAGTCCTTCATCCCCGCAATGGCTACTGGAGGGAAAGGCTAAGGTCCTGGCTAGGGCAGCCGCCGCTGGAACGTGGGGGAGGGGAGACGAGGATGGGGCCCGGTGCAGTGACAGAAACCAGTTAAGCTCTGGCTGCCCCAGACAAATCCCACCAGCTTGCTGGAATGGCCGCCCTCCTTACCTGGGCACTGTCCAAGCAGGAACGGCCAGAGCCCCACGGTGCCCAGGTGCTGCAGGCTTAGTTCCTCTGCCTGCAGGGCCACGGTCAGGTCCTCGCCACGTACCTCAATCCCCAAAGAGACCTCGTTCACCTTCAGCACCAGAACCGAGACCTGTAAAGGAGACTAACTTAGCTGAGTCCTGAGCTTCCAGCCTAGAGCCTGCCCTCCACAGAGAAGGAGGTAGAGCAGCTGACCGGGTGAGGATGGAGGTCTTCCCCACTGGGTGGGGCCAAACTGTTGGTGTCCGGTGACCCCTGCCCACAGCTTCCCACGACGGGGCTCCCTTGAACACCAGCGCAGTCCAGGATGCTTGGGAGAGATCCTGGAGGGAGAGATTCTGAGCCAGACTCTGCATAAGAAAGGCAACAGAAGGGTTTGAAAGTCAAAAACTTCTGTTCAAATACAATCTTCAAAAACAATGACAACTGCAAAGACAAAACATGACATTTATAAGACTAGAAATTTGAAGACTAACTACATATTTGATGAATTTAAGGAATTACTGTTAATTTTTAAAAGTGCAATGGTATTTCTTTAAATATTTCTAAAGTTTATAAAGCAAGTCAAGTGTCCATGGATGGATAAATAGATAAACAAAGCCTAGCTGGTTTGGCTCAGTGGATAGCGCATGGGCCTGGGGACTGAAGGGTCCGGATTCAATTCCAGTCAAGGGCACATGCCTGGGTTGTGGGCTCGATCCTCAGTGGGGACACAGGGGGCAGCGTGCTGGAGGCAGCCCATCAGTGATTCTCATCATTGATGTTTCTATCTCTTTCCCTCTCCCTTCCTCTCTAATATCAATAAAGATATATCATTTTAAAAATGAATAAACAAAATACAAAAGAAATTCTGACACATGCTACAACGTGAATAAACCTTGAGGACATTAGGTTAAGTTAAACAAGATGGTCACAAAAGAACAAGTATTATATACTTCCACTTATGAGGTACTTAGAGTGGTCAAATTCATAAAGAAAGAAAACAGAATGATGGCTAACAGGAGTATGGGGATAGAGCTTCATTTTTTTAGGATGAAGAGTTCTGGAGATGGGCAGTAGAGATGGTTGCACAACTATCTGAATGTACTTAATACCACTGAATTATAATTAAAAGAGTTCAGATGGTCAATTTATGTGTCTTTTACCATAATTAAAAGTTTGTATTTTCTAGAGATGCACAGTGAAAATATTTATGGATCAAATGATGTTTGGGATTTGCTTCAAAATAATATGGGAAGAAGGGAAGTGAGCAGAAATATGTATGAAATAAAAATGACCATGTATTCTTAATATTTGAAGCTAGGTAATGGGTATATGAGGGTTCATGATTTCATTATTTACTTTTATATATATTTGAAATTTCCCATAAGGAATTAATAATAATAATAATAATAATAATAGTAATAATAACAGCCCAGCTGGGGTGGCTCAGTGATTGAGCATCCTATGAACCAGGAAATCACAGTTTAATTCCCAGGCAGGGCACATGCCTGGGTTGTGGATTTGATCCCATGGGAAACATGAAGGAGGCAGCTAATCAGTGATTCTCTCTCATCATTGATCAGCTGATCAGTTTCTATCTCTCCCTCTGTCTCCCTTCCTCTCTTAAGTCAATAAAAAATATATTTAAAAATAATAATAAAACAAACATGGGCACACACCATTCAGCTTAAAAAACAGTACATTCTCTTTTTCTTTTTCCTTTTTTCCTTTAGAAATTTAAGGAACAATTTTTTAAAAATATATATTTCTATTGATTTCAGAGAGGAAGGGAGAGGGAGAGAGCAAGAGAAACATCAATGATGAGAGAATTATTGATCGGTTGCCTTCTGCATGCCCCCTACTGGGGATCAAGCCTGCAACCCAGGTTTGTGCCCTTAAGTGGAATCAAACCCTTCGGTCCTCAGGCCAACACTCTATCCACGGAGCCAAACCAGCTAGAGCAAGGAACAATTTTAAAAGTTTGCTTTCCAGTGTAATTTCCTAAATTGATCTAATTCCTAAAAGTTATTTGTTTAATCATAGACAAAAAGCTCCTAGTTATTTTTCAATAATAAAATACATAGTTAGGCAAAAACCAGACAACATACACACATTAACAACAGTCACAAAACTAATACTATGCTGCAGCTGGGTGGCTGTAAGACTAGTCTCGTTCTGAGATAAACAATAACTTAGAAGATGTGGGGATAAAGCTAACCACAAATCCATTAAAATTTCTCTTTTTTCTGTTTTGGTTAAGAAAATGTCTATTTTATCTCATCTCAGCTCCTTCTGCATCCTACTGGTCAGAATACAAGCAGCAGAAAGAATGCTTTCTGGACTTCTAGAACATTGGCTGGCTCTGTTTCCACTTACCAGACTCCATGAGCATCACGAAGTTATCACTGCCATCACTGTCTACGGAAATCCGGTCTTCAAGGCCACTGCTGTCCAACGAGACACCATCAAATGACTGCTGAGATACTGTCCTCTTCATGGAAAAAAATCGGAATCGGGAAGCACCTCCGCTTACTGGGGCTGACACCTTCTCATCTATCTTGGCCATGGTCTCTCTGTTCAAAAATAAAAAACAAAATCCACAGATGTGGCTCCAGAAACATTGTTTCGTTCCCTTGCAATAGCCTTCCCTCAGCCCAGACAGTTATTATATACATAAACTTTTATCTCAACTATTTCTGCTATAGGGGTGAGGGGTGTCACGCCATTTTAAAAAATATATTTTTTATTATTTTTTGCAGAGAGGAAGGGAGATAGTTAGAAACTTCTATCACCTGCCTCCTGCACGCCCCCTACTGGGGATGTGCCTGCAACCAAGGTACATGCCCTTGACCGGAATCGAACCTAGGACCTTTCAGTCTGCAGGCCGACGCTCTATCCACTGAGCCCAACTGGTTTCGGCTGTCACACCATTTTAACAGGTGGCCTTTATGAATCCTCATATTCCAGCATTTCAAGCTGCATAAGCAGCTCTCCCTTATCAACATTCAATGTCAAGGTTATTTAAGGTCATGCCATACAGAGAACAACTACCCACAGCCCATGCTAATGAATAGCACCTGAATCCACCCACACTCATTCCACAAGTATTAACTAAATAACTTCCGCATACAAGGCACCATACTAGGCACAGGGCAGAGGTGAAGGGCGAATAAAGTGATGAATAAGACATCCCCTGCCCTCAAGAATTTGTCATCTAGAAGGCAGGAGAAGACTCAACATAAATAACACTATCTGGAGGTAAGTTACACATACCACAAGAGAGGGACAGAGGTACAAGCTAAAGGCCAGGCAATCTCAAAGAGGGGGAAAGATGAGGAGAAGGGGATCAAGAATGGCTTTGTGGAAGGAGACAGCATTTGAGTTGGTCCTTGAAGGACACTGAAAGAAGTAAGAAAAAAAGCATTTTATGGGGAAGAAACAGCATCAGCAAAGGCATAGAACCAGAAACAAAAAGTCCCTTTAGAGACTAGTAAGTAGCTCGACCCAACTGGAACATAAATTTAGGGAAAGAAGTGGAAGATAAAGTTAAAAAGGCATAACATTGTGAAAAGAAGCCTTCAAATACTTTTTTTAATAAAATATATTTCTTTATTAATATCATAGAGGAAGGAAAAGGGAGAGATAGAAACATCAATGATGAGAATCATTGATCAGCTGCCTCCTGCACGCCCCCTATAGGGATCGAGCCTGCAACCGAGGCATGTGCCCTTGGCAGGAATCTAACCTGGGACCCTTCAGTCCACAGGCCAACGCTCTATCCACTGAGCAAAACTGGCTAGGGCTTCAAATACCTTTTAATCCTATCCTCCCATTTTACAGATGAAGAAACTGACTCATGTTAAAGATGAACTAAAAAAAAAAGAAAAAAGAAAAAAGAAAAAGAAAAACCCAAGCCTATTACCTTCTTGCAAAGCACTTTTTTTTTCACTTTACCAATTGGTTGCAGCCAAATTATAGAAAATCCTGGATGAAAGATTATATATGAACAGGTTTGGAAAACATCTGAGAATCCCTGCTCTAGGAATTGTGGGAAATCTCTGTTCCTTCTGCTCAGCATTTATATACTCTAAAGAAATACAGTTGATTATCCTATACTAGAGGCCTGGTGCATGAAATTCATGCACAGGGGGTTGTTCCTCAATCCAGCCTGCACCCTCTCCAATCTGGGATCCCTCTCACAATCCAGGACTGCTGGCTCCCAACTGCTCACATGCCTGCCTTCCTGATTGCCCCTAATGTTTCTGCCTGCCAACCTGATCACCCCCTAATCACTTCTCTGCCAGCCTGATTGATGCCTAACTGCTCCCCTGCAGGCCTGGTCACCTCTAACTGCCCTCCCCTACAGGCCTGGTCCCCTCCTAACTGCTCTCCCCTGCAGGCCTGGGTCCCCCATAACTGCCCTTTCCTACAAGCCCAGTTGCCCACAAATTCCCTCCTCTGCCAGCCTGGTCACCGCTAACTGCCCTCCCCTGCAGGTGTGATTGCCCCCAACTGCCCTCCCTTGCAGACTTGGTCCCTCCCAACTGCCTTCCCCTGCTGGCCATCTTATGGCAGCCATCTTGTGTCCACATGGGGGCAGCCATCTTGTGTGTTGGAGTGATAGTCAATTTGCATATTATACTTTTATTAGCTAGGATAATAAAAGGCTAATATGCAAATTGTTCAAATGTCAGAACAACCCTATGACACGCACTGACCATCAGGAGGCAGATGCTAAACACAGGAGCTGCCCCCTGATGATCAGTGTGCTTCGCTGAATAGCTAAAAGCCAGGCTCACAGCTCGCTAGTGCAGCAGTGGTGGCGAGAGCCTCTCCCACCTCTGCTGCAGGCAGGCAGTAAGGAGTGAGGGGTCCCAAATTGTGAGAGCCCCAGACTGTGAGAGGCATGTCTAACTGCAGGCTTAGGCCCAATCCTAAGGGGTCCCAGACTGTGAGAGGGTACGGGTCGGGCTGAGGGACTCCCCCACCTTCAGTGCACAAATCTCATGCACTGGGCCTCTAGTTTAAAATCTACACTAATAAAAGAGTAACATGCTAATTAACCATACCTCCATGGCACCCACCAGCCAATCAGGAGTATGCAAATGAACCCAACAAAGATGATAGGTTAATTTGCATATGCAGGTGCAAAGGGCTGGGGGCAGGGCAGGACACAGGCATTCGGCACCACCCCAGCTGCTCAGGACCTCTGAACAATGTGGGAAGATGGAAAGGTGGTTCCAGCCAGAGTGAAGGCAGTGCCGGCAGCCAGAGGAAGGAAGGCCCATTTTTGCACGAATCTTTGTTTATCCGGCCTCTAATAAATAAATAAAAACTGTAAAGTGCCATGTGATTTATGCCACAGAAAATATTTCAATTAAATAGCCGAAGCCGGTTTGGCTCAGTGGTAGAGCGTCAGCCTGCGGACTGAAAGGTCCCAGGTTCGATTCCGGTCAAGGGCATGTACATTGGTTGTGGGCACATCCCCGATAGGGGGTGTGCAAGAGGCAGCTGGTCGATGTTTCTCTCTCATCGACGTTTCTAGTTCTTTATCTCTCTCCCTTCCTCTCTGTAAAAAATCAACAAAATATATTTTTTTAAAAATAAAAATAAAAATAAAAATAAATTCAGGTAATATTTGAGGAAAAGACCTGAAGGTTTTAGAGTAGGAAAATAACAAGATCATACCTGTATTTTAGCAAGTTTGACCTAGCTTTTTCTATCAAGTTAAAAAGTAAAGACTTCAATGAGGAATTCAATTAATTGTTTTCTAAAATAGTTGACATTTGGGGACAGACAGGAGCAACTGATGTGAGATTCCCTCAATGAGGAACTGGGGGAAGGCTCAGCAGTGTTTTCACAAGCCCTCCAGCTAATTCTGAAGCAGGTTTACATCTAAGAATCCCTGCTCTAAGAATTGTGGTCCGAACTTGACAAAGGACAGAATGAGCGGAGTCAAAATGTAGAACTCAAACGAGCAGACTGATGATACCAAAAGGAGAAAGAACTGTGTCTGGGGAGAGATAAAGAATTTAGTTGTACCTATGTGAGGTTCCAGGCACTTCTAGGACATCCCTGTGGAGCTATATGCAGTATTTTAAATGAGTAGGGGTGGAAGTCAGGATTGAAAATAGGGACTATAGCTCTAGCCGGTTTGGCTCACTGGATTGAGCGTTGGCCTGGGGACTGAAAGGTCCTGGGTTCGATTCCATTCAAGGTCATGTACCTTGGTTGTAGGCACATCCCCAGTGGGGGGTGTGCAGAAGGCAGCTGATCAATGTTTCTCTCTCATCGATGTTTCTAACTCTTTTTTCTTAAATATATTTTATTGACTTTTTACAGAAAGTAAGGAAGAGAGCTAGAAACATCAATGAGAGTCATCGATCAGCTGCCTCTTGCACACCCCGTACTGGGGATGTGCCCACAACCAAGATACATGCCCTTAACCGGAATCGAACCCAGGACCCTTCAGTCCGCAGGCTGATGCTCTATCCACTGAGCCAAACCGGTTTTGGCTGTTTCTAACTCTTTATCCCTTCCCCTTCCTCTCTGTAAAAAAATCAATAAAATATTTTTTTTTAATGAAAATAGGGCCAAGACCGGTTTAGCTCAGTGGATAGAGCGTCGGCCTGCGGACTGAAAGGTCCCGGGTTCGATTCCGGTCAAGGGCATGTACATTGGTTGGGGGCACATCCCCGGTGGGGGGTGTGCAGGAGGCAGCTGGTCAATGATTCTCCCTCATCAATGTTTCTAGGTCTCTATCCCTCTCCCTTCCTCTCTGTAAAAAATCAATAAAAAAAGATATTTAAAAGAAAATAGGGCATATGGCAGAAGTGAGGAAATAGATAAAATAATCTAAAGCACAGGCTGATATAAATCTTCTGAAAGTTTGGCAAATGCAAAAAGAACTTTAAAAATGTTTGTAGGGTTTGACCCCAATAATTCTATTTCTAGATTTAATCTGCATAAACAGTATTGTTCACAAAAATAAGGACATTTAACATAGCATCAGTTCTAGTTGAGAAAAACTGGAAGCAGACTAAATGAGTTCCCCCTAGATAGTGGAATGAATGAATAAATCATGATACAACAATTTTCTAGAACATAAGAGCCATTAAAAATTATGTACACATAATTTTTGAATAGGAAAACGAATGGGAAAATATTCACAATAAAACATTAAGTGAATAAAATTAGACATTTCTATATCCTATAGAAATATAATCCCATTGTAAAAACCATATTTTTGTGTATCAGCATTCACATGGATACACAAATATATATACAACACTGAAAGAAAATGGATGCAAATGTAAATAGTGGCTATCTCTGGACAGCATCATTACAAGCTGCTTTCATGTTTTCTTCTATTTTTTTACATTGTCAACAATGTGAGCACAATCATTTTTAAAATTAAAAAATTGTGACCAAGATGATGAGAATACATAGATTCATTTACAGGATAAAAGGGAAAGCAGCTGAGGAAGAAGACTCCTCCCTTTGGAGTCACACAGGCTCAAGATGAACCGACTGGCAGGAGTCGCTGCCACTGCAGAGTCCAGGGTGAGGACTGTGAAAAGGCCACTGGCCTGCACAGTCAGGAAGTCACCGCAGGTGTTTAAAAAAGAGCTTGGCCAGGACCGGTTTGGCTCAATGGATGGAGCATCAGCCTGCGGACTGAAAGGTCCCAGGTTCGATTCTGGTCAAGGGCATGTAGTACCTTGGTTGCAGGCACATCCCCAGTAGGGGTTGTGCAGGAGGCAGCTGACCGATGTTTCTCTCTCATTGATGTTTCTAGCTCTCTATCCCTCTCCCTTCCTCCCTGTAAAAAATCAATAAAATATATATTTTTAAAAAATAGAGCTTGTAACTACACCTTTCTCTGCTCTGTTCATCTCTCCTCCTTCCCAATTCCCTTACTCTTCTGCATTTAGAGAAGGCAGCACATTTGATGACTGGTAGTCCAGGCTTTTCATCCTTGCCCCACCACTCATAAGTTGTGTCATCCTGAGCAAATTCCGTATCTCTCTGAGCCTCAGTTTCCTCATTTGTAAAATGAGGAGTGATACCAGTACTCGCCTTATAGGGTTATCACAAGAGTTCAAAGGATTAATATTACAGGTATTTAGGACAGTGCCTGACATAAAAAGCACTCAATAAATGTTAGCAGGGATTATATCATTCACCCCTTTTAAAAGTGTTCCGGTTTCCTTCTTCCTAGACTATGAATGCCTAGCAGGATCTAGCACATCCACAGGCAATGTTGAAAGATCCACTTAAGACAATCCACTCAGACAAAAGCTCTTAAGCCACCAATTTTCATACCAAGGTCCCCAAACCACAACATGTCCCAGCAAAGATTTCCTGGAGTCTTCATTATCTTTCCTAAAACCACAAGGCACCCAATGGAAATGTACCTTTCCACTCTCTGGCTCCATTTCTGTGTTTCTGCTTACTCCCTACTTCTCTCCAGTGCCTGCCACAGAGAATGGCACACAGTAGGGCTTAAAAAATATTGCTGAACAAGAGGATGAACTTCCTCCTCCTCTATTCTCCTGGCAGACATAGATAATATGGATCAAATAGAGCAAATCCAAAGCCCAGCTTTTTACACAGGTTTCTGGGGTGCATCCTCCCTAAGGCCTGTTTCCTCAGGCTGCCATGGGGATCAAATCAAACAAAATGCTACACTAGCGCTCACTGGAAAGACTAGAAAGTCATACTGATGGCAGGCATTATCATTCTGATATAGTATATCTGATATAACAGAGAATCAAAGAAAGAGGGGATAATGTAATCTTAAGAAGCAATAAGTTGACTTGAAAGCTGCTCAAGAATAGTTTATGATATGTGGAGGCAAATGAAATCACATGGGATTTTGTTGTTTTATTGCAATTTCTGGTTCTTCACTTATCTCAGAATCAGATGTAGCCTGAAAATGAGTCTCTCCAATTAGTGTTCCTGTTACCCTTCAAGTAGCCTCAATTCCTCCACCGCCCTGCCCTGAAGGCAGCCCTGAAAACCAAACAGGTCATTCTATGCATTCTTCGGTACTGCGCATTACATCCCACTCTAAAAATGCTCACAGTGAAAGACTGTAAGTCTAATGACCATAACTAGGAGGAAGAGATGGGGTAACTGAAGGAAGCAGAGAACCACTCACTTGGCTGGGGGCAGGGACAGCATCTTGTGCACAGTGGAGCTCATTCGGTCTCTGCTCAGACTGAAGGCATCCTTGGTCAAAGACACAGCTTCCTTGGTGAGGTCCATGGTGGCATGCAGAGCCTCCTTGGTGGCATCCTTAGTGGTATAAATAGCACTTGACAATTCTCCCTCAATGTTCTTCAAGGGTGCAAGCTCACCCTGTCCATTCATAGCGGTGTCCCTAACACCTGGGGGCTTCGGGGCAGCTGGTGAGCTGGATGCCTGGGCTCTGCTCAGTCTCTTGGCCTGTAGGGAATTGAATGCCTCATGGCCCTTCCCTGCCAACTGCTGTTCAAGAGAAGCTGAGTGCTGCAGCTCTCCATCGCTATGGAGAGGCAGTGACCTATCCTGGGCTGCATCCAGGTTTTCAATGCCACTGTCCTCTGGAAACTTCTCAGGGCTGGATGGGCCCTGGTCTGAGGAGGCATCAGACTTCAGCTCCCGATCCTCTGAAGGAGACAGCTCCGAGTCTATGAGGCTGGTGGTATCTAAACCCACAGAGTCAGCTTCAGCAGCACCTGGGGCAGGATGCATGAGCAGAGCCACCTCAGCGCTGGGGAAGAGGACCCCAATGCAAGCTGTCTGGTCCTGCAGGGCAGACCCAGTCATGGCCTCTGTATCCTTAATCAGCTGCTCCTGAAGACCTTGGAGCACCTCCTGCAGGCGGAGCAGAGCCAGGTACTGGTAGTGGTCGAGCCTCACTCGGACGTGCTCAGGGGAGTGTACAAGCATGTGAACCTCTGCCGTGTCCTGCAGGTCAGTCAGAGGCTCTTTGATGTCCACATCACCACCGCCTTCTCTCATCTCCATGACTTCGGTAAGGCCGGACAGGCTTTTCAAATCATGTTCAGTCTTTGATCTAAGATGGGACACAGTGTCAGGGGCCAGGGCCCCAGACTGGACAGGACTGCCAAAGCTGGCCGATGGTTTTAGCGTCCCTTCTGCTGCCAAAAGGAGCTTCTGTGCCTGGGCTTGCTGCCAGCGCAGGGGTAGGCAGGCCCAAATGGACAAGGGGAAGGGGGCCACAAAATTCAAGGCACGGCCTTTGAAGTTCTCGGTTCCCTCAAAGTCCAAGGAAATCCGGGGGAAGTGGATGGACCAGAGATCCTGGGAGGCCTTGGGCCTCTGGGGAGGGAGGGTGTTAGCATGAGGGAGGCTGGAATCCATCTGGAAGGCATGCTGCACAAAAAGCATATGCAGGAGACTGAAGCCACCTGGGACCTTGGGGAACTGAACATAATTGGAATGAAAGAACTCAGCAGCAGCAAAGCCCTGGAAGAGTCTGTGGAGGTCTGCACAGCTGCAGTGTGGGGGATGGCGTGTATTGGTGGCAGTCATGGCCGATGCAGAGAAGACTAGGGCCTGGGGCCGATGCAGCCCAGCCTGCTCTCTCTTCTCCAGCGGGAAGCTTACCTTCAGAGAGAAAAGGAAACCCAATTCAGAATGGCCATCTGAATATCTGCACGCCCCACCATTAACTCACAAGGAAAGACCACTGGGGCTGTGCAACTGTTTTCCTTATCTGTCAAGAGGACAGAGCAGAACCCTGGATCATAACAGGCGAAATGCAGCCATGGCTGTCAACAGGGAACAAGAATCCCACTCTCTCCCTACCTTCAACCGGAAGGCATCCAGTCGGATGTCCACGTGCTCATCATTCTGGCTGGCATCTTCCAGTTTGTAGATAGCTTTGAACTGCTCCAAGCTGCGGTACAAATCCAGGCAGAAGAGGTTTCCCCAGAGCAAGCTGACAGGATCCACAGTAAATGTCAGATCATTTAACTCAATGTAGAGATTGGGACAGGGAACTGGAAAGCAGAGAAGAGAATTGTTGTGTACAAAATAGCAGCTAGATTCCTACTTACCAGCTAGTATTCATTCGACTATCAAGAGAGCAAAGGTACATATTTATACAGGGCAGAGTCTTTAACAAAGGTTGCTAAACTAACTCCAATACCCTAAACTCTAACAATAAGTGAGAATATAAGTATAGTCCCAAGTCTGACAAAGGGGAAGATCATGCCTGGACAGGAAGAAATATATATAGTCCCAAGTCTGACAATCAGGAAGATCATGCCTGAACCTCGATGCTTACCTGGAAGCTCCTGATTATCTGGGAAATAATACTCTGTGAATTCAATGTGAATGGCGGAGACCTGCGCGGGAAGGTTGTGAAGTTTCCGACTGCAGGAAAGGAGTGCAGATGGCTTCTTACTGGGCTGTTTAGCTGTAGAAACCTAAGTTATCACAAACTGCTGTTAGCATCTGTGCTGCACCCAGAACAGAATTTCCTCCACTTCCTCTACTATCCGCTATCCTACTGTCCCAGGGAGCATAGTGCTTCTCCACGTGTTCTCCACGTGTCCTAGGCATTCTCACACCTGCCTAACACTATCCACAAGTTCATGTTTTCCATGGAAGGTTTGGAAGGTTTGTAGTAAGATATTCACAGGAAACTGATGGAATCTCAAGTATAGATCTCAACAGACATGCTCAGAAGGAAACGTAACCATCGACCCACCCAGAAGTTAGGGAAACAGACCCCAAATTCCGCAACTTTGTTCACACTGTTGCCTTCCAAAGAACTGTCCCAACCCTTTCCAATCACGCTTCCCCATGCCCGGGACTCCTCACCTGGTGGATGTCCAAGTCATCCACCCGTATTACCAGGCAGCTAGAGCGCAAGCGATTCCACGCTGGAGGCCGAAGGGCAGCCTTTTTTCCTTGAGAGGGGTTTCTCTCAAGGGAGTTCTTTCGAGTACTGGAGAGAGAATCTAAATAAAAATTAAAAGGTGGGAAAGACACTCAGACATTCAACTCTCATGATTAATATAATAGAATTAGAAAGTAAGAAATCCTAATCAGGATTATAAAGTGATGACCCTAGATCATTAATGCCATTTGTAGGAAAGACAACCTAACACTATCTACCGTGTTTCCCCAAAAATAAGACATCCTCCGAAAATAAGACCTAGCGCATGGAAAGATAAGACATCCCCTGAAAATAAGACCTAGCGCAACTTTGGGAGAAAAAATTAATATAAGACACTGTCTTATTTTCGGGGAAACAGGGTAGCTTCTGGATGGAACTCAAAAATAATCTTCTCCCGCCGAAACCGGTTTGGCTCAGTAGATAGAGCGTTGGCCTGGGGACTGAAAGGTCCCAGGTTCGATTCCGGTCAAGGGCATGTACCTTGGTTGCAGGCACATCCCCAGTAGGGGGTGTGTAAGAGGCAGCTGATCAATGATTCTCTCTCATCAGATGTTTCTAACTCTCTATCCCTCTCTCTTCCTCTCTGTAAAAAAACAATAAAACATATTTTTTTTAGAAAAATTATCTTCTCCCTAGTACCACGCAACAGTGACTGAATAGAGGTGATGACACCCTCTCGCAACATTGCAGCCATCCCTGGGGACAAACAGGACTGGGTAAAGAAAAAGATCCCTAATGACTCTCATGGGATAAGGTTGGGATAACCAGCTAGTCCAGTGCTTTGTTTCACTGGATATTCAAAGGGAAATAGCCAGAGGCTACGCAACAGGAGTCCTCCAGCTCCTTGTAACCCACCTGCTTTTTTCTGGAAGGGAGAGTCTACCCCCAGGTGCCAGGGAGTTTTCAGACCCATCTCCTCATGCCACTTCTCCATTTTACTCTGAAATTCCATCACCAATTTCTGGGCCCACTGGTCTCGGGTCTCCATGGCCTCACAGTGCCGTACCCAGTGTCTGCAGCTGTCGCCTGTGCAACAAAAAAGCAAAAATATTTTAGTCCAAAATCATGATCCAATGTCCAATTTTTCCTTTCCATTGGTATAGTCATAGTTCAGAATCTGATCCCTCAGGCCTAATTCAGAATTTTCTGGGATATGTAAAAATCAACAAGAGCACTCAAGTTCTGGATTCCACATGTGACCATCCCTCAGCTTCCCAAAGGCCAGCTTCTGGAGGCCGCCATCTTTGACTATAGACTACTGAAGAGGCTCTAAACAGTGAAGTAAGAGGCAGAGGAAAGAATCAAAAGCAACATCTCAGGCATTGCCTTTCCTCCCTAGTCCCTCTCATCCCTGATAAAGAATCATCTATAATGGACCCCGAAAATTTCCAGAAGGTGTCATCTGGAAGAGGGCTATTTCCAATATCTCAGGTGCTGCAAGCCCTCACACCGTCCTGCGGGGCAGTCAGTGATGAATCCAGAGATCTGCGCTCAATACCTGGGCCATGCTAGAACGGCCCCATTCAGAATTCCCATACCTGCCCAGTGGAAGGGGTAATAGTCAAATGCCATCTTGCGGAAGGTAAGCTGCATGGCACCATCCATGAGTCTGTTTGCAGAGACACCTATAAAACCAAAAGAAAGGTCATTAGCAACAGGAGGAACAAAGACACCTAAGCACCTCTTGAAGCATTAAAAGTTCTCTTCAGGACCTGATACACAGTGCACCTCAAAGACCATGGCATCAGGTGATTTTCAAGACTGAGTCCCTCCTTTTTCAAGTTGCAATAGCCAATGGAAATGCTCTAAAAGATAAAAAACTATATCCACTGTCTCTATAAATGGCTGCCAAGTTTCCAGAAAGGCAAAAGAGACTGAAAAACTCAGGATTTAGGAGTTCAATCCCAGGTCTCCCATAGAACATGATACCAACCTAGATTGATTGATTGATTCCTCCAAACCTAACAATACTTGTATTACTGTCCCTCAGCACAATACCTGGAGAGGTATAAGGCAGATTCCCCCTCAAAAATAGGACCCATGTTATTTCCTCTCATACCCTGGCCTCAGAGTTTAAGTACTGCACATTCAAAATACCATGGAATACTAAAAATACTACACTAGCAAGAACACTGCAAAATAAATATACAGAATATTGTAGGTAAATAGGACTTTTATTTTTTTTTAACATATTTTTATTGATATTTTACAGAGAGGAAGGGAGAGAGAGATACAGAGCTAGAAACGTTGATGAGAGAGAAACATCGACCAGCTGCTTCTTGCACACCCCCTGCCGGGAATGTGCCTGCAACCAAGGTATATGCCCTTGACCGGAATCGAACCTGGGACCTTTCAGTCCGCAGATCGACGCTTTACCTGTTTCGGCTGGTAAATTGGACTTTTAGCAATAAGTCAATTACAGTTATCAACTTCTGGTCAAGATGGTGGAGTAGAAAATGCAGTACTTGCCTCCTCTCATAACCACATCAAAATTACAACAAAACTACAGAACTATCATCATTCAGAACCACCTGAAAACTAGCTGAATAGAAGTCCTACAACAAGTGATTTAAAGAAGCTACATTGAGACTGGTAGGAAAAGCAGAGACATGGAACAGGCTGGTCTCACACCCACATGTGGTGATTAAAAATCAGGAGGGTTATCTTGGCTGCGAAGGTCCTCCCTGAAGAGCAAGAGGACCCAGCCCCACACCAGACCCCTTCCCCACCCCACCTCCAGCCCAGGATTCCAGTGCCAGGAAGAAAAGTCCCCATAACTTCTATCTATAAAAACCAGCAGGCATTGTGGCTGAGTGACACAGAGTTCCAGACAGTTCCTCTTAAAGGGCCTGTATATAGACTTACTCTGACTCATTCACTCTAAGCTCCAGCACTGGGATAGCAGCTCAAAAGATACCATGGACATACAGGGAGAAACCTAACTGTCTGGCATCAGGGGGAGAGCTGGGGGGTTTCTCCCAGACAGAAATGCTGGCACAGGCACGGCTCTTTTGATGAGCTCTCCCCACAGAGCCAAAAGGCCAACAGCATAATTGAGTCTCCATCAATCTGGCTCACTGTTAGCCTTGACTTGGTGATTCCTTGAAACCCAGCCCCACCAAACTTGTGGACCCACCCAAGCTGTTTCCAGTGGCTTTTTCATATGAATGGGCTATCTTGGCTCACTCTTCACTTTCCTAAAATCTCTCAAACAAGCAGCATCTGGCCTCAGCATGCCCCATACTTCTCGCTAAGAGGCTCCAGGCCTGGTACAAAGCAGTAGCTGGCCTTGGTTCCAGGCTTGGCTTCTCCTGGGCATCTCCAAGCCCAGCACAAATAGCAGCCACCTGCAAATAGTTTTGTAGCTCAAGCCTCATGGCCCAGGGCAGAATACAGACAGTGACTGAGCTTGACCTGCACCTTCGGGAAGACCCCAGAGTCAGCACACCTATTTGAGAGCTTCAGACTACTTCCAAGCACCACCCAACCACCTCCACAGTAACACACTCAGCAGGCACCAGAGACCCACTGAAGTTTTATAGGTATCTCTGCAAGACACACTCTGTGGAATGGGCCCCTACATAGCTGATCCTCCATGGTGGGTGGTGGTTCAGTCAGCCAAGCCTTGCAGCTGATCATCCTGGGGGTAAATCCCTCCCACTGATGTGCCAACAGCAGTCAAGGCTCAACTACCATAGGAGGGTATACACAGCCCATGGGGGTGGGTGGGAGAGACACACCTGAAGTGCCCAGCGTGGGTGATCAGGGAAGCTGTGTCACTGGACTCTACAGGATACCTATTTCATTAGGCCACTCTACCAAGCCCAGAAGACATAGCAGCTCTACGTAATAGATAGAAATAAACACAGGGAAGTTGCTGAAATGCAGAGACAAAGAAACATGTCCAAAATGAAAGAACAGAACAAAAATCCAGAAAAAGAACAAAATAAAGACAAGCAACTACTAAATGAAGAGTTCAAAATAATTATCTCTTCAACTCAACTCTAAGAACTGTAAGAGGAGGGATTATTCTACATACCGTATTTTTCGGACCATAAGATGCACCGGACCATAAGACGCACCAGTTTTTAGAGAAGGGAAATGAAGAAAAAAAGATTCTGAAACAAATAGTGTCCTAAAATATTTTATGTGCATTAAAACCCAACATCACAGTCATAAACACATGTAATCAACCCTGTAAAGTAAACAGCAGCATTTAGAACCATTTTAGAGCCGGGCAAGCACACAGAGACCACACAGAGCCGGGCAAGTAAAAAAACTTTTTTTTTAAAGTATATGTGTAGGCTATATTTGGACCATAAGACGCAGGGACTTTTCCCCCCCACTTCTGGGGGGGAAAAAGTGCGTCTTATGGTCCGAAAAATACGGTATATGTACTGTCTGCCCTATCCTGGTCTGCACATCCTTACACACCCTGTCCCTTACTACAATGAAGGGAAATACCATGAGATACTATAGGTATAAAATGACATACTACAACTAGGAGGGTCCTTTCCCTCCAATATAGACTTCACAAGTTTTGATTAATCAATGTCCTACCAAAAGAAACACCTGTACCAGTTTTTCATTTCTCAATCTTTTTTTCATAAGTACTCTAATTATGTTTTCCAATTGTACCCTCTATGAAATTTTAATACCTCAGATATTCTGTATATCAGACATATACTGCTAATGTACTGTAAGTCTATCTGTGCTTTAAACATAAGAAGAATAAATATAAAGCTTATGTTCATTCAATGCAAGGTTAAGAAAAACTAATTTTCTTTAATTTAACTTCATATTTGCTGAGTAATTTTTAATGCAATTTATTAACTTATATAAATTATAATTTATCAAATTACATATGCAAATTTAAAAATTCTATAAATATGTAACAGTAATATCATCAAATGTTTAATTATTCAAAAAGCAAAAATAGCTGAAATTTTTAAATTAATTTTATTGAAAATATATTAAGTAAACTTGAGTTTTAACCTTTGCTTGACATGAAAAATAATATTTAGCCCTAACCGGTTTGACTCAGTGGATAGAGCATCAGCCTGCGGATTCAAAGGTCTCAGGTTCGATTCTGTTCAAGGGTCATGTACCTTGGTTTTGGGCACATCCCCAGCAAGAGGTATGCAGGAGGCAGCTGACTGATGTTTCTCTCTCACTGATATTTCTAACTCTTTCTACCTCTCCCTTCCCCTCTGTAAAAATTTAATAAAAATATATTTTAACAAAAAAAAATCTAACTAGCTACTAGATATTCATTCAGATTTTATCAATATTTTTTCCAACACTTCACTAAATGATGGGTTGAAAAGTCCTCTAATCACAGACATCTATTCACCAGTTTGTAGTGCTGATCTTTCATACATTTTGTGTACCTTTCATGAATTCAACATCAATGCTATTCATGTGATAGCTAAGCAAATCCAAAAAGAAATTAAATACTAAGGAATAAAATTTTGTTAGACAGGGTGAATCTTGGAGGACCGAAAACCATTATTATATGTAAAATTTTTTTCTCCCAGCACCAAAGAACCAATTTTTGAAAATATATTTTATTGATTTTTTTACAGAGAGGAAGGCAGAGGAAGAGAGAGTTAGAAACATTGATGAGACAGAAACATCCATCAGCTGCCTCCTGCATACCCCCTACTGGGGATGTACCCGCAACCGAGGTACCTGCCCTTGACGGGAATCGAACCTGGGACCCTTGAGTCCACAGGCCGATGTTCTATCCACTGAGCCAAAACAGTTAGGACCAAAGAATAAATTTTCAATGTCCAGAATAGGCAAATATTAATACAGAAAGTAGATAGGTAGTTGCTTAGGGCTGTGAAATGGAAAGTGCCAGTTAATGAACATAGGATTTCTTTTAGGGGAGACAAAATGCTCTAAAACTGATTATAATCATGATTGCACAACCCCATAAATACACTAAAAAACAATGAGTTGTATATTCTAAATGGGTGAATTATATTATATGTAAATTATAACTCAATAAAGCTGTTTTTTAAAAAGAGTCAATTTTCACCTGTGTGGAGGAAATATCCCAATTCAAATGTACGAGCTAGGCTACTGAAAGGAGAGGGTTTATAGCCATGCTTTCTCTATTGGAGTTATTTGGAGTTAAAAAAAAAAAAAACAACAAAAACTATAAAGACTGAGCATATAAAAACAGGGCTTACAAATAAAAACAAATATAATCACCAATTACTAGCATACTTAATTATAAACACATAATTATGTATGACATAAACGATAATATACATACATAACTAACGATGCCCTAGCCCACATGTGTCAAACACAAGGCCCGGGGGCCAAATCCGTCCCGCCAGGCCTTGCAATGTGGCCCGCACCGCGCTGTCATCACTGCACTCCGCTGCGTTTCCATCACAATGACAGTTTATGACTGTTCAGTAAACCATTCGGCCCGCGATTTAGGCTGGATTTTAGATTTTGGCCCCTTCTCTGATTGAGTTCGACACCCCTACCCTAGCCCAAGCATGTCAAACTTGGGGCTGGCATGCTTGGCTAGCCAGTTTGCTCAGTGGATAGAGTGTCAGCCTGTGGACTAAAGGAATCCAGGTTCGATTCTGGTCAAGGAAGCTGGGTTGCAGGATTGATCCCCAGAAGGGGGTGTGCAGGAGGCAGCCAAACAATGATTCCCTCTCGTCATTGATGTTTCTCTCTCTCTCCCTCTCCCTTCCTCTCTGTAATCAATAAAAATATCTATTTTTTTAAATAAATAAAAGTAAATGACTAATAATGATTCTCCAATGAACTGGTGGGAAAGAATTGCCTAGCTTAAGAGAGACCAAGTTTTGGACTCACAGGCCTTATCTTGGGGAAAATAGTTCAAGAGAGTCAGGTGATACTCTTCCCTTATCAACCACCAACCTCCTCATTGAAGCCTTTGAAGTGAGAGATGCTCCAATTTGATTTCTCTTATTGAGATACTAGGGACCCGGTGCACGAAATTCATGCATGGGGTTTGGGGGGTTGTCCCTCGGCCCAGCCTGCAGCCTCTCCAATTTGGGACCCCATTTACAGAGATCAGGCCATGTGGGTGTGGCTAGCTTGGGTGAGGGGCTGAGGGCTGTTTTTAGGCTGGCCACAACCCCTTCAGAGTGCGGGTCCTCGCTGGGGTGTCTGGCCAGCCTGGGTGAAGAGCTGATGGCTGTTTGCAGGCTGGCCAAGCCCTCCAGTGGGGACCCTCACCCCATGGGGATGTGACCAGCCTGGGTGAGGGGCTCATGGCTTTTGTCAGGCTGGCTACACCTTCTTTAGGGTGAGGTTCCCCACTGGGGTGCCTGGCCAGCCTGGATGAGGGGCTGATGGCTGTTTGCAGGCCGGCCACACCCCCTGGAGTTCCAAGCTCCCAGCCCCTCCTTTTTTTCTTTCTTTTTTTTCAGCACCTCCTTGAATGGAGGCCAGGGCCAGTTGGAAGCAGGTATCTGGGATTTATTTATCTTCTATAATTGAAACTTTGTAGGCCGGCCAGGATGTGGTGGGAAATTTGGCTTCCTCTATCACCCAGGCAACCCAAGCTTCCTGCTCACTCCAGCTCTGTGGCCATTACCATCTTTGTTGGGTTAATTTGCATACTTGCTCCTGATTGGCTGGTGAGTATAAGAGAGTAATAGTCAATGTTTCCCTTTTATTAGTGTAGATAATTGACATATAACATATTAATTTCAGTTGTATAACATAATGATTTACATGTTTATACTAGAAGCCCAATGCACGAAGATTCGTACCAGAATGGGCCTTCCTTTCCCTGGCTGCTGACACCACTTTCACCGCTTTTGCTCTGGCTGGAGCCGCCTTTCCACCTTCCTATGCAGCTGAGCCCAGAGCGGTAGGGGCGGGCCAGAATGCCTATGTCGTCACCATGGCAATGACTCAAGCATCCTGACCTGCCCCCAGCAACCTGGCTGGCGGCTTCGTATGCAAATTAACCATCATCTTTGTTGCATACTAACTCCTGATTGGCTGTGGGCATTGCAAAGGTACGGTCAATTAGCATGTTTGTTTGATTCAAGTAAGGTCTGGGGAGAGCCCTGGCACCTGTATTTTATCAGGTATTACAGGCTGAAGAGCACTGCTTACACAGACAGAAAGAGCAACCACAGCAAAGCTGAGGCTCAAAAAATGCCTGTGATAGGGAAAGTCAACCACAGTACTCCACAGAGAGCCTTCCTTCCCAAACGTGCCCAGGCGCAGGCCTCACAGGGTACCTGGCTCTCGGGACTGGCTATCATCACAAATGTGCAGGTCCAGGCGGGAGATGAGCAGATGGTAGGAGGACTCTTTCACATCAAAGCTCTCAAAGTACTGGCTGAGCCGGCTGCTGCTGTTGCTGCTGCTGCCCTGGCTGCCACCAAATGCCTGGGCCCAGGACTGCTGGGCACTGGGAGCAGGTGGGGTGATCTACATGCGATAGAGAGAAAAACAAGATGTCCAAACCCTGAGAGACTCGGCTGCAGACTTTTTAAAGCTTTAGTCCAGCCTGAAGAAAAGCACAATTCAACAGATGCCCCTTCCCTCTCTTAACTGTTCACCTGGTAATGCAGGTCTGGTCTGTCTCACCAAAATTGCCCAAATTCCCAAAAGCCTAGTAACTTGTTAATTAGTCTAGTAACAAGTCAGAGTACTATTCTGAGGTCTGAATTGCTCCCCAAGCTTTCACTCCCCAGGAATGAGCTGACTGATGCTAAAACACCTCCTCAGAAATCTGCCCTAAACACCCTCTTTTGCCCCAATAAATGCCTGTCTGTGCTCTCATAGCACAGTGTTTCTCTCTGTTACACCACTCATATCACAGTACAATAACTTGCTGGTGTCCATATTTCAAAACAGTGAGAGCTCCAAGGAAGGAACAAGAAGCTTTAGTCTACTTTTCCTCTCCCTTGGTGAGCACTGGGCACCTAACACACCAGAGGTATGAACAGAACAAATTAATAAATCAGAGCCAAGGCGAAGCCTATGCACACCCAGAAGTAAATGACAAATCTCCCAAATAAGCCAAATGCAGTCTAGATTCCACCTATGTGGTATGAACAGGTAGGGCCTACCATTTCCCCAGCCCCACCAAGGGGATGTTTTGCCTCTAACCTGTCCAGGTTCAGGGGCCAGGCTCTTTCTCTGCTGGGCTGACTTCTCCATGGCCTCACTCAGGGACTCTGCATACTTCATCATTGCCTTGAGCTGCGAGTCAGTTAGCACCCAGAGCAGGTCATCCAACAGGAACATCAGCTTAGAGGCCACGACATTGCAATCTTTGGTCTGAAGGGGCCACACAGAACACAGATTCAACACCTTGCATCATTCCAAATCCTAAAGTGACTATTGCCCAATCAATTTCAGAGATGGCTTTTCTTAATCAATAAAGAAATTAAAAAAAAAAAAGATGGCTTTTCAATTCCAAAGACATGCAAGTATCAAGCACTTTGGAGAATCAATTTCTTGAAAGTACTAAAGCAACAAGAAGATAACTGCAAGGTACCTATGTCAGTGTCCCTAGAAATGGGTAAAAATTGTGGTTTTCAAAATTAAGATGACAGGGAGATGGAAATGTTCTCTTATTAGTGGACTAGAGACCTGGTACAAAAAAATTCATGCACTGGAAGGGGTTCCCTCAGCCTGGCCTGCCCCCTCTCACAGTCCAGGAGCCTTTAGGGGCAGGAGGCGACCCGGCGATCAGGGGAAGGCGATGCCCCATCACAACTCTGCTGCTGCCACTGCAGGGAGCACAAGCCTCGGCTGGCCCTGGGTACCTGAGCCTCAGGCAGCCCTGGTCAGCCGCCATCCAAGGCCTGCCTGCATCTTACAGGGGACTGGGGGACTCTGGAAGGCAGACGCATGGAGTGGCTGGACCCACCTAGGGGTGGGCCTGGCCGGGAACCGGGAACGCACCTGCCGCCCTGGTGGGGCTAGGGGACTGGGTGCTGCCATCTTGTGGCTATGGGCACTGCCATCTTTGAGGCTGTGGCAGTCAATTAGCACATTCCCTCCTTATTGGCTGTGGGTGCTGCCATCTTTTGTGAGGCATTGACAGTCAATTAGCATATTCCCTCTTTATTAGATATGACACTGTGGCAACTATGAATTGTAGGCCCTGCCCTTTCAACTGTCATTCCAGAGGCCAATTAACATCAAGAAAAGAGGGTAGCCCAGCCAATGTAGCTCAGTGGTTGAGCTTCTACCAAGGATTCAGAAAATCATGGTTTGATTCCTGGTCAGGGCACACGCCCAGGTGCAGGCTAGATCCCCAGTGGGCAGCTGATCAATGATTCTCATCATTGATGTTTTTATCTCTCTCTCCTTCTCCTTTCCTCTCTGAAATCATTAAAAATATATTTTTTTTAAAAGAAGGAAAAAAAGAAAGAAAAACGGTATACCAACTCCTGGGTTTTCTAGGAGAATAAAAGATGGCAGTTTTCATGAGGACAGAGAACAGACTCACTCTTCTTTTGAGGGCTATTTGGATCCTGCCTTGGTTGGTAATAAGCCTCAGTGGGGTGGTGACCAGGTCCTGATCACCATTGTCTGTAGCATCTGCCTCAATCCGAAGGGTTTGCCAAGTTATTTCCTTAAATGTTAAAACCTGGAAGGAGAGAGTAAAATCCCTTAATTCTGTGGATGAAATTAACCAAAAGACAGGAAGTGCAAGGGAGAGACTCCCACCATTCTCAGTTGGGATGCTACCAATAGAAGGCAGTGGATCAGAGATCCATAATTGAGGGGGAAAAACATAGCAATAACACTGGACAGGGAATCCTGCATTCCCAGAAATAGGATATCATTTGAGGAAATTCCCAAAGCAGGAATACTATCCTTTGAGAACCAGTCCTACTTTAAATCTCCCCATTCTCTCCTCTTGCAATGCTAGAGCTGTCACCTCTCCTCGGCGAGGGTCAGTGATGCGGGTGAGACGCAGGTCACTCTGCTGCCAGCTGGGGTTCACACTATAGCCCTGGAGCTGCCACAATTCAAAAGAAGCGTGGAAGGCCTTCGAGTGAATCTTGATGGTGATGGAATTGACGACGATGAACATCCCCTCCACCACCTTCTCAGCAAAGCCATACTCACTACAACAAACGAGGCAGACCAATGTTCAGAACCCGGTGAAACCATAGACACACTGGGTGACATCAGGCAAGACTGTTAACAATGCCCACCTTTGGGTGCTAGAACTATGGATAATTTTTTGCTTTATTTCTTTCTTCCCATTTCTACTTTCTTATATTTTTTACATTTCTAATAAAATTTTATGATGATACAGTACTCTTTTGGATGAGATTTTTTTTTTTAATGAAATAAAATGGGGGGACAGGTGAAGGCATATGCTGGGGATAAGGGAGGCTGGGGGGAGGTCAAGGGGAGAAAAGGAGACATATGTACTACTATTTGTAATACTTCAAACAATAAAAAAAAGAAAAATGAAATAGTTTACTTAGAAATAATCTCCTTTCTCTTACAAAGAATAAATTGAAAAATCTTTTTATAGTCCAGAAAATACCTGAAATAAGGATTTGAGTATTTTCTGTAAGGAGAGGCATAACTACATAAAAGCAACACTAGGTTTCTATAAATCCTTCAAAGACGTAGTATACTCTAAGTAGTGGAAAGAGGAAATACAGCTAGGTGAGTGAGAGGCATCTTGGAAATCTAATCATGAATAGTCCCACCTGTCCTAGCCGGTGTTCTCAGTGGTTAGAGCATCAGTTTGCACACCAAAGGGTTTTGGGTTCAATTCTTGGTCAAGGGCATGTACCTGGGTTGCAGGTTTGCTCCCTGTCCTTTATTAGTGTACATGCAGGAGGCAACCAGTCAGTGTGGCTCTCTCACATCGATGTTTCTCTCTCTCTTTCTCTCTTTCTTTTTCTCTACCTCTCAAAGAAAAAATATCCTCAGATGATGATTAAAAAAAGAAGAACAGCCGAAACCGGTTTGGCTCAGTGGATAGAGCGTCGGTCTGCAAACTGAAAGGTCCCAGGTTCGATTCCGGGCAAGGGCATGTACCTTGGTTGCAGGCATATCCCCAGTAGGGGGTGTGCAAGAGGCAGCTGATGGATGACTTTCTCTCATCGATGTTTCTAACTCTCTATCTCTCTCCTTTCCTCTCTGTAAAAAAAAAACCAATAAAATATATTAAAAAAAAAAAAAAAAAGAAGAAGAAGAAGAAGAAGAACAGCCCAACCTTTACCCTATCAAATATATCCCAAAGACCATAGCTGTACTTCCACAGTGAGAGGCCAGAAATGGCAAGGAGAGGAATGAATTATAAACTAAAGCAAATAAACATATGCAGTTGACCCTTGAACAAAACTGGGGTTAGAGAGACTGGCTCTCCCATGCAGTAGAAATCCATGTTTAACTTTCAATTCTCCCCAAAACTTTACTAAGAACCTACTGTTGACTGGAAACCTTACCAGTAACATGAACAGTTTGATTAACACATTTTGTATATTATATGTATTATATATAGTATTCTTACAATACAGTAAGCTAAAGAAAATAAAATAATATTAAGAAAATCATAGGAAGAGAAAACTCATTTATAGTACCATACATATTTATTGAAAAAATCCGGTCCTGGCTGGGTGGCTCAGTTAGAGTGTTGTCCTGTACACCAAAAAAGATTGTGGATTCGATTCCTGGTCAGGATACATACCTAGGCTGGGGGTTTTATTGCTGGTCGGGGCATATTAAGAGGTCAGATGTCTTTCTCTCTCTCCCTGTTTCTCTCTCTTGAAATTCAATAAATTTAATCCTCGGATGAGGATTAAAAAATAATAATAAATAATAAGTAAAATAGGGAAAACTAACATATGGTATTAAAAACCAAAATAAGCATTATCTTTAGGGGTGGGTATGCTAGAAAGGACAATTATAGCACCTTTATTCATAATTTCCAAAGTTTGAAAGCTACCAAAATTTCCTTCAGTAGGTAAATGGATAAACTGTGGTACACCCAGACAATGAAATACAGTTCAGTGTTAAAAAGAAATGAGCAAGAGAGACATAAAAAGACATACAGGAACAGTAAATGCATATTACTAACTGAAATAAGCCAATCTAAAAAAATAGGACCATACTATATGATTTCAACTATATGATATTCTGAAAAAGAAAAAACTAGAGCCCAACCAGTATGGCTCAGTGATTGAGCATCGGCCTATAATCCAGGAGGTCACGGTTCGATTCCTGGTCAGGGCACATGCCCAGGCTTGGTCCCCACTGTGGGGCATGAAGGAGGCAGCCAATCAATGATTCTCTCTCATCACTGATGTTTCTATCTCTCCTCCTCTCTTTCTCTCTGAAATCAATAAAAAAATAACAAAAGGAAAAAATAACAAAAGGAAAAACTAGAAAGTGAAAGGACCAGTGATTGCCAGGAGTTGAGGTTGAGGTAAAGGCTGAATAGGTAGGGTACAGAGGATTTTTAGAGCACTGAAAATACACAGTATGATACTATAATGATTGATAAAAGTCATTATATATTTGTTCAAAAACATAAAATGGCTGAAACTGGTTTGACTCAGTGGATAGAGCGTCGGCCTGCGTACTGAAAGGTCCCAGGTTCGATTCCGGTAAAGGGCATGTACATTGGTTACGGGCACATCCCCGGTAGGGGGTGTGCAAGAGGCAGCTGGTCGGTGTTTATCTCTCATCGATGTTTCTAACTCTCTCTCCCTCTCCCTTCCTCTCTGTAAAAAATCAATAAAATATATTTTAAAATAATAATAATAATAATAATAATTGTTGTGGTTAGATCTGGGGTACATAGGGTTTCATTACATTATTCTCTCTACTTTAGTGTATGTTTGAATTTTCCATAATTTAAATTTTTTATTCTTTAATTAAAAAATGATCTGGACCAGTAATATTTCCAACTAACCTCTGTCCTGAAGCAAGAGCAATGGGAGACTGTCCATTGGGAGGCCGCGGTTCCTCACATGTCTTCATCTCCACCTCCACCTTATCCAGACACTGAAATAAAAGCCACAAAGAGCTAAGCATGCGCACAAAAACCCACATAGCACAGACTGGTCATACTCATCCCTGCTCCAGTGCCTAGCTGAATGCTACGTTCACAGTGGGCAGACAATATCTGTTGAATGAATGAAGGAACAAACTGAAATACCAAGAGAGGTCTCATCTTTTCCCTTTCACTTCCATTAACAGAAGAACTCCATAACAAGCATGGGATTAGCTCCAGCAGAAAACATAAATCCAAGTTACAGAGATATTACCAGCTTTCAGTATTCCAGTCCTTGGGATAAAAATGTGCACCAATCAGTTCCTAAAGAGCTATCATTTGATAGTCACCCAATAGTCAGCATTAACTAAACTTCCAATTTTTCCTGTTAAGATTCTAAGGGAAAATAGGAAAATCTAAGTACCTGCGCAGCAAAACCTGTTATGAAAAACTACAAAACAAAACCAACTCAGAGCTCCTGGGTCTTGTCTCAGCTCTAATTCCTATACTGCCCAGCAGTCCCAGAACTAGTCCAAACAATACTCTGTCTCAGAGAGAAGCTCACAGGCCAGATAAAGCACCTACGGCTCCCAAAAGGAACAACCTATTAGGACTCCTCCCTATCTTCTCTCGGATCTCTTAAAACTACCCAAGTTAAAACCAAAATGGCAGCATAGGTAAACATCTGAACTTGCTATTGTGCACAACCACTTCAAAACTACAACTAAAAGACAAAACGGGTATCATCCAGAACCACAGGAAGGCTGGCTCAGTGGAAATTATACAGCTAGAAGGGAAGAAAAAAGCACACTGAAACTCGGAAGAGGGTCAGAGGTGCAGAAGTGAAGTGCAGAGGTATGGAGGCGTGTGTGCAGAAAGGGCTGTCAACTGAGTATGCTGATGTCTTTTTCAATCGGGAGGGAAATACAAGCTCCCGACTGCTCTGAACTCCAGTTCCGGGTGAGACTATCAGGGCCCAGATTCATACGGGGAATAACTGGACTGTCTGACATTAGGTAGAACTCAAGGGCGGCTTTCTCTCAGAGGTGCTTGCAGAGATCATTGTTCCTGCACGCTGCCACAGGACACAGACACAGGACCTCTACTAGGCAGGGCTGATCGTCAGCCATTGCTGGTGATTCCGAGACCCTGCTCCACCCAATTTACAACCCCACCCAAGCAGTGCGCAAAAGCTTTTGCATATGAATGGCCTGGCCCTTCGCAATCTGAAGCCTAACATACTGCAGCTGGGTCAAAGAGGCCCAGACCCTCCAAAAGAAGACCCGAGGCTGACAGCAGCTTGCATTGCTTCACAGCTGGGCCTCATCTGGGCACCTCCAAAACCCAAACAAAGAAGAGGAATCTGCAGATCTCTCTGAGGCTCCTGCTGGGTGGCCTTAGGCACAGGCTAAATCAGCACCTCCTTAGAGATCCAAGAGCCACTGTATCCAGTGGTCAGAGAGAGACTATCCAGACTAGAACTCTTCAGGTACATAAAAGACACACTCAGGGGACAGACTCAGTTAGTGCCAAAGCCCCACTGAAGCAAGTCTTGCCTCATAGGGGTGTCTCCAACACAGAAGTTCTCCCATCATAGACAAAACTGATCCTCACAGCCAACTGGCCTGGAGGTCAATTCCTCCCAGTGATACCAACAACAATCAAGACTTAACTACTATAAGACTGTGCATACAGCCCACAAAGGGGTGCCCCAAGTGTCCACCTCAGGTAATTAGGGAGGCTGAGCCATTGGGCCCTATAGGACACCTAGCACACAAAGCCACTCTATCAACAGGGAAGCAGCCAAAATTTGGAGACAAAAAAAAACAGGTCACAAATGAAAGAAATGAAGGAAAGCAAACAACTGGGTATAGAGTTCAAAACTACAGTTATAATGTTACTCAAGAATCTTCTAGAAAAACACCGATAAATTTAGTAGACCCTCAAGTATATGAAAAAGCACCAACTAGAAATTAAGCATACACTGACTGAAATAAAAAAATAATATACAGAGATGCAACAGTAGACTAGAGGAACCCAAGAATCAAGTCAAAGATTTGAAATTCAAAGAAGCCAAAAACATCCAACCAGAAAAGAAAAAATCAAAAAGAATTAAAAAATATGAAGATAATGTAAGAAGCCTCTGAGACAACTTTAAGTGTATTAACATCTGAATTATGGGGGTGTCAGAAGAAGAGAGAAAGCAAGATATTGACCTATTTGAAGAAATAATGACAGAAAACTTCCCCTACTTGGTCAAAGAAATAGACTTACAAGTCCAGGAAGTACAGAGAACCCCAAACTAAAGAGGACCACACCAAGACACATCATAATTATTATGCCAAGGGCAAAAAATAAAGAGAGACTATTAAAAGCAGCAAGAGAAAAAACAGTTAGTTACCTACAAGGGAGCACCCATACGACTGTCAGCTGATTTCTCAATAGAAATTATGCAGGCCAGAAGGAAATGGCAAGAAATATTCAAAGTGATAAATGGCAAGAACCTACAACCAAGATTATTCTACCCAGCAAAGCTATCATTTTGTGTTTTGTTTTGTTTTGTTTTTAATTTTTTAAAATATATTTTATTGATTTTTTACAGAGAGGAAGGGAGAGACATAGAGAGCTAGAAACGTCAATGAGAGAGAAACGTTGACCAGCTGTCTCTTGCATACCCCTCACCGGGGATGCGCCCGCAACCAAGGTACATGCCCTTGACCGGAATCAAACCCAGGACCTTTCAGTCTGCAGACCGACGCTCTACCACTGAGCCAAACCGGTTTCGGCCAAAGCTATCATTTTGAATTGAAGGTCAGATAGAGCTTCACAGATAAGAAAAAGCTAAAGGAGGAGAAACCAAGATGGCAGCATAGAGTAGACACCCGAATGCAGCCTACCACAACAAATTTGAATTTAGAACTGAAAAACAGGGGAGGCATTGCCCTGAAGTGCCGGACGGCTAGCTGAGAGGAGGCTCTGCCATCTGAGAAGGAGAGAGAAAGCACGCTGAACCTCAGGAACTGTGAAGGTATGGAGAACTGTGTGCGCGAAAAGGCCCTGGGAGAGGAAGGGCCGGACAGAGATTACTGCTGGCTTACTCCCGGAGTGCAGAGAGGGCGGGCCAGGCTGAGTTCGCTACTGGCTTACTCCCTGTGTGCACAGAGGGCGGACAGCTAACGTGCAACTGGCTTTCTTGCTCGAGAGGAAAATAGAATCAGCCTATTGTTCTGATAGAAGGCCCCAGAGAGGGAGAGGCCAGACTGTCAGGCAGTGGGCAGAGATTTCTCGGAGGTGTGTGAAGCCAGAGGCCATTACTGCAGGACTTAGGGAGGAGCCCAAGGGAAAACAAAGTTTGTCTGCACCAACCCGAGACTCTGCCCCATCTCTGGCTGAGCACAGAAGCTCTCCCAGAGGCTGGCTTTCTCTAAGGAGGGACTGGCAGGAACCCAAAGCTTGTCTGCGCCTTTACCAAAGAGGTGCGCGCGCCTGCAACCAATCTTCCAAAACTCTCCAAGAACAGGTCTTTTCTAAGGCGAGACTGACAGGGAACCAAAGATTGTCTGCGCCACCCCGAGACCCCGCCCTATCCAAGCAGAGTACGGAAACCCTCCTAGCTGAGACACTGCTGATCCTCACAGCCAATTGGCTTGGAGATCAACGCTTCCCAGTGATACCAACAATAAGCAAGGCTTAACAACAAGACTGCACACACAGCCCACAAAGGGCTACACTAAGACTGTCCACTGCAGGTAACTGGGAAGGCTGTGGTACTGGGCTCTACCAGAACACCTAGCACACAAAGCTATTCCATCAAATCAGAGAAACAACTAAAATGCAGACAAGAGGAAGGACACAAAGGAAGGAGATGGAGGAAAAGAAAAGATTGGACATTGAGTTCAAAACTACAGTTATAAGGTTATTCAACAATATCCTAAAAAAGGCCGATAAAATAAATGAGACCTATGAGGATATGAAAAGGGAGCAACTAGAAATAATAAGGGATCAATAAGAAATGAAGAAAACACTGTCTGAAATAAAAAATATTATACAAAGTCCTAAAAACAGACTGGAAGATCGCAAGAATCAAGACAAAGATTTAGAACACGAAGAGCCAGAGGACACTCCTCTGCAGAAGGGAGAAGATAAGAGAATCCAGAAAGTTGAAGATAGTGTAAGAAACCTCTGGGACAACTTCAAGGGAACCAACATCAGAATTATGGGGATTCCAGAAGAAGAGAGAGAGCAAGATACCGAAAGAATACTGGAAGAAATAGTGACAGAAAACTTCCCCCACCTGGGGAAAGAAATAGACTTAGAAGTCCAGGAAGCCCGCAGAACTCCAAACAAAAGGAATCCAAGGAGGACCACACCAAGTCACATCATAATTAAAATTCCAAGAACAAAAGACAAAGAGAGAATATTAAAAGCAGCAAGAGAAAAGCAGGTAGTTACCTATAAAGGAACACCCATACGATTGTCAGCTGATTTCTCAACAAAAACCATGCAGGCCAGACGGGAATGGCAAGAAATATTCAAGGTGATGAATAGCAAGAACCTACAGCCAAAAATACTCTACCCAGCAAAGCTATCACTCAGAATCAAAGGACAGTTAAAGAGCTTCACAAATAAAAAAAAAAGCTAAAAGAGTTCATCACTGCCAAACCAGAATTATATGAATTGCTGAAGGAGGTTATTTAGGAAGAGGAAGAAGATAAAGATAAAAATTATGATCAACAAATACGTAACTATCAACAAGTGAATCTAAAAACCAAGGGAATTAAAAAAATCTGATGAACAATATTAACTGGTGAATATAATAGAATCAGAGGTATGGAAGGGGAGTGGACTGACGATTCTCGGGGAAAAGGGGAGTGGGGGTGCGGGAAGAGACTGGACAAAAACTGTGCACCTATGGATGAGGACAATGGAGGATGGGGAAAGGACAGAGGGTGGGGTGGGAACCTGGTGGAGAGGAGCAATTGAGGGGGGGAAGAGGATCACATTTGTAATAATCTGAACAATAAAGATTTATTAAAAAAAAAAAGAAAGAAAAAGAAAAAGCTAAAGGAGTTCATCACCACCAAACCAGTATTATATGAAATGCTAAAAGGTATTCTTTTTTTTTTTTAATATATATTTTATTGATTTTTTACAGAGAGAAAGGGAGTGGGAGAGAGAGTCAGAAACGTCAATGAGAGAGAAACATCGACCAACTGCCTCTTGCACACCCCCTACCAGGATGTGCCTGCAACCATTGTATATGCCCTTGACCAGAATCGAACCTGGGACCTTTCAGTCCCCAGACCGATGCTCTATCCACTGAGCCAAACCGGTTTCAGCTGAAAGGTATTCTTTAAGAAGAGGAGGAAGAAGAAAAAGGTAAAGATAAAAGTTATGAACTACAAAGTGACAACAAATACCATATTTTCCGGCATATAAGACGACTTTTGAAACGAAAAAAAGCCTGCTCAGATTGGCCAGAGTCAGAGAGGCGGTCTATTAAAAAAAGAACTGGTGTTGCTTCGGAAGTAGGGGGTAGTCTTATACAGCGAATATAGGCCTAAACCTATGTTTTAACTGTAAAATTAGGGGGTCGTCTTATACGCCGGAAAATACGGTACATATCTATCAAAAAGTGAATCTAAAAACCAAGTGACTAAAAAGTCTGATGAACAGAATAAAACTGGTGAATATAATAGGATCAGGGGATAGAAAGGAAATGGACTGACAATTCTTGGGGGGGAAGGGGTGTGGGGAGTATGAGAATAGACTGGACAAAAATCGTACATCTATGAATGGGGACAGTGTGTGTGGGGGGGGGAGGGGTGTAAAGGCAAAGGGTGGGGTGGGAACCAGTGTAGGGGAACTATTGGGGGGAAGGAGAGAGAGAAACAACTGTAATCTGAACAATAAATATTAATTAGAAAATTTTAAAAAATCTCTACCACAGACATCCCCTGGATTATTTGCAATCAAGACAAACCATTACCAAGCAAATTGGGTGCGTCTTCAACTTTGTCCACTGGATCTGCAAGAGAAAAGCAAAGATTCAGGACTGTGGAAGGCAGGCCTGCTGGCCAAAGAAAGCAACAGCACTCTGACCCCCATTCTCACCCGGATGGAGGCCTTGTTGCAGTAGACCCGAGTGATGGCTAACCAGGTAGGCAGCTCCAACACATTCTGTAGAACCTCTTCATCCAGCTCCAGGTTGGTCAGCTGACCCTCCCCTTTCAGGGTACTCAAATTGATTTTGTCTGGGGAAAGATTCTTAGTGAACCTGAAAAGAGTAACGATAAGAACCCATTATTTCCATGGGAACATGCTAAACAGCATTACCGCCAATAACACTTCTGAATTTAGAGAAAAGAGAAGAATAAACAACTAATAATCACACTGTCTTTATGCCACGGAAGATGTTGGGTATAACTATCATTGTACTCATGATTGTGTCATCTTTCCACTCAAGAGCCTACAATGGGAATTCTGGGAATATGATTGTAGCAGCAGCATCATAGGCTTTTGATATTTCTGAATCCCCATATAAAAACAGACAGAGCATGGGGGACAGGGGACAGGAAGAGACCAAAAAACAAAAAACAAAACAAAACACACACACACACACACACACACAGATCAATTACACAGCAACACAAAAAGCCCATGGACAGCCCAACTGTAGTGGACAGCCCAACTGCATTGGTTGAGCATCATCCCATGCACTGATAAGTTGTGGGTTCGATCCCAGTCAGGGTACTTATGAAGGCAACCAATCAATGTTTCTCTCCTCCCACCCCCTTGTGGGTGCGAATTTTTTAAAAATAACACTAAAATAAAGCATCCTTATAACCCACCGCCCATACAAGCAAGAGAGCAAAAACATCAACAGCCACAAGACATGAGTGCTATAAGCAGCTGTGCAGATCTACATAGAGAGAAGCAATAAGACATCTGACAGACCAGAGAACAGAAGAACCCCAAGCCAACCAAGTCTTAAATGTAAGACAATGTGACCAACTTGAGAATAGCATTTGAAACTGGAGGGGTTCTGTCCACTGTGTGGCCCAAAGTAGCTGAAGCAGTCTAGCCCTATAAACTCATATAACTAACCCAGGCTTCTTCTCAGGACAGGGACCCTGCACTTAGAAGAAACTGCCGGGAAAGGAATCCAAATTAAGATGGGGTAACAAATGAAAAAAAAAAGTCCAAATAAAAGGGTGTAGGCTATGGGGGGAGGATAAGCACTAGTATTTTTTAACACTACTTGAAACAACAGAAGAGGAGGTTTTTATATGGGGATTCAGAAATATCAAAAGCCTATAAGTTAAAATATGAAACAGCCGAAACCAGTTTGGCTCAGTGGATAGAGCGTCGTCTGCGGACTGAAAGGTCCCAGGTTCGATTCCGCTCAAGGGCATGTACATTGGTTGCGGGCACATCCCCGGAGGGGGCTGTGCAGGAGGCAGCTGGTCGATGTATCTCTCTCATCGATGTTTCTGGCTCTCTTTATCCCTTTCCCTTCCCCTCTGCGAAAAATCAATAAAAATAAAAATAAACCTTTCTGTTTAAAAAAATTATTTATTTACAAAATAAAATAAAATATGAAACAGTAAGAGGCTAATTATTAGCTTGTTAAGTAGAGTAAAATGAACTCCGGCCCCTTACACATACCTTTGATGTTATAAAATACATGACCTCTACCTAGTCTTGCCAAAGGGTAAGACTACCTGAATCTCATCATGCTACTCACAGGGTCCAGTTGTTAATTTGCATAAAATACAGGACAGAGAAAAACTGCTGAGTTGCACTCTCAAAGTGTGCAATCAGGAAGTTTCAGACCATGGGAAATTCTATAGGTCAAGTGGCCTGGACATAAACAATTCACACAGGCCAATCTTCTCACTAGTCTACGTTCACGGTCTAGTCTTTGCTCATGTGTTCTCACCCACTCCCTTTTCTGCCATTCAAGGCCCAACTCAAGACTGCTTACTGAGGCTTTCTTTCCCTAACTGCTGCAACGCATATTAAACAATTAGGGTTGCCCTAGCTGGTTTGGCTGAATGGATGGCGCATCGGCCTGCAGACAGAAAGGTCTCAGGTTCGATTCCAGTCAAGGGCACATGCCTGGGTTGTGGGCTCAGTCCAGCGTTCAGGAGGCAGCCAACCAATGATTCCCTTTCATAATTGATGTTTCACTCCCTTCCTCTCCTTTCCTCTCTGAAATCAAAAAAAAAAAAAAAAAGTTTAAAAAATTTTTAGGATATTAGGATATCCTCTAATTCTCCCATGTGCATCCACCCCTGAGCAATTAGATGTTAAGCTCTTTGAAGTCAGGGGCTTAGTCTTAGCCATCCCTCCTAATCTAAATGGCTACCTGGCAGAATTCTGGGCCTATTTACCGTAACTTTTTTTTTTTGTACCGTAACTTTTAGCTAATTACACTGCTGGCTAACTAGTGCCAGCTCCCTTCTCTCATCTCTTTTGGCTGATCAATTTAAGGCCAGTTCTTCGTAGCATAACCTGCTCTCCTGTAGGACAAACTATCTAGATGAGTCTTACCCCTGTCATTCTTTCTCACTGTTACGCCTCTCATAATTACTATTTTCAACACAGTAATTAATTGTATTTGATCCTCCACTGTAACTATACTTAGCCCTTACATATATTAGATGCTAATAGTTGACTTTAGATTAACACATATTGTTTACCACCCAGCTAGCATAGCTCTGGTTGAGCATCAACCTATGAACCAGAAGGTCAAGGTTGGATTCCTGGGCAGGGCACATGCCTGGGTTGCGGGCTTAATCCCCAGTGTTGGGTGTATGGAAGATAGTCAATCAATGATTCTCTCTCATCACTGATGTTTCTATCTCTCTCTCCCTCTGAAATCAATAAAAATATTATATATATGTATATATATTTTACCAATTTTTTATTTCTCATCCATATCCTTTTCTTTTACTAAGCTGTGTTTCTAGTGTTTTTGGTTTTCCTTAAACCATAAGATCATGACATGTAAGAGTTTTATCTTGAATTTTTTTCTACAATGCTCAAAATGGTATTGTGTTCAAAGACTCTAACAATAATTCAAACGACAATAAAAACAATTTTAGAGCCGAAGCCGGTTTGGCTCAGTGGTAGAGCATCGGTCTGAGGACTGAAAGGTCCCAGGTTCAATTCTGGTCAAGGGCATGTGCATTGGTTGCGGGCACATCCCCGGTAGGGGGTGTGCAAGAGGCAGCTGGTCGATGTTTCTCATCGATGTTTCTGACTCTCTATCTCTCTCCCTTCCTCCTCTCTGTGAAATATCAATAAAATATATTTTTTTAAAAAACAATTTTAGAAATTTATAAATGTGCAAAACAATGTTGTATATTAATAAGGGATACATAGGAATGCACTGGCATGATAAAAAAATTCAGGAAAAGTGCTTATATGTGGGATAACGGAAGGGGTCCACAGGAAGCTTCAACTATATGGATAATACTTATTTCTCAATGGAGCTGGGAGGTGACTGTATGGCTGTTCATTATATTACTCTTTTTACCTTTTTATATGGTAACCATAATAATAAAAGTATAATATGCTAATTAGACTACACAGCTATATGACCTTCTGGTGTCATTCTGGACATCCTTCTGGACAAAGCCGTGGCAGCGGGGGGCCAAGGCAGAGGAGTTAGGGGCAATCAGACAGGCAGAGTGGTTAAGAGCCATCAGGCAGGCAGGCGAGCAGTTAGGGGCGATCAGACAGGCAGGCGAGCAGTTAGGAACCAAAGGTCCTACATTGCAAGAGGGATGTCTAACTGCCAGTTTAGGCCCTGGGATCCCTGCAGGACTGGGTCTAAACCAGCAGTCGGACATCTCCCAAGGGGTCCCAAATTGCGAGAGGATGCAGGCCAGGCTGAGGAACCCCACTCCCCACCCCTGTGCACTGGGCCTCTAGTTTAATAATAAATCCTTTTAAGATTTCTGCCAATTACCTATTGTATATACTTACTACTGAGAGAACCACTCAGCCATGAGTCTCTCATACTGCTACTGTCTTGCTCGCTATAGCAAAAATGCACGATCCTGACCACTCCTTACCCAGGCCACTTCTCAGGATTGCGTTGCAAAGAGCAGCTTTGAGAGATAATGTCCCCTCCAGAACAAAGAGTAGGCTTTTTAACCATTTACCAAAAGGAATGGGTTTCCCAAATTCAACGTTCTACTCCTGTAACATGTGTGCAGGCATCTATCTGGACCCATTCATGTCACTCCCATGGAACTTGGGGCATGGGGACTAATTGTAAACATAAGCTTATGCTGCTTGCTAGGCTATAAGTAATTAGGTCTTTTGTCTCTGATCCAGGAATCTCATGTGTTCCGCCACTTACATGAACTGTAACAGGCTATTAGCTTCTATACAGGGTATAGTAAAATCCCAGACTCTTAGACATACTTTTACTGATTTTAATTAATAAAAGAAATTTAAATATTTATTTACTGAATATAAACCAATTTTGTTCTTAGATTCAAAAAGACAAGCTTTCCCTAATGGCTCTTATCATCTAGAAACTAACTTGCCACAGAGGGAAAGGATTCCTCTTTTCCTGTAAGGAATGGCTACCAGCCTGGAAACAGGACTGGGTTGTGAAAGAGAAAAAAGAACATCTTAATACTTCCACTACATGAAACAACCACCAAAAGAAAAAGAAGATATATAATGCACACCCACTTGAGAAATTTGGAGGCAACATAGTCCTGAGGGATGGAAAGAAAAGTAGGAAACAACTCAGCATTATTTGTAATCACTAAGTATAGGCAGGCTTTCTTTTTCAAGTCCCTTTTGTATTTATTTATTATTTCTTTCAAGTCCATGTGTATTTAAATAAGATATTACAATTATGCCCTGGCTGGTGTGGCTCTGTTGAGTATTGTTCCTTGCATCAAGAGCTCCCAGTCAGGGCATATGCCCGGCTTTTGGGCCCCATCCCCAGTAGGGGGCGTCGCTCTCCTTCTCTCTAAAAAAAATCAATAGAAACATATTTTTTAAAAGATATTACAATTATTACTTCTTCCTAGCAGCCATTCCTTTACTGTTAAATATTCAGGAAAGCCACATCCGCTCAGAATTTGGGGCGGGCATCCTTCAGAAGTATTTGTCTTAAAGATAAGAATATTTGAAGACATAAAATTAGTTTGTGAAAATTATGTTTCCTCATGTCCTCACCACAGATTCTGGTAAGACCCTATCTTTCTACCACAGCTGAGACATAGAGGGAATGGCCACTATCAAAGATGGAAGTAAGGATCCCTTTAATACGCAGGAAAGGGGAGAGAAAAGTCTAGAATCACTAAATAGACTACTTTTCCTGGTGATAAAAAGGCATTTTTAAGAAAAGAAAGTGATATGGACTTTTTCAAGTATATTCTCTGAAGAAAGAGGAACATACTTCGAATAAAGTGAAACAAACAGCTCAAAAATGAGCTACACTGCTTGCTCCACTGACATTCTCAGAGTGATTATACTCAATAGGTGTCACAGATCCAATTTCTACATTGTATTCTATGCAAATTCTAACTACTTACATCTCCATACAAAATAAATGTCATTTTCGAAGCCTTGAATTAAAAAGTATGAGATTGTGTTACATTTCATCTTAACCTTGCCAGTATTTTGGGCAATGTGTGACAAACTATGTGCCTCTGATCCAGTGGATGGCATCACTTTGGTATGTTTAACATGCAGATCATAAGGCCACATCCCGGATATGCAGAATCACAATGGGAAGTTGGGTAAGGAATCAGATTTTTTAATAAACCCAAGATGATTTCTTCGGTTCTCCAAACTTTGAGAGTGCTTTAATTTGAGGTTTCAGTTAACCAGCTAAAATACGTTAAGGAAGAGAAAGCCAGAGGCTGCAGATGGAAAAGAGATGAATAAATCCATTCTTTACGAACAAAGTTTTCAACTTCTATTCTTATTATGGCTTGGTTAGAGCACAGGCTTTAAAGTTAGACTTGGGCTCAAAATGTGGCTCTGTCACTTACCAGTACTGTGCTGTGACTTTAGGCAAACTGTTTAACCCACCTCACTTGAATTAAAAGGCAGTTCTCACAGCAACCAGGTGGGACTTATGTCTCTGATTGTCTTGGAGATGATGGCATGTGTGTGAACTCCAGCCAGCCAGGACTGGAGACTCACCTCAGGGAGGACTGTTCAGCAGCCTCCTGGCACACCGCCCTGGTCAACAGCACTAACACAGGGAACAGGAAAAGCACAAAACCTGTCTTCCCACCCCAAAGTGAATTAGGCCCTGAATGAAAAGTGATCATTTGTATTTCCAAGTAGGACACAGAACAATAAGCAAGTGACAGGATAAACTTCCTTTTCATATATAATTTTGACTATTAGAATACAGAATTTCTACAGAGATTACCTTCTTCAATCTCTACCTAGTTACACAATCCCTCTTAACTTTTTCCCCAGATATTTTTACTCTACCTGGAAATACAAGAACGCTGACTTAACTTTTTTTTTTCTAGGCCACTGCTGAGCATGGAGATAGACACACAGCTTACAATAATTTTATGTCTTTTTATCCTATAGACTAGGCTAGATCAATGTCCTTTGGTCAACTAAGAGTCATTTAAAAACAATTTGCTTTGTACAACTAAATAAAAGGAAAATGAACAATCCAATTAAAAAATGGGCAATGGACCTAAATAGAATATTTTCAAAAGAAGACAGAAGGAAGGCCAAGAGGCACATGAAAACATGTTCAAAGTCACTAACTATCCAAGAGATGCAAATCAAAACAACAATGCAGTACCATCTCACACCTGTCAGAATAGCCAACATCAACAAATCAACAAACGACAAGTGTTGGCGAGGTTGTGGAGAAAAAGGAACCCTTGTGCACTGCTGGTGGGAATGCAGACTGGTGCAACCACTGTGAAGGACAGTATGGAGTTCCCTCAAAAAACTGAAAATGGAACTCCCATTTGACCCAGTAATCTCACTCCTAGGAATATATCCCAAGAAACTAGAAACACCAATCAGAAAGGATATATGCACTCCTCTATTCATAGCAGCACAATCTACAATACCTAGAATTTGGAAACAGCCTAGGTGCCCGTCAGCAGAGGATTGGATAAAAAAACTACGGTATATCTACACAATGAAATACTATGCTGCCATTAAAAAAAAGGAATTCTCATCATTTGCAGCAATCTGGATAGAATTAGAGAACATCATGCTGAGTGAAATAAGCCAGTCAATGAAAGAGAAATACCACATGACCTCACTCATTTATGGATATTAAAGAACATCATAAACTGATGAACCAAAAGACAGATATAAAGACAGTAAAGCAACAAGCAGACTGTCAAATTACAGCAGGAAGGGTAGGGATATCTGGGGGAGATAAGAGATCAACCGAAGGACTTGAATACATGAATATAAGTACAACCAATGGACACAAACTCTGGGGAGGGAGGGTATGTATGAGAGGGAGGGCAATGTTAAAATATGTACACAGATAATAAATTAATAAAAACAATATATATATAAAAAATAAAATTAAAAATCAATAAAATATATTTTTAAAAAATAAATAAATAATATTTTAAAAAAACAATTTACTTTGTAAAACACAAATGGTTTTGGAAAAGCCTCATCCCCTAACCTGGACTAGTAGAACCAGACTGCTAAAGATAATGACGTTTTACTTTGTACACAGCACTGAACTAAGGAACTTAAATACATTATTTCCATTAGCCTTCACTATACTTCATTTTTCCCATTTCAAAGAGGAAAAACATGGGGTTCAGATGGGAAGTAATTTGCTCAAGGTAACAGGGCAGGAAGAGGCAGAGGCGAGCATGAACCCAGGTGTGCTCACTGGGTTGTCTTACTTCTACTAACAACTCTTAATACTGTGTTCCTCCAAAACACACCTGGCACAAGACAGATTTACAAGTTGTCTCAGAAATGGGTGGAGTACATCCTTTCCCTTTTTACAACCTATCATGGACTGCTTAACCGGTATGAGAAGAATAAATTTAAACGTTGATGGACAAAGTTATAGTTTAACTCCATCAAAAACTTTTCTAAACTCTTCCAACTCAAGCAGATTAATAAAATCTTCTTTAAGTATGCCCAAGGCTAATTCACCACCATTCCAGCAAACTATCCCAATCTCTCCCAAGAAACTAAAAGAGACCATGCCATCAACTCTATCATCCAATGTGCAAGTAATCATGAAAAGCTGAATAACCAAGAACTCTTAGTCTGCTCTAAGGACTGTGATGGCACATGCAGGTCTGCTCTACCACCACGGCTGTTCTCCCATAGCAGGAAGAGTAATATAACATATAACTGCTTTTAAATTTAGCAATTTAGTTTCATATTCATAAAAAATGAATATTACTCTATTACTTTCTTAAAAAAAAAAAAAGGCAGTAAGAATTCTTCAACTGAATTTGTCTGCATTTTATAGTAATAACAAAAAATAAGTAAAAAAGGTGATCCGTTGTGGGTGAATTTTGCAGAGATCTGTTCAACCAGGGAGACCACTAATGAGATCTGATCTGAGACCACCCTAAAGTCTCTGGCACAAACTTTACTCAGCATTTGTGTTCCTAATTGAGGATTATATCACTGAGACCAAGGGTGGCTGACAAGGCTAATGGAAGCCTGCTATTTATTCCACTTCCAGGATGTGGGAAAACATTTTCTGGCCATCTGTTACTGTTACAGAGCATAGAAGCTAAGATGAAACTGAGTTGGAAAAACAGATTTTGATCAGGTTTAATTTCTGCCAAAGGACTGTAATCTGCCAGAGACAACAGAGAAAGACTCAAAGACATCATAAAAATGTGCAATGTTGAAAAGTGGGAATTCTTAGATGTGCAGGTTCACTGAACTTCTAGAAAAGGTCTTAATCTTTAGTCTAAATTTATAATTTGCAAATGGTCATAAAGTTAAACAACTTGTCCCAGAATCACAGCTATCCAGTGGTAGAGCTAAGACTAAGTAAATGGCAGAGATGGGACTTAACCCAGCATTCATTCAAATCTTGCCCAGCCAGCATGGGTCAGTGGTTGAGTGTCAACGTATGAACCAGGAGGTCAAGGTTCAATTCTTGGTCAGGGCATATGCCTGGGTTGCAGGCTCAATCCCAAGTATGGGGCATGAAAGAGGCAGCAGATCAATGATTCTCTCTCATCATTGATGTTTCTATCTCTTTTCCTTCTTCCTCTCTGAAATCAATACAAACATATTTTAAAAATTAAAATTTTAAAAAACCCAAACAACTTCTGCATAGCCTGGGCCAGTGTGGCTTAGTTGGTTGAGCATCATCCTTGGAACTGAAAGGTCGCTAGTTCAATTTCCAGTCAGGACACATGTCCAGGTTGTGGCTCAATTCCATGCAGAAGGCAGGTGATCTCTCTCTCACACTGAGGTTTCTCTCTCCTTTTACCTTCCTTTCTCTCTAAAATCAATTTTTAAAAATATTTTTTAAAAACTATTGTTTAGTCCTGATCAGTCTGGCTCAGTGGGTGGAGCATCGGCCTATGGGCTGAAGGGTGCAGGTTCGATTCTGGTCAAGGGCATGTACCCTGGTTATAGGCACATCCCCAGTAGGGGGCGTGCAGGAGGCAGCTGATTGATATTTCTCATCAATGTTTGTAACTCTCTATCCCTCTCCCTTCCTCTCTCTATAAAAATATCAATAAAATATATTTTTTTAAAAACAAAAAGTCCTGACTGGTTTGGCTCAGTAGATAGAGCATCGGCCTGTGGACTCAAGGATCCCGGGTTCAATTCTGGTCAAGGGCATGTACCTTGGTTGTGGGTACATCTCCAGTGGGGGATGTGCATGAGGCAGCTGATCAATGTTTCTAACTTTCTATCTTTCTCCTTTCCTCTCTGTAAAAAATCATGAAAATATACATTAAAAAAAATTTCAAAACATATCCACCAGAATGGCTAAAATGAAAAATACCAAGTGTTGGCAAGATGTAGAACAATCATATTTCCCATACACTTCTGGGTAAAAGTATAAATTGATATAGACACTTTGGAAAACCTTTGGCAGTATCTATTAAAATGTAATATATGCATATCCTACAAACCAGACATCCACTCTTACTAAACCCCCAACAGATATGTGTACATTTGTTCACCAAAGGACACACATTCCCAACAGCACTACTCATCATAGCCCTAACCTGGGAAACTATCCAAACGTGCATTATTAACAATAAAATGGAAACCAAGATGGTGGCATAAATAAACGCCTAACTACAGCTTTGCACAATTTCAAAAAATACAACTAAAACACAAAATGGACATTATCCAGAACTACAGGAAAGTTGACTGACTGGAAATTCTACCACTAGAAGGAAAGAGAAAACCAGAAGGAAAATCAGAGGAGCTGTAAAAGCCTAAGTTCTACAGATGATTACAGATGCTTGGGCCACAACTTTTGGTTGGTAACTTACAATGTATTCTTAAGTCATGAGAACCTTGGTTTAATTTTTCATACTCAATTATGCTGAAATATATATAGTAACCAGCAAAAAAAAACACACAATAAAATGGATAAATAATTACAATACTATACAGTAATGAAAATGGAGGATCTATACATTGATGCAACAATCGGGATTAATCTCACAAAAATAATGTTGAGCTAAAGAAGCCAGATATAAAACTATACATACTATGTGATCCATTTACATAAAACATAAAAAGACAAAATTAATCTAAACAGCTAGAAATCAGGACAGTGGTTACCCTAAGTGGAGGTAATGATGAACAGAGACACAAGGGGGCTTCTTGGGTGCTGGTAATATTATTCCTTCATGTGGGTACTGGTGATAAGGGTATGCTCGGTTTAAAATACTCAACAGATGAGAATCATTACAGCATAGCAGCAGAGCAGGTTAAGAAGCACAGCTCAGAAATCAAAGTGCCTGTATTTGAATCCAGTTCTATCACTTATTAGTTATGACTTTGGGCAAGTTATTTACCCTCTCTGTGCCTCACCTATGAAAATAAAAACATAATATGCTAATTAGACCAGACGTCCTTCCAGATGACCTTTTGGGCGAAGCTGGGCTGTGAGGGAAGCCAGGGGTCCCAGGTGCCTGCTGGCTGCCAGAAGGAAGCCTGGTCCCGGGTGCCAGAGGGAAGCCAGTGCAGGCAGCCGGGGAAGGAAGGTCTACTCTTACACAAATTTCGTGCATCGGGCCTCTAGTTTCTTTATAAAATGGGCTTAATATCTATCTTATTTAGTTAGTTTGAGGCTTAAATAGTCCTAAGACTTATAAAGTGCTTATTTGCACAGTTGGCTCTTATTATTATTTTCTAAGTAAATAAAAGCACTATATTCTGAAGCAACGTAAGAAAGGGAAACAAAGACATATGATTTGACTATTACTAGGAAATGCATAAAATAAGTATTTGGGAAGGGAAGGTGACAATAAAGGAGCATGACTTAGAAGTTGAGACTAATCCTACCAACCTTCACCTACACAGACCCTGGACAAGCAGTTAGCCTCTGTGAGCCTTCAGCTCACCACTGTCTACCAGGGGTGGCCACGATGAGCTCTTCAGGGGAAAGAATACTAAATGAGCCCTGGCTGGTTTGGCTCAGTGGATAAAGTGTCAGCCTGTGGACTGAAGGGTCCCGGGTTCGATTCCGCAAGGACAACTGCCTGGGTTTCAGGCTCAATCCCCAGTGTACAGGAGGCAGCCAATTAATGATTCTCTCTCTTCATTGATGTTCCTATCTCTCTCTCCCTCTCCCTTCCTCTCTGAAATCAATAAAAATATATTACTAAAAAAAAAAAAAAAAAAAAAAAAAAAAGAAAGAAAGATAGAAAGAGAAGCATAGTAACAAGTGGAGGCACTGATCAGGAACTAACAGGGCTGGGCACAGTGAGACTCTCTTATTCTCCATAAGGATTCTGAATTTCACCTAATGTTTATATTTTTTATTTTTTTTAATATATTTTATTGATTTTTTACAAAGAGGAAGGGAGAGAGATAGAGAGCTAGAAACGTCGATGAGAGAGAAACATTGACCAGCTGCCTCTTGCACACCCCCTACCGGGGGGATGTGCCCACAACCAATGTACATGCCCTTGACCTGAATCAAACCTGGGACCTTTCAGTCCGAAGACTGATGCTCTACCACTGAGCCAAACCGGTTTCGGCTATGTTTATATTTTTTAAATACCTACCATGTTTATCAGCTATGTCTTTGTCACTCAAGGTCATTATTTCCTGCAACTATTTGGAGTAAATAATTAAGACTTCTAATTGGTTTCTAAAATAGCCAGTCAGGAGGGTTGCTGTCATTCACACTGTGATTAGTGTTCCTAACTTCTCTAGCCATGTTATAATAGCTACTTTTTATAAACCCTATTTACATACCAAGTACTACAATACTTTATCCCCAATCCTCAAAAAAAATCTGCTGGGTATATAGTATTCTTCCTTATTCTCATCTTTTACAGAGAACACTAGGCTCAGAAAGGCTGCTTGTTCATTAAAGTGGCAGAGCTGGAAGGTGAGTCTGGCTTGTTTGGCTCCAGAGTCCTTGCTCTTTCCATGAACTATAGTCCCCTGACTTATGGTACTTCACAATCAGATTTCCTCTTACTTGTGTAATAAAAGGTCATAGCTAAGGTCATTAACTAAAACAAGAAAAATCTAACTTAGTGAAAAATCAATTTGGATGTTTTCTAAATAATCACTTTTGTTTCTAAGTGAGGGTCTCCTGGATCTATTTAAATGAATTTTGTGCATTGAAGCTACTTGTATTACCCAACAATTATCCAAACCATAGGTGAAAGCCTTAAAGGATGTTTATATTTCTTCCCTGCGGCATCCCCAGTGCCCAGACCAGTGCCTTGTCTACGGTAGGCACTTAACAAAAATATTTTAAATAGCACTTCCCTCAAATCTTGTTTACCAAAATACTCTACTAAGAAAGAAGACGCATTCCAACAAGACACTTCAATATCTGAAACTTCGTGACTAAAATTAAACATACTATGGAAGTCACTGGGATATCTTTCCTGCTATCAGACACTTCCCTCCAAGTCAAGTGGCTCTGTCATCATCAGCAACAAGTACTTATTAAACGCCTACAAATGTTTACTTAGCCTAGTAACTCGGTCTCTTTCTCTCCTCTCTCCCCCTCAGGTTTGGCAAGCCAGGGAAGCTAGTTCCCTCAGGCAGGCCAGCCTCTGCGGGTTCAGCAGAGACCATAGAGACACAAATGTCACACATGCTTGGCCAGTTATTTCAAGTCAAACAAATATAAAGGCCCCGGGAGTTTGACCTTTCCTTCAACCAAGCAAAAGTCCCAGACCTCTCCCTGGAGCCCTGAATAACTTCCTCCTCCTCCTCCTCAACCAACCACCCAACCTTGAAGAAACCAGCAATTTCTCCCAATGTCTGCTGTATCTATTCCTACTTCATCTAAAAGAGATAGCTTGTTCACTAAGGATTCATTGAATACGTTAGCATAGACGATTAAGTTTCCTCTTTAAAAACCCTATCCGCATCGGGACATGTGGGTCCTCCAGGGGAAAGTACAGCAGTAGGAGGTGGGTTTTCTTCCATTGCACACCTTCCACTGCAGGAGGTGTCCTCTCCAGGCTGTTTCCTCAGCCTAACAGGAGAGGTGGAACAGTAATGGACTATTCACCTGGGTCCAGAATGCCTTGCAGGGTTCAAGCATGTGCTTTAGGGGTTCATACCCAACCACCCAGGACCATATATTAAAAAATTAACTGTTCATAAAAATTGATTTTTCTGGAAAAGTCTGACTTGTATTTGTTGCTGTCACACAAGCAGAGGCCCCAAAATTAAACCATGCATTGTATTTTATTGAGTACTCACTATGTGCAAGGCACTGTGCTAAATCCTTATCTATATTAATTCATGCAAACTTCACAATAACATTTTAAGTTAGATACTATTATTGCCCTCATTTTACAGCTGAATAGAGTAAACTAGGAAAGGTCTAGGCTCTTAAATACAATATTTTGTTAGGTGAGATCATCTCTAAACTCTAAAATTCCAATTCTATATTCATCCAAATTATCATTAGTCCTACTTCTATTTAAATATTTACACAGAAAAACCAAACCCATGGAACATCCACATGAAAACAGTACTACCTGAAAAGAATATATTAAGGGGTTACTCCTAGCAAAGGATCCAAAGGCACTTTCTGGCTCCAGCGGCCAACCTGCTTTTATTTTTATAACGTGGTGATTAAAAGGTGTATCTCAACCTATGACTAATTAAAGTCTAAAATTAAAGTAACAGTAAATAAGTCAGAGTGCCAACCAGAAGAGGGGACGCGGTGGCGGCAATAGTGTCCACATACTGCTCACCAACAGGGAGAAGCCCAGGGAGGACAATCAGTGCAAGGCCGCTGTCCCGTCTCCACTGGCTCCTCCCCCTCCTCCCATCCCCTGAGAACCGCTGACCACTGTGGCCTCGGCTTGAATCTCTCTGCACCTGAGATCCAGAGCTGGCTGAGGGTATCCCGGCATCACCAAGCCCCGCTGGGAATAAGGAGAGAACATTGAGCGAAAGCCTAGCTTCCAATGTTTGTGGCCACCGGTTCTGACAATCCCCAGTAGTAACACAGGGGTCAGCAGTTACCCAGTTACACCTGCAAACGGTATTGCCTGCCACCCTCTCTGCCCACATTACTGACGGGCATTACGGTAATGGCTTAAAAAATGGCTTCAAAGCAGAGGCGGACACGGTTCGCTCTTTTCACAGGCTGTCAAAAACCTCCACGTATTAAAGGGGAGGTTGCTGAAACTTTATGCCCAACTCTCCTGACCTGTCCCCATTAGCCTGTGTAATGAGAAGAGGAGCCAAGGAGGGAGCAGGGAGATCAAAGGAGCGGCCCTGGGTGCGGGGACATCTTTTCCAAGGTGATGCAACAGGGTCAGCCGGGCGACCCAGAGGAGGAGCTGGGAGCTTCTGGGAAGGAGAAACCAGCCTTGGAGTTAGACATCGGAGTGGAAAAGCGGTCATGAAGGGCTGGGTGCGAGGGTTACTGAGAACGGCCGAGGATGCAGGGGCTGGTGTGGAGCAGTCCCGGGAAGGAGAGCGGCTGGGAGGGCTGGGAGGGGGGGGGGGGCGCGGCGGGTCCCAGCAGGAGGGGGCGGGGGAGGAAACAGCTGGGCGGGCAGGAAAGGGTGCAGCCGTGGGGGCCTCGGAGGGACGGTCACGTGCATGGGAGGTCGGCGTGACCCGCTCGGAGGGGTGGGAACTGAGGGGAGGGTGGCCGCCGGGGAGCCTGATGGTCGCGGGGAGAGAGGAGCTGGTAGGATGCGGAGGGAAGGGGGTGCCGGGCACCAGCGCAAGGGCCCAGGGCGACGGAAGAGCAGATGGTGACCACAGCCGGGGCCAGCGGGGCGGGAGGAAGACGGTCCGGCTCGAGCTGAGGCGGGGGCCGCTCGGAGTCCGGACTCGGAGCTGAAGAGAGGGAGGCCGGCCGGGGGCGCGGCGGCCGGGAGGGGAGTCGAAGGGGCTGAGGCAGGGCCCGGGACCGCGGCGGGAGGGCGCTCTCACCGGGACAGGTGCTTCAGGATCTGCTTCTTAATGATCCCGGCCATGCCGGAGCCGCGTCCCGCGTGGAAGGCGAGTGGGCGGCGGTGGCCTCCTCAGCCGTGAAGAGGCAGCTCGTCACCTCGCCGCGGCGCGGGGACTGGATGCCGCTGCCATGGCGCTCTCCCGCCGCTGCCGGCGCGCTCCGTCTCCGCCGCGATCCCACCCACCTGCGCGGGCCGCGGGCGCCGGCCCCGAGCGGGCGACGCAGAGATAGCGCAGCGCCGGCGGCTCCGGCGGCCCGAGGCGCGCGTGGCCATAGGCCGGGCGCGCGGCGAGGGGCGGGGGCGGGGGCGGGGCGAGGAGGCTCCGCCCCCTCCTCGGCCGGACGGCTGACCTCTCAGCGGAAGGAGATCTGAATGGCTCATCCTCTGAACTGCTAGGGGTTCCCACTCGAAACCTCCTTGGAGGAAAGGCTGGGTGTTTGTAAATTTTTGCAGGAACTCGCTAGATAATTGCGCAGTTCCAGGTCCACTTGTCATTCATCCCCTTCATACATTCACTCATTATTTATTGAACAACAACTGACTCTACCCCAGGAATCAGGGTGGGAGGTGGAAAGTAGTTGCAGGGACCTCACAGGCCCCTAGAATCACTGGGTCTGCTGCTTCGGACTAAAAAGCAGAGGGGCGCCTGGTCATCTTCCTTATGCCCCTCTTAGCCTCCACCCGGTTAACCAAAGTTTACTCAACACTCAGGTACACCCCTCCCAAAAGAAAATAAGACAGCTTGTAATTGTTAAAATTATTACCAGCAACATTAGAGAACACGTTCTTTGTTTTGCATAGAAGGAAACTGAAGCCCAGGGAAATAGTTGAGTTTTCTTAAAGTCACAACTACTTAGACTCAGGACTAGAAACCAAGACTTCTCTCAGTCCAGTGCTATTTTCACTCTGTTTCATGCACATACTTAAAAAGTATAACCCATACACCGGGGACATCTGTAGACCCAATAGCAAAGGCAGGGAGGTGGCAGTTTTCTAGAACTTAAAACCTTCAAGCAAAAACTTTATCAAAATAGTATTCTTTCTCTAGACTGGATTAAAATCGTACACCTATGGATGAGGATAAGGGTGGGAGGGGGCGGGTAAGGGCAGAGGATGGGGCGGGAACCGGGTGAAGGGAGCTATGGGGGGAAAAGGAGAAACAATTGTAATAATCTGAGCAATAAAGATTTATTTTTTTAAATAGTACTCTCTCTCGACAACAGCCTTATGGGAAATCTGGTCACCAGTTAATTTTAAATTTATTCACTTTTGTGAACAGGTCCTTCAGTTATTCTGTTCTCCCCAAACCAATTGTTACCTAATTCCAGAGATAGTCTTAGCATGGTCAACCACATAAATGTGAAACTTTAAAAAATAATCAGCCTGGCAGGTGTAGCTCAGTGATTGAGTGTCGACTAGAAACCAAGAGGTCAGGGTTCCATTCTAGGTCAGGGCACATGCCCGGGTTTCAGGCTCAATCCCAGTGTGGGGGTCTTGTGGGGAAGCATGAGACTGGGTTGGGAAGTTTGTAAGGAGGACAAGTGTGAAGAAGGCCACCTGCCCTGTTTATCGGAATTCCGACTAAGGAGGTCCCCAATTATTCCCTGACCTTTCCAAACAAGTCCATGCTTGAACAGACCTCCCGGTGTTTACTGCAATCCTGCTGCTTAATCTTTAGGTGCCTTGGCTTAAAAGACACTACAAACACAAGTGTCCTCTCAAGATTATTTCCCCTGCTGATGGTATCTAAAAGATAAACTTTATCTCATACTGCTCCTAACGAGGCTGGCAACTGAAGCTGCCGGGTTCTGTTAGCCTCATCGGAGTAATCTGTTCCTCCATCCCTCAGGGTCTGCTGGCCAGCCCCGGCAGGGCGTGCTGGAGGCAGCCGATCAATGATTCTCTTTCATGGTTGATGTTTCTATCTCTCTCCCTCTCCCTTCCTCTCTGAAATCAATAAAAATATACTTTAAAAACATAATATTATAATAGCCTAAACCAGTTTGGCTCAGTGGATAGAGCATCAGCCTGTGGACCCAAAGGTCTCAGGTTCGATTCCGGTCAGGGTCATGTGCCTTGGTTGCGGGCACATCCCCAGTGAGGGGCGTGCAAGAGGCAGCTGATTGATGACTCTCTCTCATCAATGTTTCTAACACTATCTCTCTCCCTTTCTCTCTGTAAAAAATCAATAAAATATACTTAAATAATAATAATAATAATAATAATAACAACATCATACTTCATGAATGTCTATGCCTGTTTTTTAATCATAGCAAATTCAATTTTCCCCAAAAGTACCCCCAAAATTACCTTTTTAAAGGGAACCAAGTCATCAGCCTAGGTGCTCTATGACCCAATCCTCCCCAACAGGACTGCATAGTCTATCATTATTTGTTCCTCTGCCCATCTCTCATCAGAATACATACCAATAGATCCTATGGAAGGGGTTTCTTGCCAGGATTATTGACCATATCACTCCTTCCCAGTTCCGCTGTCAGCTGCCGGGGCCTCAGGGCAATTTCTTGCACTTCTAGCTTCTTTTCTTGGAACAACCCAGCAGCTGATTTAGACATCTGACATTAGCTATGTAAAACAAAACCTGCCTCATACTCAGCAGCATCCTGTAGAACCACTCATCATGCCTTGTGAATGAGTAATTTTTTATGAAAGAAAAAACTCATGCCCTAACCAGTTTGGCTCAGTGGATAGAGCGTCAGCCTGTACACTGAAGGGTCCCAGGTTCGATTCTGGTCAAGGGCATGTACCTTGGTTTTGGGCATATCCTCAATAGTGGGTGTGCAGGGTGCAGCTGATTGATGTTTCTCTCTCATCGATGTTTCTAACTCTCTATCCCTCTCCCTTCCTCTCTGTAAAAAATCAATAAAATGTATTTTTTTTAAAAAGAAAGAAAAAAACTCATGCGTAAAAGAATCTGGCTTCTTTTAGGATCATTGAACAGGAGAGTTCATACAATAGTATTAATTCATTTTTTCCCCTGCAATACTAAGAATGCAAGATATATATATATGAGATTTAAGGGCAACCCCATACTTTTTTTTAAGTTAAACATTTTTAAAAATATATATAGTTTTATTGATTTCTGAGAAGAAAGAGGAGATAGACACATGAATGATGAGAATCATTGATTGGTTGCCTCCTGCACGCCCTCCACTGGACAGGTGCCCTACCACAACCCAGGCAGGTGCCCTGACCAGGAATAAAACGTGGCCTCCTGGTTCATAGATTGACACTCAACCACTGAGCCACGCCTGCTGGACAAGTTAAACATTTATTTTGAGATGATTGTAGATTAACATTCAATTGTAAGAAATAATATAATCTTGCAAAACTTTTGTATATCACAACCAGGATATTGACATTGATATACTCAGTACATAGAGCATTTTTTTCCTTTCTGATATGAATGCCTTTTATTGCCTTGTCTTGCCTTATTGAGTTGGCTACAACTCCTGGCACTCTGCTTAATAGGACTGGTGAGAGCAGACATCCTTTCTATGATCTTAATTTTAGAAGGAAAGCATTTGGCCTTTATTAAACCATACTATAATAAAAAAAAAATAAAAAAAAATAAATAAAAAAAAGGTAATATGTTGCCCTAACTGGTTTGGCTCAGAGGAGAGAGCATTGGCTGTGGACTGAAGGGTCCCAGGTTCGATTCCGGTCAAGGACATGCACCTTGGTTGCGGGCACATCCCCAGTGGGGTGTGTGCAGGAGGCACTGATTGATGTTTCTCTCTCATTGATGTTTCTCTCTATCCCTCTCCTTTCCTCTCTGTAAAAAATCAATATATATATATTTTTAAAAGTGTAATATGCAAATAGGCCAAATGGCAGAACCGAACAACCAATCAAAGCATAATATGTTAATGATATGCTAAAGCTGCTCAACCACTCGCTCTGACATGCAGTGACCACCAGAGGGTAGATGCCCAGACCAGTAGGTTAGCTTGCTTCTGGAGTCCAACTGATTGGGACTGAGCAAGATGGGCCAGACATGCCCTGGAGCCCTCTGGCAATCCCTCCCCACTAGTGGGGTAACTCAGCCTGGTCTGCACCCTCTCACAATGTGGGACCCTTCAGGGTATGTCAGAGAGCCGGTTTCAGCCTGATCCCACAAGCCATGCCCCTTGGTAAGGTACAGACACAGGGCTTATGGTTGGTGAGCACTGCTGAGGCAGTGTGAGCATCTCCCTATTGGGACTGATTGGGCACAAGCCTGCAGCAGGCACAGTGGGGTTGGGATGAGCAGGAGTGGCAGGTAGGAGCTGCAGGAAGCCTTGGAGTGCAAGTTTCAGCCTGATCCTTGCCGGACACCCAGAGGGACCCCACCTGTGCATGAATTCGTGCACCAGGCCTCTAGTTAAGTATAATATTAATTATGGCTTTTTTGTGGATACTCTTTATCAAGTCGAGGAAGTACTTTTCTGTTCCTATTTTTCTGAGAACTTTTATTATTTAGAGTTAATTTTTAGTCCCAGCCGGTTTGGCTTGGTGGATAGAGCATCGGCCTATAGACTGAAGGGTCCCAGGTTCGATTCTGGTTAAAAGGGCACATGCTCTGGTTGCAGGTTCGAACCCCAGTGAAGGGTGTGGAAGAAGAATCCAATTAATTATTCTCTCTCATCATTGATGTTTCAATCTCTGTCTCCCTCTTCCTTCCTCTCTGAAATCAATAAAAATATATATTTTTTAAAAAGAATGTTTAGTCCTAGTCAGTTTGGCTCAATGGATGGTGCATTGGCCTAAGAACCAAAGGGTCTCGTGTTCAATTCCAGTCAAGGGCATGTACTTTGGTTGCAGGCTCCATCCAGGCAGGACTTGTGCAGGAGGCAACTGTGAGAATAAACAAGTCATCTTTTCTGTCAAAGAACAGTTTAGACAGCTGCCATGTTGACCACATGACTTGCAGGTCCCCTGGGGGCCGCCATCTTTTTTAAAATATATTTTATTGATTTTTTTACAGAGAGGAAGGAAGAGGGATAGAGAGTCAGATCATCGATGAGAGAAAAACATTGATGAGCTACCTCCTACACAGCCCCTACTGGGGACGTGCCCGCAATCAAGGTACATGCTCTTGATGGGAATCGAACCTAGGACCTTTGAGTCCACAGGCTAACAATCTATCCACTGAGCCAAACCGGTTTTGGATAGGGCTGCCATCTTAAAACAACAAGGGCCAACCCCTCCCTTTGAATTAGCCAATCGTGAAAGACTGTGTGCCTGAGCTCCAATCAAGAGTGAGGGACAGCCGAAACCGGTTTGGCTCAATGGATAGATCAGCTTGGGGACTGAAGGAACCCGGGTTCGATTCCGGTCAAGGGCATGTACCTTGGTTGCGGGCATATCCCTGGTGGGGGGTGTGCAGGAGGCAGCTGATCGATGACTCTCTCTCATTGATGTTTCTGGCTCTATATCTTTCTCTCTTCCTCTCTGTACAAAATAAATAAAATATATTTAGAAAAAAAAAAAAAGAGAGAGAGAGAGAGAGAGAGAGAGTGAGGGACAGGTCATGTGCATCAGGGATTATGAAGCCAAGCAGACCACCTGCTCAGTGTGTGTGCTTCCAGACCATGTGTGTGCACCCTTCCACACAGAAGTAAAGATATTTGCTTTACTGCTTGGCTCCTGAGTATGTTTTGTATCTTACCAGGACTCCTAAATTTGGGGGCTCACCTTATTTCTTAGAACAACCAATCAATGTGTTTCTCTCACATCCATGTTTTTCTGTCTCTCCCTCTCTCTTCCACTCTCCCTAAAAATCAATGAAAAAATATCCTCAGGTGAGGATTAAAAAATAATAATAATAATGTTTAATTTTTTCAAAATGCTTTTTATGCAATGAAGGCTATGCTCATGTGATTTTAGCCTTTTAACATGGTGAATTATATTAATTTTCTCTTCTACAATTTCTTTACATATTGATTCATTTGAGAGAGAGAGGAAGCGGGGGGGAGGGAAAGAGAGAGAGAGGGAGAGAGAGAGAGAGACAGAGGAAACATCTATTTGTTGTTTCATCCACTCACTTACTCATTGTTTAATTCCTATATATGTTCTGACAGGGGATGGGACCTACAACTTTAATGTATTCAGATAATGCTCTAACCCTGTGGTCAGCAAACTGTGGCTAGAGAGCCAAATGGCTCTTTGGCCCCTTGAGTGTGGCTCTTCCACAAAATACCACGACCTGGGCAAGTCTATTTTGAAGAAGTGGTGTTAGAAGAAGTTTAAGTTTAAAAAATTTGGCTCTCAAAAGAAATTTCAATTGTTGTACTGTTGATATTTGGCTCTGTTGACTAATGAGTTTGCCAACCACTGCTCAACCAACCATGTTGTCCATGAGATCTTTATTTTGTTCAATCTCTCCACACTCCCACACTCCCTCAACATAACCTGTCCCTCCCCTCCACACCCCCACCCCAACCTCCTGCTGCACCAGAGCTGTATGCCTGCTCTCTATGATTCAATCTCTAGTTTGCTTGGTAGTTCAGTTTGTTCCACAGTTAACTTCCACATATGAGTACTGATGGTGTTTTGAAGCAAAGATTTTTTTGTTTTGATAATATCCAGTTTATCTTTTTTGTTGTGCTTTTGGTGTTCTATATAAGAAATCAGCTCTAGCCAGCTTGCCAGCTTGGATTAGTGGATAAAGCCTCAGCCTGCGAACTGAAGAGTCCCAGATTTGATTCCAACCAAGGGTACATGCCTGGGTTGTGGACTCAATCCGCAGTAGGGGGTGTGCAGGAGGCAGCCAATCAATAATTCTCTCTCATCATTGATGTTTCTATCTTTCTCTCCTTCTCTCTTCCTTTCTGAAATCAATAAAGAAATATAAATAAATAAATAAACAAATAAATAAATAAATAAATAAATAAAATCATTGCCTAACCCTAATGGTTTGGCTCAGTGGATAGAGCATTGGCCTGTGGACTCAAAGGTCCCAGATAACATTCCGGTCAAGGGCATGAACCTTGGTTGCGGACACATCACTAGTAGGGAGTGTGTAGGAAGCAGCTGATTGATGTTTTTCTCTCATTGATGTATCTTTCTCTCCCTCTCCCTTCCTCTCTGTAAAAAAATCAATTAAAAAACAAAACAAAAAAAAGTGTTCCTGCCTTTAAAAAAGAAAAGAAATAATTGTATAATACAAGGTCATTAACATTTACATCTATGGCCCTACTTTTTTTTTTTTTCTCAGTGGATAGAGCGACTGCCTGTGGACTGAAGGATCCTGGGTTCCATCCAGTCAAGGGCACAAGTCTGGGTTGCGGGCTCTATCCCCAATAGGGGTGTGCAGGAGGCAGCTAATCAATGATTCTCATCAATGATGTTTCTGTCTCTCCTTCTGTCTCTCCCTCTCTGAAAACCAATAAAAATATATATTTTTTAATTTTAATAAATCTTTATTGTTCAGATTATTACAATTGTTTCTCCTTCCCCCCCATAGTTCCCTTCCACCCAGTTTCCATCTCACCCTCTGCCCTTACTTCCCCACCACTGTCCTCATTCATAGGTGTATGATTTTTTTTTTTTTTTAACGGATAGCCAATTTATTTAAAAAGCCTGATTTAAGCATCTGCAATGGTGACTTCAACCTCCACTCCCGGCTCCATGCTGATGGAAGTGATCAATCTCCGAAGGGCTGTGCAAGTCGATGAGCCGCTTGTGGATCCTCATCTGAAAGCGATCCCAGGTCTTGGAGCCCTTCCCACAGGGAGTCTTCCTCGTAATGATTCTCAGCATTTTGGTGGGCATGCGGACTGGCCCTTTCACTTTGAGATTCTTCTCCTTTGCGCCTCTGATCAGGTCAGCACACACCTTCTCCAGGGATTTGACGTTGTGGCTGGTCAGCGTGATTCGAATGCGGTGAATCGCCACCTCGGGTTCCCCGGGCGTCTTCCTGGTGTCTTTAAAAGCCAAGGCTGCAGCGCGGCCTCCTGACCAACTTGTTCCTCGGAGAGAATGAACAGCGGTGAGTCAGGAGCGGGCGGGACGGAGCTGCGCTGCCGCAACCGTGTCTTCCTCCAAGTGGCCATAGGTGTATGATTTTTGTCCAGTCTCTTCCTGTAAACCGCCCCCCCACCAGAAACCCTTTGCCCCTATGCATTATCAATCCACTCCCATTCTTTGCCTCTGATTCTATTATATTCACCTGTTTATTCTGTTCCTCGGATTTTTAATTCACTTGATGTTTAGATTCACTTGTTAATAGATATGTATTTGTTGATCATAATTTTTATCTTTACTTTTTTCTTCTTTTTTCCTCTTTTTAGAGAATACCTTTTAGCATTTCACATAATACTGGTTTGGTGGTGATGAATTCCTTTAGCTTTTTCTTATCTGTGAAGCTCTTTCTCTGCCCTTCAATTCTGAATGATAACTTTGCTGGGTAGAGTTATCTTGGTTGTAGGTTCTTGCTGTTCATCACTTTGAATATTTCTTGCCACTCCCATCTGGCCTGCAGTTTCTGTTGAGAAATCAGCTGATAATCATATGGGTGCTCCCTTATAGGTAACTAACTGTTTTTCTCTTGCTGCTTGTAAGATTCTCTCTTTGTCCTTTGCCCATGGCATTTTAATTATGATGTGTCTTAGTGTGGTCCTCTTTGGATTCCTTTAGTTTGGGGTTCTGTGCACTTCCTGGACTTGTAAGTCTATTTCTTTCACCAGATGGGGGAATTTTTTGGTCATTATTTCTTCAAATAGGTTTTCAGTATCTTGCTCTCTCTTCTTCTGGCACCCTATAATTCTGATGTTGGTATGCTTGAAGTTGTCCCAGAGGCTCCTTACACCATCTTCAACTTTCTGGATTCTCTTCTCCTTGCTTCTCTGGAGGAGTGTTCTTTGCCTCTTTGTATTTCAAATCTTTTACTTGATTCTTGCAATCTCCTAGTCAGCTGTTGGGTCTCTGTATATTTTTTATTTTAGTCAATGTGTGTTTAACTTCTAGTTGGTCCTTTTTCATATCCTTGAGGGTCTCATTAAATTTATCGGCCTTCTCTAGGAAATTCTTGAAAAACCTTATAACCGTGGTTTTGAACTCTATGTCCAGTCGTTTGTTCTCCTCCATTTCTTTCATTTGTGATCTGTTTCCTTGTCTCCTCATTTTCGCTGCTCCCCTGAGTTGGTAAGGTAGCTTTGTGTGCTAGGTGTCCTATATGGTTCAATGAGTCAGCCTCCCAGTTATCTGAGGTGGACACTCTTGGTGCACCCCTTTGTGGACTGTGTGTACAGCCTTGTGGTAGTTAAGTCTTGATTGTTGTTGGTGTCATTGGGAGGAATTGACCTCCGGACCAATTGGCTGTGAGGACCTGCTGTGTCTATAATGGAAGAATTGCTGTGCTGGAGACACATTTATGTGCAGGACTTGTTCCAGTAGGGCTTTGGTGCTCGCTGAGTCTGCCTCTTGAATGTGTCCCTTATGAGAGTAGTTGAAATCTGCTGTTGTCTCACACAGACCATTAGATACACTAGTTTCTGGATCTCCATTGGGGTGCAGGTCAGCTACAGTCTGAGGCCACCCAGCAGGAGCTAAGGAAGAACTACAGTTTTCTCTTTGCCTGGGATTTGGTAGTTTTGGAGCTGTCTGACTGGAGCTGCAGTTTATTTGGGTAAGCTGCCACAGGGCAGGCCATTTATATGCAAAAGCCGGTGTGTGGAGCCTGGGCAGTTTATAGAATGTGTGGGGTGGGGTCTCAGGGCGGGGGCAGTGTCTCAGGGCGTCACTAGGCTAGAGCGTGCCAAACTTCAAAGGCTAACAACCAGCCTTCTCTGCCTTTCTGCGTTTCCAAGTCCCCTCGTCCTGTGCTCCATCACAGTAAACGACGATTGCTGGGTACACCTCTGCAAAAAAGTCACTCTCACTTTCCAACACAATGGCCGACAGTCCAGCTTCTCTCTGTAGGCATCTGGGTCCCCCGCGTGTCCCCCAAAACTGGATTTCAGAGTTATCAGGAGCTTGTTTCCCTTCAGGTTGAAAAAAAGCCACGTGCCCAGATGCCCGCCACCAGCCCAATTCGCATGCCTCTGTACCTCAGCTTTTCAGCGTTTGTGCTCCTTTCTCTTTCTAGTGGTAAAACTTCCACCCAGCCAGCTTTCCCATGGTTCTGGGTGATAGACGTTATGTCTTTTAGTTGTAGTTTTGAAATTGTTGTGCATGGCAGCAGTTTAGTTGTTTACCTTTGTTGCCATCTTGGTTTCTCCTAAAAATATATTTTAAAAAATTTATATCTATGACCTAACTAGTTTGGCTCAGTGGATAGAGCGTCAGCCTGCAGGCTGAAAGGTCCCAGATTCAATTCCGGTCAAGGGCACGTACCTTGGTTGCGGATATACCTCCAGTAAGAGGTGTGCAGGAAGCAGCCCTATCGCTCTCTCTTCCTCTCTATAAAAAAATCAATAAAATATTATATTAAAAAATTTGCAAACTGCAATGGCTGCCAGCCAGCCTCCTCTGCCTTTCCAAGTCCCTGTGTCCCACGCTCCAGCGCAGTAAACAATGATTGCTAGACGCACCTCTGCAAAAAAGTCACCCTCACTTTCCGACCCAATGGCTGACAGTCCAGCTTCTCCCCATAGGCATCTGGTTTCTCTCTTCTTCTGGCACCCCCATAATTCTGATGTTGGTATGCTTGAAGTCGTCCCAGAGGCTTCTTACACTATCTTCATCTTTCTGGATTCTCTTCTCTTCTTGCTTCTTCGGAGGAGTGTTCTTGCCTCTTTGTATTCCAAACTCTTTGACTTGATTCTTGTGTTCTTCTAGTCTGCTGTTGGGTCTCTGTACAATATTTTTTATTTCAGTCAGTGTATGTTTAATATCTAGTTGGTCCTTTTTCATATCCTCGAGGGTCTCCTTAAATTTATTGGCCTTTTCTAGGAGTTTCATATTTATCTGTTTTCTTCTAAAAGTTCCATATTTTAGCTCTTATATTTGATTCCTTTTGAGTTAATTTTGTATATATTGTCTTCATAATTTTGCATATCTAATTCTTAGCATCTTTAAAAAAAATTTCTTTATTAAGGTATCACATGTTTGTCCTCATTCCCCCATTCCCATTCCAAATCCATCCCCAAGCATGCCCCGACCCTCCTGTTGTCCATGACCACTGATTAGGCTCATATGCATGCACACAAGTCCTTTGGTTGAACTCTCTCCCTTATCCCCACCCTCCCTTACCTTTCCTCTGAAGTCCAACAGTCTGATCCTTGCTTCCTTATCTCTGAGTATGTTTTTTTTCCTTCATTTTTTAAATTAAGATATTATATGTGTACATACCTTACCAATCCCCCCCACACACACACACACACTCCTATATATGCCTTCTCTCACCATAGTTTTTCATCCATTGGTTATGCTTATATGCATGCATATAAGTCCTTCGGTTGATCTCTTTCCGGGTATGTTCTTGTTCATCAGTCTATGTTGTTCATCATTTCCCCTAGATGAGTGAGATCATGTGCTACTAGAAATACACTGATAAAAACCGAAAATGAAACAAGCAATAATGGTTATGCTGAGAGGCAAATGAATCAGTCTGTAGTGAGTTTCTTTCTGGGCCAACAGTACTTTTGAGTGTCTTAGCATCTTTTGTTGAAAAGAATATTCTTTCCCCACTGAATTATCTTGATGAAAGTCAATCAATTACCAATAAAAGTAAGGGTCTACCCTGGTTGATGTTGCTCACTTGGTTGGGCATCTTTCCATGCATCAAAAGATAACTGGTTGCCTCTCATTTAGGGCACAGGCTGACTCACAACCAGGGCACATGCTGGGGTTGCAGGCTGGATAGGGGGCCTGCGGGAGGCAGCCGAAACACAGCCAGGTTCCTCTTTCTCTCTCCCTCTTCCTTCCTCTCTCTAAAAATCAATTTTTAAAAATATTTTTAAAAGGGTCTATTTCTGAATTCTCAAGTCTATTCCACTCATCTTTGTCTATTCTTACACCAGTAACAGTGTCTTGATTAGTGTAGCTTTGTGAATGTTTTGAAGTAAGGAATCTATAGTGTCTTTGCGTATATAGCTTTCATAGCTTTTATTAATAGTTGTCTGTCCAGTTATTACATTATTCATTCATACCTCACCATAGTCTACTCATCCTGTCACTTATCAGTTCAAGTGATGTATAAAATCTTACCTCCCTTAATGTTCCTTTTCCCTCTGGTAGGTATAATTGTCATAAATATTTCCTCTACTTACATTTAGAGCTACATTAACCAGTGTTAGGAATTTTGCTTCAACCATCCTATATAGTAGTCAACCCAATGGCGGAATGACCAGTTGCTATGATGTGCACCGACCACCAGGGAGCAGACGTTCAACATAGGAGTTGCCCCCCAGCCTACAGCCTCCGATTGCCTGATTGGGGCCTGCCAGCTAATCTCTCAGTCCCTTCCCTCAGCCAGCAGGCTTCAATTGCCCAATGGCAAATGGGGCACCAGGGGTGGGTGGAGGTAGACATAGGCAGCCGGTGGTGGGGCCAGAGAGTTGGAGAGAATGGCCAAACTTTAGGTCTCTCCTTCAGTGCCAGCAGGCTCCAACAGCCCGATGGCAAAAGGAGAACTGGGGGTGGGTGGCGGCAGGGGGTGGGGCAGTCTGCCAGCAGACAGGGAAGATGGCCCTGATTGCAGACCAGGCCTAGGGACCATAGCCATGCACAAATTTCATGCACTGGGCCTCTAGTCAAATGTAATTCGGAAAACTCAAGAAAAGTAAAGTCTATTGGACTTATCCATATTTTTAGTAACCGTATTTTCTTCCTATTTAAAACAAATTTTTTTTTTTTAGAGATAGGGAGAGGGAGAAAAACATTGATTTATTGTTCCACTCACTGATGCATTCATTGGTTAATTTTTGACCAGGGATTGAACCCACAACCTTGGTGTATTGGGACAACGTTCTATCCAGCTGAGCTATCCACCCAGGACTCATTCTTCCTTCTTGAGGTTATGTGTCATTCATTCATTCATTCATCCATTCATTCAATTTTTAATCCTCACCCAAGGATATTTTCCCATTGATTTTTAGAGAGTGGAAGGGAAGGAAGTGGGAGAAAAAGAAACATCGATGTGAGAGACACACGTGGTATGGTTGCCTCCTGCATGTGCCCTGATCTCGGCCAGGGATTGAGCCTTCAACTAAGTTAATCACCAGACCTTGACCAAGAATCGAACCCACGACCCTTCAGTCTGCAAGCAGACACTTTAACCTCTGAGCCAAACCAGCTATAGCCATTCACTTATTTATTTTTTTCTTTCTGTTTAGGGAACAAAATTTTCACCATTTTATTAGGGTAGATCTGCTGGCAATAAATTCTCTTGGTTTTCCTTCATTGGAGAACATCTATATCCCATTCATTCCCAAAGTACATTTTCATTGGCAATAGTATTCTGGATGATAGTTTTCTTTCAGCACTTGGAAATTATTCTGCCATTTCCTTCTGGTGGTCATAGTTTCTGGTGAGAAATTTGCTCACCTTCAATTTTTTCCCCTCAAAAAGTAAGGTGTTGCTGAAACCGGTTTGGCTCAGTGGTAGAGCATTGGTCTGTGGACTGAAAGGTCCCAGGTTCAATTCCGGTCAAGGGCATGTGCATTGGTTGCGGGCACATCCCCGGTAGGGGGTGTGCAAGAGGCAGCTGGTCGATGTTTCTCTCTCATCGATGTTTCTGACTCTCTATCTCTCTCCCTTCCTCCTCTCTGTGAAATATCAATAAAATATATATTAAAAAAAAAAAAAAGTAAGGTGTCATTTTTCTCTAGCTATTTTCAAATTTTCATTTGTCTTTATTTTCTAGAAGTTCAATTATGACAAGTCTTGGACATGAATTTTGAGTTACCCTGATTGAGGTTTGCTAAGTTTCTTGAATATATAGGTTCAATGTCTCACAAATTTGGGAAGTTTCCAACCATAATTTGTTTCAGTACCTTTTTTTGGCTCTTCCTTTTATTCCTAACATGAATATTGGGTCTTTTTTTTCTTTCTTCTTCTTCTTTTTTAATAGTCCCACAGGCCCCTGGAGCTGTTTTTTTTGTTTGTTTAATCTATTTTCTGTGTTTTGATTGGGTACTTTTATTGTTTTATCTTCAAGTTCACTGATTATTTATTGTTACCAATTGTTTGCTGTTGAGCCCATCTACTGAGTATTTTATTTCTGAATTCCAAATGTTCCATTTGGTTCATCGTTATATCATCTCTTTCTTCATAGCCCCTATTTCTTCATTTGTTTTGAGCACATTCATAATTGCTGGTTGGAATTCCAGCTCTCCAGTAGGCTCAACTACTTCTCTAGCAGGAGTGGCAGAATACCTTGTTGCTGCTCTCACAAGCCCTCCACTGACAGAGAGGTATATGCATATCATTACCAGTGGGCAGTGATAAAAGTCAAAAGTCCTAACCTCTTTTGACACTACCTCAAGTCAGGAGTGGATAATGCCTTATTCCAGCCAGATACCGATAATCCTAGCTCTTCTTTGATACCACCAAGGCAGGGGCTTGGGGCACTTCATTAATCTCGAAAGGGTGGAAGTCTAAGCTCCCTACGTGGCATTTGTGGCATGGATGGGGACAGGGTCACAGTTTTGTTCTGTGGTGTTTGGCTGTAGTGTGGTTATGGTCTAAAAGTTTTCTTGCTAAACTGCCTCTTATCTGCTTCAACAGCATTTTTTTTTTAATACATATCTTATTGATTTTTTTACAGAGAGGAGGGGAGAGAGATAGAGAATTAGAAACATCGATGAGAGAGAGACATCGATCAGCTGCCTCCTGAACACCCCCTACTAGAGATGTGCCCGCAACCAAGGTACATGCCCTTGACCAGAATCAAACCTGGGACCTTTCAGTCTGCAGGCCAATGCTCTATCCACTGAGCCAAACCGGTTTCGGCCCAACAGCATTCTTAACTCCTGGCAACTACTAATTTATTCCTTATCTTGGTAATTTTGTCATTTGCATAGATAGAATCATGCAGTATGACCTTTTCAGACTGGCCTTTTTTTCACTCAGCAAACTTAAGATCCATCCAAATTGTTCTATCAATAGTTCATTCTTTTTTTCCTTTTAAAAAAATGTTTTTGACTTTAGAGAGAGGAAGGGAGATGGAGAGAAAGAGAAATATGGATGAGAGAAGAGAACCATAGATGAACTGCCTCCTACACACCCTCTGGGGACTGGGCAGGCAACCTGGGCATGTGCCATGACCGGAACCAAACCTGTACCCTCTCAGTTCATGGAATGATACTTAACCAACTGAGCAACATCAAGCCAGAGCAAGAATTCATTCCTTTTTATTGCCGAGTCATATTCCACAATCCATACATTTTAAAAACACCTAGCAGATCACTTTCAGACACAGAAGCGTACTTCACTGCTTGGCAGGATGGCCACATATCTTAGTTCATGATTATTATTCATTTGTACATACTGTGCTAGCTATATATGGAACCAGAGGATATACATAATGCCCAAAGAAAGACTATGCAAGCAGGGAAAGACAATTTTATAGAAAACTCAAGAGCAAGAGGGTTGAGTAGAAAAACATTTGTTATTATTGTCCATAGCATTTTTGAGAATAGTTTCTAGTTTGTGGTAGCTGTGACTTTGTAAAACAAGTTTACTGAGGTATGGTTAACATATAAAAAAAGTACACATAGCCCTAGCCGGCTTGGCTGTGGCTAGAACATCAGCCTGTGGACTGAAGGGTCCCAGGTTTGATTCCAGCCAAGGGCACATGCCTTGGTTATGGGCGTAATCTCCAGTAGGGGGTATGCAGGAGGCAGCTGATCAATGATTCTCTTTCATCATTGATGTTTCTATCAGTCCTTCTCCCTTCCTCTCTGAAATCAATAAAGCAGTATTTTTTTTTAAAGTACACATATTCATTTTAAGTACAGTTTTTAGAGTTTTGACAGGTTTCTGTATATCTCTGTAAAATCATCCCTATCAAGATATAAATATATCCATCACCCATTACTCTAGCTGTTTTGAGCTACACTGGCCTCCCTGCTGTTCCTCCAATATAGTAAGCAGACTCCCACTTCAGGGTTCTTGTACTTGCTGTGCCCTCTACATAGAAAGTTTGATTTGACATCAGCAGGGCTGCCCTCCACTACCACTCCCCTCATATCTTCCCCCAGAGTCATCCCTAATCTGGCACTTCCTATGTCCCTTACTGCTTTATTTTTCTTCATGGCATACCACACCATTGTTAACCATCTAATTTTCCTTTTAGACTGTAAGTTTTGTAAGAGGAAAAACTTTGTTCTACTATTGTGTTCCTATCACTTAGAATGGTGTCCAAACTGAGATCAATATGAGTGGCAGACCTGAAGCAAGCTTTCCTAGGGCAAGTTCATCAATACTACTCGCCTCCTGAGCATCTTTTTTATTAGTCAAGTTTTAGGTTCAGCTGCATATAACAGAAAACTCAAAATAATATGTGACTTCAATAAAAAAGATGTTTATTTCTCTTTCACATAGAAGAGACAATTCTTGGAAGCTCATCAATCATTAGAGATCTGACTCCTTCTGTCTTTCTAACACCATCCTTCCTTGCTAATTCATGGTCCAAGATGTTGCTTGCATTTTAAACGAACATATCTAGATTATTGCCAAAAGGAGAAAGGACAGAAAAGGGACATCTCCTCTCCTGTTCGTGGCTGCACCAAACTGCAAGCTATAGGAAATGTGCTTTCAGTACAGATGGCTATGGATCCAGATAAAAATTAGAGATTCTATCATTATTATGGAGAGTAATAGAACCTGGGGTGGGCAATTATAATGTCTGCTACTCTAGGCTCTCTTGTGTCACCCTTCTTTTTGTCTCTTTTTTTTTCTTTCTTTTAATATATTTTATTGATTTTTTTACAGAGAGGAAGAGGGATAGAGAGCTAGAAACATCAATGAGAGAGAAACATCGACCAGCTGTCTCCTGCACACCCCCCACTGGGGATGTGCCCGCAACCAACGTACATACCATTGACTGGAATCGAACCCGGGACCCTTCAGTCCAGAGACCAACGCTCTATCCACTGAGCCACACCGGTTTCGGCCTTTTTGTCTCTCTTTACAGGCTTCACTACCAGCAGAGGCCTGAAAGTTAAAAGGGATAAAGGGGCAAATGTAGCATTTGAGTATAGAGGTAAAATTCCTTATTCCACTGGCCCTGACTGGGTAGCTCAGTTGGTTAGAGTATCCTCTCCATACACAAGGCTGTGGGTTCAACACCCAGTCAAGGCACATATAAGAATCACCAAATAACTTTTAAATAAGTGGAACAACAAATCAATATTTCTTTCTCACTCTTTTTTTTCTAGAAAAAAAAAGTTTTGTTAAAATATTTTTCTTTGTCCTACCTTTTACTTCATTATTTCAACAACCACTCCCCAAAAGTATTAGGATGTGAGATATAAGCAAAGAAGAGGGGGTTAAGGATTAGGAGATCTGCTTCTCAGGGTCACTATAAAAGCTGACTTAGTATTTACAGAGACCTTTGAGATCTTGCTTCCTCTGCTGTGTTCAAAGTCTTGCCATTAAATGAGAACTAAGTCAATGGGATTTTATATATATATATATATATATATATATATATATATATATATATATATATATATATATTCCCCCCCCCCTTTTTTTTCCCAGAGAGTAAGAGAGGGAAAGATATAAACATCAATGTTGAATATCATTGATCAGCTGCCCCCTACTGGGGATTGAGCCCACAACCCAGGCATATGCCCTAGAGTGAATTGAACCCAGGACCCTTCAGTCCACAGTCCGGTGCTCTATCCACAGCCAGGGCTCAATGGACTTTCCTTTTTTTAAAAATTTAAAATATATTTTATTGATTTTTTTACAGAGAGGAAGGGAGAGGGCTAGAGTTAGAAACATCGATGAGAAACATTGATCAGCTGCCTCCTGCACACCCCCTACTGGGGATGTGCCTGCAACCAACGTACATGCCTTTGACCAGAATCGAACCTGGCTCTTGAGTCCACAGGCCGACGCTCTATCTACTGAGCCAAACCAGTTAGGGCTCAATGGGTTTTTAATTGGCAACTGGGGAAAGATACTTTTTTTAAAAAATATATTTTATTGATTTTTTTTACAGAGAGGAAGAGAGAGGGATAGTTAGAAACATCGATGAGAGAGAATCATCGATCAGCTGCCTCTTGCACACCCCCTACTGGGGATGTGCCCGCAACCAAGGTACATGCCCTTGACCGGAATCAAACCTGGGACCTTTCAGTCTGCAGGCCGACGCTCTATCCATTGAGCCAAACTGGTTTCAGCAGGATACTTATTCAAAAGGAATAAGTATGGAGAAACTGGATAACCACCTTGCTAGGTGATCGAAATTACTATTACCAACAAGGGCAGATAGATGGACTCTGAGACTGTTTCTGCCTACAGATGTGATATAGGAGGGATACAACTGTGGACATGTACCCGAATGTAATCATGAGGAAACATCAGGCAAATCCAAAATGAAGAATGTGAAACATTCTGTTAAATTAAAGTTGGCAAGTTGGCAGTGTCATAAAAGACAAAGAACAGCTGAAGACTTGTTTTAGATCAAAGGAGACTGCCAGCCGACGTGGCTCAGTGTTTGAGTGTTGACCTATGATCCAGGAGGTCACAGTTTGATTCCCAGTCAGGGCACCTGCCTGGGTTGTGTGCAGGATCACTATTGTGGGGGATATGCAGGAGGAAGTTGATCAATAATTCTCTTCCATCATTGATGTCTCTCTCTCTCTCTCACTCTTTGAAATCAATAAAAAGTTTTTTTTAAAAAAAAAAAAGAAAAGAAAAATGAGCCTAAGTAAAATACATGATTCTAGAGGGGATGGTATACCGTAAAGCACATGTGTCAAACACAAGGCCCGCGGGCCAAATCCGTCCCGCCAGGCCTTGCAATGTGGCCCGCACCACGCTGTCATCACTGCACTCTGCTGCGTTTCCATCACAATGACAGTTTATGACTGTTCAGTAAACCGTTCGGCCCGCGATTTAGGCTGGATTTTAGATTTTGGCCCCTTCTCTGATTGAGTTCGACACCCCTACCGTAAAGGAAAAGGAATATAAGGACAACATTAGATCAATGGACAAAAATGAAATATGGCTGATAAATGAAATTATCAAATCAAAGTTCTATTTTCTGAGCTTGATAACTAAACTATGATTGTGTATTTCTTAGGAAATACACAATCAAGTGTTTATGGTAAAAGGCATGATATAAGCAACTTTCAAATGGCTCAGAAAAAATATATGAAGACAGCAAGCAAGCAACTAATAAAGCAAATGGATGAAATGCTAACAGCTAACAAACAAGTGGTGATTCTGGTCAAATGTACATAAGTGTTCGTTGTAAAGTTCTTGCAATGTTTCTGTAAGTTTGAAATCCACTCCCCGCCCCTCCTTCCCACCTCTAAAAAGCAAAGATAACAAATAGTATTCAGAATATTTTATTCCTGCACTTGTCTGTTAGAAGTCTAACCCTTAATTGGGAGGGAAAGAAGTCACTCCAATTGGTTAACATTTATTAACATTTTCATGAAAACCAATATACCAGGCCAGCCTTCAGGACACTTGTCAGAGAAACCTCAGGCAGGCCTGGCTTTTTTCTCTTCACCAAATGTATCTAGGAGCCTAAAAGATACCACCTGACCGAACCTGTGTAATGGGGGCAATCACCACTGGTCTTTTTCCACAGAGGACCAAATTAGCCTGTGGCTAGGTGGAAGGATCCCATTTCTCAGGCAGTTGGGAATCAAGGGGACCGGCATTCTGACAAACCATTGGACACATGGTAGTGGAAATAACTATTGGGTCGGCAGCTAAGTAATTGCGGATTTTTTAAAGAAAATCAAAGACAATTTTTTCATGGAACTAAATAACTTTATTCTGTAATGTATTGCCCATTTTGATCAATGACCTCTTGCCATCTTTCAGGCAGCATCATAATCCCACGTTCAAAAAACTTCTGGTTTTTATTAGCAAAAAACTGAATCAGGTACGATTTGACATCATCATCATTATTGAAATTTTTACCATTCAAGGAGTTTTGTAAAGATCGAAACAAAAAGTAATCAGATGGTGCAAGGTCAGGACTATATAGTGGATGTGGCAAAACATCCCAACCAAGCTCCATTAATTTTTGCCAAGTGACCAAAGATGTGTGTGGCCTTGCATTGTCATGATGGAATACAACACATTTTTGATTTGTCAATTCGGGCCGCTTTTCTTCAACTGCATTGTTTAATTTCGTTAGTTGTTCAATGTAGACATCAGAATTGATCGTTCGGTTGGGTGGTAAGAGTTCAAAGTAGACAATTCCTTTGTAATCCCACCAAACTGATAACAAAACCTTCTTTTGATGAATATCAGCTTTTGATGTTGTTTGAGTTGGTTCACCTGGCCTGCTCCACGATCTTTTCCTCTTGATATTGTTGTAAACAACCCATTTTTCATCGCCAGTTATCAGTCGTTTTAAAAATGGATTATTTTCATTACGTTTCTTTAGCAAATCGCAGCTGCTAATGCGTTGCGTTAACTGTGATTCTTTCAGTTCGCGTGGAACCCATGTATCGAGTTTTTGAACATAGCCAAGTTGTTTTAAGTGATTTTCAATGCATGTATGTGATACATGAAGCTTCTCTGCAATCTCACGTGTTGTACTGTGACAGTCCGAATTGATTATTGCTTTGATTAGGGCGTCATCAACTTCAACTGGACGACCAGAGCGTTTTTCATCTTTGAGTGAAAAATCACCAGAACGAAATTTGGCAAACCAATTTTGACACTGCCGTTATTTTAAGGCTTCGTCACCATAAACAGCACATAACTTTTTATGAGCTTTTGATGCGTTTTTCCCTTTGCGGAAATAAAAAAGCAAAATATGACGAAAATGTTCCTTTTGATTTTCCATTTTTCAACGAACGCCAAACGAAAACTACAAAACAGATCAAAAAACTTTTTTTACTGATTAACAGCTGAATAGCCAACTATCAAATAACAAAATGTGTTTTACATTTGTACTACGTCTGCAAACCTAAAAATTCAACTGAAGCCATATATGTGTGAAACCAGCAATTACTTAGTTGCCGACCCAATAGAACTTTAACTATATTCCCCACGGGTTTATATCTGCCCACGGAAAAGGAAGAAAGTATATAACCCCACATCTATGCTAACTTCTTCAATTCTTGATGTCTAGTAGTACTGCTTCTTATATGCTCTGGAAAAAGCTTCCTTTTAAAAAGACCTGGGTTGCCCTAGCTGGTTTGGTTCATTGAACAGAGCGTTGGACTGCAGACTGAAAGGTCCCAGGTCCAATTCTGGTCAAGGGCATGACCTTAGCTGTGGGCAGGATCCCCTGGAAAAGGTCATGGAGGCAGCTGATTGGTGTTTCTCTCATCGATGTTTCTAACTCTCTATCATTCTCCCTTCCTCTCTGTAAAAAATCAATTAAAAATAAATCAATAAATAAAAAGATGTGGGGTGTTTCTAAATACTTGAGGCTATTTTTAAAAACTTAATAGGTATCTGTGAGCTTCTGTGTATACAAAACAAAGACACTCTGTTCACCCTTGGCCTGACCGAGCCATCCAAACCAGAACTTGCTGACTCACAGGTAAGCTTAGTTGCCAAGGGTTCCCTTAACAAACTCTTAAGTCTGCAGAAAATGTTAATAACAAATCTGAGCTACAAATTTAGACACATAAACTATCAATTTCTGAGAATGAAGTTGTCTTTAAAAGATGTGACAATGAGACCTAGCCAGTGTGGCTCAGTTCATTGGGTGTAGTCCTATGCACCAAAGGGTTGCCTGGTCCATTCCTAATTGGGATGCATGCCCAGATTGCAGGCTCAATCCCTGGTGGGAGGGGGCATGCAGTCAATGTGTCGCTCTCACATTGATGCTTCTCTTTCACCTTTCCTGTCTCTCTAAAAAAAATCTGTATACTCTTAGATTATTAGATCCTACAGCAAAGTTTGCCAAACCCACTAACAAATATTTCCTAGGGAGCTTTCCCAAAATGCAAATTTCCTAAGCCCCACACAAGGTATACTGAACCAAAATCTGGAATCTTTATTTTGAATAGGGAGGGTCTGCTATGATTCTGAAGATCAGCTAAATTGCATACTGTTGGTTTATGACATAGTCTGCCGTAACATAACTGTAACAATAACCTCAGATGACAAAGATGGTTTGTTTTTGTTATGAAATAATGATTCAAAGTCCAAAACATACAAGGTGACCAGACTGTCATTCCCCTGTCCTCCAGCCACCCATTTATTTACTCTTTATGGGCAACTAATACTACTGGTTGTTTTATCTGTCCTCCCAGAGATCCTGTATGCATAAAGGCATTATAAATATTTGCTTTAAAAAAAGAATAGCAGGAAACAATACTTTGCTATGTGAATAAATCAAGGTGAAGAGCATGTGTTATCTTGGAAATCTTTCCTCATTAATACATAAAGAGCTTCCTTATTGTTTTTAATTTTTTTTATTTTTTCAAAGATTTTTTATTGATTTTTTTAGCAAGAGGAAGGGAGAGAAACATGAACATTGATGGCTACCTTCCACTGGGCATCAAGCCCACAAACCAAGCATGTGTCTTACCAGGAATCAAACTGGTGTGCAGTTTGATTTGTGTGCAGGATTGCGCCCAACCAATTGAGCCACATTGACCAGGGCTTCCTTATTTTATTTTACCCGGCATGAAATATGCCCCTTTGTGTCTGCATCATACTTGATAAATGTCTTTTCATTAGACCTGTTATTTCTACTAGTACTTTCGCTGCAACACATAATCATATATATGTCATCTTGTACATGTGCAAGTGTATTCGTTACAGCTAGGGCAATCCAGCAGCTCAATCAACAGTCTGTCCTCTGCGCGAAATGTGCGCGACTCGGGGGCTCTGCCTTTTGCCGCTCCCCTGAGCTTCCGCCTTACAGCCCAGATTCCCTCTGTGTGAGCCTGGGGCCCGAGGGTCTAGCCCAGAACTGGGGTTCAGTGCAGTCGGAACTGGGGCTCAGCACAGTCCGGAGCTTTGGTCTCCTTCTCACTAGGGCAATCTAGCAGCAGAGTCAAAAGTTAGTCCTCTGTGCGCAATGTGTGCACCTCCGGGGGCTCTGCCTTTCGCCGCTCCCCTGAGCTTCCACCTTACAGCCCAGATTCCCTCTATATGTGTCTGGGTCCCCAGGGTCTCGCTCAGAACTGGGGTTCAGTGCTGTCGGAACTGGGGTTCAGCACAGCCCGGAGCTTTTATCTCCTTCCCGCTAGGGAACGCCAGCCAGGCACTCAGCCGCTCCTCCTCTCCGGTTCCGTCCTCTCCGCGCACGCACTGTGTCTCTGTACCTCAGGTTTTTACAGCTCCTCTGATTTTCCTTCTGGTTTTCTCTTTCCTTCTCGTTGTAGAATTTCCAGTCAGTCAACTTTCCTATAGTTCTGGGTAATGTCCACTTTATATTTTAGTTGTATTTTATTGAAATTATTGTGTGAGGCTGCAGTTAGGCAGTTACCTATGCCCTATCTTGGTTTTCTCCTCATCTCTCCTGCAAGTGTATTCGTAGGATACATTTCTAGATATGGAAATGCTAAATCAAAGGCTATAGGTAATTTTGATATTGCCAAACTGCCCTCCCCAGAGGTTATGACTATTTTCACTCCTACTTGCAATGTGAAATAGTTTAGATTTACAGTGAATTGAATATGAACAATGTCTATGGCGAACTTTCTGGATGGTTCTCTGAAAATACTATACCTTTATAGCCCAGTGATATAACAAATGACATTCTGAAAAAAACCTCTGTACCATGGAAATATGAGTAACTTTACTATTGCTATTAGAAATATTTTTGACTATTTGAGACCCAAGAAAAAGAAGAGCTGGGAGAAAAGAGAAGTTGAGGTTAAGGCAATCCTGCTATTCTTAGCTGACATGCATGCATAGTAAAGTTTTTTCCCCGACCTCAGTAAAATTTTTCACTTACTACACAAAGTTTAAATCATGTGAAAAATTAACCAATTGTGCTGTTTACTACTTTAATTAACAAAAAAGCTCTGCAAGTGTTATAGCAAAAATCTTGCACAGGAAAAGTTTATTAAATAAAGGCAGGCTGTCCAAAGGGACCCATTCTGTAGCTAAGGAAAAACAGTGTCATGCAGAGGGCATGTTGAAGAGAATAAGCTAGAGAAACAACTGAACTAGTTCATCTCCTTTAGAATACACAAACACAGAGGGAGGAAAAAAGGAACACATTTTTAGCGAAAAGAGTTGATATTTTTATTTTCACATTTCACAATACAAACGAAAATCGCTTTTTTTTTGTCCCACTCCTCCCCTCAAACACTATTCTCTTTTAGATAGGAAGAGGGAGGGAGTCTTCCTTGCCTGCTGTTAGAAAACACCCAGAGTCACAGCACCTCGATCTCCTGTGAAGTAGAACAAGTAACAGAAGCCTGAGAGAAAGAGGCTCCCCTTCCTCCTTATCTGTCTGGTCGAGTCATTCCGGGCCGAGTGGGCACCATCATGGGCCGGGCCGGGGGTCTCATCATTGGGGGCCCAGGCATCATTGGCATGTGCCCTCCCATAGGCGGCCTCATTCCAGGAGCTGCAGGACAAAACAAAGAAAAAGAGTCAAAAAATACTTTGGGAAACCTTTGACGGGACTTCAATTAAAGACAAAAAAAGTAGCCCTCCCTGCAAAATGCTGCAAAAAAGACACTTGTCAAAATAATGCTACAAATTCATCACATCTTTAAAATCTTTAGACATTCTCAAACAAAGACAAAAGGTCAACACAAGAACCATATGGGAATCATAATCTAATGATAGTAAGGGGGAAACCACCACTAGTTCCCTAAATTGACCTTTTTTCTCCCTTAGGAAAATTCACAACCAAGTCACATGTTATTTAGTCAGCTCTTTAAAACAAAAACAAAGCAAAACAAAACAAAAAAGTCCCATCTTTTAAAAAAAATATATATATATATTTTGATATTTTACAGAGAGGAAGGGAGAGGGACAGAGTGTTAGAAACATCAATGAGAGAGAGACATTAATCCGCTGCCTCCTGTACATCCTCTACTGAGTATGTGTCCACAATCAAGGTACATGCCCTTGACCAGAACCGAACCTGGGACCCTTCAGTCTGCAGGCCCACGCTCTATCCACTGAGCCAAACCAGTTAGGGCTTAGTCAACTCTTTTAATCACTTATATCCACCATATAACCAGGAGCTATTTCATGGATGTACACAGGCACAGAAGACAATCTTACCATTAGCATTTGTTCAGAGTGGTAGGAAAGGTGAGCAGAGGCCCATGCTGAGAACCTGTTAGTAACTATACTTAGCTCAAGTCACAAGACAAATATTACGCAATAATGTGATTTATAACAATTACCATATACACAAAAATGATTTTTTTTCTAATGCATTTTAGAACTATTCATGAATTTTTTCAAGTGTCAAATCAATACACCAGCCAAATAAATGAGCCAGGGGAGGGAGGGCAAGCAGAGAGGTAGAGGTTGCAGAAAAACACAGGCAATTTCATGGAACTGATAATGTCCTACATCCTCAGCTGGGTATTCATTTTATTATGTCTCATCATCTTCATGCTATATATTTCCTTTTTAAATATAAATTTTTACCTTAATTAGCTATTTTTAACTAAATCATTTTGATTAAAGACTTGCTATAAATGGTTAAAGAGAAAACTATATTCAAAGCTAAATATAGCCTAATCACAAAAAGTGAAACAAAAGTATTTCAGACACAAAACTCAACAGGTATATAGTTTTTTAAAAGATTAATTTCAACAGGAATAGAGAATACTACTACACTATTAAATACCTTATTTCAAAAAATGCCCACCATGCCGAAACCGGTTTGGCTCAGTGGTAGAGCATTGGACTGCAGACTGAAAGGTCCCGGGTTCAATTCCGGTCAAGGGCATGTACCTTGGTTGCGGGCACATCCCCAGTAGGGAGTGTGCAAGAGGCAGCTGGTCGATGTTTCTCTCTCATTGACGTTTCTAGCTCTCTATCTCTCTCCCTTCTTCTCTGTAAAAAATCAATAAAAAATAAAAACAAAAAAAACAAAAAAAGCCCACCATAACATAACTAGCATACAGCATTTCTTAGAGAAAACTGATCTAGACCAAAGATTAAAAACAAGGCATCTGAAAATTTGTTTTCTTTGATCTCCACAGTGCATTTATTTTTAATTAGTTGCCAACATTGGTAATTAAGAAGTCTAATTACTAATAAATCTAGAATTCTTTTCCAACTTATTATAGAAATCTTCAAACACACAGAGAATAGAAAGAAAAGAGAATAATGAATTCCCATGTACCCATCATCCAGGGTCAACAATTACCCACCCATGGCCAATTTGTCTCATCACCACCCAGTCTTATCCGTGCCCATTACCAACTACTTCATTATTTTAATGCCATCCCCATAACTTATTATTTTATCCTGGCTAATAACAACAACAAAATACTCAGGAGAACTCGCAACACCAAGTTGCATTCTCGAATGTCAACAATTGGCTAAAGCCGAGTTCTAGAAGTCTTCTTTAGATGAGTTATGCATTCCCAGTTTACAACCAAACCCTCTAGAAATTTGAACTTATGACTGATTTAAGAATGCCAAAGAAGCCATTTAAGTCACTTAATGATTGTGTTTTGGGTTCAAAGAGAGCAAGGCAGGAACTCATTTTATCTATACTTTCCCATCTCAGTGTTTCCCAAAGTGTGATACGCGTACCCCCAGGGGTACGGGAAGAGTTTGGTGGGGGTACACGTTGCACTGGAGCTTGGTGGGGATATGCACTGCACCATGCTTAGCTGCGCCTAATTCTATGTTCTCATGAGTACGAGGGGTACTCAGCGTTATGAAAATTATAGAAGGGGTACAACCAGCAGTAAGTATACTTCTGGCTAGGAAGCTACTTTAATACTTTGTACCTTGTTTTACCAGTTGAACTGTAGGTTTCTTGCATCAGATGTATTTACTCTAGTTACATAATTTAACTATTCTGCAAATAAAATACGAGAGTAGGAAAAGAACTGTTTATATGAAATCTAAGTTGATATTTAGTAAGATTCAGGCAAAACATCTCCCCCAAAAGTGCTCACAAATTTGGTAGGTGAGATGATCATAAAAGACTGGCACTAGATTGGCTCACAAGGTCTCTAATCATTTCATATAAAATGAAACTAAAGTTGCCCTAGTTGGTTTGACTCAGTGGATAGAGGGTCAGCCTGCGGACTGAAGGGTTCCAGGTTTGATTCCGGTCAAGGGCATATGCCCAGGTTGCGAGCTCATCCTCAGTAGGGGGACTGCAAGAGGCAGCTGATCAAGGGTTCTTTCTCATCATTGATGTTTCTCTCTCTCCCCGCCACAACCCTTTCCTCCCGGAAATTTATAAATATATGTTAAAAAAAAAAATCAAACTAAAGTTGGTAAAGGATACATTATGAGTATGGTTTATTGATTTATGCAAGAAATATAGTGTTCCAATCAGCAGCCTTGTTTTCAAAGCAAAGGCCTTGACCATGTTATCAGGAACATTTTCAAATTAATGCACATTTAAGTTTATGTTAAAATAAAACGTTTAGGTGAACGGTTCCCCCCCTTGAATAAAAGACCGACCACCAGGCCTAAGTGCTTTCCATATACTAATTTGGTCTAACTGACCTCCAAGATTAAAAATCATCAATAGGAGGTAACTCTGCTCCAAATCAAAATCAAGAAAAGTAGCAACACAAGTTTGTATCTACCCCTTTTTTTATGCCCCAGTGGGAAAAGCTCATCTACCTATCTCTTTATAAATTAGGGGCCAGTGCACAAATTCGTGCACAGGTGGGTCCCTCCCGGTCCAGTTCCAATTGGGGCTGATTGGGGCCACCTGACCAGGGAGGTTGGCTGTGGAAGTGCATTGACCACCAGGGACAGCTCCTGCATTGAGCTTCTGCCCCCCGGTGGTCAGTGCACATCATAGCTACTGGCCAGTTGTCCAGTAATAACAGCTGCTTAGGCTTTTATATATATATATATATATATATATATATATATATATATATATATATATATATGGCATATATATATATATATACACACACACACATACATACACATATACATATATATATATGTATATATATATGGCCCAAAGTCAGAAGGATACAAGGAAACAGGAGGGAGAAGAGAAAAAGCAGTAGCCTTATCCTGCTTTTATTTCATTTTATTTTTTTAATGTTTTTATTGGTTTTAGAGAGAGGAAGGGAGATGAAGAGGATAAAAACATCAATGAGAATCATTGATTGGCTGCCTCCTGTATGCCCCCCACCAGGAATCGAGTCCAAACCCTGGCATGTGCCCTATCCAAGAATTGAACTCATAAGCTGATACTCAACCACTGAGTCACACCAGCCAGGCATGCCTTATCCAGCATCCATTTATATTGGTAAACCAAATATTAATTTTTCTTAAGCATTATAGATTCACTAAATTTAATTTGTTGCAATAATACAGTTAGACAGCCAATTAAGAATTATATTTAAATGGAGCACTAAAACACAATGGAGCATTCTAGAAGGATATTCAAACTTACCAGGTCCCACTGGCATCATCCCAGGAGGAGGAGGACCCATCATTGGCATCATAGGAGGGCCCCCCATATGGGGCGCTGGCATCATACCGGGGCGAGGTGGACCCGCTGAAATTAAAACATGGGGCCTGAGGTTAATATATGTTTATACATGCATGAACAGTTTATCTCCTTTCAGCACTTAAAAAAAAACATTTTTAAAATATATTTTTATTGATTGCAGAGAGGAAGAGAGAGGGAGAGATAGAAATATCAATGATAAGAGAGAATCATTGATCCGTTGCCTCATGCATGTCTCCCACTGGGGATTGAGCCAGCAACCCAGGTAGGTATGTGGCCTGACTGGGAATCAAACTCTGACCTCCTGGTTCATAGGTCAATGCTCAACCACTGAGCCAAGACAGGCGGGGGAAACAGTTTATCTTTTTTTTTTTGTATTTTTTTGATTTTTTTTACAGAGAGGAAGGGAGAGGGATAGAGAGTTAGAAACATCGATGAGAGAGAAACATCAATCAGCTGCCTCCTGCACACTCCCCACTGGGTATGTGCCTGCAACCAAGGTACATGCCCTTGACCAGAATCGAACCTGGGACCCTTAAGACTTAAGTCTGCAGGCCAATGCTCTATCCACTGAGCCAAACCTGTTAAGGCAGTTTATCTTCTTAATGAAACTAACAATTCCTTATGATCTGGTCCAAATCCTATAACAATAAACTTCTTATGGTCTTTTAACAGATCCACCAAAATCAGCATGCCACAAAACTTTATAACTGAAAAGCAGGAACAAGCCTATCTAGACAGAAGTATAAAAGGAAGTAAGATTCCTCAGGTTAAAAAAATAACAAAATCTTTATTTTTTAAAAGGGGATATTATACCTTCTGAAGCACTCCGGGGGTGGGGGGGGGGGAAGCTGAGTACTTAATTAAGCCTGGTTTCATTTCAAATTTTTTTCCTCAGTCACTTTGTTGCTACTTCTTTCTTTTTTAATCTCTATTGTTGAAAGTATTACATATGTCCCCCTTTTCCCCATCCACTTCCTTCAGCCCGCCCCCCCCCCTTCACCACCCTATTGCCTGTGACCATGGGTTATGCATAAATGCATACAAGTTCTTTGGTTGATCACCTCCCACCCACCTTCCCCTGCCTTCTCCAAGATTTGGCAATTTGTTCCATGCTTCCATGTCTCTGGATCCACTCTGTTCATCCATTTATTTTGTTCATTAGATTTCACATGACTGAGATCATGTGATACTTGTCTTTCTCTTACTGGCTTATTTCACTTAGCATAATACCCTCCAGGACCCTCCTGCTGTCTCAAAGGGTAAGAGATTCTTTTTTACTGCTGCATAGTATCCCACGGTATAAATATAGTACAGCCTTTTATCCACTCATCTACTGATAAAAAGCTGATGAACCTAAACCTAATTTCAGATTTTTAAAAAATCATAGTCCAGGTTTGAAAGATTATTTGAAAATACAAAGCTGTCTATGCAGAGACATTTCTGATGTATCATTTATAATAGCAACAATTGAAAACAATTTACATGTCCATCAATAAGAAATAGTGAGGTTAATTCTGACACATTCATTCCATAGACTATTGGACTAGTAAAATAATGGAGTTGAGACCCAGCCTGTCACGATAGAGAGGGAGGTAACTTAAGAGCTGCTGTGAGCTGTGGCTGGCCAGTCCCAGGATGATGGGAGCCCACAACGTTTTGGTGGGCTATTAGTGATCCACCTGTGCACAACTATTATAAACAGCCTCCTTACTTCTGTGTTTATACCCATGATCACTTATAGCAGTGGTCGCCAACCTGTCGAACCTCACAGACCACAAATGGTCTGCGGACCACTAGTTGGCAATCGCTGACTTATAGGACTGAGTTTAGGTCTCTGAGATCAAATTCAATCTGAAACCTTCCAGAAGAGCCAAAGAACACAGCTACTCAATTTCCTCCTGTCTATCATGCAGAAACAACACCACAATTCTTATCTTTTGCAAGGTATATAATTATACATACACAAAAGCCTAATATGCAAATTGTTCCCACGGGAGTTTGACCAGGAGAAGACTGGGAGTTCAACCACTTGCTATGATGTGCAATGACCACCAGGGGGCGGCGTGGAATAAAGGCAGGCCCAGCCAGTAGCCGGAAGGCCCCGATTGGTCCTGATCGCCAGTCAGTTCTAGGGATCCTTCCCATGCATGAATTTCACGCACTGGGCCTCTAGCATTGGCATTAAGTGCGTTAGAAAAGAAAAAGACTGAGAAGTTTATCCGCTACTTCTATCCTCCAGTGTTATGTTCACAGCAGTAATTTAATATATTCAGCAATACCTCCTCATATATTAGCTCATCCAATCGCACACACATCCTGAGCTTTCCACTGAATCTGTCTCAGACCCACATGGGATGCCACAAATATCCCAATAATAATGCAATCAGAAGGTAACTAAAAATATTTCAGAAATTATACCACTAAAGCTGTTTTGTTACTATGTATTCATTCAATGAGGATTTGACAAGATCAAAGTACAATCTGCTCAGTTATACCCCTTAAGATAAAAATGTTATAAACTTACGAAGACTGGGGGGAGGTGGGATCATCGCCCCTGCAGGAGGTGGAGCTGAGAATGGAGTAGGCGGTATTTTTCCTTGCTGAAATGCTGCAGCTATAAAGTGAGAAAAACACACACACACACACACACACACACAGTAAGAATTCAACAATTCATTTATTAAAATAACTAGTTTCTTCTAATTTTTAATGGTCCCATTTATTTCATTATAAATAGCAATCATCTAAGATTACTACATCATGGCCTTTATGGTTTTATTTATCTATACTTTTAAATGTATTTTTATTGATTTCAGAGAGGAAGGAAGAGGGAGAGAAAGAAACATCAGTGATGAGAGAGACTCATTGATCGGCTACCTCCTGCCCACCATGTGAGCTTATACCCTGATCAGAATCCAACTGTGACCTCTTGGTTCATAGGTCAATGCTCAACCACTGAGCCACGGGGTTGGGTAGCCTCTATGTTTTGTTTTGTTTTTTCTTCACTTTTAGTTTTTTTAATGCCATTTTGGAACATAAGTTCTATGCTGGTTAAATATGTATTCAAACATATTTACTACGATTCTGGTGAAACTGATAGGTAGGAGAGAAACAGGCCTGGCATTTTGTGGGTGGTGACTGGGGGTTTACCAAGGGCTCCATCCCTGCTCAAGGGCTGTACTTCCTGTCACATTCAAGATGTCACGGGCTCCTGGGCTCCTGAGTGTGTGTGTGCAGAGTAGGGTAGTCTCTGCTCAGGCTGCACCAGATTCAGTGAATAAGAATATAGGATGCCAGGCTCGACTGTGATTGAACACACAATACAATATACAGATGATGTATTATAGAATTGTATACTTGAAACCTATATAATTTCATTAACTAATGTTACCCCATTTCAGTAAAAATTAAAAAATCAAGAAAAAATAAATACAATTTAAAGAAAAAATGCATGACAATAACTTAAACTTCTAACTCACGTCAACAGCAAATAATTTTTAGCATAAGTGTCCAGTTAAGCCCTTATTTGACTAATGGAGCTACAAGCAGGAGATGTGAGGACTGAAGGAGGGACCTTAGAATGTATTTCTCTGCTCCCTCCCTGCTAATCCTTCAGAATTGCACACAAGCCTCAACTGAAGGCCACAGCTCTGGCCGCTGAGTCCTGTCTACATGACTTTCTCCACCAAGTGCACTCTCAGGGCTGCTGCAATGGTGAACGCCTCAGGGTGAATGCCAGGGTGGAGGACAGATTTCACTGAAAGCAACAAGGGAACATTCACTGCTGTTCCTCACATGGAGGTTTCAATGGCGGCAGGGTGCAGGGCCTTCTGCATGCTTGGTGGAGGGCTACGGGGTCAGCCTTGAGCAATCACCCAGACAGATGAGGGAGAGGAGGAGAGGGTGCAAGCCTGGTGCATGGGTGTGGGGCTGTGCTCTCAGTACAGGAAGATAAAGCCCAGTGCCTGGGTCCCATCCAGCTTCATCTTTCTCTGATTTGAGGTGCTTTCTGCAATAATGAACACATAATACAGAGGTCTCAGCCTCTATGGTTTTAAAATCAACTTTAGGCTTTCACCAGCTAAAATTGCAATTGATTGTTTTATTGATTTGGGTTTTTTAATTTAATTGTTTTTATTTAGCCAGTGTTTCTATGGTTGAATTAACTACGGGAGATTAAAATGAAAAACTCCTATTAATGCTTACGAAAGAGAAGTGGTAATCTTTAATCTATAGATTTGGTTTATAACCAATTCAAGCCATTCAGTTTTATTTGAAAATTATACCTGTCCAAAAACCAGGCATTATAAACTTCTATCCTTCCTATATCTTTGTCCTAAGTCAAAACAGTGTGTCGTTTGGTTTACAGTTTATAAATGAACCCACTAAGCTGAGAGACATGAAAGAAGCACAGATTTCAAAGCAAGAACCTGAGGGGAGGGAGATTATGACCTTAAAATAATGTCCAATACAGACAATATGAGGCACAAATTAAAACAAAAGAGACTGAAGATTATACATATTTTGTTTTAAAAAGGAGTCATAATACTAAAACACACACTCATAAAAGTCTATTCCTGAATGTAAGTCCTTCCCAACTGAGTATAGTCTGCAGCCCAGGCACCTCCCCCACATCGTACTATCCCCCACCAGTGCAGAGGGTCAAACTATTCAAGTAAATCACTGATAATTCCAAAATACTTGAGCTAGCATAGCTATTTTTGAACAGCTATTCAATTGCCTTTCAATTGAGTCTGCGCTCTGCAAGGCATCATATCCCAATAAGGCACCACCCACACCCTGAAGGAAAGAACAGCTTTTAAAGACTGCAAAGAAAGCGCCTAAGCCATTGGCTCAGTAGCTGACTCACTGTCAACATAATCACGGACATGATGTGGTGTGCTCCTGAGGCCTTGCCTCCTCTCCTCCAAAAGATCTCCATCAAAAATTCATCCTAAATTCTTTTCCTATCTACAAAAAATAACTAAACAAGTCCACTGAGTGGCCAGATTATGATGATCTCTGAACACAAAATAACCTGGCCACTCAGTGTACTTATGTAGAAGGGAAAGCTTGCAAATCTTGATATGTCAAGGGACCAGGAGATAGTGGCCCCAGCTCTGGCTATAAAGTCCTCTGCTTCTTTCTAACTACCCACAATGCAGTTCTTATACATGGAAAAACCTTATTTTAAAATCCCAACTCTGCAGTCAGTCTACACTGAGTGGCCAGATTATTAGGGTTCAGAGATCATAATAATCTGGCCACTCAGTGTATAATGCTAATCTTTAATGCCAAGAAATGTCTAGTATTTTTTCAAATAAAGGAAAAGATTACATTAGAATTAATTTTTTCAAATAAAATGGGACAATATCTGAGATTTGCACATTAATAATCCAGGAGGGATAAAGGAACTAGGTGAAGGTATTTGGTGGCTCTCAACTAGGGCAATTTTGCCTTCTTGGGGACAAGAGGCAATACTTGGAGATATTTTCAGTTGTCACACTGGGAAATGTTACTAGTGGGTAGATGCTAGTTACCGCTGAACATCCCACAATGCACAGGACAGCTCCCACAACAAAGAATTATGCAGCCCCAATGTCAGCAGTGCTAAGTTTGAGAAACTTGGTATAAACGAAACATGACTACTGGAGCAGGTGCTGGGGAATGAGAATGATTGGGGAGCAGCGGTCATGGGAGATCCACTCATTAAACCTGTTTGAAACTTTCCATAATAGTTTTGCTTTAAAAAAAAAAAAATCACATCACAATCAAAGTCCACATTTGCCTGCTAGATCTGAGTACAATGAATAATTAAGAAAGGCTGTTTCAAATAGACCAGTATGATTTATTTTATAATAAAATGAATAAAAACTATGGATCACTACAAAGGAGGTTTGCATCAGTAAAGAAATATTAGGCAACACATTCTTCTCTGCCCCACTTCCCAGTCTAATACCTGATTGCTCTAACCTCAATAATTAATATTAATGTGTTCCAATAGCCCTGGGAAACCAATGACCTTCCACTTCTTTCATTTAACACATCAGAACGCTTCTATTTATCATTCAGAATGAGTTGCTTCTGTGAAAAACAACAGAGACAGGGACAAGAAAGAATGGGACCATTCTACCACCAGAACAACAGACTGAAACGTACTTGTTTTGTCAATCAGGCTCTGAGCCTGCTCTTCCATCCACTTCTGATAGTAGTCTTTCACATTCTCTTTGTGCTTCCTACCACTGCAGTGTGTCTTTCTCACAGATGGCTATAAAACAAAAAGATTATGTCAGTCACAGAAACAAATTCCCAAAACTAGCAATTTTATCAAGGCCTCACCTTTATATAGAGGTGGCCTGGCTACCTTTAGCAGCTTTAGCTAATGCACCATTATAAACGTTAGCCAATAATGTACTGTGGTCATTTATCTACCATGTTTTTAGCCAAACAAGGGGTCAGCAAACTTTGGCCTATGGGCAGAATCGGATTCTGTGAAAGAAGTATTGGAACACAGCCACATTAATTTATGTATTGTCCATTTCTTCTCTCTACAAGAGTCAAGTAATTGTAATGAAGACTGTATGCAATGACCATAAACCTAAAATAATTATAATCGTGCATTTTAAGAAGTTTACCAACCCCTGATCTATTTTAATGCACTTCCTTAGATTATTCTATGGCAAAAATTTTAAAAAAACTTACATTTAAGTAACACTATTTATAAGAATATACTCTTTTAAATGATTATGGGTCTAGAATGACTTTATCTATTAAAAAACACACACAAAAACAACAACACACAAAACACCAGAAAAAAGAAAAGACTTTATCACACTAGCACGTTAAACATACTAATCAGAAAGAACAAACTACTGATACATGCTATATTGATGAATCTCAAAAACATGTTAAGCAAAAGAGATCTGACACAAGCACTGTAAGATTCCATTCATATGAAGTTTTAAAAATACTTTTATTGATTTCGGAGAGGCAAGGGAAACAGAAATATCAATGATGAGCTCAGCCAGAGTGGCTCAGTAGTTGAGCAGCAACCTATGAACCAGGAGGTCACAATTCATTCCCAGTCAGGGCACACGCCTGAGCTGTGGGCTCGATCCCCAGTAAGGGGCATGCAGAAGGCAGCTGATCAATAATTCTCATCATTGATGTTTATTTTTTGAAAATATATATTTCTATTGATTTCAGTTAAGGGAGAGGGAGGAAGAGGGACAGAAACATCAATGATGAGAGAATCATTGATCGGCTGCCTCTTGCAAGTTCCACACTAGGGATGGAGCCCGCAAGCCAGGCATATGCCCTGACCGGGAATCAAACCCTAATCTCCTGGTTCATAGGTCCATGCTCAACCACTGAACCACATAGGGTGGGCCAATAAATGAAGTTTTAAAATTAGTAACACTGACCTTTAGTAAAAACCATATCAGTCAGAGTTAGAGGTATAGGGGACTTACTGCAAAGAAACACAAGGGAACTTTCTGAGGTGATGAAAATGTTCTCTATCTTGACATATCCATCAAGCTGTAATCATTTTACAGGTCATCAAACTGTACACTTAATAAAGTTTGCATTTAATTGAACATAAATTATAATGAAATTTATTTTTAGAATACCACAAGATTATTACCATCTATTTCTGCTGAAGAACTTGTCTCAAAACCTACAGCCAGCTGAAACCAGTTTGGCTCAGTGGATAGAGCATTGGCTTGCGGACTAAAAGGTCCCAGGTTTGATTCCGGTCAAGGGCATGTGGGGTGTGTGCAGGAGGCAACTGATTGATGTTTCTCTCTCATCGATGTGTCTAACTATCTATCCCTCTCCCTTCCTCTCTGTAAAAAAAAAAAAAAAAAAAAAATTTAATAAAAATATATTTTAAAAAATAAACCAAAAAACCTACAGCTGGTAAGTGGCAAACCCAGGCCTAGAATCCAGATTTCACTGAAATGCTCCCCATGACTGCCCAACCACTTCCTACTAGTCTGTTGCTCTGAGTGATTGCTTCGCTGGCAGCAGATAACTAATAAATATCACATGGGTGGTCCACATTTCAAAATGCTATTCACTGTCCCCAAAACCACTGCTTACACTATTCGTACAACAATAATGCCTCAAGTCTAACAACAAAATCATGCCTCGGAACCAGTAAAAGTTCCCAAATTAAGCACTGAATGTTTTATATGTTTCCAAGTCCATCACAGGAAACTCCTTCAAATCACCATGGAAATGTCCTAATGTTTTCCAAGCTATCATGTTCAAACAGTATTACAAGGGTTCCTGATGCTCCTCATGTAGCATTTATACTAATAAAAGCCCAATATGCTAATTAGACTGGGTTGACCTGATAGCTTCCAAATGTCTGGGTTTCCCCAAATTCCCCCAGCCCCTACACTTCCCTCTGTAAAGGCACAGAACAAGTGAGACCCCTTAAATAAAAATCAAAGGTTTCCAGCAATGGTGGGCCTCTCTCATCACAGTCATTTGGACTGGATGGCACTTGAGTATTTATCTAGGTACCATGACAGAGAAACACAAGCTCAAGTCATGATCTCTGCCCTTAAATAATTCACAATCTTATTAGAGTGAGTGGATGATAAAAGCACAGTAATGACATCAGAATGTAAGGCAACAATACAGAAAGAAACAGAAGCAATTGCTAGGATGATTTTTCCAACAATTAGTACAGAGTATGTGCTGTGAATTAAATTTAAAAAAAAGTGTGTGAAAGTAGCTGCTTCATGAGTATGGCATCCCTTCCTATTTTAAAGGAAGCTGAGTTCCATTTGAACTGTGTGTTATGTTATGATACGTGAGGCATAGAGAAGGCCCTAAGTGTACTCTGCTTTGATATCTGAGACATTTTAAAATACAGTATATATATTTTATTGATTTTGTACAGAGAGGAAGGGAGATAGAGAGTTAGAAACATCAATGAGAGAGAGTCATCGATTAGCTGCCTCTTGCACACCCCCGACTGGGATATGCCCGCAATCAAGGTACATGCCCTTGACCGGAATCGAACCTGGAACCCTTCAGTCCCCAAGCCGTCGCTCTATCTATTGAGTCAAACCGGTTTCGGCTGAGACATTCTTTACTGTCCAATGTGATTTATTTTTGTATACCTTAGTTTTGTAATAGTTAAGTTACTAGAATAATACATCTTGCTATAAAATATTACTAGAAGATCAAAAGATCAGGTGACATTTATTGTTATTTTCTATAAATGAACACAATCTCTGGTATGCTAAAGTGACAGGTATTACAAAAACATTCAGATAGGGAGACCTACAGGCTTGATTACAAGTGAGGTTTACTATCATAACCCAAGTTTATTGCTTAAAAAAAAATCAGGGAGCCAACTAGAAACTGAACTAAATATAAGCCCTTGAAGGGTAATGTAAATTGGATAAGCTTCCCTATTACAAGAGCAACAAGAAAAAATTCAGACACAAGAATGCATTGCATCTACTCTAAGTTGCTACTGAAGAAAAAAAAAATACTTAATACACATTGTAAAGAGATTTGTTCAAAGAGGATTTCCTAGAGTAGGTGATATTTCAATTTTTTAAAATGTGAAGAGGTTAGCTAGTTAAGAAAAAGGTGTAGGGGTCCCGGATTGCAGAGGGTGCAGGCTGAGGGACCCCCTACCCCTCACCTTCAACCCCTGTGCACGAATTTCATGCACTGGGCCCTTAGTTTATTATAAAGACAAACCTTTCAATTTTCTGAATTCTGGCATTAGCAAGGTCCGTAGATATATAAAAATAGTGCTGAAAAAGGATAAAAGACACAGCCCTTCACAAACAATTTCAGGAAATTAAGATTCTCCAAATGACTTAGAGAGGAGGTTAGGGACAAAAACAAAACAAAAACAAAAAGACGGGATCTACAGGAAAGCTACTACTAACACAAACTTAATTGAAATAGTTTACTCCAGGACATCTATAACATCATTCAGAACCTTGACGAAACAATAAAATTGTTAATTTTATTAAATCTCAATCCTAAAGTTCATGTCTTTTTAATATTCTGGGGGACAAAATGGGAAATATTTTGTCAAAACACTTCTGCCGCACGCCAAAATACACTATGTCGAAGAAAAGCAGGCATGCTATTGTTCAAGCAGCCTCTTTCACGGAACTGTATTTTATTTGAAAGAACAACTAATAAACAAACTGGTTATTCAGATTTCTAAAAAAATAAATGAATAGCCCTGCTGGGTAACTCAGATAGTTGGAGCATCATCCTGTACACCAAAAGGTTGCCGGTTCGATCCTTGGTGTGTGCTGAAAGCACTAATCAATCTTCTCTCACATCAATGTTTCTCTCTCTCCCTTCTTCCAAAAAAGCAATCAGTGCTTAAAAATCTGATCTTTAAAAAAAAAAAAAAAAATCAAAATTTTAGAAAACTTTATCTGCAAGCTTGCCAGCTTCCAAATATTTAAAAGCCATTTCTAATTAAATTGTGACATTAATCAATGAGAATTGTTACATTAGGTAATCAAAGGGAGAAATGCAAAACTGAGTGAAATAGTATTTTCCAAATAACCAAAGCATGTTACAAAATCAGCCATGGTAAAAAAGATTCACTCAGAGTGTGAGAGACGAGTAAATTTTAATGTAATTGAATATAGAAAGTTTGATGTTTTCAGATTCCACATTACAACTAATCCTGGGTTGAGTTTTGGTGCAGACACATAATGTATTAAAGAATATCTACAATGATCTAAGAAATCTATTAAAGTACTCTTCTGTTTTTCAACTCTATATCCATGTGAGGTTGGATTCTTCATATACTACAAACCAAAACACATGCAGCAGATATAATGGAGAAGAGAATTCAGATGTCTTCCATTAAGTGACATATTACTGATATTTGCAAAAATGTTAAAACGCCATTCCTCATACTAATTTGTTGCTTTGAAAATAGTTCCTTCACTTTTAAAATGTTAATCGTGTTACAAGTAAATAGTGTTTATTACTACCTAAAATATATATATATAGTGTCGGCCTGTGGACCCCCAGTTTCACTTCCAGTCAAGGGGGCACGTACCTCAGTTGCAGACTACAGGAGGCAACGGATAGATGTGTCTGGAATCAATGTTTCACTTTCTCTCTCTCCCCTCCCACTCTCTCTAAGAATCAATGGAAAAATATCCTCAGGAGAGGATTAAAAAACAATAATTCTGATTACTGCTCAGAGCTCAGAGAGCTACAGACAAAAAAAAAACTTAAGTACTCAGCTTCAAATTTAGGAATTTCCGATTTTATCAAATCAAACTATTTGAGTCGCCTTGACACAATCAGCTTTTTGAGTTTTAGGACATTTTCCTGGATTTTTACTTATCATATACTTTTCTTTTTTTTTCAAATTCCAATTTACTAAAGCTTTATTATTTTGGGTCTCCAGTGAAAGCACTGGCTGTTGGAAGACTAGTAACTCCAAATTCTGAAAAGTTACAGGAAGAGTAGAAAAATAAACACTCAAATTATTTTCTCCAAGCAGTAGCCCTTCAGCCTCAGCAACATGAAAACCACAAACTTACACCTAAAAAAACAAAAGTCTAACTTATTACATATAAGGTTTTGTGAAACTATAAAGTCAACTTACAGAGTCATGGGTGAGGTATGTATCGCAGTAGTCACAATAAAACCTGCAAAGAGATGGAAGGTGGAGGAAAAGAGATGACAACCAGTTAATAGATGCCCACCCCCAAAGTGCTGTTCACTGAAGGCAAAAAAAAATTAAAAATCTAGTAACGATTCGTACAAGGCAAAGAGTCCTTACATAAGCCAGGCTTTTTTGTTGCCCAAGGCGGAGAGATCCAGAACCCTCCCGGCCTCCCTCCCCTCCCCAGACTCTCTCGCTTCCCTGGACGCTTCAGGAGCCAGAACCCGCTCTGTGCGCCCTCACGGGCCACAATTGGTGGCTGTGACCGCGAACACCCCCAGATTCAGGGCCCCACTCACTTCGGCATGTTGTTCTGCAGGCCGTTGGCACTCCGTTGGCCACTCCGCGACCGCGCCGCCGGAAATGACGCACACAGGCAGCGCCGGCGCCGCGGAATCGCGAGGTCTCAAACGCGACTTCGGAAATCCTCCCCGTCATCCAATCAGTGTGCCCCGCGCCACTGCGCCGGCTTCACCGGGTCTGGAGCCGAGTGGGGGCGGGGCTCTCCTGTCCCCTCACCTACTGGAAGACTGGCGCACTAAGGGTCCCTACGAGGTTCAATCCACGGGCATTTATTTTATCTCAGTTCCTGATTATTTAATCTGGAAGCGTGCTATTCATTCTCTGGACCAATATCTAACAGTTACCACTGTGTGCCAGGCTAACTACTATAATATTAAGTACTGAGGAGAGAGCAGTACAAAACAAGTAAGATCCCCGTCCCCCTGGAGTTGACATTTGAGTTGGGGAAGACGGAATAATAAATCAGTATGTCGTAGGTTAGATGGAACCAAGTTCTATGTGGGGTGAAAAATGAAGCGGGAAAGCGGAAGTTCGGTTTTAAAAAACAGAAAGCTTGTTATGAATGTGACAACTAAGAAATAACAGGTTGCTTAAAGCAATAAAGCCAGGTACAATTTTCCATAGCATGTCTTTTACATATATATATAAATCCATATATATACTTATGGATTTAAGAGAGGAAGGGAGAGATAGAAAGATAAATGATAAGGGAGAATCATTGATTGGCTGCCTCCCGCACACCCCCTACTGGGGATTGTGCCTACAACCCAGGCATGTGCCCTAGACCAGAATCAAACCCTTCAGTCCACAGGCCAATGCTTTAATCACTAAGCAAACCAGTTAGGGCCATAGCATCTTTGTGTGTGTGTGTGTTTTAGCCTCATTAACCCCAGAAGATAGTAGAATAATAAGTTTCAAGCCCTGTTTCGGCTTCCTAGGTGTGCTGCTTGTGCCATTTCCTCCTCTGAAAAATAGTGAGGCTCAGTGGTTGATAACATGGATAATCGTTCATACTTGTGGGGTCTAAGGAAGAATTAAATGTGAAAATGCTTGTAAAGTGTTTAGTGCAATGTCTGCACATACAAAAGCTCCTCCTCCCCAAATAGTATCTTTATATAGGAGGAAATTGATAGAAGTTACTTGTCCACAAATATTACCTGTTCTAACAAGGCCAAACTTCCAGCCTAGTCTATCAGACTCTATAATGAAACTGAGGAGAAGGAGCTTTTGATTATACTGCTTCACATTTTCTGATGGTGGAATAGTAATAATTGCTTCTTTGAATGTTTACTATGACCCAGGGGCATTAAATGCATTAATAATTTAATCTACTCAGCAACCCTGTTATTCACATTTCAGGTGAGTAAATTGAGCTTTAACAAGTTTAAGCTTCCACACCCTGAAAGAAAAGTTAACTGTACAATGAAGTTATCAAGCTTCCACAACCCTAAAACAGTCGTAAATCTTAGCATTAGTAATACTAAGAACAATTAATCAGATTCTTTGTGTCTCCTGAGCTTGTCAACATTAAGTAGACACCATTAACTATGATATATATTCTTTCTTTTTTTAACTTTTTAATAGATTTCAGAGAGAAGAAGGGAGAGGGAGAGAGAGAGAAAAACATCAATGATGATAGAGAATCATTGATTGGCTGTCTCTTGCACTAGGGATTGAGTCCGCAACCCGGGTATGTGCGCTGACCAGGAATCAAATCATTAACTCCTGGTTGATAGGATGACGCTCAACCACTGATCCATGCCAGCTGGGCACTATGCTGTATTCTTACCAATCAATAAAAAATATTTAAAATAATAGATGTGGGGAAGCACGGGACTTGGTTGGAATGTCTGCAAGGAGGATTCTCCGAAAGGTTGGGGGCCTCTGAGGGGACCTTACAAAGGCGCAGCCTCTGCCTTAACTTTTCCAAACAAGTCTGATACCCCGGATGTTTGCTAGAATCGCTATGGTTAGTCTTTAAAGACCCGACCTTGTAGAAGCATGTGCTTTCTCAAGGAAATTTTTCCTGCTGTTCATTTTAGTTCAAGCTATTGTTACAATAAAAAGCTAACAAGGCAGGCAATTAGGGCTATTTGTTTCTAAAGCAAATTAGCCCCTTACTTCTCTCTCACAGAAACATATGAGTAATCTGTTCATCCATCACTCAGGTCTGCTGGTCAGTCCGGCAAATAGAAACAAAGAATTATAGCATTCTATGATAAGAACTATGATAAGACAACTTCATCAAGGAATAATATATAGTGTCAATGAGAACAGCTTTAGATCTAAAATGCATTGTGTTTGAATTCCAATACCAGGAGCTATTGCTTTGACTTTGGGGATGTTGCTTAATGTCTTTGTGTTTTAGCTTTCTCATCTGTAAAGTGGGGACAATAATTGCACCTACTTCATAGGTTCATGGCTGTGAGGACTGAATAATACATTTTCCATACCTGGTAAGGCACTTAGCACAGTAAGCATACTTAAATTAGTGGATAGTATTGGCACTGTCAATAATAAGAATTGATACTTAAAATACAGGTCTCTTAAATTCCATGCCCATGAATCCTTCTAGGCCTCTTCATGGCCACATAAAATATGAGCTATGGAAGTCAGAGCCATTTTTCCTCACCATTTGAATAAGAGATTTGAGCCTCACTTTGCAGACATCATTGGCTGCTGACACTTCTACCTTTTAGACATTCTTCAGAATCTACAATTCTTTTAAAAAAATATATTTTATTAATTTTTTACAGAGAGGAATAGAGAGGGATAGAGAGCTAGAAACATCGATGAGAGAGAATCATCAATCAGCTGCTTTTTGCACACCTCCTGCTGGGGATGTGCCTGCAGCCAGAGTACATGCCCTTGACTGGAATTGAACCCGGGACTTTCAGTCTGCAGGCTGACGGTATATCCACTGAGCCAAACCGGTTTCAGCAGAATCTACAATTCTTAATTCTAATTCCAGACCGTAGGGCCCTGAAATGTTGGGGAGAGGCTGAATCCCAGAGGGGAACTTGCTTCTGCACTTTCGGCTGTACATCCAGCTCAGAGGGGGCTCATCTGTGGATAGATGGTTTTCTGGGGAGGGTCAGATCATTGTGGCTTCCCCCGCTAACTTATCCTTTTGAACTGAGACCTCGCTGCCATGAAGTGGACTGAGAAGGCTGAAACTTGATCTTTGTATCTGGAAACAACAGCAGGGCACAGGGCCAGTTGTAGAAGCTGTCACCAGGCCTCCAGGTAGGTGTGAACTAGCTGTGGCTGAGAACTCCTGACCGTGGCTGGTGAGAGGAATGGGAATCCTGCCGGGACTTCACCCCATCTCATCGCACTCTACCCTGCAATTGAGAGTTGACTTAGCTGCTGCTTTCCAAGGCCAGCGCCTGGAGACAAGACTTTTGCCACCGAGACTAAGCAAGTGAGAACAACACTGGGACAACAGTGAGGATGCCCATCTGGCACCTACAGGATGGCGGCAGAGCCCATTCATTTAGCCTGGTGGAGTAGCGGGGGGAATAATTATTCTTCAGTTCTGCTGTCATTGTCTTGCCTCCCTCACAGTACACAGAGAGTTCACTGATGGGGACAGAAAAAGCCAAAGCCCCAGGGCCAGGGGAGCAAGTTCTTTTTTAACTTTTTAGGGTTGTTTTGGATTTTCAAAATTTAAAGTATAGTTGACATACAATATTATAGTAGTTTCAGGTGTACAACATAGTGATTCTACATTTATATAATGTGAGCACCACAATATGTCTAGTAAGTGTCACTGAACAAAGTTATTACAATATTACTGACTAGCCCTAGCTGGTTTAGCTCAGTGGATAGAGCCAAATATTGGGATGACACTATAACCAACTGAGCTCCCCAGAGGGCCCTTGGGTTTTCTTTACTGGTGAAACTGAGACCCAAAGAAGTGATATTAAGGACAAAGGGATGCATATATCTTTTTGAATATATGCTTTCATTTTCTTCAAATAAATACTCAGGAGTGGAACATATGATTTCACTTATACGTGGAATCCTAAAAAACAAAATCACATAGCAAAGACAGGATTTGAACCTAGGAATTGAGAGTCCAGTGCTTATGCTCTTTCCACTGAACATGCTGCATGTACATCTGAGACCTTCAAAATCTTGGCCTGAGTGTAACCTGGCTCCCAGTAACTCCCGTACTACAATTGATGAGCTGGAGTTTTTAAATTAAGTACAGTAATTCAAATCGCCAATATATAGTCCCCCTGCTGGAAGGCCTTTCACCTACAAAGGACTATTAAAAGGTGAATCTTAGTATGCATAATTTATACTTCAAATAGAGGCCTGGTGCACAAAATTCATGCACGGGGGTGTGTGTCCCTCAGCCCAGCCTGCACCCTTTCCAATCTGAGACCCCTTTCACAATCCAGGACTGCTGGCTCCAAACTGCTCGCCTGCCTTAGTGATTGCCCCTAACCTCTTCTGCCTGCCAGCTTTATCACCCCCTAACCACTCCCCTTCCAGCCTGTTTGCCCCCAACTTCCCTCCTCTGCCAGCTTGGTCACCCCTAATTGCCCTTCCCTGCAGACTCGATCGCCCCCAACTGCCCTCCCTTGCAGGCCTGGTCCCTCCCAACTGCCCTCCCCTGCTGGCCATCTTGTGGTGGCCATCTTGTGTCCACATGGGGGCAGCCATCTTGTGTGTTGGAGTGATGGTCAATTTGCATATTACTCTTTTATTAGATAGGATACACCTGACTTTAAAAAGATGTTGAAGCCGAGACCGGTTTGGCTCAATGGATAGAGCGTCGGCTTGGGGACTGAAGGGCCCGGGTTCAATTCCGGTCAAGGGCATGTACCTTGGTTGCGGGCATATCCCCAGTAGGGGGTGTGCAAGAGGCAGCTGATCGATGACTCTCTCTCATCGATGTTTCTAACTCTCTGTCTCTCTCCCTTCCTCTCTGTACAAAATCAATAAAATATATTTTAAAAAAATAAAAATAAAAATAAAAAGATGTTGAAGCCAGCAGGTGTAGCTCAGTGGTTGAGCATCAATCTGTCAACCAACAGGTCACATTTTGATTCCCCTTCAGGGTACTTGCCCCGGTTGTGGGCTAGATCCTTAGTAGGGGGCATGCAGGAGGCAGCCAATCAATGATTGATTCTTTCTCATCATTGATGGTTCTATATCTCTCTCCCTTCCTCTCTGAAATTATTTTTAAAAAATAATAAAAAAAGATGTTAGATATAACATGTAACAAGCTTCTGATAGCCCAGCCAGCATGGCTCAGTGATTGAGCATTGACCTATGAATTAGGAGGTCACTGTTCAATTCTTGGTCAGGGCATATGCTTCAGTTGTAGGCTTGATCTCCATGTGAGAATTCTCTCTTATCATTGATATTCCTATCTCTCTCTCCATCTCTCTCTCCCTTCCTTTCTGAAATCAAGAAAAAATATATTTAAAATAAAAAAGCTACTAATAGTGATGAAATGACAACTCAATGAAAAGGTATATATGAAAAGAAAATATAAATGTCCTTTATTTATTTTTTTAATAAATCTTTATTGTTCAGATTATTACAAATGTGATCCTCTTCCCCCCCTCAATTGCTCCCCTTCACCAGGTTCCCACCCCACCCTCTGTCCTTTCCCCATCCCCCACTGTCCTCATCCATAGGTGCACAGTTTTTGTTCAGTCTCTTCCCGCACCCCCACTCCCCTTTTCCCTGAGAATCGTCAGTCCACTCCCCTTCCATACCTCTGATTCTATTATATTCACCCGTTAATATTGTTCATCAGATTTTTAAATTCCCTTGGTTTTTAGATTCACTTGATAGTTACGTATTTGTTGATCATAATTTTTATCTTTATCTTCTTCCTCTTCCTAAATAACCTCCTTCAGCAATTCATATAATTCTGGTTTGGTGGTGATGAACTCTTTTAGCTTTTTTTAATTTGTGAAGCTCTTTATCTGTCCTTTGATTCTGAGTGATAGCTTTGCTGGGTAGATTATTTTTGGCTGTAGGTTCTTCCTATTCATCACCTTGAATATTTCTTGCCATTCCCGTCTGGCCTGCATGGTTTCTGTTGAGAAATCAGCTGACAATCTTATGGGTGCTCTTTTATAGGTCACTACCTGCTTTTCTCTTGCTTCTTTTAATATTCTCTCTTTGACTTTTGCTCTTGGAATTTTAATTATGATATGTCTTGGTGTGGTCCTCCTTGGATTCCTTTTGTTTGGGGTTCTGCGGGCTTCCTGGACTTGTAAGTCTATTTCTTTCCCCAGGTGGGGGAAGTTTTCTGTCACTATTTCTTCTAGTACTCTTTCGATATCTTGCTCTCTCTCTTCTTCTGGAATCCCCATAATTCTGATGTTGGTTCGCTTGAAATTGTCCCAGAGGTTTCTTACACTATCTTCAACTTTCTGGATTCTCTTATCTTCTCCCTTCTGCAGAGGAGTGTCCTCTGGCTCTTCGTGTTCTAAATCTTTGTCTTGATTCTTGCGATCTTCCAGTCTGTTTTTAGGACTTTGTATAATATTTTTTATTTCAGACAATGTTTTCTTCATTTCTTGTTGATCCCTTATTATTTCTAATTGCTCCCTTTTCATATCCTCATAGGTCTCATTTATTTTATCTGCCTTTTTTAGGATATTGTTGAATAACTTTATAACTGTAGTTTTGAACTCAATGTCCAATCTTTTCTTTTCCTCCATCTCCTTCCTTTGTGTCCTTCTTCTTGTCTGAATTTTAGTTGTTTCCCTGATTTGATGGAATAGCTTTGTGTGCTAGGTGTTCTGGTAGAGCCCAGTAGCACAGCTTTCCCAGTTACCTGCGGTGAACAGTCTTGGTGTAGCCCTTTGTGGGCTGTGTGTGCAGTCTTGTTGTTAAGCCTTGCTTATTGTTGGTATCACTGGGAAGCATTGATCTCCAAGCCAATTAGCTGTGAGGATCAGCAGTGTCTCAGCTAGGAGGGTTTCCGTATTCTGCTTGAATAGGGCGGGGTCTCGGGGTGGCACAGACAATCTTTGGTTCCCTGTCAGTCTCGCCTTAGAAAAGTCCTGTTCGTGGAGAGTTTTGGAAGATGGGTTGCAGGCGCGCGCACCTCTTTGGTAAAGGCGCAGACAAGCTTTGGATTCCTGCAAGTCCCTCCTTAGAGAAAGCCAGCCTCTGGGAGAGCTTCTGTACTCAGCCACAGGTAGGGCGGAGTCTCGGGTTGGTGCAGACAAACTTTGTTTTCCCTTCTGCTCCTCCCCAAGTCCCACAGTAATGGCCTCTGGCTTCACACACCTCCAAGAGATCTCTGCTCACTGCCTGACAGTCTGGCCTCTCCCTGTCTGGGGCCGTTTATCAGAGCAATAGGCTGATTCTGTTTTCCTCTCAGACAAGAAAGCCAGCCACGTTAGCTGTTCGCCCTCTCTGCACCAGGAGTAAGCCAGTAGCGAACTCAGCCCGGCCCGCCCTCTCTGCGTTCAGGGAGTAAGCCAGCAGCAATCTCGGTCCGGCCCTTCCTCTCCGCACCGGGATTAAGCCAGCGCCTTTTCGCACACACAGTTCTCCGTACCTTCACAGTTCCGGAGGTTCAGCGTGCCTTCTCTCTCCTTCCCAGTTGGCAGAGCCTCCTCTCAGCCAGCCGTCTGGCGCTTCAGGGCAATGCCTCCCTGTTTTTCAGTTCTAAATTCAAATTTGTTGTGGTAGGCTGCATTCGGGTGTCTACCCTATGCCGCCATCTTGGTTTCTCCTAAATGTCCTTTAAACATATAAAATATTCATTCCCACTCATAATCATATTACTTCAATGAAAATTCACTGAACTACCATTATTACTTGTCAGATTGATAAAAATACAAATGATTACTAATTAGGCATCGAGGAACTATTAGGCAACAAGAATGGCAATTTGGCAGTGTCTACCAAAAATTTATATTTTGACTTAACAACTTTATTCCTGGAAATTTATCCTACAGTTATAGTTGCAGGTGTGCAAAATGATGTCTATACAAGCTTTTTCAGAGTTTGAATGAAAGAGCAAAAATCTGGAAAGCTAGCCCTAGCTGGTTTGGCCCCATGGATAGAGCATCAGCCTACAGACTGAAGAGTCCCAGGTTTGATTCCAGTAAAGGGCACATGCCTGGGTTGTGGGCTTGATCCCCCCTGGGGAGTGTGCAAAAGGCAGCTGATCAATAGCTCTTTCTCATCATTGATGTTTCTACCTCTCTCTTCCTCTCTGAAATTAATTAGAAATATTTTTTAAAAATCTGGAAAGCTAAATAAATATTCATCAACAAGGACCTGATTAAATAAATTACAGAATATCTATACTGTGGAATACTATGCAGCTGCAGAAATGAATGAGAAATATCTTTGTGTACTGATAAGGGAAGCTCTCCAAAACATATTACTGGTTGAAAAAAACAGGGTGCAGAACAGTGTATATAGTAGACTAGAGGCCCAGTGCACAAAATCATGCACGAGTAATTCCCTAGGCCTGGCTGGCTATCAGGGCCTTCCTTACCCCAGCTGCTGGTCGCTGGCCAGGGCCTTCCTTTATTCCTCACTGCCCCCTAGTGGTCAGCACACGTCATAGTGAACAATTGAACTCCTGAGGGGACAATTTGCATATTAGCCTTTTATTATATAGGACTAGAAGCCCATTGCAGGAAGATTCCTGCAAGAACAGGGCTTCCAGCGGGCTTCTCTCCTGCCACCACCACCTCTCCCGCCCCTATTCCCCTGCGCTTTCCCTGCTGCCTCTGCCCTCACCCTCCTTCCCACTTTTTTCCTCCAGCCACCAACACCCCCCCACCACCCCTGCTTTCCCTCCCACTGCCACCGCTGCCCCGCACTTTCCCTCCCGCCGCCACCTGGTGCTTTCCCTTTCCTCCCTCTGTCTCTGGCCCCCACCCTGAGCTTTCCCTCCAGCCACCCCTGTCCCATGCTTTCCCTTCTGCTGCCGCCCCTCACTTTTCTACTGCTCACAGCTGCCGCCTGCCCTCAGTGCATGCAAATTAACGACCATCTTTGTTTGGTTAATTTGAATACTCACTCTGGTTGGCTGTGGGTGGAGCAAAGGGACAGTCAATTAGCATTTTCTCTTTTATTAGTGTAGATAGTATTTATATAAAAAGAAGGAAAGTAGTACATATTTGTATTATCTTGTAAATGTATTAAAAGTTTCTTAAACACCGAAACTGGTTTGGCTCAATGGTAGAACGTTAGTCTTCGGACTGAAAGGTCTCGGGTTCGATTCCGGTCAAGGGCATGTACATTGGTTGTGGGCACATCCCCAGAGGGGGTGTGCAAGAGGCAGCTGATTGATGTTTCTCTCTCATCGACGTTTCTAGCTCTCTATCTCTCTCCCTTCCTCTCTGTAAAAAATCAATAAAATATATTTTTTTAAAAAGTTTCTTAAAGGAGCACTAACTGGTTTGGATCAGTGGATAGAGTATCAGGCACATCCCCAGTCGGGGGTGTGCAGGAGGCAGCTGATCGATGTTTCTCTCTTATTGATGTTTCTAATTCTCTGTCCCTCTCCCTTCCTTTCTGTAAAAAAAAATTAATAAAATATATATATTTTAAAAGTTTCTTAAAGGAGCTCTAGCTGGTTTCGCTCAGTGGATAGAGCATCGACCTGTGGATTGAAGGGTCCCAGGTTCTGCTCTGATCTAGGACACATACCTGAGTTTTGGGCTTGATCCCCAGAGTGGGGCGTGCAGGAGGCAGCCGATCAATGATTCTCTCTCTTCATTGATGTTTCTTTCTCTCTCCTTCTCCCTTCCTCTCTAAAGTCAATAAAACATATTTTTTACAAGTATATATATATTTTTTAAAAAAACCAATGGGGAAATATCCTCAGGTGAGGATTAACAAAAAACAAAAAAAAAAAAAAAAAAAAAAAAGGAAAAAAAAAGAAAAGAAAAGAAAAGAAAAGACACTAATTGGTTTGGCTCAGTGGATAGAGCGTCGGCTTGCGGACTGAACCGTCCCAAGTTCAATTCTGGTCAAGGGCATGTACCTTGGTTGTGGGCACATCCCCAGTAGGGGGTGTGCAGGAGGCAGCTGATTGATGTTTCTCTCTCATCGATGTTTCTAACTCTCTATCCCTCTCCCTTCCTCCCTGTAAAAAAATCAATAAGATATACTTAAAAAAAAGAAAAAGAAAAAGAAAAGAAAGAAAAAAGAAAAGGAAAGCCATTGACTGAGAGAATATATTTGTAAAACATTTATTTCACAAATGCTTTCATTCAGAATATATTAAAAACTTTCACAAATCAATAAGAAAGGTACCCAAAATTGTTTTTTTTCCCCAAAATTGTTTTTAATGAGCAAAAGATTTGAACACTCACACACACAAAAAAATAAGCCCGTAAAAAAAGTGACAAAAATGTTACTAATTAGGGAAAGGCAAATTAAAACCACAACAAGAAACCATCACAAACCCACTATAAGAGCAAAAATTAAAAAGACTGATAATACCAATGTCTCATTTATTGCTGACAGGAGTGAAAAATGATACAACTTCTTTGGGAAAATGTTTGGTGGTTTCTTGTAAAGTTTTTTATACACCTACCTGATGACCCAAGAAACCAATTCCTCAGCAATTATTCAAGAGAAATGAAACATATGTTCATAAAGAGACTTGTGTAAAAATGTTCAAAGAAGTTCTCTTCATAATAAGCTCAAGCTAGAAACAACCCAAATGTCCATCCCAGTAGCATGGTTGAACAAATTCATACAATAGAAAGCTACTCACCAATAAAAAGGAACAAACTACTCATATATATGGTAACATAAATGAACTTCATAGGTACAAACATTGTGCTGAATGGAAGAAACCAGACACAATAAGGTGCATGCCATTTTCTCAATTATACCAAGAACTAAAACAGGAAAAACAAATTTATGGTGGACTAAAATGGAAGAGTGTTTGTGTCTGGGCATGTCAAATTGCTCAGGCAACAGAAATGATGGTAATGTTTTATATTTTGGTAGGAGTGTAAGTTACATAAGTATGGGCATTTATCTAACCTCATCAAATTGTGCTAAGATTTGTGTATCTCACTGTCCCCCCCCCCCAAAAAAAAAGCAAAACAAACTTCTGTAAATAAATATTGACCTGTACTTGGTAGATTAGACTTGAGCAAGGAGAAAATATATTGAGGGTGATGAGAGCTAGTTTTCTCACAGTTGGGCAAAGGAAGTTATAGAAATGGAGAGGGAAAACTTGCCATCCGATGCTGGGTTAGAATTGGAGGTATCAGTATGAACTCCTGGTTTTCTACAAATTTCCTGGCTTTGTCTCCTGAGAGAGCCTAGAGAAGCAGTTATATATTAGTTACAATGAGCATAAGGAACACCCATATCTTATCTTCTAAATACCACTCTCCAATTAGGGAAGAAGCGTATCTTGGAGAACAGACTTCTGCAGAGAAAGTATAAGATGAACCTGACACATCCTGTGCCAGAAATAAGAAAGTGACAGTATATGGAAAGAATCCAGAAGCCAGCTTGAAGGGCTAACACTGGCCAAGTCTGACATAGTCTTTGAGCATCAAAAATAAATAATGATAGTCATGGATTATAACCCAGGGAATTAAATAAGAATCCATGAGTCTATTCTGATATCAATAAATGCGACTGAGGGGGAGATCTTCCTTACAGAATTACAGCTACTAGCCGGGACCAGTTTGGCTCAATGGATAGAGCGTCAGCTTGGGGACTGAAGGGTCCTGGGTTCGATTCCGGTCAAGGGCACGTACCTTGGTTGCGGGCATATCCCCAGTAGTGGGAGTGCAGGAGGTAGCTGATTGATGACTCTCTCTCATCGATGTTTCTAACTCTCTATCTCTCTCCCTTCCTCTCTGTACAAAATCAATAAAATATATATATAAAAAAAAAAAGAATTACAGCTACAAATAGGAAGGAATAGTGGAGTTAGAAAATCATCATACTAGTAGATGCTAAAACTTGAGGGTTAAAGTGTAATGAGGTAAAGCCTCAAAATATCTACCCACAATTTACTTTTTAGTTATAAAAGGGAAATCAGTAACTTCACAGTGGATAGATCTGTCAGCCTTTACCTTAACCAAGTGATCAAAATTAACATTGTTAATCCTATCTAATAAAGAGGGGATATGCAAATTGACCATCACTCCATCACAAATATGGCAACACCTATAGCCACAAGGTGGTGGTTCCCAGTCCTCTCAGCCCTGCTGGAGTTCCCCAGTCCCAAGGGGTTGAGAGGGGGCCACTGAAAATGGGCAGTGTGAGCAGCCTGGCAGAATCCTTGCTTTGTTGCCACAGCAATAAGGCAAGCATTCCACCCCAGCCGCAGAGGGCCTCTGGGTAGTGGGCAAGGAGTGGCTGGGGTTGGGGATAAACTTGTGTTGTCACCCTGGTGACGAGGCAAGCGTTTCATGTCCAGCCATGGATGGGCCTCTGGCTGGGGAGGGCAGTTGGGGGCCATGAGGCTGGCAGGGGAGAAGTTTTGGGGTGCTCAGGCCAGGGGGTGGGCAGTTGGAGGGAAGCAGGCCTGCAGGGGGGGACAGTTGGGGGCAAACAGGCTGGCAGGCAGAATGGTTAGGGGTGATTGGGCAGGCAGTCAGGTGAGCAATTAGGAGCCAGTGGTCCCAGATTGCGAGAGGAATGTCTGACTGCCAGTTTAGGCCTACAGGGACATCCCCCCAGCAGTCAGACATCCTCCAAGGGGACCCAGATTGGAGAAGGTGCTGGCCAGACTGAGGGACACCACCCCCATGCATGAATTTCATGCACCGGGCCGCTAGTATTGAGATATACCTGTTACAAGACAAAATTTGGGCCCAGAGCAGATCTACGTAGGGTCAGTCAGTCTATAGTGTGTGGGTTCTTGCCTTTTCACAGGAAAGATTTCACACCTTGAGTCCAGGTGATTCTGAGAGTATATTCATTGTTTATGTATTTATGTATTTTGGTTAATGGTCATTCTAGGATATTTTTTTCTTTACTGTCCTTTTCAGAGAGAGGAAGGAAGGGAAAGAGGAGAAGAGGCAGAGAGAGAGAAAGAGAAAGAGAAAGAGAGAGAGAGATCAATGCGAGACTGGTGTGTTCCCCTTTTTTCTTTTTGGTTGCCTCCTTTATGCACCTGGACTGAAGTCAGGGAGCAAACAGCAACCCAGGTACATGCTCTTGACTGGGAATTGAACCTGCAACCCTTTGGTATGCAGGCCAATGCTCTAACCACTAAGAAACACTGGCCAGGACAAGAATATAGTTATTAAAGCTGGGGACAGTGAAATAAAGGGAGAAGTTATGGGTAGAAGAAACAACAGGAGAGAGAAAGTCAGAGAAATAGGGGGCCTTGGAGCCAGGTTCAGGGGGTAAGTCCAGTACAAGCTGCTGCTACCTACTGCTCCCCTGGTTGCAAGTTTCATGGTATCCTTAGAGTTTAGGAGAAAAAGAACAGAGATACAAGGCATGGGTCCTTTGTCTTGAGGCTTTAAAAAAAATTATATATATAATTTTTTACAGAGAGAAAGAGAGAGAGATAGAAAGCTAGAAACGAGAAACATCTACCAGCTGCCCCCTGCACAACCCCTACCGGGGATGTGCCCGCAACCAATGTACATGCCCTTGACCCGAATCGAACCTGGGACCTTTCAGTCTGCAGACCGACACTCTATCACTAAGCCAAACCAGTTTCGACTGTCTTGAGGCTTTTTATCTTTCTTTGGTGGGTGGGAACCCTAAGGGAGGTCTCAGGGGAAGGTCTTAACAGAATATTCATTAGCTTTCCAGGTGTGTCTTTAAATATGTTGATTCATGAAACTATGCACATTGAGGGGTCAGGGTTATATTACCTGGTTAGTTGTTTTTTTTTTTAATATATATTTATTGATATTTTACAGAGAGGAAGAGAGAGGGGCTGAGAGCCAGAAACATTGATGAGAGAGAAACACCGATCAGTCACTTCCTGTACACACCCACTGGGGATGTGCCCGCAACCAAGGTACATGATCTTGACCGGAATCGAATCGGGGACCCTCCAGTTCGCAGGCCAACGATCTATCCACTGAGCCAAACCAGTTTTGGCGTTACCTGGTTAGTTTTATTTTCAAAGACCGTCATCAAAGACAGACCAAGACTGACACAGGTCTGCCCAGGGCTGGTCTGGAATATGTAAACCATTTGCTCCTAAGTGTCATTGGTCAAGGAAGATAAAACCTTATGTTTTATTAACTGGCTGTAAAGTGTTCAAATTTTTGGCCTTGTTTCATTATTTTGTCTCTGTTTCCCTTATTCCACTTGTCAAGGAATTTCCCTAGTTTTTTACTATCCTGTCACAAATCAACATCATGTACCTCCTGAAATGATGTCATAGTCCTGTCAAAATGTGTAATCTGAATTTAAGAATGAGAGAACATCAGCCAGACAAAAATTGAATGACATTCTGGAAAAAAAAAAAAAAAAAAAACCTGTACTTTTCAAAATTGCCAAGGTTGAGAAAGACAAAGTAAAGCTGAGGAACTCATAAGTAACCTTGTTTGTTTATTTATTTATTAATCCTCACCTAAGGATATTTTTCCATTGATTTTTAGAGAGAGTGGGAGGGCGGAGGAGGGACAGAGACAGAAATATTAATACATTGATTGTCTCCTGCACGCACCCTGGGCCAGGGCCAGGGATCGATCCTGCAATCAAGGTACATGCCCTTGACCGGAATTGAACCCCAGGACCCTTCAGTCATCGGGCGGACACTCTATCCACTGAGCCAAACCAGCTAAGGCAGAAACCTTATTTATAAGATTCCAGATTAGAGGAGACTAAAAATTAATGACAACTAAGTACAAATGTGATTCTGAACAGGATGTTAGTTTGAGAACAGATATAAGCAAAATGGACCCTATCTGGACACTTGCTAAATATTAATTTGTTACTACTGTAACAAATTACCATGTGTTTGGTGCATTAAAATAACCCACATCTATTCTCTTTCAGTTCTGGGCCTAGGTTCGAAATCAGCTTCACTGCACTGAAATCAAGGCGTTGGCAGAGCTGTATTCTTCTGGCGTGGTCAGGCACACAAAGCCCCCCAGTTGCTGTTGAGTAAATGATAAAAATATGAATGTGAAATGGGGCAAAATGAAAGGTATATAGGAGCTCCTCGAGTTATATTTGCAGCTCATCTGTAAGTGTGACTATGTTACAATTTAAAGTCCCCCATCCTAAGGGTTTTAAGAGCGAAGATTCTAGGGGAGGTCCCAGGGAAAAATCTTAACAGACCATTCAGTAGCTTTCCAGGTATGTCCATTCAGGGCTGTGGTCTCACTGATGGATTGGCCAGCCCAGGGCAGGGGTCGTTATTCATTGCAGCTGGTCCTGATGTCAGCCTTGGCGGTTTTACTGCTTATCTGGCCCTGGAGCTGAAAAACAACTGAGTCATTCATAGATGTTATATCTAGGGAGGAGAGGTCAGGGGGTCCAAATGGGTGACCAGTGATTTCCTGGGGGAGGAAAAATACCCTGGGGGCAAGGTCCCACCCTTTTTATTGTCCTTTGCTAGGCATCTGGAGCTTTCCACCCTGGTGACCCTCTGCACCTGGCCATCCTCCTTGCTCTGCTCATGTCTACCTGCCTACATCAATACTAGCTATGCAAAGTTGAGCAATTTATTTAAATCCCTCTAAGTTTTCTCATTTATCAAGCAGAGACAATAATACCACACAAGGTTGATGCATTAAATAAAGTACATAATATACATAACATGCATAGCACAGTGCCTGGCACAGAGCCAGCCATAAGTGTCTATTGTTAGCATTCTATAACTCTCACGTCGCTTCTCGTCCTAGTTACATCAGTTCCCAGGCTAGTGGTGGAGCTATTCAGGTCAAACCTTTCCTTGGCCATTTGTTCCTTGGTCTCTGCCCACAACATAACATAGATTTGTTTGTTTGTTTGTTTTTACGTAGGTTAGTTTAATCAAAAAGAAAGAGCAAGGCCTTAGAACAGACCCACATGGCAGGATGTAATACAAAGAGCAGTGAGTCATTTTGCAAAATACACCTCAATGCCTAGGTCTGGGGGCAGTGCGGGCACCCTGAGTCTCTGTGGTTTGCCCCTCTCATTATTCTAAACAACAGGTGTTGGCAAACTTCCACCAAAGCGGGCTGAATTATCTATTTTCTACTCTGGAATTTAGAGGGAAAGGAAGGAGTGGTATCCAGGGAGGTCAGGTCAACAGCTGTGGGAGTTCACACATTCTCCACACTCGATGCCACGGAAGTTTCAGATGAGTCTGTCCAGAGGTCCAACTAGGGACACGGTGGGCCTCTTGGTGACCCGAAAAACAGAAACCGGCCTCCAAAGTCTCGTGTCTGACCATTTCTTTTCTGCCAGATAGAAAGACCCTCTTCGTCTGGAAATGGGCCCCTGGAGCCGGAATCTGGGCCCTAAAGCTGGGGGCCATTTCCTGCGCATAGCCGAGCCAGGATTTGGCCCACCATCAGAGAGGGTGATTTAACCTTCCAGTTAGTGACCAGAGTTGAGGAGTTTAGCAAATTTGGTAAATGATGTAATTTATGATGATGTAGCCACGTTAATACTCTTTTAGACTGGCAGATGTCCGAGTTCTCCTGGTTTCATAAACTAGCAGATTTGAACACAGTAAAGTAAAAACTCAAGACAAATGTGAATGTACCTGAAACAAATAGCGACCTTTACTGAAGTCTTAAGTCAAACATGCAACTTTGGTCCTTGTGCGAAGCCCTCCCAGCATTTCTGGTGGTCACTTGTAAGCATCAGACTTCTTTGTGGCTCAGACAACAGGAGTGAGGTCAGCGCTCCTCTCCTCCGGGCGACAGCCCTCCCCCAGGATGAGCGCTAGGCCCTTCCTAACTGTGCTTTTTTTTTTTTTAATTGATTTTTTAATATATTTTATTGGTTTTTTACAGAGAGGGAGAGGGATAGAGAGCTAAAAACATCGATGAGAGAGAAATATTGATCAGCTGCCTCCTGCACCGCCCCCCTCCCCAACTGGGGATGTGCCTGCAACCAATGTACCTGCCCCTGACCGGAATCGAACCCGGGACCTTTCAGTCCATAGGCTGACACTCTATCCACTGAGCCAAACCAGTTTCGGCATAATTGATTTTTTAAAGAGAAGAGGGAGATGGATAAAGTCAAAACATCGTTGAGAGAGAAACATAGATCAGCTGCCTCCTGCACACCTCCTACTGGGGAGGTGCCTGCAACCAAGGTATATACTCTTGACCGGAATCGAACCTGGGACCCTTCAGTCCACAGGCCAATGCCACTGAGCCAAACTGGTTAGGGCATAACTGTGCTGTGTTTGCTGACTAACTTCTGACCTCCTGCACTCTGGACCTTGCCTGTCTTAACCTGTGGTCCTTTCCCATTTCCCCGTGACGTGAGTGGACTCAGTGGACCTGGCTCCTTTCTGTTGGTATCAGCCTGATCCTGGGGCACCCTGTTTTCCTACCACTTACCAAAGCGCTCCTGGATTGTTGTAAGGGGTGTTCTTAGGATGGGGGAGTGGGGGGCAGGCCCTTTGGAAGGTAGTTAGGCAACTGTCCCTTCTTGCAGAATTTCAGGGCCATCCTTACACTGTGTCACATAATTAATGCCCCTTGGGTTTGTGAAAGTTGGGGACTCTGAGTTTCAGGAAATGGTTATAAAGCTGTGTTTCCTCACCACTGTTTCCACTTAAATGGTGTATTTATATGGAGTGGCTTGCTGTTAGGGAGGCTCAGGCTCTCCCCAGGCCACCTCCCAGTGCCTCCACTCCCCATCCCTGGTCAGACATGAAAATAAATGTGTGGAGAACATCTGAAATCAAAGGCTGTGGCAGTTTGTAGCCACCACCAGCTCCTTCCAGAAGGTCAGGAAGTGACATAACTGAAGCGAGACTAAAATGAAAGCTAGGAGAGGAAAGAAAAAGGAGAAAGACTTTGCCAGGAGCAAATCTGCACGGGAGGGCTCCGAATCTCTTTCTGCGGGTTCCAGAAAGACTCGTGTCACCGTTTAGTCAAAAGGCTTTTGTGGAAGAGGAAGGCGGGTCCTGTGTGCGGTAACTCAAGTTCAAGTTCTAAGTCCTCCAGGTTCCAGTTACGTAAGCCTGTGAAATTGTTTAGCTTTCCCAGTAGGTGTTTCGGTCCCTGCAATGAGGTCAGTGACCCATGCCACACCACAGGTTGACGTGAGGCTCCAGGGAGATAACGGTTTGTTACGTATTATAAGTTTCAGTTTACCTAAATGCTTTTGAACTTTTTGAAATTTCTTCTAAACATTTTAGGGAACCTGCCAATCATTTCAAATGCAACTTGTTTTTGTAAATTCCCCTTCTTCCTCCCACATATAGGTCGGTCCAGAGTCTGTAAAGTCCCTTTTCGCAAAGCAAATGCCCCGGGGAAAAGGCACAGTCAATGAATGCTTCAGCTGGGAGCAGGCATGGCACCTGGGATGGGCGGGAAGGACCGGAGGACCACTAGTGGGCTGGAGCTCCGTAAAGAAGCTCCTGAGACCTGACAGCGGGGGCGACTGTTTGCTGAGGGGAGAACTGGGCGGAGCAAAACCACCTTTCAGCACTTTTTCCAGGTACCCATTCCTGTACAAAGGGTTGGAATCATTTGTTTCCTCTCTGTGACATGTACACATTTGTAAATGTGTATGGATAAATTATATTTAATCCGGTCCCTTAACTGACAAACCACTAATGACCAGATGTCAGCTCCCAGTTCACCAGTGAGAAATAAATTAGGAAGAGGCCAAAACCGGTTTGGCTCAGTGGATAGAGCGTTGGTCTGCAGACTGGGGGGTCCCAGGTTCAATAAAATATATTTTAAAAATAAATAAATAAATAAATTAGGAAGAGACCAGGAACATATTGAACATTCGCAGGAGAAAAGCTCAGAATTGTTCTTTTCTACTGGGGCAGAAGCCTGGCCTTTTTTTTTTTTTTTTTTAATGGGAAGTTTTTGAGCCCTTAGTTTTCACTTTTTTTTTTTTTAAATATATTTTATTGATTTTGTCCAGAGAGGAAGGGAGATAGAGAGTTAGAAACATCGATGAGAGAGAGTCATCGATCAGCTGCCTCTTGCACACCCCCTACTGGGGATATGCCCGCAACCAAGGTACAAGCCCTTGACCGGAATCGAACCCGGGACCCTTCAGTCCCCAAGCCGACGCTCCATCCATTGAGCCAAACCGGTTTCGGCAGTTTTCAGTCTTAATATTCACCCTCCAAACACTGATGAATAGCTTTCTTCTTGCTGCTCTGACACTTTTAAATAAAACTTTTAAAAAATTAAATTGTAATTGTAGACAGAAATATATTAATCTTGATGAATTTTTACCTATGCACACACCGGGGTAACTCCATCAAGGTGTACCAACCCTTCCCAGCACCCACGGAGGCTCTCCCAAGCTGGCACTCAGGCAATAACCATTGCCCCCTCACCACCTCCCCAGACAACCACCGCTATCAGCAGAGATTAGTTTCGCCAGTTTTATAAATGGAATCACACAGATATGCTCTTTGGCATATGCTCGCTAGCCATCCATGATGTTGCATATAGCAGGAGTTCTTCTTTGCATTTAGTATTCCATTGTGTGGATAGATCACAATTTATCCTTCCTTCTGTCCATTGCCATTAGATCGTTCCTAAATTTGGGTGATTATGAGTAGCACTACTTATAATGCTACCAGCCATAGATATAATCTCTATTAACATTTTATACATATTATAGTATTTAGTAAAGTTTATATGTATAGTTTTCTTTTTCAAAAGGTGTATGATACTGTATTTATTTTATTAACTTTAAAAAATATATTCTATTGATTTTTTACAGAGAGGAAGAGAGAGGGATAGAGAGCTAGAAACACCTATGAGAGAGAATCATCGATCAGCTGCCTCTTGCACACCCCTACTGGGAATGTGCTAGCAACCAAGATACATGCCCTTGACTGGAATCGAACCTGGGACCTTTCAGTCCACAGGCCGACGCTCTATCCACTGAGCCAAACCGACTTTGGCTATTTTATTAACTTTTTAAAACTTATATTTTAATAAATATTAATAAATGGTTATCTTTGTAACGTACTTAAAAATTTTTTAAATATATTTTAATTGATTTTAGAGAGGAAGGAAGGAGGAGAGATAGAAACATCAATGATGAGAGAGAATCATTGATTGGCTGCCTCCTGCATGCCCCTTACTGGGAGCCCCAAACTCAGGCATATGTCCTGATCGGGAATTGGACCAGGAATTGAACCATGAATTCCTGCTTCATAGGTCGAGGCTCAACCATTGAGCCACACGAGCTGGGTGAATGACTTTTGTTGTTGTTGTTTTTAATCCTTGCCCAAAGGCTTTTAAAAAATTATTTTAAAGAGAGAAAGAGAGAGAGGGAGGAGGCGAGAAGAGGGAGAAGAAGAGGGAGAGGGAGAGAAACATCAATCGGTTACCTCTCGTACACACCCAGACAAGGGATCAAACCTGAAATCTGCATATGTATCCTGACTGGAAATCAAACCTTGAACTAGTAACCCTCCAGTGGGATGTCAGTTCAACCAACTATGTCACACCAGCCAGGGCTGGCTGGGTTTTATGGTAAATATATTCTTTTTAAAATATATATATATATTTTATTGATTTTTTACAGAGAGGAAGGGAGAGAGATAGAGAGCTAGAAACATTGATGAGAGAGAAACATCGACCAGCTGCCTCCTGTACAACCCCCACCGGGGATGTGCCCGCAATCAGTGCACATGCCCTTGACTGGAATCGAACCCAGGACCCTTCAGTCCGCAGACCAACACTCTATCCACTGAGCCAAACCGGTTTTGGCGTAAATATATTCTTAACTTTTTAAGAAATTGGGCAATAAAAATAAATCTCAGTTTTAGTGGTCAAGTACATATCATGTGTCAAGAATTCCAGCTTCCTGTGGCTTAGTTGGAGAAGAATAAATTTACTTTTAAATATATTTTTATTGATTTCAGAGAGGAAGAAAGAGGGAAAGATAGAAACATTGATGATGAGAGAGAATCATTGATCAGCTGCCTCCTACACGACCCACACTGGGGACAAAGCCCACAACCAGGCATGTGCCCTGATCAGAAATCAAACTGTGACTTCCTCTTGATTTATAGATTGACACTCAACCACTGAGCCACACCAGCTAGGTGAAAGAGCGTTGTTTTAAGAGTCATTAGTCTGGAGTCATGCCAGAGCAGTTTATTTCCATACCAGAATTTAAAAAAAGGGATCAATAAGCTTTTCAGAGCTTCAGTTCCCTAATCTTAAAATTGGAGCTAATAATTTCTTATATCAGGAATTGGAAGAGCCCAACAATAGGGGACTGAGCAAAGAGAATACATTTCTAAATTGGAATAAGATATAGCCATTGAAAATGGAAATGTAAATTTATATTTATTGATGTAAAAGCTATTTTCAACATACTCTGAATGAAAAAAAAGCAGTCTAGAGAGATGGGTATAGTATGATGCCACTGAGGCAAATTATACAAATGGAGACTTATAGAAAAGATATATTTATGCCTGGCTGGTGTGGCTCAATGGGTGAGCCTTAACCCCTGCACCTGGAGATCACCTGTTCGATTCCCTGTCAGGGCACACGCCCAGATTGCAGGCTCAGTCCCTAGAGTGGGATGTGCAGGAGACAATCTATCAGTGATTCTTTCTTGACTTTGGTGTTTCTCTTTTCCCCTTTTCCCTTCCTCTCTGAAACAATAAAAAAATAAAATAAAATAAAACCCCTCAAAGAAAATTAGGAAAAATCTTCATGATATTGGACTTGACAATGATTTCTTGGATATAACACTATTAAAAGCACAGACAATAAAATAAAAAATAGACAAATGGGACTACATTAAATTTAAATTTTTGTGTACCAACGGACAGAAGAAAATATTTTCAAATGACATATCTGATAAGGCGTTAATATCTAGAATATATAAGAACTCCTATGACTCAACAAAAAAATCAATCTTATTAAAAATGGGCAAAGTTCTTGAATAGACATTACTCCAAAGATCATTTATATATGGCCAACAAGAATATAAAAATATGCTCAAATCACTAATCGTCACAAAATGCGAATCAAAACCATAACAAAATATCACCTCATATCCATCAGAATGACTGTCAGATAAAGCAAAACAAGACAAAACAACCAGTGTTAGCAAGGCTGTATAGAAACTGGAACCCATGTGCACTGTTGGATGGACTGTAAAATGGTGCAGCCACTATGAAAAACAGTATGGAGGGTCCTTGAAAAAGAACTCCTACATGATCCAGAAACCTCACTTCTGGGCACACATCCAGAATACTTGAGAGCAGGGTCTTGAAAAGATATTTGCACATTCATGTTCATAGCAGCATTATTCACAATAGCCATGAGGTGGAAGCAGCCCAAATGTCCATCAACAGATTAATGGGAAAACAAAATGTGGTACCTACACATACAATGAAATATTGTTCAGCCTTAAAAAGGAAGGACAGTCTGACATAGGCAGTAACATGGATGAACCTTGAGGACATTATGTAAAGTGAAATGAGCCAGTGTGAAGTGAAAAGGTAAATACCATATGATTCCACTCATCCATGAACATTAACAGTAGTCAAATTCATAGAAACAGAAAGTAGAATGATGCTTGCCAGGAACTGGTGGGTGGGAGAAGGGTACAGAGTTTCAGTTTTTGCAAAATGAAACTGTTCTGGAAATAGGTTGTGCAGCCATGTGAATATGCTGAACACTACTGAATTGTACACTTAAAAATGGTGAAGGGTAGCCGAAACCAGTTTGGCTCAATGGATAGAGCGTCGGCCTGCGGACTGAAGGGTCCCAGGCTGGATTCTGGTCAAGGGCATGTACATTGGTTGCGGGCACATCCCCAGTGGGGTGTGTACAGGAGGCAGCTAGTCAATGTCTCTCTCTCATCGATGTTTCTACCTATCTCTCTCCCTTCCTCTCTATAAAAAAATCAATAAAATATATTTTTAAAAAAATGGTGAAGGGTAAATTTTAAGTTTTTTTTTTTCTTAATCACAATGAAAACAACAAACAAATGCCAAATGATTTTGTCATAATTTGTTCCCTCACTAGCCTGTTCCTCAAACCTGTGGGGAACCATCCAGGCCCAGGGAAGGTCTCCCTCGGCTCTTCCGTTTTCCCAAGTTCTATGGCTTCTCTGTGTACTACTTATTTGGCACTTGAACCTATGATGCTTTGCACTGTTTGAATGCCTTTAAATAGTTATTTCTAGAAGTGCATGTCCTTGTCTGTCCCATTGTTATGTAATACCTTAATATTTAATATTCACACACACTCATGCCCACTTCATTTAAACTTCCATTCCTGGGAAATAAGTGCAGGATAGAAGTTTTGGCTGTGGGCTAAGCTTAGTATATAATTACTAATTGTAGCTATTTAATATATTGTACTAGTAGACGAAATTCCAAATGTTTTTTCTTTCTTTTGTTTGATTTTTTCTCTTTCTTTTAAGGAATAAAGTGTATGTTATTTATCATGCCTTTTGGCTTAATCCTACTGAGTTAAGAACATTAACAATAACTGGCATACAACAAAGTTCCTGAAACACAGCAGATGAGTTACTTTACATACACATTGTAAGCATTCTACATAGTTATGAGACAGAAGTAACTGTAGACATTTTTTAAAACAGCAAAAATATACAAAACATTTACAACTGGAAATAATACTGGCCAAGTGCCTGGTGTTTTTATCCCAGAGACACACCACAGAAACCCAAAGTTAAGACAACAACGTCACAAAATGTTTTGAATATTAAGAATGTGTTTTTTGGGAGTGGACACAATAACAGCTTTTCCTTTGGCTTAAGACAGTCAGCAGTTTGCAGTGATTAAACTTAGAATTAGGAGGCAGAAGCCCCTGAGGAGTCAGAATTCCGAGCCAGGAGACCAGGAAGGGAGCACACCTGTTTCTCCATGACACTCAGTTCGGGCTCCCACCGTGAAGAGCTGATGGCAATTGTTGGATGGTGTGAGTGACTTTTGCACCTTCACTGCAATGAACGATAGTTTGTGAAATGCATGTCTCTTTTAAAATATAACTGTCTGTATCCCAGCAGGTGAAGCAGCGGTCAGTGTTCGCAGTCTGGGGTAATATATACCCCACCCAACTATGGGCTCTGTAAGCAGGGAGCATGGAGGTGTTAAGCAGCCCGGAGTTGCTGTCTGTGTCACTGTGGAGTTGATTGTAGTCACCTTTCTACCATATTAATTACAATCATAACCGTACTCTTTTTCTTGGCATTGTAATTGGAAGCTTCTCGCTAATACCTTATTCCTATGAATGCATTTGGGGCACAGCACATTATCCTCCAGGTGAGGGGGTGGAAAGTTACAGGAAGGTACGGAGAAGAGTGAACACACTTGCCCTGGCTTCTCAGGGACCCAGCTTGCCTGGCATAAAACTGTAGCTGCGTCTTGCAGGGAGACTGTCCATGAAGCACACACCACTTGTAACTAGAGGCCTCCTGTGGTGACTCCTCGGTCTCCATCTTCCCAGTCTTCCCAGTCATGGCTGCAATTCTGCTCCAGGAGACAAACACGGCATTGGCGTGGAAGTTGTCATGAAAATATTGCCCATTCCCTCAAGGAATGGAGCAGTCACTCTTAGGAGACCAAAACTGTCCAGTCGTTTCCCCCCTTTCCATCTTCAATTTCCTTTGTGATAATGTCAATATCCTTGCCTCTTCTGGTGTGATAGGAATATCCTTTTTGGTGGGCAAACTGCAGCTCGCAAGCCACATTGGCTCTTTGGCCCCTTGAGTGTGGCTCTTCCACAGAATACCACAGCCTGGGTGAGCCTATTTTGAAGAAGTTGTGTTAGAAGAAGTTTAAGTTTTTTGTTTGTTTTTTTAAAATATGTTTTATTGATTTTTTTACAGAGAGGAAGGGAGAGATATAGAGAGCTAGAAACGTCTATGAGAGAGAAACATCGACCAGCTGCCTCTTGCACACCCCCTACTGGGGATGTGCCCGCAACCAAGGTACATGCCCCTGACCGGAATCGAACCTGGGACCTTTCAGTCTGCAGACCGACGCTCTACCACTGAGCCAAACCGGTTTCAGCAGAAGAAGTTTAAAAAATTTGGCTCTCGAAAGAAATTTCAGTCATTGTACTGTTGATATTTGGCTCTGTTGACTAATGAGTTTGCAGACCACGGAGTTAGGGTAAGCACATTCACGTTTCCATTCCTGACCGCTGGTGCTCAGCTTTAATTGCTGGCACCAAGCCCTCACTACATCTCGGTAAATCAGGTTAACTGGTGGCAAGTGAATGGGCAGTGGAGGAATTGGTATCTTCTTGTGAACTCTTAGTCTTTTGTTTGCTTGTGCCATCTTTTGTGGACAGGAAACTGTCATCTTTCTTAGGTCTCTTCCGTTAGGTCTCTATCCCTGAGCTTCTTTGTACACTTGGTTCACCAGTAGCCCCATGTTTCTCTTTAGCTTGTACTGGTTGGAATTTGCACGCTTTTTTTCCCCGCTCCCTTGACTTCTTTGGGAGTTCCACTTCCTGCTTTTTGCAATTTTCCATATTCAGAAAAGAATTCAAGGCTGACAAGAATAAAATCTGCCGAAACCGGTTTGGCTCAGTGGATGGAGTGTTGGCCTACGGACTGAAGGGTCTCGGGTTCGATTCAGGTCAAGGGCATGTACCTTGGTTGCGGACATATCCCCGGTAGGGGGTGTGCAGGAGGCAGCTGATCGATGACTCTTTCTCATCGATGTTTCTAACTCTCTATCCCTCACCCTTCCTCTCTGTAAAAAATTAATAAAATACATTAAATAAATAAAAATAATTTGAAAAAAGAATAAAATCTTACTTTTCTGATTTATTCTTTTGCTCCACTTCAGTGATCTTTTTGCAGCATTTCCTATGCAGAGGTGAGAAACAGATCTAGAGAGAAGCTAAGTAATTTGTCCTCTGTCGCAAGGATTAAGGCTCTCTCTCTAGGCCACTGTCCTTAACTCAGCCTTACTTATAGTAAGCTAGCAGACATTTGCTTGTTCCCCTGAATAGCTCATCTTACCATTATTACCAAAGCCTAGGTTTTGCAGATTACACGGGAGGGAGAAAGTAAAGAACTGAAATGAACTCATGTTCGACAAGCCCCGAGGCTACTCAAGGTTCTTTTCTTCAAAATGAATTGTCTTTTAATGCTTTCTTATGTGGTTGCTTTATTAAAAATCTGAAAATACTGATAACAATGTAAACATATTCCTGATTTTCCATACTCAGAGACTGTTATTATTAACACCGTGGGGTATATCCTTCCAGATGTCTCTTGTACTCGTTTGTGATTCTCTCTTAACAGGTAACACTATTTTTTTGTTATATCTTTTTAAAAATATATATATATTTTATTGATTTTTTTACAGAGAGGAAGAGAGAGTTAGAAACATCAATGAGAGAGAATCATCGATTAGCTGCCTCTTGCACACCCCCTACTAGGGATGTGCCCGCAACCAAGGTACATGCCCTTGACTGGAATCGAACCCGGGACCTTTCAGTCCGCAGGCTGATGTTCTATCCACTAAGCCAAACCAATTTCAGCTGTCATATCTTTTATCATCTAAAAATACATGGTAGCCTAGCTGGTTTGGCTCAATTGGTTGAGTTTCGTCCTGTGCACCAGGAGGTTTCTGGTTTGGTTCCCAGTCCAGGTGCATGTGGGAAGCAATCAATAGACATTTCTCTCTCACATGGATATTTCTCTCTGTCTGTCTGTCTCTGTCTCTCTCCTCCCTTCCTCTCTAAAATCAATAAAAACATATATTTTTAAAAAGAAAATAAAGTTGACCTATTTATTTCTTTAAATATGAAAAAGTATAAAAATTAAAAGTATTAATAATTTTAATTAGTAGTATTTCCAACCTCTTGTTATATAGTTCGGTACATGCAGTATACTAATTTTACATTCTACTCCCCCTCTTCCCCCCGCAATGATCTCTGAACTCTTTACTGGCCTCCTGCCCCCCCCCCCAAGGGGTGTCCCACTTCTGCTGACTTTAATGCCTCAGAGTTTCAGTGTCCTTTACCTCAGCTACCAGTTTGCTGCCCACAGTCCTGTGGGTGGCGGTCTTTTGGGTGAACTGTATGGAGTGCTGTTGTCCAGGGCACCACCAAGATTCAAGTCCTCTCCTTCTACTGGCAGGCGGCATAGGGTTGCTCTCAACCTCCAGCTTGACCTTGATGCTCAGCAGGGCCTCCTCCTCCTGGGCTTGGCGCTGCCCTTCTGCCTGGGTCTGGGCCTGCTCTGACTCCCAGAGCAGCAGGATCCCACTGAGCTGTTCCATCTGCGTGGCATAGTGTACCTTCACCTCCCTCAGCTGCTCGCCAAGCTGGCCTTCGGATTTCTCATCAAGTCCAGGCTAACCTCCAAGGACTGAGCCATATGTCTGAGCTCTGTGAGTGACATCTCAGCAGCTCCTATCTCTGCTGTCTGCGAGGCGACCACTGTGGTGCCCACTGGGACCTGGTGGGAGTAATACTTGTCTCGCTCCTCTTGGTTCTTCTGAGCCAGCTCACCACCCTGGGCTCAGATGTCTGCCACGATCTTGCTGAGGATTTGTGGGCACCCAACTCCATGGTTAACCCAGAGTTGGAAATCTGGTTTTGTAGATCATTTATTTCCTCCTCGTGGTTCTTCTTCACTAAAAGCAACTCCTCCCTGAGAGCCTTGATTTCTGTCACCAGCTGCAGCCGAGTGACCTTTCAGAGCCACCGATTTTACTGTCCACAGACAGGCACATAGCCAGCTCTGTCTCATTCTTGACTCTGAAGTCATCAGCAATAAGATGGATATTGTCAATCTGCAGAATGATGTCCACAGAACTGGCAAAGATCTGAGTCCTGAGGTCCTCATGGTCTCGAAGGGGTCCCTTCTTCTTCAGGAGTTCCTGGAATTTGCTCTCCAATCTCTGATTATCAGCTTCCAGCTTCTCACCCTCTCCATGTAGGCGGCTAGTGGTTATTGAGTCATCGCATAGTCTCCTTCTCACTCTGAATGCCCCCTCTGCCTGCCAGACCCCCAGCCATCCCCATAGCCAAGGCCCTGGACACTGGTGGAGTAGAACATGGAGATCCAGGAGCCCTCGCACTCAGTGCTTATATAGACGCTGATGGCATGGATGGAGAATGTAAAGAACTGAAATGAACTCATGTTCATGCTGAATGACAGACTGGCTTAACTCTCTTATGAACCCCTGAAACTGACCTGGTCTTGGGATCTGGAATCAGTTTAATTTTTTTTTTTTTTTTTTTTAACACAAGATCACCAGCCTAAGAAATTCAGAAAGGAACTGGCTGGTCTTGGGCATAAACCAGGCAGTGACATATCCAAACATAGCCCTGACATTTCTGAAATAGTCCCTAGAAGCCCTGTTGGCATACTGCTGTCAGCTTTCCTTTCTGAGTGGTGTCCAGCAATTTGTCCCTTTGCCTCTCAATCAGTCCTCTCCAGGCTCTCTTTATAACAAAAACAAAACAAAGTGATCAGGGTAGAAATGTAAGTGTTAATATCTCCTCAGACTCAAGTGGAAATTCATTTTCTAGGAGTCTCCCGATTGGGTAACACCTCATTTCCTCCATTTACTATCCCGTCCCACAAGAGAACCATCCCATGGGGATGGAGGTGGTAGTGGCTCTTCCTTCATATCTAAAGTGCCAGCCACCTTGGTCATTGTTTCTGCACAGTGGTTAGGAGTGGGATAGTTCTTTATTGTGCTTGACTTTCTTAAGAACTTATGTTTAGCATATCTGGTCCTCAGGGAATTAACAGCCAGGGTACCACACCAATATCATGAGAATCAAAAATGTCCCCACAGTTTTAGAGTTTGAGGAGTAGTTGCATTCCTTTGAGATAAAACCCATCATGAACTGTAGTTCTGAGGCATTTGGGTCTCTTATTTACAAGGATCTTTTTGCATTTGGTGGGCTGTTTAGGTTTTTAGTTTTCCTTGGGTTCTCAGGTTCCAATAACATTTTCTTTTGGATCTTTGGTCAATCCAACTTTAATCCATGGATGTTGCAAGTTAAAATGCTTCCTAGAAAGTCTATGGTCTAACATAAAATTCATTCTTGGGTCAGAATTTCTGATTATTTTGTGTAGAGGGCCGCCTGGGAAGGCACATGGGCAATCTCTTGTAATTGTTGCCAGCTGAGACCGAGACGATTGGCAGGCCCCTGCAATTTTGTATGTAAAGCCAAATTGAAAAAGTATAAAGGGAACTGTAGCAGGGTATAGTGGGTGGAGAGCTAGACTGGATGTTTGGAGACCCCTTATAAGCTGTAGGATCTTGGGTGAATCAATTTCCTACTCTCGGTTTCAATTTCATTTGCAAAATGGGGAGGTTGGACTAGAGAGTATCAGTTCATTTCAGCTCTAATAGTGTGATTTTTAAATCTTTCTGTGTCCCCATTCCATTATCCATAAGATTGGGACAATACATGCTCACTTCTGAGGGAGACTTTCCTTAATATTAGTGAAATATTCCAACATTGTGGTCACCCAAAAATTAGGCCCTAACAGTGATCAAAGCTTCCACACAGATCTCTGAGGCCCAAGAACAGTTTCTTACAGAATGTTTATAACTACTGAATGGTATGAGTTTGTAATATTCTTACTGTAAGGTGTGTTTCCTGTAAGACTTTTACATTGTAGGGGAAAAATCACTAGAGAAAGTTGGATTGACCAACTTTACCAATAATTGGCAAAAATCACAATTTTTTTTTTTTTTTTTTACAGAGAGGTAGGGAGAGAAATAGAGTTAGAAATATTGACGAAAGAGCCATCGATTACCTGCCTCTTGCACACCCCTCACTGGGTATGGGCCCGCAACCAAGGTACATGCCCTTGACGGAAATCGAATCCGGTACCCTTTAGTCTGCAGGCTGACGCTCTATCCACTGAGCCAAACCGGTTTTTGGCTGGCAAAATGAGAATTTGAATTTCAGAAGTGTGTGACTCCAGGACCCAAGCTTTTAGAGCCATTCTGTTACGCTCTTATTTGGTAGTGGGCCGGGAGGTAGAATGCTTTCCCTTTCCAAAATCTTCTAGCATCCTAGACACTACTAGTCATTCTAGTTCGGTCTGTTGTTGAAAACATACTCCATTAGGAATCTGAAAGCTGGGTTCTAGATTTGCCGCTCTGTATTTTTGGACAAGGCATATAAATTTTCTGGATCTCACTTTCCTTATTTGTAAAACAGAGAGCTACCTGAAGGCAGGAGACCATTTCCTATTCACCATTTCCCTCCCTTGACTGTAGCAGAGTGTGGGGCAAATATTGTTGAAAAGCACTTCCTGAATGAAGAAATGTAAGGGGGTAGACAAGCTGGTTCCTATGTTTCCTCTCTCATTCTTTGATCTTGAATTGGGGCCTTGATCAGGTAGATGTACCATATATCTACCTGATCAAGGCCTCCTACTTTATTTTTATTCTTTTACTTTTGCCTTCTAGTTTAAAAACAGAACAAGGCATTCTAAATTCTCGTGACTTAATCTTTAAGAGGGTTGGTCTTGACCAATTATGTGAGGCGTTTGTTTGGGCCTGTGATTGGTGTTTACACCAAGGCCATCTTTACTTCCCCAGACTAGCCAGTACCATTGCATAACAGAAACTGCACGAATCAACTATAGCAATCACCACCGAGGGGGCCGGGAAACCAGGTCTTACAGCAGAATCCCTCTGGGACAGCAGCTCTGTAAACTTAAGCAAACAAGTCCTCCCAACGCGAAGGGCAAACTCCTGGCTGGGAGGACTGGGTCCCGGGGTGCTCTCCGGTACTTGACCTTGCCATGGTCTCTTCTCGGAACTTTTTGAAGAAGTTCCCTCATCTCCAAAATGGCGGAGCTGTCCTAAGCGAAGAGCCGGAAACTTCTCCCCCAAACCCCGGCTTTCCCTCCGCCCCTTGAGGATGGGGCGGGGCGAGGCGAAGGTCAGGCCACGAGTCGCCCGCCGCCACCGCCTCCCGCTGGGCGGGGCCTTGCCTCCTTACTTCCCGCTCTCGCGCTTCACCGCGGTGAGGTCACGCGGGGGACGTCACGGGGTTGTGACGCCACTGAGGGGCGGGCTTCCGGGGAGGAAGGGGCGGGGCCTAGCGGGCGACGCTTGCGCAGTGGGCGCGGCGCGGGTGGAGGCGGAGGCGGTGGAGAAGCTAGAGGCGGCGGCGGCGGAGGCGGCTGCGAGGGGGGGGTGGGAGGGGGGGAGCGCGCGAGTGCTGAGTGAGTTTACCCGTATGAGGCGGTGAGAGGCCCGGGGCCTACTCAGAGGAGCGGGCGGCGCCGGCAGCAGCGGCCCCCCCTGGTCCCCGGGCCCGAAGGCGCGGCGGCGGCTCGGCGCGAGGAGGCGGGGAGCGCTGTTCGGCCCCAGACATGGAGGGCATGGACGTGGACCTGGACCCCGAGCTGATGCAGAAGTTCAGCTGTCTGGGCACCACCGACAAGGACGTGCTCATCTCCGAGTTCCAGCGGCTGCTCGGCTTCCAGCTCAACCCGGCCGGCTGCGCCTTCTTCCTGGACATGACCAACTGGTGAGCCGGCCTCGCCGCGCCGGCGTTGGCAGCGGCCTCGGGGCCCCGAGGGAGGGAGGGACACCCGAGCCCCGCGGCTGGGCGGGCCGGGCGGGCTCTGAGGGGCACCCCTTTCCGGGGCGGGAAAGGCGTGTGTGTGTGTGTGTGGGGGGGGGGACCCGGAGGGTATGGGAGAAATGTGGGGGTTGAGCAGGTTCGAGAGGACGTACGAGGAGTGTTGGGGTCCGCGGAAAGCAGGAGGGGCGGGGGAGATTGTGGGGAGGGTCCTGAGGTTCCGAGGAGTCGGGCGCCGTGGAACGCGGGACGAGGCGACAGACCTGAGCCTCAGGTTACGGTAGATTTGGGGGGAAGAGGGCTCGGTGTTGGCTAAGAGTAGAAAGCACAGGAAATCCGAATTTGGGGAGTGGAAAAAAGCTTCGTGTGTGGAGTTAGGCGTGAGGAAGACAGGGATGAGGAGAAACTCAGGGGACGTGTTAGGTGTTTGGAGGAACCTGGGGCTCAGGAATCAGGAGTAGAGAACATATGTGTGTGTGGTGTGTATGTGTATGTGTGTACGACTTTCGGAAGAGTAGTGCCAGGGAGGGGTGGGATCTACTAGTTACTATACTAGTTACTAGTAACTAGTAGATTGGCTAATGGAGGACTGGAAGCATTAGACCTGGGGCAGTGTCTGGGAAACACTTGAGGAAAAGTGAAGGGAAGGAGTTTGTCTTGGGGAAGGGAACCTTTTGAGGGGACCAGGGCCCTCTGCGCCAGAATGCTGGAATATGGAGAGTTCTGGGCTTAGGCGAGGGAAAGCTGGGTGGGTAGATATTTGGGGAAACGGAGAACTTGGCTCAGGTTGGGAACCAAGTGTTTTTAGCTTGGAGTCTCCCTGTAGAAGACTGGAATGGGGCAGAAGACCATGGCACTGAGACTAAGGAGTGTTTCTTGGCTTTGGATGGAGCACTTGGTGTTTTTGATAAGCAAGGCTTCCTCCTGTTCTCTGAGGAGGGATTGTTGGGTTCACTCAGGGAGAGTGAGAAAGTGGAGGCCATTAGACTTCCTTTGAAAAGATTTTAGGAAAAGCAACTCATCATTCTTTGGTCAAAAAGCCAGGGAATGAATGCCCTTTGCTCTCTGTGTTGGGCAGTCCCCCGACATGTGGAATCTTGTTTCTTTTGGCATCACTTGTACAACTAGCCTCCCCTTTATCCCATGCCCACTAAATGCCTCAGGCACTGGCAGGGGAAAAAGAAAAAAGAGGCTGTAAGCCTAGTCTTTATCCCATTCCTCATCTAGTCCTATCCTGAAAGATGCTCATTTTACTAATGATGGGAACCTTGTAGTTGTGCCTGCAAAGGGGATGTGTGGATTTTTTTTTCCTTCTGTTCAGCGTCATTGGTCAGTTCTATTATTTTAGCTTTAAAGTTGATTGTTACAGCAAAAGGGATTGAATTTAATCTAGATGTTTAGAAAACTCTGAGGCATTGAACGCAGGAGCTAGTCTTTAGGATTAAAGAAGCATTTGTCAGCACCACTTGTATCTTTTATGTCTAGGGTGATCTCAAGTCGGGACTCTAACCTCCAATACTTGCCTAAACACCAAACTATGGTGTTTAAATAGAGTGACAGGGATTACTGAAAACATGATAAAGCTATCTCGAGGAGGGTTGTTTTCTTGCCCGCCTTCTTTCCCACCGGGCTCTTTTTCTTCCTTGTTTACACTAGTTCATCATAGGAAACTTGGCATATTGCTGCCAGTTTGGTAGGGGAGGACCATTATTTCTCCCCACCCCCTTGTGAGTCAAACCCTGCCCTAATAAATTAGTTTTTAGTTCTTTAGAGTCAGTATTTACTAGCACAATTACTATGGCTGCAAAACCAGTGTAATGAATTTTATATGCTTGAGGTGTGTGTGTGTTTAACAACTAGGATTGTTTGTTTTTAAGTGTTGTGAAAGATGAGGCCCAGTGTGGGTGAGAAAAACAACAACAAAAATCATAGTTGCATGATAAAATTTTATTTGAATTTTTAGAAAAATTATTAGGCTCAAAGATACAGTGGTATATATTCTGATATGATGTTATCTCTGAATAAAATAAGGTATGAACAAAGGAGTGAGCCATTAAAAAATGTATTCTGGTTTTAAAACAGAATAGCAATTAAGTGATAGCTTTCAGCCACATTATTTTTTGGTTGAAGAAGTCATGTTTTTTATTTTCTTTGATTATAAAATGAAAAATCATTTATGAACTGAAAGCAGTGAGGCTTGTTATTCTTTTCAATAAAAGCAGTTAGCCCAATAATTCAATGTTGTGTTTTTGATTCCTATGTTGACCTGGCTAACTCTGTCTTGTTAAACTTTTGTTTTAAACAAATATCCGTCATAATTAACAAAATCTAGTTAAAAAATACATAAAGGATGCATACTTGTTAAAAAAAACTTGTTTAAGCAAATCTCTAGAATCTAGAAATTAATTGTTTTAAGTTTCACTTAATGTCTAACTGGGACCTGATGAGATGGTTGGCAAAATAGCTCTCAAACTGCTGTAGTTAACCTGTTGGGTTTAGGATAATTTACCTTCCTGTGACTTCATAAGTGCCTGATGCTGGTCGTAATAAATAACCACCAGTCAGTTGTCTGATGACTGTTAAAAAATAATGCAGAAAATTAAAAAATATTTTAAGCCCTGACTGGGTGTCTGGGTTGGAGAGTCATCCATACACCGAGAATGGTGCCGGTTGCCCTAGCATTTTGGCTCCGTGGATAGAGCCTTGGCACTTGGACTAAGGATGGAGGTTCCATTCTAGTCAAGGGCATGTAACTCAGTTGCAGGTTGCAGGCTCAATCCCCAGCCCTGGTCAGAACGCCTGTGGGAAGCAACCAATCGATGTGGCTCTCTCACATTAATGTGTCTCCCCCCCCCCCCCCCCCTTCTACTTTCTCTAAAAATCAATGGAAAGGTATCTTCTGGTGAAGATTAACTACCCCTCCTCCCCCAAAAAAACACACAACTAAACAAGACTTGTTGCCTGTTGATCCCTGGTTGGGAATGTTTCTTTCTCTCCCTAAATGGAAAACATAGCCGAAACCGGTTTGGCTCAGTGGTAGAGCGTCAGTCTGTGGACTGAAAGGTCCCAGGTTCGATTCTGGTCAAGGGCATGTACATTGGTTTCGGGCACATCCCCAGTAGGGGGTGTGCAAGAGGCAACTGGTCGATGTTTCTTTCTCATTGACGTTTCTAGCTCTCTATCCCTCTCTCCTCTATGTAAAAAATCAATAAAATATATTAAAAAACAAAACAAAAACAAAAACCATATCCTCAGGTGAGAATTAAAAGAAAATTTTTTTTAAATGAAGGTTATGAGTCTCTTAAAATGAATTGGAAAGACTGTTTTCGTTTTCCAAAGTAAGATTTTTGTTTGTAACAACTTTCTAAGAAGCTGTTGAGAAACTAGTTTAAACGGAATGTTTTGGCCTTATTAATTTTCTACCCTGTAAGCACAGATTTTTTTTCTTCTTATTCTTAGGTTAAGTGTGCATTATGTAGATATTTCTCTTTATTCATTTTATTTTATTTTTTGCCTCAAAAATAGATTTGTTCTTAAATTCAAATAACGGTATTTTAAAAAAGCGATTTTTGTCAGAAAATTATTCATTTTAAAAAATTTGATAAATCTTTATTGCTCAGATTATTACAATTATTCCCCCCCCCCATAGCTCCCTTCCACCAAGTTCCCACCCCACCGCACCCTCTGCCCTTATCTCACGCCCCCATTGTTCTCATCCATAGGTGTACAATTTTAGTCCAGTTTCTTCCTGCACCCCCCCGAACCCCTGAAAATTATCAATCCACTCACTTTCTTTGCGGCTGATTCTATTCTATTCACCAGCTTATTTTGTTCCTCAGATTTTTAATTCACTTGATTTTTAGATTCACTTGTTTTTAAAAAATATATATATTTTATTGATTTTTCACAGAGAGGAAGAGAAAGGGATAGTTAGAAACATGTATGAGAATCATTGATCAGCTGCCTCTTGCATACCCCCTACTGGGGATGTGCCCGCAACCAAGGTACTTGCCTTTGACCGGAATCAAACGCGGGACCTTCCAGTCCGCAGGCCGACGCTCTATCCTAGGGGTGTCGAACTTAATCAGAGAAGGGGCCAAAATCTAAAATCCAGCCTAAATCGCGGGCCGAATGGTTTACTGAACAGTCATAAACTGTCATTGTGATGGAAACGCAGCGGAGTGCAGTGATGACAGCGCGGTGCGGGCCACATTGCAAGGCCTGGCGGGACGGATTTGGCCCGCGGGCCTTGTGTTTGACACAGTGGATAGAGTCTATCCACTGAGCCAAACCGGTTTTGGCAAGATTCACTTGTTGATATATATGTATTTGTTGATCATAATTTTTATCTTTACTTTTTTCTTCTTCCTCTTCTTAAAGAATACCTTTCAGCATTTCATATAATACTGGTTTGGTGGTGATGAATTCCTTTAGCTTTTTCTTATCTGTGAAGTTCTTTCTCTGCCCTTCAATTCTGAAGGATAACTTTGCTGGGTAGAGTAATCTTGGTTGTAGGTCCTTGCTATTCATCACTTTGAATATTTCTTGCCACTCCCGTCTGGCCTGCATAGTTTCTATTGAGAAATCAGCTGATAGTCATATGGGTGCTCCCTTATAGGTAAACAATTGCTTTTCTCTTGCTGCTTGTAAGATCCTCTTTTTGCTTTTGCCCTTGGCATTTTAATTATGATGTGTCTTGAAAGTGTGGTCCTCTTTGGATTCCTCTTGTTTGGGGTTCTGTACACTTCCTGTACTTGTAAGTCTATTTGTTTCACCAGGTGGGGGAAGTTTTCTGACATTATTTCTTCAAATAGGTTTTCAGTATCTTGCTCTCTCTTCTTCTGGAACCCACATAATTCTGATGTTGGTACACTTGAAGTTGTCCCCGAGGCTCCTTACACCATCTTCAACTTTCTGGATTCTCTTCTTTTCTGGAGAAGTGTTCTTTGCCTCTTTGTATTCCAAATCTTTGACTTGATTCTTGCGTTCCTCTAGTCTGCTGTTGGGTTTCTGTATAATATTTTTTATTTCAGTCAGTATATGTTTAATTTCTAGTTGGTCCTTTTTCATATCCTTGAGGGTCTCATTAAATTTATTGTTCTTTTCTAGGAAATTCTTGAAAAACCTTATAACCGTGGTTTTGAACTCTATATCCAGTTTTTTGTTCTCCTCCATTTCTTTCATTTGAGATCTGTTTCCTTGTCTCCTCATTTTCGCTGCTTCCTTGAGTTGGTAGAGTGGCTTTGGGTATTTGGTGTCTTATATGGGCCCGCGAGTCAGACTCCTCAGTTACCTGAGGTAGACATTCTTGGTGCTCCCCTTTGTGGACTGCATGTACAGCCTTGTTGTATGTTGTTGGTATCACTGGGAGGAATTGACTACTAGGCCAATTGGATGTGAGTATCAGCTGTTTCTATGCCGGGATACCTTCTGTATTGGAGACAGTCTTATAGGATCAGACTTGAAAAATTGCAAAAGCCTCCGAGCTCGGTTTGGATGGGGCGAAGCCGACAGTCTTGGCTTCCTGTCAGTCCTGCCCTTGCGCATGTGCCTCAGACCTCTGCCTTCCACGGATCCCCTGAGTTTCCGCCTGACAGTCCAGATTTCCCTTGTAAGAGCGTGGGTGCTCCAGGGGCTTGCCCAGAACTGGGTTTTCGTGCTCAGTGCAGTCGGAATTAAGATTCAGTGCAGTCAGGAGCTTAGACTCCTTCCGCTATGGAGAGGCTGCGGCAATCTCAGCAGTCAGACCTCTCTGTATGCACTTACTTGCTCGCGACTCTGAACCCTGCCCGCTGCGGCTCCCGGCTCCCCTGAGTCTCCCAGTCTCTGAGTCTCCGGGTGCCTTTCTCTACAGTCCAGACTCCACCTGTATGAGCCTGGGTCCACGGGTTTCAGCCGGGCTGCGGTTCAGTGCAGTTGGAACTAGGGTATAGTGCAGTTGGGAGCTTCCTTTCCTCTCCCACCAGCAAAGCACTCAGCCACCCTTCCTCTCTGCACGCAAGTCTCCTACCTCAGGGCTTTGCGGCTCCTGTGATCCGTGAGCCTCTCTCCTTTCTAGTTGTAGATTTCCCACTCAGCCAGCTTTCCTGTGGTTTTGGATGATGTCTGTTCTGTCTTTTAGTAGTTGTTTTGAGATTGTTGTGCGAGGCGGCAGTTTAGATGCTTACCTAGGCCGCCATCTTGGTTTTCCCCACTTTATTTATTTTAGAACCAAGTATCATTTCAGTTTAAGCATTTTTTATAGTGTTTATATTTGAGTTGGCAGCCATGCTGCTGGAAATGGGTAGAATTGCCTCTAACAAAAGTAGTCAATTTTCAGCTCCAATTTATCATTGCATAAAATGAATAAATGGTGTAGTGAGAAAACAGTATCTGAAACCAAACTGAAATGACTGGTAGATTAGTATATCTTTTTATAGCTGGAATATTTTTTATTGAATTTATTGGGGTGACATTGGTTAATAAAATTATATAGGTTTCAAGTGTATAATTCTATAGCTCATCAACTGTGTACTGTGTATTCGCCACCCTAAGTCAAGTCTCTTTTCATCACCATTTACCCCCCACCCTCTTCTGTCTCCCCTTACTCTGTAGGTGGAGTATCTTGCAGTGATACTATTGGGCTGTGAATATAGAACCTGGATTTCTAAAATTGGAAGTTGGTTTAAGAGATTCTGTAGTTCATTCCAGTTTTGCCTGCAGAATTGCATATAACCCTTCCAAGAGAGCTTATTCTTGTGTCTCTGAGGACAGAAATTTGTATGATATCGTATAATGTTTAATTACTTTTCTAGTTACAATTATGCCAAAACTTAAGTCTCTTTTACTACAATTTAAGCTTTTTTAAAATTTGCTTATTCCACTTTAGAGTTGGAGAATATCTAATGAACATTATTCTTACGGGGCTAAAAAGCTTCTGTTCAAATCACTGAAAGTTTCCAACCATTTGCAATTTATTTATTTATTTATTTATTTATTTATTTATTTATTTAAACAATTAAATTATCTGTGTACATATACCATTCCCCCCCCTCCCAACCATTTGTAATTTAAACACATTCAACTTAATGGTTTCTTCATCCTTAAAGATAGTCTAATACATTTACATATTTTTTTCAGGGGTAACTAACAGGAGTCGGAGGAGAGTTTACATATGGTTTTTAAAAAATTGTGGTAAAATATACATAACAAAATATATTCTAACCAATTTTAAATGTACAGTTCATTGTTCAGTAATGTAACCAAGCCCTGCTTTGGCCCAGGGGATGGAGTGTCAGCCTGCAGACTGGGGGGATCCTGGGTTCTGTTCCTGTCAGGGTTGCAGGCTCCATCCCCGGTGGGGGGCATGTGGGAGGTGGCCGATCAGTGATTCTCTCATCATTGATGTTTCTCTTTCCCCCTTTCTCCCTCTCTCCCTCTCTCCCTCTCTCCCTCTCCCTCTCCTTCTCTGAAGTCAATGAAAATACATTAAAAAAAATTTTTTTTTTAATTTCCTTCTGACCTTCAAAATCAGTTGTCTTTGTTATGTTTTTTAACTTGTTTATTGATTTTAGAGATAGTGAAAGAATGTTGCTTTATTGTGCATTCATTGGTGCCCTGATGAGAGATTGAACAAACCTTGGCTTATCAGGATGACACTAACCAATTGAGATATCCAGCCAGGGCTCTGTTATGTTTTTCTTCTTTTTTTACATCCTCACGCAAAAATATTTTTCCATTGATTTTTTTTTTTTTTTTGAGAGAGAGCAAGAGAGGGATAGATAGAGAGAAAGAGAGAAATATTGAAGTGAGAGAAACATGTTAATTGGTGCCTCCTGCATGCACCTGACCAGGGCCTGGGCCGGCAAGGAGCCTGCAACATAGGTACATGCCCTTGACCAGAATAGAACCCAGGACCCTTGGGTCTGCAGGCCAACTCTCTATCCACTGAGCCAAACTGGTTAGGGCTTTTTTTTTTTTTTTTTTTTTTTTTTTTTTTTTTTTTTTTTTTTTTTTTTTTTTAAATCTTTGTTGTTGAGAGTATTACAGATGTCCTTCTCTTCCCCCTCATTGCCCCCTTTCATCCAGTTCCCACACAGCCTCAGACCTTCACTACACTATTGTCTGTGCCCATAGGTAATGCATACATGCATAGATGATCTTTGTTTAATCTCTTCCCACTCCCCACCCCCCTTCCTTCTGAGAAGTCAGTCTGTTCCATTTCCATGCCTCTGATTCTACTTTATTCACCAGATTATTCTGTTAATTAGATTATTTATTTATTTTGATTTTTAGATTCAATTGTTGATAGGTATGTATTTGTAGCTATTTTGTTGTTCATAATTTTGAACTTTTTCTTCTTCCTCTTCTTAAAGAATAACCTTCAACATTTCATCTAATACTGGTTTGGTAGTGATGAACTCCTTTAGCTTTTTCTTGTCTGTGAAGCTCTTTATTTGACCTTCAATTCTAAATGATAGCTTTGCTAGGTAGAGTAATCTTGGTTGTAGGATCTTGTTATTCATCACTTTGAGTATTTCTTGCCACTCTCTTCTGGCCTGCAAAGTTTCTGTTGAGAAATGAGCTGTCGTATGGGCACTCTCTTGTAGGTAACTAATTGCTTTTTTCTTACTGCTTTTAAAATTCTCTTTGTCTTTAACCCTTAGCATTTTAATTATGATGTGTTTTGGGGTGGGCCTCTTTATGTTCCTCTTGTTTGGGACTCTACACTTCCTGGACTTGTAAGTCTGTTTCTTTTACCAGGTAGTGGAAGTTTTTTGTCATCATTCTTCTAATAGCTTTTCAATATTTTGCTCTTTCTCTTCTTCTGGCATCCTCATAATTTGGATGTTGGTACGCTTGAAGTTGTCCCAGAAGCTCCTTACACTGTCTTCATATTTTTGGATTCTTTTTTCTCTTCTGATTGGGTGTTTTTTGCTTCCTCATATTCTAAGTCATTGATTTGATTCTTGGAATCCTCTACTCTTCGTTGAATCCCTGTAAGTTATTCATTTTAGTTCAAGCTTGTCAAACTCATAGCATGCGACCCATCTGCCACGAGTTTGATATGCTTGTTTCAGTTAGTGTATGCTTACTTTCTAACTAGTTCTTTTTCAAGTCTTTGACATTCTCACTAATATTCTTGTAAGTCTTACTAAGTCTCTTGAAACTCTCATTAAGATCCTTGAGCAACCTTGAACTCTGTAGTTTGCTTGATTCCATTTCATTTAGTGTATTTGCTGGATTTTCCCCCCTGGAGATTTCTTTTGTTCTTGCATCTGTGACATGTTTCTTTGCATTTTGACGGCTTCCCTGTGTTTGTTTCTTTGTATTAGGTAGAGCTATTATGTCTCCTGGAATTGGTAGATTGGCCTTAGTGTGGTCCAGTGGCTCAGCTTCCCCAGTCCCCTGAGCTGGGCACTTTCGTGTGCCTCTGTGTTGGCTATGTGCAAAGTCTTGTTGTAATTGAGCTTTGATTGCTGTTGGCGTCACTGGGAGTTGGCCTCCAAGCCAATTGACTGTGAAGACCAGCTGTGACTATAATGGAAGAGCTATTGTGTAGGAGACACTCTCAGAGCAGGACTTGCTTGAGTGGGGTTTTGGTGCTCACTGAGTCTGCCCCCTGCATGTGTCATGTGCAGATGTGTAGAACTGTAATCCAGTTGGTCTGAAGTTGTCTGGTCCAGCAGGTGTACTGGCTCTGGGGCCACCTGACAGGAGATACAGAGAGATCTGCAGATGTCTGCTACTTGTATGAGGCTAGGAAGAGCCCAGGCGATGCCCAGCTGTGAAGCAAGTCAGGCTGGTGCCGGTGCCAGGTCATGGGCCTCTTATTGATAGATTGGGACACGCTGCTACCAGCTGCTGCTTGTTTGATTTTAGGAAAGTCTGAAGCCTGAGCCATGATAGGCCATTCAAATAGAAAAGCAGCTGAAACAGCTTGGGTGGTGCTGCAAGTTAGTGGGACTGGTTCTTAGGGAATCACCAGGGCAGAGTGAACAGTGTGAGATATGCTGATGGAAACTCAAGATATGGCTGCCAGTCAGCTCTGTGATTAGGGGAGGTCCCAGCACAGGAACAAAATGACCCTTGTGAGCACCCCCGTCTGGGAGAATACCACCCCTGAGTTCCTGCCCTGGTGCCAGCAGTCCAGTAGTTCCTCCTCATATGTCCCTGATTCTCCCAAAGCCACCCAGCACTGGAGCTCAGAGGGAGTGGGACTGTGTAAGTTTGTTTACTAGCCCTTTAAGAGGAACTGCCTGAGACTCTAGTAGCCTCTGTGCAGTCACCCACAATCTCCACTAGTTTTTACAGCCCGAAGTTATAGGTACTTCTCTTCCCAGCACTGGAACCGTGGGCTGAGGGGTCTGGTGTGAGGCTGGCACCCGTTGCTTCACACTGGAGGCCTCTGCAGCTGAGATATCCCTCCTGATTAAAAAAACACCAAATGTGAATGATGGACCAAGCGGTTCTGTGCCTCTGCCCCTCCTACCAGTCTCGGTGTGCTTTCTTCTTTACTTCTCTAGTTGCAAGGTTTCCATTTAGCCAGATTTCAGGTAGTTCTGAACGATGGTGGTTCTGTATTTCAGTTTGTAATTTTGATGTGATTGTGGCAGGTGGCCAGTACCAGCTTTTACCTACACCACCATTTTGGTCCTTTCTGGCTCTGTTATGTGTTTTTTTGTGTGTGTGTGTGTGTTTTTAAAAAATATATATTTTATTGATTTTTTACAGAGAGAAAGAGAGAGGGATCGAGAGTTAGAAACATCAATGAGAGAGAATCATCGATCAGCTGCCTCCTGCACACTCCCCATTGGGGATGTGCCCGCAACCAATATATATGCCCTTGACTGGAATCAAACCCGGGACCCTTCAGTCCGCAGGCCAACGCTCTATCCACTGAGCCAAACCAGTTTCGGCTGTATACTAGCCACTTATCTGTGATTTGCAGATATTTTCTCACATTTAATAGGTGTCTTTCATTTTCTTGGTAAATGTCCTTTAATACACAAATATTTTTAATTTTAATGAGGTCCAATTTACCTAATTTTTTGTTGTTGTTGCTTGTGCTTTTGATATATCTAATAATCCATTGCCAATCCAAGATTATGAAGATTAACTATGTTTTACTCTAAGAGTTTAATGTTTTTTGTTCTTATATTTAGGTCATTGATTCATTTTGAATTAATTTTTGTATATGGTTTGAGGTAGGAATTCAACTTTATTCTATCAAGTTTAAATTTTTGTCATGTTATATGCTCTGGGACAGGCTTCTCATTAACTCTCCATTAAAAATATTATTTACTTGTATCACATATATATTTTACTCTCTTTAGCTATTATAAAACTTGGGCCAGAAAAGAGTGCAGATTGACTAATGGGGAGGAAAAACTTTCAGACGGCCTATAAGCACCCCAAACTAAATGTGTTTAAAATGCCACTTTATCCTCTTACCCATTCCCAACCAGCTTTTCTTCTGTCTTTTCCCTGTTCTCTTAATAGCTTCAATGTTCCTCCAAGCATTAAGCTTGAACTGAGTTATTTCCAATGCCCCCTTTTTCCTGGTCACCCCAGATCGTTTGCCAAACCCAGTTCATTTCCACTCTGCAGTGCACCTCACAACTGTTTCTTTTTTCCATTCCTTCTGCCACCACTTTAGTTTGTAGATTGTGTTACTACTCAAAACAGGGTAACATAGGAATAGTTTCATATTGGTTTTCTCCATCAGGCTTTCTTGCTTCTAGTCCATTTTATGGACATATTACTACCAGATCAATATTTCTAAGTCATAGCTTTGAGCCGGGTCCTTCTTTCTCAGCAATCTTTAAACAGTGTGTGTACCAGAGAGAGAGCAGAGAGCTTTAGCTTGACATTCAGGGTCCTCCAAAGATTGATTCCAGCTTGTCTGCCTCTACCTTTCTGTCATGTCTTCGTGCTGAACTCCTTTTTTGTGCCCCATTCAAACTGGTCTGCTGCTCATTTCCAGGTACATATTTTTGCTTCCCAATTTAAAACTTTTTTCTTTTATCTAGAATGCTGTTTTTTCCTCTCTTTATGTCTCATGAAATACTATTGCTTTTTGTAACATCATATGTGATGATGTTACATCCCTTAACAGCCTTCTCCCTAAGCATCCATTGCATATACATGCAATGCTATGTATATAGTAGATGCTCAGCAAATATTTCTTGAGGTCATGATAAAGAGATGGGAGTAAAGGCTTCATTTTAATGGAAATGTCCAAGTATAGTGCTGTTAAAGAAACAAAGTCCTACAAACTAAGCTCCTTTTCAGGTTTTTTTGTTTGTAGGTTTGAGCATGAAATTTAAATGTTGCTAATAATTTCTACATGACTTGAAAGGAAATTAATATATAAGTAACAATAAGAATATTATTTCTGGAAGCAATTTGAGTCCTGTAAAGATTGGCCCCACCTTATCTACCAACCTTTCCAGGCATATTTTCTTGTACTGAATATTCTTTGTAAGTCAGTTTATGAGAAAGTGTATTTAAATTAGGTATCATTTAGTTATTTAGATGTGAATGGAGAATAATATTTTGCAAACTCCCTAAGTCCTCTTTGATCTTAGACAGTATTTTTCATATATATATATATATATATATATATATATATATATATATTTTATTGATTTTACACAGAGAGGAATTGAGAGGGATAGAGAGTTAGAAACGTCGATGAGAGAGAGACATCGACCAGCTGCCTCTTGCACACCCCCCACTGGGGATGTGCCCGCAACCAAGGTACATGCCCTTGACTGGAATCGAACCCGCGACCTTTCAGTCCGCATGCCAATGCTCTATCCACTGAGCCAAACTGGTCTCGGATTAGCCAATATTTTTCATTGAGGAAAAACATTAAAGAGTAATATAAGCACATAATAAGTTTAAACAGTTTAGAAGGTTCTAAACAGGGGTTTCAATCTAAAATGTCTATAGTTGCCCTAGCCTGTTTGGCTCAGTGGATAGAGTGTTGGCCTGTAGACTGAAGGGTCCCTGGCTCGATTCTGGTCAAGGGTACATGCCTGGGTTGCAGGATTGATCCCCAATAGGGGATGTGCAGGAAAAGCGGCCCATCATTCATTTCTCTCTCTCTCTCTCTCTCTCTCTCTCTCTCTCTCTCTCTCTCTCTCTCTCTCTCTCTCCTTCCTCTCCCTTCCTCTCTGAAATCAATACAAATATATTAAAAATAAAACAAAAAATAAAATAAGCCTATAGCTGCCAGGTGGGGAACATGAATAATCAAAGTGTGTGTGAACTAAAAGCACTTGCCTTTTTTAAAGAGGATACCTGATTCTTGCCTTATGTCAAATGCTGCCATGCTGGAATGGGGGCCTAGTGTTCTTACATATTTCCCCCACCCCCACCCAAGAGTCAGAAATTCAGATTTTTATGGGAAATTTCCTGATTTTCAGATTTTGACAACTAATTTAAATATTTTAAAAACTCTATGTGGGCCAAAATAAAGCACACACGTAGGTAGGATATGGTGCTTGGGCCACTAATTTGTAGTCTTTAGATAAAAAGTGAAAAGCAAAAATCCTCTCTGCTTTCCAGATTTAGCCACTACTATTTCTTTTGTACCTTTTAGAGAATTTCCGTGTCTATAGAATTCTACATAGATATGTATACACGCACACATACATACATTAGAGAATTTCCTGTGCAAATGTATACGTATATATGCACAATGGTATTGCAATTTGAGTAATTGTATTTTTCTGTTTAGAGTAGTAGGTACCATGGTCCTTGTACATACATGTTTTGCTTCAGTTGGAAGGGAAATTAGTTGTCAAGGTATTTAAATATCCTGATCAAATAGATGCTTTTTAATCAACAATGTAGAGATGGACTTTGGTCTCTTCAAATACAGTAGAATTTCTTCATTGTATTAAACAACTGGAAGTCATCCAGTAATCTTACCTAATAATAGACAAACATGTAAATTGACCGTACATTTGCTATGCCCATAGCCAATCAGAACGACTATGCAAATTAACCCAAACAAGATGGCGGTTAATTTGCATACACAGGCGCTCAGCACCAGTGTCCCAGGAACATCCTGGCACCCAGGTCATTGTGAAGTAAGGCCTGGACAGAAGCGGACCCCCTGCGATTGATCGCAGGGAGCTGGGGCTCCACTCCTGCTCAAGGAGGAAAGCTGGAGCAGACCCCCAGCAATCAGTCGCATGGAGCAGGAGTGGGAGGCTTTTGGCCTGGAGCAGGAGCGGATCCCCAGAGATGGATTGTAGGGAGCAGGAGCTGGGGCTCTGCTCCTGCTGAAGGCCAAAAGCCTCTGGAGGAGGCTCTCGGCTTGGAGCAGGAGCCGACCCCCCAGTGATCCATCGTAGGGAGCAGGAGCGGACCCCGTGTAATTGATCGCAGGGAGCTGGGGCTCCACTCCTGCTCAAGGCCAGGAGGCTTATGGCCTGGAGCAGGAGCGGACCCTCTGCGATTGTTTGCAGGGAGCTGGGGGTCTGCTTTCGGCCTGGGCAGGAACAGACCTCCTGTGATCAATGGCAGGGAGCTGGGGCTCCGCTCCTGCCCAAGAGGCTTTCGGCCTGGGCAAGCCTGGGCAGAGGCAGAGCCGGTGATCAGAGGGAACTGGAGGGCCCCTGCCCAGGCCTAAAGCTTCAGCCAGAGGCTTTAGGCTTATGCAGAGTCCAGCCCGCGATTGGTGTGAACTATCGCGGAAACACCTTTTCTAACTACACATTGGCTAAGCTTCCTGTATGCCATTGGTAATATTCTTAGTAACTTGGGTAATAAGAATCCAAAAGGTGATCTAGTGTTTTTCTACCACACTTCTGGAGAAAGATCTGCTGCTGTAGGGCTAAGAAATGCCTTATCCTGCCCTAGCCAGTTTGACACAATGGAGAATGCCTCTGCTGGTCTGGGTTCGATTCTGATCAAGGGCAATCCTCCCTGGCCGGAGCCCAGATCAGAGCTTTTGCAAGAGGCAACCAATCAAAGTGTTCCTCTCACTTTGATGTTGCTCTCTATCTTTCCCTTTCTCTTCCACATTCTCTAAAAGTCAGTGGAAACATATCCTCAGGTGAGGAAGGAAGGAAGGAAGGAAGGAAGGAAGGGAGGGGCATATCCTATGAAAGACACATCTTGAAAATGCCTAAAGAAAGTTGCCATTTTTTCTTGGTGAAAGGACTGGAGTCTGATGAAAACATTGGTGGCTGTGGTGACTGGCAGTGGCTGCAGCAGTGGGGAGATATGGCTGGTGCCTTCCCCTGATCAGCCAGGTTGCCTCCCACAAAGGGAGGCCAGATTGCAGTTTAGGACATCCCCTGAGGGTCCCCAGTATGTTAGAGGGGGCAGGTTGGGCTGAGGGACTCCCCACCCCTGATGCACAAATTTTGTGCACTGGGCCCCTAGTTACATATAATTATTAAAACTTTGTTTTGCTGTGTAAAGAGCAAAGTGTTAAGTAAGCTATCTAGTAATTTGCTCATCTGAATTTACTTACTAGAGATATTGTCAGGTAAGTTGAATTTTTTAGGGACCCGGAATGCAACAAGACTGAAATTCACTGAAGAGATATAACTCCTATTAAATCTCTTGTTGGAAGGGCAATTAGTATTGTAAGTGGTTTTTCTAATGATTTGCCAAAGTTAATATATATCTTGGGGGCAGGGATGACAGTTTATTCAAGTATGGAATGCATCTCCACTGAATTTACTAAAAGACTCGTTTTAAAAAATGAACAGTTGTGTTTTCTTCCGATGTTTGATCTGTAGGTCTATAGTGTTTCTGAGGGTTCACATTTGCGTTATGCTTGAGGTCAGTGATTCACAGCCTATTGTGGAGCAAGAACCTATTTAATGATTGATTGAATGATACAAGATGTCCTTCTAATGTCATTAGCATTTATTTTGTAAAGTAAATTTTGCTTTTTAATTTTTTTAATACTTTAATAACAGGCTTTGAAAGAATGGAACTAACTGGCTGAATGATAGGGTTTGCATATAACTATTGATATAATTGGGTTTGAGTGCCTTTTTACATTTTTTTCAAATTAAAAATATCTATAAAAGGGTTTATGTCATAATAAAACTGTCATATAAAATAGTTAAAAGTGCCAATAAGCAAAAAGAAAACAAAAATAAATCATACTCTCAGGACTGAGAGATAAACAATTTTAACTTTTTTATCTATATCTTAAACTTAGTGTGTGTGTGTTTTACACACTGATTTCTAGGGCTGCCATAACAAATACCAACAAACTGGGTGGCATGAAACATTTTTTTCATAGAGTTCTGGAGGCTAGAAATTTGAGATCAAGGCATCAGCAGGCCATGCTCCCTCTGAAGAACCTGGGGAAGAAGCCTTCATTACCTCCAGCTTCTCTGGCTCCTGGCATTTCTTGGTGTCCCGTGGCCTGTAGCTGCGTACTTCATAATCTCTGCCTCAGTAGCCACGTGACCTTTCTTTGTGTGTCTCCAGATCTCCTACTCTTTCGAAGGACACCGGTCAGTTGGATTTAGGGCCCAACCCAATCTAGGATGACCTTGTTACTAATTACATCTGTAAAGACTGTTTCCAAATAAGGATGTTCTGAGGTTTGGGTGGATGTGAATTTTGGGGAACACTCTTCAGTATACTAGTACACACTATTAATAATCTGCTTTCCCTTAATCTCATGATCATTTTCTCATTCTTAATATGGTTTTACACTCTTAAAGGCTTTATACTATTCCATTACAGGCATATAAAAAATTAATAACCCCTTTTTGTTGGTCTAAGTTGTATTTAGTATTTTGTTAATAGAAACTCAGTATTGAACATCATTGTAGCTAAATCTTTGCTTGCATCATTAATTATTTATTTAGGATTTATTCCTAGAATTACATTGCTGGGCTAAATATAAGCATGACTTGATGCTCTTAATACTTAATTGCCAAATTGTTGTTTCCTCCATAAATGTGAACTAATTTGTATTACTGCCACTACTGTATGAGTAACTAATACCTCATCGGTGCATCATATTAGAATTTAAAAATTTTAAGTTTGCAGGTCAAAAAATGTGATCTTTTTTAATTGATATTTTGTTACTCTGAATAATTTTATTTTTTAAATTTATCTTTATTGTTAAAAGTATTACAGATGTCCCCTTTTTTCTTCCATTGACACCCCCCCTCCACTCCCTCTTCCTCCTTAGGCCTTCATCACACTATTGTCTGTGTCCATGTTTTTTCTTTATTTTTTTACATTTTTATTGATTTCAGAGAGAAGGGAGAGGGAGAGAGATATATAAACATCAATGATGAGAGAGAATCATTAGTTAGCTGCCTCCTGCATGCCCCACACTGGGGATTGAGCCTGCAACCCAGGTATGTGCCCTTACCAGGAATTGAACCACAACCTCTTGGTTCATAGGCTGATGCTCAACCACTGAGCCATGCTGGCCAGGCCCTGGGTTTTGAATATATGCATACAGTTATTTGGTTAATCCCTTCCCACCCTTTCCCTCCTTCCCTGTGAGAATCTTCCTTCTGTTGCTTGCTTCCATGTCTCTGAATCTATTTTGTTAGTTTATTTTGTTCATTAGATTCCACATATAAGGGCAATCATGTGATATTTGTCTTTCTCTGATGGACTTATTTTGCTTAGCATAATATTTTCCAGGTTCCTTTATGTTGTTTCTTTTTTCTAAATATATTTTTATTGATTTCAGAGAGGAAGGAAGAGGGAGATAGAAACATCAGTGATGACAGAGAATCATTGGTCCGCTGCCTCCTACACACCCCCTATTGGGGATTGAGCCAGCAACCCAGGCATGTGCCCTTGACTGGAATCTTACCTGCCCCTTATCAGTCTATAGTCCGACGCTCTATTCATTGAGCAAAACTGGCTAGGGCCATGTTATTTCAAAGAGTAAGAGTTCTTTCTTTTTAATAGCTGCATAGTATTCCATATGTAATGTACCATAGCTTTTTAAAAAATATATTTTTATTGATTTCAGAGAGGGAAGAAGAGAGCATGCACAGAGAGAGATAGAGAAACATTAATGATGAGAGAGAATCATTGATCAGCTGTTTCCTGCATGCCCCACACTGGGGATTGAGCCCACAACCTGGGCATGTGCCTTGACTGGAAATCGAGACATGGCCTCCTGGTTCATAGGTCAACCCTCAACCACTGAGCCATACTGGCCAGGCTGCACCACAGCTTTTTTATTGAGTCATCTACTGTTGACTGGAACTTGGGCTGTTTGCAAATCTTAACTTTTTATAAAAGCACAGTCGGTCCTTCCACCTTCATGTCATCACAAGATGGCTGCCACAAGATGGCCGGCAGGGGAGGGTAGTTGTGGGCAATCAGGTCGGCAGGGATGGGCAGTTGGGGGTGAACAGGCCAGCAGGGGATGGCAGTTAGGGCCAATTGGGCTGGCAGGGGAGGACAGTTAGGCATCAATCAGGCCAGCAAGGGAGCGGTTAGGGGGCTATCAGGCTGGCAGGCAGAAGCTGTTAGGGGCAATCAGGCAGGCAGGCAGGCAGGTGAGTGGTTAGGAGCCAGCAGTCCTGGATTATGAGAGGGATGTCCAACCGCAGGGTTTGGGCCTAAACCGGCAGTTGGACATCCCCCAAGTGGTCCCTGATTGGAGAGGATGCAGGCTGGGCTGAGTCCCTTCTCCCCCTGTGCATGAATTTCGTGCACTGTGCCACTAATTGTTATATAATCATTCACCTCAGTTATCTTTATGATTGCATAATTTACATATAAATATTTTATATAACAAATGTATTTGGCATTGTGATTGGAGGTCAATATCTTTTAGGTGATTAGTCATTTTGCCTTCATTTATTGAGAAATTTGGATATCCCAATGATTTGATATTGCTATCTTTATCATGTATCAAATGCATATACCAGGTATAAAGATTTAGAGTTGGCCTACATAGTAATTGTTAGTTTCATTCACCCATCTCTAATTTTAGTTATTTGTAATTTGGTTAAGTCAGCTTTCAGTGTTTATGTTGTTTTAACTATTTAAATGTTTATTGACACTTGAGCTATTAGTATACTTGGATTCCTTTTCTGCGTAACTTTTTGCTGTCCCAAGGGTAATAATTATTTTTGATTTTTGGTTTACTGTGTGTGTATACACACACACACACACACACACACACACACACATTTGGGCTTCTTTTGTACTTTTTCCCTCTGTTGTATTGGTATGTATGTTTGGTTTTCTGTAGTTGTAATAAGAGCTTTAATACTTACTGAAAAAGTGATTTTAAAGTGAAGTATATTTTCCTCTTATTTAATTTTCATTTTACTTATGTTATATGTGCACATAGTTTAAAGAGTAGAGTAGTACTATAGGCTTGTTAAAAGGAACAGGAATTCTAAACCCCCTTTTCTTTATCTCCAGAGGCAGTATATTTCAGTTCTTTTCACTGACTTTTGAGTTTTTACCTCTCTATTGATTTCCCCCCTAGTTTTAATTATTATCTGTTGACTTTCCACAGGGCAATGAGGATTTTGTTCTGGGTGAGCCAGTGTGGTGAAGAGCAAAGTTCAGAGCTTCTGTTATTACTATTTGTGTGACCTTTGGCAACTTATTTACCCTCTCCATGCCATGGTTTCCTCATATATAAGGACAGTGTCAGTATTTATCTGAGGATTAGACAAATTAACATATGTAAAAGATTTAGTTTCACTCACCCATCTCTTATTTTAAGTATTTGTAACTTGGTTAAGACAGTTTTCAGTGTTTATATTGTTTTATCTATCCATCCATCTCCCCACCTGAGGATATTTTTCCATTAATTTTTAAGGAGAGTGGAAGGGAGAGGGAAAGACAGAGAGAAACACATTGATTGGTTGCTTCTTGCACGAGCCCTGACCAGGAGGAGCCTGCAACCAAGGTGCATGCCCTTGACTGGAATGGAACTCGGGGGACCTTCAGTCCGCAGGCTAATGATCTGTCCACTGAGCCAAACCAGCCATAGCTGTTTTAACTACTTAAATTTTTAAAAACAATTGAGCCTTTAGAGTACTTGGATTCATTTTCTTCTATGCACAGTCTTTTGCTCCCCCAGCATAATTATCTTAATTTTTGGTTTGCTCAGTATCTTATATATATTTTTACCAGTTATTCTCAAACTCCTTACCAGTTGTGAATCTCTTAATAGAGTGCAGATACTTTAGGTGTCCTCTCAGTTTCATCGTTGTGAAGAAGTCTCTTCCAGAGCATTAGACCTACTCTGATCTGAACTGGTTGTGCTGTTGGTCTGTGGACACATCTGGGATTTTTTTCACACTCTCCCCCATTTGTTAGAACCTCTGTTTCTTGGATCCTACTTTTATATTTTTCATGATAGCACGGAGGAGATAAAATTTGAGACTTTTGTATTCTGAAAAAATATTTTATTCTAATGCTTAGTTGATATCCAAGGTTTGGTTAGGTAGCAGTTTCATGGTTGGAAATACGGTTTTCAGGATTTTGTAGGTACTGATCCTTTGTCTTTTTTTCCTTCCTAGTGGAAATGTTGAAATGTGATGCTGTTCTGATTCTTTGTTCTTTGAATAAATCCTGTTTCTCCTCTCTCTGGAAGCTTTGGGTAACATTACTGTGCCCCTGAGTCCTTACATTTGATGTTGATGCATTTAAATGCGTATTTTCAATGTTGTGCTCAGCTTTGGGGAGCCCTGTCAGTCTGGAAACTGCCCTTTTGTTCTTGAAAATTTTCTCAAATTAATTATTTGGTTTTCTTCCTTCATTTTCTCTGTTTTCTTCGATCTTCCATTTTTCAGATATTGGACCTTTTGGACGGGTCCTCTTTTCATCTTTTGGTAAATTTTTTGCTCAGTTTTCAGGGAGATCTCTTCAGTATTCTTCCAAGTTGCATTTCTGTTTGCTTGATTGATCTGTTTAATGTTAGATGCTTTACCTAAAATATATGGTGGTTCTTTGCTACCTTCTATTTTAAGAGGAGGACACAAGAAGTGGATTGGAAGCTCTGAGCCTGACTAGGTTTTGTTAACAGAGGGGTTAACAGCCCCACTCATTTCCCCCAGGGTGGGGCAGTCACCAGGCCCTGCAGTGTTTAGATTATATTAGGGGATCTAAGGTCTAATGGTTGGGTAAGGCAAATGCATAACCTCTCCTATTTTTATTCATATCTTCACTTTCACTTGAAGGGTAACCTGATGTTGTTAATTCCTAAACATTTTGGAGATCCTCATTTTAATTTAGGTTATTTCTTTATGTTTCTCCACTGTTGGCCAAGGAGGATTCAGCTTGTTCAGGTTGGCTAAGTTATCACTTGTCTTCTTCACTTGTTTACTTTGTCCCTGTGAATTTGTAAATTAAAAAACATTTTTATTTTAGCTCATTTGAGCTGCTGTAACAAAAAATACCATCGATTGAATGGCTTACAAACAATAATAGAAGTACTTCTCACAGATCTGGAGGCTGGGAAGTCCAAAATGAAGGTGCCAGCAGATTTGATGTCTGGTGAGGGCTCAATTCCTGATTAATAATAGATGGCCTACTTCTCCCGGTGACTCCACATGGTGGCAGGGTTGAAGGAGCTCTCTGTCATATTCTTTATAGGACACTGATCCCATTCATGAGGGCTCCACCCTCACGACCTACTCACCTCCAAACACCCTATCTCTTAATACCGTCAATTGGGGCTTAGGTTTTCAACAACTTGTAAGGGGGAACACAAATATTCATTTAGCCAATGACACAATTTTAGGAGTGTTTGGGGAGAGAGCTGAGACCAATGATGCAGTTTTTAATTTGAAGTTGAAAGCATTGGATTTTCATAAATTTTTTTTTATCCTGCCTTTGTATTCTTAGTATGATATATGTGATTGTTTTGATATTTTTCCTTTTTTTTTATTTTTTAGAGAGGGAAAGGGAGAGAGATATGGTGGGATGGGCACATTGATTTCTTGTTTCATTTACTTATTCATTCATTGGTTGCTGCTTGTATGTGCCATGACTGGGGATCAAATTCCCAACCTTGGCCTATTGGCATGACCAACTGTGCTACCTGGCCAGAGGCCAGTTGAATAATTGATCAAGTTATAGTAATAGCTTTTACCTGAATGATAAAGAGCAAATTATAAATGGCTATTTCTGGCTGATGGTATTACTATTGGTTTTTAATTGCTTTTTTATACTTTAATTCTTTCTTTTTCACTTTAATTCCTAAATGTTCTTTTTTTAAAAAGATATATTTTATGGATTTTTTACAGAAAGGAAAGGAGAGGGATAGAGAGAACATCTACGAAAGAGAATCATCTATCAGCTGCCTCTTGCACACCTACTGGGGATGTGCCCGCAACTCAAGTACATGCCTGTGTCGAACCCGGGACCTAGGCCGACGCTCTATCCACTGAGCCAAACCGGTTTTGGCTAATTCCTAAATATTGTAATGTATATGAGTTACTTGGTAATTAGAAAAATATAATACCTAAACAGAAAAAAATTGTTAATAATTTCCTTGGATAAAAATCGGCTCTAGGTGTTCTTTCATTTTATCCTAAATCTTTCAGAGTTGTGCTATGTCCTCTGCCTTTTTTAGGTAAACATAAACTACAATAGAAACACTAATATTGAAGTTGGACGGGGAATTGTAATATTCATTCTGATCTATCCCCCAACTTAATTTACTTATTTTTTAAAATGGAACGCTTCACAAATTTGCATGTCATACTTGCAGAGCCATGCTAATCTTCTCTATACCATTCCAATTTTAGTATTTGTGCTGCTGAAGTGAGCACCCAGCTTTTTAAAAAATATATTGTTTTTATCGATTTCAGAGAGAAAAAGGGAGAGGGGGAGAGAGAGAAATATTTATCAGCTACTTCCTGTACAACCCTTACTGGAGTCAAGCCTGCAGCCAGCATATGTCCTGGCCGGAGAGCGAACAGATGACCTCCTGGTGCATGAGATGGCATTAACCAACTGAGCCACACTGGCTGGGATATTCCCCGATTTCTTATTTTCAAGAATCTCAAAACTATAAAAGAGTTGGAAGATTAGTACAATGACTACCTGTATAAGTGACATTTTGCCATATTTGCTTTATTTTTAAAGCACCTTTATTAAATTATAATTAACATCATAGATGAACTCATTTTAAATGGATAATTGAATGATTTTATTTATCTATCTATCTATTTATTTATTTACTTATTTATTTTAGTTTAGTTTATAGAACTGAATGACCCTCATTACACTCCATTTATATATTTTCATCACTCTAGTAAGATTTCTTCTGCCTGTTGATGGTTAATCCCCCATTCTCAACCTCAGGCAACCACTCATCTTTTTTTCTGTTTCTAAATAGTTGCCTTTTGTCTACTTTATATCAGCAGAGTCATATATGTGGACTTTTGTATCTGGCTTCCATCATTTAGTATAAACGGGTTGTTTGTACTTTTTGGCTATTATGAATAAAACTGCTGTGGCATTGTGTTGCAAGACTTAGTGTGCGTGTGTGTTTTAATTTCTTTTGGGTAGATACCTAGGAATGGGTTGCTATTTTGCATAGTAAAGTTTTGTATTCCCACCAATAATGTAGGAGAGAGCTCTCTATGGATTTACTATCCTCCCCCCCACCCCCAGCCATTTGAATTAAATTGCAAACATCAGGACATTCACCCCTTGGTCCTTAAGCAAAGGGCATCAGCCTACATCTGCGGTCGGCAAACTGCGGCTTGCGAGCCACATGTGGCTCTTTGTCCACTTGAGTGTGGCTCTTCCACAAAATACCATGGACGAGTCTGTTTTGAAGAAATGGCATTAGAAGTTTAAGTTTAAAAAATTTGGCTCTCAAAAGAAATGTCACTCATTGTACTGTTGATATTTGGCTCTGTTGACTAATGAGTTTGCTGACCACTGTCATAACTGCAGTATCATAACTGCAGGGATTTAGCATGTAAACAATAGGATTGTATATTATACAGTTCATATCTAGATTTTCTATTCCCAAAATGCCCTTTATAAGCCCCTCTCCCCCAGTTTAGCATCTTAAGCATTTAATATTACAGTGACATAAGGGAACTGTTCTAGATTCAAGACTACTAAAAAGACATGACAATTATGTCATTGACATTTTTTTGAATCCAGGCCACTTGTACTCTATAATAGAGTTTTCCATATTGTTGATTATTTTGTCACAATTAGATTCAGATTTAACTTTTGTCTTTTTGCTAGAAATAATACATAAATGATTCATTGTATCATATCAGGAGGTATGTGCTAAATTAGAGTATTTGGTTAAGATGATGGCCACCGGTTTTTCTCCTTTGTAATTAATAAGTAACTGTGAGAGATTGTGAGAATATCTTTTCCCCCCAGCAATATTTCTTCCATCTTTTAAAAATATCAATTTTTCATTCTTTTCTGAGTCATTTATTGCATAAGTGGTTGTAAAAAGGTAATTTCCTAATTCTATTGCTCCTTTATTTATTAGTTGGTGGTCTCCTGTAAAGATATTACTGATTTTTAAATTTTTTTTATTAATTTAAATATTATTTTTTGCTAATTTTTTAAAATGGAACTTATCAAGTTAGAGCCATGAAGGATTTTATGGTGAAAAAAGCAAACTTTAGGTTATTTTTTGGTATATTGTAACAGTGTAGACTTGTGTATTTGCATTACTCTTTAAAGAGAATGATCTCCTTGAATTTGTGAAGCTTGAAATACAGAAACTCCTTGGTTGAGTTTCCATTATTTGGGATGTTTGCTGCTTTTCTCTGAGAGATTACTCTTTTTCAGGAAGAATCTGAAAAGACTATGTGCAATTTTTTTCTCCTTAGTTTTTATTAGTTTTTCTTTGTAAAGCAAAATGGATAGTCCCCTTTTCCCCATGTTTCTTTGCATGGCTTTTTGATTGATTTTTTTTTATAGTAATTTATCTGGTGTTAATTATGCAGCGTCATGCAACGTAGCCTATTTTTAAGAATCCTTTTCTTCTGTAATGTATAAGAAATGTCATAATTGGATGAGGTGTTTAACCTGGCTTGTCATCTGAATAGCTCGTTGTCCAGAACATTAAAACATTAACAGAGTATGTGAGAATGTTTGCAAGTATCACATGACTTTTAGAGGAAATCTTCTATAAATGTTGTCTTTCTTGTTTTCTCAATGATTACTTCTACTAATGACAGCAGTCTCTGATGTATTTATACTGTAATTTTATTAGTTTATAAAGGAAAAACAGGCTCTAGCTGGTTTGATTCTGGTCAGTTGATATGATGTGTTGCTCTCTCTTTTAAAAAAAATCTTTATTCAGATCATTACAAGTATTCCTTTCCCCACCCCCCATAGCTTCCCTCCACCTGATTCCCCACCCCATCCCATTCCCCTATCCCCCACCACTCTCTTCATCGATAGGTGTAAGAATTTTGTCCAGTCTCTTCCCACACTCCTCAAATCCCCTTCGCCCTGAGAATTGTCAGTCCACTCCCTTTCTATGTCCCTGATTCCATTATATTCACCACTCCATTCTGTTCTTCAGACTTTTTATTCACTTGATTTTTAGATTCACTTGTTGGTAGGTGTGTATTTGTTGTCTTTTTGTTGTTTATAATTTTTATTTTTACCTTTTTTTCTTTTCTTCCTCTTCTTAAAGAATACCCTTCAGCATTTCATGTAATCCTGGTTTGGTGGTGATGAACTCCCCTAGTTTTTTCTTGTCTGTAAAGCTCTTTATCTGCCTTTCAACTCTGATAGCTTTGCTGGGTAGAGTAATCTTGGTTGTAGGTTCTTGGCTGTTAGAGTAATCTTGGCTGTTCATCACTTTGAATATGTCTTGCCACTCCCTTCTGGCCTGCAGTTTCTGTTGAGAAATCTGGGTGCTCCCTTGTAGGTAACTAACTGTTTTTCTCTTGCTGCTTGTAATATCCTCTTTTTGTCTTTTGCCCTTGGCATTTTTCTTATGATGTGTCTTGGTGTGGTCCTTGGGTTCCAATTGTTTGGGGTTCTGTGTACTTCCTGGACTTGTACGTCTATTTATTTCACCAGGTGGGAGAAGTTTTCTGTCATTATTTCTTCAAATAGGTTTTCAGTGTCTTGCCCTCTCTCTTCTGGCACCCTATCATTCTGATGTTGGAATGCTTGAAGTTGTCCCAGAGGCTCCCTACACCATCTTCAACTTTCTGGATTCTCTTCTCCTTGCTTCTCTGGAGGAGTGTTCTTTGCCTCTTTGTATTCCAAATCTTTGACTTGATTCTTGCAATCCTCTAGTCTGCTGTTGGATCTCTGTATATTTATTTCAGTCAGTGTATGCTTAATTTCTAGATGATCCTTTTTCATATCCTCGAGGCTCTTGCTGAATTTATTGGCTTTTTCTAGAAAATTCTTGAAAAACTTTATAACTGGTTTTGAACTTATTTATTTATTTATTTTTATTAAGTTATTATCTATATACATATTTTAACATTGCCCCCCCCGTCCCATACATGCCCTCCCTCCCCAGAGTTTTGTGTCCATTGGTTGTACTTATATGCATGTATACAAGTCCTTTGGTTGATCTATTATCTCCCCCAGATCTCCCTACCCTACCTGCTGTAATTTGACAGACTACTTGTTGCTTTACTGTCTCTATATCTTTTGGTTCATCAGTTTATAATGTTCTTTATTATTCATAAATGAGTGAGGTCATGTGGTGTTTCTCTTTCATTGACTGGCTTATTTCACTCAGCATGATGTTCTTCAATTCCATCCAGGTTGCTGCAAATGATGAGAATTCCTTCTTTTTTATGGCAGCATAGTATTCCATTGTGTAGATGTACCATAGTTTTTTGATCCAGTCATCTGCTGATGGACTCCTAGGCTGTTTTCAAATTCTAGCTATTGTAGATTGTGCTGCTATGAACATAGAGGTGCATATGTCCTTTTTGATTGGTGTTTCTAGTTTCTTGGGATATATTCCTAGAAGTGGGATTACTGGGTCAAATGGGAGTTCCATTTTTAGTTTTTTAAGGAAACTCCACACTGTTCTCCACAGTGGTTGCACCAGTCTGCATTCCCACCAGCAGTGCACGAGGGTTCCTTTTTCTCCACAACCTCGCCAACACTTGTCGTTTGTTGATTTGTTGATGTTGGCTATTCTGACAGGTGTGAGATGGTACCGCATTGTTGTTTTGATTTGCATCTCTTGGATAATTAGTGACTTTGAGCATGTTTTCATATGCCTTTTGGCCTTCCTTCTGTTTTCTTTTGAAAATATTCTATTTAGGTCCATTGCCCATTTTTTAATTGGATCATCCATCTTCCTTTTATTTAGTTGTATAAGCTGTTTGTAGATGTTGGAGATTAAACCTTTATCAGTTTGGTGTTTGGAGGTGACCAGATGAGGCCCAAATGTTATCAGTGGTAACATTTGCAAATATGTTCTCCCACACTGTGGGCTTTCTTGTTGTTTTGTTGATGATTTCTTTTGCTGTAAAAAAGCTTTTTATTTTGATGTAGTCCCATTTGTTTATTTTCTCTTTTAGCTTCCATTGCCCTAGGGGCAGTACCAGTGAAGAAGTTCTTTTGGCATATGTCTGAGATTTTGCTGCCTGTGGATGCTTCTAGTATTTTTATGGTTTCCCGTCTGATGTTTAAGTCCTGTATCCATTTTGAGTTTATTTTTGTGTATGGTGTAAGTTGGTGATCTAGTTTCATTCTTTTGCATGTATCTGTCCAATTTTCCCAACACCGTTTATTAAAGAGGCTGTCTTGACTCTATTGTATATTTGTGCCTCCTTTGTCAAATATTGTATTAATTGAGCATAGTGATTTGGGCTGATATCTGGGTTCTCGATTCAATTCCATTGATCTATATTTCTGTTCTTGTGCCAGTACCAGGCTGTTTTGAGAGCAGTGGCTTTGTAATACAGCTTGAAGTCTGGTATTGAGATCCCTCCTACTTTACTCTTCTTTCTCAGGATTGCTGTGGCTATTCGTGGTCTTTCATTGTTCCAAATGAATCTTTTGGAGAGTTCTTTCTAGGTCAGTGAAATATGCCGTTGGTATTTTAATGGGGAGTATATTGAACCTATAGATTGCTTTAGGAAGTATGGACATTTTGATGATGTTGATTCTACCAATCCATGAACATGGTATGTTCTTCCATCTGTTTACATCTTCCTCTATCTCTTTTTTTAGTGTCATTTAGTTTTCTGCAAATAGGTCCGGTTTTGAACTCTATCCTCCATTTCTTTTATTTGTGACCTGTTTCTTTGTCTTTGCATTTTGGCTGCTTCCCTGAGTTGATAGAATGGCTTTGTGTGCTAGGTGTAACTCTCCCCAGTTATTTGAGGTGGACACTCTTGGTGCCCCCCCTTTGTGTACTACATGTACAGCCTTGTTGTAGTTAAGTCTTGATTGTTGTTAGTATCACTGGGAGGAATTGACCTCCTGGCCCATTGGCTGTGAGGATGGGAGAACTTCTGTGCTAGAGACACCCTTATGAGAGAAGATTTGCTTCAGTGGGGCTTTAGTGCTCACTGAGTCTGCCCTGTGAGTGTGTCCCTTATGGATCTGAGGAGTTGTAATCTGGATGGTCCTACTCTGACCCCTGGGTACACTGGCTCTTTGATCTCCAAAGAGGTGCTAATTTAGCTTCTGCCTGAGGCCACCCAGCAGGAGCTACACAGAGAGATCTGCAGATTCCTCTTTGTTTGGTGTTTGGAGGTGACCAGATGAGGCCCAATTGTGAAGCAATGCAAGCTGCTGTGGGGCCTTGGGCCTTCTTTTGAATGTTCTGGGTCTCTCTGACTCAGCTGCAATTTGTTAGGTAATTTTAGAATTCAAAGGACCAGGCCATTCATATGCAAAAGCCTCTATACTAAGCTTGGATGGGGCGGAGTCTCAGGGCGGAGCAAGCAGCAATGGCTTTGTGGGGTGGGATTTCAGGTCAAAACAAGCTGCAATGGCTTTCCATCAGCCCTTCCTTAAGAGGCCCCTGGGTCTCAGTGTCCCGAGGTAATCGTTTCAAGCACCTCTGAGAGAAAGCCACCCTTGAGTTTTACCTGCTGCCAGACAGTCCATTTTCTCCCCGTATGAGTCTGGATCCCCAGAATCTCTACCGGAACTGGAGTTAGAGCAATTGGGAGCTTTTGTCTTTCTCCTGATTGAGAACGCCAGCCCCATACTCAGTTGCCAGCCCTCTCCGCGTACAGACGCCTCTGTTCCTCTGCCTTCCTCAGCTCCTGTGAGTCTCAGTGTGCTTTCCTCTTTCCTTCTAGTTGTAGAATTTCCACTCAGCCAGCCTTCCTATATTTCTGGATGATGTCTGTTTTCTCTTTTAGTTGTAGTTTTGAAATTATTGTACAAGGCAGCAGTTCAGGTGTTTACCTATGCTGCCATCTTGGTTTCTCCCCATTGTATTAGTTTTTTGTAATTGTAATAAATAACCACGAACTTAGTGGTTTAAAAAAACACCACTTTCTTATTTCAATTATGGAGTTCAGAAGTCCAAAATGGGTCTCTCTGGGCTTAAAATCAAGGTTTTACCACATCTATATTCTTGCTGGAGAATCCATTTCTTTGCCTTTTTCTGCTTCTAGGGGTCACATCTATATTCTTGCTGGAGAATCCATTTCTTTGCCTTTTTCTGCTTTTCTATTCCTGGATTTATGGTGGTCTATGATCTCATTACTCATTCTTGAAAGTCAGCAGGTTATACAAGTTTTTCGTGTGTTTTTTTAATTTTCATTTGTGTGGTTTTAAGCTTTTGTTCTTTAAAAAGAAATCTTTATTGCTGAGAGTATTACAGATGTCTCTTTCTCCCCCCCCCCCCCCCCCCCCCCCCCCCCCCATTTCCCATGTTCCCTGGCCTTCACTGTCCCCTATTGTCTAGGTAATGCATATATGCATATAGGATCTTTGGTTAATCTCTCCTCCTCCCCACACACACCCCTTCATTCTGAGATTCGTCAGTCTGTTCCATGTTTCCATGTCTCTGATTCTATTCACCAGTTTATTTTGTTCATTAGATTTCTTGTTCATTTATTTTTATCTTTAAATTATTGATAGATATGTATTTATTGCCATTTTACTATTCATATTTTATATATATATACACACACACACACACACACACACACACACACACACATATATATATATATATATATATATATATATATATATATATATATATATATTTCCCCTTCTTTCTTCTTCCCCTTTTTAAGAATACTCTTCAACATTTCATGTAATACTGGTTTAGTGGTGATGAACTCCCTTAGCTTTTTCTTGTCTGTGGAGCTCTTATCTGACCTTCAATTCTAAATGATAGCTTTTTGGGTAGAATAATCTTGGTTGTAGGTCCTTGCTATTCCTCACTTTGAATATTTCTTGCCACTCCCTTCTCACCTGCAAAGTTTCTGTAGAGAAATCAGCTAACAGTCATAAGGGCATTCTCTTGCTTGTAACTAACTGCTTTTCTCTTGCTGCTTAAGATTCTCTCTTTGTCTTTAACCCTTGGCATTTTAATTATGATGTGTCTTGGTGTGGGCCTCTTCGTATTATTCTTATTTGGGCATCTCTGCACTTCCCGGACTTATAAGTCTATTTCTTTTACCAAGAAGTGGACTTTTCTGTCATTATTTCTTCAAATAGGTTTTTGATATCTTGCTCTTTTCTTCTTCTGGCATCCCCATAATGCAAATGTTGGTACTCTTGAAGTTGTCCCAGAGGCTCCTTACACTATCTTCATATTTTTTAATTCTTCTTTTTCCTCTTCTGATTAGGTTTTTTTGCTTCCTTATATTCCAAGTCATTGATTTGATTCTAGAATCCTCTACCATTGAATCCCTGTAAATTATTCATTTTAATTAGTGTATGCTTAATTTCTATGCTGCTTTTTCATGTCTTTGACATTCTCACTAGTATTCTTTTAAGTCTTACTAAGTACCTTGAGACTCTCATTAAGATCCTTGAGCAACCTTGAACTTTTGAGTAGTTTGTTTGCTTTCATTTCGTTTGTTTTCCCCTGGAGATTTCTTTTGTTCTTTCATCTGTGACATGTTTCTTTGTCTCTGTGACGCCCCAGGGAATCACCAGGGTGGAGTGAACAGTGTGAGATATGCTGATAAAAACTAAGATATAGCTACCTGTGAACTCTGTGATGGGATAGGTTCCTGCATAGGAATAATGACCCTGAGAATACCCCTTTCTGGGAGAAAACTTCCCCCTAGTTCCTGCTCTGGTGCTAGACAGTCCAGTTCCTCCCTGTTTGTCCCTGGATTTCCCCAGTGCCGCCTCCTGGTTCTGAAGCCAGATTGTGTGAATTTGTGTGCTTTTAAGAGGAACACCTGGCACTCTTGCAGCCTCTGTGTCACTCAGCCACAATCCCCACTTGAAGTTATGGGAACTTCTCTTCCAAGCTCTGGAGCCCTGAGCTGGGGGTCTGGTGTGAGGCTGGAACCTTCTGCTTCTCTTGGAAGGCCTTGGAGATATTCCTTCCGATTAAAAGAAATACCATACATGGGTGCCAGACAAGCCTGTACCACATCGCTGCCCCTCCTACCAGTCTCAGTGTGCTGCTTCTTTACTTTTCTAGTTGTAGCACTTCCATTCAGTAAGATTTTAGGCAGTCAGGGAGTTCTGAATGATGGTTGTTCTTTTTTAGTTGTAATATTTATATTGTTGTGGGAGCCAGCATTTACCTATGCTGCCATCTTATTGCTTATTCCTCTGGCTCTGCCTTCCTTTTCTCTCACACTCTTTAAAAGTGAAAGGGAGAGGGACAGAGTTAGAAATATCTGTGAGAGAGAAACATCAATCAGCTGCCTCCTTCACTCCCCCTACTGGGGATGTGCCAGCAACCAAGGTACATATCCTTGATGGGAATCGAACCTGGACCCTTAAGTCCACAGCCTGATGCTCTGTCTTCTGAGCCAAACCGGGTAGGGCTCTCTCACTCTTAAGGAAGTGATCACCTAGATTATCCAGGATAATTTTCCTGTTTTCAGGTCAGCTGACTAGCAAATCTAATTTCCTGTTGCCATGTAGCATAACATGTTTACACATTATAGGGATTAGGATATTATTGAAATGTTGACAGTGTTCTAAAACATGGTTTTTTACCAAAATCATTGAAATGTACAATTGAAATAGGTGAATTTTATGCTACATAAATTTTTCTTTATTGATTAATGTATTACATTTGTGTCCTCATCCCTCCATTAGCCTTCCACCCCCCTATGCTACATAAATTTTACTTGAATGAAATTGAGTGTGTTTTTTGTTTGTTTTTAAAAACATTTAGATGTTCTCCTTTGCTTTTAGGATTAAGTCTAGATTTCTTAATGAAGCCATCATGTACATGAAAAGGTGTTTAAGATCATTGGTAAATACAAATCAAAACCATAGTTAGATATTACTCTACATTCATGAGGATGGCTGTAATGAAAAATAAAAAAAGAAATTTAAGTGCTGGTGAAGCTGTGGAGAAATAGGGAAAACTCATATATTGTTTGTGGAAATGTAAATAAAATGGTTCAGCTACTGTAGACAGTTTGTCAGTTCTTAAAAAAATTAAACATAGAATTACCATATGACCCATAGTTCTCTCCTAGTTATCTGTTCAAAGAAATAAGTACATATATATATACCCACACAGACACTTGTATATGAATGTTTATAATAGCATTACTCATAATGGTCAAAATGTAAAACCCGGCTGGTGTGACTCAGTGGTTGAGCATCGACCCATGAATCAGGAGGTAATTGGCTAAGTCCCAGTCAGGGTACATGCCCAGGTTTCGGGTTTGATCCCTGGTGGGTTATGCAGGAGGCGGCTGATTGATGTTCCTCTCTCATCAATGTTTCTTTTTCTCCCTCCAACCCCCCTCTTAAAAAATCAATAAAAACATATATATATATATATATATATATATATATATATATATATATATATATATATATATATATTACAATAAAGATAGAAACACCAGATGAATGGATAAACAAAATATGGTATATATACACAATAGAATATTATTCAGTCATCTGCTTCCATTTGGGGTGAATCTTGAAAACATTTAAAGTGAAAGAAGCCAGACACAGAAGGTCGCATATTGATTTTATGATCCCTTTTATAAAAATTATCCAAAATAGGCAAATTTATAGAGACAGAAAACAAATTAGTGGTTGCCAGGGGAGGAAAAATGAGGAATGAGTACTTAATGGATATAGGGTGTTCTTAATGGTATAAGATGATAAAAAAGTGTTGTAACTAGAGAGAGATGGTGCTTGCACAGCATTGTGAATGCACTAAATGCTACCAAATTATATACTTTTTAAAGTAATTGTATGTTATATATATTTTACACCAGCATTGGTTTTTTTTGTTTGTTTGTTTGTTTTTTAAGGAAAAATAGTTTAATCCTGACATATTATCAAAGTCACTTAGAAACTAAACTTCTGCCCTGCCGTTGTGGCTCAGTGGTTGAGCATCAACCTGTCAACCAGAAGGTCATGGTTCAATTCCCAGTCAGGGCATCTGTCTGGCTTTCGGGCTTGATCCCTAGGAGGGAGTGTGCAGGAGACAGCCAATCAATGATTCTCATAATTGATGCTTCTATCTCTGTCCTTCTCCCTTCCTCTCTGAAATTAATAATTAACATTTATATATGTATGAAGCCAAACTTCCTTTTAAAAAAAAAAAAAAAACACACACACACACACAAATTTCCTGGGTTTTTTTTGTTGTTGTTTTTAAAATATATTTTATTGATTTTTTTACAGAGAGGAAAGGAGAGGGATAGAGAATTAGAAACATCGATGAGAATCATCGATCAGCTAGCTGCCTCTTGTACACCCCCTACTGGGGATGTGCCCGCAACCCAGGTACATGCCCTTGACCGGAATCGAACCTGGGACCTTTCAGTCCACAGGCTGACGCTCTTTCCACTGAGCCAAACTGGTTTCGGCTAATTTCCCTTTTTTTGATCTGTCATCCTCAGTTATATCAGTCTTATCATTGCGTCTCCTGAGGTTCCCAGTAGATTCCTTCATGTTCCCAAGATGGTTGTAGTAATTCTGTGCGCTTTTTACATTTACCTTCTTATTATAAACTTTTCAAGCCTATATGAAAAATGTAAAGAATCGTAGTATGTATACCCTCATGTTTACCATCTAGATTCAACATGGTTAACGTTTTGACCTATTTTTTTTCTATATATAAAACTTTTTGTCATTTGAAGGTGGTAAACTTCATGATTCTTCACTAGTAATTATTTTAGCATGCTTCTCCTAAAATAAGGACATCTTCTTATAGAACCACATACTAAGATACTGAGGTACTGTACAAAAATTCTATTCTAATAAAAATGTCCAGTTCATATTTAAAGTTATTCAGTTGCTCCCAAATGCATATTTTATAACCTTTAAAAAAACAAAACCCAGAATCCAATTAATGACTTAAAGGAAAGATAGTTTGATCCTGACATTTTAGCCAGAGACACTTAGAAACTAAGCTCCTGCAATGCCTGGATTTCTGTGTTCTGTGTTGCACTTGGTATGTCTTTTTAAATCCAGAACAGTGCTACCACCTTGCCTTTTCATGCTTTTTTTTACTTTCTATTGAGAAAGGTTTAATTGCTATGATAGAAGGACCAGTTCTAAAATGTAGTAAGATTAGTGGGTCAATAAATAGCCAGGAAAAGAAGAGATAAGAATAATCTTGGACTTACTAGGTCTCTAAGAAGTGTATAAATGATGGTATGGTCCTGGCTGGGTAGCTTAGTTCTCAAGCATATCAAACTCACAGCCCATAGGCTGCATGCAGCACACAATGGATATTTTTACAGCCCAGCCAATATAACTCTATATAAGAAACGTTTTAATAAAAATTTTGTAACTTAATTTTTACAATATCCTGTTATATGTAATTATTAATAACAATTACAATGTTGGATAATGGCTGATTACTATAATTGTGTTGCATTCATTTCCCTTAAGCACCTTAACGTGCTCCATTTCTCTCCACTAATACTAGCAGCAAATATTTTAGCAGCTGATTGCCACGCCATTAGTCTTGTATTGACTTGTTTGGTGTGTGCAACAGGAAATATTTCACTTTCTGAGAACAAGGAAAATAGGTTTATTTGCGTTATGCTTATTTGTGCAGTCATTCTGTGTCTGGTAAGTTAATGTTCAATAAAAATACTTTTTATTTAAATCTTCTATTTATGTTAATGGTTACTCATTTATTTTAGTCTTTTATATTTAGCATATTTTTATCAAAATCTATGTTCTATGAAAATTGAAGCTTTTACATGGCCCATATAAACTTACACCTTCTTTATTTGGTTCGTGTTAGCCTTTGAGTTTGACATGCTTGGCTTTGTTGGTTAGGGCATCGTCCTGATAGGCCAAGGTTTCAGGTGAGATAACTTGGTCAGTGCACATACAGGAACCAATGAGTGAATGCATAAATAAGTGGAATAACAAATTGATGTCGTCTTCCCTCCTCTTCTCTCACCCCCTTCTCTCCACCCCTTTCTCCCCCCCCTACACCGCCTCTGCCTTCTCTCTCTAAAGTCAATTTTTAAAAAATATTGGTGAGACCTTAGTTCCTCTCTCTCTCTCTCTCTCTCTCTCTCTCTTTCTCTCTCTCTCTCTCTCTTAAAATATATATATTATTGATTTTTTTACAGAGTGGAAAGAGAGAGGGATAGAGAGTGAGAAACTGATGAGAGAGAAACATCTATCAGCTGCCTCTTGCACACCCCCTACTGGGGATGTGCCCACAACCCAGGTACATGCCCTTGACCGGAATCGAACCTGGGACCTTTCAGTCTGCAGGCCGGTGCTCTATCCACTGAGCCAAACCAGTTTCGGCCTTTGTTCCTCTTAATGGAATTTTCCACAAGTTCTTTTTTCTTAATGTCTTCACATACTAAATAGTATCCATGTGTTAATTTTTAGGTTTTAAAATAGTGAGGGTTTTCTTTAGCCCATTTTCTATTCATCTTTCAATGAAATTCCCATTTTCTTTTTAGGTCATAAAAGTTACAGTAGTCTTAAGTACATATTTTTGGGCCCCTCTTTTTGGTCTTCCATGTTAGATTCCAGTTGAGTTGATGTTGGAAAGCTCTAGTAAGAACCACTATCTGCTTTGCTGATCCTTTTTTTAAGCCATGTTTTTCTTCCTCCTAATCCTGGGGAGGGAAGCTTTGGGATGAGTGTTGCTTTATGCCCAAAGATGTTATTATCCATGCTTCATTAGATTGGATCACTATTCTGCTTTCCCATTTTAATTTGTGACCAGACAAGATGGGTTGTTTTCTCTTTCTCATTATTTGTATCATTTTGAATTTCCTAATCAGAGAATGGAAATAGAAAGTATCTAATTATATGTCCTTGAAAATCTGAGCTAATACTCAGACTTCTGGCATTTCTTTTTTTAATTCTGATTTCCTGACTTCGACTTTTTTACCACCATGTTTTTGGGTGATGTTCCTCACTGTATATTCAATATATAGATTACTTTATAAGACCAATAATATGACTTATATATGTATACAGAGTACAAAAATAAATGTTCTCTTTGTAAATACATGCAACATTATTTGACCACTTTCAAGAATTCAGCTTAACAAGAAGGTTAAAACTATTGTGTTTATAGAATTCACAATGGAAATGAATATGTTCTTAAGAAAATCAGATGTTCAGAGTGTTACTAGATAATTAGAAAATTCCAGGTAAGTTAAAAAGTATTATGTTTTTGAATATATATGGTTCAAAATTATATTAATAACTGATTCTATAATAAAAATTATAAATAATAGTAAATTTTACTAATAGCCAAGAGCAATTAGTAAATTATTTACCTGTCAGTTCATCTGTGTCTTCATAAAATGAAGGTTAGGCAATATTGCTTTTAAGTTACAAAATTGCATTTCATTGGGGAACACATATCAACATCACCAAATTCGTTTACTCTTGAATTGTGTTATGCTGATAATCAGTGCAGTTGAAATTGTATTGTGCACCAAGCCCATCTTTTCAGCCCAAGTAGAAAAAGTTGCCTTGGACTGATAGTCTTGGTGTGAGAGGCAGTTGACAGTTGGAGTTTTCCTTGTTTGCTGTCCATGGTTTCCTACAAAATCTTTTCTCAGAGGCAGGGGCTTTCCCTGTGTTGCTATCTGTTATATTGTTGGTTCCAAGTAGAGTGCCTAGCACATGAATAAATGCTCATTAATTAAATATTTGTTGAATGAATGAAATACAACTGGTACATTTACACACATTGTCTGATGCAGCCTTCACAGCCGACCTTATAATGCCAACCTTGCAATATGAAATATAAGCCAGTCTTAGAATACAAAAAAACTCAGGTTTGCAGTTGAATAATCTGACATAGATGCTTAGCCACTTTAAAGCCCAGAGATAGGAGCTGCCTCTTCAAAAATGTCACTTTTAAATTTTACCATTAAAAAAAATGTTCTTACTGATTTTAGATCAAGAGAAAAGGAGAGAGAGAGAGAGACAGACAGACAGACAGACATTGATGTGAGAGAAACATTGATCAGTTGCTTCCCCATGTGGCCTGGCCTAAACTGGTGACCCTTGGATGCTCTGGACAACACTCAGCCAACTGAGCCATACTGGCCAAGGCCATTTTAACCATCTTTAAGTGTCTAGTTCTATAGCATTAAATATATTCACAATGTTGTGCAGCTGTAACCATCATTTATTTCAGCCTGTGCCTTTTTCCTCCACTGTTACACTGCCCCCTTTGTTCTTATAACCATCTGAAATCAGATTAAAACCTTTTTTTTAAAAAAAAAGCCTTAAAGGAACCTGGAAGTTTAAACTTTCAGGCTGGGCTGAATACTGAGTCAGTGTTTTTCCTTTCTCATCTTAGTCAGCTGTTTCACATAGAATTCCTTATCCTATATAATAAAAGGCAAATGTGCAAATTGTCCCCTCCAATGGGGGTTCCACCTGGAGTTTGACCAGCAGATGGGTCTGGGGGCCAACCAACCACCTGTGGCTCCTCCCCCTGCCTAGGCTCGTGCATCGGGCCTCTAGTTGGTTAATAATAGCTGAGTATGTTGTTCTGAATGGGAATACATGCTATCATGGCTACTTGATCTTTTACTGATTTGGGGCTGTTTGGTCTGTTCCTGCTGTTTCTTGACCCAGTGAGTCAGTGATCAAAATGGTCCAGGCGCAGAGGAGCCATGCACCCACATTTTTGAGCTGTGTATCTCAGAGCGCCACTGGGCTGAAGTCCACTCTCTGCTATGTACTTGGGAAATAAATTTGCTTTGTCATCTTCCCTCTGCTTTCTGCCAGAAGTCGAGTTCACTAATTTCAGTTTCACTTTGGGCTTTAAAAATCTTTCTCTGGCTGCATTACCTGTATAATATTAAGTACAAATAACAAATTTGTTGGCTTGGCTGTGGGATGAATTGGAATGTGAGCAAGATTTGAGAAGGGGAATGAATCTGTCTATGGAGAGTTGTTGGACTTTTCAACTTGTGTTTCTGCTACAGTGGTCTCAAAATTCTGTCTGATGCCAGGCAGAGCCGGAGATGAAACATGACACAGACTGGGGATGAGAATTGGCAGTTGGTCCTGAGTGCACAGTTTCTTCTCTCCCAAGTGTATTTTACAGCCAAGTGAATAGAAAGCAAGTCAGCAGGCTACTTGCTGTAGACTTGAAGCAGAAAAATGATCTTTAAAAAAAAAAAAATCCTTATCGAAGGTCATGCTTAGAGGAGGGGAGAGCGAGGAAGGGAGGAAGAGAGAGAAAGAAAACGTCGACGTGAGCAATATCGGCCCTTTATCAGTTGCCTTCCGTAGTTGCCTTCTGTATGCTTCCCTGACGTGATCAAACCCACAACCCAGGTATGTGCCTTATCTGGGAAGCAACCTTTGAGTGCTTGGGAGGATGCTGAATCAACTGACCCATTCTGCCAGGCAAAATAAATAAATAAATAAATGATCTCTGTAAAAAGTTTCAGAAGAACAAAATGAAACGGCTTATCTTTATTGCCACCCAGTCCGTAAGTGAAAGGCTGGTTCTGGATGTATTCCTAATTGTGGGAAGGAGAGGCGGGGCTTCCCAACATTGACCAATCATACATTCTTCACTTTGGATCACAGTCAGCTGGATCAGGAGGTTGCAGGGTGACTAAAGTACAAGCCTTCCCATTGAATAGTCAAGCAAATGGACACAGTTTGGCCCCAGGCCCAGCTCTGCTCCATGTAAATTTTATCTAGCACAAAGAACTGGCTCACAGCTGGTGGTGTTGTAATTCCAGGCATTACTGACTAATGTAGCAGGAGGCCACCATTGCATGACCTGAGGTGGCTGCTCTAAATATAGCCAGTCTTTCTGGCTGATGCAACCACCTGGAGGAGCAGCAGGCCCCCCAGCAGAAAAAGTATTGCCGTTGATAGCATGTCTGTTGAACGTCAGACTACATATACTATGTCAGACCTTATTTCATGCTATGTTTATGTGTAATTAAAGACAATTCACTGGACCCATTGGCTTATGGTTGGGTTATGCTTAGAAAAAATGCAATTTATATTGTTGCCTATTGTGGGGACAAGGAATGATGTCACTAGTTTGAGTAAGACCATGGGAGAAGCAGTTAATGTAATTACTGATAATTTCCTTTATCTCTATAATGAACACGGCTTACTTAAACCACTGGAGTGGCCTTTGGTTTCTGGCACTGATATACCAAGCTTTCAGCCATGTGATTTTGTTCAGTAAGGGACTCTGGTTTGTGTGCTTGGTAGTTCCTTGTGACCTAAGGGGGTTTGTGAGTAAGAAATGGTGCTTCCCAAAAAGAAAATACAAATGTCTCATAAATATGTAAAAGATACTCTCTCTCACAAGAAGAGAAAACCATTTTAAGATATCGAGATTTTTTTTTACCTATCAGATTGACAAAAATCCAAAATGTTGGAGAAATACTGTTGATCTGCAAATAGGGAAATGGACACTCATACATTCTTGGTGGTAGCATTCATTAAATGAATAACTTTTATTGAGGGAAGTTTAGATATATATTAAAACCATAAATATATACCCTTTGACCCAGCAGTATCACTTAGAGGAATTTATCCTATAGATGCACTTGCTGAGTTCATAAGCTTATTTATGGAAGAATTAAAGCTTGGAAACAGTCTCAGAAGTGGACTGGTTACATAAATAATGATGTATCTATAAAATGGACACAGATATTAAAAACAGTAAGGATGCTCATTATGTACTGACATAGAAATGTTAATGTTTAGGGAATAAAGCAAAGAGCAGTGTCTAATATCTTGCTACTTCTGTAAAAAGGGGTGAAATAATATATATTATTTGTGCATAAGGAAGTTCTGGAAAGATATTTAAGAAAGTTATATGAATGATTATGTGTGTGTAGGAAATAAGAGATAAGATGGGTATCTTTCAATGTATAGAACTTTTTAAAAATATATATATTTTATTGATTTTTCACAGAGAGGAAGGGAGAGAGATAGAGAGCTAGAAACGTCAATGAGAGAGAAACATCGACCAGCCGCCTCCTGCACACCCCCCACCAGGGATGTGCCCGCAACCAATGTACATGCCCTTGACCGGAATCGAACCCGGGACCTTTCAGTCCGCAGCTCTACCACCGAGCCAAACCGGCTTCGGCTGTATAGAACTTCTTAAACTATGTGCATGTGTTGCTTTTATTTTTATTTTTATTTTTAAAAACTAGAATGTTTTAAAAAATGGAGCTGCTTTGAATTCAGTCATAGTTGCCAGAGGAGTTCTCTTTTAATTGACTTGCTGTACCCATACTTGCTATCCTTATGAGTTAGAGGAAAATTTCTTCATATTGTAGCTGATGGTGATAATATTTGTTGCCTCTTAAAATGTTACTTTTTTTTTTTTTAATAGAGAGGAGAAGAGGGAGGAGGAGAGAGACATCTATGTGAGAGAGAAATGTCTATCAGTTGCCTCCTGCAGTGCCCCAACTGGGGACTGACCCTGCAGCCCTAGTATGTGCCTACTGGGAATTGAACGGCCACTTCTTAGTGTACAGGACTACATCTGACCAACTGAGCTACACTGGATAAGGCACTGTTTGTTGCTTTTTATGTGGGCACCTTGGGAAGAAAGTGGTGTTCAAGTTCATTGTCCTGGTGTTTTTCCTATTGTTCCTCAGCCAAAATCAATGGCTATTACAAACCCTAAGAAACTGGCTTATTTCTTTTGTTTGACAATTAGGATGATATGCTGTGAATAGGACTGAATCTTTATCTTTTCTCTTTATTTGTAGGAACCTTCAAGCAGCAATTGGCGCCTATTATGACTTCGAGAGCCCAAACATCAGTATGCCCTCTATGTCTTTTGTTGAAGATGTCACCATAGGAGAAGGGGAGTCCATACCTCCTGATACTCAGTTTATAAAAACATGGCGGATCCAGAATTCTGGTAAATGTATAATTGGCAATTCTCCTTGTCCAGTTTTCTTTTCTTTTTTTTTTTTTTTTTTAGTTGTTAAATAAATGTTTTAGAAATGTGATTGTATTACTCAGATTTTTCTTATACATGATGTAGCATTTCTTTACTGGTATGATGACCTATGTAAAATTCTGGGGGCTCAAACCCCTATAAAAGTGAAATTTTATTGACTATTTTTCAGTTCTTTATATTTCTTTTATGATTGGAAAAGTTTGGCTAAGCTATATTTTATATGATAACAAAATGTACCAAGTTGTTAATCTTTGTTCTCCTGGCTTATTTAGAAGTAACTTTCCCTTGGATGCAAGTTCACTGTGTCATGGAGCAAACACACAATTTGGATTGACCTAGAGTTGTATATGACTGGAGACATCTGTGGCTATATGAAATTTTCATTGGCTTCTTTCCCTTTTGGTTATTACAATATGGTACATTGTTAGTTTGAGAGGCAGGGTAATATAAGAAAATACCCATGTTTTTTTATATTCTTGAAATTCTTGTTTGAAGTTTGATTATCTTTACTTTGCCTAATTTCTTTCTTTTTTCCTTCCTTCCTTCCTTCCTTCCTTCCTTCCTTCCTTCCTTCCTTCCTTCCTTCCTTTTTAAAATATATTCTATTGATTTTTCACAGAGAGAAAGGAAGAGGGATAGAGAGCTAGAAACGTCGATGAGAGAGAAACATCGACCAGCTGCCTCCTGCACACCCCCTACTGGGGATGTGCCCGCAACCATTGTACATGCCCTTGACCGGAATCGAACCTGGGACCTTTCAGCCACACCGGTTTTGGCCCTAAATTCTTTCTTAATATCGCATGCTTTTAAAACATATTTTTGTTGATTTCAGAGAGGGAGAGAGAAGGGGAGAGAATCATTGATCAGCTGCCTTCTGCACGCCCCCTACTGGGGATAGAGGCCGAAACCCTGGCATGTGCCTTTGACTGGAATTGGATTTGGGACCCTTCAATCCGCAGGCCAACACTATCCACTGAGCAAAGCCAGCTAAGGCTTGCATGCTTTTAAAATATAAAAACAATCTCTTTAGTCGGCTTCTATTCATTTCTCCATAGGAGAAATGATTGTAGTATTACTAAAACCTGTTGTTACTTATCAAAAAATGCTTTGAAAGTTACTCATGAAATTTTTAAATGAGTGATGCTTGTTTAGAAATTACGAACTATTCAAAAGTTTAAAAAAATTAATCTAAGACTTTATTTACTTATAGTAAAAATGGTCTGACCTTCCATGAGTTTGTTTTAGTGCTTTTAAATATTGAAAGTTGTTAGAGTACTGTTGAAATAATTTAAATGCTGCCTGTTGAAGAACCATTTTATCTTTTGAAAACCTCTTGATATATCTGCTCATTTACTACACACTTGGATTAATGGCAGGGTTTGGGAAGGTTGACAAAAAATGGCTAGACTGTAAAACACACGTGTCAAACACAAGGCCCGCGGGCCAAATTCGTCCCGCCAGGCCTTGCAATGTGGCCCGCACCGCGCTGTCATCACTGCACTCCGCTGCGTTTCCATCACAATGACAGTTTATGACTGTTCAGTAAACCATTCGGCCGCGATTTAGGCTGGATTTTAGATTTTGGCCCCTTCTCTGATTGAGTTCTACACCCCTACTGTAAAATCAGAACCCAAAAGCGCCTGCCTTTCACTTTGATTTGGAGAAAACCTGTATTGGTGAGCCTGGCTGCCTTTTCCTTCTGTTTTTATATAGTAACTAACTTTCAAACAGCCTCTGGGTCTGTAGCCTTTTTTCTGTAAAAGGCATTTTTGTTCTTGAACCCCTCTTGAAAAGTTGGGCAACAATTGATAGAGATTTTACCTTTCAAGGTACTTTGAACAATAGTTTTTTTTATTCTTCTGGAATTTGTTCAGCCAGTCATAAAATAGTTTTTCTGTCTATAAGCTAAATGCTTTCCATCTGATTAAGGAAAACCTGGCCTATAACTGACAGGTGTGTTATTAAAGAGAGGAAAAGTGCGCATGTGCACTGGTTCTTTGGCATCATCCTAATCTGGCTTGAGTTCTCTCTGGAACTACAGTAGCCACACAGAAGTAGGGCAGGCCTTTACTGTTTCTCCTCTGGCTCTCTTACTCTCATTCATAATCTTCCCTAAGAGATAGTGCTCACTGAAAGTTTCATAAATGATTTTCATGATTCCTATCTGCTGTCATGTTTTAGGTATGCCAGGCATTCAAATATACAACAGAAGAGATTAATAGAAATTGCACATAGTTGTCTCAGCACCTTCCTCAAAGGAGATAAATGTCACACATTGTTTACAATTAAACTCCTAATACTGTTTAAATTCTTTTATTTAGAACACAGAAAAATAGAAGTGAGACTTTTAATGACATAGATACAAAAATCCCACGATCCAAACTTTGTCACTATTTGCATGTTAGAAGCTTGGGAAACTTGAGCAGGAAACTACATTGGAGTTTAAAGTGAATATTTGAAGCTGTCCCTTAAAGATGAATGTGGATAATACTCTTTACCAGCACACACAGCTAGCTTCTCAGTTGTTGCAACCTTGCTCTCGTCCAGGTGTAGTGAATTTAGCTGAGCATGTAGTGAGAGCTCTGGCGTTTCTCTGACTTTGTGAAGTAGATGTGGTTGTCCTATGAGAGTGCCATTAGAGGCATCTTTATCTTTTGAACTACATAGAAGTGAATATAAAAGAGTTGGGAGAAGAACTTGAGAAAGAATAAATATTCCTCCATTTTTCTTTTAGCTCCTTAAAATAGTAAGTTTTATACCTTTCTCTACAGTATGATTATAGATAGCATTCCACTTCATTCATTCCACAAATTTTTATGTTTTAGTCAGTTTATCAGGTACAGGGGGAATATGGTAACAAAATTAATGAAGATTCATGTTTTTATGTCACTTCCTTTGAAATGTAGTTTTTAAATTTATGGGGTTAAAAGAATAGGCGATCTTTACTGAGATTTGTTGACTTCTGCATTGCTCTTTGAATGTTCCTTACTGTCTCCAAACACTTCTATAATCACATGCCGAATAAGTCCCAGGCTTTCTAGAACTGATTGACTTTTATTTCATTTTTGCTATGCACTCCATCATCTCAAAATCACAATATAATAATGGGTTTTTAAAAATATTTTTAAATAAAATTTAATTCCGGGACAGCTAAAGAATCACAGCCTTAATCATAAGCATGCTTCTTGTGGTTGTCTGCTCTGGACAGCCAAGTATTTCCCATATCCAGACAGTCTTGGTTTTCCTTATTTTCTTAGAGGTTCAAAAACAGACACATTCTTGGATTTTCATATAAACAGATATTGTCTTGTTACTGGGGTGTGTGTGTATGTGAAAGAATAATTGTGAATTCAGCTTTATAACAGTAGTTTAACTTCCTACTTGGATCTTGGTCTTTAAAGAAATCAACATTTTCCAAGATGCTTCATGTCAGCTGCTACTACTCTTGACATAGACAGGTATGCTTTTGCCAGGACATAGGCCCATAAATGTAAAACAGAATTCGCATATATTACCAGGGTATCATTCACAACCTATGCACCAGCCACAGGGGGTTTCTGTAGTATATACAATACTTAAGAGGATACTTTGCTAGCAGGTTTTTTTGTTTTGTTTTGTTTTGTTTTGTTGTGTTGTGTTGTGTTGTGTTGTGTGTGTGTGTGTGTTTAAGAAGTTGGGACAAAACATACTGCCACTGTTTCATCTGTTACCCCTTCAGAGCCAGGCGCCACAGAGGATGCTGTTCATTATGGGGCTGAGATCTCAGCAGTAGAGTGCTGGTTGATTTTCTCTCTGGTTCTCTTTTCAATAGCAAGCCATCATGTATTTTAAAAACACCATGACAGCTCTAGAACAAGATAGTGAGGCACCCTAGAATACTGTTAGGAAGTAAATTTCAAGCATGATGTGTCCTGAGAGCCCTGCCATATTCACCTTTTCATGTGATTTATTTGTATAATGAATGTATGGATTCTTCAAAAAGGAAATCTAGAGTAAAAAGGAATGTATTGGAGAGACTTCACAGGAAAAATCTAGTCACTATGTGGCTACCTGTGACTAGTTAGATCAAGCCAATATATAGATTTCTCATTTGCATTAGTTTACATGAAAATAGATACACAGGAGTAGGTACCAAATAAGTTCTTAGCCACTTCCAAAAGAAGAAAGGCATTCCTGCCAAACCATTTCTCTGTACTGACATTCCTGCCCTCTGGCTGATGTCATTACACACACGTCACTGTGTTGTTGTCAGGGAAATTTATCGCACTGTTCATATTTTTCCCCACTACTTCAGTTTGAACCTGCACATGAAACTTTCACTTGATACCTCTTTTAGAAAATTATTTTTATTTTAGTCCTCTTACTAGGATATGTTTTTATGTTATTTTAGAAAGAGAAGAGGGGTGAGGGTGAGAGAGAGAAACGTCAGTGTGAGAGAGTATGAGCCCTAACCAGGGATTGAACCCACAACCCAGGTGTGTGCCCTAACTGGAATAGAACCTATAACCTTTTGGGTGCACAGGATGAATGATGCTCAACAACTTGAGCCACTCAGCAAAAAAAGCAATTTTGAAGTATAAACAGTATCATAGAAATTACTTCCTATGTGTTTCATCCTCTTACCTGAGTGAAAAAAACTGGGGAGAGGCAGACATATTTTTACTATGAATTTCAGCTGAAAATGCTAGAGTGAAAATTGACCTATTACCTATTAGTAGAGAAAGCATCCAAAGATGTGGCCCGGTGCTGCTTGTAATGGCTCTTTACATAAATCATTCTCTGTTAATCCTTACCTGAGGATATTTTCCTATTGACTTTTTAAAAATATATTTTTATTGATTTTAAATAGGAAGGGAGAGAGAGGTAGAAACATCAATGATGAGAGAGAATCATTGAATGGCTACCTTCTGCAAGCCTCCTACTGGGGATTGAGCCTGCAACTTGGGCATGTGCCCTTGACTGGAATCAAACCTGGGACCCTTCAGTCTACAGGCCGACGCTCTATTCACTGAGCCAAACCGGTTAGGGCTCCATTGATTTTTAGAGATATTGGAAAGGAGGAAGGGGAAGGGAGAGAGAGAGAGAGAGAGACAGAGACAGACATTGATGTTAGAGAGACACATGGGTTAATTGCCTTGCATGCGTCTTAATGGGCTGGGGATTGAACCTGCAACCCAAGAATTGAACCTATGACCCTTCATTGCACACTCTGATGCTCTAACCATTGAGCACACAAGCCAGGGCACATATATCATTCTTAGATTCTACAGATTAAGTTTGATGTTTGGCCTCCCCTAGGGTCACTTGAAATACATCTTAAGGAACTGCCTTGCTTTTGCTGTATGTACCCTCTCTTAGGTTGTTTACTTTGATAATTCCCTCTGATTAGTCATGTGAGAAGTTCTATAGCTTAGGGATATGTGGGTAGAATCACGTGTCTGAGAGACAAAGAAAGAGGCTTCTTCTATGGCTTTGTACCCACTGATTGCTTAACATTTTTTTCTTTTGCTTAAACTCAGGGGCAGAGGCCTGGCCTCCAGGGGTTTGTCTTAAATATGTCGGGGGAGACCAGTTTGGACATGTGAACATGGTGATGGTGAGATCACTAGAGCCCCAAGAGATTGCAGACGTCAGCGTCCAGATGTGCAGCCCTAGCAGAGCAGGCATGTATCAGGGGCAGTGGCGGATGTGCACTGCTACAGGACTCTATTATGGAGGTGAGTATGTCCTTGTGGGACCCAGGGTGAAGGAATATATCTTAATGCATCCCCAGTGTTGCTCAGAGACCCTGTGAATTACATAACAGGGCATGGCCTCTTTTAAAGTCACTCTGTATAGGTGAATAACTTGAATTTAATGGCTACCTGGTTCGATCTAGTGCTTTCCCTTTTACACTGGGATTTTAATTAATATTTAGTGAATTATATGAGATATATCTTGCATTCTAAAAAATGATTTAGTAATGTTGCAGTTTTTATTATATAATCACTATAAGAATACTGAAAGCAATCTTTGCTTATAGAATATCTAGACACAAGTCATATAAAAAAAGATAACGTACAAAACGTGCATACTTTCATCCTGGCTGGTATGGCACAATGGTTGGAGTGACGACCTGTGGACTGAATGGTTACAGGTCAGTCAAGGACATGACCTTGGTTATGGGTTTGCTCCATGCCCCAAGTGGGACATGTGCAGAAGGCAGCTGGTCCATGTGTCTCTCAGGCCAATGTTTCTTTCTCTCTCCTTCCCCCTTCTACTTTCTCTAAAAAACATCCTTGGGTGAAGATTAATAAAAAACAAAACAAAAAAAAAAGTGCATACTTCTTCAACCTAATGACCTGTCAAGCTGCTAATGCCTCTCACACCTTCTCTTTGTTGCCAAACTTTTTGAACAAAGTGATCTATACTCACCATCTTGTCTGTCTGTTTTCCATTTATTTTTCAACCCAATCTATTCCTTTTATAAAAGGAAATTTTCTTTTAAAAACAACAACATATTTTTATGATTTTTAGAGAGAAAGAAGGGAGGAACAGAGAGAGAAACATCGATGTGACAGTGAACATTGAACAGCTGCCTCTCACATGCACCCTACTGGGGATCAAGCCCAAAACCCCTTGCATGTGCCCTGACCAGAGATCGACAGCATTTCAGTGCATGGAATAATGCCCAACCAACCGAGCTACATGGGCCAGGGCTCAGTCCCGTCTGTTATTGACCCATTCTAATTAAATGTTTATCAACCATGAGAACCCAGTTACCAGATCTAGCAGTCTTCATACTAACTAACCTATCATTTGGCACCATATTCTAAAAGTTTTTTGAAATGTGTACCTTCCTAGAGTCACATAATACCTCTCTTAACTCTGATTGTTCTTGCTCTATCTCTGTTGAGTCCCATCTTTGCCTTAGGATTACTAGATTGTGAACTGGGCTCCGATCATGCTCAGTGACCTCATCTACTCACATGGTTTCAGCTCTCACCAATACAGCATACATGGTGATGCTCAAATTCATATCTATGTCTGCACACTCTTTATGGAGCGCCAAACCTGTGTTTTAACTGTTTATGGACAGGATACCTGGATGTTCTGTAGATTTCTGAATTTTAACATCTCGTAGGCAAACTTACATTCTTCTCATTGGCACCTCAGTGAGATGATCAGGCTTGAGACGTTTGAGTCACCTCTTTTTTTTCTGTGTAATTATACTTAATCACAGATCAATCCCTGTTGGTTCCACTATATTCCATATTCTGGAAATCCAAAGAAGAATAAATAGGAAATAGTTCTTCTCCTCAGGGTGCTCTTTAAAAATAAATAAAAAATAAATTTAAAAAAAGGAGAGGGAGAGAGAGTTAGAAACATCAATGATGAAAGAGAATCATTGATTGGCTGCCTCCTGTATGCCCCTGACTGGGAATCTTAATAATTTATTAATCATGGTTCCATGATTTTCTGGTTTTGTTTTTTTTTAATCAGTGGAGTTCTTTCCTTGATAGTAGCATATATGAATGCCCCCTTCTAATAAGGGGAAAAGATAAAAGTGAAACTGATTTTGTTGAATTGAAAGGTTCCTTAGCCTGCCGTGCTCTCTGTCTGAGATGTCTGACCTTCAGAGCTCTGTGCTGTGTAGTTTGAAAACTCTTTATCTGTTTTAGCAAAGAATTTCATTTCATTTTACAAACTTACTGTATTTCATTAAATTTAGATTACTATTGATTGTCAAACACATCCTGATAGCAAAGGTGTTATATAACTGGCAGAAAATGCATATAATATACATAAAAACCACAACTAAGAATACATGAAAAAACACACAAAACACCTGCCATTTTACCCATGGTTGGGACTTCCTAGTATTTCTTGCTCATTTTCTTAACTTGTTAGCTCATTGAGCATAGTGTGGTGGCAAGAACTCAGAATGTAGAACCAGGTTGCCTGGGCATAAACTTGGACAAGTTAGGTAATTCTCTGTCCCTTATCTTTCTGTTTTAACAACAAAGCTTGTATTTTTTTTTTTTTTTAATTTGTTTTATTTTTGGTGGGGTGGTCTCTATAGTCTTTAGATGGTCTTCTCTAGAAAGAATCCATTCTTATTTTTTATATTTATTGTGTTTTAGCTAATTTCCTCAAAAGGACACCTGTAGGACACTTGGCTCTTGGGAAGAAGTAAGAGCATGAGTTATCCCTATTTTAGTCTTGGTGCCACTGGTAATATGCCTGTCCTATTCCTAGTAGAGTGCCTGTTTCCAAAATTCTACAAGAGAGATTTACCCCTGCACTGTGATACTTTTCTACAAATCATAGGGGTCCTAGTTGTGAAGTAAGCTAAGGTCATACTCTTTTTATAATACATTTTTACTAGAGGCCCAGTGCACGAATTCATGCACCAGTAGGGTGCCTTGGCCTGGCCTATGGGATCGAGCCAAAACCAGCTCTCCAACATCCCCTGAGGAGTCCTGCATTGTGAGAGGGCACAGGCCAGGTTGAGGGACCCCACCAGTGTTTGATTGGGACCAGGGAGATAAATGGGAGGTTGGCCAGCCAGGGAGGGACCACGGTAGGGTTCCAGGGCATGCCCGGCCTGTGTCGCTCAGTCCCGATCGGCTGGACCCCAGCAGCAAGCTAACCTACTGGTCTAAGCATCTGTCCCCTGGTGGTCAGTGCATGTCATAGTGAGCGGTTGAGCGGCCTTAGCATGTCAGCATATTATGCTTTGATTGGTTTAATGGCTGACTGGACGACCGGACACTTAGCATATTAGGCTCTTATTATATAGGATTGATTTCAGAGAGGAAGGGAAGAGGGAAAGAGAGATACAAACATCAGTGATGAAAGAGAGTGGTCAGCTGCCTCCTGCTTGGGGATCCTCCTGCTGGGGATCAAGTCCAGAACCCTGGGCATATGCCCTGACCAGGCACCAAAACATGACCCCCTGGGTCATAGGTTGGTTCTCAACCACTGAGCCAGGTTGGCTGGGCAAAGGTCATACTCTTGTTATCACATTCTGATGAAGGTTTCTCCCACTTGAAATAGATCTTTTTGTAAATACTTCACATGAGTCCCTAGGGACATTTCATGTGTCCATTGAATACTTATACATTATAGTTTCCCAGAGGTTAGGAATGAAAATTTGCTTATTAAACTTCCAAACTGTAATATGTCCTACATATTAGGAGAGATATTGGGTGCTCTGTGTAAACCAACTGTTTATTTCCTAAAACTTTTGTTAAGTTCATACTCTAACTTCTCCAATTTACAGAGTGTCTTCCCTAGCCTGTAATTTCAGGGCTGTCCCATCTCATTCATCTGTATTTTAACTTCCATGTTATAAAAGCTCTGGTTTCATACAGACTTCCTCTAGACACGAGTCTTCTGTTTAGATGCTATTCTATTTGGCATTTCTGCCAGTTCTTTTTTTTTTTTTTTTTTAAATATATTTTATTGATTTTGTACAGAGAGAAGGGAGAGAGATAGAGAGTTAGAAACATCGATGAGAGTCATCGATCAGCTGCCTCTTGCACACCCCCTACTGGGGATATGCCCTTGACCGGAATCGAACCCGGGACCCTTCAGTCCCCAAGCCGACGCTTTATCTATTGATCCAAATCGGTCTCGGCCATTTCTGTCAGTTCTTTTCCTATTAACCCCAACTTTAGAATGTCTCTCTTTTATGTTGGACTGAAAAAGACTGCCTCATTTACTTCTAGAAGATCCTTAATACAGTATTTTCTGTTTCATTTCTGACCTCTAGAATTCTCTGATATCAGAAATATTAGTAGCCCTTGAAAACAACAGATTTCTTTTTTGACAAAAAATGCTGACCTAAACTGATAGTGATTTGTATGGGAAATGTTTTTAGAAGAGACATTTCAAAATGTAAATGAATCTGAAATCCTTAATTATTTTTATGTTATGAGATCTTTAATAAGTTTATAGGGTGATAGGCTATTTCAGCTTCAGAGAAGGAAGCCTGCCTTTGGTTGTATTGCCACCAGGGGATGGTGTCTGATTGGTGGTCATTCTACATGAGTCAAAGGCAATGTGAAATGGCTGTCCTGTCCAGATTAACCTCTAAAATGCAGATATTTGGGTCCTTAACCTCTGTGGAGCACAGACAATTAAGAAGTCAGGTGAACCTAGGGGCACGGCTCAGTGGTTGATTGTTGACCTATGAACCAGGAGATCACGGATTCATGGTCAGGGCAGTTTCCTGGGTTGTAGGCTCAATCCCCAATGTGGGGTGTGCAGGAGGCAGCTGATCAATGATTCTCTCTCATTATTGATGTTTCTATCTCTTCCTCCCTCTCCCCTCCTCTCTGAAATCAATAAAAATATATTTTAAAAAAGAAATCAGATGAAACAGTGATCCATCTATAAAGTAGAGTAAAAAAAATATTTGCATGCCCTGGTATGAAGCATCAAATTTTTTAACTTTTGAAATTCAACTGAGTCATTTCAATGTGTTCTCTTAGTGCTAACACTGTTTATTTTATCAAATATTACGTCTAGTAATAATTAATGTCGTCTTCTAATACTTTTTTAAATCGAATTTATTTAAACAATACAACAAAATTTAATCAACAATATAGTTGCCGTTGTTTTCTACTACTTGTGCCCAACGCTCAGGAAGCATTTTAATCCCTTTGTTGTAAAATTCTTGTGATTTTGATGCCAAAAATTCGGTCAATGCATTTTTGAGGCATTCTTCATTATTAAATTTTTTTCCAAGAAGAAAGTTTTGCAAAGAACGAAACAAATGGTAATCGGAAGGGGCAATATCAGGAGAATATGCAGGTTGAGGGAGAACTTCCCATTCCAACTGGCGCAGTTTTTCAGCAGTGATTCTTGCAGTATGCGGTCGTGAGTTATCGTGGTGAAGAATTACGCCTTTCCGATTAATCAGCGTGGGTTCTTTTTCTCTTAAAGCTTGGGCTAACCTTTCCAATTGGGCACTATACACTGCACTTGTAATGGTTTGGTTAGATGGTAAAAGTTCATAATGAAGAATTCCTTTAAAATTCCACCAAACACACAACATCACTTTTTTCGCATGCAAGTCAGGTTTTGGCATGGGCTGCGGAGCCTCATTTTTGTCCAACCATTGAGGCCGCCTTTTCAAATTAACATACAGCACCCATTGTTCATCTCCGGTCACAATTTGCTCTAAAAACGGCAAACGGTTTTGACGAGAGAGGAGCGAACTGCAAATTGTGACTCTTTGATTACGGTTGTTGTCTGTCAACTCATGAGGAACCCATTTTCCAAACTTTTGGACTTTGCCAAGTGCACGCAATTGATTGGAAATTGTTTTTTTGTGAACAATTTAAAGTTGTCGCAAGCTCTTGTTGGGTAATTTGAGGATTTTGCCCCAAAAGAGCTTGAAGAGCTTCTTGATCAAAATTGGACACACGGCCTCGACCACTCTTGTCATCAGACGAAAAATTTCCCTCGCGAAATTTCTCAAACCAATGCTGGCATTTTCTGGCGCTAACTGCTCTTGACCAAGAGCACTACAGATGTTTTTTGCAGCCTCACTTGCTTTTCTTCCTAATTGGAACTCGTAAAGCATGCAGTGCCGAATATGCTCTTCATCCGCCATCTTCTTAGCCCTAGTTTTGCAATAAAAACCAAACCAAACACAAACTTTTTCAAGCAAAACTTGTTAATTGCACTTCACACGTTCTGTAGATACCACGTGTTTGAAGGTTATGTCAATACAAGTCAACGCCAAGCAAGATTTTAAACGAATGTTTAAAAACGACATTAATTATTACTAGACCCAATAGTTATATAATTTTGCAGTCAATAACTACATAAGGATTTGGTAGAAGGGCAGTAATATAATTTGAAAGCATCATGTTTTTTTCTTATGGTAGTTATAGCCCATTTAACAGAAATTTCTTTGATCTGGAATGTTAGGTTCCAAGGATACAGAACTTTGGAATTGATCATTCCTTTAACAATCTTAAAAGAAAATATAATTTTTATTAAAATATTAATATGCAAATATTAATATTTTATATTTCATATAATACTGGCTTTTGGGATAGTTTACTTTTTCCATATGGTATATTTATTGTAAATCTTTATTGTTGAAAATATTACATATGTCCCTTATTTTTTCCCCATTGACCCGACCCTGTGCCCTGCTCCCCCTCTGCCCCAGACCTTCATTACCCTATTGTCTTTGTCCTTGGATTATGCATATATGCATACAAGTTGTTTGATTGATCACTTCCTACATACCCACTTTTCTCGCTGAGATTCCACAGTCTGTTCTATGCTTCTGTCTCTGAATCTATTTTGTTCAATTTATTTTGTTCATTAGATTCCACATATGAGTGGGATCATATGATACTTGTGTTTCTCTGACTGGCTTATTTCGCTTAGCATAATACTCTGCAGGCCACTCCATGCTGTCTCAAATTATAAGAGATCCTTCTTTTTTACTGCAGGATGGTATAAATGTACCACAGCTTTTTTATGCACTCATCTACTGATGGGCACTTGGGCTGTTTCCAGGTCTCAGCTATTGTAAATTGTGCTGCTATGAACATAAGGGTGTATACATTCTTTCTGATTAGTGTTTCAGGATTCTTAGAGTATATTTTTAGAAGTGGGGTCACTGGGTCAAATGGCAGTTCTATATTTAATATTTTGAGGAAACGCCATACTATTTTCCATAATGGCTGCACCAGTCTGCATTCCCACCAGCAGTGAACTAGGTAGGATTCCCTTTTTGCCACATCCTCACCAGCCCTTGTCATTTGTTGATGGTAGCCATTCCGACAGATATGAGGTGATACCTCATTGTTGTTTTAATTTGTATCTCTCTGATGATCAGTAACTTTCAGCATCTTTTTATATGTCTTTTGGCATCTGTATGAACATTTTGGAGAAGAGTCCATTTTAGGTCCTTTGTTTATTTTTTAAAATAAGTCTTTATTGTTCAGATTATTACAGTTGTTCCTCTTTTCCCCCCCATAACTCCTCGACACCCGGTTTCCACCCCACCCCACCCCACCCCATTGATGTAAGATTGGTGTAATACTACCTCTATTGTCCTCGTCCATAGGTGTAAGATGTTTGTCCAATCTCTTCCTGCACCCCCATACTCCCTTCCCCCCGAGAATTTTCAGTCTCCTTTTCTATGCCCCTGATTCTATTATATTTGCCAGTTTATTCTGTTCTTCAGTTTTTTTTATTCACTTGATTTTTTAGATTCACTTGTTTATATGTATTTGTTGTCACTTTGTGGTTCATAATTTTTATCTTTACCTTTTTCTTCCTCTTTTTAGAGAGTACCCTTCAGCATTTCATATAATACTGGTTTGGTGGTGATGAACTCCTTTAGCTTTTTCTTGTCTGTGAAGCTCTTTATCGGACCTTCCATTCCAAATAACTTTGCTGGGTAGAGTAATCTTGGTTATAGGTTCTTGCTATTCATCATTTTGAATATTTCCTGCCACTCCCTTCTGGCCTGCATAATTTCTGTTGAGAAATCAGCTGACAGTCATATGGGTTCTCCCTTGTAGGAAACTGTTTTGCTTTTGCTGCTTTTAAGATTTTCTCTTTGTCTTTTGCCCTTGGCATTTTATTTTTATTTTTTTTTATTTTATTTTATTTTATTTTTTTAAATATATTTTATTGATTTTTTTACAGAAAGGAGGAGAGAGGGATAGAGAGCTAGAAACGTCGATGAGAGAGAAACATCGACCAGCTGCCTCTTGCACACCCCCCACCGGGGATGTGCCCGCAACCAAGGCACATGCCCTTGACCGGAATCGAACCCGGGACCCTTCAGTCCGCAGACCGACGCTCTACCACTGAGCCAAACCGGCCTCGGCTGCCCTTGGCATTTTAATTATGATGTATCTTGGTGTGGTCCTCTTTGGATTCCTTTTGTTTGGGGTTCTTTGCGCTTCCTAGACTTGTAAGTCGACTTCTTTCACCAGGTGGAGGAAGTTTTCTGTCATTATTTCTTCAAATAGGTTTTCAGTATCTTGCTCTCTCTCTTCTTCTGGCACCCCCATAATTCTGATGTTGGTATGCTTGAAATTGTCCCAGAGGCTCCTTACACTATCTTCATATTTTTGGGTTCTTTTTTTTTCCTGCTTTTCCGATTAGGTGTTTTTTGTTTTTTCGTATTTCACATCTTTGACTTGATTCTTGGGATCCTCTAGTCTGCTGTTGGATCTCTGTATATTATTCATTTTAGTCAGTGTATGTTTAATTTCTAGTTGTTCCTTTTTCATATCCTGGAAGTTTTCACTAAATTTATCAGCGGTTTCTAGAAGATTCTTGAGTAAGCTATAACCATGGTTTTGAGCCCTATATCCAGTAGTTTACTTTCCTCCATTTCTTTCATTTGTGACCTGTTTCTTTGTCTCCGTATTTTGGCTGCTTCCCTGTGTTGATAGAGTGACTTTGTGTGGTAGGTGTTCTATGGGGCCCAATGGCTCAGCCTCCCTAATTACCTGATGTGGACGCTCTTGCTGCACCCCTTTGTGGGCTTGTGCACAGACTTATTATAGTTAAGCCTTGATTGTTACTGGTATCACTGGGAGGAATTGACCTCCAGGCCAATTGGCTGTGAGATCAGTTCTATGATGGGAGAACTTCTGTGTTGGAGACACACTTATGGGGCAAGACTTGCTTCAGTGGGGCTTTGGCGTTTAATGAGTCTGCCCCCTGAGTTTATCTCTTATGGATCTGAAAAGTTGTAGTCTGGATGGTCTCTCTCTGACCACTGGGTACACTGGCTCTTGTTCTCCAAGGGGAGAGGCCTCCTAGCAGGAGTTACAGAGAGATCTGCAGATTTCCTCCTTTGTTTGGGGTTGGAGGTGCCCAGATGAGGCCCAGCTATGAAGCAGTGCAAGCTGCTGTGGAGCCTTGGGTCTTCTTTTAGAGGCTCTGGGGCTCTTTGATCCAGCCGTGGTACATTAGGTTTCAGATTGCAAAGGCCCGGGCCATTCATATGCAAAAGCCAATGTGCACAGCTTGGGTAGGGTTGTAAATTGGATGAGGCGGGGTCTCAGGGAATTACCAGGGTGGAGGAGCAAATAGTAATGACTGACCGTCAGTCCTTCCTGGAAGAGGTCTCGTGTTTCTGTGTTCTTCGGCACTGTGCAGGAACAATGATCACTGAAAGCGCCTCTGAGAGAAAGCTGTCCTTGAGTTCTGCCCAGTGCCAGACAGTCCAGTTTCTCCCTGTATGAGTCTGGACCCCCAGAGTCTAGTCTGGGACTGGAATTCAAAGCAGTCAGGAGCTTGTATCTCCCTCTTGACTGAAAAAGACAACAGCATACTCAGTTGCCAGCCCTTTCCATGTGTGCCTCCGTGCCCCTGCACTTCACTTGTGCACCTCCACCCCTCCTCCGAATCTCAGTGTGCTTTTCTCTTTCCTTCTAGTTGTATAATTTCCACTCAGCCAGCCTTCCTGTCATTCTGGATGATACTCATTTTGTCTTTTAGTTGTAGTTTTGAAGTGGTTGTGCGCAACAGCAAGTTCAGGTGTTTTACCTATGCTGCCATCTTGGTTTCTCCCGGAATTGGCATTCTTGTAAAAAATCATTTGACCAATAAATTTGAGGATTTATTTCTTAGTTCTTCATTCTCTTCCATGGTATATATGCCTGTCTTTCTGCCAGTACTACACTATTTTGTTGTTTTGTAATAAGTTTGGAAGTCAAGAATTGTGAGACCTCTAACTTTGTTCTTCATTTTCAAAATCATTTTGCTATTGGTGACAACCTACCTGATCCCTCCATTGCAATAAGGGGAAGGAGGAGAGAGACTTCTATAAGGTTTGGGTTTGTGCTGAACGATTTTGAAGAGGTTGCCGAAACTGGTTTGGCTCAATGGATAGAGCGTCGGCTTGGGAACTGAAAGGTCCCGGGTTCGATTCCGGTCAAGGGCATGTACCTTGGTTGCGGGCATATCCCCAGTAGGGGGTGTGCAAGAGGCAGCTGATCGATGACTCTTATTGATGTTTCTAACTATCTCTCTCCCTTCCTCTCTGTACAAAATCAATAAAAATGTATTTAAAAAAAAAAGAGGCTTTCAAGCAAGTGGGGATCAATTTTGGATTGGCTTCCATTTCTGAGGCAAGGTTAGCAAAGAGGATTAATTAGGGTTTGGGTGCTGTCTTGAGACAAGGACAGTTTGGCAATTGGGTGTCCTCAGTAACAAAGCAGGTCTGGGGTATCATTGGTAAGAAAGCAGTGACCCTCAGAGAGAGCTGTTACAGCATTTTACAGCTGCTGACTGACCTTGGGAGAAATAATGTTTCCTATTAACTTTGCACCTGCCTTTATCTGTGTCTGCTCTCCCACCCCAGCTAATGGCAGGGTTATTTTTTTCTTTCATTCTGAGCTGATGTATATCTTTCGTGTCTGACATGTTTTTACTCTTTTAATGGATTTGGGAAGTAGGAAATCATTATATCTTGACTTGAAGCTAATAAGTAAGTGATTATAATCTCCCCCTCCCCCATTTAAAGTAAAAGCACATAATTAGTAAATAGAGCATGATTTGGAAAAATTGTGAAGTAGGAATAGTTTATTTGTTATTGCCATTTCCACTTGCTCTCTGAGCCCCTCTCCCTCTGATGGGCATCTGGGACCCTTCACTGTTTCGTCTCACCTAGGCTTCCAGTATTTTTTTGTAGGCTTTTCTTTCTTTTCCCCTATGTGAACTTGTGCTCGTTGGTTGACCTGATGGTGAGGTTATGGTAGCTTAATACGTTCCTTTGAGGGCATTTGCATTTTAAAAAGAAATTTCTGAGAATAATACTGAAGCTAAGGAACAAGTTTCTAATGCACATTTCAGGTGAGATGAGGTGGTGGGGAGTGAGGGTGGGAAAGGTAGTAGTTATTTGAGTAGAAGTCAGACCTCACGTAGTCACTCTGTCTAAATGGGGCCCTAGAAATCAGAAGTTGTCCTCTGAGAAGCTGATGACTGGTGGTGCTGCCTGCCTTTGCCTCTTCTTCCTCAGGTGCTGAGGAAAACATAGTAAAAGCACCTGAGTGCCTGCTGAGCAAGGCTATTGTGTTAATAACGTGGAAATGCATGCTGGAAGCTGAGCTTCAGGCAGATCAGTGCAAGGACGATTGGAGGTGCCCTCTTCTTACAGTGGTACACACTGTTACCTTGGTAGTTCCAAGAGGCAGACACCAAGATGTGGACACCTGCTCATAGCGTTGACCTAAGCACTATCTGTTGGGTCTTGTTTTAGTTCAGAGACGACCAGTGCTCAGACTTTCTCCTTTCAAGCCTTTCTCACTGAAGCTAGGCAATACATACCCAGTTTTCCCTCAAGAAGAAATGTGAGCCCATAGCTTGTGGCCCAGCAACTGACTGGTACCTCTGCAGACCCAAGTTGTTTCTTTTTTTATTTGGGGGAGAGGGAGGGGGGGGCAGGGAAAGGGAGAAAGATATAGAAACATCAGTGATGAGAAAGAATCATTGATCAGCTGCTTCCTGCATGCTGCACCCTAGGCATATGCCTTGACTGGGAGTCAAACTGTGACCCCCTGATTCATATGTCAGCACTCAACTACTGAGCCACACCGGTTGTTTCTTAATCCTAGGGAAATGTGAAGTTCCTGTTGTGCTTTGAAGATGAGTTGTTTTAGGAAGGATTTGAGTCTCCAACCTCCAAATCTACAAGTGGCTTCCATGGTAATCTTCCATGTATATGCCAACTAAGCATATACCTACTGGTGTTATAGCTTTCTTGACTCATAGCTCCTGAGGATAAGCCCAAGGCTATTGTTCTAGACATCAGAAGCTTGCACTTTTTTGGGGGGAGGGGGGTGGTGGGCAGTTTATTCCACATCAGAAGCCTGCAACATTTCAATCCTAGCCATAGTTTGAACTACTTTGAAGCTTCCTGTAAACTGGATTTTTGAAAGTGGTGCTTTCCCAAGTTCTCTTTGGGAGCCCAGACCAAGTGGAACCTATTATGCCACAGTTCTTGCTTGCTTAACTGTGGCTTCTGAAGACCCCTTGTGCAGGCAGAGGTAGACTACAATTAGGCCGCCTCAGCCCAACATCCACATCACGGCGATGGTTCATTTGTACTGTTGCCCTGTTTGATGACTGTTAACTGGCCCTTTCCTTAGGCTCTGCTGAGGAGTGACACTGGAAAGGAGCCATCTCCCTGTAGATAGGAGTGACTCTTGTAGGATTGAAGTTGGGCTTTTGAGACCTCTGAAGAACTTGAGCATGTGATAGGCCCTGCCTCCCTGCCCTCCTACAACCTGTCTGCCCACTGCCGGATGAAAGCCCTCCCCTTTGTAGTCAGTTCACTACAGAATGGTTTGTGTTGGCTGTGTTGCAGCTTTCCCTCTTAATACCTGAAAAAACTATTTTTAATGCTATACTAATTTCTTTTTAGTAGATTTTACTCTGAACTGATTTTAGAATTATAGGAAAGAGTCAGAGATGATAGAGTGTTCTCATATACCCAATTCCTTCCATCGTTAGCATCTTACACATAACCAGCACACACTTGTTAGAGTGAAGACATCAACATTGGGACATTACTGTTTATTTCGATTTTATCAGTTTTCCTCTCAGTTTTCCTCTTTCTGTTCAAGAATCCAGTCTAGGTGCCACACTATATTTAGTTGTGTCTCCCCGTTTCCTCTGGTCTGTGACAGTTGCTCAGTCTTTCCATGTTTCTCATAACCTCTGATCGTTTTAGGAATACCATCTAATGTCCTTTATAATAAATACTTTCAATCTGAGCTTGTCTGATTTTTTCTTTGTGATTAGACTGATATTATGGTTTTGGGGAAGAATACACAGTGGGGAAGTATGTTTATTTATTTTATGGGATACTTGAAATTTGTATAACCTCATTGGAGATGTTAACCATGATCACTTGGTCAAGTAGTTTGTCACCAAGTAGTTCTTCACTGTAAAGTTACTGTGCTTCCTACTCTATTGTTTGGAAATGAATCACTAAGTTTAGCTTGCCCTCAAGGTAGGTTGGGGGATATATAGAATTAAGTCCCATCTCTTGGAAGGGGTAGCATCTGTATATAATATTTTTAGTTTTCTATAAGGAAGTTTCTTCTACTCTATTTAGTCAATTATTTATATAACTATGGAGTCATGTATATTTATTTTACACTTTGAGTTATAATGCAATACTTTGGTATTTGTTTTGGTTACCAAATTGTTCTAATTTTATACTTATTAAAAGTTTGATCATATCTAAAGGAATGAGTTGAATGAAATAATATTATAGTACCTTCTAGGTCCTAAGTTCTGTACCAGGAGCTTTAAAAACTCACCTTAAAATAATATATTCTAAAATAAGTTTCTCCATTCGTTTACTAATCCCTGATTGTGTAGCCTTGGCCCTTGGTTCTGCTTCCTTAATTACTTTTCTAGGACATCCTGATTGCTCATTTATTTGATATTGGCCCCAAATAACATAATGTCTGTAGGTTAAATGGCATGGGGAGTGGAACTGACTTAACTTAGCTTTAATTCTCTGGATATGCTTCCCAAGTTGCTGTTGGGAAGAAACAAGTTTAAAATTTTTTACTGAGAGCTGGGAGTTCTTAGGCCAATTTCTTCTACCTCCAGACTCAGATCCTTTATCTAGAAAAGGAAACATTTTCCATTAGATGGCCCCTAAGATTGCTCACAACCGTGATTTTATCATCAGATATAATAAAATATCTGGCTGGTAGTTCTCATCTCCATAATAAAAGCAAGAGTTGGGAGTGGCCAACCTCTCTGAGACAAGCTTATTTGGTCCATCTTTATCATCCTTTTTTTTTTTATTTTTTAAATATATTTTATTGATATTTTACAGAGAGGAAGGGAGAGAGATAGAGAGCTAGAAATGTTAATGGGAGAGAAACATTGATCAGCTGCCTCCTGCACACCCCCTACCGGGGATGTGCCCGCAACCAATGTACATGCCCTTGACCGGAATCGAACCTGGGACCTTTCAGTCCGCAGACCGACGCTCTACCACTGAGCCAAACCGGTTTCGGCTTTATCATCCTTTTTATTTACTTAATTACACACACACACACACACACACACACACACTCACACACACACTACATGGGATGAGCACATTCAGAAATTCGAGGTCTAGAGAAGATGCCTAGATGACTGGTTGTATAGTGGAGAGGGCATGTTTTGCTGTTCATTAATACCCCACAGTAAGAACTTTGGAGGATCAGAACTGGAGTATTTATTATTAGTATTTATAAATCATTTTTAAGTGACATTTCTTTTACAGCAACTAGATGTATGTGAACAGTCTAGCAAAATAGCCAAGGTGAATAGAATGTGGTAACTTAAGTATGATAAGGCCCAATGAGTTACCTTAAAGATGATTTAGTTCTCAAAGCCGGTGTGTGTGTGTAGGGGAGAGTGTCATTAGTCTCACATACTGAAAGCAAGATGGGTGGAGGACAACAAGGATGAACTGATGTCCTGTGAAACAAGGCATATTCATTTGGGAATAAAGAACAGTAGAGTAAAGGAATGTTGCTTTTGGTAGAAAGTTAGGATAGAAGAGCGTGGAATGACTTCCTCAGGCTGCCTGCCATTGAGTTGTTCTTTAAGGCTCACATCATACTGATGTATGAGATGTGACTTAGAGCTCTGAGTGAAAGTCCTCTGACCCACCACACCTGTCACTGTCCCACATTTCTAAGTGAAGTGGCACACTGCATATCCTGGCTCACAGTGTTAAATCAACAGGTAGAACTTTTATGGTACTAGTTGCATGAGGATTTACGTTTGCTTTAATGACAAATGTGTCTGGAGATGCCCATTCCTGTGAGTCTTGCTAAATCTGCTAGTGGCTTTAGTCTCCTATTTCAAGTGAAATGAGTTGCAATTTCTTGAAGTGAACAGCAGATGTCACTGCATCTTCACTTACCAGGGCTCTGGATCCTAATTAGATGCAACCAACCCAATTCTTTGTACAGCTCTCAAACCACTGACCTCAAATTGAGTATTTATTGCTCTCTGACACCCTAAGATCCTCTTCCTCAGAAACAGAACCCAAACTGAAAATTGATAGGAAACACAGCCCAAGACGTTTCCCTCAATTCCTTCACTATCCTCTATTTATATTTATCTGTATTTTTATGTAGCTAATTGATGAGGTTTATTTGCCTTTTCCTATCAACCTCACAGTTATTTAGGAAGCTGGACAAGTTTTTATATTTGTCTTCAGCAGGATTCACACTGAAATGCTTCTTGGCCTTTCTGCTGCTTGCCTTTTAAAATCTTCCAGCAGTAGCCAGGACCGGTTTGGCTCAATGGATAGAGCGTCGGCTTGGGGACTGAAAGGTCCCGGGTTCGATTCCGGTCAAGGGCATGTACCTTGGTTGCGGGCATATCCCCAGTGGGGGGTGTGCAAGAGGCAGCTGATCGATGACTCTCTATCATCGATGTTTCTAGCTCTCTATCTCTCTCCCTTCCTCTCTGTACAAAATCAATAAAATATATTTTTTAAAAAATAAATAAATTAATAAAATCTTCCAGCAGTAAACTCGATGCCATTGTTCTTGGAATTGAGGTCTGAACACAGAGGAAACTGCCAGTTTCCTTTTTCATTCTTTTCAACCCTTACCTTTGGTAGTTGAGGAAATAAAAAACTGAATTGAGATAAAAGTTCTGTGGTGCATCTTTTTAAAACATACCTCTTACAATTTCAGTGTAGATAGTAGGGTTTCCCTATCTGACAGAAAGGTAATGTTGGTGTTAAATTATTTTAGAAAGTCTGAGACATATTAAAATGTTTGGTATCTTTTGCTCAGATATATTGCGAAATAGCCAGGGTGACATCTGTCCTAATATGCCAGATTTATACTTATATATACTGGTGCAATTATTACTAGTTCCCTCTTTCACTCTTAGTTGACCTAGTTTGAACTGTATGGTCTCTCTAAATTGCCATGGTGGTGGGACAATCTATAATTTCCAATTTTAGTAATAATAAGCATTTTTTTTTATTCAGGAATTATGCATGTCCTGAGCCTTCTGAGTTAAACACATGTAAAATAAGCAAAAACCACTAAGAACTTGTAATTCTGGAAAAATAGATTTTAGGTTTCTATTGATAATTGTCCTCTGGAGTAACGATATCCAAAGGTGGCTGTGCATCAGAATCAACTAGTAACCTTTTTTACAAATAATTTCAGGGTTCTCATAGACCTCTATTGAACTTGTTCCAAAGCTTGACTTGACATTACCAAAAATGTAGAACTTTATGCAATGCAAATGTATTGGACTATTTTGCGAGCAAGCTTCTAAACTAACATATAGAAGAACACTTCTCTCTATGGTTTGGGTGGTGGTTGAGGTTCTTGGTGGTAGCTGCTTTGGGCCGTAAGAAGGTGTATTTGGCATTGACATGAGTTGTTTTCTTGTTTCAGACGTCATCTGGGTGATTCTCAGTGTGGAGGTGGGTGGACTTTTAGGAGTAACGCAGCAGCTGTCATCTTTCGAAACGGAGTTCAACACACAGCCACATCGCAAGGTAGAAGGAAACTTCAACCCGTTTGCCTCTCCCCAAAAGAACCGACAATCAGATGAAAACAACTTAAAAGACCCTGGGGGTTCCGAGTTCGACTCAATCAGCAAAAACACATGGGCTCCTGCTCCTGACCAAACCGAGCAAGATGAGAATAGACTCTCACAGAACTCTGTAAATCTGTCCCCCAGCAGTCACGCAAACAACTTATCAGTAGTGACTTACAGTAAGGTAGGTGCCCTTGGAGAAGAGGAGAAGGGGTAGGTGGTGGGCCTTGGGATCTGTGATACCCCTTCATGGCAAACCTTGAATCCTAGAATGTTCTTTAAGACTGCTTAGCTCTCCTGCCAACAGCAACAACACAAAACCTACCCCTTCTCCCCTCCCCCCTCCCCCATCTTCATGTCCTGTGGATATTACTTCATCCACATTTATAATTTACTACTGTCTCTCTGCTCTGGTTTGGGTGTTGAAAGAACAAAGTTCTTTACCTTTACATTTTAAGAAAAGAAAGTCAAAATATCGCCAGCCATGCTTCCATTTTTAATGTATACTGAGCTTAGAGCAACAACACACCTTTGGAATTGGTTCCTACTTTGATTTTTTTGGGTTTGGGTGGGATTCTTGTTTTTGTTTTCTGAGGAAAAAGGCAAGCTCAATTATTTATCCTAACTACTCTTGGGCTTTTACTTTATTTACCTTGTTTGCATGTCTTCCTATTGATGTCTTTTCAGTCTATGTGTCCCATCTACTCCCTCACCCACAGCCCAGAGTGGCCCAAGTGATATTTTGACTTTTCACGTGTGGGGAATAAGAGAGAATTGTTTAACCATGATTTTAAATGTATGATTGTTCTGAGACACTCTACTAGGTGTTTGATTTCTTGATCTGTTTTTCCTTATGCTAGTTGATTGACAATGTCTTCCTCACACTGCTAAGGTGGTGATGGTTCCTGGTTGTTGGTTTTGGTTGGATGAATAAAGCCCTATGCTAAGAGTTCACTGTTGTAGGTGGTTCATATATTGGGGCCTGTGAGTATTCCTGTGCATTCTTCTGATTAATAATGCTGCATGTTAGGCCCAGCATCCCATCTATATAATCATATAACTGTTAAGTCTCAAAATTTACCCTCAAAAATTTAAAAATAAAATTAATGTTTATTTGAGGGATAAGTTGCATTGTTGTAAGAATGGTATTTTTCTGACCAATGCTTTATTAAAATATGGTCTAGATTAAGAAAAGAAACCTGGTGATGTGAATCCTCTTTTGTCACATGGTCTGGTAAAAGGAACTTCAATTAGCAATAGTGTAGCAAAGGGTTAATTTATTGGTTGGTTGAATAGTCACAAAGGGTTCATGTTAGTTCTCCAGGAAATTAGAGAAGTAAATTGATAAACCAGTAAATTGCCTGTATTTGAGGAAAGACTTCATATCTTAACACTTAAAAGACTTTCCTCTATGTTCCTGTTGCTCCAGATTTGTCTGTCTTAATTTTAATCCGTCAGAGCATGACTGTTCTAAAATACCTTGGTAGAATGGAAACTTGAAGCAGTTGAGTTTAATGGGTAGGTGAGAACTGGAGGAGGCAAAACCAGTTAGTTGCTCTACTGTTTTCTATAATCGAAGCCCTTTTACTCAATATCAAACTACTTGACTCAGCCATAATTGTAGTCTTAGAAGAGGGCTGGCATTCCTGGCCAGGGCCCTGTACTCATCTTAGTCATAAACCTGTTAGTTGTTTTGTTTTCTTTTTGGGCTTTAGGGACTGATGCTTTTAACCAACTCTCTTTGCCCTGGCCCTGGTGTGTTTGTGGGTGCACTGTCCGAATGAATTACTTAACAGCCTTAATTGAGGTCCCAGCATACTGCTCCTTTGGAATGGCTGAGCTGTGGTGAGGTTATTGAAATATTTCTTAAGGTTGATGAACTCATGGTATGTTACCTAATTTTTTTTTTTCATGAACGGTGCAGGGTCATATAGAAGCAGTACTTATAAAACCACAGAATAAGGTTCTTATTGGTGTTGATGAGACTTTGGCTATAATACATTGAGAACGTGGCACTTAGATCCCAAAGAGAAATGGAAGCCTCCCCTTTTTTCTTACTTTAAGTAGAATACTATTCATAAAGCATGTATGTGAACATCTGGGAGCAGTTCTGGCTAAAGTTAAGTCAGCTCTGCTTCTCAGGCTCCTAAGGAATGGGATCACGTGTAAACAGTCATCAGGAAGTACTTACAGATTTGTGCACTATTTAGAGCAGTGTACATTGTTCAGTAGGAGACTTGAAGAATAAAAGAAGTGACCCTGCCAAGCAGCTTACAGTATAGTGACGAGACATGCATCCAGTTCAGTCAGGACAGGTATAAATTTGGTCAGTAAAGAACAACAGTCAAATGTATAATCCTATCTACAATAATATAAGAGTAATATGCAAATTAATAATCACTCCTCTACACCACAAGCCATGCCCCCAGCCAATCAGGAGCTAGTATGCAAATTAACCCAACCAAGATGGCTGCGACCATGGAGTGAGCAGGAGGATTGGGTTTCCCGGGCAATGGAGGAAGCAAAGCTTTCTGCACACCCTGCAGGTCCAGGCCTCCACTCAAGGCTACAAAGTTTCAGTTATAATAGATAAATCCCAACAAAATGGCTGCAGCCATGGAGTGAGCAGGAGGCTTGGCTCCACTTAAGACTACAAAGTTTCAATTATAGAAGATAAATAAACCCCAGATACCAGGGCCTCTGCTTAGGTCACTGGGACATGACCAGCCTACAAACCACCACAGGCCCCACACCCCAAGGGAATCCCCAACCTGATCCGGGACACCCTTCAGGGCAAACCAGCTGGCCCCCACCATACACCAGATCCCTATTCTATATAATAAAAGAGTAATATGCAAATTGACCATCATTCCAACACGCAAGATTGCTGCCCCCATGTGGACACAAGATGGCCAGCAGGGGAGGCCAGTTGGGAGGGACCAGGTTTGCAAGGGAGGGCAGCTGTGGGCGATCAGGCCAGCATGGGAGGACAGTTGGGAGGGACCAGGCCTGCAAGGGAGGACAGTTGGGGGTGATCAAGCCAGCAGTGGAGGGCAGTTAGGGGTCACCCGGCTGGCAGATGAGGGAAGTTGGGGGTGACCAGGCTTGTGGGGGATCAGGCCTGCAGGGGAGGGCAGATTGGGGTGACCAGGCCTACAGGGGAGGGCAGTTAGGGGCAAACAGGCTGGCAGAGGAGCAGTTAGGCATCACTCAGGCTGGCAGGGGAGTGGTTAGGGGGTTTATAAGGCTGGCAGGCAGAAGCGGTTAGGGCAATCAGGAAGGCAAGCAGTTGGGAACTGGCAGTCCTGGTTTGTGAGAGGTATGTCTGACTGCCTGTTTAGGCCAGATCCCTAAACGGGCAGTCCAACATCCCTCAAGGAGTCCCAGATTGTAGAGGGTGCAGGCTGGGCTGAGGGACAACCCCCCCCCCCCCCCCAAATGCACGAATTTCGTGCAATGGGCCTCTAGTTTTTATATATTCTTGGAAGTTAGAGTTAGAGAAGGCAGAGCTGGAGTTGATGGAAAGAGCTTTTCGAAGAATGGGCAGATGGAAAGACAGGAAGGACAATGGTGTGGAGAACTGTTAAAGTGCTGAGGGCAGAACGTGGAGGAGTCATGAGGTCCTGATGTGGGTAATAGACAATGGGAGATACTAGATTCCACTGCTATACTGTGTTCCTTTGAGAAACAGTGGAGGAAATAATGGCTTTAAAAAAAGTGGAACTGTACTTAATATCTTAAAGCAGGGATAATTCACAGTTCTAGACATTTGTTTTTGCTTCAGAATAGAGATTTATTTATTTTTAAAAGTGGCATGCTTGAGGTTCTTTTTTCAGAAAACCACTTTGTTGGAATTTTATAATATATTAATAAAAAATTTCAAACGCACAGAAAAGTGAACTGTATAATAAGCATTTGTATTCTGAAATATTTTTAAAGGAAATTATATTTTGACATTTTAATATGAATCTTTACAAAAGAATTTTCAAAAATACCATTAACTTACCTAATAATTAATAATTTCCTAATATTTTCTAGTATCAGTTCACATTCAGGTTTCTTTGCCTCTATGTGTCTCCTAGAATTCATCTGTTCAAGCAGGATCCAATCAAGACCACATTTCACACTTGATTGTTGTATAAGAAAAGCCTTAAATTTTGAGATTCTGAATGGTGCCCTTGACAAAGTGTTGATGTGACAAAGTGTACACATCAGTGGTATTTTTAACTGTTCCTGTGTGCCCAGGTGTGCTGCCAGTACTTTACAAGCCTCATCTCATTTTCTGATCAGAAAGGCTCTGAGGGGCTAAGTAACTTGCCCAGTATCACACAGCTAGTAGAGAGAGGCAGAGCTGAAATTCAAATCCAGGTGCCACATTTTTAAAATGTGTTGAGTGAAAGCATTAACTGAGTTCCAGTAATTTTCAGTCAAGGCATGAAGAAAGCCCAGTCAAAATAAGCAGTCGATAAATGGTTCTAATATGTAAATTGAGGATTGCCTTTGCCATCTTTTTAAAAAATTCCCATTTGTTGAATCTTTTTTAAAAAAAATAAATCTTTATTGTTAATATTATTACAAATGCTCCTTATTTCCCCCCCTCCATTGCTCTCCTCTACCAGATTCCTACCCCACCCTCTGCCCTTTCCCCACCCCCATTGTCCTCATCCATAGGTGCACAGTTTTTGTTCAGTCTCTTTCCACACCACCCACTCCCCTTTCCCTGAGAATCGTCAGTTCACTCCCCTTCCATACCTCTAATTCTATTATATTCACCAATTAATATTGTTCATCAGATTTTTTTTTAATTCCCTTGGTTTTTAGCTTCACTTGTTGATAGTTACGTATTTGTTGTTCATAATTTTTATCTTTATTTTCTCTCTCTTCCTAGAGAACCCCCTTCAGCAATTCATATAATTCTGGTTTGGCGGTGATGAACTCCTTTAGCTTTTTTTTATTTTTTATTAGTGAAGCTCTTTATCTGGCCTTCGATTCTGAGTGATAGCTTTGCTGGGTAGAGTATTCTTGGTTGTAGGTTCTTGCTATTCATCACCTTGAATATTCCTTGCCATTCCCATCTGGCCTTCATGGTTTCTGTTGAGAAATCAGCTGACAATCATATAGGTGCTCCTTTATTGATAACTACCTGCTTTGCTCTTGCTGCTTTTAATATTCTCTGTCTTTTGCTCTTAAAATTTTAATTATGATGTGTGTTGATGTGGTCCTCTTTGGATTCCTTTTGTTTGGGGTTCTGTGCGCTTCCTGGACTTGTAAGTCTAATTCTTTCACCAGGTGGGGGAAGTTTTCTGTCACTATTTCTTTCAGTATGTTTTTGGTATCTTGCTCTGTCTCTTCTTCTGGGACCCCCATAATTCTGATGCTGGTTCACTTGAAGTTGTCCCAGAGGTTTCTTACATTATCTTCAACTTTCTGGACTCTCTTGTCTTCTTGCTTCTGCAGAAGAGTGTCTTCTGGCTCTTTATGTTCCAAATCTTTGACTTGATTCTTGCGATCTTCCATTCTGTTTTTAGGAATCTGTATAATATTTTTTATTTCAGACAATGTATTCTTTTTTTTTTTTTTTTAATATATTTTATTGATTTTACACAGAGAGGAATTGAGAGGGACAGAGAGTTAGAAACATCGATGAGAGAGAAACATAGACCAGCTGCCTCTTGCACACCCCCTACTGGAGATGTGCCCACAACCAAGGTACATGCCCTTGACCGGAATCAAACCTGGGACCTTTCAGTCCGCAGGCTGACGCTCTATCCACTAAGCCAAACCAGTCCCGGCTTATTTCAGACAATGTATTCTTTATTTCTTGTTCATCCCTTATTATTTCTAGTTAATCCCTTTTCATATCCTCATAGGTCTCATGTATTTTATTGGCCTTTCCTAGGAAATTCTTGAAAAACTTTATAATCGTGGTTTTGAACTCTATATCCAATTGCTTTTTGTCCTCCATTTCTTTCGTTTGTGATCTGTTTCCTTGTCTCAGCATTTTCGCAGCTTCCCTGAATTGGTAGTCTTAAAAGTCTCTTATGTTCAGCTTGGATGGGGCGGAGTTTCAGGGTGGAGCCTACAACCTTGGCTTCCATCAGCCCCACCCTATGAGGCTCCTGAGTCTCAGTGTTCCTCAGTGTCCTTCGGTACTTGCTGCAAAGGTGCCCTCGAGTTTCGCCTGCTACCGTGTTTCCCGGAAAATAAGACATCCTCTGAAAATAAGATGTGGCGCATGGAAAGATAAGACATCCCCTGAAAATAAGACCTAGTGGAACTTTGGGAGAAAAAATTAATATAAGACTCTGTCCTATTTTCAGGGAAACAGGGTACCAGACAGTCTAGGCTCTCCCCCAATGAGCCCGGAACTGGGGTTCAGTTTAGTTGGAAGTGGGGTTCAGAGCAATCCGGAGCTTTTGTCTCCTTCACGCTAGGGCAATCCAGCGGCACATTCAACTGTCCGTTCTCTGCACACAATGTGCGTGCCTCCGGAACTTCCTTTTGCCGCTCCCCTGGATTTCCGCCTTACAGCCCAGGCTCCCTCTATATGAACCTGGGTCCCCAGGGTCTGACCTAGAACTGGGGTTCAGTGAAGTCGGAACTGGGGCTCATAACAGTCCGGAACTTTTGTCTCCTTCCCGCTAGGGCAATCTAGCAGCAGAGTCAACAGTCCGTCTTCTGCGCGTAATGTGTGCGCCTCAGGGACTGCCTTTTGCCGCTCCCCTGAGATTCGGCCTTACAGCCCAGGCTCCCTCTGTATGAGCCTAGATCCCCAGGGTCTGGCCTAGAACTGGGGTTCAGTGCTGTTGGATCTGGGGTTCAGCACAGTTTGGAGCTTTTATCTTCTAGGGAATGCCAGCCAGGCACTCAGCCGCCCCGTCCTCTCCAGTTCCGTCCTCTCCACGCGCACAGCATGTCTCTGTATCTTAGGCTTTTACAGCTCCTCCGCTTTTCCTTCTGGTTTTCTCTTTCCTTCTTTCAAAATTTCCAGTCAGTTGACTTTCCTGTAGTTCTGGGTAATGTCCATTTTGTATTTTAGTTGTATTTTATTGAAATTGTTGTGTGAGGCTGCAGTTAGGTGTTTACCTATGCCGCCATCTTGGATCTGGCGTTTGTTGAGTCTTTAAAAGTAGTGACTTCTTTTCTTGTTTGATAAAAATAAAATATTTTTATAACTCTCCAGGTACCTAAACCATGTGGTGTTTATAATAAATAGTGCCTTTTATTATGAACTAGAGGCCTGATGCATGAAATTTGTGCAGGTGTGTGTGGGTGGGTGTGTGTGTGTGTGTGAGCCCAGCCTGCACCCTCTCCAATCTGGGACCCCTTGAGGGATGTCCATCTCACAAACCAGGACTGCTGGCTCCCAACCGCTCGCCTGCCTGATTGTCCCTTACTGCTTCTGCCTGCCAGCCTGATCACCCCCTAAGCACTCCCCTGCTAGCCTGATCAATGCCTAACTGCTCCCCTGCTAGCCTGATTGCCCCTAACTACCCTCCCCTGCTGGCCTGGTGGCTCCCAACTGCCCTCCCCTGCTGGCCTGGTGGCCTCCAATTGCCCTCCCCTGCTGGCCATCTGTGGCGGCCATCTTGAGTCCACATGGGGGTAGCCATCTTGTGTGTTGGAGTGATGGTCAATTTGAATATTACCTCTTTATTATATAGGATGAGTAGAAAGGATGAAAGACATCTGAGGCTCTTGCTAGAGTTGGGGCAAGTGTTTTCAATTCACCCCAGGTGCTATCTTTATTGGTGAGTAGGAGGATTACCGGGATCACTGACTTGGCAATAGATTTGAGTTACTCTAAAGAAATTCCCTGCCTGCCATTAAGGCTGGGAGAAAACAAGATGCTCTTGGAAGCTTATGACCACAGTTTTAGTAGCAGCTACAGTTTCCTGCTGCCTCCATCGTTACAGTTTAACTTGCTAAGGTTGGTAGGATTAAATGAAAAGATTGCTTCATGCACCTGCTCTGTGAGGGCTGGGTGGATGTGTCAACATAATGGCCCATCTGTCAGTGCTAGGAACTGGACACCCGTGGAGCCCTTCCCCAGCTGCCCTTAAATAACCATTAGCTTTCTGGACTCAGTGCTTCGTGCCTGGGGGAAACTCCGGGTGGGAACTCCAGCCGTAGCTCCATCCCAAACCCTGGCTCCTCCCTGTGTGAGCGGTCAGAGGGAGTCAGAAAGTAAGTATTTGCGGACTTGCTCCAAAGATTCATAAATCTGACTCTTCCCTTTTGTTAGAAATAGGCTAGCCTCATCGGTAGCTCACTTGTGGTGGACCTGTCCCAGTTGAACAGTCAGATCAAGTAAGGGGCTGTTTTAAATAAACCATTTTTATGTGATTAGCTCAAGAATCTCAGAGGACAGTCACAGTAGGGTAGGTGCTTACTCTGTTGACTCAAGGATATTCTTGTCATGAATTCTAGCTCTCTGACTCATCTCAGCAGGCCAAGATGCTTCTGTTTGAATAATATGAAAGTGGTGAAGATATACCTCCTAGAGGTGTGGAAGGAGAAAATAACTCCTGTTAAAATTGGATACCCCCTTTTCTTATTTGCCAGTGACTTTTTTAAATTCTAAATGTTTCCTCAGAAGGCCATACAGAAGAATAAGACACCAACTATAATAAATGATCTGATTCAGGGCATCGGGATAAGAGTGTGGCTGGCAAAATCCAAGGGGCCGTTCTTCAGGACAGCAGATGCCTCACTTCCTTTCTCTAAGAGGAATACTTTACATTGGGATCTGAGAAGAATCCCAAATGTATTTATGTTGTTACTTGGACTATAGCCCTTATTTTGTGTTTGTTCTTACTTTAAAAAATGTTTGGAGCTGGTGTATGTCATATACTCTTCTTTTAAACTGAATTACAGCCTGAGCCACTGTTATTACTTCCGCCAAGTGTTGGTTCAGTAGGAGAAACTTGTTATTATCTTTGTGGGGAGGTTCTCTCTCCTCCATTGTCCGCCACTGCCGGTTGCCATCTGCCCTGCCTGCCCACATTCCCACCTGCTCCTCTTCTTCTCTCTCTCTGGCAGCCACTCTTTAGTACATTTTGGATCTGAAGTTAGAGAAGTCAGTCTACTTTTATTACATCAGAAATCAACTGACTGCTAACCTGCTGCTTATCTGCGTTGACTGAAACATAGAAAAGTTAGGTGAGTTTAGGTGAGGGTTTAAAAGTTGTAGTAGCGGTTACTAGACGGGAAGGTTTGAAAAAAGCAAGTCTTTTGTGGCCTGGGCCTGAGGATGTAATTAATGGCTTGTGAATTTGTCTGCTTGTGAATCTTATTGTCTGCTCTGAAGTTGCCAGTTTAACATAATAAGGGATAGGTTTAGGATGACAGTGGAATTGGGCTTATCATTCGCCCAATTCATTTAAAAAATATATATATTTGTATTGATTTCAGAGGAAGGCAGAGAGAGAGATAAAAACACCCATAATGAGAATCATTGATCCACTCTGGGGATCAATCCCACAACCCAGGCATGTGCCTTGACCCGTTCATAGGTCTATGCTCAACCACTGAGCCACCCCCAATTCATTTGAATTTGACCACAGGACAGGTGTCCTTAGTGTCCTTATCTGGGCTAATACTTACGTAAGGCAATAGAGGCCAGTGTAACTAACTTTTCACTCCCATGAATGAGTCTTCTCAGATACAGACCCTTTTCACGAAAGGTTTAAAGATGGCTGAAGGAGAAGCTGAAAGGAAAGCTGTTTCACTTGATATTTTATCCAGCTTGTGTTCTCTGACAAGGGACAGGTAGCAAAGCATGCTACTCCCAGAGGCCATTGAAGTACGATCATCAAAGCTGTGAAACTGCTATTTATTGAACACTATGTGCTAGGCACTGTGCTGTGTTTTGTTTTTGTTTTTTAATTTAATTTTCATTGTTAAAATTATCAATGCACGGAGTTCTACAAAACTTATTACAAAAAATACCAGTCACCTCCCTGCCTCCCACCCTCCAGTATTTGTTCCCCAGAGGTAGCAGGCTCAATGTTTGATGTGCGTTACTTCATTTAGTCCTCACAACAGTACCACGAGTACCACGATACAGGTCCTGTTATTAGCCCTACTCTACAGTTCTGAGACTTGGGGTACACAGATCCCCTGAATTGCCCAAGGTCACGTAGTTAGAGTGTTGAAACCAGGATATGAACAAAAGCAAAAGCAGTTGTCTTTCACTCTCAAGGCTGCTCTCCTAACAGTGCACTCCATTGCTTCCCAATACAGTTTCATGCACACATTTTTATCAGCTGAGCTAACAGTTGTGGGCTAGGGAGGACATGCTTTTTGTAGTATCCTGCTACATTTCAAACGAGGAGCAAGCCCATTATTGACAAGCTATTATTTGACTTCTCTATACTAATCCCCCTCTCCCTATAAGGTCAGTGGGAGCTACGGAAATCAGCCTTTATTGCTAGCCAACAAGGAAGGGAAAAGATTCCCTAGAACCTCCCAAGTCATTTGATTTTAGGTTTTTGTTGAGATTGAAATTTCCGCTAGCTACTCTTGTGACAGCAGCACCTATACCTCTTGCAGTCACAAAACCTATTTATATTCCTTGATCGTTGCAAAAAGATAGTCTCTGGAGCTTTATTTTTCTAGAACAAATGTAAAATCTCCCTTGAATATACTTAGCATTTCAGAACTAGAACATAGGTAGGGATTACCTTACTCCCTTTAAAGTTAGATTTTATTCCTATAAAGGCTCTCTGGAAAAAGACTATTTTAGAAAAAAGGGACAGCCAGTATAAGACCTGAAGTGGAAGTTTACCAGGTTTGTTCAAGGAACAGAATGAGTGAGGAGGAGAGGAGAGAGAGGTGAAGTTAGAAAACAGAAGCCAGGTTATGGAGGGCTTTGTGGCCCCTTGAAAAGCTTCGAGCTTTTGTTCTGAGGGACAGGAATATGAACGGTGAGAGGAGAGGTGATGTGGTCTGTCCTAAGGTTGTAAAAGGATCACTCTGGCTCTCATGTGGCGAATGTAGGGCAAGCATAGAAGCAGAGGACAGTAGAGAAGATAGCACAATCATTCAGGGTATGTGGGGGAGTAGTTTAGACCAGAGTGGTGGCGGTGGAGGTAGAAGGTCTGAGTCTGGATCCAGTTTATAGCCAGCAGGATTTGCTAGTAGGTCGGAATGGGGGACGTAAGAGAGGGTAAAGGATGACACCAAGGTTTTTTGTCTGAGCATCTAAAATTTAGGATGAAATGGCCATCAGTGGAGAAGGAAAGGCTGGGGTAGAGGTGGAGAGTGATCGGAAGTTCCATTTTGGGCACGTGGACAGTTTCTCTAAACATCCAAATGGAGGTGTCAAGTGGGCTGTTGTATATCCAGGTTGGGTATAGAATTTAGGAGAGAGGTCTGGGTGGAGGTTAAATTTGAGAGTCATATTGTATGGATGGCATCTAATGTGGTGAGACTGGCTGTAGTCCACTGAGTGCCAAGTGTAAAGCAAAAGAGTCTTAGGGTGGGGGGGTGTTATGCATTATAAGATGTTTAGCAATGTCTCTGGCCTTTACCTCCCCAACTTTAAGTACCGAAAATGTCTTTAGACATTGCCAAATGTTCCTTGGGCAGAGGTAGGGGTGAAGGGATGGGGGGAATCGCTCTGCCAGGGGACCACTGGTTGAGATAGTGAAGAGATCCAAGGACTGACGTAATAATACTGTGTCTGATGTGTAAACAAACCACTTCAGGTTATCCAAGCCACCTTTTTTTCCCTAATTTTTTTTTAATTGATTATGGTATCACATAATTATCCTCATCCCCCTATTCCCATCCCAAATCCCTCCCCACATATGCCCCCACGCCCCTGTTGTCCGTGACCATTGGTTAGGCTTATATGCATGCATGCAAGTCCTTTGGTTGATCTCTCCCCCTTTCCTCCACCCTCCCCTACCTTCCCTCTGTGGTTTGACAGTCTGATCGATGTTTCCCTGTCTCCGGGTCTGTTTTTGTTCATCAGTTTATGTTGTTCATTTTTCCCCCTAGATGCATGAGATCATGTGATACAAGAAATACACTTATATTGCCTAGACCGGTTTGGCTCAATGGATAGAGCGTCGGCTTGGGGACTGAAGGGTCCCGGGTTCGATTCCAGTCAAGGGCATGTACTTTGGTTGCGGGCATATCCCCAGTAGGGGTGTGCAAGAGGCAGCTGGTCGATGATTCTCTCTCTCATCGATGTTTCTAGCTCTCTATCTCTCCCTTCCTCTCTGTACAAAATAATAAAATATATTTTAAAAAAAAGAAATACACTTATAAGAACCGAAAATGAGACAAGCCATAATGATTATGCTGAGAGGCAGATGAATCAGTCTGTACTGAGTTTCTTTCTGAGCCAAAAGTTCTTTTGAGTCCCAATTTCAATGTCAAACAGTTCCTTATGTGTACCTGTCAGCAATATTTCAGTTCTGGATGGTGGACAAATGGTGGTGATGCAGGTCCGACCGTCTCTGGTTTGGTTTTGGGCATCTTTCAGCAACACGCAGCTGCTGTCTGCTGGTATGGCGAGGCATCGTCAGCGTCTTCCATCTCTGGACTGTTTCTCTTCTGTCTTCATGGCTGGAGCACTCCTGTCAGTTCCTCTCTGTTGCAGGAATCCACATGGTCTTGGAGTTGTTTTTTGAAAATATACAAACATATTCTTGACCAAAAGTTAATAAAGGAATATTTTCTATAAATTTGACTTGGGATCTTTTTTCATTTTTTTGCCCAAATGACTTTCCTCTGGCTTGTTTTGACACCATGTTTGTTTTTCATGAGTGTCTTGCTATTAGCATTACAAATGAAATTTAATTTTCTAAAGTAAGAATTTTCTAGATGTAATTTACTTACAGGATATTTTTTCTTACATGATATTCTTCTATCACCCCCTTTTTAAAATTTAAATCTTAGGAGCTTTTGGAAATTTTATAATGTAGTCTCGATAGCTTTTACATTTTAATTTTTTTGTGCTAAAATATGACTGCTTTAGTTTCATTACATGTTACACAATTTTACCATGAGATGAACTGCCAATAAAAATTTTTAACACTTTAGAAACAGCTTTTTGTATAGTACAATCAATTTTTCTAAAATATTCACTTATTTCAATTAGCCTATTTAAATTACTGTGAGAACTTGACTACTAATTTACTGTCAAACTTCATAGTCTAACAATAATGTTATTTTACCCTGTGTATATTAGTGGAAAGGATTATTTGCCTTCTTGAGTAGGCCCTGAGCATTCCTGTTACTAGGGTGGATTTGGAGATCAAAAACCCACTTCCCCTCACGATGGGTACAAGACATCTCAAACAAGTCTTGTTGCAGTGCGAGGGCCGCTGCTGTCAGCCAAGTCTCTGTCTGTTACCTGGGTCCCGATTTGAGCTGGGCATGGGAAGCAAAGCAGTCATGGGGGCAGAAGATCTTCTTCAGAAGGGGTGAAGGTTCAGGCCCCTGTAAAGCTGAGGGGGGGAGGAGAGGGTGTAAGGGTCTGTGCCCCACCTCTGTTGACTCCCAAGTTCTCTCCTGATGGCCCATCTGGGACTGTGCTTGTCTTAGGTTGTTCCTTCCTTGAGGAATATCCAGGCCACCTTTACTGCTTTTCTTCTTAATTCACCACACTCTTGTGAGTTTTATAGTTACACTGTTCATTTGACAAACTAATCAGGAAGTTGTAAGTGCTTTGCTCTCATACACAGAGCAAATTGGGGGTCAAATCGGGGGTGGGCCATGGGCTAGAACCCAGGGACCCAGGTTGAGTCTAATGTTCTTCTAGACCACACTGTGATGAGGTTTGCTGGCAGAAGCAGTCTGTTGGCTGTTCTCTAAAGGTAGTTTATATACTAGTGTCAGGTTGTAGAGATCTCCTTGTTCGTCTTCAGGAGCTACAGACGACTTTGTGACCGAGGGGGAAACCATGCCAAGCAATCGAAGAACCTGCATCCCACCCCCATCCCTGCCTCAGGTTTGCTGGCAGATTAGCACATTCTGTACCAAAAGGGGTTTGCCAGGAGCCTTTGATTTAGTGATATTTCGATGAATCCCTTTTGAAAACCCTGAGGAGCCAGTAAGCCCTGCCAGCCTTGCCGATGTTTGAACTGGCATGGGTCATGTGTACATTAAAAATAAGCAAACACTGTGAGCCTTAGAAAATGTCTTTTATTGTTTGTAACATTACTATCTAACTGAGAATAAAAATTATCTCCAGGAACTCTCCCTTTATACCTCAACAGCTTCAGAGCTGCTTGGCTCCCTTTTATTTGATTTGGGGCTCAGCATTATTTTACGCTGATGTGATGCTGAGCAGTCTGAGAGCTGAACCAGAGCTCATATTCCCAAGGTTGCCAGAATATTTTATTTTGATTGTAATGATACATTCTCTTCCTTATACTCTGAATTTAGCATTTTATTTTCTGGTGGAAGTTCTCAAAGTAGGACTAGCAAAATTACACATTCAAAGACATAAGTGTAATTCACAAGTATGACAATTTATCTTCTGGCCTAGATGCTCCGGTTTCAAATGACTTGTCCTCAGCTAAGTCTGCTGTAACTGCATTTCTGGCAGGACCAGATGCAGAAGGAAAGGTTACAAGCTTGTCTACAGCAGAGGGAATACGTGGGCTTCCTTAGAGCTCAGTTAAAAGTGAGATCCCTTCCAAAGCTGTGGGCCTTCACCTGCAGAGGACGATGATCCTGAGTGTTTGTTGTGACTTCACTGCTGAAGAGTCACTGAAGCCCGGCCAGCGTGGCTCAGTGGTTGAGCATCGACCTATGAATAGGAAGTCATGGCTCAATTCCCGGTCAGGGCATATACCTGGGTTGTGGGCTTCATCCGCAGTGTGGGGCATGCAGGAGGTAGCTAATCCTGATTCTCTCTCAGCATTGAAGTTTTTTTTTTCTCTCTCTCCCTCTCTAAAATCAGTAAAAATACATTAGAAAAAAAAACACTTTGCTTTACACAGAGATAGCTTCAATATTATTAGTTGATTGTTGAGGCCTCCTAGATGCTTAGCTGGTGCTAATCCTTTTCTTCAAAGAAATTGCTTTCTGGCCACAAAGACAAGCCTAGCTCATAGGAAAGAATGAGAGCCAGTAAAGATAAAGTATATTGAGTCCCAGTTAACTTTTAAATGCTCATGATTTTGGAGGAAGGAGAAAGCAATGAGGTTTGGAGTAGCCAGAAAAATATTACCTTCATATGTGATAGATCCAATTTGAATTGGAAGCAAGAGGTATTACATAGCAGTGTTTCCCAAACTTTTGACATATGTTGAGTACCCCTCGTAAAAAAAAAAAAAAAAAAAAAAAGGATGTATTAGTCACAGCTAAGCACATTGCAGTATCCCCACCAAACTCCGGTGCAATGCGTACCCCCACCAAACTCTTCCCTTACCCCTGGGGGTACGCGTACCACACTTTGGGAAACCATGACATACAGGAAGACCCAGAGGCAACCACAGGCAAGGTGTGTTCATGGGACACTGGCCAGCCTGACGTGGTGAGTGAGATGTGCTTAAAGAGGGTGGGGTGAATTTTGGAGGAAGATCTTTGAATGCCAAGCAAAGGGGAGTTTACTTTTAATGTGAAAGAAAGCAATGCCAACATTGCTTTTGAGCAGGGGAGTGGCAAGATGAAACCAAATATATGACTGAATAGGACCAAGGAAAGACAGTTTATTCTCAGTTAGCCAGCCCCTTGGGCGGTTGGGGGAATGGTGGTGTGAATTCATTGTGAGAGAGGTGGGGAAGACAATGGTGCACCAGGAAAATGTAGTTGACAGAAGGCACCAGGAGTCCCAATGGTAATTCCGAGAGGACCAGCAGCCTCACCCTGTGCCTCGGCAGGACTCCGCAGTGAAACCCCAGTGGCCACGGGGCCAGGAGCTTGGATACGTTCCTCTCCTTTTGGGTGTCCTCCCCAGTGAGACTCTTGCCGGTTTTCTTCCTTTTTAGGAATCTCCTTTCTTGGAGGACAGGCCAGGAGAGAGCTCTGTCTGCCAGGACCCCATCTGCGCTAGAATTACAAGTAGCAAGCAGCTTTCCTGAAGCCTCTCCTGAAAGGGAAAGTCAGACTCAGCAGTGTCCTCCTTCTCCCTGTAGAACTTCAATGTGTTCTCATTCACCGTTTTTGAATTTTACTCCTCACAGTCATTTTCATGATTTGTCAGAGGGTAGCTGAAGGCTATAGGAGTTGCCCTTGGCCAGCGGGAACTGTGGATGGATGGGAAGATGGAGGATGAAGGAAGGAAGGAAGACTGAAGGATGCATGATGGTAGAGGGAGAATGGATGGATGGATAGATAAGAAGGTCCCCAACAGGGCTGTAGAAGTTCGTTAAGAGCAACAGAAAAACTGTGTTACAGCATTAAGTGTAAAAATGACTCCCCCCCCTCCGAGCTTTTAAAAAAAATCAATTCAGCATGCTTATAACTGAATCAAGCTTCTTAAACACAGTTTTGGCACAACCAAAAGGTTTTGAACTGATCTGCCCACCATCAGACCTCATGCTTAAAAGTAGGTTTATTTTATTCTCTTTGGCTGGTTCTCACAATCATCCTCAGCCAGTGCATCAAACGTATGTTTGAAGCTTTAAGGACTGTCACATGAAGGGGCATGAGCATCAGGTTAAAGCATCTGCAGAAGTTCCATCATGTTGGCGTGGCACCGCTGTCCCACTAGAAGCTCCTCAGGCTGTTGGCACCCATCAAGGGAAGGGCCTGGTTTGAGTGTTTCTGAGAGTCCCGCCCAATATTCCTGTTCAGACTGTTTTATTTCTAATTAACGAGAAGTTAATGAGTCTGATCAAGGCTTAGTCGCTGGCCCTTGCCAACAAAGTGCCCCCTGGTGAGCGGGGCATCGTCAGCCATGTCACTTCAGGATCAGACTAGAACTTGGTACTAAGCCCTTACCCTTCTGTCTTTGTCTGCCATGCACATAAATGATAGAAAAGGAGCTGTAGATGTGAGACTGGCCCAGCAAACGAGGCCCTCCTGGTATTACCAGTGCTGCCATCACTATGCACTGGAGAGCTTGTTAATCTGTGTGAACCTTTTTATTTATTTAAATCAAATCACAAATAAAAGGAAAACAAAGACAGATATGTGAAAGTTTGTGTTGCAGTACTTTCTCTAAACAAGCTTTCAGAGAAAAAGAGCAACCCAGAAAGTCCTCATGAGGCATCCTTGTTTCCGGAGCAATTTCAGCTTGCCTTTTTGGCCTGCAAGGTTAAAAGCAGAGGTGGCTCACTACTGCAAAACATTTCAGTTCATTTCTTTTACTTGCTCTTCAATAACACTATACTTCCTACTGTTGAAAATGGATGAATAAATGTTTTTCAAAATTCTAACTGAAATAGAACTAGTTTCCAGTTTTTTAGTACTTTAATATACACTTAATGCTTTCCATCTGTGACAATTTTTGTATTATTCCTTTTTGAAAAGTTATTTTGATTTCTGCAAAATTTTAGCAAGATCTTTAAGATATTATAGGTACACACTCATGTAAGATCAGTGGCAACCAAATCACTGCTTGGAGTGACCCTGCTCTTCCATGGGGTTGCTGTAAACCACTATGAAATACACATCAGAGTTATTTTTTAGATTTGTTTTTTGAAAACAAGATCATAGGTACTGGCTCTTAAGTTTTCCTTTCAGTAGATTGTGGTAAATGAGACTAAGCTTTTCTGTGCCTATAAATGTTCTCTCTTGTGTGTGTGTGTGTGTGTGTTGTTGAGAGAGAGAGAGAGAGAGAGAGATATCAGTTGCCTCCCATAGGGCCTTAATCAGGGATTGAACTGCAACCTAGGTATGTGTCCTGACTGGGAATCAAACCCATGACCCTTTGGGATGATGCTCCAACTAACTGAGCAACACTGGCCATTGGCCTGCCTGTTGGTCGAACTCCTGGTAGAGGGGACAATTTGCATATTAGCCTTTTATTATATAGGACATACACTGAGTGGCCAGATTATTATGTGTTCAGAGATCATAATAATCTGGCCACTCAGTGTAAATGTTCTTTTTAAAAAATGTTTTTTTAGAATTAGCCAAGTATAGCTTGCCCAAGTTACTCCATTGTGGAAGTGCAGTTCAGGACCTGGCCCTCCTACTGTAATCTTTCACCCAGCTGGGGCTCCTGCTCTTAGCTGCTGAGGATGGCGCTCCGGTGCTCTAAGAGGGCCGCCTGTCCTGCAGCCGAGGGAAGGCCGGGCCCCAGGGCTCAGAGCTGTAACAGGTGTTGATGGAAAGCTTAAAGAAGATTGAGGTAAACAGGCAACACCTCAGTCCCTGTGGACACAAAGGCTGTCTCTCCTTCCCCAGAAGCACTTTATTGTCCCCTGACAGATGTGAGGCTGCCCCAAGAAATGGAGCTTTAGAAAGCCCATTTCTGTGGAAGTTGGGTAGGTACTGGGGAATTGGCCTTCAGACCTGGAGTCAGGTAAAGCAATTCTTTTCTGCGTCGTATTGTTCCTCCCCTTTGGCCTGCATCAGTCCAGCCTTGCTGTAGTGCTGTGTCTGTGGGGAGAAGTGGTTCCTCAGTGAGGACACTGGCCTTCTGTGTCAAACTCACTGTTTTGTAATCTGATGGCCTCAGTTTTGGCTTGAGTCGGAGTTTAATTCAGGGCTCGATAGTACCATCTAATATGTCTGTTTTCCTTATTCGTAGTGGTGTAACTGTGACAGGAAAGATGTTGGTGATGCCAGGTTAGTTAAAATATTTGGTATTTGCTTTTCCTACAGATAAAAGTAGAATCGCTAGGCCCCAGAAGAGAGTGAACATTATCTGTATTGCCAAACCCTGCTTTTCGGCTGGGATTGTGAGCCCTGCGAACCTGTTACACCAGGTCTTGAACTTCAGTAGAACCTGAAATGAGGAAGGGCCTCCTGTTTTGAATATGCCTCCATCCCACTTGGCCTCCTTGCCATCGGACGCCCTGAACAAGCTGTTCTTGGAATCTCTGCCAGGCTTTTCCTTTATAACTGGCGTTGCATTACCTGTGCTCTGTGACCCACTTGTTACACCTATAATCCTGCATGTGGGGAGTCTGGATGATAAAGGGGTTTTGAAATAGAATTGGTTTTCTCTCCCTTTCTTGAAGTGGTGGTAGTTAATTTTGGGGGAAGGAAAATACAGCTTGTTCTCAAGTCACCTTTCTATACCAATTAAACAGTTTCAATATGCCATTCTCTGGGTGAAAGGGAATGAGGTAGCATGTTTCTTTCCAAAAGGCATGGGACCTCGGCCAGTAAATAGAGGACCAACGATAACTATGGAATCTAAGCTAGGCAAATACCACACCGAATGAATGGTCTAAGGGCCAGGGCACTCAAGTGGAAGTCTGAAAATGCCCATGTCTTTATTTCTCTCTGTCAGTAGCACAGGACCTATTTTATTGACCCATAAAATAAGAATGTACGACAGCTCTTTGGCAAAGGAATAATTTCCCTTCTCCAAGCATTTCAGACAAGTTTGAAGGCTAATTTATAAAGGCCCATGTGAACTGTGAGGAGCTTTGGTCTGGAAAAGCAGTTAAATTTAAGGTAAAGGGGGAAGAAATACTTCATAGAAAACAAATGCTGTTTGTTTGGGGTTTTCTTTCCTCCGTGCCACCGCCCACCCTACTCCCCCCAGTACGGAGACCTTTGAGCATTGTATTGGTTTTAATCTTACGGGAATCTAAGCCTTTATTGCTTTCCTTGGATTGTTCCGGATGAATGGATGTTGTTGGGAAGAACTGAGAGCAGCTTGTTTTAAGCTTCTTTACTTGCCAGCTGTGGTGAGTGTGACCCTCTGACCAGGCCCCACAAAATGGAGGCTGAGAGCCCTTTGCTACCCTGGCCCCACTGAGTTGAGTGGGTAGGTCCATGGCTACTGTACAGGCTTAGCCTACCTGCTGGAGGCCTGGTGGGCTTAGGGGCTGGCAAGACATGTGACATTTTGGCATTTTTAAACATCACTGCTCTACTTACCAGCTCTGGGCCCTTGATTAAGTTACCACACCTTTCTGAGCTGGAAGATCATACTTGTCAAAACGGACCTTTGTAAGAATTAAAAGAGTAGCACCTGGCACATGGTTGATGCCGTCAGTGGTGGCCAGCCTGTCCTCCGAATGCGCCTCAGGCTCTTCTGTTCAGTGATGCTATCAAGCAACTCTCTAGCTGGTCTTTCGTGACTTTATGTCAGGGGAGGGATTTAGAAGCAAAAGCAATTTCAATGCTTTTCACTGAGAACACACCACCACATACATGGACATTTGAATCTCATTGTTTTCTATTATTTTTAAATCTTCCCCTGAGGATATGTTGTTACTGATTTTTGAGAGAGAGAACAAGCAAAACATTGACCAGTTGCTTCCCATACATGCCCTGACCAGGGATCGAACCTGCAATCTTTTGTTGTACGGGACAGTACTCCAGCCAACTGAACCATCCAGCCAGGGCATGCTTCCTATTGGCCGTTTTTGGCTGCTGGTGTAAGCATGACCAAAGGGCAGTTTTTCTTGAAATACTGTTTTTCAGCCTCCGGAGCCAAGGCATTTTGTGTCAGCTCCTAGAACCTTAAATGTGGAAAGATTTAGGGAGGAACCTGAGATCCTGGGGGTGGGGATCTTACTCAAGGGCAGAACCCAGATATCTCCTGTTTCTTTTCTTTTTAAAATATTTTTTTATTAATTTCAAAGAGAAAAGGAGAGGAGGAGAGAGAGAAAGAAACATCAGTGATGAAAGAGAATTATTGACTGGCTGGCTCCTGCACTCCCACACTAGGGATCAAACCTGCAACTACCCCGCCATGCTGGCTGGGCTGCTCTCCTCTTTCTACATAACCTGGATCCCACTGCAGTGCAAGCTGCAGGACCAGCAAACCCCCTCCAGAGACCCCAGCCTCCCCTGAGACCTGGGTCTGTGACCAGTAGGATGGCATAACCCAGACTCCTGTGTCCCCAGGCCTCAGCTGCTACTTAAAAACTTGGATTTGGAAGGACTAATATTCCTGTGACTTAGAGGGGTCTAACATTAGGTAGTAGTCTGAGAAATACCTCTTCTCGTTCAGTTATTAATTCAGCAAATACTTACTGGGTGCCTGCTAAGGGACAGGTGGCATGCTAGGAACATGGCAGCAAAGATCATACTGAAAAGGGATCCTAATCCCTGGCAACCAAGACCTTTATTTCTTTTCAAAGAAACTGCCTCTTTTTTTTTTTTAAGGCAATCAGGTTTTAAGTGCCCACAGTCCATCAAGCTAATAGCAAATATCATCTTACTGATTCCTGTCCCTCCTCCCTCCTGGACTCAGGATTCTTAAGTCGTCGTCAAATCAGGAAGCCCCTCTCTGGTCATTTGTTGTGGCTGTGGCTGAGGTGCCTGTTTTCTGCTCCCATTTGGTCCCTTTGGTCTGTGGGCCCTGCTGCTTCTGGGCCAGTTTGGGTGGTAGGCCAGTTTGAAGGTGGTCACCCGTTGTCTTTGCCCTCAGGTCTTAGCACTGACCAGGTCTTTTCCAGGAGCACACCCAGGGAGGGGCATGGCGTGGAGGAAAGCACAGGTCATCCTGCACCAACTTCATGCACTGCTTTTGGTATTGGCACATCTTAACCAAAGGAAAAAGTGAGACTGATGCCTTCTCCACCCAGCCAAGTGGCATAGAAAATGCCTTCGAGAATTTGGATTAGTCCTTGTTATCATGTGGCAAGGGAGAGGCATTATGGGGAGAACAAAGGTCAGACTTGGGTTTGAACCTTGGGTCTACCTTTTGCTACCCATTGATTGACTTTGAGCAAGTCTCTTAGTCTCTCCAGTCATGTGGGTGTAATAGTACTCACCTGGGTTTTGGAGTGAGGGTCCAAGAAGATGTGCACAAAGCTGCTAGTACCGGCCTGGTAGTAAGTGGCAGTAAGTAGTTGCTTTTCTGCTGCAGTGTTTTTGTCATTGATAAAAGTTTTGTCATTAGCCTGTAGTAACCTACACGGTAGAAGTTCAGGGGCAGCAAGTGGATCTTTAGCTGAGAGGTTGTGACATTGTCAAGAAAGAAAGAAGGCTTTGTGAACTAGGTAGAGGAAAGGTGAAAAGTGAGGAGTCTCTCCCCGAGGCTCCCCTCTCTGGATGGTGTGATTGAGTGAGAACCCTTAGCACCTTGAAAAGTGCTCATGTTTGGCATGGCAAGGACAGCCCTCAAGACTGGCCTGTGCCTCAGAGTGTCCCTGTGGCTCACTGGGAACTGTGGATTCTTTTACTTGGTTTCGGTTTTCAGATTGTACCTGCTGTGTCTACCGTCACTGACTGTGTTCACTCTCTTCCAGGGGCTCCACGGGCCGTACCCCTTCGGCCAGTCTTAAACGGGTGTCAGCAAGAAGAAAATTAACAAAAGACAGAAGGTCTGACTTTGGTGGGGGGCGGGCAGGGGTTCCTAAGGATTGCAGACCACATCGCACGGACCTCTGGCTCTGACCGTCCATCCCGGAAGAAGAGGAAGAAGCAGAACAGACTAGTTTTGAGTAAACTCAGTGTGCATGTGTGAGTGCTGAATCGCTGGAGTGGTGTTGAGGCTACCAAGAAGAAATCCATGCAGCCACCTTGGGTTTTGTTTATTAGGTGTCAGTCTAACAAGTCATTAGGTCACTCGGGAAGGGGAAAAAAAGCTTAAAACGGGGGGAAAAAGCCATCTTTTTAAACAAAAATTATTTTGCCTACAGACAGGTTGTAGTTTTGAGCACATGTTAATTTTCCCCCTCTTTCCGCACTTTTACTTTTTTAGATAAGGGATAACATACTCTGTAGAATAGCTGCTTGCTCTGGGAGCGATTCAGTTCAAGCTGGTGTGGTGTGTTTGGGGCTCTGTGGGCAGTGCTGCAGGAGGGCTTCACCTGTGCCACGTGACCCGGGAGTCTAATGGCATCAGCCACTGAGCCATCGCCCTTTCCTCTTTCTCTTTAGTCTTTTGTTGATTTATACCTTTGACATTATATTCATCAACCCTGTGGCTTGTTATCATCAGAACCTCTCTGAACGACCAAACTTCCCTGTGCGCCCAGAGGAAGCCTTGAGGACGGATCTCGGGTGGCGTAGGAGTTTCTGAGGCGGAGAGGCCCTCTGCACACACTTGTAACAATTCAGACTGCTTTCTCCCAGGTTTCTCCTGGCACAGATGCCATCACACTTGCTGCTTTTGGGCTTCTTCACCCACTGTGGCTCCCGTTCATTCTGTGCTGCGTTTATGCATGTGCCACGTGCACACACGGGTGTGGGTGAGCTCACCAGCAAGTGTGAAGTGAAGGCCCTGTTCTTCTCTGTTGTCACACAACTCCCTTCCCTGTGTTTCCTCTCCGTCGTCTCTGTGGTGTTCTTGCAGCCTGTTAGTGGGGGCTGAGCCTTTGAGGTATGGAAATACAGACACCAGTGGGGAATTGCCACGGGGAAGCGCCAGAGTTGCTGTGTGATCTTAGAGACCACATTTTGATGAAAATGAGAGGACCCCCATCCTGAGCAGGATGCCTGGTTGTTGGGAGGTGGTGGGACCGGGCCACCCAGTCAGAGCAGAATGACTGGCTGCTCCCTTGGGCAAGTGGCCCCAATGGCATCCTATGGATTTTGAGCAGGTTGAAATGTGGATATCTCCGTGGGAGGCTTGAACCAGGCTAGAACAGCTGTCTGCCAAAGATACAAGAATATGCAAAGTCCCTCTTCTCTTCTCACCCCCTCCTTCCCTCAAGTGTTGGTTGGTTTGATAGCCAGGGGATATGGATCTAGGATCAAGGGTGCGGTTGCCTGCCTATTACCACACCCCAAGAGTGTGAGTCAAGGAAGGAGACCAGGTGATGAGTGGCTGCAAGGGGTCATACAGCCTTGATGTGGGTGAGGGTCTGCCTGCCTGTCTGTCTCTGTCTGGGTGTGTGAGTTCCAAAAATGTGTGTTGTTTGTTCCTCCTCATCCTCTTCTGAGACTGTTTTTTTAAAAGCTTGATTGTGAGAGATAAGCTTGTATGAAATTACCCTTTTGCCTCCCCACATCCCAAAAATTAAAGGTGGGGGGTAGATTTTTGTCCACTGGAGAAGCCCTAAAGGAAAGTGGAGCCAGCCTGCTGAGCAGGGCCTACAGCTGGGGCGGGGCTGAACTGGAGCACCAACTTTTGCACGCGAAGAGTGCCCCATTCCTGAGTGGAGAACCTGTCAGGTGCCCGAGCCAGGGACTCACGATGGCTTTTTGGCTGAGGGCCCTATTGGGCCCAGACTGCCACTACTGTTGGTGCCAATCTCCTGGGACACTGCCACCCTGGAGCCCACCCATGCCCAGCATTCTCCTCGTTTGATAGCTCTCAAAGCAGCACATCTCCAGCTGCCCCTGGCAGGATCATTGGGGCTTTCCATCCCCGGATTTCCTGGCTTCCTCGTCTGCTACACGCAAGGTGCCCCTTCACCATTTCCCAGGGGGGTCTGCGTGCTGTTACTCATCAGAGGCATCCTGCTCCTCTTGCTTGTAGGCAACCTGACCTGGCAAGGAAACTGTCCCAAACCCGCTGGCTTCCCTCCCAAGAACACACATTTCTGTACACATCCTCGCAGAGGGCCCAAACAAGGGCAAGCCGTGGAGTGGGGCAGAGTGTCCACTGCTCCCCAGCAGCAGGGCTGGCAGTGCCATTCATTCGGCCTCCTCCCACTGGTTTGAGGCTGAACAATGCCCAGAGCCCCTCCTCCCTGCATAGCCTCTGCTCCTCTTCACCAAGCAGCAGCTGCCAGTGGGCAGGCCACCAGTGTCGTGCCCACAAGGTGAGACCAACGCCATCCTTAGGGGCCTGAGTCCAGTGTGGGAGGAGAGGGCTCAGGCTCGGGAAGAGCCTTCCTGTGTGCATGGAGTGAGGTGTGTGTGGATGTGTGTGCACGCGTGCATGCTGTTTCTTTTTCTTTTTGTCATGGGGACAGTTGAATTTGGGGCATTTTTTTCTACAAGAATCAGACTTCTCTCCCTCTGTAAGGACTGGCTATAAACTTGAAGCCCGTCAAAGGCACTTCCAACCTAGAAAAAAACCTAAGCAAGACAGCTGGTGTGGCCTGAGGGTGGCCAAGGTGCAAAATGGGCATGAGAATAAATACCTCCCCAAATTCATTCTGAGCCCCAGCAGGAGAGGATGGTGGGGTTGACAGGGCTCAGAAAAGCAAGCTGATCCTCAGCCCCACCCTGCCTTGCCTTCCCTTTGTTTCTGTGGGTGACTGCTGGAGCAGCGCTGGCTGCCCTCCACCTCAACAGTGGTGTGTAGTGAGTAAGCTGGGTGGGTGTTTGTAGTGGGCTTCGTGGTGCCTGAGAGGAGATGAAGATGAGGAGGTTTTTCCTTACTGTATAAATGAATATTTGTATGATTAAATTAACACACAAAAAAAGTCCATGTGTGTCAGTGGGTTTTATTGTGCCCTGAAGCCCGCTGTACCTGCTTAGCCCCATGGTGGTTCTCTTTGGCCTCTGGGTCTGTCCCTTTTGCAAGTGGAAAAACCCTGCGGTTCGAAATCTGTTTGGGAAGTAAGTCCTGGGTTATAATTAGACTAGAGGCCCAGTGCACAAATTCATGCACAGATGGGGTCCAGCTGACCTGCCCCCATTGGGGGGGGAGGCAATCGGGTGGGGCCGGCCCTGAAGGAGGGGTGCCCCCCCACCCCAGTCGAACTCTCTGTTGAGGGGCAATTTGCATATTAGCCTTTTATTACATAGATTAGCTGCCATTCTGGCTCCTAGGACTCCCCGGTCCCATGTGTCTCTTGAGCACCACTCTATCCCAGCTTCCCTGGGGTCTCCAGGCTCTCCTTCTGTCAGATTATGGATTAGGGAAGTTTTTGCAGACTGGCCTGGGATCCTGAGAATCAGGTAGGGACCACACTCCAGGCAACTGGCAAACAAGTCTACATATGTATTGAGACAGGCCTATGACCTTGGCCAGGAAATGGGGGGTGGATTACATGGTCGTCAGCATGAGAGAAACTTAATTGGCAAATATGGCAAATGGGGGTTCACTGGACCCATTCCTTCCTGTCTGTAGGACTCTTTTAAAAATTATTTTTAATTTATTGATTTGAGAGAAAGGGATGGAGGAGAGAGAGAGAGAAAACATCTATGAGAGAGAAACATCGATTGGCTGCCTCCTGTATGCCCCCTCCTAGGGAAGAGCCTGTAACCTGAGCATGTGCTGTGATCTGGAACTGACCCAGTGACTTCTTAGTTCATGGGTCAACCCTCAGGCACTGGGCCACACCAGGGGCATGTAGCACTGTTGGTAGCCCAGAACTCGGGTTTGTCCTCAGTCACTCCTCTGCGTTGACAGGAGAGTGAGATCAGAGGGGAAGGAGTTGCCTGGGTCTTGCAGGCTCGGACCCATGCCCTCAGCTCCCAGATGCTGCATTGTTTTCACTGAAATTGCAGACCCCCAAGTTGGATTCTCACCCTGGTTGGCAAAGCTTTATGTTCTAAATGCTGTGGACCTGGATGTAAGCCGTGTCTCTAAGGATTAGGTGTCAGGGGTAGATGATTCCCTGGCCAGTTCCCGAAGGCAGCTCAGTGAGGGAAGCCACAGATTGCATGAGGAGAATGTGGGCTTCACAAAGGCCCCTGCCCCAAGGGCCGAGATGGACTCATTTCTCTGTGTAGCCTGATGCACAGCCCAGGGTGAGAGAGCTGGCCCTGAAACCCCTGCCCCACTGCTGTGTCAGGGCCCCTGCGGCCTGCTCCTTCCAGGTGCCCCTGGCTGTGTTCTCTGCAGGACAGGGGCCCCCGCCCTGTCAGCTGGGTCTTCTGGCAGCTCAGGCCTTCCCCAACAGCCCTGCTGCTGGACAGTTATTTGCTTGGCAGAATCTGTTTGTCTTTGGGGCTGTAACCTGTCAAGAAGTCAGCAGGCCTGGGAGAAGGAGCAGGTTCGGTGGTAGCTCCTGGCCCAGGCCATTCCCACGGGGCTGGGTGACAGGGAGGGGGCTCTCAGCTGAGCTTCCGTCTGGGAGGCGGGGGCGGCAGTGGTCCGGGCCCAGCCCTCCTGGCAAAGCAAACAGGTCCTCACAGGACACCTCCCTGCCCAGCTCAGGTTGTCCCTGGGTGCCTCCCACCCTGTTCTCAAGAAGGCCCCTCCTTTAACTGCATGCTGTGGCCGGCCACTTTCCCAGACTCGATACCACCTGGTGTCCAGCCCTGTGGCAGCCAGAGGACAGGCACCAGGGGTGCTCGTGGCAGCCCTCCATTACACAGTGGGGATGGGGGGCAGGGCGTCCAGAGAACGGATTCTGACAGGCTGGCGTGACTGACGGAGGGGTTTCAGGTGGCTCCTCTGAAATAATGAAGGCCGACTGGGTTAGAAGCCATGGCTTTTCTTAACTCCACGTTGAGCTCTTGGTACGGAGACGCTGTGATCTGGCTAAGTGCTGCGCCAACTTGATGCCGTCTGCCGTTAGACGGAATTTAGTCTCAGGACTGGGAGCTCATCAGAGGAGTGTCAGGGCTTCAACCTCACACACACACACACACACACACACACACACACATACACACCCCCAAATGCCTGCTGGTTGCCCCAGCTTCAAGAAGACCCTCCTCAGACTGAGTGTCGATGGCTGCAGCTGACCTCTCCTGGCCCTCCGGAGACCCAGGCCCAGTCCTCTCCCTCCGGGCATCACTACAGATGGTGTGGAGCAGATGGGGCGAGGTGCTGGCCAGGCCGGGGGTGGCCCCCACCCAGGAGGCAGGTGCAAGGGCATGGAGGAGCAAGGCCAGGGCCGGCACGGTGTAGCTTAGTTCCTGGGGCCTTGTCCTCCCAAGGACAGGCTAGGCCTGGAGCCAAGTTCTAGGAATTCCTCCTCCTGGCTGGGGGAGGAGAGTAGCTAAGAGAAGCAGGGTTGTGTCTGAGTGTGGGGGCCATGCTTGCCTGTTCCAAGCCCCCATCCCGGGTCAGCACCCAAGACACCCAGTGTCCTGGAAGGCTGGGCTGTCACTGCTCCGAGCCTCTGAGAAGCAATGCGTGCGCACACAGTCACGTGGCAGTGAGACGGGGCCAGGAAGGGATTGTGGCTGCACTGAGGAATGCCTTCTCAGTATGGCTGTCCTGAGCCATTCTGGGTGGGAGGGAGAATGTGTGGACAGCCACAGTGGGGGTGCGGCCACCTCAGAGCTGGTGCAGGGTGGGCCCAAGGCCAGCAGAGGGCACCCTGTGGCCCACCTCTGGAAAGGGGGGACGCTGGCCTGGCCAGGCCTCCCCTCAAGTATGTTTCCCAAACCCCACCTTCCAGGCCACGCTGTCTCTGCACTCCACTCCACGGAGGCAAGCGTGGGCTTCAATGAAGGCTCTGCTGCTTGCCTCAGCCTCAGTGTCCTCATCTGAATTCAATAGTTTCTTTCTCCAGAGGCATGAGAAGTAAAACATCACAAAGTGGAGCGTGTACACCTGGCACCGGGGCAGTGTCCAGTATGCGGTGATCTGCCACACCGGCAGGTCTGGGCTCCCGAGGAGAGGGGACTGGGACACTGGGCATTTGAGGGGCAGAGTCCAAAAAATCCACAGCCTGCATAGGAGTCTCCCTGGACCACAGTTTTTATTTCCGGCAAATTCTTGCCTGTGGGTCTTCCTTGGTCTGGGGCGGGAGGTGAGATGCAGGGAAGGAGCAGGCTGGAAGGTCTTACAGGCGTCTTCAAACTACGGCCCGCGGGCCACATGCGGCCCGCAGAGGAGTCTGATCCGGCCCGCCAGGTTTTTTGGGCAGTGAGCGCAGCCGAGGTGTTACAGTAGGAATTAGTAGTTCATATAGTCCGGCCCTCCAGCTCTCTGAGGGACCGTGATCTGGCCCCCACTTTAAAAAGTTTGAGGACCCCTGGTAGGAGATCTAATTCCCTGAGGAAGGCTGGGGGAGGCCCTCTGTGCGCGGTTGTTGGGTGGAGAAAGAACACACGTGGCGAAGAGACTGGGAGATACTTTCTGTGCTGGACTGGCCTCGTTTCTGGAGGTGGACACGCCCAGCTCAGTCCCCACACAGTGGCAGGCTCCTGGAGAGGTGGGCAGGGTGGCCAGGTGTGCCCGAGGTTAAGAGTGACAGTCCAGAAACCTGTGCCTGGCAACTGGTTCGGACACTCCGTGGCGGGCGGGGCACAGGCTGACATGTTTGCCGCCACGAAGGCAGCAGGGCCAGGCATGAGGCCCGGCCACAGGTAGGCGCCATCCTCCTGGCACGGGCTGGTGTCAGATGGCACCCGGATCCTCTGGGCACCTCCAGCTCTAGCTTTCATACTGACGCCTCCCCTTACTCTCCCACGCTCGGCGTCCTGAGCACACTTGAACCAGGAGCCTTGGGGTTGGGGTGCCCACAGAGAGCTGGTAGATTGGGGGCAGTTGTTACCAAGATGGATCAGGGGACAGTTTATGTATATGTTGAGGCCCTGCTGTCCCCGGGGCTGATGAAGACACATGTCCCTGACGGGGAGACAGAACCTCGGGGAGGTCAAAAGTGGGACCTGGTGGGGAATCGGGCAGCTCAGGGTCCTATGAGTGGGGACAGTAACCACTCTGGGCATCCCCAAACCTGAGCCCAGGAAGGGCCTAGAGCCCAGGCAGAGAGGGCCCAAGTCCCTTAGTCCCACCGCCAGTGTGGCCACTCCCAGCCCAGGCTCTGCAGGCACCTGAGCCAGCAAGGAGGGCCAAGGTCCCCAGGGAAGAGAATCAGTGCTTGGGAAACAGGAACAGACTCCAGCTGGCTCGGATCCCCAAGCCCAGCAGCAGGTGGGAGTCTGGTGGAGTCCAATCCTATGGCGGTGGTTGGGCCTGAGGGGAAGCAGCCTTGGCTCTTAGGTCTCGTTTGCATGGAGAGAAGAGGAATTTGCATCTTTGAGAAGTTACAGCTGTGGGAAGAAGGGACAGGGCCCTGGGGGTGGTTAGCCATGTCTTCAGTCTTCTGCCTCCCCTGGGTGGGGTGGGGTGGGGTGGGGTGGGTGGGGTGGGTGGGGGCCGGGGAGCAGGCCTATGCTGGCCAGCCCTGACCTTACCCGGTGCGAGGAGCCCCGCTGAGTCCCTATGCTATTGGTCAGCATTCAGGCTCTGTTCGTGTGGAGCACGCAGAGGGGCCAACCCCTCACACCTGCACATGTGCACATTCACAAGCATGTGCTCAACATACATGTGCGGTTCCATGCACCCCTCACACTGGATCATGTTCACACAACACATCTGCATCCACGGGCTGACACGGCTGCCCACTCATCACCTTAGTTCATCCACAGACACACCATACCTGAGGGTCACGTAATCTCACACTGGCACGTGCCCACACATGCACACATTCATATTTAATAGTTGATATTTTTTACCAGCTTTTCAAGTCGGGTATATTTGAAATTCCTCCTAGTCCTACCTCACAACACCTTCAGAAGGAAGTTGTGGGATTCCGTGAGCTCTGCCCTGGGGGTGGGCGGCAGGGACTGTGCTCCCTGCCCTCCCCCCCTCGCACTCCGACTGGAAACGTCAGTCTTCCCCTTTAGGCCCACGGTCAGCGGCACTTGTGAAGCCGCAGAGGCAGAGCCACGCCATCGGCAGGGAGCAAGGCTGACCCCACGGGAACGCAGTTGAATGAGAATGTTCCCGGCCGCGCGGAGGGAGAGCAGCAGAGCTGGGCCCTGAACTAGGCTCAGGGACGAGGAGTGAGGACTAATGAGTGAGGACTCATTAGTGCTAACAGTGACTGAACGCTGCATTCTGGGCCACTTTTCTTCAGTAAAATGTTCTGAAAGGTTTTGGTCAGCAACAAAAAACACGTGACGTGTTTCTTACTGATCTAGGCATTACATTCAGTAAAACTCCCACACTTAGGTGTTCGGCTTGATACACCCTATATCATCACCCAGGTCAAGATCTGGAACCGATTTTCAACCACTGTGCTGGAAGTTTTTAAAACACGCAATACCTGACTATTTAGCCAGGGGCACTGACCTCTTTTCCTATTTAGCCAGGGGCACTGACGGCAGCCAACACATTAGTCTGGTGTGAAAAGTCAAAGTTATACCTATGTTTTGGTCAGCTTGACAAATATATTTTCTGGGGTGCCGCAGAATGTCAGTAGTGTATGTGTGCCATGACATGAAAAAGGTTGCAAATCGATGACTAGAACATGCCCCATGCCTCAGCAGCTCCCGGTGTGCCTTCCTGATCCCCAGCTCACACGGAGGAACCAGTGTTCTGTTATTCCCATTGAAGAGGTGGAAAAACTGAGGCTCATGTTGACAGTCACGTACTAACAAGTGACCAGCCTGGGAGCTCTGTGACTCCAGACGGCCACTGTGCACAAAGAAATACCCACTAATGTGGTTGCAAAGGGCTGGAAGGGCCTGAGAGGAACACAGCAGAGGCCACCTAACAATCTGCCCTTGAAAGGGTGTCTGGCCTGGGGCTGCAGCTGCTGCCGGGGGCGTGCTGTGTCCATGGCGTGGGGCGCTTTTGAGGACACTTCTCACTGGAAGAAGCCATTCAAGCGTTTTCATCGTGCCCTCCATCTTCGGAAACCCTGCTGATGAAGCTTGGCATTCACCCATTCACTCACCGTTTATTTGGTTTGAAATACGTATTGAACACTTCCTCGAACCTGCCGTGCTCCCCGCCCTGTCCTAGGTGCTGAGGATGCCACAGGGGAGCGGACAGAAACATTCCCTGCCATGGAGCTGGCGTACAGTGAGATCCGTGGTTTACGGGCTGGTCAGAGGGATGTGGGGAAACAGGATGGGACAGGGAAGTGGAACTTTATTTTTTATTTTTTTTAAACGATTTTTTTTAACACTGAAATTTTTTTTTAATATATTTTATTGATTTTGTACAGAGAGGAAGAGAGAGAGATAGAGAGTCAGAAACATCGATGAGAGAGAGTCATCGATCAGCTGCCTCTTGCACACCCCCTACTGGGGATATGCCCGCAGCCAAAGTACATGCCCTTGACCGGAATCGAACCCGGGACCCTTCAGTCCCCAAGCCAGCGCTCTATCCATTGAGCCAAACCGGTCTCGGGAAGTGGAACTTTAAATAGGAGGTCGGGAGGTCCCACTGAAAAGGTAACATTGGAGGCGGGATGCGGAGCCGCTGAGAGTGCATTGTGGGTATCTGGGAGAGCGTTCCAGGCAAGGAGAGCGGAAAAGCAAAGACAGACAAATAGGTGCCCGTCCTGTTTAGATGCCAAATGTGGGTTTGTGAAATGCAGGTTGTGCTGTGTGACTTGGGTGGAGCCACTGCCCCTCTCCGGGCTGTCTTCACTCACACGAAGTGACGCTTAGAGGAGCTGCCCTGCCCACCTAAGCGTCCTGCCTTCAGCAGCAGAGGAACTTCGAGGTCACCCCATGTCTGGGGGCAGGGCCAGGCAGAGTGCCGGAGCGATGCCTTGGGCCTGGCCACGCTCGCTCTGGGGCTGTCCACGGCCCCAATCAGGGCCCTGGTGCCTTAGGATGCAGCGGCCAGGGGTGGTGGTAGGAGAGACCCTGGCATGGTTCCCGGAAACCTGAGCGTTGTCAGGTATTGGGAGGACGGGTGGCTTTACCAGAGATGGTATGCCATATGTTTCCCTCAAGCGTATTGCTGGGGACGGGATGAGAGCGGAGTCCAGGTCCCTTCCGACTCCACCTCCCGGAGCACTCCCAGGCCTCGAAGCTGACCTCTTCCCAGGGCTGGCTCCTGTCCCTTCCCTTCATCCCTTTGCTTCTCAGACCTCAAGGCAGATGGCTACCATCTACACAAAGAAGGAGCTGGCAAAGGAGAGATTGGCAGACACTGGAGTTGCTTAGAAATGGCATTCAGCTGCAAATGACATAGTCCTGAGAGACGGTGGCTTAAACAAGGCAGGGACTTATTTTCTGTCATTAAATGTAAAGTCTGGGGGAAAAAATAAAATAAAAATAAAATAAGTGTAAAGTCTGAAGATATTACGCTCTGGCTTCCATCCTCGAGGCCGCCTCACAGTCACAACACAGTCACCACAGCTCCAGCGGCCGCATCGCAGTGCCAGGTAGATGAGAGGAGAGAATGAATTAGTCCCCCTTTTAGGGAACTGTCCTGTGATCCCTACCCAACAGCTTCCTGTATGTGAAGGAATGCTGGCATCAGTTCATCCAGGAAAATGGTAATTCCATTGGTAAGAAATAAGGAGAGAATGGGGATTGAGGAGCCAGCTGGCAATCTCCCGCATACTAGCGCATGCCTGCACTCCCCCATCTCTGTTTCTTAAAACCCATGCTGCTACTCCCACCTGCGCGGCCCCCCACCCTCATGCCACCCACCTGTTCTCTGGTAAGGAGCCACAGCACGCTTTCTGAATCTCTTGGGGCTGCCAGTAGCAGACACCCCCGGGATTGCTCAAGTGAAAACGGGGAGGGCGGGGTTAATGGAAGACCACAATACCAGCCGGTGGGTCCATCAGAGGAGCGGGCAGGGCCTCCCACTGTCCTGCTCAGAGGGATGGGGCTGGAGACACAGCCAGGTCCAGACCAGCCTCCAGGGAGCTGATACCCGTCACACCGACCAAACCCTACACCCTGTCAGGCTCTCAGTACCAGGAAGATGAGCCCGTCGTTGGAGATAAACCCGGTGTCAGGGAGCACCAGGCGTGCAGTGGCACTGGTGACTATTGGACGAAGCCCTCAGGAAAGTGGCCCAGAATCCAGCGGCTGTAGACTGTGAGGGGCAGGGGATGGGACAGCCCAGACGGAAGGCCCCGGGACAGGTGTCAGGCACTGGGGTCTTCAGCACAGAGCTGGCCCAAGCCTGGAGAAGGGACAAAGGGAATTGGGGGTGTGGGAGGGGGTGCCAGTGCTGAGGCTGTTCAGAGGAGCCGCTGGGTCCAGACAGACACCCAGCAAGTGCAGAAGGTCCAAGCCTGTCCCCGTTGGTCCCCTGAGTGGTCCTCCCTGTGGGTTGTGTCCCAGGTTGCAGGTGAATGGTGGGCAAAGGAGTCCTAACAAAGGAGGCAGACCTGGCAGCTCACCCGGTTGGGAGGAGAGCCAGTCCTATCCCCAAACCGGCCATGCTAGGAAAGTAGCTTTCACCCCCACGAGCACAGTCGCTAGGCCCTGAGCACCCCTCTCCATGGAGAAAGCTGCCTCGGGCTGGGGAAGGAAGGAGGCCAGCTGGCTCCCCAAGTGTCCCTTTCTCAAGTCTGCTCCCCAGACCTGTCTCTCCTTATCTCTGTGGCCTTGGGAAGCTCACTGATACTGGATAAGGTGTCAGTGCTGCTGTTATCTATCTATACTAATAAAAGGGTAAAATGTTAATTAGACCGGGAGACCTTCCAGACGTCCTTCCGGACAAAGCTGTGGTGGTGGGGCCAAGGCAGAGGTTGTTAGGGGTGATCAGGCCAGGAAGGGAGGGCAGTTGGGGGTGATCAGGCCGGCAGGGGATGTCAGTTGGGGGCGAGCAGGCCTGCAGGGGGGCATTTGGGGGCAATGAGGCTGGCAGGGGGGCAGTTGGGGGCAAATTGGCTGATGGGGGGTGGCAGTTAAGGGCAAGCAAGCCGGTGGGGGGAGGCAGTTGAGGGCGAGCAGGTTGGTAGGGAGGGGCAGTTGGGGGCAAGCAGGCTGCCGGGAGGGCAGGTGGGGGCGATCAGGCTGGCAGGGGAAGAAGTTTTGGGCGAGCAGGCCAGCGGAGGGTCAGTTGAGGGGAGCAGGCCGATGGGGGCAGTATGCCTCTACCGGCCACTGTCCCTCTGGGAGCTGGAACAAGTTTGTCTCCTCTCTGACCTGTGGGCTTCTCAGGTGTCAGGGTGTGGGAGGCTCCAGGGAGCCCTGGATGAGACAATGCATCCCAGCTGTCCTCTCCCACCTGCCCTCCCCTACTTGCCCTTCCCTGGTGGCCTGCTTGCCCCCAACTGCCCCTCCCTGCCAACCTGCTTGCCCCCAACTGCCTCCCCTCCATCGGCTTGCTTGCCCTTAACTGCCACCCCCCCATCAGCCAATTCGCCCCCAACTGTCCCTCCTGCCAGCCTCCTCACTCCCAATTGTCCCCCTGCCAGCCTGATTGCCCCAAATCCCTACAGAGATTGTGCCTAAATGGGTAGTCAGACATCCCTTGAGGGGTCCCAGATTGGAGAGGGTGCAGGCCAGGCTGAAGAACACCCCCACCCCCGCACAAATTTTGTGCACTGAGCCTCTAGTATGTATATAAAAGCCTAAGTGGCCATTATAACCAGAGGACCCGGTGACTGGCCAGTAGCTGTGATGCACACTGACCACCAGGGGGAAGATGCTCAACACTGGAGCTGCCCCCTGGTTCCTCTCCCTGGCTGGCCAGGTGAGGTCAAGGGACCCCACTCGACTCTAGTGCACAGGGCCTCTTGTTTGTAATAATGCCCTATGTGTGTATGTGATGCATTTTCTTTAAAGTTTTCATTATTTTTTAGGCAGAGGGTGGGAGACATCAATTTGTTGTTTTATTTATGCATTCATTGGTTGAGTCCTGTTTGTGGGGACCGAACCCACAACCTTGGGGTATCGGGACCATGCTTCAACCAACTGAGCTACCGCCAGGACTGGGACACATTGTCTCACCCAGGGCTCCCTGGAGCCCTCACCCTGACACCTGAGAGGCCCGCAGGTCAGAGAGGAGGTACACTTGCTCCAGGGCCCGGAGGGGCAGTGGCTGGGGAGGGGCATACTGGCTCCGGGTCACAGGTCTTGGGTGCCAGGCGAGGACTGTGCCCAGGGGCAGCAGTGAGCCCTGTGGGTTTGTCAGCTTGAGCCCCTGGTAACAGTGGGCCTCTAGCCTGCGTCTGCTGTCCTCTCTCCCATCGCTCTCCCTGGGAGCGCTCCGGGTGGGGCAAAAGTAGGTGCCCCGGTGTTCTGTGGAAAACAATACAATAATTAGGAAGCAATAATACAAGAATGAACTGCTTCACACTCACCGTGTAACCGTGCCTTTCCCCACCCCGAATGTCAGCCTCATTTTACAGGATGGGAAGCTGAGCCCTGCAGAGGCGGCGGCCCTTGCCCAAGCTCCGGCTGCCCACTCAGGCCCTGCAGGTCGAGGCCGCTCCTGGTGCCCAGCGCCCACGTGGCAGTGCGCAGAGGCCGGTAGGAAAATGTCACTCATGCCTGGCCCAGTGTGACCGCGGGCAGTTTACTGACCTGCTGGGCCTCAGTGTCCCCACCCGTGACATGGGGCTAGTTTCCGATTCACAGGGTTTTGGTCAGACTGCTCATGCCCATGCCCACCTGACCCCCCGCCTCCTCTAGGGGCCAGGCAACAGCTGGGGGGCAGCTCCCCGCTGTGACCTGGCGCCCCGTCCCTGCCCTGGCCCTGCGTCAGCTCGGCCCGCCCTTGCACATCTTCCAGATGGCACCATAAAGCCATCTCCGAACCTGGGCCACCCGCCCGGGAACAAACAGCCCCTCCCAGGAGGCCACACCCCACCGGAGCCCTCCCCACCACGTTCCCCTGCGGGCAGGCTGCCTGGTCTCTGGGCCAGGTGTGAGGGCAGCACAGACCAGGCTGTGGTCTGTCCTTTCTGAGAAGGGGGAGGGGAGCCAGCCGGAGGCTGAGAAGTGGGCAGGGAGCTGGGGGAAGGTGCTCCGGAGGCCCCGGTGGAGGGCAGTGGAGGGCAGCCAGCTGGCCTCTCTCCTCTGGGGGGAGGGTGGGCAGGAAAGGAAGCTGGAGAGCTGAGGCCCCAGGCACACAGCAGGGCCCACATCCCTTCTCCTGCCTCCTCGGAGCTCACCCCTTCAGCCCCATACCTCCCACCCCTCTTCTCAGAGGGCCCTGCCGAATGGAACGCGGGCCTCAGTGTTCCCCTCTGTGCAATGGGAGTGGCAGGGTTGGTGTGGGGATGAGTAAGGATCCTATGAGACGGGCACCTTTCCCAGGAGACCTGTGCCTCCAGCCGGACCCACCCCTTTCAACACGTCTCTCGCCAAGCTTTCTTCTCGGAGGCATTGAGCTCCGCGGGCACGGACAGTCTGTCCCAGGCAGTTCCATGCTCAGGTACAGCGTGCCTGCCCGCAATTGTTTCCCTTTGTTTCATGTGTTGGGAGGGAGCAGAGGGCAGTAGTTCTCGGCCAAGCTGCCAGGGTTCAGGTCCTTGCTCTGCACTTGCCAGTTGTGCTACTGGGGGGCAGGGACCTCTGCCTCAGTTTCCTCATCTGTGAAATGGGGTTGTTCACAGCGGTGTCCTCCTCATAGTGTGGACGTGCAGCTCACACTGTCCGTGTGTGTGAGGCGCCGAGAACCATGAGGTCTGTGCATGGTCTCACTGTTACTCCTCTGCTCCTGGGAGGGAGGGGCCCCCAGATCGCAGGCTTGTACCCCGGGGGCGCCCTGAGAAGCTCGCAGCCGGAGCAGGGCACAAAGCAGAGGGACCAGGGTCATGCTGCCAGCCTCCGTAGGAAGAGGCTGAACCACGGGTGGGGCGCGGCAGCAGCCCAGGCCCCCAGCCCAGGGCCGTGGCACCCGCCCTGAAATCCCCCTCCCTGTCTGCGGGCTGGCGGACAAGCTGCCGTGGTCGGAGGCAGAGCTCAGGCTGGGGGCGGGGACTGAGACCTAGTGCAATACTGACCTGCCCCGGGAGGGCTGCCCTGCGGCCCCCCCTCCTGCCTGGAGCACTCTGGGAGGCCTGGGTAGGCAGGCCTGGCTCCAGTCAGCTCCACTGCTGCCCAGCTGTGCACAGCTCACCTCGCCCCTGCCCTGCCTCAGTTTATCTCTGAAATGGGGATAAGAACAACCCCACCCAAGGTTGTTGTGAGGACCCAGAGGTGAACCAAGGCCCATGCACCCCACCCCGCCCCTGTGTGTGCTCCCCTGTGAGCAACGCCGAGCCCTGCGCCCCTCAGGAAGCACAGCCTGTGTTCCCTCCCCTCTGCCCACCTATCCAACCCTAGGGGCCCCCCACACCTGGCTCCTGCTGCCTCTGCCTCTCAGAACCCCCAGACTGCCTCCTCCCGTTCCCGGAGCCCTCCCCGCCAGCCTGCTCTCGGCCGCCCACACAGTGAGGCCGCATGAAGTGGTGGCTGCGGAGTGAGGGAGCCTCCGCGTGAGCCTGCAAGATGAGACCGTGACACCTGAGACGCGGGCAGGTCTGCTTCCTGCAGCTGCTGCCAACTGCGCTGCAGACTGGGCTCGGGGATCCTGGCTTCCCCGATGTGACGCAGGAATGGCGTCAGGTGGCAGAGGGGGCAAGGGTCACCTCAGGGGGTGGGGCGGATCCTGGGAGCCACCAGGCTGCTGAGTGAAGGGCACACGGAACAAGAGGTATGCAAAGGTGGAAGGAGGGGCAGGACAGAACGATCTCCCTGGACAGACTGACGGCAACCCCTTGTCCTCCATGTGCAGGCAGGACAGTCACGAGCAGAGCTTGGGCTTGCTCCCTTTGTGTCCTGGCTGTTTTTTACCAGCTGTGTGTCCCTGGGCAAGTTAGTAAACCTCTCTGGACCTGTTTCCTCATCTATAAGTGAATGCACCATAGGGTTATTATGAGAATTAAATGACATTCTGTAGAAATGTTGTTGTCCAAAAGACACTTGTTTACAGTGCCTATATCATAGGAAGGGTTGGATAAATGCAAATAGTGACATTATTATTATATTTATTAATACAAAGGCACAGAGACCAGGAGAGACTGAATGGAAGCCACACCGCAGGCAGAAGCCAAGGAGAGACCAAGACTCCTACTTGGTAAGCAGACAAGAGGCAGCACAGCCTGGGACTGTGCTTGGGGCCCTGGAGCCGGGCTGCCTGCCTCACAGACCTCAGAGCAGCTCGGCCACTCACAGCTGTGTGACCTCAGGAGCTCCCTCAGCCTCCCTGTGCCTCGGTCTCTTCACGTGTGCAACAGAGATTACACTAGTGCACACATGGAAAAGTGCCTCGAACCACAGAAAGCAGGTCAGGAGCTCGCAGTTATATGGAGCTCCCCTCTCCGGCCTCCCCCTCCCTGTGCGATGGATAATGAGTTCAGCCGTCAGCCCTGTTAGCTCTGAGACCCGTAGCTCTGGGGAGTGGAGGTCCATGGGGTTCACACACACCCTCTCCCACTTTCATAATCTGCGCCCCGAGGAGGGACCACCCCCAGCTGCTGTTCCTCCCCCCCCACCCCCCCCCTCCGTTTCCCCTCCTCCAGAATGGCAGCCAAAGGAAGGGGCAGCCCTGGGGTGCAGGAGGGACAGAAGAAGGGCTGGGGGGAGGGGGAGAGGAGGGCTGCCGTGGTGGCCCAGGATGGGTAGCTGGGCCAGGCTGCCCACACCTCCCATTGGGGAGGGACCCTCAGAGGCAGACCTGGTCCCTCCATCGAGAGCGAGGACCCTCAGAGAAGCCCCTCAGACTTGGCTGAGCTGGGGGGGCGCTGCCGGAGGTGAAGACAACAGAGGAGGTGGTGGCAGCGGCCTCGGCTGCGCCCTCAGGCGGCCCCTGTCCTCTCAGGCGGGCGGGTCTGGGCACAGCAGGCCATGTCTCAGCCCCTCCTGGGTCACAAGCCAGGAGGTGGGAGCTGTGTCCTCACCCCAGGGCCCGAGCGGACTGTCTGCGGTGCCCGCCTCTCTGCAGCCGCCCAGGTGGCAGGCCTTCAGTCACTTCGGGGAGGGGGTGCCGCAGGGCAGGGTGGGAGCGGCCTTCCCCAGATCAGGAAGCAAGCCCCAGATCAGTCACCCCTCCCGGCCACACGCCTGTGGCCATTGTTGTCCCAGACAATATCATCTTTCCTGGGAACTGGCAGGAGGGAGCCCACCCTGGCACCTCTGACCTCCCGGGGGCATTCCCAGGCTGCCTCAGCCCAGCCCCGCCCTCCTCCCAGCTGGTACCCTCAACCCCAACAAATCCCATCCAACCGCCCACCCCTCTGCTGGTTCCTTGGTCCGTGCACCTGCCCATCCTCGATTCCATGCACAGCTATTTGCTGGGCGCTGCCCTGGAGCCCAAGGAGGCCCGGCCAGCCAGCGGCCTCGTCCCCGAGGGCTCCCTGCCCGGGGCCGGCACCCGGAGCTGCTGTGATGGGCGCTGGGCCTGAGAACGGGGTGCGGGGGAGAAGATGATGCAGGAGGGCGTGTGGAAAGCCTGCAGGCACGGAGCTCGCTGGTGCTCAGGGAGTGTGGGAGGACTGTCGGGAGGGGCGCCTCCCAGCAGCTCCCGGGCTGAGCCGCTGGAGCTGGAGCAGAATGGGCAGCAGATGGGAGGACCCAGCGTGCCAGATGTCTGCTGGGAGCCGGAGGGGGAGCTGGCCGTCCTGCCCACACATACCCACCATTCAAGACAGGGGCTCTTAGTCAGGGCTTCAGCGGGGGTTCAGGGTCTGTGAGCCCTGGAATCGTGTGTGGGGTGTGCACTCTGAGGCAGGGGCCCATAGGGTTTGGCAGATTCTCAAGAGCGACCCCTCCCCACACAGGGCAAGACCCACGAGTGTGGGAAAGAGGTCGCTCCCCTCCACATTGCATTGACGCTGCCGAGGACGTGCAGGGCCTCCCCATCGCAGCCTCACGCCCACGCTGCGGACCGGAGCCCTGGCCAGCTCCCCCTCCTTGGACCCTGAGCCCTGGCTAGCTCCCCCGCCGTGGACCCTGAGCCCTCGCTAGCACGTGGGGAGAATGGGATTTGAACTCCAGACCCAGGGCTCCTCCCTAGCACCTCAGGGACCTGACAGACACACGCTCATAGTCCCACCCCAAGGGGCTGCCACCCAGCAGCCACCAGCAGAAGCGCCCTCAGCACCCCTTTCTCACCTGTCTCCTCAAAGCTCCTCTGACCAGAGTTGGGCCCAGGATCTGCCCATCCCACCCCAGGACTCCACATCTCCCAGCTGCCTCCTCCCTGGCAGGCCGCTCACTGCAGGGCCCTGTCAGTGCCCAGGCTGGGGCAGCAGGAATAGGGGGAGGGTCCTGGCTGGGCTCTCCTTCCTGCTCCATCCGCTCTGCTGCCATGGTGCTGTGTGACCTTGGGCACCTCACTGCCCTCTCTGAGCCTCAGGAAGCTTGTGGACTGGTCCATCTCCAGCCTCCTCTTGGCTCTCCCTTCTGTGTCCGTGACCCTGACCCCATAGAGGGAGAGCCGTGGGTCCTTCAGGTCTTGATTCCAGTATCTCCTTGGAGCGGGCTCCTGGGACCCTCACTCACTTTCCACCCCACATCCCTGCTGTGTGCTGCCCGTGGCTGCAGTCGTCAGCTCTGACGCGCTCTGCCTGCCCGTTGCGGCTGTTTATCAGGCTCTGAACTCCACGGGGGGTCGAAGTTGGTCTGTGCTGCTCACGCTGTGCCCGGGCCTGGCGTGTAGTAGCTGCTCCATAAACATTTGCTGAAGGTGTGACTGAGGTCAGCGTGGAACAGGCCTGGGTTCTGAGCGAAGGGGTTGGAGGCTGAGCTGAGGAGGTAAGCGCCGAGAGAGTCGCAGGAAGGGATTGGGGGCGGGAGAGGGGGGGTGGTGGCCGCAGGCTCAATGCAGGGTGTGGGGTGAGGGCGGGGGAGGGGGAGCACCTGGGCAGAGCCGGCCACAGGTGTGTGTGAGAGGAGGGGCGCCCTCAGTGTCCCAGAGCCGCACGCCCCCCGTGGCCGCCTCTGGGCAGAGGCCGGGCCGGAAGGCCACCCTGCACAGCTGGACACAAAGGCACAGCGGCTCCCCGGCTCTCCTCCTGATAAGGCGGGCAGGTCTCAAAGGGGCTGATGGGGAAGAGGTGGGCCGGCTGCTGATAGCGGGCGGCCCTGCCAGCGGCTCCCCTGCCCAGGCCAGGCCCAGCCCCCGCGGCAGAACAGGTTCCGATTGTGCTCTTATCGGGCCTGCGGCTTGGAAGGCCCTGCCGGCTCCGTGGCCGGGAGCTCCGGGCAGTGACGCAGCCTCCCCCTCCGCCCCCCACGGCGGCCAGGCAGGGGCACCTGGCGCCCAGGAGCCTCACCCCTGCAGGAGGGGGCCTGCCAGGCTGGAGCAGGGCTTGGCCTCGGGTCCAGCTCCGAGCCAGGAGCCCGGCCGGGCTAACGGAAAGGCAGGCTGCCCCTGCCGAAGGCCGCCCCAGTGTCCGCACTGAGTCCATCGGGGACACGGAGCACAGGGCACTACTGAAGGGCTGTGGGCAGCAGGTCATCGGCGTGGCACGTGGCAACCGGAGAGTGCCGCTGAGGAGGGGCTGGGCAGGAGGCCCCGCAGTCCGCCGCCCCCATCCTCCTCCCCCAACTCCTCCGCCTCTGGATCCTGACACCAGGCCGCACAGCCTCAGGGCCTTCGCTCAGGCTCCGCGCTACCCGGGTGCTCACAGCCAAACGCAGGGCACGCCTCCGCCTTCATGCTTCTGCTCAAATCCCAGCTTCTCCGGGCGGTGCTGCTCCCCACGGCCACCCGCAGCCCTGGACGTAAATCAGCGAGGCTCACTGCCGTCCCCGTCCCCAGGCCCCGCTCTCCACAGGCCTCCGCGCGGACCTGCAGCGATCGGACTCCCCAGGCAGAGGCCGGGCAGGGATGCCACCCGGCTCCACCGTCGTAGGCCTGGGCGGGGCAGAGAGGGTGCTGTGGGTGCTGTCTGCCCTCAGGACCAGCCCAGCGTGGAGCCCGATGCTGCCTGGCTCGGTGCACAGGGAACCGGGAGGGGGCCCTGGGTGAGGCCTCCTCCGATGGCATCCCAGGTTGAGTCAGCGATGAGGGTTGATGGATGAGGCTCCTGGCACAGGCTGAGGGTACAGTCGGGCCTCGGACACAGGAAAGGCTGGCCCATCTGCTCAGCCACCGTCTCGTGGCGTGGGCACCTGGGAGGAGCAGGAGGTGATGGTGAGGACGCCCAGGGCTGGGAGCCAGGCCACGAGCTGGGACGGCCTTGGGCCTCTCCTACCTGTGGGTCCCCGTTTCGCAGACATTAGTGTTCATGAAGCCAGTAGCCCACGATGCCTACCTTGGAGGGACCTGGGAGTCGTCTGTGCCCTCGGAGGCCAACAGGCTGTGACCTACTCAGGACAGAGTGTGCCTGGCACCCGCCCCCACGCTGGTGCAGGCCTGGCACGGAGCAGGTGCTCAGTCAGTGCATGCCGGCCCGAGCACAGCCACGTGGCATGGCCTGCAGGTGCCCGGGGGCCGCTCCAGTTTATGGAAATGCCTCGTTGGGTGGCCCTGAGGACACAGCCCCCACCCACAGGCTCTCCTGGCTCCCGTGCCCGCCGTCCAGCTGCAGCTGGGCATCCCGAACACCTGGGGCCGGCATGCACTGATCGAGCACCCTGCCGCCTGCCCGCCTCGCTTCAGGGGTCCCGGAGCCTTGCTCCTCGCCGGCCGCTCGGCGCTGGGCGTGCAGGCTTAGCCCCGACAGCTCCGTCGCACGGCCCGGGCTGGGCTGGATTTGGACCCCGCCCTGCTGGGTGCCCTGGGGTCTGCCCTCGCCTCGCTGGCCTCAGGGTCTCCCAAGGGACCCCGAAGGCTGGATGGTCTCTGGGTCCCACCAACCAAGCTTCCTGCCCTCGCTGCCACACGGTCCCATCTGGGTGACCACCCCCCTCTCAGCAGGGAGCCCCCCCCTCCCCCGCGGCTCCCACCTCGCACAGCCGGAGCCTGGGGCCGGGCAGCCATCCCTCTGTGCCCGGAGTGGGTCCCAGGCTTGTCCCTGCACACTCCCGCTGCGGCTCCTCAGAGGGTGGGAGAGGGGGCAGGGGAAAGGCCAGGACTCACGGAGAAGACAGGCTGCCCTCTGTCAAATGTCATTCACTCATCACCACCGTGTGTGCAAGGTAGCAGGCAAGCGAGGTCAGCAAGGCGCACAAGGTCAGCAGAGTGAGAGTTTCCATCTCACGAAGGAGGTAAGGGCGGCCCAGCGGGGCCTGAGACTCGCCGGCCATCACGCTAGTGAAGGCAGCACCGAGCTGTGCCCGGCCCCGGCCCTGCCTCCCACCAGCACTCTCCGCTCCGAGGGGCTGGTGGCCAGAGGGCCCGGGTCGGGAGGGAAGCCTGGGTCAGCTGCGTTGGGTCTGATGCTGCTGGCTGCTCCAGGGTCTCTGTCCTCAACTTAGAGTCCTGGGAAGCAGAGAAAGGCGGGAAGTAGAGCTCACGGAATGGGGCATGGAGGTCTGTGAGGGCTGGGGCCACGGGAGGTGACTGAGGGGAGTCGGCTCGGGGGAGAAGGCTCTGCAGAGGGGTCAGAGGGGTTGAGTCTTGCTCCAAAGTAGAAGAAACTCAATTCAGATCCATTTCAACAACAGGAAACGGAGTGTGGCCGGCTCATCCCGGTGCTCCGCCCTGGGCTGCCCCAGCAGGCCCCCGGGAAGGCAGCCCCGCTCACTCACAAGGCCCTGAACCTCCACAAGAGAGACATGTTATCTCAGTAAGTCGGGAGCCAGTCCCAGGATGGACCCCAGGGCCAATGTGTGTGTGTGTGGGGGGGGGGGGGGCGCACTGGCAGCCGCTGCCGCACAGCTGGGTGGGCTGCTTGGGGAGAGCAGCCGGGCACACTTCGCCGGTGGGCACTGGCCGGAGGAGGGGGACAGAGCCTTCGGGAGCTGTGGGCGGAGGCAGGGTCTGGGGGACCCAGTGGCCGTGCCAGGACCGGGGACCTGACCCCGGGGCAGGACACAGGAACGGGGTCCCAGAGGCACGGTGATCGAGGGAACTGGAGATTTGAGATTGAACCTGCTTGCCAGCTGTTGACCTTGGGCAGGTAGTTTTTCTTTCAGGGTTGGTCTGTTTTATCATCTGGATGGAAAATTAGACACTCCATCCGTCCTCCTTCACGCTCCCCGCTCCCCCATGGTCCAGCATGGCAGCCAGAGGCCCGGCCATCTTAGCTGCATTCCAGGCAGCAAGATGAAGGAAGGACAATGAAAAGGGGTCAAAGGACACATGCCAGTTTACTTTAAAGAGAGATTCCTAGCCAAAACCGGTTTGGCTCAGTGGATAGAGCGTCGGCCTGCGGACTGAAGGTCCCGGGTTCAATTCCGATCAAGGGCATGTACCTTGGTTGTGCAGGCACATCCCCAGTAGGGGGTGTACAAGAGGCAGCTGATCAATGATTCTCTCTCATTGATGTTTTTAACTCTCTATCCCTTTCTCTCTCTCTGTAAGAAATCAATAAAACATATTTTAAAAAATAAAACATTTAGCCAGAACCGGTTTGGCTCAGTGGATAGAGCGTTGGCCTGCGTACTGAAGGGTCCCAGGTTCAATTCCGGTCAAGGGCATGTGCTTTGGTTGCGGGCACATCGCTAGTAGGGGGTGTGCAAGAGGCAGCTGATCACTGATTCTCTCTCATTGATGTTTCTAACTCTCTATCTCTCTCTCTTCCTCACTGTAAAAAATCAATAAAATAATAAAATTTAAAAAAATAATAATAATTTTTAAAAATAAAAATAAAATAATAAATAAAGAGAGATTCCTAGAGCTCTAGCCATTCTGGCTCAGTGGATTAGAGCGTCAGCCTGCAGACCGCAGGGTCCCAGGTTCGATTCCGGGCAAGGGCATGGACCTCAGTTGCAGGCTCCTCCCCAGCCAGGGCCCTGGTCAGGGCTCATGCAGGAGGCAACCAATGGCTGAGTCTCTCTCACATCAATGTTTCTCTCTTCCCCTCTCTAAAAACCAATGGAAAAATATCCTCAGATGAGGATTAAAAAAAAAGAACCTAAAAAAGAAAATTCCTAGAAATCGACACAAGACACTTTCACTTGATCACAGCCACATCCAGCCGCAGGGGAGTCTGGGATAGTCTTAACTGCCAGCTGAAAATGGGGGCCTGATACAGAGGGAAGATACGAATGTACGTTAGGGGAAACCATCTCTGCCACCTGACCCTTTCAACAAGCATGTGGTCCTTACCCATGTTGGAGTGTTTATGATACGATTGATGTCACAGCATCTCCTGAGCACTGACCGGTCCCGGCACAGAGTGCTCGCTGAGCACTAGGTCAGAGTGAGTGTTCACTGAGCCCTGGGTCAGAGTGCTGGTGAGCCCCTGGCAGAGTGAGTGCTCACTGAGCGCCGGATCAGAGTGAGTGCTCGCTGAGCCCCTGGCAGAGTGAGTGTTCACTGAGCCCCTGGCAGAGTGAGTGTTCACTGAGCCTCTGGCACAGTGAGTGCTCACTGAGCACCGGGTCAGAGTGAGTGCTCACTGAGCCCCAGGCAGAGTGAGTGCTCACTGAGCCCCTGGCAGAGTGAGTGCTCACTGAGCCCCTGGCAGAGTGAGTGCTCGCTGAGCGCCGGTTCAGAGTGAGTGCTCGCTGAGCGCGGGGTCAGAGTGAGTGCTCACTGAGCTCGGGGTCAGAGTGCTGGTGAGCCCCTGGCAGAGTGAGTGCTGGTGAGCCCCTGGCAGAGTGAGTGCTCGCTGAGCCCCTGGCAGAGTGAGTGCTCGCTGAGCGCAGGGTCAGAGTGCTGGTGAGCCCCTGGCAGAGTGAGTGCTCGCTGAGCGCAGGGTCAGAGTGCTGGTGAGCCCCTGGCAGAGTGAGTGCTCGCTGAGCGCAGGGTCAGAGTGCTGGTGAGCCCCTGGCAGAGTGAGTGCTCGCTGAGCGCGGGGTCAGAGTGCTGGTGAGCCCCTGGCAGAGTGAGTGCAGCGTGGGTGAGCCGGGCTGCTGTGTGGGGCAGTGGAGGCCTGCCGGGGCAAGCGGGGTCTGTCTTCCTCTGACCCGGGAGCCGGGCGGGCAGCGGCAGCCGCTGTAGAATCTGTGTCACCTCCTCCACCCCATCCTGCCCAACCTCCTCGGGAGCGACTCTGCGCCACCCTCACTGAGGGCCTCTCGGGGTGGGCAGTGAAGCCACAGGTCGGGGAGTCACGGCGTCAGTTGGGGTGGGGGCTGGTTCTGAAGCCGTGGGATCTCCCTGCAGCCCTGGAATACTCACGAGTGGGCAGTCACACAAGTCCTCCTGAAACTAGAAAACAGCAACAAAACGCCTTCATCTGACAGAACGGGGGCGGCCGGTGCTCCGTGGCCTTCCATGTGTCCCAGAGGGAGAGGAGCCACGCCCTGCCCTCGGAGACATCCTCAGCCACCTGGCAGGACGAGGAGGAAGCTGGGAGCTCGATGGGTGGTCCTCCTGGGACCCCGGAGGGGCTGGGCGGTGGGTGCCTGGATGTGGGTGTGCATGCAGCCTCCCTCCTTGCCCCCACCCTTCAGGGGCTGTGGCGAGCACGCTGCTGGGGCCGAGCTCCACACTGGGCTTGGGAAAGCTACCTACCAGCCCTTTCTGGCACCACTGTGTGCCGAGCCTGTGCCTGCAGGGTGGTTGGCCCATGAGCCTCGGATCCCTTCCCTCAGGGTTCTCTGAGGCTCCTTCCATCCCCGGCCTGGGGAGCCGACACTTCCTCCAGGAAGCCCTCCCTGACTTCCCTGCCTCAGGGCTCCCACAGCCTTCCGCCAAGGCTCTGGATTTCCACTGCTGCTTGCTGGTCTGTCCCAACCTCGGCTGGTCCCTGTTAGTGCTTCCTCTGGATATGCACCCTGTGCCTCGCACATGGTGTGAGTTCAGTAGCTATGCATCAGCCAATGAACAAATGTGAGTGAGTGTGTGAATGAATGAGTGAGTGAGTGAGTGAGTTCCCTGGCTGCCAGGGTATAGATCCCCCAGTGAGGAGAGGAAGACCTGTAAGGGTTAACCGGGAGCCCGCCTGTGGTCTGAGGTAAGCAGGGAGTGTATTTGTTCAGGTAAATAAGGAAGGATTACTTATAATGGGAAATCAGGCCCGGCCAACTCTTCATCCCAGGGCAGCCTGACTTCCTCCCAGCACATTCCTGCACTCAGCTGCGTCCACACTGCCCCGGAGACCCAGAGCCCGTGCCCAGAGCCCGAGGCGGCCCCCTATCCCCCTACCCCCACCCCGTAAGCCCTCCGGCTGCGTCTTACCACAGTGCCAGCAGGTGGCCTGGGGCGGGCAGCTGGGGGCTCACCACCCTGAGACCTCAGAGGGCTACCCTTGGAGGGTGGCCAGGCTGCCAGCGGCCCACCTGTCACCGCTGCCCCCAGCCTTGCCGGCCCCTGGTCCCGCTGGCTCCCCTGATGCCTGGCTGAGCCTCAGCCGCAGCCCCAGCTGCCCCCGCCTCCTCCTGGCCCCAGAGGCTGCAGCAGGCGACTCGGGCACCGGGCAGCTAACGGGTAAGTCCGGGGGCAGGTGCGGGGCGCCCTGCACGGCTTTCTCCTGCTGGCGGCCGGGAAGGGGACTGCGAGGACTGGGAGGTGCACTTCGCAAGCTGTCACTACCAGGGACTCTGCGACCTGGGTCCTTCACCCTCAGAAGCCCCTGCCTCTCTGCACGCTGCCTGGTCTGCCTCCCTGGCCGACGACCCCAGAGCCTCGGTGAGCCCCTTGGCCTGGCCAGGCCCGGGTGCCCCGTGTCTGTGAGGGCCCCCTCCGGGCTCAGCATGGAGTCCACCTGCTGGCCTGAGTGGCTGCTCTGTAGATGCAGACTCGGCTCTGGGACCCAGCCCCTCTGCTCGGCCGGTGGAACACGGCGGCCTTCCTGCTGCTGCCAGGCCGCTGGCCGGAGGGCTCTCCCGGGCTGCACACGGGGCGGGGGCTTGCTGGGGTCTGGAGGCGCAGGGCAGGGTCCAGGTTGGAGCAGCGGGGACGAGCCCAGAGCCCAGGGGCCCATCAGGGGGTGATGGGCACGGGAACCAGCTGGTTGGGGAGCTGCAGAGCAAAGCAGCTGGCTGCATGGGCCCCCAGAGGAGCAGAGGTCCTGGTTCCGGTCACACTAGCAGAGAAGCAGGGGTCCGTGAGGAGGCTCGTGTCTAAGACCCGCAGGTTCCTCTGTGGGAAGAGTGGGAAGTAGATGGTGGAGGTGACGGGTGGAAAGCTGATGGGTCTGGAGGTCTGAGAGCTCCCCTAAGGCTGGAAAAGGTGTGTGCATGGGAGGGTATGTGTGTGTGCCCCTGCACATGTGTCCACATGTATATGTGCACGCACACAGACACACATGCAAACCTGTATCTCTGTGTACATGTGAGTGTGTGCACACATGTGCGCGGAATGAACATGTGCCTTACACACGTGTGTGTTATATGTGTGTGTGCACATGTGTGTGCGTGTATGTATGCCCATCTGTGCGTGTTAGGGAGTGGGCAGGCCCACCAAGCTAGCCCTGGACTTCTCACCGCACCCTGCCAGCTGGGCACACCCAGGCCATAAGCTTCAGCGCCTTTCCCTCCATGGAGGTCACGGCCTTTCCTTTCCTCCTAGGCCAGGGCTGGCACTTGGCCTCATTCCCTGCCCCCACCTTCCCAATAAACAGCGTCACAGCACCCCAATAAACAGCATCTCCCCGCACCAGCTGCTCGGCTGAGTAACAAAGCAAACAGCCCTGGCCGCCCGCTCTGAGGTGGCGGCAGGGATGGGCAGGAGATGACCCACTGACAGATAGACCCAGAGCATGGCCAAGGCCAGTGAGGACCGTCCTGCCTGCCCCCTGGCCACCTGGAGGAGGAGCGAGAGCCAGGGACTCCGCATTCACATTCTCGGGGGCCCAGGAGGTCGGGGTGTGGAGGAGGTGGTCACTCACAGCACAGGGGACCGGCCTCCCCTCTGAGAGCCCAGCAGTGAACGGACAAGCGGCCCCTCTGCTCCAGGCCGGCGGGACCAGAGCTGAAAGCTGTCCCTGCCAGACGTGCTCACCGTGTTACCAACCATAACACCGGGCAGCAGGTCCCATGGACCCGTGAGAGGATGAGCTGCTCTGTCAACCAGGCCTGAGGGCACAGGGGCACCCAGGAGATGCTCAATCTCTGCTCAGAAACTGTGCCCAGGCAGCAGGCAGGAGAACCTGGGAGAGCCCGCTGCTTTCCTCTGAGGCCGTGGCAGAGACGCAGTTGATAACCGAAGCCATTAGAGCACAAGTTTGTGCTAAAGGGTGCAGCTCGAGTGCAACCTGGGAGGTCAGTTCCGGCTGACCTGGGACAAAGACCCTCCAGGGAGGGCGAGAGGGAACGGGTGGCCACAGTGTGTGACTTTGGGCAAGTCATTCTCCTCCTGCACTTGCCTGTGTAATGAGGTTGACAGGTGGCTTCATCAGGGGGGCTTCCTGGAGGAGACAACCTGGAGCTGGGTTTTGAAGGGTGTGTAGGAGTTGGTAGAGCAGGCTGGCTGGCTGGATCTGCTAACTTTGGGAGACTTGTGTGCCTCCCAGCTTTGTGGCCCAGACTGAGGTCAGGGGAGGTGGGGGGGGGGTGCTCTGGCCCCTCCAAGAGGTCAGGGAGGGGTGGCTGAAGCTAACAGCTGTCCTAGACCGAGCTTGAGAGCAAGAGGGCCTCGGGGCAAGGCTCAGGCCTCCCTCACTACCATCCTCAACTCTCCCCCAGACTCCACCCTTCAGCCCTGCCCCTCCTTCCTCTCCCCTCCCCCCTTCCCCTCCCCCCTCACCACCTGCTTCTTCCTTTATTCTCCTCATTCTGTACCCATTCCCTTTCTCTTCTCCCTCTCTTTTTCTAAAATTATTGTTTTTTTGAGAGAGAGGCTAGGAGAGAGAACCATTAATGTGAGAGAGAAACATCCATCATTTGCCTCCCATCCACAACCCAACCAGGGATCAAACTGGGAACCTAGGCATGTGCCCTGACTGGGAATTGAACCTGCAACCTTTTGATGTATGGGACAATGCTCCAACCAACTGAGCCACCCGGCCCAGGCACCTCCCCACCTGCTCCCAGGTGCCACAAGGAATTTCCATCCACCTGCTCCCCCAATCTTCCACCATCCCTCTAAGACACACTCCGGGTGGCCCATTTTACAGAACGGACAAGTGAGTCTCAGGAAGCCCAGAGCTAGGAGGTTGGCTCAGACCTGGTCTGGGGCCCTCCCCCACCCGCCCATTCCGTGCCCCACCCCGCGCCCCCAGCGAGCAAGTGGCCTGTCAGGTGGAACAACTCTTCTCAAAGCAAACTTTGCACAAGCGAGTCGCCCTGGGCTCTTGCTGACATTTAGTGCCTGGCTCCGTCCCCTGCCTCGTTTGCATGTTCCCAGCCCCGAGGTGCCTGCCAGGTTCTCCCTCTTCCCTCCATAGGGAGGGTGAGCGCCCTCCTCCCTCGCCCACTGCTCCCCGGTGGAGCCTCCGGGGGCCCTGCTGCTGGCCGGAAGGGCCGGCGCCCACCAGGACCGGAGAACGGGCGCCACAGGAATGGGGCGCCCCTCCCGTCCCCCTCCAGCTCTGGCGCTGAGAGAGAGATCTGGGGGTAGCTGCCTAATAACCCCTCAATACACCCCCCCCCCCATTTAAACCTTTTTTAAAAAGCGATTTCTGTTCTTAGTCTCTCAAGACAGTCCATTCTGGACGTCTATCATTTTCTGAATATCAAACTGTCTGCACTTCACCAAACCCCCTTTCCAAGCCAAGGTGTGCTCGTTGGCCCTCGGGTGGGGCTCAGGGCACCCTCAGCCCCGTCAGGGTCCCCGGAGCTGGGGGAGCAGTCTCCGGCCAGCCTGAGGGCCTGCAGGAGGCCACGGAGGGTGGGCACCCTCTCGGGAGACGGAAGCACCTGCTCACATCACTGCTCTGCCTTGTCATGCTGACCCCAGGAGCCCATTTTCCCGCCTGGGGCCAAGGGCGATGTCTGTGCCACAGGCAGAGTCAGGTGAAACCGCGTGTGTGTGTGTGTGTGTGTGTGTGTGTGTGTGTGTGTGTGCAGGTGGGGGTAGACAAGGTGCCGGAGGAGTGCGGGGGGCGTGGGGGCCGAGGAAGGGGTTGGGAAGACTTAGGCACCACAGCCTGTGTGGTGATCAGAGGGGGGACCTGCAGGCCGGGCGTGGCAGCTCCAGGGGGCCCAGAGCTGGCCCAGCACCGGACACGGGAGATGTTCACACCCGGCGTGGGCTCAGCCGGAGCCGAGGGAGGACGTGCTTTGCAGTTTCTGGAAACGGAAAGTGTGGCAGGATTTGCACTTGACACGCGGGAAGTCGGGGTTCTGGCCTGACCTCAGCGTCTGTGCCCACTGAGGAGCTGGGAGGGCGATGCCGGTGAGAGGGGTGAGGGCCGCGGGGCGGGTGCCCTGCCAGCTCAGGAGGGTGGGCCAGGCCTCCCAGAGGCTCTGGACGCCGACTCCAGAGAACAGGTGCCGGGGACCCAGCCCCCCAAACAGAGTGGGCCTCGGTCCCCAAGGCCACGTGCCTGGAGCAGGCACACGGGCTGAGGCTGGGAGAGCCCAATGGAGAGCCTTCACCTTGACCCAGAGGGGCTGGACGGGTCAGTGGGCGGCGGAGCCTCAGGGAGATGGAGCTGAGGGACTGTGCTCGGGCTCCCAGCTGCCCTGGGGACCGCGGGAACAGGGCAGAGACCAGATTTCCTGGGTGTACCTGACCCTTTTGTTTCCTGTGCCCCGTCCTCCTGCTGCCTGGCCCTGTCCCCCACCCTCCCCCGACTCTCTGGTCCCCACATGGCCTCACCCATCCCCCAGGTCTCCCACACACCCCAGCTCCCGGGCCCCTGGCTGGCTCCTCAAGTTGAACCTTCTGGGGAGCTGGGCTCCTGAGCAAGGAGGCCAGTGGCTGGACGAGCCAGGAACCCAGGAGGTGGGGATAGCCCCAGGGTCTAACCTAAGCTGAGCCCCAGACCCAGGAGCCCCTCCCTTCTCTCGCCTCGGAGTCCCCGGAGGCAGCAGGTGCTTAGGGATGGCCACAGCAGGGGCTGGGGAGAAGGCTGCCTGCAGGTGGCCGCCCGGGGTCCCGGCCTGGGTACGAGGGTGGCCTGTCCACTGGGGAGAGGAAGGTGGTCCATGGGGAGGGGCTTTTCTTGAGCCCAGCTAGTTTGAAGATCAGTTTCAAAGGGCCATGGAGCTGTGGCTCCTGGGGGGCCAGAGCCATCCACGGAGAGGTGAGGGCCAGGAGGAGCGGCAGGGGGAGCAGCGACTGTCTGGAGCTTCAGCACCAGTGGGGGCCTCCTGTGGCCGGGCCTCCTGTGGCCGGGCCTCCTGTGGCCGGCCCTCCTGTGGCCGGGCCTCCTGTGGCCGGGGGTCCTGTGGCCGGGCCTCCTGTGGCCGGGCCTCCTGTGGCCGGGCCCTCCTGTGGCCGGGCCTCCTGTGGACGGCCCTCCTGTGGCCGGGCCTCCTGTGGCCGGGCCTCCTGTGGCCGGGCCTCCTGTGGCCGGGCCTCCTGTGGCCGGGGCCCTCCTGTGGCCGGGGGCCTCCTGTGGCCGGGGGCCTCCTGTGGCCGGGGGCCTCCTGTGGCCGGGGGCCTCCTGTGGCCGGGCCTCCTGTGGCCGGGCCTCCTGTGGCCGGGCCTCCTGTGGCCGGGCCTCCTGTGGCCGGGCCCTCCTGTGGCCGGCCCTCCTGTGGCCGGGGATCTCCTGTGGCCGGGGGATCTCCTGTGGCCGGGCCTCCTGTGGCCGGGCCTCCTGTGGCCGGGCCTCCTGTGGCCGGGCCTCCTGTGGCCGGGCCTCCTGTGGCCGGGCCTCCTGTGGCCGGGCCTCCTGTGGCCGCGCCGGCTGGGCTTCTCTCCAAGGTGCTGACCGTCCATGGCTCCTGGCCAGGCCCAGTCACCCGGCAGCCCCCTGGCTCTGACCCATTAAATGAGGCTCTTGGGGTGCGGAGAGGAGGGCTGACAGCAGGGCCGGTCACCCTGGCGGGTGAGCCGGGTGAAGGTCTGCTCCAGTGGAAGTGAGGTGCCTTGGAGCTGAGTGGGGCGCTGTCACCTGAGCCCCCCATTGCCCCTCAGTGCCCTTCCCACCGGGGTCTGCAGCTGGGTCCTGGGCTCCGGGTCTCAGGATGGAGGTGGGGATCTGGCACATTAACCCCTCTCAGTCCTCCTGGGGGCCTGGGCAGAATGTGGAGCGAGGCTCCCTCCCCAGGACAGCCCAGGCCTCGGAGCAGACCGCCTGGTCGCACCACTTCCCTGAGGCCGTTTTTGGAGACATCAGGGGGTCTTTCTGGACACCAGGAGGGGCTGGGAGTGAGGACCTGGCCCCCAGGGGGAGGGCTGGCCCAGGGTGGCAGGAACAGCTGCTGGGAATCTGTGGCTCTGAGTCCCTGGCCTCCTCCCCTCGATCTGTGTTCCTGGGCGGGAGGAGTGCTGAGCGAAGGGGCCGTAGGTGGCTAATCCCTCTGGCCACTGCCCCACGGCCTGGCCCGGACCCTGGGCCCTGGCCTCTGGCCTCCACCAGCTGTTACCAACGTTTCTTTGTCTGGAGTCTGAGCCAAAGCCTCCGGGAGCCAGGACACCCTGAGCCTTAATCCAGCAGATCAGCGCGAGGTGTGGGAACAGGCGGCATCGCTCGGGAGACGGCAGCCCCGGGCCAGCCGCAGAGGCTGTCGGGAGGGCTGCGCCTGCTGTCCAGGGACCTGGGCCTGACAACACCGGCTTCTCCCAGGACCGAGGCCTGGGGAGCAGCGGCTGAGGGTCACAGGCCTCTGGTCTGGTCCCAGCTCCGCTGTGTGGCCACGGGCACGGCCCTACCGCTCGCCGAGCTTCGTTTTCCTCAGTAACACGGTCCCTGGTGAATGTAATGAGGGCTGAACTGCATGGCATAGGTGGGGAGTGCTGGGAGGGCTTCCTGGGGGAGGAGGGCTTCGGGCTGAGCTGTGACGAGAAGGAGCGGGCAGCCTGGGCAGGGGGACAACAACACGAGAGAGAAGAGCAGGCCTTGCCCCCAGCACAGGGGAGCCTGGATGTGCCCATTGACCCCGGTCTGAGCCAGACCCGGCACAACCAGCAATGAGGCCCTCCCCCACTCGGCTTTGCTGTTCCTCCTGTAACACAGCCACACAGTACAGGCTCCCTTCCCGCTCTGCTCGCCGGGCTGGGCAGCCGTGGGCCAAGGTGGGCGCCGGCCTGTGGGACCAGGCAGGACAGGCCGTGGGAGCCATGGCAGGTCCTTGAGGCAGGGGTGCCTGATGAGAGGGTGACGGAGAGAGAGGAGCCTGACGGGGAGGAAGGAGAGCTCAGGAGGTGGGGATGGACTCTGCAGGATCAAGCTGCCCATTCGGAGGAGGGCGAGGGAACCCTCCGGGCAGAGCCTCGGAGGGAGCGGGTGCAGAGAGCAGAGCCCCGTGGCCAGTGGCTCCTCGGGCAGCTGCCTGGCCTCCCTGAGCCTCCCTGTCAGCGTCTAGAAATGGGGCTCCGGCCAACGTCACCCAGGCTGTGGGCAGTAAAGGGGGGAACGTGCGTGGACGCTGTGGGCAGAGGCACTCACTGCAGTTCTTCCTTCCCACCCAGGCCGGCCGGTGCCCGGGGAGAGGCCGGAATTGCAGGCTGGGCACACCCCCTCCTGACTCCCTGACCACAGGCCAAGGTGCCCCAGGCCTGGGCCCCTGGGGGCTCCCCTGTGAGTGAGCAGGCCTTTCTCTTGCTTTCCAGGTTTCTTTCTTTTTTTCTTTCTTTCTTTCTTTTTAATATATATATATATATTATTAATTTCAGGGAGGAAGGAAGACAGAGAGAAAGAGAGAGAAACATCGAGGATGAGAGAGAACCATTGATCGGCTGCCTCCTGCACGCTCCCCACTGGGAACTGAGCCTGCAATCTGGGTATGTGCCCTGACCAGAATCGAACCTGGGACCTCTGAGTTTGCAGGTCGACGCTCTATCCACTGAGCCAAACCCGCCAGGCTCAAGGCTTCTTAATAGCGAGTATGTTCTCCGGGGAGGGGGGCGCTGGGCCCAAGCTCCAGCCGCAAGCAGGCTCCTGGGCTCAGGGGCAAGAGGATGGGGAGCTGCCATGGGGGGGGGGGGGGAGGCAGGAGCCCTCTCTGGCAAAGGGCCCGGGCAGGAGCCTGAAGATGGGCCAGGTGTCTCAGCTGCACCTGGACATGCGCATCCACAGATGGACTGAGGGAGGCCCCGCTGCCTCTCCCGGGCGGGACGGGGAGGACCGAGTGCACAGCTCCCTCCGCAAACCTGTCAGGAGCGTGTCATCACGTCCCCGCCCGGCAAACACCGCCGCCTGCCCTGCCCATTCATCCTCACTGACCCTGTGCCACCGGGCCCCAAAACACCGCCACTGCTCCCATCCTACCCGCGGCCGAGGCCAAGCAAACACGGCCAGGGCTCCTGTTCTTGGAAAAGCTTCCGGCTCCTGGCCCGCGGCCCGGGTGTTGGCAGAAACTGTCCTAACGTGGCAGGCCTGGGCGTTCTGGGGACGTGGATGGGGCGGGAGGCAGGCAGGGGGTGACGGGGCGGGGGGAGCTGAGGGGGCTCTCCAGGCGGGGTCACCTCGGGGCAGGGCGTGGGCCCAGGCCGGGGTGGGGACCTGGGGCCCAGCGGGCTGTGGGTGCTGCCTGGGCAAACAACGGGGCCCACGGCACACACGCGTGTTTGCACAGAGGACTTGGACGACTCCAGGCCTGCCTTCTGTCCCCCGCAGCCTGTCCCCGTCCTTCCCGCCCTCCCAGCCCCTGACCTTTCCTCCTTGTCACTTAGAGGAGCCTGAAGGGAGCATCGAAGTCAGAGGGAACGCCCTCTCTGCTGGCATGCTCTCCGCCAGGGCCAAGGGCGGGGCTGCCAGGGGAGGCTGGGAGGCTGGGCCTGCACAGGGCGGACGGACGGACGGACGGAGGGACACTGTCCCCGGTGCGTTCGCCCAGCCAGGCCCCAGGGAGAAGCCATGGCCCCCGAGTGAGCTGAGTGCAGCGAGCTGAGCAGGTGCGGAGCGGGCTGGCTGCGGCCCCAGAGAAGCCGAGTGTTTCCCAAACTAGTGCTTTTCCTCCGGCCAGCGGGGCCGAGTCCCCGGGGCCTGGAGTCGGCCCAGGGAGTCCCACTCTGCAGGGGCACATCAATGCCAGCGATAGGGCAGCCCCCAGCCCCCGACTGGCCAGCTGCTCTGAGGGCAGCGTGTCAGGACCACCCATGCCCAATCCCAGCTCTGAGATCCCCGCCCTGGGGTCCCAGCTCTGAGATCCCCGCCCTGGGGTCCCGGCTCTGAGGTCCCGGCTCTGGGGTCCCGCCCTGGGGTCCCGGCTCTGAGGTCCCGGCTCTGGGGTCCCCGCCCTGGGGTCCCGGCTCTGAGATTCCCGCCCTGGGGTCCCGGCTCTGGGGTCCCGGCTCTGAGATCTCGGCTCTGAGGTCCCGGCTCTGGATCCCCGCCCTGGGGTCCCGGCTCTGGGGTCCCGGCTCTGAGATCCCCGCCCTGGGGTCCCGGCTCTGAGATCCCCGCCCTGGGGTCCCGGCTCTGAGATCCCCGCCCTGGGGTCCCGGCTCTGAGATCCCCACCCTGGGGTCCCGGCTCTGGGGTCCCGGCTCTGAGTTGGGCCTGAGGACTCGCCTTCCCAACCAGTCCCCAGCCGCTGACCCCGCGCAGCTGGCGGGTCTGCCTGCCAGCCTCTGTGTTCAGGCGGCAGCGCCCCGAGGGGGCACCGATCCGGCAGGTCCCCCGCTCCCTTCCCCCGGGGGGAGCGTGTACTTGGTGATCTCCCACCGCTGCTGGGATTTCTTCTTCTTATTGTTATTTCAATTGTCAGTCTTGGGCCAGCACGTCACAGACATACCCCAAAACCCCGTTTGGTGTCTGGCCCTGTCTCCGGTGCCCTGGTCGCCCAAACCACACACTCCAGCCCGGGGCTCAGGGACAGGGCCTGGGCTCGCAGGGCCTGGTGACCCATGGGGAGGGGGCCCTGGCTGCTGCCCCGGGGCCCTGGGGCCACAGGGCGGAGGGGGCCTCCTCACCGGCCCCCGCTGCCCGGGAACGTGGGCCTGCAGGTCAGCATGTGGGCACCACCTCAGCGCCCGGGAGAGGAGGGGGCCTGGGGCAACACCTCTGAGGGGAGGACAGGTGTGTGTGGGGGTGCCAGCCCTGAGCAGGGCCAAGCACAGTGTTACTCACTGACCACTCATCAGCCTCACGCTGGGAACTGATCACACCACCCCCAATGGCCTGTGGGAAGGGGAGGGGCTGTCTGCCCAGCGTGAGGGACTCTGCCCCCCACCCTCTCTGGCCCCGCTCCTCCTGAGCCTGGCTGATGCAGATGGTGGTGGGAAAAAGATGATGGTGACCCTCTCCCTTCCCAACTTCCTTCAAGAGCAGAAAAAGCTGAAACCGGTTTGGCTCAGTGGTAGAGCGTCGGTCTGCGGACTGAAAGGTCCCAGGTTCGATTCCGGTCAGGGGCATGTACATTGGTTGCAGACACATTTCCTGTAGGGAGTGTGCAAGAGGCAGCTGGTCGATGTTTCTCTCTCATGGACATTTCTAGCTCTCTATCTCTCTCCCTTCCTCTCTGTAAGAAATCAATAAAATATATATTTTTTAAAGAAAAAGCAGAAAAAAAGAAACTAGCAGGAAGGATCTAGGTTAGCTCTCAGAAGGAGCTTCCACCGCAGGCCAGGGTCTGGGATCTGGGTGTGGGCTGGAGGGGAAACAGAGGGCTAGACATTAAAGGCTCCTTGTCCAGGCCTCAGTTTGCTCACCTGGTAAATGGGACTAACCGTGTCTTCCGCTGTGAGGCCTGAAGGAGGCCAGGAACCAGAGGCGGTTTTAAGGCACAGCACACGCGGGAAGACCTGCGCTGCCCGTGCCTGGCTCCTTGGGAGTGAGAGGCTGCCCCTTCCAATCCTGCCCCAGCCCCCCTCACTGTCCTCTCCAGCCCCGTCCTCGCTGCCCAGTGACCCGAAGCCGCCTCTCTCCCAGGCCCAGCCATGCCCATTGGGGCCCTCATCCCGGTCACCAGCTTAGCGGCCCCATGGGGGTGGGGAAGCAGCGGACCTGACTCCTTCCTCTCCTGTTTCTGCAGACACAGCCGCTGGCCCGGGCAGCAGTGGCATGGGCAGCGCCAGCCCCAGCCTGAGCAGCCTGCCCCCCAGCCGCCTCCTTCTGTCCCCCAACACTGTGCTGCGGGCGGGCCCGGAGAAGGTGACTGCCGGGGTGCCGGGCCCTGACAGACGGGACTGGAGCCCCAGCCCGCCGGCCACGCCCGAGCAGGGCCTGTCCGCCTTCTACCTCTCCTGCTTGGACATGCTGTACCCCGGCGACAGCAGCTGGGCCGCCAAGGGCCCCGGGGCCGGCAGCCGGGACGAGCCGCCCGAGGAGCCCGAGCAGTGCCCGGTCATCGACAGCCAAGCGCCCGGGGGCAGCCTGGACCTGGCGCCGGGCGGGCTGAGCCTGGAGGAGCACTCGCTGGAGCAGGTGCAGTCCATGGTGGTGGGCGAGGTGCTCAAGGACATCGAGACGGCCTGCAAGCTGCTCAACATCACGGCAGGTGAGCCCCCGCACACGGTGTCGCCGGCTCCGCGGGGAGGGGCCAGGTGGCTGGGCCAGGGGGCGGGTGGGGGCAGCCCCCACACAGCTGTGAGCCTGTGAGCGGGGACTGCATGGCTGCGACCCCGTGGGGCCAGCGGCACCAGCCCCGAGTCCGCCTCGGGAGGCGCGGACGAAGGGAATGTGAGCTCGGCACCATCTGGCCCACCACTCCCTCTCGGACCCATCGCCACGCTCCCCTCCGCCACACCTGCCTCCTCGCTGTTCCCACAACACTCACCCCGGGACCTTTGCACCGGCTGGTAGTCCCTCAACCTCCAGCACGCTGCCCCCCAATATCTACGTGGCTCACCCCTCACCGCCTTCATGTCTTACTCAAAGGGCCGCCCTGGCGGGGCCGTCCCTGACGCCTCTGCTGACGCCGCTGCTCATCCCCACCTCCGCTCCTCGGTCTGCGCGTTTCTCTCACAGCCCAGACAGCCCCGCAGGCTGCGCGTTCCGTTCTCTATCTCGTTCGCTCTCGTCCTCCCCCTCCGGCATGTTCACACCCAGGGGACATGATTGTCCCTTGTTTTGTTCACTGCCATGTCCCAGGTCCTAGGATGGCACCTTGTACCTAATCGATGCTCAGGAAACAATAACTGAACAGGAGGGAACGGCAGGAGGCCGGGCACGAGAGGGCCTGCCAGGGGCCCTGGAGCTGACGCTGTGGGTGAGGGGCTGCGGCTCTCCCGCCCTGTCCCTCCCTCACCCCTGCCGCTCTGGGGGGCCGCCCCATCTCCTTGGCCGCGGGCCCTGGCATACGAGCATCCCGCGTGGTGCTGCTTTCCCACAAGGGCCCCAGGCCTCCCTCAGGCCAGCCCCTCCTCCCAGCAGTCCTCTGGGCCACGCCCCCGACCCCCTTAGGGTAGCTCCTGCCAATGCCCCCGCCCTCCATCTGCCCATCGCCCAGACAGCCTCCAGGGCGGTCTCCCAGGGCGCTTCGCTCTCACACTGGGCTGGGGGGAGGGGCCTGCCCTCCGAACAATGGGGACAGAAACAAATGGCTTTGACCCTCAAGAGGAAAATGGGTTTATCAAGTGGGGGCAGCCCAGTCTGCAGGTCACCCAGCTGGGGCACCAGCTGAGACCAGTGTTCACTTGGAACCCCATTGTGACCATGCCCACCGCCTGGCCTCTGCCCACATGCCCTGCCAGGCTCACCCTCCCGCCGCTAAGTCCTGTAGCTGCCCCTTGCCATTCATTCATTCATTCATTCAGTAATTCATTCACTGCATGTGCACTGAGCAGCTACTATGCACCCAGCCCCTTGTTAGGGGTTGGAAAAGGAGATGGGACTCCCTGTGCCTCAGTTTCCTCATCTGTAAAATAAGCAGGGGCTGGAGGTTGGGTTATAAGATTAATTTCTGGTTGGGGTTTTCTCCGGTTCTTTTGAGGGGTTTGGGGAAGGCAAAGGCAGCTAGGGAAGGAGCTCCCCAAAAGGCCCTTTGGAGGGCTGGAGGTGTCTGGAGAACCCAAGATCTGGATGACGTGGGAGGCACAGAAGTCCCTCCCTCTCACCCCACACTCTTCCTGGGGACCCCCTCCACGGGGCCCCTAAGAGGGCCTTCCTGTCCTGCCCGCCCCTCCCCCGCCCCTCCCCGGAGTTCATGGCTCTGGGCCACAAGCTCCCCGCTCCCCAGGCGCGCCAGCCGGGCACAGGGGCCACGTTCCCATAGTGCCCTCACTGGGCTGAGGGAGTGTCTCTTGCCCAGACCCCGTGGACTGGAGTCCAGGCAACGTGCAGAAGTGGCTGCTGTGGACGGAGCACCAGTACCGGCTGCCCCCGGTGGGCAAGGCCTTCCAGGAGCTGGGCGGCCAGGAGCTGTGCGCCATGTCGGAGGAGCAGTTCCGCCAGCGCTCACCACTCAGCGGGGAGGTGCTGCACGCCCACCTGGACATCTGGAAGTCAGGTGGGACACGGTGTGGGCGGAGCAGCCTCGGGGACACCCGGCGCGGACTCTTAGGCCAGGATGCCCGGGGCTCTGCTCTGGATCCAGCCCCGAGTGCCGCTGCCTCTCAGAGCCCCCGTCCCCCCCCCCCACCACCACCACCCCTGGCCCTTGGCCCTGGCCAGGCCCACAGACTGAGGACAGAGCAGCGCAAAGTGGGAGGGAGAAGTTAGACCGAGAGGACATGAGGCATCGTGCCGATGGACGGTCGGTGCTATGAAGCCCTTAAAAAATATATATTTTTTTAATTGATTCCAGAGAAGAAGGGAGAGGGGGAAAAGGAGACAGAAACATCAATGAGAGAGAATCATTGATCAGCTGCCTCCTGCACGCGCCCCCCCCCCCCCCCCCCCCGGGGATTGAGCCTGCAACCAGAGCATGTGCCTTGATTGGGAATCAAACTGTGACCTCCTGTGCAGAGGTCAAAGCTCGACTCCTGAGCCATGCCGGCCGGGCCTTCCTTGTCCCTTTAAATTCTTATTCGCTTGTTAGTTGTTTTTCACTGAAGAAGTAATGAGGGAATAACGGTATGCACTTTTTAGAAGGCCATAGTAATAGTATATCATAAAAGGTAATTCTCCCTCCCACTCCCGACCCCAGCTTCCCTAGCCCCCTCCCTGGGGACACCCACTTTCCCAGTTTCTTGGGTATCGGGACAGGGGAAGTCTGTGCAGATACACGCCAATACATGCACATAGATTTTACCCTTTTGAACACGAACAGTGTCAGCGTGTGCACTGTTCTGTACTCGGCATGTACCTGCAGCTTGTTCCCATCGGGATCCATTCAGCTGCCCTATTCTTCCTCAAGGCTGCATGCTAGCCCCTCTCCTCTCCTGGGGCCCCACCGTGTGCCCTGCGCAGAGCCACCTGCTTTGGAGGCAGCGCTTGCTCCGTGGGTCAAGGCCCCAGACCTCAGGGGCCGGATGAATAAGGGAAATGACCTCCTCACACAACCGTCAGAGCCCAGTGCTGCCCACCCGGCTGCTTGCCAGTGACAGCGAGGGGCAGTGGTCAGTGCCAGGCTGAGTGCCAGTGGTGATGTGGGTGGAAACGGCTGGGACATGGGGGATCGGGGTGGGGGCAGTGGGGTGCAGAGAGCAGGAGCGTGGCAGTGCGGGGGGGACCTGGCAGCTGGAAGGTAGTGGTGTTGATTATGCCGGACACTGAGCAAGGTGCTGTGCAGACTTCATCACCCACGATCCTTGCAAGATCCGGGAGTGGGTGTCCGGACCCCATTTCACAGATGAGCGAGGCAGGCTGCCCCTGGGCTCCTTAGGCCCCTCCCAGCTCTGAAGCCCCAACTCCCTTCCCGGAAGCAGGTCCAGACTGCAGGAGGGCGGGGGCCACCGGGACATGGGCCAGAGGGGCCTCTGGGCCCACAGCCCACCACATGCCCTTCTGGCCTCCAGCCCTGTGGGTCCCAACCGCCTCTCCTTGTCCCGCAGCGGCCTGGATGAAAGAGAGGGCCTCCTCCGGAGCCGTCCACTTCTGCGGTGAGCGGGCCGGGCGGGAGGGGCTGGGCCCGAGGGCTGGGGTTGAGGGGTGGCGGCCAGGGAAGCGGGGGTGCCGCAGGTCCCCCCTCACCTCCACCCTCCCTGCCACTCAGCCTCGACCAGCGAGGAGAGCTGGACGGACAGCGAAGTGGACTCGTCCTGCTCCGGGCAGCCCATTCACCTGTGGCAGTTCCTCAAGGAGCTGCTGCTGAAGCCCCACAGCTACGGCCGCTTCATCCGGTGGCTCAACAAGGAGAAGGGTGAGCGGCCTGCGCGGCGAGGGCGCTGAGGGTGGGAGGCTGGCCCGACGAGGGCGCTGAGGGCGCTGAGGGTGGGGGCTGGCGGGACGAGGGCGCTGAGGGCAGGGGCTGGCGGGGCGAGGGCGCTGAGGGCAGGGGCTGGGGCGCCAAGAGCGCTGAGGGCAGGGGCTGCCTGGTTCCCCAGCCTGGGCCCCGGGAGGAGGGGGACAGGGCAGAGGGGTGCAGCTGGCCGCCCCCGCCCCTGCCCATGCCCTGAATGCCAGATAGCCGTTGTCACTGGACCTGCTCAGGGCCTGGGTCAGTGTGTGCCCGTGTCTGTCTGCCACCCGCCAAGCCCAGGGCCTGGGTCAGAGCAGGCGCTTGAGCTTCTGCTGAGAATGAGACACAGTCTTTGCCCTCAAAACGTCACAGTTTCACAGGGAGGCTGACGGTGCCCGGTGAGCAATGCCATGTCAGCCACGTGTGTAAGATCAGGTTCTGGAGCAGCCACATTCAAACACATTCTGAACAGGCGAAATCCACTTTAATATGACTTTCATTTAACGCAATGTCATACATGATCATTTCAACATACAACCGACGTGAACTGTATTAATGAGACATCTCACTAAGTCTTTAGGAACGGACGTGTACGTTACACTGACAGCACATCCCAAAGTTTGGAGCTGGCACATTTCAAGTGCTCAAGAGCAACCTGTGGCTAGTGGCTACCATGCTGGACAGCGCAGGCTACATGGTGCGTTTGTGTGTGCGCGTGCATGTGTGCATGCGTGTGTGCATGAGAGAGAGAGAGAGAGAGAGAGAGAGAGAGAGTGTGTGTGTGTGTGTGTGTGTGTGTGTATGTGTGTATGTGTGTGCGTTGGCAAAGGCTCAGAGCCAAGAAACCTGGATTCGGGGCCGTTTGTCATTAGTAGTGATGGTGCCTGGACCTCAGTCTTCAGCTTCCCTCACCCAGCACACCTCCAGGGCCATGCTGGCTTCGTTGACGTTACAAAGAATGACTGTGTCCTGAGGGTTCAGGGAGGACTCAGCTGCACCCCGTCCTGAGGGCCCTACAGTCTTGTGTGGGAGCCGCAGTGACAGGAGCTGGTGTGCAGAGCATGTTGAGCTGTAACAGAACCGTGGGGGCCGTTGTGCCCAGTCCAGGAGGACTTCCTGGAGGAGGGGACTCGGCTGAGTGGAGGCTGAGAAGGAGCTAGAGGGGTGGGAGGGAAGTCCAGCACAGGTGTGATGCCGCTGCGTGTGCATTTCAGGCTGAGAGGGAGGTAGCTGCTCTGTGGTCCCCCGGGCCTCGGGAGCCGGGGAGCCGGGGAGCCGGTCCCACGGCAGAGAGCGGGGAGGGGTGATCTGGGCGAGCTGCCTGAAGCGGGCATGCTGACCTGGGCCAGTGGGAGGGTAGAATGAGGACGGGGAGTGATAACAATGGAATAGTTCTGCCGGAGGGGCACGTCCTGGCTCCACTCGGTCAGCGCGCAGCCCTCTCCTCTCTCTCCTCTTTCTCCTCTCCTCTCCTCTCTCTCCTCTCCTCTCCTCTCCCCACCCCTCCCCTCTCCTCTCTCTCCTCTTTCTCCTCTCCTCTCCCTCCTCTCCTCTCCTCTCCTCTCCCCACCCTCCCCTCTCCTCTCTCCCTCTCTCTCCTCTTTCTCCTCTCCCGCCTCTCCTCTCCTCTCCCCACCCCTCTCCTCTTTCTCCTCTCCCTCCTCTCCTCTCCTCTCCCCACCCCTCCCCTCTCCTCTCTCCTCTCCCCTCCCCTCCCCTCCCCTCTCCCGCTCCTCTCCTCTCCGTCCTCGCCTCCCGCTCCTCGCTCTCCTCCCCTCACCTCCCTCTCCTCTCCTCTCCTCCCTCTCTCCTCCTCTCCTGCCTCTCCCTCCTCTTTCTCCTCTCCTTCCTCTCTCTCCGCTCCTCCCCTCCCCTCCCCGCCCCTCTTCTTCCCCTCTCCTCTCCTCTCCGTCTCCTCTCCTCTCTCTCTTCCCCCGCGTTCGGTCCTCTCTCCTCTCCCTTGCGCCTCTCCTCGCCGCTCTCGCCTCTCCTCTCCGCTATCCCGCCCTCTCCTCTCTCAGCCTCGCCCCACCCCTTCCCCCTCTCTCTCCATCTCTCCTCGTTCTCGCTCCCTCTCCTCTCCTCTCCTCTCTCTCCCCTCCCCTCCCTCCTTCCCTCCCCTCCCCTCCCCTCCTCTCCTCTCCTCCGCAGAGAAAGGGGCTCAGGCTGCTTCGAAGGCAGACAGGGCAGGGCCAGGCGCAAACCCTGGTCGGCCCGCTCCACGCCCACTCTGCACCCCTCTCCTGGGTGCCAGCGGGGCCCCGTGGGCTGGTGTCTGGGAACCGCAAAGAGGTCTCCCAGGCTCGGGACCCGCAGGTGGCAGGGGTGGCATGGCTGGGCGATGGGCTGGGGTGACGGGCCAATGAGCTGTGGGCACCATCACAGCTGCGCTGGGTTTCTGTGTAAGGTGTGCACACCCCATAATAGGAGCAGAGGCTGGCAAGGGCCAGGCCCTCGGGCCCCACACAACCCGCCAGGCTGCGCAGGCTCTCCCTGCCCTGGGGCTCATGACCCCAGAGATCAGTGGCCCCCACTGGCCTGTGGCGCGCTCCTCGCTCCTCCTTCGTGTTTCTTTAGCCCCCAGCACGCCCGGGAGCAGGCACTGCGGCCCCCACGGCCGGCCGCACCCCGCGGACCCGGCTTTCTGAGAAACTGACGCTGGTCTTGGTCTCCTCCCTCTGCCTTGCTCCGCTGGCCCCTCTGGCCCCCCTGCTCCCCAGGCATCTTCAAAATTGAGGACTCCGCCCAGGTGGCCCGGCTGTGGGGCATCCGGAAGAACCGGCCCGCCATGAACTACGACAAGCTGAGCCGCTCCATCCGCCAGTATTACAAGAAGGGCATCATCCGGAAGCCGGACATCTCCCAGCGCCTCGTCTACCAGTTCGTGCACCCCATCTGAGGCCGGGCCAGCCTCCCGCCGGCCGGCCCGCCCGGCCAGCGGACCCCCCGGGGAGAGGGAGCCTGCTGGCATTCCGAGTCCAAGGTCAGGGAGGGGAGGGCCCCTGCTCCCAGAGTGCAGTGAGCTCTCTGCCCCCCAGGCCCCCTGTGCCGGTGCCCAGCCATGACAGGACAGAGGGCACCGGGCTGTCCCCCGTGTTCACAGCTCCCCAGGGAAGGCGCTCCCTGCCTGAGCCCAGCACTCCCAGAGCAGACCTGACAGAATGGCAATGACTTGTCCAAGGCCACTCACAGTCCCGTGCTCTCTGCCACTCAGGCCCGGCATGGTGCTGGGGAGCCGGAGGGGCCCCTGGGAATGGCTAATAAAGATACCAGAAAACTGACGTGCCCCCGTGTGTGTGCAGTGAGTGATGGCACAGCCATCAACTCTCAAAGTTCCGGTCACAGGGGCCTGAGGCTGTCAAGGCAGGCTTCCTGGGGGAGGTGGCTTTGAGCTGAGCCCGAAAGGAAAGTAGAAGCTGTGGAGAGTGGCAGGGAGTCCTCGAGGCCGAGAAGAGGCTCGATGGGCCTCGTCTCCCCAGCCCTGGTGTGGGCTGAAAGGAGGGAGGGGCTGTGGAGGCTGCACTTGGGGCTGAGAAGGCAGGTGCTTGCTGCCTGAGGTGGGCCAGGGCCATCCCTCCTGCAAGGGGGGCCAGAACCTCTATCTTTGCTTGGCCAACTGCAGGGGCCAGGGTTCGGGGGGCGTGCACAGAGGGGGCGCTTCAGCCCCTGGTGGGATGCTGGGTCTGCAGCACAGGGTGGGAGGGAGGTAGGCCTAGTGGAGGGTCCTCTCTCCTGAAGAGCGAGGCCACAGACCTGTCATGTCCTCTTTGAAGCTGTGAGCCTTGCCAGTGGGTGCAGAGGTGGGTGTGATGGGAAAGGGTGTGGCCAGTGTGGGTGAGTGTATGTGTGTGTGAGTGTGGGTGAGTGTGTGTGTGTGTGTGTGAGTGTGTGTGTGTGTGTGAGTGTGTGTGTGTGTGTGTGTGTGTGTGTGAGTGTGTGTGTGTGTGCGCGCGCGCGCGCGCGCGCGCGCGCGTGCTGGAGGTGGGACCCACTGCCCACTCTCCTGGGCAAAGCTGCTCGTTCACTTCCTCCTGCTTCTCTCGCATTTGTTCACCGAGCTCAGGAGTCCTGCGGGCTATGTGCTTCCACTGCTTTTTTTTTTTTTTTGTCATTGAACTTCCCCCCAAATTAGGGGTTAACTCGCCATTCTTCAGATGATGAAACTGAGGCTCAGAGCAGTTGCCTTGCTCACACCCAGCCAATCGGCTGCAGAAACAGGCGCTGTGCCCCCCAGGACGGGGGTCTGTGCCTCAGGCCTGGTCAGCACCCGAGGCCCCGAAACACAGCTCTGAGGGCAGGCTGCGGGAGCCAGCGGGAGCGGCCAGCGCTGCCCAGGCGCCGCGGGCTGAATGCTGCCCTGTACTGCCGCCTTCTGCCCTCAGCAACTTCCTTGTCTTCAGAAGAGTTTCCTCCAGGCAGGGAGCAAACAGCTCCTTGGCCTCTGCGGCTGGGCCTGGACCTGGAGAAGGGCCGCAAGCCTGTGCCCCGGGCCCTGCTGGCTGCCCACCATCCCGCCTGGGTGCTCCCTGACCCTCCTCGGGCCCCGCATCCAGGGCTCCCACCGCTGCCTGGAGCGGCCTGGGCACATGAGCCAAGGCGACCATTTGTCTCCCTGTGAAGAGTCCGCCATTTGGCTAAAACCAGGCCCTTGTCCTTGGCGGTGGGTTTGGGGGAGACGCTATGTGGTGGAGAAGTGATTCAACCCCCATCTTGACCTTTTCCCCCTGCGCCGAGCACACCGAGGCTTGGGAAAGCGGGCCGGGGGGGGGGGGGGGGGTAGTACATTTGCCTTGAAAATGGGGTCTGTGTCGGTGCCCTGACAGGCTGCTGGGACAGAGGAGACATCCAACCAGACGGGGGCAGGGGGAGGGAGAAGGGATGGGGGAAGCAGAGGCCCGGTACGGGAGAGGGGGGTAGGGGAGTGGGGAGACACGGAGAGCTGGTAGTGGCACTGGGACCCCTGCCCTGCTCAGAGGAGACCCAGCAGGGGGTGGAGGCTGGAGCAGGGGCTGAGGCCGGCCTGGGCCTGGCAGAACCGAGCTCAGAGCTCCAGGCATGCCCACTCCCCTGAGAAGCCCCTCAGGAGGAGCCCTAAGGGGGGGGGGGCACACAGACATGGTGTCAGGGTCAGGCAGGCACAGGGACGTGTGGCACCCGCAGGGAGCCTGGGACTGGACCACCAGGAACCACTGGCCACAGCCATCACTTTTACTTTTCATTTATTTATTTTTGCTATGGCCGCTGGGAATGTGGAGATGAGGACATTTCAAGGGGCAGGTTTTCATCTATAGCAGCTTGGTCTGCAGGTGTCAGAGCCGATCTCTACCCAGAATGACTAAGTGCAGAGAGCGAGAACACACAATCTGGCCTCCGGGCCTCTTGCCATCAGCGGAATGGCCCTGATCATAGAGTGCTGTGGTCAGGATGCTTTTGGCCACAAATAATAGAATTTCTCTCTCTCAGAGGCTGAAAAAAATATATAATAAATATAATCGATACTAATCTATACTAATAAAAGGATAAGATGCTAATTAGATGACCATCCAGACATCCTTCCTGACAAAGCTAGGCTTGGACGAAGCCGCCCGCCCACTGTGCCAGCACCTGCAGCTGCGGACTGGGAGAGGGCAAAGCCACCCACCCACTGGGTCCTGGGTGCCTGCAGCTGGCCAGAGGAGGGAATCCTGGGTCCTGAGTGCAGGGCCGAGGCAGAGGTGGTTAGGGGCAATCAAGTCTGCAGGGGAGCGGTTAGGGGTGATCAGGCAGGCAGGCAGGCAGGCAAGCAGTTAGGAGCCAGTGGTCCCAGATTGTGAGAGGCATGTCCAACTGACAGATTAGGCATCCCCCAAGGGGCCCCAGATTAGAGCAGGTGCAGGCTGGGCTGAGGGAACTCCCACCCCACCCCCACCCCTGCATGAATTTTGTGCACTGGGCCTCTAGTATAATAATAAAACAACTAACTAGAGGCCCATTGCATGACATTGGTGCACTGCAGGGTGGGTCCTTCAGCCTGGCCTATGCCCTTTCGCAATCCAGGAGCCCTTGAGGGAGTCAGACTGATGACTTAGGCCCATTCCCCAGGGGAAGAGGGCCTAAGCTGGCAGTCAAACATCCTCAGCACTGCCATGGAGGCGGGAGAGGCTCCCACCACCACTGCTGTCTGGTCCGCTGTCAGCCCGGCTTCTGGCTGAGCGGAGCTCCCCCTGTGGGAGCACACTGACCACCAGGGGGCACCTCCTGTGTTGTCCGCCCCCTGATGGTCAGTGCACATCATAGAGACCGGTTGTTCTGCTGTTCGGTCGATTTGCATATTACCCTTTTATTATATGGATATAAATAACTGATTTTATTTTTAAAAATGTTTATTGTTGAAAGTATTACATATATCCCTTTTCCCCATTGACCCCTTTTAGCCTGCCCCTAACCCCGCCTCAGGCCTTCACCAACCTACTGTCTGCGTCCATGGGTTATGCATCTATGCACAAAAGCTCTTTGGTTGATCTCTTCCCACCTCTCACCCTCCCCTGCCTTCCCTCTGAGATTCCACAATCTGCTGGTAATCACTTTTAGAATTTTGCTTTAAAACTTGAAATTGTTACTCTGACCGGGTAGTTCAGGCGTTTGGTGTCGTCCATACACCAAAAGTTTTGGGTTTGATTCCCCTCAGGGCACACATCTAGGTTTCAGGTTGGGGAATGTACAGGAAGCAACCAATCTCTAACGGCTACTCAGGAGCCTCACACATAACTGTTCCCGCACAGACAGGACCCGGGCCCTGGAAGGTGAAGGGCCCAGCCCTCAGTCCTCAGCCCATTGGTGGGCAGCCGGGCACCCCCCTCCCCCTGACATCCAACCACAGGCCTCGAAAGACACAGGCAGGACTCCAGATCACAACACCCAGCCAGGTTGACACAGTTCTGGTTTTATCCACAGTCATACAATCACAACTTATATATATATACAGATATATTTGTATTTATATACCTTTAAATTACACAGTCATGTACAAAACAGGTGCATTGCTGAGACCACAGCACTCCTCGGAGTGTCACAAGTGTCGGACTAATGAAGTCAGGAGCCGGGTGGCAGACTGGCGGGCAGCCGCGGCCTCCTGCAGAGCCAGGCTGAGACGTGGGCGACTTGGGATGAAACACATTACTGGCTGAGCCCAGGGCGGGCGCTGCAGCTACAGGAGCTGGTGGGCACAGTGAGGGGCTGGTGCCCACGCGGAGTTGGGGGCCCCGATACCAGCACTAATGGGGGGGCGCGGGGGTCAGGCCCGGGGGCTCAGGGGTCTCTTCCACGTGAGATGCTCCACTCCGGGCCTGAGGAACCTGGGACCGACCGCTCGGAAGGAATGGGGCTTTGAGTCCCTGCCGGGGAGTGGGCAGCTGGAGTGCTGAGGGGACAGCAGGGCAGCGCCCCTCCCCAGGTGCGGGGAAGCTGCTGGCACAGAGAGGGGGAGCCCAGGCCCCGAGGTGCAAAGGTGGCAGCTTCCTGACTTCCAGGGGTAGGTGGTGAAGGCAGAGGCCCCCACCAGCTCCTGCCTGGAGCCGCGGAGGGGCTGTGTTCTGGGGCTGGGAGGGCTGAGGGGTCTGAGACACACCTCAGGACGGAACAGAGGCTCAGAGAGCAGTGACAAGAAAGGGGGTGCTGTGGGGGGCTAGTTTGCCTGTCCCTAGGGGTGCTATTGTCCCCACCGCCTCCCTGGCCCCGAGGGAGGCCTGCCCCAGCTCAGGCCTCTGTGCTCACACGGACAGGGGCAGCTGAGGCTGGATCTGACCGGACAGGGGCTGTGGGGAGAAGCGAGCGAGGAGCGAAAGGCTGAGGGGTGACAGCGGGGCTGGGGTCTCACTGTCTTCAGCCAGAGGCCCAGGGACGGTGCTGTGGGAGTGGGGGGTCTGCAGTCTGAGGCCCAGAGGGCTCCCCGGTTCCGCAGGCAGTCTCCGGCCTCGCCCCGGCTCTGGGAGACGCCCTAGCCAGGCCCTCCTCTGGGCCTTCCCTGCCCTGGCCTGCTCCCCCAGCAGTGACCTGCTCCCCCAGCACCACTCCTTCACAGCCACAGCCACAGGCCTGCTCCTCACCCCCAACTCCTGGGCTGAGACCCCGGCTCGGAGAGATGGCGGGGGGGGGGGGGGGGGCGGGCTGTGAGTGTGGGGACAGGACAAGGAGGAGGACTGGGTGACTGCCCCGCTGCTAGGCCAGGCTTCTCCCTCCCGCCACCCCCTGCCTCTTCTGTTGCCTGCAGCCTTTCCCGGAGGCTCCCAGGCTGGAAGCTCCCAGGGGCTGCGGTGTCGCCCCCTGCAGGCCAGAGAAGGGGAGTGGACTGGGGGGCCCCAAGGCTCGGTCTGAAGGCTGGCTGAACCCCGTGAGGCTCTGGTTTTAGATGAGTGTGCAGGGAGGGTGAGCGAGATGCCCCTCCCGGGAAACGGGAGGAAGCTGCTACTGTTGTGGCTCTGCCCTGGGCTTTGCACCTCACAGCTCCCTCCCCCCCCCCCCCCTGCTGCCTGAGGACTTGGGATGGGGTTTGTGTCTCTGCAAATGCTGAAGAGGGTGCTCTGCGGGATGGACAGCTGGGAAGGAAGGCCCAGTAGAGTCCTGGTCCCTCAGCTGAGCCTGGTGCTGGAAGGACCAAGGGCCTGCTCCCCTTCATTCCTGCACCCCATGACACTGTCACCACCTCCAGCTCTGCCCTCTTCACACGGACACCGGGACACCTCTGTGGGCGAGGGGTGACCAGCCTCCGCCGGTGCCACCAGTCCTGGAGTGAGACCGGGCGGGGCACTCCCCAGGGCACAGCGGAAGACTAAACACTGGGCAGCCCCTTGTCTGGGGCTGGAGCGGAGCCTCCGAGAGAGAGAGAGAGAGAGAGAGAGAGAGAGAGAGAGAGAGAGAGAGAGAAAGAGAGAGAGAGAGAGAGCGCGCGCAGACTTGGGTGGTGGGGAAGGAGGCAGGTGGGGCTGGAGGGGGAGGTCGGAACCCTCCCAGGAAGCAGCGGGACAGGGTCTAGCAGCCTGGGGTGGGGCAGGGACGCCTGACAGGAGGGTCCAGGAGGCATCTCTGAGCTCAGGAGCCTCTGGTGGGACCGGAAGCATGGACATTGTGATGTCTCTGCTGGGCCAAGCCCGGAGACCCCCATCTGCCCAGGGGCCGCCCCCCAGTCCCACCAGCCTGGTCTCCTGGCAGTCCTGCAGATGCTCCGTCTCTTCATATTTTTTGTTTTGTTCTGTTTTGACTTTTAAAAAAATAAAAGCTTGATCGTAAAATATGTCTGGAACTCTATGGCAAGGGGAGGTGACAAGAGTGGGAAGGAAGGGGGGGGGGAGTGAGGGCTGTGTTGGGGGAGCAGGGCAGCTAGATGGCCTCCACGTAGTTGGCGGGATAGAGGCCAAACTGCCCGCTGTCCAGCCGCCCGCGGCACCAGCCCTGCTCGTCCTCCTCGCCCAGCTTGGTGAGCTCATCGCCTGGGAAGGGGACACGGAGGAGCTCCTTGGCAGGGGCTCGGGGAGGCCGTCCCTCCGTCCCACGCTGCTAGGGAGCCCCCCATACTTTGATGCTGGCTGACCCCAAACCCTCCCTCAGTATGGCCCCAAAGCCTGGCCCCTCCAGCTTCACTTCCCAGCTCAGTAGTCAGAGACCCCAATCCAGGTCCAGCCTAACCCCCAACTCTGGGCCGGGTCATCCAGGGACCACTCTCAGGCCCGGGGCTGAGGTCGCACTCCAGGCCCCGCCCGCCCAGCGCAAGGCCACGCCCACACAGCATTCGCCACCAATCCCCGCGCGCCCTGCCCGCCGGCCCCGCCCCGCCGGCCCCGCCCCTCGTACCGGCCTTGAAGCTGAGCTCGTCCTGCTCCTGGCCGTCGTAGTCGTAGAGGGCCCGCACGCGCACGCCCTTGGCGTCGTCCTCGAAGGGGTTGGCGCCCCCATTGGCCTCACTGCCCCCAAACGCGTTCCCGCTCTCATCGTCCGACCACTCGGTGACGTAGGGCTGGCCCCGGTCATAGCTGCTGACGCTGAGAAGCAGAGGGAGGACCCGGCCTGAATTGCCCCTCCTGTCCCCAGCTCTGCCCCTCTGCCCAGCCAGAGCGCTGCGCCACAGCTCATCAAGGCTGGAGCTGGGGTGGCTTTGCAGGAGGGGTCCTGACCCAGTGACCCTCACTGGCCGCTCTTTAAACATAGGGGAGACAAGACTAGCGGCATTGTTACTGAGCCTTAGAGTGAGGGGTGCCGAAGGGACCCCAGAGACATCTGGCTCCTCGTGAGAGGGCAGTACAAGCTATTGGTCAAGAGCGATGGTTCTGGAGCCAGACTTTGGGCCCCATATCCTGGCTCTGAGGCTAGGAACCCGCTGTGTGACCTCCCGCAACCACTTAGCTCCTCTGGGTATCAGTTCCTCCGTCTGTAAAATGGGAATATTTACACACTCCTCAGAATGCCGCAGGCTTCAGTGAGTTAACGTATGAAATGCTTGGGACAGTCCCGGACACGCAGCAGGTGCTCACAAAGGATGAGCTATCGCTGTTTTTGAAAGGAGAACGAGGTTGCCGTGACTTCGGCCATTTCTTGTGTCTTGCGGTAAAACTCAGAGAGATTCCTGGCCTGTAGGAAGCTCCACGGGAGACACTCACCTGCCTCGGTCGCCGGCCTGGGACGCGGACTCCAGCACCCCCGTGGCGTTGGTCAGCGCCGCCCCCTCGGCCTTCTTGGGCTTCTCCTTCTTGGCGGCGGCGTGAGGGAGGTCTGGGTTCCACTCCTGGTGGGCGCCAGGGGGCAGTCAGGCTGGGCCATCGCCCCGAGGCCCCTCCGGCCTCTGCAGACTCCTTCCGCGGCCCCACACGCCCTTACCTCAAACTGGGGCCAGTTCATGGGCATGCCGGGGCCGCTGGTGCTGCGGAACCACCGCAGGTCCTCCTGCGCGTCCGCCGCCCGGATGACCTGCTCCAGCTCCCGGTACACGTGGACGTAGCTGTGCACAGGAGCGGGCGGAGGGGAGCAGGATGCACATGGCCTCTCATCCTCGGTGAGGGCAGGCGCCCGCTCAGGGGTCAGGCAGGCTTCCCCGGGGCCCTCTCCGTGTGGGCATGCCCGGTGGACACCCTTCGCCGCCCCCACCTCAGCCACTCACCCGTCCGCCCACGCCTGTTTCCTGAGCACCCGGAGTGCACCGGCTTGCACCAGGCGGCCGCTGTGTGTGCAGCCTCTTCTCTCTCAGCCCCCGCAGCCCAGCCCTGCCCTTCCTGTCCCCGTAACGCGGGCCCGGGATGCCTCGCCCCCCGGCTCCGCCCTCCAGGCTGTGCCTGAGCCACGGAGCCGCCCAGCCAGCTACCTGCTGCTCTCGGCCAGGTTGAGGTGGCGTTTGATGTCCAGCAGCACCTCCTTGAGGAACACCAGCCGCTTCTCCTCAAACTGCTGGCACTGCTCGAACACCTGCTCCATGCCCTCCATGTACTGCGGGGTGGTCTTGCCCACCTCATCCAGCACCTTCTCGTACTTCTCCTGCGTCTGGAGGCACCGGGACACGGGGAGGGTGAGGCCCAGGCCCGCGGCGGCCAGCCCTGCCCACCCCACCGGCCCTCTGCGCCCGGCCCGGCAGCACCTTCTGCACGTCCTGCTTGCACTTGTCCACTTTGTCCTGCAGCTTCTTCTGCTGCTCGGGCGTGACCGACTGCTCCGACTTGCTGTTCATCTCCCGGGTCACGGCCAGCTTCTCCTCCTTGCAGGCCAGGTGGTAGGCCTTCTTGGCTGCCTCCAGCTGTGGGGAAGCAGAACGGGCGGCAGGCCTCCTACTGGTGAGCAGGAGCAAGCGCGGGCACTCGCCAGCCCTCCCACCTGCCCACGCTGCCAGGGGCCGTGTGCACAGTCTTCAGAGGCAGGAGGGGTGCAGGCCCTGGCTCCCGGTATGGGGAGCAGTGCCCCCCTGTGGAGGTCTCCCTGCAGGGCACAGCCTGCTGCCTCGGACACACGCCTGGAGAGCACCGTGGTGCCTGCCGTGTAGGCCTGCGCCCCCTGGCACAGTCCCATCTGCGGACACCTCCCCCGATCAGACTGGCGCTCTGAGCTCAGCTGCCCACCCCCGCCCCCTCTGCAGCACTGCCCCGGGCACCTCCTTCATCTTCTTGGCCCAGGGCTTCTGGGCCTTGCGGAAGCCGTCCTCAGCCTCCTTGGTCTCCTTGAAGCCGCCCATGATCTGCTTGTGGTAGGCGTCCTTCTGCCAGTTCTTGACCTTCTCCAGGTCCTCGTTGAGCAGGCTGTTCTTCACCTCCTGGTGCAGCTCGCTCACCTTATCCGCCTCCGTCATGATGGCCCCCCAGGCCCGCTCCAGGCTGCCGTACTGCGGGCCTGAGGAGACGGCCGTGGGGTCCGAGGCCTTCATGGCCCCCCGCCTAGAGGCCCCCTCGCACCCCCCCTCCCTCTCCCTACAGTTTTCCTCATCCTCCAGGGCCAGGGTACAGCCACTTCCTCCAGAAAGGCTTGTCTGATTGCTACACACTGAATTGCCCTCACTGAATTCTTCACACCTGCCTCTCCGTCTATACCCTATCTCCCCTGTCAGCTTGTGAGCCCCAGGCTGGGGGGGGGGGGGGGGGAGCCTCAACCCTGTGTGCTCTCACAAGCCCAGCACAGCACCAGGCACACAGTAGGTGCACCAGGCACACAGTAGGTGCTCCAGGAATGTTGGCTAAATGCAAAACTGAAGAACCAACTGTGACAGGTCCCAGGAGGCTCCTGGGACTGGACATCCCACGGCCTGTTTCTCTGTGCACTGGCATCGCTGCTGTGCCAGGCGCTGTCCTGGGCAGCACAGGCCCAGCCCTGGCCTCATGGGATTGGGTCTAGTGGAAGAGAAAACCTTACTCATATATGTAAGCTTCCACTGGAAGCTGTTCTAGATTAAAGGAACCGAGTGACATGACATCTAAACGCAGTATCTGATGCTGAATTGGACCCTGGACCCGCAAACAATTGCCATAATAAAATATGCATATGGGCCAGATTAGATGTCCTGAATGTGATAGCAGGACTGTGGCGACATACGTGAATGTTCTTATTCTTAGGAGATACATGGAGAATTTAGGGTGAAGGGAATGTAGTTCTATTGAAACATTCCAATTGAAATGTTTAAAAAATATGCATATAAATAGGGGTAAAACCAGTGTGGTTAAAATGTCAACTGGTGAGTCTGGGTGAAGGGAATGTAGTTCTATTCTTGTAACTTTTCTCTGAGTTAAAATTATTTTAAAATAAAAAGTTTGGGGATTTGTTTGTTTTATATCCAAACAAGTGAAGTTGAAGGGCAGGGAGCCCTGGGGGGTCAGGGAGGGGAGGAGGGCAGGTGTGGGGGCAGTTCCCGCTAAGGCCCTGCTGCTGGAGGCTGCAGGTGCATCCGGGTGGCCGGGTGCTCCCCGGATCCAGACAGTGGGGTTAGGGTCTGGGCAGTGCCCAGGGGATGGGCACGGGGCGGGGGGAGGGGGGCAGCACCTTTCTCGATGAGCTGGCGCCAGCGCTTGGCCCAGTCGGTGAGCTGCTGCGCGTAGGCCTTCTCGATCTTGGCGCGCTCCTGCACGCAGCTCATCAGGTCGTTGCACAGGCGGTGCCCGTCATCGATGCGCTTCACTGTCCGCTTGTAGTTCCCCACCTGGCGGCGAGCGGCGCGCATGACACCCAGGGTTCCCCGCCTCCCCGCCTCCCCCCCCGCCCCCCCGCCCGCCCTGGCCGCCGCGTCCTGCAGGGGGCGCCCGCCATCACCATCCCAGGGCGCCTTGGGACCCCTGGCTTGTCCAGGACGTGGCACCCCTCCTCACACCCCTGTCTATACACTCCCTGCTCTCACTTAAAACACAGTTTTGTCGCTGCCACAAAATGCAAGAGGTTTTTTATAATTTGGACTTGGGCCAGATGAATTATTCATTTCATTCTTATGAGCTAAATCTATTTATATAGAGTCAGAAGCACTGAGTTGAGCTGCAACTTCTTGACATAATATTATGTTGTGTAGACATCTCATTAAACACTTATTAATTTAGGTTTGGCGGTTTTCACTTTGGGTTCCATAAGCCAGTAAAAAAAAACACTTTCTGGGTGGCAAATATTTTGGGAGGCTCTGAAACACGGGCCTGTCTCCACTTCTGTGCTGCTGTGGGGCTCCCCAAACTCACTCCATTTCCCTGGGACCAGTGCTCCTTCCGCCTCTGCTCACCCCACGGGGGGATTGGGGGGGGGGGGACAGGGAGCAGCTGGGAAGGCGGTGTGCCCATGGGAAGTGCAGGCCCCTGAGCCGGCGCCCAGAGCAGAGGACAGGGGGCCTGTTCCGCACCATGAAATACCAGGGGAGTCCCCAGGGGGCTGTGGGCAGGGTGCTCTGGCCTCGGGGGGTGGTCATCGTAGCCTGCTGGACACGGAGGGCTCTGCAGAGCCCGAGGGGCTGGGGGCAAGGCCTGAGGCGTGAGGTGGTTAGAGCTGGGCCTCCACAGCCAGGCTACGCTGTCTGGTCCCCAGGGCCCGGGAGTGTCAAAGCCTCACCTCCCAGAAGCTGTCGGTGGAATCCTCCGGAGCCAGGGAGGCCTCGTCGTAGGAGCCGGACATGGTGTGGCCGTGGCAGGATGGACAGGCGGGGAGCGGCGGTCAGCAGGCTGGGCTGCTCATGCGCTGGGGGGAGAGATCCTGGAGATGAGGGGCGTGTCAACAGGCCCCACTCCAGGCCCTGCCCCAACTTGCCGTGGGGATGGGGGCTCCCCAGGCAAAGCCTTGCATTGGGATGGGACTTCCTGCCCAGGCTCACCAGCCGTCCCCAGGGTGGCCCCAGAGTCTCCTCCCCGCAGTACCCCTCCTGCCCACTCCCATCTCTCCATCTCCTTCCCCTCTCCCCCAAACCCATCCTCCAGCTCCAGTGTGGCACCTCTCTCAAAGCCTGCCCAGCCACCAGACATGGCACCTGCCGCTGCTTTGTGTTCCTGGACTCGGAGCTGAAAGTTAGCGCCACGTAATCGCGTCTTTGCTTTAAATAAACCTGTGGTTTGTTTCGTAGACACAGAGGTCTTCAAGGCCAGCAATCAGACTTACCTCTGTGCAGCCCCCTACACTCCCTCCCTCTCTTCCCCTGAAGCTGACACCCTGTAGGACCATTAGAGTTCAATGAACTGCAGCTGGCATCTCAATTTGCCCCCCTGGGCACTGTCCACCGACCCAGGCAGGTCCTTGCACCAGGCCCAAAACACCCACCTAAGCTCCCCACCAACGTAGGGCCCTGGTCCAACCCCAAAGTCCCCCCAAACTTCTACCTGGAGCCTGGACCAAGTCCCCTGGGAACAGGCTGCAGGCCCCTCCCACCTCCCGCCCAAGCCAAGCTCCTCCTCGGCTCCCTGAGCCCGAGGCCCCCCGCTGCCCTGTGCCCAGCCCCAAAGGCTGCAATGAGCTGCTCCACGTCCCTGTGAGTCCCACACAGGCAGCCAGGCCCACAGGCCAGACCGCTGCGCTCTGTGCGAGCGTCAGGCGGCTGTGTGCGGCCTGGAACTGTCGGCCGGCATCACAGCTGTCCAATCTAGGCCGCGTGCTGCCCCAGGGCGCTGCCCTGAGCCACCCCACACAGCGCTCCCTGCCACCCAGGCAAGAATGGTTCCGGTGAATGGCTCAGTCATCAGGAGCCTAGACCCAGAGCCTGGTCTCCAAAGGGACAGTGAGGCCCAGCCAGGCCTGATCCCACTACCAGCTGACAGCCTGGGCCCAGGGTCACCTCCCTGGTCCGCACTGTCACCTCAGGGACCCATGAGGACCCCTGGGGAGTGCTGCCTCTGCGAGGTTTCGCCCACCTGGGGTCCGCGGACAGCGGCACTCGCACATGAGGATCCTGGACGGGGGAGGCCCTGCCCTCTGGCCTGTCTCCCCACCTGTCCGGGGCTAGTGCTCCGGGCCCAGTCATACCCAGGGCTGCCTCCTTGCATCTCTCAGGCATTGATTTCGCTCCCCTTAGCACAATCTCACTTCCTCCCAAACTTACACCCAGTGGGGGCGGGTGGAGAGAGGGCAGCTAGAGTTCATCAAGGGACAAGAAACAAGTCTGAGGATTTTCCTTTTCATGTGGCACTTTTCACCTGCAGAGCGGTAGGTCTTCACGAGGAAAGTGCTGCATTGGACACGGAGAAGCACAAGGCAGGGACCCGTGATGAAGGACGTTCAGCCAGGTTCGGTAAGGATCCCTGGGACAGAGCCACCTAGAGCCCTCAAAGTTACATAGAACTTAGGGACCCCCCCCCCAAGTGTGCAGCTCATGGGGGGACTCCCTCCTGAAGTGAAGGTCGAGGGCACCCCTGGTAGAGGAGGAGCGACTGATAAAACCTCGGTTCCTTTCTCACCGTCACAGAGGCACACGGCCCTCAGCCAGCGCCCTGGTCCTAGGAATTCCCCTTCCAGCCAGCGGGGCGAACTGCTGCCGCCCCATCAAATTTACCGCAGGTCTGCCTGGGAAAGCCAGAGGCCGGCCACAACCCGGACGCGCCAGGCCTGGGTCAGTGAGCGGAGGCGCAGGCCGGCCGAACGCACCCTCCCAGGCCACGTGACTGAAGCCCAGGAGCGGGCGCAGAGCAGCGAGGCTGCAGGCTCCTGGCTCCGCGGGGGGTGGACATGCACACACGGAGTATTTTTGGAAGCTGGAAGAATGGGTGGCTGGCGGATGGGGTGGGAGGTTTTTCCACTGGGCTCTTTTATGCCTTTTAAATTTTGCCTTGTGTGCATAAACTGCCTGTTTCTTAAAACCCTCCAGCCTGTGCTGGAGGAGAGCAGAGGGAGTGGGCGCAGGACCGGGGGCACTTGAAGCTTGGAGGCGGGGCTGGGCAGCCAGGGCCTGGCATGTCAGGCTGGGAGGATCCCACGTCGGGCTAGGAGGAGACCACCCTCCACCTGGTCCAGACCCAGGACGGGGGCTGCTGGGTCCCTCCCAGCCGAGAGCATGTGTAATAGAAGCAGCTCTAGCCTTGGGGCCCTGCCCTGCCGCCAAACTGCTGTGTGACCTTGAGCAACGCACATGGCCTTGCTGGGTCCTGCCAGGAGATGAGGATAACCTGGCCCGACTAAGGATTAGGCGAGATGGTGAGGGCCCAGCACACACCAGCCCTGGCTGGACCGGCTCAGGGGGGCTCAGGAATACCAGTCAGGGCCGGGGAGGGACGCGGGAGGGGTGTGTGAGCCTGCAGCACCATATTGCCAGACACCCCACCCTATCTTCCCCTGCCTCTCACTCCCCGAGGCAGGTGCCATCACTGCATCTCTGAGCCAGGAACCGAGTGGCTGGTGTCGGACACGCCCTGCAGGCAAGTCAACGCACGCTTTGCTTTCCTCGACCCACTGAATGGGCTCGATGCCCATCTGACTTTTTGTGGCCTTAAAAGCCTTGTGCCATCCTATCTAATAAAGAGGGAATGTGCTAATTGACCCTCACACCATTGCAAAGATGGCAGCGCCCATAGACAATAAGAAGGGAATATGCTAATTGACTGTCACACCCTCAAAGATGGTGGCGCCCACAGCCACAAGATGGCAGTGCCCAGTCCCCAGTCCCCTCAGCCCTGCCAGGGCAGCAGGCACACAGCAAGGCGGGTATGGTTCCTTCGTTCACCTGCCTCTGGAGTCCCCCAGTCCCCTCAGCCCCCCAGACCCCCAGGGCTGGCCTGAGATGCAGGGAAGCTTCGGATGGCGGCTGCCAAGCTGCCCAGCTGCCCAGGCCACTTGAGGCTCAGGTACCCAGGGCCCGCTGAAGCTTGTGCTGCCTGCAGTGACAGCAGCAGAGGGGTGATGGGGTGTTGCCTTCCACCCCTGAGGGCTCCCGGACTGTGAGAGGGGGCAGGCTGGGCCGAGGGCACCCTCTCCCTCCAGTGCATGAATTTTCATGCACTGGGCCTCTAGTTAGTATTAGTAGCTGACATTATGGAGCACATATCTGTACCAAGGACAGTTCACGGGTCTTAACCCATCGAGTCCTCACACCACCCCACACTGCAGACCTGGCTCAGGGCCGAGGCGGGACTGAAAGACCAAAACTGCTCTCACAACTGACTTGTCACCGCTGCCGTCAGCGTGGGCGATGGTCCCACTTCAGCCGGCTGGTACGTTCTCACCCTCAGCGTGCAGCCCGGGGGGCGCGGGCTCCCCCGGCTCTGCCACCTGCCAGCGAGAGCTCGGCCGAGTCCCTGGGGGTCTCAGTTTTCTAACACAGATGATGGAAGACAATGCTTGAGTCTATTTTGAAGATCAAATGATAAAAGGATAGCAAGCTCCTCGGAAGAACAGAGAACTCTGTGGAATGTGAGGTTTTCCTGCTGGCCTGACCCTTCCTCTAGATCAGTGGTTCTCCACCTTCCTGATGCCGCGGCCCTTTAACACAGCTCCTCGTGTGGTGGTGACCCCCAACCATAAAACTATTTTCGTTCCTACTTCCTAACTGTAATGTTGCTCCTGTTAATGAATCGTAACGTAAACATCTGTGTTTTCCGATGGTCTCAGGCTCTACAGCAGCGGTTCTCAGCCTGTGGGTCAGAACCGCTAGCAGGGTCACCTAAAACCATCCTAGGTCATTTGTTACGCACAACCACAGGCACTATGGTGGCCACAGCCCCTTTCTCCTCCCACCGCACTCCCTGCAGCCTCTTCACTGGCCCTCCCGCCTCTGACACTGTCTCTCCCCAGCCGCCCACGCAGCAGCCTGAGGGAAACTGGAAAAGCCTGTGAGATCCCACCACTGCCCCACTCAGAACCCTCCGGAGACTACCTCCCCTCACCCCCCGTTTCCTCTGAATGAAAGTTCAGATCACAACCTGCTGTCCCACCCCTCACCCCTCTGCCCTCACCTCATCCACGCTCACTCTCCTCCAGCTCCGCTAACTTCCTTGCTGTTCTAACCCCAGGGCCTTTGCACCTGCTAGAACACTCACCCACCGGGTTTCCAGGTCCACTCAAATGTCTTGACCCCTCCCCCCGACTTAAACTGTCAACTGTTTCCACCCAGCACCCCACCCACCCGCTCTCCCTTCCCTCGCTGTGTTCTTGGATAGGCTGTCAGCTCAGAGGACTCACACATTTAGTGTCTTCCTCTCCCCTAGAATATCAGCTCTGTGAGGCTGACGCTTCAGCTGCCTGGCTCTCTGCTGTACCTTTGGAGTCCGGGGCAGCGCCCGGCACGGAGGACATGCACGGTCATTTCTGTTCAGTGAATGAGTGAGTGCCAACAACCCTGTGGAACATTCATTCACTAAATAGCAGAAGCACTGAATTCTGTGCCCCAGGCCCAGTCACCTGCACACACTGGGCATTTACTAGATGTTGGTGATGAGGGTTACAACCAAAAGCCAGAATCTCGTAAAGAGAACCCTCGATTCCCCCTGTCCCAGCCATGCCCCCTGCTGTCCTGGCATCCCCTTCCCCACCTCCTAGTCGCCCCCTGGATCCAGCTCCAGGGCGTCTTTCTCCCTGACCCCCCAGGATGACCTGCCCCCCGAGGGGGCCCCTCCGCAGGGATCCCGCAGCTCACACAGGGGGTGCTTACCAATAGCCTTGGCCGTCACCTTACTCCCTCTTCATCCCCCTTTACACAGACTGTGATAACCGTTTTTGAGTACCTACTATGCTCCAGCCTCTTCGTACACTTTATTTCTAACCCTCCGCAGCCCATTAAGATCCGTACAGGCTCCCCCACCTTTCCCGAGACCCCGGGGGTTAAAGAACGTGTCCAAGGCCACGCAGGGGGAGAGGGAGGCGGCAGTCAGGTCAGACCCGGGGAGTCCTTCCCTGCCCCTCCGCCTGGTGCTCAGCCGGAGCAGCACCATGGGGGTCACGGTCCTCTGGCCTAAGGGGCCACTCAGCTCCCCCGGGCAACGCCATGGAAGCCAGCGCTGGGTCTCAGGGCGCCTCGGGCTCCATGCTCCTCCGCTCCGCACCTCACCCAGAGATGGACGGGCCCACCATGCCTGACTGGGGGACTCTCTCCAGCTCTGCTGCGGCTTCAGAGGCAGCGAGGACCCAGGTTCGCTGCCAGGTGCTGTCCTCCCGCCCCTCCCGCCACCCCTGCTCACCCGCTCCGGCTCCTTTGCTCACACCGCCCTCCAGCCTGGGGAGCACGCTGTCCTCCCTCCCACCATCCACCTCTCCCCCAAATAACTCTCCTTCCCTTCAAGAGCCAGCTCAGTCCCTGAATACCCCAGCCCTCACCTACCTCACCCCTACCCCCTGCTGCAGCTCCGAGCCCCACCCTGCCACAAACCGGATCTCACCGGTTCAGGCAGCACCTGCTCTCCTGACAAGCCAGGAACTCCCACCAGGTGGTCACTCCGACAGAACAGTTAAGAGCACCCTGGAGCCGGGCAGAATGACCGGCTTCAAACCCCAGTCTGGCCCTAAAGGGCTGTGCGACTTCAGCAATTTCTTCTCTGTGTCTGTTTCACCTGGAAATGGAGATGATACCACTCCAAGGGGTGGTGTGAGAAGGAAATGAGTACCTGCTACTCAGGAAGCACCATTTAACCATCATCATCATCATCATCATCATCATCATCGGTATCATCACTCTCCATCATCATCATAATCTTCATCATTATAGGTATTATCATCATCATCATCATCGGTATTACCACCACTACCATTATCATTATTATTATAGTTATAATTTCCCATCATCATCATCATAGTTATAATCATCCATCATCATCATCATCACCAGTATCAATCATCACCCATCATCATTATTATTATATATAGTTATCATCACCTATCATCATAGATATTATCATCCATCATCATCATCATTATCATCATCAATATAGCTATCATCACCCACCATCACCACTATCAGCAGCAGCATCACCATCATCCTATAGGTATCATCACTGATCATCCCCATCATCCCCATCATCACCATCACCATCACATCATCATCGGTATCGTCACCCATGCTTCTCGCAGCTGCAGAGCTTTCAAACAGAAGACTCCCATCTTTGTGGATGACCTCACACTCCATCTCCTCTTTGTGCCTAATATCCCACAGACCTTTGCTAGGGACTGAACTGTGTCCCCCAAATCCATATGTGATGCCTTACCCCCCCCCCCCAATGTGACTGTGTTTGGACTTTTAGGAGGCAACTGAGGGCAAGTAAGGGTGAGGTCCTGATCCAGTAGGATTGGCAAGGTCATGTCTGGACACAGAGAGGTCGGCCTCTGCCAGCCAGGAAGAGAGGCCTCCCCAGGAGCCCCACAGCCACCGCGACCTCGGACGTCCAGCCACCAGAACCGCGAGCAATAAACCGCTCGATCCACGTTCTGCAGCCTGAGCTGACCCAGGCCTCCGTCCACGCCTGCTGGCCTCGCCTGGGACCCCGGGTCTCCAGGTCCCCTATGAAGAAGGCCTGGTTTCCCCAGCCTTCCCGTTGGGTCTAAACATCAGGCCCTGGACCCGAACCTCTATCTGCGCTGGGAAAGGTCCCAGGGAAGTCCCCAAGGGCCCTCCCTTCAGAGATGATGAAGCTCGGGTGGGGTGGGGAAAGGATGGAAACACAAATGGGGGACAGAGGGAGGCAGAGCGGGGTCTCACCCAGAGAGGTCCCGACAGAGGGCCCAGGTGGCTCACCCCACCCGGGAAGGGTTTAACGGCTCTCCACCTCAGCTCCTGGCTGGCCTCGCCCCTGCTCCCTGCCCACTCCCTGGCCTCTGATCCTTGGCCCTTTGCCATCTCTACCCTCTCCTTCCTCCTCCAGCCCCCAAGGCAGCCGCACACTCCCGTTCCCAGGACAGTGGAGGCCACATCTCTGGCCGCAGAGAGCCTGAGTGTGCTCCAGCGCAGGAGAGAGCCCAGAAGTGACAGTCTCCTCATGCGGTGGGGACAGCACTTAGGGGACAATGAGTCGGGGAAGGGTCCCAGCCTCCAGTGAGGGTGCAGAGCTGGTATCTCAGCCCCACCCTCCCTCCCGACCCCCAGAGGAACCCGGGCACTGGGCCGAGGCCCACGGCGGGCCCGGGCCCACAAGCACCCAGGTCCACTCAGGGTCTCAGAGGCCACCTCCCAAAGGGGCCGTCCTCGTCAGACCCCTGCCCCGGGCTCCGACCCCACGGATGGGGAGCAGGAGTGGGAGCTGTGGGAAGGCAGGCCCGTCCTCTCCGCCCCGGGTGCAGCTCTCCCAGGACCCATCATCCACACTTGGCCTTGTGCGGGGCCTCCTGGCCTGGGCCCTGTGCTCTGTGGCCTCCTGGGGGGCACAGCCAGGTCTGCACGAACCTTCCCGGCCCTGGCTGCATTCCACAGGAAGGCCCCCCGTCCTTGGCTGCACGAGGATGGCAGCAAGTGGCTCACTGCCCTGCCCCTCCTGCCAGCTGAGCTGCCCTGGCCGAGGCCGGAGCAGAAAAAGGCAAGAAGCAGGGACCAGCCAGGCAGGACATCCCGCCCAACTCCGAGTCCTGGGGCGACTGCCCAGCCGGAGGGGCTTTGCCCCCCCCCTGGGAGGGCCACGTCATAGGCCCCATCACAGCCGGACAGAGGCTCCTGGCTTCCAGCTGCGCCGCCATCCTCCCAGTGCTGCTCTGGGCACAGCCCTGAGCGAGACCCAAACCCCCACCCCCTGCCGCGTGGGCCTGCCACCAGAGGGGCTGGACAGACAGGGGCCAGACGAATAGGCCAATGGTCACGTGTGTTAGAGGTGACAGGGCTGTGGAGAAGAACGGCAGGGACGGGGACAGGGAGGGGCAGGGGGCGGGAACGAGGCTATTTTACACAGGAGATGAGAGGGAGCCAGGCAGCCACCTGGGGGAGAGCATCAGGCAGAGGGAACAGCCAGCGCAAAGGCCCTGAGCGAAGCATGGCTGCCTGGCTGAGAGCAAGGGGCCCCTGCGGCTGGAGCAGAGTGAGTGAGGAGAGGGGTGGGGGGGAGGCCGGGGAGGCCGGGGGGGAGGCTGGGGAAGGATCCTGTCACAGGAGGCCTTGTGGGTCAGCATAAGAGCCTTAATGCCCTCCCCCCGGGCCTGGGAGGAACTGGTCCCGCTTTGGCCTGCGTGGAGCCTTGGCCTGTGCGGGGAGGTGATCCTGGCTGAGGGGCAGGGGTTGGTGTGTGCAACCTTGGGGGCGCTCAGGTTCCAGGGAGGCAAAGGCCTGGCCCTCTCCCGCCTGCCCTCGGCCGGGTCAGGCTTGAATTTTAAGGACCCCTGCCTGCAGGGAGAACAGACTGCGGGGCAGCAGCACAGGGCACCCCCTAACCTGCATCCTCCAGGTGAGGGAAGGTGGTGCCGCTGGCAGCAGTGAGAAGAGGCTGGCACCCGGAAAGGCTGTGACAATCGGGCCAACAGGCTCTGCCGGTGGTCTGTCTGCGAGGAGTCAGGCGGCTCTGGGTCTGGGCCTGAGCAGCAGGGGAGATGGCGGGCGGAGGAACAGGGGGGATGGAGCGGCTCTGAATCCTGAGTTGCCCCGAAGAGCAAGTGGACGTGTCTCCCTCCTCTCCCAGAGCTCCTGCCGGGGCCACGTGCGGAGGAGCCTGACTGGTTCCAGGCCCAGCGCCCAGCTCCCAGCTCCCAGCGCCCAGCTCCCGGCTCCCGGCTCCCAGCACCCAGCTCCCAGCTCCCAGCTCCCAGCGCCCAGCTCCCAGCTCCCAGCTCCCAGTGCCCAGCTCCCAGCTCCCAGCTCCCAGCTCCCAGTGCCCAGCTCCCAGCTCCCAGCTCCCAGCGCCCAGCTCCCAGCTCCCAGCTCCCAGTGCCCAGCTCCCAGCTCCCAGCTCCCAGCGCCCAGCTCCCAGCCCCCAGCCCCCAGCTCCCAGCCCCCAGCTCCGGGCCGAGCTCCAGGCCGCTGTGGCCGGGCCTCCCCTCAGCTCCTGTGACCGGGGAAGCTGCTGGGGGTGGGCCGGGCTCCCACCTGGCTGCCAGGATGTGGGGAGGCTGGGTAAGGTGCCTTGGGGGCCGTTCTGATGAGCTCACTGCCCCAGAGTCTGGGGGCAGCAGAGTGTAGGAGAGAGATGGAGCAAGCAAAGACCCTGGGACCCGTGGGACAGAAAAAAACAAAACCTGGAGAGAGGGGCTGTGGCCCAGAGAAGGCGGCCGGAGTGGGAGGCAGGGCCGGCCTGGGGGTCTGGGAAGGGAGACCTCCTCCAGCTCCTGCCAAAGGGCCTGTCCCCCGGCTCACAGCCCCCGGCTCGGCTGGAATGGAGGCTCCGGCTGCAGGTGCCGCAGGGCAGATGCCGGTGCTGCCAGGCCCTGGTGGGGAGGGGAGCCCGCGTGAGAAATGGGGAGCAGGCATGGGGGCCTGGCTGTATGGCTGCCAGCTCCCAGCCATGGCCTCCCCGCTGCTGCCGCCTGAGACCTCCTCTCACGCCCAGGCCCTGAGCCCCACGCTGGAGGCACTGTATAGTCAGCAGGTGCAACTAACGTTGGCAGAAATGAGGGTGACACGTCAGCTTGTGGGGGAGCATTCCCCTGCCTGTCAGCGGCCCGGGACCCGCCTCAGCCCGGCACCAGGTCCTCTGACCCACAGGCTGTGCCAGAGCTCGGATGGACCCCCACACGCTCAGCAGGTGGGTGGGGGGCCCTCAGTGGGTGCTGGGCTCTCAGCAGGCGGGTGCCGGGCCCTCAGCGGGTGCCGGGTAGAGAGGGCAGGGGGGAGAGGGCCAGGCCTTTGCCCCCTGGAACCTGAGCGCCCCAAGGTTGCACACACCAACCCCTGCCCCTCAGGCCAGAATCACCTCCCCGCACAGGCCAGGGCCCCCCAGCTCCACGCAGGGCAAAGCGGGACCAGGTGCACCCCCACGCCCCTCTGTGCTGGAGTCCCGGCAGCTCCTCCCGGGCCCCAGGCTCCAGGCCCAGCCCGGTGAGAGCCAAGCCGCCTGCGGCTCCACCCCAGGCCAGGGCCCCCCGCAGCGCTGCAGCGGGAGGGATGGAAGTTGGGGAGGGAGGGCCACAGGCACCCAACATGGAGACCCTGGGTTTTCTGGGGGTGGAACAGGGGTCCTTTGGGAAACCAGGAGGCCTGGTTCTGCAGGGAGGGGAGGAGAGAAGGAGCTGAGTTTGGGGGAAAAGGGAGCGATGCCTCCTCCCTGACTGAGCCACAGGGAGGCTGGGTGTGGGGGGGGAGTGGGGGGAGTGGGAGGGCTGGAGCTGCTGGTTCCAAATGACCAAGGCCTAGCAGTGCGGGGGGGGGGGGGGGGGGGCAGAGACAACCTCACTTCTCCCTACCGCCCCCCCCCCCCCCCCAGCCTTAGCTCCCGAGGACTGGCAATGTGAGCTCCCGGGAGCGCCAGCCCCTTCAGCTGTTTCCCCAGGGAGGGCATTTCTAGTACTGACCTGGGGTGGGGTGGGGTGGGGTGGGGGTGGAGGGTAGAAGTGCAGAAGAGGAAAGGCACCAGGGGAGGACCCAGTCTGAGGAGTGCCCCCAGGACGGACGCCGGCTCCCCCCCACCCACCCACCCACCCACCCCGGGCCCAGGCGCTGCGGGTAGGGAGATGGGGAGCCCGGGCCCCACTCGCCGCGCAGCCTCCGCTAGCCGTCCCCATGGGTGCCTACCTGGGCCCCTCTTGGTACCACGCCAGGGGCAAGTGGGAGCACTCTGCCCCGCTGGGCAGGCCGGGGCCGGAGGGGCGGGCCGTCCTCCTCTCCTCCTGGCGGCCGGCAGGGGGGCGCTGGCCCCGGGCTGGGGCTCTGTCCTCCGGGGTCCCCTCTGCCGCGCGCCGCCCGCTCCGGAGGCAGCGCCAGAGAAGCCCGCTCCCCGCCCCCACCGCTCCCCCTCCTCCCGGCCCGCCTCCTTTCCCAGCCACCCACCTCCTCCCGCCGTTTCTATGCCAACCGGGCAATGCTGCACCGACAGCCTCCCTCGGCGGACGCCAGGGGACGCCCGCCCGCTGCATCCACTCGGAGGGCGCGCTGCCGCCGGGGATGCTGCTGGACGCGCAGGCCCGTGTGGCCCCGGACCGGCTCTGCCGCAGCCTCGTTCCTCTTTCTCCTCCAGACCCGCCTCCGACACCCTGCCGGACCCAGGGAGCTGCCCTGTCCTTAAAGCTCTGTGCGCACCTCCGCCTGCTTTCTCATTCACTCGCGTCAGTCAGTCCTCAGCATCTCATTTAGCTGTTCTAGGTCGGGCTGAGTGTGCGATAGTATGGAGCTGTCTCATTCCATGAAGCTCCATGCCCATTTCCAGATTGGAAACTGAGGCCCACGGCAGGAAAACAGCTGGTCTGAGCACCCCTGGCTCCTGCTGGCAATGACCCTGTGGTTCCCCAGGGTGCTTCTCCCAGGCCATGGCTGACACACACCCTCAGAGCAGACATCTCTGCTCGCACTGCACACGTGTGATCCACGCGCACCAACAGGCATCCATGCACAGGTGCCTCCCAACAACACACTTACACATGCTTGCGCACATGCATTTCCACAAACCCGTGCACCTATCTATGCGTGTACAAACAACACACATCACTGAAATACTAACATCAGCGCACACGCATTCACACGGATACAGAACATACTGCACATAAACCCTTCCTACAGCAAATCACAGCCGCACACTCACACCCTCAATCCTCTCTCATTAGAAGGGACCCCGTGAAAGTGTCCAACCAAGGAGCCACTTCCTGGGAGAGGACCCCGCTCTGCTCTGGGCCCCGGACATGATCTGCCCACCTTGTCTCAGCTCTGCTGCTGGAGGGGCCTGGGGTGGGGTGCACACAGGGCCCTGCTCGCATGCAGCCACCCTCATTCTAAGTCCTCTGCCTGATCCAGACCACATTTTACCTGGAGCCCTTCAGCCCCGGGGGCTCATGGACACCCCGCCCACCTCCCTAAGGCTGTCCGGTTTGGGACTTGGAACTGAGACAGAAGAGTAAAATGGGCCCATCGCCATCCCCTCAGACAGCCTTGCTACCCCCAGGAGAGACAACAGCTTGCAGGGGGTGAGAAGGGGGAGGGGAGACCAAGTGGGGACTGGGGCCCAGGACACAGCCTGCCTGCAGGATGACACCCAGCTCAGCACCACCTCAGAGGACCTCAGGCAGGGGCACAGCAGCCCGGGGCCCAGGGTAACTCTCAGGGACCCGCACAGCCCAGAGAGGGCAGATGCAAGCAAAGAACCAGAAGCCCACCGACAATGAAGCCAGTCCTAGCTGGTGTGGCTCAATGGATAGTGCGTCGGCCTGCGGACTGAAGGGTTCCGGGTTCGATTCCAGTCAAGGGCATATGCTTCGGTTGTGAGCTTGGTCCTCAGTAGAGGGCGTGCAGGAGGCAGACGGTCAATGACTCTCTCTCATCGTTAATGTTTCTATCTCTCTCCCTCTCCTTTCCTCTCTGAAATTAATAAAAATTAAAAAATATTTTTTTAAAAAAAAATTAATCAGGCATGCTATAAATTGCATGAAACATCCTAGCATCAGAGAAGTCCAATGTGAGAGGGAAATCACCTTGGAATGGGTGAAACAGGAAATTTTGTTCACTCAGTGAGTGTTTACCAGGCACCTGCCACGTGCCAGGGGCCATTCTAGGTGCCACACAAAGGAGGGCCACAGCCCCGCCCTGGAAGAGATGAGCCAGTGGACACAGCTCCTGCTCTCCGGCAGCATCTGTGGCATCCCAGCAGCCCACGGGTGAGGTCCCAGCAGCCCCCGGGTGAGGTCCCAGCAGCCCCCGGGTGAGGTCCCAGCAGCCCCCGGGTGAGGTCCCAGCACAGACAGGAAACGGGCTTGTCTGCGAGCTGAGCCATTTGCCCAAATTGACAAAGCCAGGAAGTGTCTGGGATCCGAACCCCGTGCCTGCCACATTCTGCCAGTCCCACATCGGTTCCCCGGGAAAGAACCCACGGGCAGGAATTCCGGGGTCAGGTGCGCTCCTTGTCCCTACATCACAGGCAGTGCGGGGTCATGTGAGCCTGAGATGCCAGTAAAACGGTGGCACGACAGAGGACCGGAATGACAGGTGACTTCCCGCCGGGCCTTCCCTCACCGGAAGGCTGCAGCTGGGGTCCCTGCCTGGCGGTCCTCGGCGGAGGGTCCGGTGGAGGCCAGGCCAGGAGGGGGTGCCTGGCACCTGAGAGCAGAGGCTCCCTGGAAAGCGAGGAGACCTCAGCTGGGGGCGGGGAGGGATTGAGTTCCCGGCGCCTGCCAGCCCCCAGCCCAGGATCATCTTTCTATTATACTAAAGCCCGGCTCCATCCAGGGATACCATCCGGGCCCCTCCCGCCCACCCGCCTTCATCCTGATCCGGCCCCATCTGCTGCCTGCTGAGCCCCCCCGAGTTCTGCCCTCCCACACGCAGGCGCCGTGGCCGAAGCTGACCCTCTGTCACCCCCTCCTGGCCCAGCCCAGGGAGCATCCATCCCCGCCCACCCCACTGTCCGCAGGATCCAGCCCCATCTGCTGTGCGGAGGGGCCTCCAAGCCACCGGTCTGAAGCCCTCTCCTCTCCCAACTGCAGGCCCAGACAGGCCCAGAGATGTCCCCCACCACTCCTCTCCAAACCCAGCCCTTCTGCCAGACCATCACTATGTCCCACTTCACAGCAACGATAAGGCTACGCCTGTGGTCTCACCCAGGCCCCGAGCAGCCGCCCCGTGCCCCCGGAGGAGCCAACACCTCTGTCACTGCCCCTCACCCAGGCCCCGAGCAGCTGCCCCCGTGCCCCCCCCCCCAGGAGCCGACACCTCTGTCACTGCCCCTCACCCAGCCCGAAAAGCAGCCATTGCCCCACCCCCAACCAGGCACAGCTATCCCATGTGCTCCCCGCACAAATGCAATCAAGGCCCATTAGCTGCTGCTTTGCATCTCATTTGCATATGTCCCCATGACTGCCAAAATGCCAGCATCCTCCCCACTCCCCAGCCTACGACAGGCAGGGCTGGCTAGCAATGGAGAAATAAAATGGACAAGGCTTCCCTGAGGATCTCTTTGGGGATAAGCTTGTGGGGAGAGGAGAACCAGAGGGAGAAAACCCAAGGCGACTTCTGGTTTCAGACCCTGAAAGGCGCTCAGAGGAGGTGCAAGAGATGCTCACCAAGCACTAGGTCCTGGCACCATGCGCGGAACACACCTTCCCCCTTGCTTTGCACAGTGAACCATTTTACAGGTGTGGAAACTGAGGCTCAGAGGTTAAGGCCTTGCTACTCAAAGCCCAGGTCCTGCCTGGGAGCTGGAAGACATGCAGCATCCAGGTCCCCCCCAAGCCTCCTGATCCATGTCTGCAGCCACAGCTGAATGTGAGGAGTACCCGCTGGAGGGCCTGCCCATGAGACAGCCGGAAGGTGATGCTGGTGTCCAACTGAGGTGTGTCTGACCAGCTCCTGTGCTGGGGTGTTTGATGCTTTCAACCAATATCCCCTGAGTGCCTACCATGCGCAGCACTGCTCCAGGCAGTGGGTCACAGCAGATAACCATGAGAAAACCTCATGAACATGTCTGCCAAGAGAAAGACATGCAACAAATATACCCTAGAAGTTCATGTAGCCGTCAGCGTTACCAAGAGAAAGAATGTGGGGGAGAAAGAGAGAGGGTGAGTGGGGGCCATTTTAGAATCCTTCTTCGAAGAGATCACATTAGAACAAAGACCTAAATAAAGGGGGAAAGAGGTAGGCGATGGTTTGGGGGAAAGAGTGTTTCTGGCAGAGGGAACAGCAAGGGTCGATGTCCTCAGGTCAGAGTAAGCGAGGCACACTGCAGGTACCCCAAAACCAAATGGATGGGCAGATGGATGGATGGATGGATGGATGGATGGACAGATGCAGGGGGTGGACGAAGGGATGGCAGGGAGAGGAAGCAGACAAGGCAGGGGTGAGAAAGAGGCAGACGGGGGCCAGAGCCTGCAGTTCTTGTGGGTTTTAATCTTAATACAGAGGGTCGCCATTGGTATTTTTGAGCAAGGGGTAAGATCCAATTCATGTTTCCGAAAGATGACCGTGGCTTTTATGTGGCTGTGATTAGAAAGGGCGAAGGCTGGGGCAGGAAGACCATTTCAGAGGCCTCTGCAGTGTGCGTTCCCACAGGAGGAGGGCGTGTGGCCCCTGACTCACCTGCCCACCAACATTTGCAGCAGTCACTGCGAGAATTTGCGACTGCAGCAAGAATTTTTAAAACATGCAATACTTATTTGGTCAAGGGCACTGACCTATTTTCCCTCAGATTGTCAAGTAAAATAACTGACAACAGCCAACACAACAGTAGGCGTCTGTAGGATGCCATGCTAGAGGTAAGCCTCCACTGACCTGTGTCGGGCCACAAACAGGTCCCAGCTTGGAGGGCAGAGCCCTCTTAGCTTAATTAGCTTAACCTTATGGCCTCCCTAGTTCCTTCCTGGAACTAATGGGCTGTGGGAGGTGCAGCAAGTGCTGCCAAACAAGATGAAACTCACAAGAACATTGTAAACATGTTGACCACTCCCCTGTTTTGATCTCACTATAAAATGAAGCCTCATCTGTGTCCTCATCCAGGCACGGGAGATCCAATGAGCCCCAGCTGTATTCTCTCGTCTGTCTTTTCTTTATCCTTCACCGCCCCTCCTCAGGCTCAGCGAACCCTTGGCTGTGCTTGCAGGGCATAGGCATCCAGTGTGAAAAGTATAGCTATTTTTGTCAGATTGGCAAAAAATATTATAAAAATATATGCCGCAGAATTTTAGGAATTAGTTTGTGTGCCGTGAGGTAAACAGAGTTGACAATCACTGCTCTACAGCAATGAAAACACAGTCGCGTGGGAAAACCTCACAGCATCTTGCTGAGCAAGAGAAGCCAAACTTAAAAGAACATAAACAGAGGGCTCTGTGTACAGAGTTCAAGACCAGGCCGACCAGGGCCTCTGGCTCCTGTGTGAGGGGAGCCCTGCCATCATATAGAAAACAAACTTATGGTCCGGCCAGCATGGCTCAGTGGTTGAGCATGACCTATGAACCAGGCGGTCACACTTTGATTCCCGGTCAGGGCACATGCCCGGGTTGTGGGTTCAATCCCCAGTGCAGGAGGCAGCCGATCAGTGATTCTCTCTCCTCATTGATGTTTCTCTCCATTTTCCCTTCCTCTCTGAAATCAATAAAAATAAATACACACACTGCCAAAACCGGTTTGGCTCAGTGGATAGAGCATGGGCCTGGGGACTGAAGGGTCCCAGGTTCGATTCTGGTCAAGGGCATGTACCTTGGTTGTGGGCACATCCCCAGTAGGGGGTGTGCCAGAGGCAGCTGATGGATGTTTCTCATCGATGTTTCTAACTCTCTATCCCTCTCTCTTCCTCTCTAAAAAAAAATCAATAAAATATATATATTTAAAATAAATACACACATACGTAAAAATAAAAAATAAAACACCTATGGAGGCTCTGGAAGGGGAGAGAAGAAGGCAGCCTGACGAGGGACCTCAGGATCCAAGGAGCAATGCTGCAGCAGTGGTCCTCGGGGCTTTCCTGTTGCCCAGCATATCCCAGAGGCAGGTTGCTGACTTCTCCAGCATATCCCAGAGCCTGCTGCTGGAGAAGTCAGCAACCTGCCTCTCCAGCCAAAGGAACAGAAGATATATTCTAGCAAGACAAACCCTTTAAAACAACTAATGCCCTACGCTAGCCAAGCACCATGGAATACCTGTGGCCCTAGCCCCACCCCAACTCCCATGAGCATGGCCTGCCTTGTATCCAGTGCCCCACCCCCACCGCAGGGTGGTAACAGAGAAGAAGGAGTGGGGAGCTGGGCCTTTCACCCCCACCCAGTGGTAACAAGGCACCCTCCCTGCATGTCGGGTCGGAGACAGATGAAGCCTAGTCAGGACTGTCACCGTCCCCCAGCAATAAGGTTAGTAAAGAAAACAATGGCACTCATTATTCACAGGTGACATGATATTGTACATAGAAAACACTAAAGACTCCACCAAAACACTACAAGACTTAGTAAATGAATTTAGCAGTGCAGCAGGATACAAAATCAACACCCCAAAATCAAAGGCTCTTTGATACACCAATAATGAATTCTCAGAAAGAGAAACTAAACAAACAATCCCATTTACCACTGCAACAGAAAAATTAAGATATTCAGGAATAAACTTAACCAAGAAGGCAAAAAAACAACAACCTTTACTCAGAAAACTACAGGGCATTGAAAAAAGAGATAGAAGAAGATACAAACAAGTGGAAGAATATACCATGTTCATGGATTGGTAGAATCAACCTCATTAAAACGTTCATACTACCCAAGGCAATATACAGATTCAATACAATCCCTATTAAAATACCAACAGCATAATTCACAGGTCTAAAACAAACACTCCAAAAATTTATATGGAATCAAAAAAGACCCCAAATAGCTGCAGCAAACTTGAGAAAGAAAAACAAAATTGGAGGAATCACAATACCAGACATCAAGTTATACTACAAAGTCACTGTAATCAAAACAGCTGGTACTGGCACAAGAACAGGCATATAAATCAATGCTACAGAACAGAGAACCCAGAAATCAACTCAAGCCATTATGCTCAAATAATATTTGACATGGAATATAGACAGTCTATTCAATAATGGGAAAACTGGATAGATACATGCAAAAAAATTAAACTGAAATATAGTGGCAACCATACTTTGGTAAAAACTGAATTTTAACCCTGCTAAGTCTGGCTCCTGCCTGATTAAACACGGAATACTTACCTCAGCTTCCAGGTGGAGACCTGGAGGCTAAGGCAATTTTCCCTTGCCTGGGACCAGGACCACAGGAGATTGATTCCCACTGACTCAGTAGCTTCAGGGATAGAAACTGTAGATAACCTTTAGAGACTAACCGCTGAGCTCTGCTTCTGTGTTATCGGCTATCGCAAGATAGGGCCACATTCCAATGTCCAGCAGGATGTGACTAGCAGTGACCCTGCAGGCTGAACCCAGTCTTTAAAACATATTCTTTAGGATTTAGAATTTAGAACAAAGGAAAATTCCTGTGGTTTGATCCTTTAAAAGGAACTGCCTACCCCTGAAACGGGGCAGTCGTGTGGAGACCACCTGTGTGTGGTGCTCTCGCGGCTGTCCTGGCCAGATATTTCAATAAATCCTTGCCTGCTTTTTTTAATTAATCATCAGCCTCCAGTGGTCTTATTTTGAACCCAGGATTCGACCCCACAACAAAACTAGATCACCAACTTACACCATACACAAGAATAAACTCAAAATGGATAAAAGATTTAAACGTAAGTTGTGAAATCATAAAAATCATAAGCAGCAAAATCTCAGACAACTCTCATAGCAGTATGTTTACAGATACATCTCCTAGGACAGTGGTCGGCAAACCGAGGCTCAAGAGCCACATGCGGCTCTTTGGCCCTTTGAGTGTGGCTCTTCTACAAAATACCACGTGCTGGCACGCACATATAGTGCGATTGAAACTTCGTGGCCTATATGCAGAAGTCGGTTTTTGACCTGGGCAAGTCTATTTTGAAGAAGTGGCGTTAGAAGAAGTGGGGGTGCCCAGACCAGTCTGGCTCAGTGGATAGAGCGTCGGCCTGCAGACTGAAGGGCCCCGTGTTTGATTCCGGTCAAGGGCATGTACATTGGTTGCAGGCACATCCCCAGTAAGGGGTGTCAGGAGGCAACTGATCAATGTTTCTCTCTCATTGATGTTTCTAACTCTCTATCCCGCTCCCTTCTTCTCTGTAAAAAAATCAATAAAATATATTTTAAAAAGAGAAAGAATAAGTGGGGGTGTCGGCGACAAGAGGGAGACACAGCGCAGGCAGGCCGCGGGATGCTCAGTGCGGGGGAGGCGTGCTTGATTCATGCAGAGTTGAGTGAGCCAGTCAGTCAGCAGTCTCATTGTGCAGTGGTTAGTGCTAGTCGCGTCCACAAATCACTTGCGGGTGACAAAAGTGCCTACTCGAAGCATAAAGTTACCTGTATTTTTCCCACCAGATACAAATCCTACAGGTATTTTTGTCATCAATTTAACAATTGTAATTATTTTGTGTTGGTGGCTTTATTATTATAAAATGAAACTTTTTTTTAGGTGCCCTGTTTGACATGGCTACAAAACAAGCAGCAAAGGAAAACAAAAGACAAAAACCATGAATTTAAAGTTGAATGGACTGAGATTTTCACGTTCATTCAAAACTTAAGTGGCCTTCTGTTCTGTCTTATTTGTCAGGAATAATTGGCGCGTAACAAGAAATCAAATTTGGAGAGACACTTTACAACTAAACATGTGTCATTTAGTACTAAATATCCTGTTGGTGATGCAAGGAAGAAAGCAGTTGAGGAACTTCAGGAGAGTCAAGAGAAATCAAGTTCTGGCCCTAGCCGGATTGGCTGCAGGTTGAAGGGTCCGAGTTCGTTTCCGGTCAGGACACATGCCCGATTTTGGGCTTGATCCCCAGCACGGGGCATGCGGGAGGCAGCTGATCAGTGATTCTCTCTCATCATTGATGTTTCTATCTCTCTCACCCTTTCCCTTCCTATCTGAAATCAATAAAAATACTTTTTTTAATCAAGTTCTATATTTAATTCCTGGGTGCAATCTTCCAACAATGTTAATATTGCAAGTTTTGTGGTTCGTCAAGAGATTGCTAAGAGAGGAAAACCATATACAAATGGCGAATACATAAAAGTTGTTTTATAAATGCATCCAAAGAGCTTTTTTGGGATTTTAAGAACAAAGCAGATATTCTAAAAAAAAAAAAAAAAAAATTTAAAGAGTTACCATTGCCTGCTAAAACAGTGAAAGATAGACAGTCAAAATGTCTTCAAATATAACCGACCAGCAAGTCGAAGATCATATCATAAATTGGTCTCAGCTTTATCAATAGCAATTGACGAGTCTTGTGACATAAATGATACAGCGCAAGTTTCACCTTTTGTACGATTTATTTCATCTACAGGTCCTAAAGAAGAACTTTTAGGATTATTGCCACTCAGAGGTCAAACACGTGGAGAGGATACAGCAAATGCTGTAATTGAGTGCATTGAAAAACATCATATTCCACTCGATAAAGTTGTCTTAATTTCAACAAATGGGGCGAAAAGTATGACCGGCATAAGAAACGGATTTCTACGGCCATACCACCCTGAACACGCCCAATCTCGTCTGATCTCGGAAGCTAAGCAGGGTCAGGCCTGGTTAATACTTGGATGGGAGAAACGGATTTGTTGCTATTTTGAAAGAAAAAATTAATCACAAGATACTTACTTACCATTGGATTATTCATCAAGAAGCACTTTGTGCGCAGACATTTTCAGAAGAAATTTGCAAAGTTGTGGAATTGGTGATTAACATTATCAAATCCATTATAACTAAAGCTCTTAATCATCGCCAATTTAAAGAATTTTTAGTTGAAATGAAGAGTGAGTACGCAGATCTGCTGCTGCATAACAAGATATGTTGGTTATCAAGAGGAAATGTTTTGAAACACTTCGCTTCCTTATTAATAGAAATTAAAGTATTTCTCCTTGAGAAGGGTGTACACTATCCAGAACTAACGAACGATCGGTGGATCAAAAAATTTTTATCTCATGGTAAACGTTATGTCTCATCTAAATTAGCTTAATCGTAAACTACAGGGGAAAGAAAACAATTTTTTCGATGTTAGAAGAAGTTATTTCATTCAAAAACAAATTATCTCTTTTTGCTCAAGATTTTGAAAGAGAAACTTTGATTCACTTTCCAAGCCTGTTGAAACATCGCGAAGAAAATAATTCTAATATTGACATTTGCTATTTCAAAACAACACTTTTAAATATGAGGGAAGCTTTTCTCAACAGATTTCAGGAATTCAGAAACAGCAAAGCAATGTTAGTCTATGTTAAAAAACCTCTTAATGCTACTGTAACAGAATTAAATTTTCTCCCTTTAATATTGACCTTGGCGACTTTGAAATGCAATTGCTGGATTTAAAAAACAAAGAAGTGTGGAGCTCGACATTTGAGCGGCTTTGTGCTGATACAGAAATATTGGAGAAAAACAAATGGGAACTCAGTTCACAGCACAAGCGGTCTGCTTTGAAAGCCCTGGAGAAGGAAGACATGTGGATTTTTAACACCTGGAACAGTGTTCCTGACTCATACAATCAACTGAGAAAACTAGTGTTTGCTATTTTTTCCGTATTCAGGTCTACATATTTATGCAATCATTTTTAAGCATGAACCTTATCAAGAGTAATTGAGAAGCCGTCTTATTGATGAGAACTTGGAATCACGCCTAAAATTAAAAACAATGACATACAACCTGACTTCCCCAAACTTGCCAAGGAGATGCAAGTCCATTGTTCACATTAGTGTTGGTCAGTCATTGCCATGATTTAATTTTATGGATATTATAAGGTAAATTGTAAGAAATTTAATTTTATCAATAAATAATATTGTTATTAATATGATATCAAGTTTTATTCAACATACCTATAGTTTAACTAAGACTTAAAACTTTAAGTAAAGTTTATGAGTTAATTTTAGGGAACGTTGTGGAGTGAAAGAAGATGTAGTGTCGAGGGTTGAGAAAGGTCTGTTGAGATGTCTGGACACACAGAGAGGATGAACGAAAGGAGATAGATGAAACAAGTACACAAGACGAGTGTGGATGGGAGCATTGGAAGGGGCTGACCTCAGCGGACGTACCTCAATCAGATTGAGGACGTTTTTAGCAAAGGCCAGCTTAGGAGTACTCTAATGAAGTTCATAGCAATGTACCTACCTATATAGTTTAAGTTTAAAAAACTTGGCTCTCAAAAGAAATTTCAGTCGTTGTACTGTTGATATCTGGCTCTGTTGACTAATGAGTTTGCCGACCACTGTCCTAGGACAAAGGAAATTAAGGAGAAAATAAGCAAATGGGATTGACTACATAAAAATAAAAAGCTTCTGCCCAGCAAAAGAAACCATCAACAAAACGAAAAGGGAGCCCACTGTATGGGAGAACATACTTGCCAATGATACATCTGATAAAGGACTAATATCCAAAATATATAAGAAACTTATACAATTTAACAAAAGGAAGGCAAACAATCCAATTAAAAAATGGGCAAAGAACCTAAATAGATATTTCTCCAAAGAGGATATACAGATGACTCAGAGACATATGAAAAAAAACCCAAAAAAAACAGAGGCCCAGTGCACGAAATTTGTACACTGAAGGGTCCCTCGGCTGGGCCTGTGCCCTCTCGCAGTCCGAGACCCCTCGGGGGATGTCTGCCTGCTGGCTTAGGCCCCTCCCCAGGGATTGGGCCTACGCTGGCAGTCAGATATCCCCCTCGCAGTCCAGGGTTCTGGCGGTCCAGGACCTCTCACTCCTTACCGCCCACCGGCAGTGGAGGCGGGAGAAGCTCTTGCCACCACCATTGCGTTCGCCAGCTGTGAGCCTGGCTTCTGGCTGAGTGGTGCTCCATGCACTGACCACCAGAGAGCAGGTCCTGTGTTGAGATTCTGTCCCCTGGTGGTCAGTGCGTGTCATAGTGACCAGCTGTCCTGCCATTTGGTTGTTAGGGTTTTATTATATAGGATGTTCAAAGTCACTGATCATCAGAGAGACACAAATTAAAACAACAATGGGGTATCACCTCACACCTGTCAGAATGGCTACCATCAACAAATCCACAAAGGACAAGTGCTGGCAAAGATGTGGAGAAAAGGGAACCCTAGTTCACTGCTGGTGGGAATGCAGACTGGTACAGCCTCTGGATAACAGTATGGAGTTTCCTCAAAAAATTAAATATGGAACTGCCATTTGACCCAGTCATCCCACTTCTAGGAATATACTAGTATCCTAAGAAACCCAAAATACCAACCAGAAAGAATGTATGCACCCCTATGTTCATAGCAGCATAACTTATAATAGCTAAGATCTGGAAACAGCCCACGTGCCCATCAGTAGATGAGTGGATAAAAAAGCTGTGGAATATTTATACCATGGTATATTTATACTATGCAACAGTAAAAAAGAAAGATCTCTTACCCTTTGGATAGCATGGAGGGACCTGGAGAGTATCATGTGAAATAAGCCAGTCAGAGAAAGACAAGTATCACATGATCTCACTCAGATGTGGAATCTAAGTAACAAGACAAACTGATGAACAGAGTGGATCAGAGACATGGAGCATGGAGCAGAGTGGGAATCTCCGAGGGAAGGCGGGTGAGGGTGGGTGGGTGGGAGGTGATCAACCAAAGACCTTGAATGCATATATGCATGGCCCATGGACACAGACAACAGGTGCTCACGGCCTGGGGTGGGAGTGGGCGTGGGAGGGGGATGGATGAGGTCAATGGGGAAAAGTGAGGAACATATGTAATACTTTCAGCAATAAAGAATGGTGATGTTTTGTGTTTTTTAAGGAGAAAAGCAACAACAACAACAAGAACACATGGGCAGCAGTAACAGGGGCCCCTCCCTTCCCAGGCAGGGAGGTGTCAGGGGAGGTCTGGGGAGAAGCTGGACCTCCCACCCTGCCCAGCAGCACGAAGGCACCCTGTTTCCCACCAGGGTGTCAACTAAGGTCAAGTGGGACCCTGGACTCCCCGCACCCCACCCCACCCCCGGGCACCAATAAGGCCGGTGCTGGAGGAAGGCTGCTGAGACAGGAGATTTAACTGAGTGCCCTGCCTCATAACAAACACCGCTGTCATACCTAGATCCAGGGAAATCGCAACCAGAAGGAGACAAGGCCCAACCAGCAGACGCCGCCAAGATGACACAACGTTGGGATTTCCTAACAAGAGTGTTAAAGCTGCCGCCTGGAAAAGGTCTCAGCAGGCCATTGTGCACACATGTGAATGAATGAAAAAGCAGAGAGCCTTCACAGACAAGCAGGAGGATAAAGAAGACCCTCGTGGACATTTGAGTGCTGAGCACTCATTCGCCGGGCTCAGCAGCAGACTGGAACAGTGCGGGAAAGGCCCGCGAACGTGCAGACGGAGAAGTGAAAATCAGCTCGTTGGAACCGAGAGGAAATGGGCTGGAAAAGAGACATGAGCGCGGCACAGGAACTGTGGGCCGACAACAAAAGCTCTGACATCCTGTCCGAGTGCAGACGGAGAGGAGAGTGCGGGCTGAGGGAGAATTCAGAGAAAATGGCTGAGAAAACACCCAGATTTGGCCAAAGATGTCTATCTGCAGACTTCAGAAGCTTAATAAACTCCAGACAGGTAAACCAGAAAAGAAAAACCACTCGAAGACACGTCGGAATCAAACTCCTGAAAACTAAAGACAAAGAACACACGTCAAAGGCAGAGAGAGAAGGGACCTCTTGGGAACATCATTAAAATGGCGGCGGTTTCTCACAGAAGCCCGGCCAGAGGGCAGGCACATTTCAGCTCCTGGAAGACAAGGCTGTCCCTGCAGAACCCCAAGCTCAGGGAGAACAGCCTCAGGACGGAGGAATGGAGGCTCCCAGATGGAGAACCGAGAGAACGTGCTGTTGGCAGACCTGCCCTAAAAGAATGGCCGAAGGGAACTCTTAAAACAGGAAGGAAAGGATGACGGGAGGAATCCTGGAGCATCAGGGGAAACGGGTCCGATAGAAAGAGTAAAAACATCAGTAAATGTTTTCCTTATCCTCCCGAGTTTTCTAAATTATGTGTGAGGGTCAAAGAAGAAATTATAATATAACATTGGCCAATGTGTTTCTCAAAGCATGTAAAGGAAATGCTTATTAAAATCAGGTCATAAGTGGGGCAGGATAAGGGCCCTAAAGAGAGAAATCTTGTACACTTCACTATGACTGGCCAACGGTGACACCAGTAGACTGTGATAGGTGACACCAGTAGACTGTGATAAGTTGTGTATAAAAAAGCAGTATTGAGGGAACCACTAAAGAAATCTATTCAAAGAGATAGTCACAAACACGACAGCCATGCCCTGGCCAGTGTGGGCAGAGGGTTGGGCATCGCCCAGTGCACCAGGAGGCTGCCCATTCGATTCCTGGTCAGGGCTCATGCCCAGGTTGCAGGCTTGATCCCCGGTGGGAGACATGCAGGAAACTATTCTTTAAAAACACAAAACACTACAGCTAAATCAAGCAAGGACGGGCAAGCAATGACTAATCTACAGAGAGAAGTCAGAACAGCAGCTGCTCCTGGAGGCATACGCAGGAGGGAACATTCTAGGTGCTGGAATGTTCTCTGTGCTCATGTGAGTGGTGGTTTCACAGGTGCATACGTATGTACAAATCACTAAGTTGCATACCTAAGATTTGTGGACCTCACTGTATATGTTATACTTAAATTAAAAATAATGATTTAAAAGAGAGAGAGAGAGAGAGAGAGAGAGAGAGAGAGGCCAGCCAGTGTTGCTCAGCGGTTGAGCATCGACTGTGAACCAGAAAGTCATTGTTTGTTTCCTGGTCGGGGCACATGCCCGGGTTGCAGGCTTGAGCCCCAGTGCAGGAGGCAGCGGATCAATAATTCTCTCTCATCATTGATGTTTCTCTCTCTCTCCCTCTCCCTTCCTCTCTGAAATCAATAAAAATATATTTTAAAAATAAAAATGAAAAGCTACTGAGCCCTGGCTCCCATCTGGTGGTTCAGCTTCACAAAGCACTCCCCTCCCTGCTCATCTCTGGCATCTGCACTCACCTCGGAGTTCCACACAAGGACCTGGCGGCTGAGGGAGCCCAGGACCTGGGCCAGTCTCCCCGCTCCTGCCCCTGGAGCCAGGCCTTTCCCCGCCCAGGGCTCTCAGGCCCCAGCGGGCATCCGAACCACCGGACGTGTTTACAACGGGGACTGGCCAGGGCCACAGAGGGTCTGACTCACAGGGCTCAGCTGTCTCCTGCTGCGTAAGGAAGCTCCCAGAATTCAGGCCTAAAGCAACGACTTACTATGTCTGTGGATCTGCGGGACGGCTGGTCCGGGGGGGTCTCTTCCCCTTGGCTTCGGCTGGGGCTGAGTGTCCCGGCAGCTCCACTCACATGGCTGACCCCGCGCTGAGGTGGCGCAGCCTGCAGCCGGTGCCCGCCCTCCCCTCCCTTCCCCTCCCCACATGGCCTCTTAGCAGAGTGCCTGGACCTACTCACACAGTAGCTCAGGGCTCCGGGAGGGAACATTCCAAAGGGACAAGTCCCTACGTGTGTGCGAGCACTTATCCATGGGGCCTCTCCTCCCGTCATGCTGCCCAGGGCAAACCACAGGGCCAAGCCCAGGTCGGGGGAGGGGGGTGGCGAGTGGGGGGGTCGCGCTTCGCCAGGTGTGACTAGCAAGAGGTGGGTGGGCTAGGGATCACCAATGCTCCGGGCACCACGGTCGGTCTGGGTGGGGCCTATGACCTTCTTCCCAGGTGGTCCCCCTTTGTGAGTGATGCAGGCCTGTCACCCCTACTCCACAGCGCCGCCCTCAGAGGGCTCGCAGTCTCTCCCCGTCCTAGCCACTGGCCACGGCGGAAGCCACGGCGGAAGCCACGGCAGGCTGTCCTGGGGGCCGACGGCCAGGGCAGCCGCACACACTGGACACAGCATCTGCTCACGCAGGGACACGGCAACAACAGGACAAGAACTCCGCCGGCACCAGAGGGCCCAGGCTTACGAGGGCGTCGCTTTGGAAGTTGTGTGAACGGCTCATCACCGCTGCACGCCCGACACTGACAGACACGGCGCGTTACTCTGATTGAAATGGAAAGCCCTTCCCAGCTGGCGCCGAGCCACGGGCGTCCTCGGGACAACTGGCCAGAGAGCACAGACCCATCCCAGGAAGAAAACTGTGAGCGGGAGGCCCTTGGCCAACGTGAGACTGCCCACCCCAGGCCCAGTCCACGTGCAGCAGCTCCAGGAAGCACGGCCTTGAGGCACAGCCACCGGCCCATACCCACGGGACGGACAGTGGGACGAGTCCCACAAGACAGGGCCACGCTGACGCGTGAGGAGGAAGAAGAGATTTTAAACAAAAAACTATCAAAGAAAATTCACAATCTTTTTCTATCAAACAAACTACACAGGCTAAGTAATTTTTTAAACTGGAAAACAAATGACTGGATTATCAGGTAGAGTTTCTGATTGGCCTTGAATAACCAACATGTCTACGTTGAACTGAAAGATTCCCGGCTGCCGTGTGGGACACGCTTGACTGGGTACAGTTTTCTGCAATACTCGAAATCACCGAGCCCGCCTGGAGGTACGGGGGTTCCAGCCGCGAGCAACCGGACAGGGTCCTGCCAGCCTCGCCCTGTCCCCGCCGTCGATGGCTGTGTCCTCCGGGGACGCGCCAGGAGCGCACCTGCCCAGCGCCTCTGGGGAGCTCAGAGCGCCCAAGGAGGCCTGTCCATCTACTTACATTCAAGTTAAAGACAATGAAATGCAACTGAAAACTCAATTCCTAAAAAAAGAAAATCAATTCCTCAGCCCCCCTAGCCACCTTTCGAGGGCTCAGCAGCCGTGTGGCCAGTGGCTTTCATACCGGGCAGTGTCCAGTTTAAAGGGACAGCGCTGGAAGGTACGGTCAAAACGCGCAAACGAGCCCGGCCACAGCGGCTCAGTGGCTGAGCACTGACCCATGCACCAGGAAGTCACGGTTCGATTCCCGGTCAGGGCACATGCCCTGGCTACCAGCTCATTCCCCAGTAGGGCGTGCAGAAGGCAGCTGATCAATGTTGATGTTTCTCTCTCATCAATGTTTCTATCTGTGTCTCCTTCTCCCTTCTTCTCTCTCTAAAACCAATTTTTAAAAATTTTGTTTTACAAAACAAACACAGAAACGCAGGCATGGCCACGTTACCCACATGGCGGGACCCAAAGGATGGTCCTTACACACCCAGTTCCAGCTGCGCCACTGCTCACAGCTCTGAGGGAGCTGCGTTCTTGGAATAATTGGCTCCAAAACTGTGCAAAAATCACACGTAGGAATGCAGCCAACCTTTCAAACCACACACTAAATTTAGAGAGATGATTACGCTCCGGATAACACCACGCTGCCAACGACGGTAATTAGAGTGAGCCAGGACGGCTCCGGCCGGGACCAGCCCCCCCTCAGCATCCCCGGCCCCCTGAGCAGCCCCTGAGCAGCCCCCTGAGCAGCCCCTGAGCAGCCCCGGCCTCCAGGAGATCCCAGCGAGGGGCCGGGCGTGCGCTCTCCCTGACGAACAGAAACCCCTTGACCCGCAGGTCAGGGCTCTGTGTGCTGTAGTATTGCTGGGTCATTTTTTTTTAATATATTTTATTGATTTTTTACAGAAAGGAAGGGAGAGAGATACAGAGTAGAGTTAGAAACATCAATGAGAGTCATCAATCAGCTGCATCTTGCACACCCCCTACTGGGGATGTGCCTGCAACCAAGGTGCATGCCCTTGACCAGAATCGAACCCGGGACCTTTCAGTCCGCAGGCCGACGCTCCATCCCCTGAGCCAAACCGGTTTCTGCTGCTGGGTCATTTCTAAAGTAAGGACCACACGGCTCTGATGGGGCAGCGTGGGCCCAGTGGTGAGGGTGCCCAGCTCAGTGAGAGGAGTTTTTCGTAGCAGATGCTCTTGGTTGTCTCTCCAACAGCCCCTCCTCCTGGTCCCGGCGGCACTGACTCAGGACACGCTGACCGGCCTCCTCACACCGTTGGCATGACCGATAGGTAGTTTGGGCTGGACCATTCTTGGTGGGGGGGCTGTCCTGTGCCTTGAAGGGTGCTTGGCAGCAGGTCTGCCCTCTCCTGCCCACTAGCTGTCTATAGCACCCACCCGAGTGGCGACCCCCGAGAACGCCTGCAGAATTGCCAGTGTCTCCCAGGGGCAAACTCAGCCCCAGCCGAGAACCACGGGCTGTGGCTTCAGGGTTAAGCCACTGGTTCTCCGACTGGAACGTGCATCAGAACCACCTGAAGGACTTGCTAAAACACAGGGCCGCACGCCATCCCGGAGTCAGCAGGCCGGTGGCAGGGCTTGAGGATTTACGCCTCTATGGAGTGCTCAGGGCCTGCGGAGCGACCCCACTTTGGAGCGCTGAGGGCAGTCGTTGGGGCACGCTGTTCCCCTGCCTGGACAGCCGGAGAGGGAAAGGGTCCGGAAGGGTTTCTTGCGGATGGTAAGGAACTTGGGAAAAACAGTCCCTTCTCTTCTTGGACCCTGAGGAGCTTGCATGTGATGTCTGGAATGTAGCAGCCATGTTGGGGCCTGAGGGGCCAAACCCATCCCAGCAGGTGGAAGGAGCTGGTTCCTGGAAGGAGGGGGTGGGGTCGTGGGATGAACCAACACTGCCGCTGTCCTCCGAGGTCCTGGCCAGTGTCACAGTGAGCCTTCCTTTCTGTTTAAGCAAGTAGTGCCCTAATGTGGCTGCCCATTAGAATGCCCAGGAGGCTCTGAAAGCCTGCCCCACACCAGGGAAGTCAGAATCTCAGTGTAGGAGTCAAGAGTCAGTATTTTTTTAAAATGTCCCCAGGTTTGCCCGGCCAGTGTGGCTCAGTGGTTAGCATCGACCTATGACCCAGGAGGTCATGGTTTAATTCCCAGTTGGGGCACATGCCAGGTTGTGGGCTGGAGCCCCAGAGCAGGGCATGCAGGAGGCAGCTGATCAATAATTATCTCTTATCATTGCTGTTTCTACCTCCCTCTCCCTTCCTTTATGAAATCAATAAAATCTATCTATCTATCTATCTATCTATCTATCTATCTATCTATCTATCTATCTATCTAAAAGCCTGAGTGACCGATCAGCCGAACAACTGGTTGACCAATCATTATGATGTGCACTGACCACCAGGGGACAGATGCTCAACACACAAGATCAGGCTCCCTCCTGTCTGGATCAGGCCTGTGGGAATCAGGCTGAAACCAGCTGACATTCCCTGAGGGGCCCCAGATTTCGAGAGGGTGAAAGCCAGGCCGAGGGACCCCACCAGTGCATGAATCCATGCACTGGGCCTCTAGTTTTATATGTGTGTGTGTGTGTGTGTGTGTGTGTGTGTGTATGCGTGTGAGAGAGACAGAGAGAGAGAGAGAGAGAGAGAGAGAGAAAGAGAGAGAGAGAGAGAGAGAGTATTTAAAAACTTCTTCCAGGATTGTCAGTGTGCAGCGTTTGAGAACACTTGCTATGAAATGTGTGGCTGGCGGACCATCACCATTAGCATCACCGGGAAGCTAGTTGGACATGGAGAATTTCAGGTCCCACCCGCACTCTGAGAATCCGTTTCAAAGTCTGCATTTTAGCAGGTAACACGCGATCTGTCCGCACCGCAGAGCCATTCGGAGTTGGTGTTCTCACTGATATCTCAACTGCGACCATCTTTCTTCGTCTGCAGGGCTCGCACGTCTGCACATAGGGTTTGCGTGTTTAACGCACTGAAAGGTTCCTTTAAGAGACCCAGCGCTGAGACGGGGTGGCCCTGCCTCGTAAAGGTGACCCTGCCCGCAGCTGCGACGGAATTCCACCTCAGAAAGCCTTCTGGAGACAATTTGCATGTGCTAGGACAACAGACACAGAAATGTCCTTTGCAATTTTGTTACATCAGAAAAGGGAGGAAACCTCAATGCCATAGTTGGGAAGTTGATCAATAAGTTATGATATGGCCGAAACCAGTTTGGCTCAGTGGATAGAGCATTGGCCTGCGGACTGAAAGGTCCCAGGTTTGATTCTGGGCACATCCCCAGTAAGGGGTATGCAGGAGGCAGCTGGTCGATGTTTCTCTCTCATCGATGTTTCTGGCTCTCTGTCCCTCTCCCTTCCTCTCTGTAAAAAAAATCAACAAAATATATATTTTTTAAAAATAATAAGTTATAGTATGTTTGTGTTCCTATAACGTTGCTCATACTTACTGAGCAGACACTGTCCTAAATGTTTAACGTGAATCACCTTGTCTAACTCAGAGCTGTCCTAGGACAGGCGTGATTATTATGCCCATTTTATAGATGAGGAAGCTGAGGTGCAGAGTAACTTTGCCCAAGTTACTGCACAAAACTCGCTGTGCTGAGTGGGACTTGAAACCAAGCAGTGTGGCTCTAGAACTGATCTAATCATCACAGTAGCCTGCCTCATAGGGGGGAAATATCTCCCCTGACCCCTGACCTTTCCGCTTCACACACCGCCTATCACAGACCTGTATACGTAAGTGTAACTATGGTTTTCATGCCAATCCTCTGGCTTATTCCAGATGTACATGAGAATCACCTGCAATACTATTTTCCAATTGTGGTAAAATATACATAAACGTGACCATGCTAACCATTTGTAAGCGTACAGTTCAGTATATTAAGAATATTCACATTGTTATCCAACCATCACCACCATCCATCTCTAGAACACTCCCTCATCCCAATCTGAAAGTCTATATCCATAAAACAGTAACTCCCCATGGCCCGCCCCCAGCCCCGGCCACCACCTTTCTGCCTTCTGTGTCCATGGGTCTGCCTACTCTAGGCACCTCACATTATGTGGAAGCACACAATGCTTTTCCTTTTGTGCCTGGCTTCTTTCACTTAGCGTGATGCTTTCAAGGGTCATCCATGTAGCATGTATCAGTACTTCATTCCTTTTTACGGCCAAACACGATTCCATCCCACAGATGCCACGTTTGTTTATCCATTCATCCACCAATGGGCAGGTGGGCTGGCCCGCCTTTTGGCTTTGTGAATAGTGCTGCTGTGGACACAGTTGTTCCAGTATCAGTTCGAACCTCTGCTTCCAATTATATATATATATATATATATATATATATATATATATATATATATATAATTTATTTTTTACAGAGAGGAGAGAGATAGTTAGAAACATCGATGAAAGAGGTACATCGATCAGCTGCCTCCTGCACATCCCCTACAAGGGATGTGCCTACAACCATGTTCCCTTGACCGGAATAGAACCCGGGACCTTTCAGTCCGCAGGCTGACGCTCTATCCACTGAGACAAACCAGTTTCGGCTGCTTCCAATTCTTTTGGGTAGATACCTGAAGTGGAATTTTGGATCACAGTCTGTGTTTTCCAAAGTGGCCACCCCAGTCTGCGTCCCTGTCAGCAATGGGGAAGAGTCCCGATTCCTCCACATCCTCACCAACACTTGCTATTTTCTGTTTTGTTGTTTTAAATAATGGCCGTCCTAATGCGCGGAAAGCAGTACTTCATTGTAGTTTTGATTTGCATTTCCCTAATGATTTGTGATGTTGAACAGCTTTCCATGAGCTTATTAGCCATCTGTGTATCTCCTTTGGAGAAATGTCTATTCAAGTCCTTTGCTCATTTTTTAAACCGGCTTGTTTGATTTTTTGTTATTTAGAATTCTTTACAGATTCCGAATATTAATCCTTTACCAGATACATGATTTGAAAATATTTTTCCCATTCTTTTCCCTCTCTTAATGCCCAAAAGTCTTAAATTTTTACAAAGTCCAATTTATTTTTTCTTTTGTTGCCTATGCTTTGGTGTTACATCCAAGAAATCACTGCCAAATCCAATGTCATGAAGGTGTTTTCTTTGTGTTTTTCAGTCCTCACCTGAGTTTATTTTTAAACCATACATACTATTTTTTAAAAATATATTTTTATTTGTTTCAGAGAGGAAGGGAGAGGGACAGAGATAGAAACATCAATGATGAGACTTAGCTGCCTCCCATATGCACACCCTCCACTGGGGATCGAGCCTGCAGCCAGGGCCTGTGCCCTGACCTGGAATCAAACTGTTCATAGGTCAACGCTCAACCACTGAGCCACGCTGGCCAGACTAGAGGATATTTTTTCCATTGATTTTTTTACAGAGAGTGAGGGAGGGGAGGGAAAAGATCGAGGAGGGGGGGGAAAGAAACATTGATATGAGAGAGACACATTAATTGGTTGCCTTCCGCATGTGCCCGGACCAACGGGGCCAGGAATCAAGCCTGCAACTGAAGTGCATGTCCTTGACACGAGAATTGAACCCACTCTAACCACTGAGCAAAATTGGCCAATGCTTTTTTTTTTTTTTTTAAGATTTTTAATTTATTTATTGATTTTAGAGAGATACAGGGGGAGAGGGAGAGAAAGGGAGAGACTGTTGAGTTGTCATTCCACTTACTTTTACATTCATTGGTTGGTTCTTGTATGTTCTCTGAACAGGGTGTATTGGGATGATGCTCTAGCCAACTGACCTACCCAACCAGGGCCCACGATGTTTTCTTCTGAGAGTGTCATGGTGTTATTTCTTACATTCAGGGCTTTGATCCACTTTGAGTTAATTTTTGAAAACGTTGTAAGGGGAAGGTCCAACGTCAGCTCTGCGGTGGGGCACAGGCACCAGCAACTCAAAGCTCCCCAAGCGGTTCCCAAGGGCACCCAGTCTAACCATGTCCTCCTGCTCTGCAGCCTTCTTAATCCTGGGCCGCCTCACATTGGTCTCTGCATCCCCCTCTCCAGCACAGGCGGGATCCAGGAGGTACTCAATGCTGGTCTGGGTGATTGTGGGAGACTCTAGCCCAGGGCCTTGTCAAACACGTGGGTTCTCCAGCACCTTCCATGCCATCCCAGCGCCGTACCAGGTGCCTCCGAGGCAATGGACAAGGACCGGCCACGGGTCAGCCCGGGGGACGCATGTGAGGACTTGGGAGGGCCACAGAGTCAGAGGGCATCAGGGCAGTGGGCCCTCCGTGCCGGGGACTCTGAGAGGAGGGCCAGAGAGGAGGGGAGGAGGCGCGCAGGCGCAGTGAGCGAGTGGGGAGGGCTCGCTGGAAGCTTCCCCCGGGGACGGGGACAGAGGGGACACGTCACCGCAGCAGGCACCGATTGGAAGCCCGCCTGGCCACGCTTCCCGCCATCTTGTTCCCTCATCTTTGACGGAGTTCCCAGCAGCCCTTCCTCAAGGCAGCGGGAGGCGCAGAGTCAGGACGGGGAGGACCCGGGGGCACTCACTAATGCAGGCTCTGTGGTGTGCTCTCCTTTCATCCCAACAGCGACAGCGGCCCCAGGAGAGCCACACCAGGATGTTAAAGAGGAAACAGGATCAAAGAGCTGAAGTCAGTGTCCATTATCACACAGAGGAATGAACCAGGATCCAAACTCTGTCCTGTCGGCTCAAAGCCCACACACAAATCTTCACAACACCTGGGACCAAAGGCCGGATTTCTGGAAGCCAGACCTGAGGGGCCTCGCGAGGCCATGCACGCCAGGCTGAGGGGGGTCTGGGCGGGGGCTTCAGCTAGCTGGTGGGCAGGACAGGTTGCGGGGTCAGCGTGGACACCGTGCCCAGCAGGCTCAGCTGGGAGAGCCGTGGGGGCGGGGCAGCACCCAGAGGAGGCAGAGCTGCCTGTGCTGAGCTCGCTGCTGCCTCCCATCAGGGCCCAGGCCCGGCCACGGGGGAACGGGGCCATTGCAGATGACCTTTGCAGGGAGCAGAACATGGCTGGGATTCGCTTGCCTGTGCAGTCTTCATAATTACCACACAGCTACTCCCGGGAGCCACATGACCGCAGGGCCAAGCTCCCCTCACGCGGCGCCCTCCCTCACAGGCTGCTCCTATCCCCCCCTCCCATCCCCCCAGCACTGCAGGGTTGCTGCATCTGCACATCCTGCTGCCTCCGCCCTCCAGCTACGCCCACAGGGCGCTCCGGGAGCTGGCTGCACCCCACTGCAGAGAGGAGGAAGCAGGGCTCGTCCCAGGACGAGCGGCCCCCAGCACCTCATCTGGGCCCGTCCCTTCCCACCGCAGTTTCCAGGGCGAGGCAGAGGGATCCTCCAAGTAACTCTCTCCTTGAGAAACAGGGGGGACAGAGTCGCACCCAGCACCCCGGCATGGTTAGCAGAGTCATTTCCACACGGGGATGTGCGACAAAATCTCCTTCATAAAAAAGGCACGTTCCGGGTCCTGCCCCCGGAGATTCTGAGTCTGTTCATCCGGCGTAAAACCTAGCTATCCACTTTATTTGTTTACGTTTCCTCATAGGATGTCAACCATCAACCCCACTTTCGGAAAAGTTAGGGAGTACAGGAAAGCATTCCTGAGTATTCCCCGTTCCTCCCTCACCGTCAGCTTCTCCAACAGCCAGCAGCTCCTGCTTCTGCACGCCTAAATAAGCACCGAAGAGTCAAGGGAGAGATGTGAGTCATTCACACGTTAGTATAAATCAGTTCACCCAGCCAGCTTTCCGCCTGGTACCCCACCGCGAGTCTGCCTATTGTGGGTGGAGAGGAGGGTGGGAAACAGGAGTGCTGATGGAGGATGGAAGAGGAGAGACAGGAAGAGGGAGGAAGCAGAGGTGCTCCTGAGAGAGGACGTAGGAGTAAGGGACTTGGCCCTGAGCCATGTGGCTTGAATGGCATGTCCCGTAAGGGGAGGACTGAAGAGCGGCTTATTCTTGTAGTAACTAGCACTCACGGCAGAGTCACCCAAACAGTAACTGAGCGGTGTTTGCCTGGGCCCCATGGGAGACACCAGGCACGAGCACCTGCCTGTGCGGCCCACAAGCGGTCTGGGGACCAGCAGCCCGGCATCTCCTGGCGTTCTGTGGACAACGCAGCATCATGGGAGCGCCAGGCCTACCGGCTCGGAATCTTTCCACAGGGCCCGGAGGCTCCCGAGCGCGCCGAGGTGGGGAGGGCGCTGGTCTGACTAGCGCTTCGCCCAGAGCCCTGGGCTGTCCTGCTCTTAAGAGGACACCGACGGCCAGAGGCAGGGCGACGCCATGGAACAAGTTGGGGGGGTGGATTCTCTGACGGAAGGGAGGGGCACAGGCCGATTCACTCAGAGGGAAGCTGGGGCCCTGGACTTGGAACCCGCTGCTGGGTGTGCGGCGCGCTTTGCCGCTGACTCGCCGTGTGACTGCACGGGTGACTGGCCTCCGCTTCCTCTCCATCCCGCAGGGCTGCCGCTGGGGCTGCTGAGAGGCCAGGATCTAAGACAAGCGAGTGTCTGGGAAACCGTGAGCCACAGGAGAGGGGGGCTGGCCGTGGCTGTGCCCTGGTGGCCTCCCGACACCCCACACAGGCCTGGCCTCACGGCTGCAACGTGTACCTGTTTCCTCCCCACGACCCTTCCCAGCTGGGATCTCAGGCTGAACGGATCTGCAAAAACCCAGACACATGAGGGTTTTACTCTCTAACAACATCTTACTGTATCTGCCAGGATTTGGTTTTGAATAAGATCCTTGGAAACAGATATCAGGTACAATTAGATGGGGGTGGTCCCAGGGCTCCCCAAATCTCACATCCACCACATCCATCCACCTACCAGGGAGCTCTGATTGCACATAAGAACCATGGGTGTCTGGACCACAGTATGGCTAAAACAAAAGGACAGGCAATAGCAAGTGTCGACAAGGATATAGAGCATCCAGAACAGTAAGTGGTGTAAAATGGTACAGTCGCTTAGAAAACTGCTCAGCAATAACTACATGTACACATTAGACCCACACGCCCACTCCTGGGCAAGCACACAGCAGTAATGAGTGCGCATGGCCACTAAAGCCAGATCCAAGTGCTCAGAGCAGGGGCACTCACATTAGCCCAAAACAACCAAATATCCATCAACAGCTGTAACACTCAATTGTGTGCTGGGCTGCCCTGGCCGGGTGCTCTGTTGGCGCGTCGTCCCATACACCAAAAGGTTGCAGGTTCCATCCCCAGTCAGGGCACATCCTAGGTTGCGAGTTCAAACCCTGGTCTGGGCCCATATGGGAGGCAACCGATAGAACCGATAGATATTTCTCTCTCACATTGATGTGCCCCCACCCTCTCTCTCTCTCAAATCAATAATAATAATTAAAAAAAAAACATGTCCCTGGGTGAGGACTAAATTGTGTGCTGTGCTGTGCTGTGTGGGATCGCCCAGACAAAGGTCCTCCTTTAGAACAAAGGTCCTCCTTCCCCCAGCGGTGGGAGTATCTACTGCTGACAGCTCTGAGTCCCTCTCTAAGCCCCGTCCCCCACCTTACAGCCCCTCCCATGACTGGTTACACAGGCCTGAACCCCTCGCCTTATCCGGGACACCTCCGAAGCGCCGGCCCAGCCTCCGCGTTCCCCTTGGGCTCTAGCGGGCCTGTGTTCCACCCCCCGAATCTCTGCCCACGGTGGTTCCAGAGAGCACAGCCCCATGGCTATCCCGCGCAGGCCATCACATCAGAGGCTGTCTCCCCAGGACCCCAGCCTCGCCAGCTGGTGCGCGAGTGGCCCTGGGAGGCAGCCCCTGACGGCTGGGACAGGAGGGACCCCAGCAGTGGCTGGCAGTGAGGACCAGGCCGGCAGGAGGCCGGAGCCTGCAGGCAGCCTGGGTGGGCAGCGGGGGCGAGCGCTGCAGGGCAGCATCTCCCGGTCTGCAGGGCCGGGAGGAGTGACTTATTAGAAAGCCCCGGAGCTGCTGCCGGCTCCGCGCTGAGAAAGACGATGACTGGCTGCAGTGATTAATCACTCATTTAAGGCCAAGTGTGCACGCCCAGGGCCTCCTGAGCTGCATACAAATCCCTCCTGAAGCTGGAGGGCAGGAGGCGGAGGCGCGGGCTAATCATCAGTGGAGCAGAACGTCGGAGGGGGTCTGCGGACCAAGGTCAGGCCCCGCGTGGGGAGGAGTGGGGCGTGGGAGTGACCCCTGGAGTGTAGCAGGCGCCTGCTCGAAGACAGTGCTGAGGATGCTCCTCAGATCTGCCCCCTCCACACTGGCCACTGGCCAACACCAGGGAGCCAGTGAGCACAGGTGCCACCTGAGGGCTGGATCGGGGGACAGGAAGTTGGATAAGGTAGCTTACCCCACAACACAGGAATTATCACCCGGCCAGGCAGGGAGGAAGCGGCCCCAGGGTCTGATGGAGGACCACCAAGGCTGTGGGCAGGCCGCGCAAGAGGCATCAGAAGCGCAGAGAGTAGGCACGGGTGGGTCTGCCACGTCGGGAGCCAACCCCCCAAGGCCCACCAGGTGTCTGCCTTTCCTCTCACCGGCCACAGGAAGGCGCTGGTGCGAGGGGCCCAGCAGCCTGCGGGCTCAGGGCTGAGTCCTCTGAAGACCCCAGGGTGGCGCTCTGTCAGAGAATGGCGATGGCGATGACCGTCAGGGCCCCAGTCAGAGGCAGGCGGCCCTGCTTCCTCGGCAAAAGCAAGGTGGGTGCAGTCATCGCAGCTGCTGGCAGGTCAGAGCGGCTGCGGGAGGGCCGGACCTCGAGGGATGGAACCGGTTAACAGAACCCGCATCCCCAGGGGCAGCCAGGAGGCCGCTGCCACTCCATGTAACCACGGCAACGAGGCCCAGTGCTTAGGACTGAGGCTGCCCCCCAAAGTCGTGATCCCTGCCCAGTGTCCGACCTGGTTAAGGCTTCGAGCCAACAGATTGAGGCAGCGCCCAGGGCCCAGGAGCAAGGGCCCGGCGACCAGGAACACGCGGACACAGCAGTGATTCCTCCGTCCCTCCCAGAGGCCGCCGCAGCCTCTGGGTGCCCTTCGCCGGAGAAGGACGGTGCCCAGGCATGCCAAGGACTATTAGACACGGGGTCCAAGTGATGTGGTACCAGGGGCCCCAAAAGCTGCCATGGCCCGTCTGGGTGGGAGCATGGGGGACCAGGTGGTGCATGGAAGCCTGGGCCCTGGGGTCCGCCCTGCGGGTGCAGCACACGAGGTGCAGACTCACCCTGATCGCCCCTCCCCCCCACCATCACCCAGAGGAGCGCCCTGGGGACCCGCCTGACCCTGCTCAAACCCAGTCCGGTCCCTTCCGGACAAGTCACCCTCAGCCGTTTTCTCCCCTGCAGAGCGGCGATGGCGGCCTCACACAGCAGCCCGAGAACCACCAGCCCAGGCCCACGCCTCCTCCCTGCGCTCAGCTGACCACGGTGCTGCTTTTGCTGAGAAAATGGGAGCAGCCACCGAGCAGCCCCACACGCCCGCACCCCACGACCTGCACGCGGCCCTGGGCTGGGCCTGCCTCCCCCCCGCCCCCCCACGGGGCTCTGGGCCTGGCCCGGCTCCCCATCCACATCGAGGCCCCCCCCAGTGTTCCCACCACCCAGCAGATTTCCTCACACAGACTCTTCCCATCAAAGACAAATGCTGTGCTTTTCTGCTTGAAAGAGAAGACGCCTCTCCCGCTGCGCTCTGCCCTCAGCTCCTGCCCGGGGCCCAAGGAGGCCCCTCCAGGGGGCGCTGTCCGCTCCTGGGGGGCCGTCCGCTCCTGGGGGGCCGTCCGCTCCTGGGGGGCCGTCCGCTCCTGGGGCGCCGTCCGCTCCTGGGGGCCGTCCGCTCCTGGGGAGCCGTCCGCTCCTGGGGGGCCGTTCTCTCCTGGGGGGCCATCTGCTCCTGGGGGGCCGTCCTCTCCTGGGGGGGGGCCGTCCGCTCCTGGGGGGCCGTCCGCTCCTGGGGGCCGTCCGCTCCTGGGGGGCCGTCCACTCCTGGGGGGCCGTCCTCTCCTGAGGGGCCATCCTCTCCTGGGGGGCCATCTGCTCCTGGGGGGCCGTCCTCTCCTGGGGGGGGGGCCGTCCGCTCCTGGGGGGCCGTCCGCTCCTGAGGGGCCATCCTCTCCTGGGGGGCCGTCCGCTCCTGGGGCGCCGTCCGCTCCTGGGGGCCGTCCGCTCCTGGGGGGCCGTCCGCTCCTGGGGGGCCGTCCGCTCCTGGGGGGCCGTCCGCTCCTGGGGGCCGTTCTCTCCTGGGGGGCCATCTGCTCCTGGGGGGCCGTCCTCTCCTGGGGGGGGGGCCGTCCGCTCCTGGGGGGCCGTCCGCTCTGGGGGCCGTCCGCTCCTGGGGGGCCGTCCACTCCTGGGGGGCCGTCCTCTCCTGGGGGGCCGTCCGCTCCTGGGGGGCCGTCCTCTCCGGGGGGGCCGTCCGCTCCTGGGGGGCCGTCCGCTCCTGGGGGCCGTCCTCCCCGGGGGGGCCGTCCGCTCCTGGGGGGCCGTCCGCTCCTGGGGGCCATCCTCTCCTGGGGGGCCGTCCGCTCCTGGGGGGCCGTCCTCTCCTGGGGGGGGGCCGTCCGCTCCTGGGGGGCCGTCCGCTCCTGGGGGCCGTCCGCTCCTGAGGGGCCGTCCGCTCCTGGGGGGCCGTCCTCTCCTGGGGGGCCATCCTCTCCTGGGGGGGCCATCCGCTCCTGGGGGGCCATCCGCTCCTGGGGGGCCGTCCGCTCCTGGGGGGCCGTCCTCTCCTGGGGGTACCATCCTCTCCTGGGGGGCCGTCCTCTCCTGGGGGGCCATCCTCTCCTGGGGGGCCATCCTCTCCTGGGGGACCATCCGCTCCTGGGGGGCCATCCTCTCCTGGGGGGCCATCCGCTCCTGGGGGGCCATCCTCTCCTGGGGGGCCATCCTCTCCTGGGGGCCATCCTCTCCTGGGGGGCCGTCCTCTCCGGGGGGGCCGTCCTCTCCGGGGGGGCCGTCCGCTCCTGGGGGGCCGTCCTCTCCGGGGGGGCCGTCCGCTCCTGGGGGTACCATCCTCTCCTGGGGGGCCGTCCTCTCCTGGGGGGCCGTCCGCTCCTGGGGGGCCGTCCGCTCCTGGGGGCCGTCCGCTCCTGGGGGGCCATCCAGGTGTCCTGTCTCCACTCCCTCCCGAAGCCCCTCCGATCAGGCTCTGGCTCCCACGGGCCACACTGACCCTCACGGCGAAACCCTGGTCCCCCTCCAGGCCTCCCCCTGAGGCTGCCCCACCGCCGCCACCTGGCCCCTCAGCCTCTCGGGCATCACACCAGCCCGGCCGCTCTCACCGCCTGGCCCCGCTCAGGCTGGGCTCTGCTCTCCCCACCGGCTCTCGAGGTGGCGGCCCCGGCCCACCTCCTCAGGGAGCTCCAGGCCATCCCGCCCCTCCGTGTCCCATTGGAGGGCAGCAACGGAACTCTTCCATGCTCCCAAGGGGAAAATCTCCCCTCAGAAACTGCCACACTGTTCCCCCAAATGCTCACACCCAAGGCCTGGATTCCTCCCTCCCTCACCCACACCCACCTGCACCCTGTGCCACACGGTGCAGTCTCCTAAGAAAGCCTCCTGCTTCCAGCTGTGCTCCCTACTGTCTGTGCTTTTAAATTATATTTTAAAACATAAATGTAACTTTGACACATTAAATCCTGGCCAGAACCCTCCCGTGGCTCACCCTCTCACTGAGAACAGATCCTGGGCCCGTAGGTAGAACATGAAGGCTCCAACCTGTCTGCTGGCCTTCACCCCAAACACTGCCCCACTCCCACACTCCTCCAGACCCCACCTCTGTGTGTCCCTCACCCATTCCAGGCTCTTCCCTGCCTCAGGGCCTTTGCACTTGCTGCTCCCAGAGCTGCTGCTTTTCCCCTGAGTCCACGGGGCTCGTTCCTGCCTCTGATCAGTGTCCCTGGCCCCACCCCGTGAACAGCCAGCCCACCCGTTACTCCCGAGCCCCTTACGCCTGTTCCATTTTCCCTTTGCAACACTTCTCATTCCCCGATGTTAATTTTTTTAATTTAATAGACTTTATTTTTTAGAGCAGTTTTAGGTCCACAGCAAAATTGGGCAGAAAATACAGAGGATTCCCACATCTCCGCACCCCTGCCGCCCCTTCCATCAACATCCCTCAGCAGAGTTCCACATGATACAGACAACAGGGCGGTGAAGGCCTGGGCTGGGGGCTGGAGGTGGACTAGAGAGGTTAGTGGGGGGAAGGGGACATATGTAATACTTTCAACAATAGAGATTTTTAAAATAATAATAATCCATGAACCAACAAGGACACCCAAAGTCCGTCGATTACATCAGGGTCCACTCTTGGTGCTGTGCATGCTATGGATTTTGACGAAGGTAATAATGCCCTATATCCACCCACTATAGTGCCATACAGAATAGTTATTAACCTCAAACCCCTGTATTCCACCTGTGGTTCCCCCTCGCTCCCCCACAGGATCTTGTTATTGTTTCTGAGTTCCACCTTTGCCAGAAGGTCCCACAGTTGGAGCGTCCAGTGTGTGCCCTTCCAGACTGACTCCTTTCATGGTTAATGTGCAGTGAAGGTTCCCCTTGTCCTTCCAGGCTCCATAGCTCATTCCTTCTGAGGCTGGTTAACAGGCACTGTCCGGATGCACTGCAGTTTGCCATGCACCTATTACCGAACATCGCGGCTGCTCCTAAGTTTTGGCAATTAAATTCTCTGACATTCACAATCAACAGCCGCAGGCTGAAGGCACTGATTAGTCCTGCACCAGGAAAAGTCTGTACCTTGCGTGAACCCGGGCTTTTCCCCCAAATGTGACCACTGACAACGGGTCCAAGCATAACCTCCCACCTCCTGGGGCCACAGGATCTCATCCCACGAGGTCAAGCACCCTTGGCTGGGGCGGACAAAGAAGCGTCTCCTTGAAGGAAGAAGGGCTGCGAGTAGGAAAGCAGACGAGGACTGGGTGAAGGGAACGGCTGATTGGGGGTTGGAGGGTGTGGGCTAGGCTGGGAAGACGAGCAATGGCAGCTTAACAGGGGACCTGACTCCGGTGCCCCAAAGCCACATGGCAGCAGGCTCAGTGCCGCTGTAAGAGGCCAACCCGCTGCCAGAGCCTCTGAGGCTGTGCTGGGCCCTTCAGTTGGTTTCTAGAATTCAGAAAGCCTAATGCCCCTAAACCCAGAGGGGTCTCTAACGACGGTTCTCCAGTAAATGGGCCCACAGGGAAAGACCCCACAGGAATGGGGGGAAATATTCTCTTTTCTTTTTATTTATTTATTAAATTATTATCTGGGTACATATCTTATCATTCTGGGGGAACTATTTTCAAATCATATATCGGATAAGGGTCTTGCATCTAGAATAACTCAACACTGAAAATGTAAGTTATCCTATTAAAAACAGACACAAGATAGGAACAGACATTTCTCCAGAAAGACACAAAAAGCCAATAGCATATGAACAGATGCTCAGCATCATTAGCAGTGAGAGAAGTGCAAGACAGACCTGCAATAAGACGTCACTTCACACCCACTAGGGTGGCCATGATCAAGAAGATGGCGAGAGCAAGGGCTGTGAGGGTGAGGAGGACCTGGCACTTCCCTGCATTGCTGGTGGGAATGCTACCTGGTGCGGCCCAGGGAACAGTCAGCAGCTCGTTGGGAGATTAACATAGTTACCATGTGACCCAGCAATGCCACTTCCAGGCATAGACCCAAGAGAAACAAAACCACAAAAAATGTATGTCCGCACAAAAACTTGTACTTAAATACTCAGAGAAATATTATTCACTAAAGGTCTGGTGCAGGAAATTCATGCGGGGGGGGGGGGGGGGGGGGGGAGACAGGGTATTCCTCAGCCCAGCCTGCACCCTCTCCAATCTGGAACCCCTCGAGGGATGTCTGACCGCCCTTTTAGGCCCAGTGGAATTGGGTTTAAATGGGCAGTTGGACATCCCTCTCACAATCCAGGACTGCTGGCTTCTAACTGCTCGCCTGCCTGTCTTCCTGATTGCCCCTAATGCTTCTGCCTGCCAGCCTTCCTAATTGCCCCTAACCGCTTCTGCCTGCCAGCCTGATCACTCCTAACCACTCCCCTGCCAGCCTGATTGATTCCTAACAGCTCCCCTGCCAGCCTTATTGCCTCTAACTGCCCTCCCCTGAAGGCCTGGTCACCCCTAACTGCCCTCCCTTGCAGGCCTGATCCTCCCCAGCTGCTCTTTCCTGTAGGCCTGGGTTCCCCCAACTGCCCTTCCCTGCAGGCCCAGTCGCCCCCAATTTCCCTCTTCTGCCAGCCTGGTCACCCCTACCTGCCCTCCCCTACAGGCTTGATCACCCCCAACTGCCCTGCCCTGCTGCCCTGATTGCCCACAACTACCCTCCTTTGCAGGCCTGGTCCCTCCCAACTACCCTCCACTGCTGGCCATCTTGTGGTGGCCATCTTTTGTCCACATGGGGGCAGCCATCTTTGACCACATGGGGGCAGCCATCTTGTGTGTTGGAGTGATGGTTAATTTGCATATTACTCTTTTATTAAATAGGATAATAACCCCAGTGGAAACAACTCAAATATCCCTCAATAGTTGAGAGGATCAACAAAATGTATATAACCACACAATGGAATAGTACTCAGTCATAAATACATACAATACCATGGATGAACCTTAAAATATTGTGCTGCCTGGCCTGTATGGCTCAGTGGTTGAGCACTCACTTATGAACCAGGAGGTCACAGGTCAATACCTGCTCAGGGCAGGTGCCCAGTTGCAGGCTCATTCCCCAGTGTAGGGTGTGCAGGAGGGATTCAATCAATGATTCTCTCTCATCACTGATGTTTCTATCTCTCTCTCCCTCTCTCTTCCTCTCTGAAATCATTAAAAATATATTTTTTAAAACATTATGCTAAGTGAAAGAAGCCAGTCACAAAAGACTTCTATGAAAAGTCCAGCATAGGCAAATGTAGAGAAACAGAAAGTAGAATAGTGGAGCCAGGAGCTTGAAGGGGATGGAGTTGAGGAGTAACTGCTATTGGGCATGAAGTCTCCTTTAGGAGTGATGGAAATGCTCTGGAATTGGATAGAGATGATGGTCACTGAATTAAAAAAAAAAAAAAAACACCCACATTCAGCCCTAGCTGGTTTGGCTCAGTGGGTAGAGCGTTGGCCTGTGGACTGAAGGGTCCTGGGTTCAATTCCGATCAAGGGCACATGCCCGGATTGTGGGCTCGATCCCTAGTAGGGGGCGTGCAGGAGGCAGCCGATCAATGATTCTCTCTCATCATTGATGTTTCTATCTCTCTATCCCTCTCCCTCTCTAAAATCAATAAAAATATTAACACACACACACACACACACACACACACACTCAAATAACATATAAAAGGATCCATAGCTCCTTAGAGAAAAATGGCTGATGGCAGCTCTGAGGGCCGAGAACATCATTCCAAAATGCAGGCCCACTTCCAAAGGCCAGTGCAGTCGTATGAAAAGGGAGTCAGAGCCAACTGGAAGAGCCTCCCACTGGTCAAAGAGGGGGAATTTTGAGCCAAGAATAACGCATGCAAGGACTGAAACATCAACTTTATAAAAAGTCATAATGATAAAGAAATCAAAATTCAGCCCATCTGGTGTGGCTCAGTGGTTAAGCATTGACCTATGAACCAGGAGGTCACAGTTCAATTCTCAGTCAGGACACACGCCAAGTTTGCAGGCTCGATCCCCAGTGTGGGGTGTGTAGGAGGCAGGTGATCAATGATTCTCTCTCATCATTGATGTTTCTCTCCTTCCCTCTCCCTTCCTCTCTGAAATCAACAAAAATGTATTTTTGTAAAAGAAATAAAAATTTAAAAGCCCACGAAGTCTGCCAATAACCAAATATCTTCAAGAATGCAGAGCCTGGTGCGCTGCCCACGCTGCTGGCAACTGTGTGGCCTGGCAGCCCCGCCTGGAAGGCAAGTCTGAGGCCCCCACAGCCGGCCCCGGAGGTGCCCCTCGAAGTGCCCGCGGGGACCGCCCCACGTCGGAAACGGCCCTGGTGTCCGTGAGCACAGCCCGGGGAGGACTCGGCCTCCTCACAGGCCGGGCGCCGGGCAATGCGGAGAACTGGAAGGACGACCGCTGGGAAGAGCCGCCAGACACATGACAAGAAGAAAAATGTTGACTGAAGAAAAGCCAGACATAAAACAATAATTCTGTTCATTTGTTTTCAGGAAGAGACACAACTATTTGGTTCTGGATGCATGTTTCGGCCTTAAAACCAAAACCAAAGCAGCAGTGCCTGCTTCGGAGGCTCGGGATGGAGGGTCCTCCCCCATCCCACCCCCACCCCCACCCCCCGGGAGAGAGGCGGCTGCGGGGCCCAGGGTCTCGGGGAGCCGTGGCAGTCTCTGTGCTTTCACCTGGAGGGTGGCGACGTGGGTGCCAGCTTTTCATTAACTTACTTACATGCATCCACCATTTCACACACTTCCATGTTTAAAAGATGGGAGGAAGAGACTCACTTGTCCCCTTTGGCGCTGCCAGAGCACAAACGCGTTTCTCTGAAGACTGACAGAGGGAGAGAAGGGAGCCTTTGTCCCCGTGTGTGCAGCGAATTTCAGAATAAAATAGGCAAAGGGGCAGTTCCCAACGAAATGGTCACGTTAGGAAAATCACCATCTGCTAAGGAGGAAGCTGTGATGGAAATGCTAGCCCCTCCCGGGCCCTGCACCCCAGCCTCCGCGGAGCAGCTGACTGCTGCAGCCTGCACTCCAGCCGCCCCCACCACGGTGGCCAGCCTGTGAGCAGAGCACCCCTCCCCTGGCCAGGCCCACAGGGAGCTGGGCTCATTTTCATGTGCTTCGAATGTTATTCTGTGTCCAAACTTGGCACAAATATTCCAGAGTTCTGCCAAGGAGCGTGCAGGGCCCCCTCAGTGCAGCCCCCGGAGTGCGGCCCAGGCCTGAGGTTGGGGACAGAGCCCAGGGGTTCAGAGAAGCCTGGGTGGGCATTAAGGGGAGCAGGGGGTCTCTGGGAGCTGGAGCTGATGCAGGCTGGGCACCACCCCCATTCTCCTGCCTCTCGGACCCCCAGCACCAGCAGTCTGGAGGGCCTCCCCACCTCGCCATCCCTCCAGTGGCTCCTCCCTGTGGGGCTCCTCCTGGCCTGTCTGGCGGGAGTGGTCAGGTGGGAAGGAAGCCGGCTGTGATTTGCCACCCTGCCCCCGGCCCTGCCGGGGCACCCAAGCCAAGCCAGCTTTGCAGCTTACCAGGCCAGCTGGTGCGAGGGGGGAGGGGCTATCGGGGCGCAGGGCCCAGGCCTGGCTAGGGGTGGCAGAAGGGCTGACCCAGCCACTGAGAGCCAGGGCCCAAAGGGCTGGGAAGGGGAGCCGGGGCAGGGGTCCTGGGCCTGGAGGGTGGGGAGGCCTCCAGGTGTGGTGCCCCGTCTGGGGCAGGGCCAACTGGGGCAGGTGAGCCGGCAGCCGGTCACCCAACACGCAGGGAGCGGCGGCGGCAGCCTGGTGTGCGATGGGGCCGCTGATAGAGGCGACACCAGATATCCTGCCGTGGGCGGGGCTGGGGGAGGGGAGGCAGGATGGGCAGAGCCAAGCTCAGAACAAGGTTGAATCCCAGCTCCCATCACACACTCACTGAGGGGCCCTGGCCTGAAACCTGCATGCACACACACACACCTGAGGCCTCAGTTTACCCATCTGAAAACGGGGGGTGAAGGTGAGCTGAGCTAATCTGCACAAGGAGCCCAGCACAGAGCCCAGCATAGTAAGCGCTCACAAACTTCACAGGCGGTTGTGGAGCTGGGCTCAGCTCAGCAGGGGTGAGGAGGGTGGTGGAGAGCTGAACGCTGGGCAGATCCACACGCTGGAAGCTCCAGGGGCAAGGACAACGCCAATCGCCACTCGTTCTCCACTGAATGCCCAGTGCCCTTCACAGGGGCACAGCACTCAGCACCTGTTTGCTGAACGAATGCATGAGGGTAAAACTACGAACCAGCAGCCACTAAGACAATTTATCAACCAATCAGTGGATCCCCAGGGAGAACCTGAGCTCAAATCCCAGGGCTGCCTCTTCCTGGCTGAGCCACGCCAGGCGCCAGGCGAGTCATTTCACCCGAGAGCTGCCTCCCCACCCAGCTAATGGGGGGAAGCAGTGACAGCACAGGGAACGGGGAGGTGCAGGGGTGCTGTCCGCGTCTTTGGAAGATGGGGCACGGCTGCTAACGGCTCACAGCGGCCCCCTGGTCCTGAGAGGGGACCCCAGCTTCTGCAGGAGCTGCCTGGGCGGTTATGCCCTCTCCTGCCCGCAGCCTGGTAAGGGAACAAAGGCCGGCTCTGGCCTGCAGGAAGACAAGCCGGGTGCTGGCTCTCCCACCTCTGCCAACAGCCCCTGCAGTCCTTCCCTCCGCTAAGGGGAGCCCTGGCTCCCTCCCCTGCACACTCCGGCAGTAAACCACCTGCCGGGGTCCCTGTGCTGGGCCCTGCTTCTTGGGACTCCAAGACAGGAAGTATTTGTAAACCGTGAAGTGAATGCACAAGTATGGTGGTGTTTTGTTGTTGTTTAATATGTTTTTACTGATTCCAGAGAGGAAGAGAGAGGGAGAGAGAGCTAGAAACATCACTGATGAGAGAGAATCACTGATCTGCTGCCTCCTGCACGCCTCCTTACTGGCGATCGAGCCCACAACCTGGGCATGTGCCCTGACGGGGAACCGAGTCTGTGACCTCTTGGTTCACGGGTTGATGTTCAGTCACTGAGCCACACCAGCAGGGCTGTGGTGGTGTTTCACTAGTATTTCCCCGGAAATGCTCCCGGAAGAAGAGCAGCTGACAGGCAGTGCTTCCCAGGAGGAGCAGGTCCACTCTGTGGGCAAGGCCTGGGTGCCGCAGGCAGCAGGGGGATACTGACAGAAAGCAGCAAGACGGTGCCACCCGGATGCGTGCGTGCTGGGGGGGGGGATCCAGCAGGGCCGCTGCGGAGGAGACGAGGGCAGGGCTCTCTGAGGAGGCGGCGGGACAGAGATGTGAACCCATAAGCCAGGCAGGCCCCTGAAGCCAGGCAGGCCCCTGAGGCCGGGCAGGGCCCTGAGGCCGGGCAGGCCCCTGAGGCCGGGCAGGGCCCTGAGGCCGGGCAGGCCCCTGAGGCCGGGCAGGGCCCTGAGGCCGGGCAGGCCCCTGAGGCCGGGCAGGGCCCTGAGTCCGGGCAGGCCCCTGAGGCGGGGCAGGGCCCTGAGGCCGGGCAGGGCCCTGAGGCCGGGCAGGCCCTGAGGCCGGGCAGGCCCCTGAGGCCGGGCAGGCCCCTGAGTACGGGCAGGCCCCTGAGGCCGGGCAGGCCCCTGAGGCCGGGCAGGCCCCTGAGGCCAGACAGGCTCCTGAGGCCGGCCCCTGAGGCCGGGCAGGCCCCTGAGGCCGGGCAGGGCCCTGAGTACGGGCAGGGCCCTGAGGCCGGGCAGGGCCTTGAGGCCGGGCAGGCCCCTGAGGCCGGGCAGGCCCCTGAGGCCGGGCAGGCCCCTGAGGCCGGGCAGGCCCCTGAGGCCCGGCAGGCCCCTGTGGCCAGACAGGCCCCTGAGGCCGGGCAGGCCCCTGAGGCCGGGCAGGCCCTGAGGCCGGGCAGGGCCCTGAGGCCGGGCAGGGCCCTGAGGCCGGGCAGGCCCTGAGGCCGGGCAGGCCCCTGAGGCTGGGCACGGGGACAGCAGTGCGAAGGCCCAAGGCAGAGCGCTGTGTGGCACATCCCAGAAGCGGCCAGGAGCCCGTGAGGGTGGCGTGGGTGAGATGAGGTCAGAGGGACTGGGCAGCCAGACCACACGGGCCCTCGCAGGGGCCGTAGGACTTTCTATTCCAAATCAGAGAGGATACAGACGTTTTGAGCTGAGGAAGGACGTGATCTGATTTAGACTCTGAGAGGGTCTCTCTGGCAAGGAGTGGGGCGGAAACCCCAGTAGAGGCTGCACCAGCCCAGGCCGGGGCGATGAGAGTGGCACCCGCTGGGAGAGCCGGGACCTGCTGATGACTGCATGAGGGGTCAGGAGGCGGAGGAACCTGACTAGCCACTCACAGAGGGGACCGAGGAGCATGTCAAACTGCACCGAGGGGGGCAATCAACAAGTTCCAGCCCTGAGAGAGGCTACGCGGCAAAGATCCTGGCATCTCCCACAGATAAACTGCCCAGACTAGAAAAGATGGCCCTGGTCAGTGCGGCTTTATGGCTGAGCGGGGTCCCGTGTCCCGGACACCGAGCGGTCACAGGTTCTCTTCCCAGGGAGGCACAGGCCCAGTGCGGACTCCATCCCTAGTAGGCGGCATACAGGAGGCAGGCGATCAATGTTTCTCTCTCTCCCTCTCTAAAATCTGTTTTTAAATATTTTAAAAGAAAAAGATGGGCCCTAGCAGGTTTGGCTCAGTGGATAGAGCATCAGCCTGCACACTGAAAGGTTCCAGGTTCGATTCAAGTCAAGGGCACATGCCTGGGTTTCGGGCTCAGTCCCCAATGAGGGGCAGACAGGAGGAAGCCGATCAATGATCCTCTCTCATCGTTGATGTTTCTATCTCTCCCTCTCCCTTCCTCTCTGAAATCAATAAAAAAAAAATATTTTAAAAAAGATGGACGGGAAACTGGATTAGAAGACTAAGACATATCAACCAATCACAATGTGGGGACCTTATTTGGATATTGATTAAAAAATAAACATGTCTGACAACTGGGAATGTGAACTCTGAGTGAGTATTTGACTATGTAAAGTAGGGGTGTCGAACTCAATCAGAGAAGGGGCCAAAATCTAAAATCCAGCCTAAATCTCGGGCCAAATGGTTTACTGAACAGTCATAAACTGTCATTGTGATGGAAACGCAGCGGAGTGCAGTGATGACAGCGCGGTGCGGGCCACATTGCAAGGCCTGGCGGGACCGATTTGGCCCGCGGGCCTTGTGTTTGACACATGTGATGTAAAGCAAAGGCTACTTCTTAGTGTAATAAGGGTCCTGATTGCAGTAGGAAAAGCCTTTATCTTGATACATTTGTGATGAAATGATGGCTGGAGTTTGGTGTGAATTAGGGAAGGGGACGGTAGAAATGAAACAAGACTGGCCCTGAGTTGGTAACAGTTTAAGTTGACTGTGGATACATATTCAATAGAAACTCTTCCAGTCTCTCTCCTTTCATAAAGGCCTAACATTTTCCACAATAAAAAGCCAAAAAGTAGCCCTGGCCAGTTTGGCTCAGTGGATGGAGTGTCAGCCTGCAGACTCAAGGATCCCAGGTTTGATTCCGATCAAGGGCATGTACCTTAGTTGTAGGCATAGACCCAGTAGGGAGTGTGCAGGAGGCAGCTGATCGATGTTTCTCTCTCTATACTTCTCCCTTCCTCTCTGTAAAAAAATCAATAAAATATGTACAATTTTAAGTTAAAAACTAAAGGACAAAAGAAGAAGCTGAGCCAAGGGAAGACACTGAATGGCCCAAGGACCCGTGTGAGTCAGGGTCAGGACTGGCCCCGCCCCAGCCATGCTCCTGCCGGCCTCAGCTGTCTCCTCAGGAGGCTGGTCAAGGCTGGACCCAGCGGCCAGGGATGGCTTGTTTGGCCCTGGGGAAGGCCCTGGGGATGGGGGGGAGCAGGAGAGGAAGGCTGGAAGATGCTGGGCCTCTGCCAGGCCCTGAGGAGCAGGGAGAGCCCAGGCCACCTGCACCAAGCAGGGGGAAGGAGAGACAAGAAACCGGCCACAGATAAAAATTCTTTGAACTCAAGAGGCAGCCTCTGTCTCAAATGCCAGATTAGAAGGATGCCATGTAAATGCTTTTTTTTTTTGTTTCTTTGTTTGTTTTAGATTTCTCAGAAAAATCTCAGGTATTAGCAAGTATAATTTCAATTATGTTTTTATGAGGATGTTTGTTGTATAAAATGCAAACAGCATGGGATGCTGAAACAGAGGAAACATGCCCTCTTGCCTGCACTTGGTTTCCCAAGGCCTGCCTCAGAGGTCAGCTCTGACTGCAGCCGTCCGGATACATTTATGCAACATGGACACAGAGACGGGGTGCTTTTCTTAACCTTCACCCGAGGGAGGGGGGGGGGGGAGAGAGGGAGAGAGAGACAGAGAGACAGAGAGACAGAGAGAGAGAGAGAGAGAGAGAGAGAGAGAGAGAGACAGAGAGAGAGACAGAGAGAGACAGAGAGAGAGAGAGAGAGAGACAGAAAGAGAGAGACAGAGAGAGAGAGACAGAGAGACAGAGAGAGAGAGAGAGAGAGAGAGAGAGAGAGAGAGAGGGAAAGAGAGGGATCACTGCTTTCCTTACCCTCTCTGACTGGGGAGCCAGCCCACAGCCCAAGCATATGCCCTGACTGCGAATCAAACCAGAACCGTTCAGTGCACAGGACAACGCTGACCAGCGGAGCCGCTCCGGCCGGGCGGATACATGTGTATTTTACACGGATCATCTCATACCCTGTCCTCCCAGCCACTCGCTTTAACTAGACAGGCGCTGCCTTTCCACCTGCCACTGAGCGCGGCCCGTCCTTCACCGCGGCGCCCAGCACCCACAGCGGCGCCTGCCACAGCTGCCCACAGAGTTCCCACCGAGACTCAGCGACCGCAGGAAGGCAGGACCCGGCCTGCAGCCAGCGGTCTGGGGGCCTGACCGTGTCACAGCCCTGCCCACTGCGGCTGCGGGAGAAATCCCTGGACCAGGAACTGTCCCCGCCCGGGGCCACGCAGGGCTGTTATGACGGTGGCTTTTATTTCCCGAACGGATTGACCTTATTTAGTGACTCACCCTGGATCACAATCTCCTTTGTCCCTCCTGAGTAAATAAGAGGATACAGCACTTATTATTTCTGAGCAGCACTGGGTAACCAGAAGCCACAAATGGGGAGCTACCTCTACTCAGTAAACAGTTACAGATGCACACGTGGAAACAGCTCATTAATTCCTAAAAAGGGACGCGTTCTCTTAACTGTCAAATTCAAACAAGCATCCATGGCCGCTCCCTGATACGAGAGGAGTGAATCCGGAGCCCTGCCCTCCCCTCCTCTCCCTGCGCCTCCCAGCCCAGTCCAGGGGCACAGTTAATACAGCCTCAGGGCACCAAGTGATGCTGGCTCTCAGGGAGGCCACACGTGGCCTTTAGCACAGCACGTCCCCTGTCGGGCGGTGACACTAGCTGTTGCCCCTGCTGCTGGGTGCTGTGAGCACCCACCCTCAGCGGGCAGCCCCTGGTGGTACCGCTGTTGCGAGCCACAGCCAAGGGCACAGCCAGTGCCCATGATGCCAGGGCCTCGGGGCCTCACCACTCCAAGCACATTCCTCTCTGGCTCAGAGCACCCGGCTCCCGAGGCCTCCTGCTGAGCCACCATTTGAGGTCTACTGTCCCTCTGGCCATCCTGCCTCCTTCCTCTGCCCCCACGGATGAGGCTCCAGGGATGCCCCTCCCCCCCCACACACACACATGCTTAAATCTGCTTCCTGGGACCCTGGGTGGCCCCACCGGTCCCCAGGCCCCACCTCCCCTCCAGTCCCCTGGGCACAGTGCCCACAGTGTGTGTGTGTGGGGGGGGGGGGGGCGGGGGGGGCTGTCTGTTGCTAGCTAATGGGTTTTCTTCATCTGGCTTTCCGGTACCTTATAAAATGTCCACAACAAGCATGTATCACTTTGGTAATAAGAAAAAATAATAAAAGCTTTTTTTCCCCTTTAAGATAAATCTAAAACCGAAGCAAACAGCCCTCATCCACCTGCCTCCCCTCCCCCCTCGCTTCCACCTGCTTCCCCAGGGCGAGCTCCCCAAAATCAGCGAAGTCCCCGTCCTGCTAGGCCCACAGGCACTTTCACTTCCCCCTGAAGGCTCTGCCACCAGCGTGTCCCTGCTGGGGGCGTCATATGCAAATCTAAGGCCCAGTCCTCATTCCTGCCGGAGAAGAATGCTGTGAGTCCTCAGACTGGTGAGGAGAGGATGGAACCAACACACACTCATTACCAAGTGCGAGCTGGGAGCACTGGGTGCTGGGCACCACGGGTGCAGCCAACAGGACAGACCCTGCCCCTCGGACTTCCCAGCCTCTGTGTGTGTGTGTGTGTGTGTGTGTGTGTGTGTGTGTGTTGGGGGGGAGGTGGGAGGGGGTAGGCAACAATCAAAAGCTCCAGAGGACACTATGGGAGGGGAGGGGAGGGGAGGGGAGGGGAGCAGGGTTTGAGGAAAGGGGCTCCCAGCCCAAGTCCAAGCTTCTGGGAGGAAGAGAAGCCCAGCGGGTGAGGGGTCTGTGGGGAGGAGGGAGAGTGCTCTTAGAGGGGTGAGGGGTCGGTGGGGAGGAGGGAGAGTGCTCTTAGAGGGGTGAGGGGTCTGTGGGGAGGAGGGAGAGTGCTCTTAGAGGGGTGAGGGGTCTGTGGGGAGGAGGGAGAGTGCTCTTAGAGGGGTGAGGGGTCTGTGGGGAGGAGGGAGAGTGCTCTTAGAGGGGTGAGGGGTCTGTGGGGAGGAGGGAGAGTGCTCTTAGAGGGGTGAGGGAGGGAGCCTGTGCAGAGGCCTGCAGGTGAGGAGGGCTTATTTGAGGAACTGAAAGGTTTGAGCAGCTGGAGGGCAGAGGGCGGTGAGAAGGGACAGGAAGCCCAGGCAGGACCACATTGGGGAGTCTGAACTGTGTCCTCAGGGCGCTGGGAGCTACTGAAGGATGCAGAGCAGGCGTGACAGGCTCCGCCCTCTCCTATAAAGAGTGCTCTCCTGCTCCGTGGGACTCATTGAAGATGGCATTGTTATTGATCCGCAGCTGGCACAGTCACACTCAGTCATGCACGCACCACCTCATGCAGGGAGGTCAGCCGCGGAGCACCTGAAGCCGGCATCGCCACAGACAGCGCGGCAGCTAGGTCCACGGCCCTCTTGATCTTTTTTTTTTTTTTTTAATATATTATATATTGATTGATTGATTGATTTTATTAATTTTTTACCCAGAGAGGAAAAGAGAGGGATAGAGAGTTAGAAACCTCGATGAGAGAGAGACATCGATCAGCTGCCTTTTGCAGCCAAGGTACATGCCCTTGACCGGAATGGAACCTGGGACCTTTCAGTCCACAGGCCAATGCTCTATCTACAGAGCCAAACCGGTTTTGGCATAATATATTTTTATTGATTTCTGAAAGGAAGGGAGAGGCACAGGTAGAAACATCAATGATGAGAGAGAATCATTGGTCGGCTGCCTCCTGCATGCCCCCTACTGGGGATCAAGCCGGCAACCGGGGCCTGTGCCCTTGACCGGAATTGAACCTGGGACCCTTTGGTTCGCAGGCCGACACTATCCACTGAACCAAACCAGCCAGGGCAGCCCTCTGGATCTTGCCATAGGAAATACGGCTTCCGGGCATGGACTCCGGAGCCTCGGTTCCAGTCCTTGCTCTTCCACTTTCAAACTGTGACCCAGGTGACCTCTCTGTGCCCGGGTCTCCTTGGTGACATGGGTATAACAGTAGCTCTACCGCTGGGCTGCTGTGAGGGCTGAGTTAAACATGCCTGGGACAGGCCCTGGCACATGACAAGTACTATACTAGTACTAGTTAGCATTTTTACTGTAACCACTGCGCCCTCCCTTCACGGTCCCCAGGGCCAACCACTGCAGGCACAACTAAAACACCCTCCACGCGCCCCTCCCCCCGAAGCCTCTTCCCTGCTCGCCACGGCTAGGGGCCAGGACAACGCCAGAGAGGAGGGACTACGGGCCAGGACAACCAGCCGCTCGGGCCTGGCCTGGGCCCCGCAGCTCCCCCAGCAGGACCTGAGTGTCGCCTGGCTCTGTGCTGACCTTCCCGGGCCTCAGTTTCTCCCCCTGTAAGACCAGATCAGGGACGCCTGCAGAGGTCTGCCCAGCGTGGCTGTGAAAGGAGCCGCAGGCTGGGGGAGCTCTGCGATGCCCCGGCTCTCACTGACAGGATGGTGGCAGCCTCTCAGTCCCGGTTCGCTCCCCCACACGCGGAGTCACGAGGTCTGCTCAGCGCTCACTCTGAGGGCCCCTGAGGCTCCCGGGTGCTGACTGGAACCTTCCCTGGGGCTGGGACAGAGACAGAGGCCTCTGACTGAGCTGAGCACCCAGGAAGGAAGCGCCAACCAGGGGCTCAGGAAAGCCAACCCCTCTGGCGCCTGCAGCGCGAATCTCCCAACGCCACAGCTGCCCACTATGTCCGGTCCGGGAAGGGCCTGTGTGCACCTGTCTGGTCTTGATGGCTCTTTGGTCCTGGGGGCGGGAAGGAAAGCACAAACCCCCAAGAGAATTTTCCTTCCGGTGCCAGCTACTTCCCGGGGTTCAGTTCATTCATTTGCTTATTCCATAAGCATTTGCGTGGTGCCAGGCCCTGGCCAGGCGCAGGGCTGATGGCAGATGAATCAGACAGGCTCCTACCCCGAAGCTCTAGAGAGCAGCAGACGAGACTTAAGTAGCCAAACCACAGGCCAGCGAGGTGGGGGTGCAGGCAGGAGCGAGGATCTCACCTGGGGTACAAGGAGGCGGCTGGAGTGGGTGGCCCATGAGTGGGTAGTCAGAGATGAGAGGGCCAGGCAGGCGAGGGATGGGGCCTCCAGAATCCCTGACCGTCTGTTTGCACCCGGGGGGGCCACAGCCAGGGCAAGGTGGTTATTTATGGTTAGGCCCGGAAAAGCGGCCACATGTGTCATGGCACGTGGGCTGCATAGCAGGGCCCAGGGGGTGGGGGTGGGGTGGGGGCAGCTGAGGCTTGAAGCTGGTTCTGTCCAAACTCTGGGGTTACCACTGTGTCCCCAAACCCTGATGACCTTTTAATGTCTCATGGCCTCCTGAAAAGCAAAAATAAGGGAGGGGGAGGGGGAGAGGACAGGCAGCAAATGGCCTGGGAGGAGGGCAGTGCCAGTCGGACCAGGCCCTGGCAGATCCACTGGCCATTCAGCTCCTTCTTCTCTCCCCCTCCCGTCCCAGCTGCGGGAAGGGGCCGAGGACAGGAAAAAACACATTTCACTGTAAACCAGACCGTTGTAAACCAGCCGCTGTGCCTCTCCCAGCCACTCTGATCCACAGGCCTCTGCGCCAAGCTGGCACCCCCCCACACACACACAAATCCCCGCTGGTACCAGAATGCCCCAGGGCCAGAGACTGGCAGCCAAGGCCGGGTCCCAGCGCCCCCACCGAGGAACCGACTTCCTGCGTGTCCCGTGGGCAAGGAGCGCGCCGCCAGCTCCGGCTCGGCTCTCCGGGCCCGCAGCGGGCATCCTGGCGCGGCCTGGGATGTGATGTCTGCGCGCCCCGCGCTGGCAGAGGCCGCTCGCTCACCTCCATCCAGGTCACTGCCCAAACCTCCTCCCCCACCACACACACACACACACACACACACACACACACACACACACACCGGCGCTCTCCCCCAAAACCCCAGTCTGGCGCCCCCGCCAGCCGCACCTCCAAACCGGCCCTCCCCGCTCTCCGGGCCGGACCCCTACCTGGGGCGGCAGGCCCAGCACAACCACGGCGCCCGGGCCCGGGGCCGGCCTCCAGCCCGGACGGCTTCCCGGGGGAGGAGGCTGCGCCGCGTCCGGGCTCTGCGGGCTGCGGGCTGGGCTGCGGGGAGGAAGGTCAGCGCGGGAGGAGGGGGAGGAGGCGGCCCGGTGCGCGGATCAGAGGCCGCGGCAGCCAATGGCGGGCGCGGGGCGGGGCCGGCGCAGGTGGAGGCGGCGAGCGGCTTAGCGCCAGGAGCCCCCCGCGGCCCCGGAGCCCCCCGCGGCCCCGGAGCCCCCCGCGGCCCCGGAGCCCCCCGCGGCCCGGCTCCCCCCGCGCCCTCCCCGGGGCCCCCGCCCAGCAGAGGGGCTCCGGGCGCCAGTGCAGGAAGCAGCCCCCACGCCCCCCCTGCAGGCTCTCAGGGCACCCAGGGGTGTCGCTCCCTCCCCTCTGCCTTCTCCCACCTCCTCGGACTCTTCTCCATCCCAGTCCGCCTGTCGGTTTCTGGTTTCTCCTAATCCAGCGTCTGGTGTGTGTGTGTGTGTGTGTGTGTGTGTGTGTGTGTGTGTGTGTGTGTCGCTTCTCCCCATCACCCCCCGCAAATCCCCCCCATCAATTTTGACCAGAAGTGCCAAATCTCTACCCTCAGGTAGTTCACCGTTGTGATAGAAAATAGATGCTAAATAGAATAAACAGCACACAGAGTATGTTTTAAAGTGGAGTGCACGAAGTAGGAAAATAAAGCTAGGGAAAGAGAGGATGTTCAGGGCTAAATTAGGTCCCAGCTATTTGTGGGGAGTGGGAGTGGCTGAGTGTGATCAGAGGTAGGCATAATGCAAAAAAATAGTTTGCCACAGACCTCACCCCCACCCCCACACCTGTTGTTTACACATGGGCTGGTCACACATTTACATTTCTTGCCTTCCTTTCCATCCCCCCACCACCACCCCCAGAGGCACTGAAATTCGTGACCCCAATGGCCCGGGGGGAAGCATCCTATTTGTTCCACAGGAAATCTCTGAGCACTGACACATGTTAGGAGCCTGGAGACACTCAGCACCTCGCTGGGAAGGCCAGGTGGCAGTGCGTACCCCAAGGACGAACAGGACAGCCAAGCACGTGGACAACATTCCCGAGAAGGTGAGAGGGCTCTAGGTTCAGGCCATCCAGGAAGGCTTCCTGGAGGAGGCAGCACTCCAGTGCAGTGCTGAATGGTAGCTGGGATTCTGATGAGCCGCATGAAGCAGGAGGCAAGGAGGGGGTCCTTGAAGAGGACATTTGGCAGGAGGCTGGGGCTGGGGTCCTGGAACATCTCTGGACACCCTACATGTACGGGGTATGCTAGTGTCTTAAGCTGACAAAGTCCTACCCACCTCAGAAGCTTCTGGTCCCAACTGCCCTCACCTCAGACTGAAATTCCCCATGGCCCCGAGAAGGCAGGATGAGCCTGGGGCAAGGGGTGGAGGAGAAGGAAACAGACATCACTCAGTTGCTTTTCTGCTGGTAAAAATGGGCATGCGACCGAGCCCCTCCGAAGTAGGCCTCCTTATCGTAATAGCCGTGTGGCAAATTTCTCAATTGATCTGTGTGCCTTGGCTCCCTTGTTTGGAAATGGACACAGCAGCAGGCTGTGTGAGCATTACACAGAACAATCTAGATGAACTGCTGAGCACTAAGTGCTCAGTTAATTTTTGGTTGTTATTAATCCTCACTTGAGGATATTTTTCCATTGAATTTTAGATAGAGTGGAAGGGAGGGGAAGAGACAGAAAGAGAGAAACATCCATGCGGGAAAGACACATCAATTGGTTGCCTCCTGCATGCACCCCGACCAGGGCCAGGATGGAGCCTACAACCAAGGTGCATGCCCTTGACAGGAATCAAACCTGGGACCCTTCAGTCCACTGAGGCTCTATCCATTGAGCCAAACTGGCTGGGACAGTGCTCAGTTAATTTCATTGTGATTATTACTATGACAGTTAGACTTGTCCCTCAGGGTGTTGGAATTAGACAAATACTAGTATGTGAGGCACCTAGCAAAGTGCCTGGAACCCATTACTATGCAATAACTAGTACCGTGTTTCCCTGAAAATAAAACATCCTCCGAAAATAAGACCTACTTACAGGTTTCCTTCTGAGTGAAATATAAGGTATCCCCCCGAAAATAAGCCCCCCCCCCCCCCCCCCCCCCCCGGCTCTGTCTCAGAGTGAAAATTAATTTACCGTGAACAGGTCGCTAGGGCCGCCCCGACTGGCGTCTAGCAACCAGTGATATTACGCGGAGTCCTGACGTCACTGCTGTTGGACGGGACGCAGCCAAAGTGATGAGTGCTCGTCTGTCTCTGGTGACACTACCTGATGCTTGCGGCAGCCCTCATGATGACTGAAGGTTCTCAGTCAGTGGCAGACCCTGCTCCAGCCCAGATCCAGGCCCCAGCAAGCCCAGTGACAGTCCCCAGGCAGGCCCCAGGGGGTAAATGTCTGATAAAGGTGTAGGGGGGATGTCTGGTGAAGGTGTTCAGTGGCACAGGGGTATGGGGAGAGGGATCACTTAAAATGACTCAGGAGGATCAGAGGGGGCAATCAAAATGACACAGGAGGATCAAAAGGGGTTACTAAAATGGTAATCCCCCCTCTGATTCTCCTGTGCCATTTTGATTCCCCCCCCTCTGGTCCCCCCTGTGTCATTTTAAGTGATCCCCCTCCCCCCACCTTGATACCCCAATTCCTTTTTTTTACCCCTAGAAATGAGCGCAAAAAGAAAAAGCTACTCCATGGAGTACAAGAAAGGAATCATGGAAGACTCTTGGGGCCAAAATCTTACTGCTTTCTGCAAAGAGAAGATGTTGAGTATCCGATTGGTCCGAAAATGGCAAGCAGAGTATGGTTACCTCATTGAACAAGTGGACAAGAGAAATGCTAAAAAGCACAAGTGTGGATCAGGTCGGCAACCATTATTTTCCGAGCTGGAAGACCTGATCTGTGAATGGGTTGTTGACAGGAGAGCAAAGACTTTGTTTATGAAAAGGGCTCAGATTCAAGAATTTGCCCTTGTAATGGCACCACAGTTTGACATAGCCCCCGAAGGCTTCAAAGTATCACAACACTTGCTGGATAATTTCCTTCAGCTGGATAATTTCCTTCTTTAAGAAGATCTACCGGTACAACATTGTTTAGGTTGGAAGATACTCAAGTTATTAAGTGAGAACTTGCATTCAAGTCCTTTATTGATGATGCTGACTTCTTTGGAAAGATTGATGATACAATCTTTCCAACACGATTGCTATGGATGAAACTGCAGTGTTTATGGGCCAATCATCTCAAACAACAATTGAACAGCAGGGTGCCTCCTTAGAGTACATTCCCTCCACTGCTTACGAAAGTGCTCGTGTTTCCTGTATTTTGGCAATTCGTCTGGATGGCAGCAAAATCCCACCTTTAATCATTTCTAAGGGCAAGAAGGAAAAGATTGAACGTGTTTTGGGTGTTTTTATTCTTGAAACTGAAAAAGCCTGGGCCACACAAGCAGTTATAAGGAAGTGGGTCGATTTAATGCTGCTGCTTGTTATGCGAGGGAGCCAAAGAGGTCTGCTAGTCTGGGATGCAGCCAGCACTCACCGCGCTAAAGAAATGAAGACATTTCTTCATGAAAGAAAAATAGATCAGATAATGATTCCCACAGGAATGACGGCCTATCTCCAGACTCTTGATATTGCAATAAACAAGCCATTCAAAGACAATTTACGCATGGAAATTAATGACTACATTGAAAATAGAATGGAGAGAAATCAGCGTGGGAACTTTGTGAAACCTAAACTGCAAGAAGTTGTAATTTGGGTGAAGAATTCATGGGAGAAAATCACTGACAGTTGCATTGCAAATGCACTGCGAGCAGGCTACCTTGACAAGAAGTACTCATTTAAAGACAGTGCTATTGCTAAACATGAGAGATTTGGTCCACTGATTCTGAAAGAAATGGAGTCACAAGGAATTCACCAGGAAATTCAGGAATTGGATTGTTATGATGATGTTCCAGAAGATGATGGCATGATTGTCATTGAATAAATCAGTAAATTCTTGATACTGTAAGATTCACAGTTTGTCTGGTTTGTGTTGACAACTACCGTACTGCTGTACCATATACAGGTAATAAATTTCCTTTATTTTCATTTAACAATAAATGTGTACCATATTCTTATTCATGGAAAAATAAGGCATCCCCTGAAAATAAGACCTAGCGCATCTTTGGGAGCAAAAATTAATATAAGACTCTGTCTTATTTTCGGGGAAACAGGGTATCTATGATTAGCATTAACTACATGCACCCCAAATCTATGTGATAGTCCTCTTGTAGACAGAACTTTTTAAAAGTGAAGAGACAGGTTCCCCAAGAGGCTCTTAAAGTGCAATCTAGCCTGGCCAGTGTGGCTCAGTAGTTGAGCGTCGACCAGGTGGTCTCGGTTCGACTCCCAGTCAGGGCACATGCCCAAGTGGCAAGATCAATCCCTGGTGTGGGGCGTGCAGGAGGCAGCCGATCAGTGATTCTCCCTCATCACTGATGTTTTTATCTGTCCCCTCTCCCTCTCTGAAATCAATAAAAATATATTATATAAATGAATAAGTGAAGTGCAATCTGGCATGGATAGACCAGCTCCCGGCCCCTCTCCTACTCACATGAGCCCAGCCCGGTGGTCACTGGACGTCGGTGGACTGGAGCCGATGGTAACCTCAGGAGGCAGGGAAGCCCAGGCACAGGATGCTGACAGAGGGGACACTCGGCGTCCCTTGGCAGCCAGGCATTTGGTGGAGGACGGAAGAGTGATGGGCACAGGGGGTGGGGTCACGATACGGAGAGCTATGAGAGCCTGGAGGCTGGAGGTTGGCAGAGACTGGGATGCGGGGTCAGGGAGGGTGACTAGAGGCAGACCTGAAGAGGCAGGTGACAAAGGGCCGGTGGTAGGGAGAGTGAGTGAGGGAGTGGACAAGCTGGACTTACTGCATTGGAGCTGCGACCTGGCAGCCCCAAGCCCAGAAAAATATCACAATGGCACACACACACACACACACACACACACACACGCACACACCCCGCCCACCCCAAGCTGAAAGTTACTTTGGAAATTGACACACAACTGCCATGCTTCCTATGATTGAGCTAGCTTCCTTCTGGATCTTCTGATTGCAAAACTGTCCAACGAAGCTGACCTACCCCCTCCCTCTTATTGTTTTATGCTCCTGTCCAGAGAATAAGACTTTCTCTCATTTGCACAGCACTTTTCACTTCTCTTTTCCTTGTTAATGTTTTATGTTATTGATTTTAGAGACAGCGGAAGGGAGGATAAACACCAATGAAAGAGGAACATTGATTGGCTCCTCCTGCACGCCCCACGCTGAGGCTGCAGCGAAACCCGAACATGTGCCCTGACTGGGAACCAAACGTGACCTCCTGGTTCATAGGCTGATGCTCAACCACTGAGCCACCCTGGCCGGGCCACTTTTCATTTTTCAGAGTGCATTACACATCTCTCATCTCCCCAGCAACTCACTTTTCTCCGTCCTACTAGTTCTGACCCATCTGGGATCCCATGGACCTTCCTTCCCACCCAGAGCCCCAAGCCGCCCTCCCATCTGCTGCCGCTGCTGGACGCTCAGGCCACGGGGGCCAGGAGGCAGCACAGCCCTCCCCGGAGGAGTCCCATTCAGACAGGGCAGAAAGGACATGCGGTCCGGAGGGCAAACCAGCGCTGCACGCGTGTGTGGAATCGATCGATCAATGACGAATACTGGATTGGTGATTCATGTCGCATGTTTGGCCTGAGAGAGGAGGAGGAGGGGAGACTTTGGACTTCCTTTTGTTCCATCCAAGGTGGAAGGCTCCAAGGAGGAGTCTTCACACCTCTCTGGTCGGAAAGGAAGGCAGAGTGTGTCCCCGTTTGGGCGGAGCAGGACTCTGCCGCCAGAGAGGAAAAGGGACTGGGTGAAGGGCACACGCGCATCGCCGAGCTGAGCTAAAAACAGACCTGACTCCTGGTCAGGTGCTGGCATCACCAGATCCCTCTGCCGCCCCCACCAACCTGCGTGGAGGCGGGGCAGACAGAGCCAGATGTGACTGGCCTGGTGCCCTCTCTTACCCCCCTCCCGGTGTTTTTCTCTGAGCAGCCTCCCGGCAGCAGGCAGGGCGGTGAGCCGGACACCCCCATGGGACAAAAGTGCTTTGAAAGCCTCGCGGCCCCTCTGTCCTCTCCTAATCTACCCACCAGCTGGCTTCACGCTCGCACATTGGTTCCCGTCACCTACTGGGTGGACAGGGGCCACTGTCAGCGGTGGCCTGAGTCCCGGGACCTAAACTGGGGTGGCAGGAGCCTTGGAAATGTGGCTGTCTCTGTCCTCGGTTCATTCCAAAGGAGAGAAAAACATCCTGAAGATGCATCATCTTGACAAGGCCCTCAACTTGGGAGGTGCCCAGAGTTAGGGTTCACCCCAGGGCGTGCACAGCCAAGGGCCAACTCAGAGCACCTTTCTCAGAGTGGGCGCTTTCTAAGCACCTTACACATGGAAATGACAGTCTGGTTACTAGCCCCGCTTACACACAGGGAAGCCAAGGCCCGTTGGCCCCAGGCCACACAGCCGGTGAGGAGTGCAGCTGGGGTTCAAGCCCATCAGCCTGGTCCCAACGCATGGCTCTGTCACTTCGGAAAGAAGCACACGTTTCCTGAGGGTCTCGCTGTGCACAGGAGGGTTTTGCGGCAGCTCAACTTGTACTCTTGTCCCCATTTCACAGATGAAGAAACTGAGGCTCCATGGGTCCTTTGGGGAGGCCTCTCAATGTATAAAAAGGAAGGGTGTCTGAGATGGTTCTTCAGGTATCTGCTCGGAATAGGCCTCAGTGGCCTAGACACCACCACCACCTAGTGGCGTAATACCTTAAATGCAGGCAGAATGCCTAATCAGGTGCTGGAGGTCACGTTTTGGCGTTGATTTTTAATTGCTGTGTCCCGAACAACAGAAGTGGGGCTCGCTGACATCTCTTATGCTGAAGCTGTGGTCACGGGCAGAGCTCCCCGTCTGGAACGCCGTCCTCAAAAGGACTCCGGGGGAGGGGCTGCGTGTGTGCGGATTTCTCCTGCGCGGGCTTCCCGGTGCGGTCTCCCTGGAACCCTGCCTCAGCCCGGCCACTCTCAGGCCCTCGCTTTCACAGGAGGAAGGGAGACTTGTCGAGGAAGCAGGGATGGAGTGGAACGAGAGAGGCCCCCTTGGGGCAAGGCCCCGCCTTCCAGGCCCGGAGAGCTCAGGTGACCTGCCTTTGGTCTTTTCAATTACGGGGCCCAGTTCCTCTCCCTTCCTGGCCTGTGTTCCAGCCTCTACTTCCTCCAAAGCCCCTCACCCCCTGAAGGAAAAACGAGGTTCATGCCAGGCGCTGCAGGAGGCTCATTGGGCACAACGCCCTCCAGCTGTGGTCTCCTCGCAGCTGTCATCAGCCTGACCGCTGGGTTCTCCCTTCCAGCTGCTTCTCCAGCGTGCAAGGCCAAGGTCAAGGTCAAGGCAAGACAACAACAGTACTTTAGATCTGCCCGCTCAGCACCTCGCCTGTCCCCTCTCATGCCTCTCGAGGCCCAGACCAAGATGAGACGGGAATCATCCTGGGTGTCGGGCCGGGGACCGCACTCTGACCCTAGTACTGCGCCAGCTCACCGCATGGGACACTCTGCCTGCCAGACCTCTGCTTGCTCACCAAGGCCAGGGGACGGATCACAGCGCATCTCCTCCGGGGAGGGTCGTTAGCACATCGTGGCACAGCGCCGCGGAGTGTCATACACCTGGTAAGAAGGATGGGGCAGCTCGCAGCATTTTGATATGAAACAATCACCAAATACCTATTTTAAGGGGGAAAAGCAAGGTGCAGAACCATGAGCCTGGTCACTACCGTGTGTGTGTGTGTGTGTGTGTGTGTGTGTGTGAGACAGGAGAATAAATATCCATGTTTGTATGTAAATGTGGGAGTTATTTCTGTGGGATGTGGGAAACAGGAGGCTGGATACTGGGCAAGGACAGTTCCCTCTGCAGATCTTATATTCTTTTCTCTTTCTTTCTTTCTTTCTTTCTTTCTTTTTTTTTTTTTTTTTTTTTAAGGTCTCACACATTTGTTACTGGACCAACATACTCCTGCAGAAAAAAAAAAAATCAACAGCCGATTTGGCTCAGTAGATAGAGCAGCTGCCTGCGGACTGAATGGTCTCAGGTTCGATTCGGGTCAAGGGCATGTACCTGGGTTGCAGGCACATCCCCAGTGGTGAGTTTCTAGCTCTCTGTCTCTCTCCCTTCCTCTCTGTAAAAAAAACAATAAAATATATATATTTTTAAAAATCAACAGAGCAAAATCATGAATCCAGTAGTTTTCCAATTAAAATGCCCCAACTATCCAGACAGTAGCATTTTTTCAATCATTTAAAGGTGCAGGCAACCTGGATACAGCATAAATATGAGAGTCGTCTCTCCTGTGTGATTCCTCAGGCCCAGTTTGGTTTTCCTCCATGTCTCCTCTTCGAGTTGTACCGGATTTTATTACCAGTTTCCATCCGAGTCCATTGGGGATGGGCCAGTTCTGCTTTTGTTTCTTGGCCGGGAACCTCTTGATCCTGAAAGTCTGTGGGAAGACGTGGCGAAGGGGAAGCAAACACACACACCTCGGTGGCGGAGAAAGAGACTCGTGTTCCTTTTTGATGTTGGAATCGTGTCGATGTATAAACGGTTTAAAAAAATAATTACAAAAATTTTAATGTTTTTATTGATTTGAGAGAGAAAGAGAGAGGGAGAGGGGGAGGGGGAGGGGGAGGGAGAGGGAGAGGGAGAGGGAGAGGGAGAGAAATATCTATCGGCTGCCTCCTGCACATCCCCTCCTGGGATCGAGCCCACAAATCAGGCATGTGTCCTGACCAGGAATTGAACTGTGACCTCTTAGTTCACGGGTTGATGCTCAACTACTGAGCCCCACCAACCGGGCTAGATTACAAATTTTAAAGATAAAAATAAACCACAGTTCACGTGGACTTGTTCTATCCTTGACACTATTCCAAGTGCCCCGCAGCCAAAACTCGGCCTGGTTCTCGCCGTGAAGCTCTGAGGCAGGCATTGTCATTCACCCACTAAACAGGAGGAGCCTGAGGCACAGAAACATGAATTACTCCCGTAGCTGCACATGGCGCTCGGGTGCAGACCCAGGAGCTCCGGCCCCACGCGGCTACCCTGCTCCCGCAGCCTCTGTGCTGAGCGTGGGCAGGAAAGCCCTTTGCAGACCACAGAGCTGTGCAGAGGAGACAGTCTGCCATCATGGCAGAGCCCACCTCGATGAGGCTGTGGCAGAACACCTGCCACAGGTGGCCCCAGCCGTAGCTTCCCCAGGCTCTCTGCAGCGTGGGCCTCCTTCCCCACCTCCCTCTGATCTGTGCCCTCCAACTGCTCTGCCCAGTAGCACGTGGCAGAAGCAATGCTGTGGTTGTTCCCACGTAGCCCTGGGCGACCTGGCAGCTTCCTGTGAGTGCTCTGGTCAGCAGCCCTCACCGACAACCGGCGTAGCCCTGGGCGACCTGGCAGCTTCCTGTGAGTGCTCTGGTCAGCAGCCCTCACCGACAGCCGGCGCCAGCCAGCAGCAGGGAGAGAGCCTCTGAGGCGTCAAGCCCCTGCAGCAATTGGCTGCAAATGCCCACGCACAGATTTTTTTTTTTTACGAGAGAGAGAGAGAGAGAGAGAGAGAGACATCAATTTGTTATTCCACTTATTTATGCACTCATTGGTTGCTTTTTGTATGTGCCCTGATCTGGGATCAAACCCACAACCTTAGGTCTATCAGGATGACTCTCTAAGCAACTGAGCTGCCCGACCAGGGCCACACATAAGAGACCTGGAGTGAAAAAATCACCCAGCTGAGCTGAGTAGACCACAGAACCCGGAGAGGTGACACAGTGCTGTGTGCGCCACCAAGCTTGGTGGCTGGTTAGCAGCCGTGGGTACCGGGATGGAGGGCTAGAAGTGAGGTGATTCCCGTGGGCCCGTTGCTCAGTGAGTATTCCACAGGACAGGTGCAGGGGAGGCAGAGCCCGGCCAGGCTCCTGGATGTAGCCTCCAGCAGCTACAGCATCATGAGGCGGGGCTCCAGGGCTGTCAGAGCTGCACCTTGTCGATTTCGATCTCGCCTTTGCACTGTCAGCACCATTTCTTTTTTCTTTCTTTCTTTTTTAAGCATTTTAATCACCTTTATTTACTTATTGTTTACTTGCTTTTGTTAATCCTCACCTTAGAGAGAATGAAAGAGAGAGGGAAAGACAGATAGAAACATTGATGTGAGAGAAGGGTCTAGTAATAATTAATGTCGTTTTTAAACATTCGTTTAAAATCTTGCTTGGCGTTCACTTGTATTGACATAACCTTCAAACACGTGGTATCTACAGAACGTGTGAAGTACAATTAACAAGTTTTGCTTGAAAAAGTTTGTGTTTGGTTTGGTTTTTGTTGCAAAACTAGGGCTAAGAAGATGGCGGATGAAGAGCATATTCGGCACTGCATGCTTTACGAGTTCCAATTAGGAAGAAAAGCAAGTGAGGCTGCAAAAAACATCTGTAGTGCTCTTGGTCAAGATGCAGTTAGCGCCAGAAAATGCCAGCGTTGGTTTGAGAAATTTCGCGAGGGAAATTTTTCGTTAGATGACAAGAGTGGTCGAGGCTGTGTGTCCAATTTTGATCAAGAAGCTCTTCAAGCTCTTTTGGTGCAAAATCCTCAAATTACCCAACAAGAGCTTGCGACAACTTTAAATTGTTCACAAAAAACAATTTCCAATCAATTGCGTGCACTTGGCAAAGTCCAAAAGTTTGGAAAATGGGTTCCTCATGAGTTGACCGACAACAACCGTAATCAAAGAGTCACAATTTGCAGTTCGCTCCTCTCTCGTCAAAACCGTTTGCCGTTTTTAGAGCAAATTGTTACCGGAGATGAAGAATGGGTGCTGTATGTTAATTTGAAAAGGCGGCCTCAATGGTTGGACAAAAATGAGGCTCCGCAGCCCACGCCAAAACCTGACTTGCATGCGAAAAAAGTGATGTTGTGTGTTTGGTGGAATTTTAAAGGAATTCTTCATTATGAACTTTTACCATCTAACCAAACCATTACAAGTGCAGTGTATAGTGCCCAATTGGAAAGGTTAGCCCAAGCTTTAAGAGAAAAAGAACCCGCGCTGATTAATCGGAAGGGCGTAATTCTTCACCACGATAACGCACGACCGCATACTGCAAGAATCACTGCTGAAAAACTGCGCCAGTTGGAATGGGAAGTTCTCCCTCAACCTGCATATTCTCCTGATATTGCCCCTTCCGATTACCATTTGTTTCGTTCTTTGCAAAACTTTCTTCTTGGAAAAAAATTTAATAATGAAGAATGCCTCAAAAATGCATTGACCGAATTTTTGGCATCAAAATCACAAGAATTTTACAACAGAGGGATTAAAATGCTTCCTGAGCGTTGGGCACAAGTAGTAGAAAACAACGGCAACTATATTGTTGATTAAATTTTGTTGTATTGTTTAAATAAATTCGATTTTAAAAAGTATTAGAAAACGACATTAATTATTACTAGACCTAATACATCGATTGGTTGCCTCCTGCAGGAGCCCTGGGCCTGCAACCAAGGCATGTGCCCTTGACCAGAATCGAACCTGGGACCCTTTGGTCCGCAGGCTGATGCTCTATCCACTGAGCCAAATCGTCCAGAGCCATCAGCACCATTTCTGAGGTGCTAACCATGGGCCCTGTGGAACCTAAAGGTAAAATTTGCCGGGGCCTGATGCAGCGGGGGCCAGACATGGCGGGGATCTCCCTTTTCCGCGTCCCCCACGGAAAGAGAGATGAACGAACCGGTTCTAAGTGGAGGCAGACAGGGATTGAGAAATATTAGAAATAAAGAGAGAAGACACAGATAGATTTTAAGCTGGGAGCTGGGTGGGCCGCCATCTTGTCTGCTGGAGAGGCAGGAAGACAACTGATGATGACAATCCCTACCAGTGCATTTATTTTATACCCCAATACCAGGAAGTAACACCAACTTATTTGCATTCTTAAAGAGGCCCTAGCATGCCTGGATTTACATATCTAGTCCCTCCCCTGCTGACACCTGGGCTGATATGAGGGCCAAACTGACAACATGTCCGCCATCTTGGGGAAACATGTTCCCAGGGCATGGCTCTGCCTTGAGTTCAGCTGACGATAATTAAGGAAAATTGCCCATGTGCCTTCCCGGGCGGCCCTCTACAAAATTTGCCACTTTGCCACTTTGGCCCTGGCCAGGCAGCCCAGTTAGTTGGAGCATTGTCCCATGCACCAAAATATTGCCAGTTCAATTCCCAGTCAGAGCACATACCTAGGCTGTGGGTTCAATGACCAGTCAGGGCCCATATAGGAGGTAACTGATGGACATTGCTGTCTCTCATCTCTCTCTCTCTCTCTCTCTCTCTCTCTCTCTCTCTCTCTCTCTCTCTCTCCTTCTCTCTCTCTCTCTCCTTCTCTCTCTCTCTCTCCTTCTCTCTCCCCCCCCTCCATCTCTCTAAAATCTACAAAGACATATCCTCAGGTGAGAATTAAAATACAGCAAGGAAGTCACCACTTTGTCGCCTGGCAAAATGGGAGCTCCTTGGAACTTGGTTTGTCCTTAGAGTGGGATGGCTATCCTGGTTTTACTCATGGACAAAGAGACAAACACAGACCATCAGTGTTCCATCCACGCCAGGCCTCCCCCTTCCTTCATTCCCTCACTGCGGGCTGACTGTCCCCGTACTGTGATGGGTACTAGGAATGCTGTTGGGAGCCGCGTCCCCTACCAACCTGAGAATCGGGGGATGGAACAAGGGTAGGTAGCCCTGCCTGCTCTCCCCCAGAAGTCGGGTCACTTGGGGACGTGGCAAGAAACAGTGTCCTTCGTTCTGCTGTGCGTGCAAAATTGGAATCTGCAAACATGTCCTTGATTTAACATAGCAGAGTACAGCTGGATGAACTTTCCTAGGCAGATATCTTCCTGCGTAGGTCTTAAGGAACTGGCATGTAGCATCATGTCCTGAGAGAAGGCCATTTGGAGGAACGCCCAGCTTCAGTGTATAAAAGAGTTTGCGCCTTTAATAAACTTGCTGCAGTGCCATTAGGCTCTGCAGTCCTCCTGAAGCCCCGCTGTTCCTGTCCTCTTTTTCCAGCCCTCCTGAACCCCTTCTGTCTCTTGTCTTTTATTTCTAAGCCTCCTAGCCCGATCTTCAGGACCTGCAGTACCAGCTGGATCCGGTAGAATGCACCATGAGCAGACCCGAAACCTCTGCTCACCAGGAACTCACAGCCTGGGGGGAAGACAGATGATAAGCAGATAAATGAATAAACGTGAAATAATGTCAGGTGGTGAGAGTGTTATGAAGAATAATGGGACTCAAGAGTTAGAATGACAGGATTTTTTTTTTTTTTTAACTGAAGTATGTGCCCTTGACTGGAATCGAACCCAGGACCCTTCAGGCCACAGGCCAACACTCTATCCACTGAGTCAAACCAACTAGGGTGGGATATTCTTCATAGGGGTGGTCAGTGAGTATTCCTGAGAAATCATCAAAACAACATAAAAATAACTCAAAGAAAGAATCAAAACTTGACAAAATTCACAGAATTTGATCAGAGAAGTTATCATTGGTAGAAATATGGCCACAGAGAAAACTCACCATTGTAGAATCTCTAAACAGTGACACTTGGCATGTTCTCCCTCCCAAAATCAATGAACCAAATATTATTAGGGAAGAATTGATCCCAGTCACAATAATCTGAGCAAGGTAAAAATCAAACTGGAAAGAAATTTACTGCATGCTGTAGAAAATTGCTCAAAGAATTATCTTTCTTTATATCATTCATGCCAAAAAAAAAAAAAATAAATACTTTCTCAATGAAAATTGATAATGGAAATAAATCTGACTAAAATGTTATATAACAACATTTAGGCAAATCCAACGAGACCAGAAGTAGACTAGTGGTTGCCAGGGGCTGGGGAAGGATAGGCTGAGGATATAGGATTTCTTTTGGGGGAGATGGAAATGTTCTGGAATTAGGTAGGAGCGATGGTTGCACAACATTCTGAATGTACTAGATGCTACTGAATTGTGAATTGTGTGCTTTGAGATGGTGAATTTTGTTATGTGAATTATCTCATATAATTTATGTTATGTGAGTTATATATCAGTTTTAAAATTTTAAAAGAACAGAGCTGAATTTCCTCCCCCCCCCCCCCGTTCTCTTGAGAGTGTTCTTTGATGCATGAAAGTCTTAAATTTTTATGAAGTCCAAATCAGTTTATCTATTTTTTCTTTTGTTGTCTATGCTTTTAGTGTCATATCCAAGAAATCATTGTCAAATCCAATGTTATGAAGATTTTTCTTCTGAGTGTTCTAGTGTTAGCTCTTATGTTTAGATCTTTAATCCATTTGAGTTCATTTTTTAAATTTTTATTTATTTGTTGATTTGAGAGAGAGAGGAAGGGAGAGAGAGAGGAGAGAGAGAGAGAGAGAGAAAGAGAGAGAGAGAGAGAGAGAGAGACATTGATTTGTTGTTTCATTTATTCATGCATTTATTGGTTGATTCTTGCATTTGCCCTGACCAGGGATTGAACCTACAACCTTGGCATATCAGGCTGATGCTCTAACAACTAAGCTACCTGGCCAGGACAGCATTTTCAGTTCATTTTTATCCATGGTGTTAGGTAGGAGTCCAGCTTCATTCTCTGGCATGTGAATATCCAGTTTTCCTGACACAACTTGTTAAGGAATTGTCCTTCCCCCGTTGTGTAGTCTTCATACCCTTGTTGGAAATCATTTGTCTATAGACACAGGGTTAATGTCTGGACTCTGGATTCTGTTCCATTGGTCTCTATGTGTCTCTGTGCCTGGACCATGCCTTCTTGATTACTGTTGCTTTGTAGTATGTTTTGAAATCAGAAGTGTGGGTTCTTCCACTTTGTTCTTCATTTTCAAGATTGTTTTGTCTATTTGGGGTCACCTGAGATTCCATGAGTTTTATGATGAGTTTTCCTATTTCTGTATAAAAGGCTGTTGGGCTCTTACTAGGGATTGCACTGAACCTGTTTGCCCAGAAGCCCCTTACTAACCTCTCTGAGGCCACCTGGCCTGGCCAGGGGACGCCTGCACAGCCCTGGCTCTGCCATTTGCCAGCTGTGTGCGAGTGAACCCAGGCTGACCCTTTGGGCTCAGATTTCTCATCTGCTAAGTGGAGAGAACAGTGGTCACTTTGCTGTGTTGTCAGAGGGACTGTCCATAATATGAGGACCTAGCTGGTGTCTCTGCTGTGTGTGTAGGCCATTCGCCTCCTGAAGGGAACGATTTTCCTCCTGAAAAATTCACTGGAAAGGAGTTTGGCACTTTCTGCAGGAAGGAGTGTCCCTCACCCTCTCTCTCTCCAGCCGAATCTGCAATAGGCCCAAGGGGAGGGCAGCTGGGCAGGCTACAGAGGTGCTGAGCGCCATATGCCCCCTCACCCCACTCTGTCCCCCTCGCCCACCTGCATCTGATTGAGCCAAGCCGGGAGCTGAGGACCCAGGCCACACTTATCATTAACTTCACCATCTTAACTATTAATATTTTTAAGTTTATAGTAGCGTTGAGTATATTTACATTATTGTGCAATAAATGTCTAGAACGTTTTTCATCTTGCAAAATGGAAACTATACCCATTAAACACCAATTTCTCTTCCCCCAGCCCTTAGCAACCACCTTTCTATTTTCTGTTTCTATAACTTTGACTACTTCAGGTACTTCATATAAGTGGAATCATGCAGTGTTTATCTTTTTGTGACTGGCTTCTTTCACTTAGCATGTGTCCTCAAGGTTCATCCATGTTGTAGCATGTGACAGAGTTTCCTCCTTTTTTAAGGCTGCCTGGTATTCCATTGTATGTATATGCCACATAGTCTCTATGCATTCAGTCAATGACAGACACTTGGGTTGCTTCTGCCTCTTGCTATTGTGAATATAGTCACGCATCACATAACAACATAACGATGGCAGTCCCGTAGATTATAATGGGGCTGGTCCTGACTGGGTAGCTCAGTTGGTTAGAACATCATCCCAATATGCCGAGGGTGCGGGATTCCTGGTCAGGACACATACAAGAAACAACCGGTGAATGATAAATGCATGGAACAACAGGTTGGTGTTTTTCTCTCTCTCTTAAAAAAAAAAATTAAAGATGAAAAAGAAAGATTTAAAACAAAAAAAAATTATAATAGAGCTGAAAAGTTCCTACTGCCTGGAGATGTCATAGCTATCATAGTCAGCAAACTGCGACTTGCAAGCCACATGCGGCTCTTTGGCCCCTTGAGTGTGGCTCTTCCACAAAATACCACGGCCAGGCCAGTCTATTCTGAAGAAGTGGTGTTAGAAGAAGTTTAAGTTTAAAAAATGTGGCTCTCAAAAGAAATTTCATTTGTTGCACTGTTGATATTTGGCTCTGTGGACTGAGTTTGCCGACCACTGTCAGTGCAATGCATTAGTCATGTGTTTGTGGTGATGCCAGTCATGTGAAAGTAGGGCATGTACAATTATGTCCAGTACAGAGTACTAGATGATGATAATAAAGGATTGTTACTGGTTTAGGTCTCTCATATTCTACACTTTCTGTGGTTATTTAGAAAAACCTGCTGTGAAACCGTAGGCCATGTCCTGCTTGCAGCAACCTCTCTTGATCGCATAATTTTCACTTGATGTAATCTCATGTGGTTTTGTGCAGTAACATGCTGAAGAGAGTAACATGCTGCAGAACAGTGACTTTCAACCTTTAGTGTGTCATGGGACACATCAACTAATTACTGAAATTCTGCAGCACGCCAAACATATATTTTTTGCCAAGCTGACCAAAAAAATGGGTATAATTTTGATTCATTCACACTGGCTGGCTATTGTTGTGTTGGCTCTTGTCATTTTTAAAATTTGGAAATCTAAGGGAAAAGAGGCCAGTAGTCAGGTGCTGCATGTTTTGAAAGTTCTTTCGGAGAAGCGGTTAAAAATCACCACTGTATGTCTGGTTTGGCTCAGTGGATAGAGTGTCAACTTCCAAATTGAAGGGTCCCAGGTTCAACTCCGGTCAAGGCACAAGTCCGGGCTGTGGGCTCGATCCCAAGATTGGGGGCCTGCAGGAAGCAGGCGGTCGCTGATTCTCTCTCATCATTAATGTTCTATCTCTCTCTGAAATCAATAAAAAATATTTTTTAAATAGATTTTATTGATTTTTTTTACAAAGAGAAAGGGAGAGAGGGATAGAGAGCTAGGAACATCCATGAGAGAAACATCCACCAGCTGTCCACAACCAATGTACATGCCCTTGACCGGAATCTAAGCTGGGACCTTTCAGTCCACAGACCGACGCTTTATCCACTGAGCCACACCGGTTTCAGCAAATGAATAAAAAATATTTTTTAAATCGCCACTGTAGATAGCCTAGATGTGCAGAAGCTGTGCCGCCTAGGTTTGTGTAAGTGCACTCTATGATGTCGCACAATGACGAAATCACCTAAAGACACATTTCTCAGATGTATCTCCTTGTTATATGGCACATGACTACAATGCAACAATGAGCGTGAGTGTGCAAATATCTCTTGGAAACTCTGCTTTCAATTTTTTAAACATATGTTTTTATTGATTTTAGAGAGATAAATGGAGAGGGAGAGAGAAACATCAATGATGAGAATTGATTGGCTGCCTTCTGTACATCCCCTACTGGGGATTGAGCCCACAACCTGGGCATGTGTCCTGACTGGGAATCAAACTGTGATCTTCTGGTTCATAGGTCAATGCTCAACTACTGAACCACACCAGCCGAGCTGTCTTGTCTTTTATAGTAGCTATCCTAATGGGTAGAGGTGGTATCTCATGGTTTTGATTTGGAACTTGACATTTCTTATTTTATTTTAAACTAGAGGCCCATTGCATGAAAATACATGCACTGGACGGAGGGTCCCTCAGCCCGGCCTGCCCTCTCTCATAGTCCTGGAGCCCTCAGGGGCGGGAAGTGACCCAGTGATCAGGGGAAGGAGACACCCCATCACATCTCTACTGCTGCCACTGCCGGCAGTGCAAGCCTTGGCCAGCCCTGGTTACCTGAGCTTCAGGTGTCCCTGGGCTGCTGGGCAGCCACCATCCAAGGCTTGCCTGCGCCTCAAACCTGCCCTGGATGGTTGGGGGGTTGAGAGGACTGGGGGACTCCAGAGGCAGGGGCTGAGAGGACTGGGCATTGCCATCTTTGAAGGCGTAGCGGTCAATTAGCATATTCCCTCCTTATTGGTTGTGTGTGCCACCATCTTTGAGGGTGTGACAGTCAATTAGCATATTCCCTCCTTATTGGCTGTAGGTGCCACCATCTTTAGGGCGTGGCATCAATTAACATAGTCCCTCTTTATTGCTATGGGAGCCACATCTTTGCAATGGCATGAGAGTCAATTAGCATATTGCCTCTTTTTATTAGATAGTATGTTTTTATTGATTTTTAAAGAGAAGAAGGGAGAGGGATAGACAGAAACATCAATGAGAGAAACATCATTAATCTGCTGCCTCCTGCACACACTTGTATGGAGGGATCAAGCACCCGGGCACCGGCTCACGGAACCTCACAGCTGATATTCGGGGAGGTCTGGCAGGTGCAGCTCCTGTTTCTGCTTGTGAAGGATCAAAGGCCCAGCATGTGGAATCTGACCTGAGAGAGAAAGTCGAATCTTCACCTTGAAGAGAGAAAGTCAGGCGCAGGAGACAGCTGGCAACGCTGAGGGTCGGCTCTCCAGAAAAATTCGCTGGTGTGCTGAGGAAGTGGAACTGCCATATGGCCGCCCTCTTCCCGGGGCTCCCGGCCAGGCCCAGGGAAAAGCTGAGGCATCAGAAAGGAAAAGGCCTGCCTCCTGCTCACACTCCCACTGGGGATCTGTCCACCTGAATGCCAGGCCCCAGGCGGGTCTTTTCCCCAACTCAGCCAGGAGGCTCAGCCCACACGCACAGAAACCGCGGGGAGGAACAAAACACTGACTTTTGGAAGCGGCGCTGGCAGGTCAGAAAACCAGGCTTCCCCTTCAGCCGTCCTTGCCCAGGAGGCTGCAGGAGCTATTGTGCCAGGCAGCGCCCGGAAGTCTCAGAAAGGCCAGAGGGGCGCATGCTTATGGTGCGGGCCACCGAGGCTGGTGCCGCCTTCCTGCTGCTCCATCTGGCCCTCCCTGGCAGCGCTCCCGGCAGGGCCATATGTGCTGCCAGCCCTCGGAGGGCCTGCAAGTGACTGGGCGGGAGGAGAGATGAGAGCTAATTCCTTCCCACAGGGCCCACCACCCCATGCTCCCAGGGCCCAGGTGCACACTCCACTTCTGCCTGCCCTGGGAGCCAGGAATCCCCCCCACCGCCCCGGCCTCCATCATCCCACCCTCTGTGACGGTGACGGGGTGATGGGGCAGGTTTCCGTGGGGATGGGAACTCTTAGTTTCTGGGTTCCACAAGCCTGAGTTGGGATCTCCACGGATGGCCTAGTTCAAGGCCCTGGCAGCAGAGCTCCTCCCACCAGGGGGCGGAGTCTGTTCCCTCCCCTTGAATGGGGACAGGCCTTGCTTTGACCAACAGAATGCAGCAGGAGTGACCTTTGGAGACCTACCATGTTTCCCCCAAGACAAGACCTCCTCCGGAAATAAGACCTACTTACAGGTTTCCTTCTGAGTGAAATATAAGGCATCCCCCCGAAAATAAGGCCCCCCAGGCTCTGTCTCAGAATGAAAATTAATTTATCATAAACTGGTCGCTAGGGCCGCCCCGACTGGCGTCTAGCGACCAGTGACGTTACTCAGAGTCCTGACATCACTGCCCTCTTAAGTCAATAAAAATAAATTTAAATAAACAAACAAATAATGTGTTTATTTATGGATTTGAGAGAGAGAGAGATTTGTTGTTATAGCTATTTATGTATTCATTGGTTGACTCCTGTATGTGCCCTGACTGGGGATTGAACCCACAACCTTGGTGTATCGGGATGATGCTCTAACCAACTGAGCTACCCGGCCAGGGCTTGTCTAAGCGTTTTTAATCCTCCTCACAATGCCATGAATGTGGTGCTGTTGTTATTTCCAGTGAGGAAACCAGGGCATAGGAAGACTTAGAGATTGGGCCCAGGCCCCTCAGCTACAAAGTGGCAGAGCTGAGCTTCAGCAGGCCAAGCAGCCCTGTGCTCTCCATGCAGGGCAGGGAGAGGCTTGGGTGGGCGTGGCCGGGAGCTCTGCAGAGCAGAGCGTGGCTCCCTTGCTTGCCCGGGAGGACTGCTGAGGAAAAGGGCTCAGTAGGAAGATGATATGAGGTAAGAGTTTCAAAACCAAAATGCACCCACCATTAGCCTCACTCATTTTTTTAAGCAGTCTTCACTGAGCTGCCCTGTGAGCCAGGTACTGCCCCAGCTGTGAGCACCACTGGCGGAGATCCTTACCCTCTGGGACCTAGCATTCCGAACCTTCCCATGCCTCAGTTTTAAAAAAAAACAAAAAAAACCCGAGTACTTTCGGCTGCAGTTAGGCAGTGAAAAGGAAACAAGGGAGCATGAGAAACGCTCAGCTTTCCCAGGGACGGGGGCTCTGCAGAGTGGCTCATGTCTGCAGCGTCCTCAAGAGCAGGGACAAGGCACAGACCCTGCAGGCTGTTAACGTGTGGCAGGCCCTGATGTCTGCCTGCTGTTTTTGCCCCAACACTGGTCATCTATCTACCTATAGGGAGTATGCAAATTATCCGGGACATCATCACATCAGACCATTCACAGGGTGGGATTCTGTGACTATCTAGATTTCCTCCCGCCCGACAGACACCCCATACCCCAAGCCAATCCTGATGCGGACCTGGAGTTTATTAAACTTTACTGGAGCTGCTCCGCACACTCCCACCCCCTGCCCCAGGACCGCACTGCCCCCAGCAGGGCGCCCCAGCAGCCTCCTGACAGGGGAGGAGGGGAGAGCTGAGTGGGGCAGGGCTGCAGGGAGCCACAGAGGGACGGGGTGGCCAGAGCCAAGTACCCGGGGGTCTGAGGAGAGCGCCTGACAGGAGCCCCGACTGCAAAGGAGGAAGAGGAAGCAGCCATGGGGAGCTCTTCCAATCCCTCTGCATGGACACCCTACTCCCGCCCCTGCACCCCTGGGGCGACGGCGAGGCTGACCAGTGGGAAGAAGACCCAGCCTTGGGAGTAGCCACAGCCCGCACCTCTGATTCCTGATCTCTTCCCCCCTCACCCCCGCCAGGGGCGCCCACACCAGCGACAACCCATCAGTGCCCCCAACCCATCAGCGCACCTGGGTCATGGCCCTCCACTGGGGCCAGGCCCCCTCCACTGGGGCCGGGCACACCTCTCCTCTCTACAACTCCAGACCCGAGTGGAGGCAGGCCTGGGTAGCCCCCCAGGGTCAGACCACACCCCCCCCCCACACACACACACAGCAGCAGTGCCTTCTTCACAGCAGAAGTGCACTGAACCTCGCAAGGGAGCGGGGGAGGGGGCACTGCTAAACCTGGCCTCCTAGCCTGCCTGGCTCCGCCCTGGCCCACCCCCTGACTCGGTCCTCCAACACCACCACCACCACCCCCTCCCCACCGCTCCAGGAGATTGGAGCCCCGCCCTGAGCAGGTACAGCTGAGAAACAGCCATGTACAACTTAAAGAATGGCACCAAGATAGAGAGGTTTAACAGTTACTCCCCCTTTGGCCTCACCGCCCCCCTTGTCCCCCTAGCGCACCCCCCACCAGCACCTCCAGGGAACACCACCGCTACAGGGCTGCTGGCCAGAGCCCGCCCCTCCAAGGCCTGCAGAACCCTCTGCAAAGCTTCCATAGCTACAGTCCCAGGAAACAATCAGGCCCTCCTCCCTAATCAGCCCCTGCCACCTGCGAGGGTACCCTTGGGCTTAAAAATAACAACCCCTTTCCATTTAGACATCACTTACCTGATGGGACATTTCTAGGTTCATCGGCTCAGAACCTCCTCATGACAACCCAGAGAGGGAGGCGGAGAAGAGATTACAGTTCCCGTGGTGTATGTGTAAGTATTCAGAAATGAAGCTCAGAGAGGAAAGGTGTCAAGCCCAGTTGTTCCCAAGGGGCAGCCCAGGAGGGCAATTTGATTTTAAGTGAGGGCAATTCGAGAATGAGGTAACAGTGAATTTTTTGCATTTCTATAGTTCTAGGGGGCCTCATCTACAGCGTATCCTATATAATAAAAGGCTAATATGCAAATGACCAAATGGTGGAATGACCTGTCACTATGATGTGCACTCAACACAGGAGCTGCCCCCTGGTGGTCAGTGTGGTCCCACAGGGGGAGTGCCACTCAGCCAGAAGCCAGACTCATAGCTGGCAGGCACAGCAGCTGTGGTGGGAGCCTCTCCCGCCTCTGTGGCAGTGCTAAGGATGTCCGAGTGACGGCTTAGGCCCACTAAGCCGTCAGTCAAACATCCCCCCATTGCTCCCAGATTGCAAGAGGGCTCAGGCCAGGCTGAGGGACACCCCCCAAGTGCATGAATTCATGCACCAGGCCTCTAGTTATCAAGTACAAGTATAATAATTCAGGAAGATAATCACAGCAGCTCCAGGTAGTGAGGTCGGAGGAGCGCCCCCAGTGGCAGGCCAACAGGTGGCAGTCACTGAGAGAGAGGTGGCCCATGGCATGGCCTGCCCATGCGGAGGGGGTGGTCTGGCTCCATTTGGAGGAGAAATCACACCCTCAGCCCCATGGCGCCCCATGTGGGGGCTGTGTGTGTGTCCAGGAATATATCAGCAGACACCTACCTACTCACCATACTCTCATGTGCTGTGGGAACTAAAATGAGAACTCACAGCACAGATGGCTCTTTGAGGAGATTTCTGTGGGAGTGGGCGGAGGGAGCATGCTGCAGGCCTGGAAGCTATTCCAGACGCTGCTGGGGGAGAAGTGGGGGGAGGTGGGGAGAGGTGGGGGGTGAGCTCCTTGCTGTTGAGGAATGTCTGGTTTCCTGTTTTACAGCCTGGGCATCACCCTCCCCACTGCTTCCAGGGCCTCCGAGACAGGCCATGGTGCTGGCCACAGGCCACACTGCTCCCAGGGCTCCCTCCTTTCCTGCTGTGACACAGACTGTCTTAAAGGTTCTGGAACCTCGAAGGGAAAGGAACCGCAACCAGGAAGTCTGCACCAGCCACAGATGCCTGAGTCCCAGCCCGGGGCCTGGCCCTGACTTCCCCCGGGGAGAGGGCAGGCTCCGCAGTCAGCCGTGTTAGAGTCCCCTGATGGAACGGGGGCTCTCAGTGGCTTCCTGAGAACGGAGCAGCAGCCCACCTAGGAAACAGAAGACACTCTGAAGGGTGGTGCAAAATGGAAGGCTTTTATAGACGCAAAGAGGGCGGGACTAAGGAGTTAAACGTGGATTGTTTCAGACCAGGACGCCTTCCTTCCCTTAGGGGAGGGCAGGAGTTTTACCTGGAAGATTACCTCACTAATGCGGATCAGGAAGTTCGAAACTGGCTTAAAATGTCACTCCTAGAGAGGCTGAAACTGCAAATAGGTATTAAATCTAGTTTTAGGGGAGGGGGAGGGGGTCAATGAGGGAAAATAAGGGGGACATTTGTCATACTTTCAACAATAAAGGTAATTTTTTTTTTTTTAATTTAGGTTTGGCCTGGTCGGCATGGCTCAGGAGTTGATCGCTGACCTCTGAATTAGGAGGTCCCAGTTTTATTCCCAGTCAGGACTCATTCCCCAGTGTGGGGCATGCAGGAGGCAGCTAATCAATGATTCTTTCTCATCGTGGATGTTTCTCTTTCTCTCTCTCTCCATCTCCTATCCTCTCTGAAATAAAAAATATTTTTTAAAATCTGGTTTTGGTATCATGGGCTTTTAGCACGTGTGAAGTCATTTTTGGCCTGTGGTTCTCTCTTTATTGTTTATTTATTTGTTTGTTTTTGTTGTTGTTTCAGGTTTTTTTTAAAGTCTTTTTCTTAATCCTCTTTTTCAATGGATATTTTTTCCACTGATTTTTTTTTTTTAAGTGAGAGAGAAATATCGCCGTGAGACAGACACATGGGTAGGTTGCCTCCCACTTATGCTCCAACGGGGGCCGGGAACTGAACCTGCAGCCTAGGCACGCTTGGGCTGATGCTCTAACACTGAGCAACACCAGCCAGGCCGTGATTCTCTCTTGAGCAGTGGTTCTCAACAATGGCTGCCCAATATCCATGTCCACCAGAAGGCATGTTAAAATGTTCCTTGCAGCTTTATTTATAATGAAGAAATAACTTTATTACCCTAGAAATAACTTAGATGCCTATCAACTGATAAATAGATTGAGGTATATCTATACAGTGGAGTACCACTCAGCAATACAAAGTAGCAAAGAGTCCGGCTGGTGTAGCTCAGTGGTCAAGCATTGACCCAAGAACCAAGAGATCACTGGTTTAATTTCCAGTCAGGGTCCATGCCTGGGTTGCAGTAGGGGACATGCAGGAGGCAGCCGATCAATGATGTTTCTTTTTCATTGATGTTTCTATCTATCTCTCTACCTTCTTCTCTCCCTAAAAATCAATAAGAACATATGTTGTTGTTTTTTTAAATATATAATATATTTTATTGATTTTTTTACAGAGAGGAAGAGAGAGGTATAGAAAGTTAGAAACATCGATGAGAATCATCGATCAGCTGCCTCTTGCACACCCCCTACTGGGGATGTGCCAGCAACCAAATTACATTACCACTGAGCCAAACCGGTTTCGGCAGAACATATGCTTTTTTAAAGTAGCAAAGAATTGATGCCTATGACATGGATTTTCACAGACCTAATTATGGAGAAGAGAGGTGAGGGGGTAAGAGGGGCAGGGGGAATAGCCAGACGCAAACACACCAGCGAGCGTATATCCTCTCTCTTGATCTGGAGGGTAGTTCACAAGGACTTACATAAACACCCGTGAAAACACATAGAGTTGTAATTTTAAGATACTTGCACTTTAGTGCATGTTTATTACATGCAGTATTATATGTATATCAAGAAAAATTAAAAAATAGAATACCTGGGCCTTAGCCAGCTTTGGTCAGTGGATATAGCATCGGCCTGAGGACTAAAGGGTTCCAGGTTCGATTCTGGTCAAGGGCACATACCTGTGTTGTGGGCTCCATCTCCAGCAGGAGGCAGTCGATCAATGGTTCTCATTATTGATGTTTCTGTCTCTCTCTCCCTCTCTCTTTCTCTCTGAAATCAACAAAAAGAAAAGAATGAAAAAAAAAAAAAAAAAAGTAGAATGCCTGGGCCTCACCCCCAGAATGCCTGCCTTAATGGATCTTGGGTGAGGCCTAGACGAATGGACGTTTAAAAGCCTCCAAGGGATTCTAATGAGCAGCAGAGATGAGACCAAACCCAGGAGAGCGGAAGCCTCTCACCGGGTTCTGGCCCAGCAGGAAAACCCTGAGGGGCAGAGGAGGCAGCGGGGGGCGCAGGCTCTGCAGTCACAGCCCAGGTCCTCATTTCTTACCTCAGTGACCTTGGGCAAGCTCATCTATTTCTCTAAGCATAAATGTTTGTTTGTTTGTTTGTTTGTGTGTGTGTGTGTGTGTGTGTGAGTAACACATGGCAGGTGATAAACCGATATTTCATGCACAATATAGGGTGGAAGTGATAAAAACGAGGCTGATCTTTATAAAGGTAATCTCTTTACAACAGACATCTGATCCTGTCACTACTGCTGAAATCTTTTTGTGGCTTTTCATTGCATTACACACACACACACACACACACACACACACACACACACATATATATATATATATATATATATATATATATATATATATTGATTTCAGAGAGGGAGAGAGGAGACATCAATGATGAAAGAGAATTGATTGGCTGCCTCCTGCAAGCTCTATACTGGGGATCAAGCCCGCAACCAGGCATGTGCCCTGACAGGGAATTGAACTGTGATCCCCTGGTTCTTAGGTTGACGCTCAACCACTGAGCCACGCCAGCTGGGTTTCATTGCACTTTGGATAAAATCCTAACTCCTTCCTGAGACCGCTGGCGTGTCTCAGTCGCCTCGTGGGCCTTGTCCGGGCCACGCTGGTTGCCTTTCATTTGGAGCCTCCCCTGAAGCTAGGCCTTTCCTCAGGGAGCTGTTCCCCCAGCCAGTTCGCAGCCCAGGCTTGGCTCCTCCATAGCTTTCAGCGGACAAGTCACCTCCTGCTCCCCATCACGCTCTGTCTCCACAAAAATATATTACAATACTATTTTTACGTTCTATGAAAATTTTTGTTGCTCCATATAGACCAAATTTTTAATCAAGAACTTCCCCCCCACCCCCCAATCAATGGTGTCCCGTTTTACCAATGTTAAAATCTGGTCCCCTTAATTTACTTGGGTGTATATGAGTTTGGAAGAATATATACAAAATGTTCATCGTGATTATTTTTGGTTGATAAGATTGTTTTTATTTTTATTTTTATTTTTAAAATAAATCTTATTGCTCAGATTATTACAATTATTTCTCCTTTTTCCCCTCATAGCTCCCTTCCACCTGGTCTCCACCCCACCCTCTGCCCTTATCCCCCACCCCATTGTCCTCATCATACGTGTACGATTTTAACCCAGTCTCTTTCTGCACCCCCACACCCCTTTCCCCCTGATAATTATCAATCCATTCCCTTTCTTTGCCCCTGATTCTATTATATTCACCAGTTTATTCTGTTACTCAGATTTTTAATTCACTAGATCTTCTTTCTCTTCTTAAATAATACCTTTCAGCATTTCATATAATACTGGTTTGGTGGTGATGAGCTCCTTTGACTTTTTCTTATCTGTGAAGCTCTTTATCTGCCCTTCAATTCTGAATATCAGCTTTGCTGGATACAGTAATCTTGGTTGTGATAGGATTATTTTTAATAAGTCTTTTATTATTATTATTTTGCATGTTCTCTCTTTTCCTGCTCAAAGTGCATGCCTTACTTGCATGATATTAAATTGGATTATTGCTGGGAATAAAATAGCGTGTTTCAAAGGAGCCTGCCCAAGCAGAAAACGGACCATTTCCTGACAAACCACGTAGGCTCCCGGCGGAGTTGTCAGGGTTTGCAGCTGCCGAGCCGCCAGCCTCTCAGGCACCGTCGAGGCCACCCCAGGCTGTGCGCGGGTCCTGACCGGTGGGCGGGGCACGCCGGCCCGGAAGAGACGTCGCGCAGCGCCGCGCATGCCCTTTCCTTTCTAGCTCGGTCCCGGGACGCAGCAGCCGCCGAGGTGAGTTCCTGTGGAGTGCAGGCTCCTATCGGCCTCCATCCTGGCCTTGTCGCCGCCGTAGTCGTTGCTCTTCCCCGGAGTTGGGGCGAGGGGACCCCTATCCCACTGCACGCTCGCTCATTTCTGAGTAGTGAGAGGTCAGGGGCACACTCGGGGGCGGGGGGGGGGGGGGTAGTGGGACGCTGTTCGCGGAGGTCGGCGTCCCGATGGCGGAGGGCCGAGGAGGGAAGGATGAAGCCCTTGCGTGGCGGTGTCTGTGGGCGAGGCTAGGAGGACTGTACCCCGCTTGCACACTTCCTTTGGGGAAGAACTCCTCACCCCGGTTGCCTCTTTGCTTGGCCCTGCGACTCCAGTTTTGGGGGAGAGGAGTAGGAGATGAGGGTGCGAAGGCCTTAGCCCTTCGGTTGCGGGTCAGCGGCCCGTCGTGAGAAAAAGACGCTTCTCGCGTCCCTGAGGTACAGCCACGCCGCGCGCGCCTTGGCACAGTTGTTGATGGTCCCCAGATACTCATAGAATGCCGAGTCTGCGCCCCATTATTCCTTTATGGTTGTGAGTGAAAGTTTGAAGCGAATGTGTACCCCGTTTTGTTTTAATGCCTTGGTAACTTGTTTCTCACCTTAGTTGTTTTCGGGGCTGGAGGTGGGAGCTGGTAACTGGTGGCTGTCGATCTACAGTTTGAATCCCTCCTTCCTGCGTGTTTTGTGTGCGAGATTCCAGTCCATTGGACAGTGTGGTCGTTTGTGGGTCTTGAACTCTGTTCCTGACCCCTGGGCACATTGCTTAGAGGTGCTCTTACTTTCTTCCCGTAGATGTTGATGCCCAAGAAGAACCGGATCGCCATCTACGAGCTCCTCTTTAAGGAGGGGGTGATGGTGGCCAAGAAGGACGTGCACATGCCGAAGCACCCCGAGCTGGCAGACAAGAACGTGCCCAACCTCCACGTCATGAAGGCCATGCAGGTAGCCGGCCGGGAGGGGTTTTCCGGCTGCTCAAGGCAAATGCCGAGGAGAGGCCAGGACAGCCCGGGCTTCTCGCTGCCTTGACGGCCGTGAGATAGATGCACCTGAGAACTTGTCTACTGCGCAGCCCACCCTCCTCTGCACCCATTTCCATTCTAAGCCTCTGGTTAGGTCTCAACCCTGGTTTTCTGTCCTGCAGTCTCTCAAGTCCCGGGGCTACGTGAAGGAGCAGTTTGCTTGGAGACACTTCTACTGGTACCTGACCAACGAGGGCATCCAGTACCTCCGCGATTACCTCCACCTGCCCCCTGAGATAGTGCCCGCCACGCTGCGCCGCAGCCGGCCTGAGACTGGCCGCCCAAGGCCCAAAGGTATGGTGCCCATGTAAATGCCTCCAACGGCCTGCTCTGCACCAGCTCTTCCTGGGAGCCGTACATGGGAAACGGGGCGGGGGAGGGGGGGGGGTTGGGGAGCTGGGGATTCTTCCATTCTCTGGGTAGAGAGAATACGCAAAGGGGTCTTATAATCCACCATTGGTGTCAGCTCTAGAGGGCTCTGGCATGCAGGTCAAGTCCCGAAGCCTTTGTCCCTTAGGATGAGGCTTGTAATGGATCTGGACTCGGGCCCTCGGGTTATCCCAAGAGACGGCATTCACATAGAATGTTAGTCGGTGACCAGACCTGTGTGGTAGACCATTGAGTGACCTTTTCCGGAAAATCACCGTGTGAATGTTTATGCTTCATGTGTGGGTGTGGGGTGGGGGGCTCAAGGTCATGTTTTTGCCCGGGGTTGTGATTTCCTCTTTGCATTCTGAAAAACTTGTCACGAGAACTTTAAGCTTGGGTGACGATGGAGGTCCTACACACGATGGCCGTGGCTCCCAGGTTCCGCTGGAGACTCCATGGGGCTCAGGAATCTTGGTTTCACAGATGCTCCAAGGGGCCCTGGTGGCTGCGTGGGGCTGTGTATCTGGAGTGGAAGTCCTACACTGCATCTAGGAGCCCGTTGTCTGTGCCCTTTATTTTAGCCACTCACTTTAGGTTCACTTTTATGTCTTGTACATTAAAGAATTCCCGGCCAAGGGCATATGCCTGGGTTGTAGGTTCAATTCCCAGCTCCAGTCAGGGTGCATGTAGGACGCAACCAATGGATGTCTCTCTCACATTGAGATTTTTCCCTTTTCCTCCCCTTCCCTCCCTTCTACTCTCTAAAAATCAATAGAAAAAAATATCCTCAGGTAAGCCCCCCCCACACACCCCCAAAAAAAGTGTTTTAACTATATGGACTCTAAGGTAACTGGATAGAGAGAATACTAAATTAACCTTCAGTGTTTTTAAAGTGCCTTTTAAAATCTGTCTTAATGTATCCACAGCATAGAGGATGGGAGGGCGGGGACTGAAGGATTCTCGGTGGCAGCTTTATTTATATACTTCCTATTGGAGGTGGGGCTTTCCTCTGCGATGCCTCCTTTGTATGGGGAGTTTCCACTTCAGAGATGGATCAAGTTAAAAATGTTAGCTATTGGAAAGTTTGTAGAAATAGCTGAATTTCTGAATTTGCCAAGTAATTGGAAAGTGTGTTTGTATTGAAAAATAAAATAGAAAGCAATCCTTTTGCAGATGTGTGGCATTTCAATCTAGATGGGTTTTCCCAGGCCTTCAAGGAGCCACAATGTCAAGGACAAGTTTTTCTAGGTGTAGGAGTTCCTATTCCCACTAACTCGTTACAGTGACTAAGATGTTCTCAGGTGAGACTTGGAGAACAGTTCCAGGTTTCTTGGCCTGAAGGGAACCCATCGCCCATGTTCACCGTGTGGTTTACTTGTGTAGGTCTGGAGGGCGAGCGACCTGCAAGACTCACACGAGGGGAAGCCGACAGAGACACCTACAGACGGAGTGCTGTGCCCCGTGAGTAACGGTCGGCTGTGTGGGGGTGCGAGGGTAGAATCTGGATTCTCCGTCAGCCCTTGAAGATGCCAGAGAGACCAGAAAGTCTTGGTTTCATTCTCCGGCTGGGGTCCTTGGTGCTTCTTGCCTTACCCAGGGGTTTGATGGATAGGGATTGGGGGAAACATCCTTTGAGTGAGGGACCGACTTAGGTTGAAAACCTTTAACGAGAGCAAACTGAAAACTTTCAGCAAAGCAACATGGTTTTATGTTGTGGTTGTGTTCCTGTGTTGTAAACTCCTTAAAGGAAGGGTCCGCTCAAATTACCTTTGTTGTTTTCTTATTGCAAAAAATAGTGTAAAGTTTTGTTTTGTTATATTTTAAATATTTATTAAACTAATTAGGGTGACAGTGGTCAAATGAACATACAGGTTTCAGGTGTGGGTTTTTATGTTACAAGAAATGTATATTGCAGCGTGTACCCATCACCCAAAGTCAAATCTTCTGTCGCCTTATATTAGGACGTCTTTCTGTAAAATCTTGTTTTAAATAGCAAGTATTAGCATCGACTTGGAATAGCAGATGTTTGTTCATTCAATACATAACAAAAAGGCCCATCTCTCATTGAACTTGCATTTGAGTGATAGATGGAGAAGCAAAAATAAGTAACATAATATGTCCCAATGATGTGGATGCTACAGGAAAGTTAAAGTGTGTGTGTAATTTTCAATAATGTTGCAGAGTGAGATTTAAGCAAACACCAGATGGATGAGGGGGGGAGCCAGCCAGTGGCTACCTGGGGAAGGCATCTGGCTTGTCTGAATGACCGGACAGTTGGAGAATCTGATAAGGATGTGGGTCTTATGGTCTGTAGGCTGAGAGGACTTGGGATTTTACTCTTGGGTAGGATGGGGAGCTATTGGTGTTTGCAGAGGAGTGGTAGGAAGAATCACTGTCTTTGTTGCAGAAATAAAATTGAGTTAGAAAAACAAGGTATAAAAGGGAATATTTACTGACTTTTCACTCTTACCTGTCTCTAGTTGTAGTTCCTGATTAAATGAGCACTTGACCTGAATACCTTACAGCAGTGTTTCCCAAACTTCTCTCATGATGAGAATCATGTGGTGGAGTTGTTAAACTAGAATTTTTGGGAACATATAGATAAAATTGTATACTTAGTGCTCTTATACAATTTTACCTATATGTTCCCAGAAATTCTAGTTTAGCACTTCTTAGTTGGGATTCAGGAATCTGTAGTTTAACAACTCACCGGGTGATTCTCATCATGAGAGAAGTTTGGGAAACACTGCCTTACAGGATAGTAGTAATGAACTCCTCTGGCACACCTGCTCTCCGTTTAGAGAAAGTGGTTGCTCCTACAGAAGTCACACCACATGGGAAGTCAGTCAGGGAATGGTGCTCCAGGGGGTGTGATGGTTGGGACCAAGCCTCAGGGTGGGTCCTCAGGTTTAGGGGAGTGAGCATTTCAGGCAAGAGGTGAGCATGAACAAAGATATGGAGATGGAGAAGACACTGGCTTTACTGGTCAAAGGGGCAGGGGAGTGAGCAGGCAGGAGCCTGTGGTGGATGTGGTCTGAAGTGCGCCAAAGGGACCCCAATTTGTACAAGATTTTCTGAAACCATACTCACTGTTGACTCTGCAGCCCCACCCCTGCAGTGTGGACTATAAAATTTCCCAGTGACCACACTTAGAGCAAATGGAATGTTCATTTTTTAAGTTTTATTTTATTTATTTTTTAAAATATATATTTTATTTATTTTGTACAGAGAGGAAGGGAGAGAGAGAGAGAGAGTTAGAAACATCAATGAGAAAGAGTCATCAATCAGCTGCCTCTTGCACATCCCCTACTGGGGATATGCCCGTAACCAAGGTACATGCCCTTTACCGGAATCGAACCCGGGACCTTTCAGTCCACAGGCCGACGCTCTATCCATTGAGCCAAACGGTTTTGGCTAAATTTTATTTTTATTGTTAAAAGTATTATAATGGCTCAGTAGATGGAGTGTTGGCCTTTGGACTGAGGGGTCCCGGTTCAGTTTCAGTAAGGGCACATGCCCGGGTTGCAGGGTCGATCAGTAGAGGGCATGCATGAGACAGCCAATCAATGATTCTCATGACTGATGTTTCTGTCTCTCCTCCTTTCCTCTCTGAACTCAATGGAGGGGAAAGTATTAGTGTCCCCTCTTTCTGTCCCATCCCCCCCATTGACCTCCACCCCACTGAATTAATTTTTCAACCCAGATAAATATTAATGAGGTTTTACATGCTCTTAAGTCTTAAAACCTGATAAGTATTGTATACAAACCTCAATTTGGACTAGTGGCTGCTGGACAGGACAGCATGAGATCTTTCGTCTTGCTTCTTTCCCATGGTCATAATAAAGTTGTTTTATGCTTTTGAGGGCCATTGTGCTCTTTATCTTTTTAGTTCTTCCTTTATTGAGTTCCCTTTGTAAGCTAGGTGCTAATCTGAAGCATGTAGTGATGGGAAGTGGCAGTCAGGGCAGCCTTCCTGGAGGAGGCAATAAATAGTTTGGACTGTGTTTTGAAGGGTGACTTAAGGAAGGCTGCTCTGGGAGAGAGGGGGGGCAAAGTGGCTCAGAAGGTGTAGTTCACTTGTATGTCATGGGGTCTGTTTGCTGACTTCCCTGCAAGCTTGGGTTGGGTGACTTGTCTGCAGTAGATGGGACCATGTGATGAATCTGAACTGGTGTTTCTCGTTCCAGCTGGTGCTGACAAGAAAGCTGAGGCCGGGGCTGGGTCAGCAACCGAATTCCAGTTTGTGAGTATTCGTTCCCCCGTTTGTTCTCCATGAGCAGTCACTGTATGGCCTCAGCCCTGTGGGTCCCACCCCTCATCTCCCCCCAAACCCCCCCTCCCCCCCAAAAAATCACACAAATTCCAGATAAGGTTTTTACATTAAGACAGATGGAAATTTTTTTTTAATTGATTTTTTACAGAGAGGAAGGGAGAGATATAGAAAGCTAGAAATGTCGAGAGAGAAACATCGACCAGCTGCCTCTTGCACACTCCCTACTGGGGATGTGCCCGCAACCAATGTACATGCCCTTGCCCAGAATCGAACCTGGGACCTTTCAGTCCGCAGACCGACGCTCTACGACTGAGCCAAACCGGTTGCGGCTGGAAATTTTTTTAAATATATAGATTATTGCAATGAGTCTCACAAATCAATACTACATGTAGCATAGTGGTCTTTTCTATTTCTTTTATAATGACCGTAATCCCTTTAGTTTCACAAACGAAATGTAAGGTTGAGAATCTATCACTGGAGATTAAGAGGGCTCTGGAACCAAATCCTCTATTTTCCTTAAGAAGTGTGATCTGTGTCCCAGTTTCTCCCCTATAAAATAGAGTGATGATTGTAGCTATCTCAAGATGGTTGTGAGATTAGGTAATCCAGGTCAGGTGCTTGTGTGGGGGCTGGGCTATCACTGGAGCAGCAGCTGCCCTGTAGCACAGTGAAAAAAAAAGGGATGGTGGTGGCAGACACAAGATCTTGTCCCGTACTATGGCTTCTATGTGTGTGTATGTGAGCACACTCTTTATGGTTGTCCATTCCCATTTTACAAATGAGGAAACAGCCTGAAAAGTGAATGTGGCCCTACCGCCAATAGGGCAAGGCTGGGGCTTAGGACTGCACTCTCTTTGGGATGGTGCAGAGGCCTGCTGTTCCGGCTTACTGCTAACGCAGTGTCCTGTGCTTTCTCTTACAGAGAGGCGGATTTGGTCGTGGACGTGGTCAGCCACCTCAGTAAAGTTGGACGGATTATTTTGTGTTGAATAAACTTGTGCTCAGAAAACCATGTTTTGTTTGAATTATGGAATGTAAATGGGCAAGACTGGATTGGTTTGGGGAGTTGTCTTATCCAGGGTGACGTCACTTGTTGCTGCAGGACTTGGCTTTGACTTGGCCTCTCTTTGTTCCAGCAGACACCTCCCTGCAGAGTCATGGCCAGTGTGGTTACCACTTTGGGAGGCTGTTAGAATGCGGGGCATCTTCACCAGACCAGCCATGCTGGCTCAGCTCCGTGTGGTGGGAAAGTTGCTATTTTGTTGGTCTTCGAACTGAGATTCTGTGCCTATTTGTGAATATCAAGTGCTGGGGAGGTGGGATGTAAGGAAAACCAGGGGAATACTGTTCTAAAATCCTTCAGAGTCTTGACTAACAGGCGGAAGAAACTACAGGCATGGTGTTCAGGTCTACAATTTACTAATCAACCTTAAAGGCTAAAGGATTTACATGTCAAAGAGTACAAGAGGGGGTGTATTGTCCAGTTTTCCTGGAGCCTTAGAGGTGACAGAAGGGTGTTGAGAATTTTCCCTTGGGGCCAAGCAGGGTTTTGGTACAGGTACCAGAGGGTTTGATGGAGCCCTGGCCAAGTGGCTCAGCGCATCACCTTGATTTGCCAAAGTTGTCATGCCGACCATAAAAGTCGGGGCATATAAAGAATTAACCAATGAAATGTAAGTGGAACAAAATGTGGCTCAGCACATCACCTTGATTTGCCAAAGTTGTGATGCCGACCATAAAAGTCGGGGCATATAAAGAATTAACCAATGAAATGTAAGTGGAACAAAAAATGACGGGACTATTTCTGAGGTTCTGTGCAGTGTCAGGAGGGGTGGCGAATGTGCAGTCTGATGAGCTTGGACAAGCACAGACCGGTTTGCTGCCTGATTTGCCTTTGCTTTAACTTGCAGACAAACCCTGACTAGATGGGTACAGTATAATGGGGGTCAAAGCTTGTAAGGCAGGAGCTCTGGCCTGGCAGCTGAAATGGGACTTGGGGGTTATATTTGTGTGGTACAGTGGTACACAGGTGGTTTTGTCTCAGTAGCCACCTATTTCAGTCTTCATAGACATTTGTAATTTAGACCACAAGGTGGCAGCCAAAGGCAACACCAATTGTGCACTTAAACTTGGCCCTGGGAGGTGTGCTTTGGAATCACCACCAGTGAGCAGAAGCTTGCTTTGGCAGAAAGGTTGTGTTTGGGGAAGCTGTTTCACTGCTGCCTTGCCAAAGATTGCTTTTTATCCAATTTTTCTGCTGGCTCCAGTGATGGCAAGTGGTTTGCCGGTGTCCACACGCCTTGATTGTTTAACCTGGATTCCATGTGAAATGTTAGCTCCTGGTCTTTCTGTTTCACTGAGGCCAGCGAGCAAGTGTATGTGTTTTCTCATAGCCTTGGTGACTTTCTGGTATTAAAGCATCTCTTTTTCAATGAGGGCTCTTTGCCAACCGCTTCCCTCGTGATTTCAATTAGTTCCAGAATGTGTTCTTCAAGATCTCCCATGGACACTGGGGAAACCTGGAGAATACAAAGCAGAGGCAGAGCCTGTGGGTAAAAACATGCAGATGGTGGTGGCTCTGTGGTGGCTCTTGCTGCCTGCTAGCCCTTCCTCACATTTTGGTAGATTGTGTGGCCCTGCCAATCAATAATCATTAATTAAAACTGTTCAGGGACCAGTACCAGTATGTCCCCTGGGAGACAAGCCTCGAAATTGGCCTTTAAGAACCTCACGGTCTAGTTAGGAAAACAAAACCAAAGTTATACCTTGAGCCCATGCCAAGTACTGCGTGGAGTATCATGTCCAGGCTGAATTCTAAGGAAGGGCAAGGCAGGGGCCATGAGGGAAGGCTGAAGTGAGGAACTGGAGGGTGAGACAAGTCGGCATCTTAAAGAGGTTTCCTTCAAAGTGGTATTGAGTTGTGAAACATGCCAGAAATGAAAGTTGGTTTTGTTTTTTGTGTGTGTTTGTGTTTTTTTAAATAAATATATTTTTGTTTCTTAAAACAATTTTATTATAAATCAATAAATGTATTTTTATTGATTTCAGAGAGGGAGGGGGAGGGAGCGAAAGCTAGAAACATCAATGATGAGAGAATCTAACCAGCTGCCTCCTGCAGGCCTCCCCACTGGGGATCAAGCCTGAAACCCGGGTATGTGCCCTGATGGGGAATCAGTGACCTGGTTCATAGGTTAATGCTCAACTACTGAGCCACGTCAGCTGTGCTGTTCTGGGGGTGTGTGTGGTTTTTTTTTTTTTTTTTTTTAATATATATTTTATTGATTTTTTTACAGAGAGGGATAGAGAGTTATTTAGAAACATCAATGAGAGAGAAACATTGATCAGCTGCTTCTTGCACACCCCCTACTGGGGATGTGCCCACAACCAATGTACCTGCCCTGGACCGGAATCGAACCTGGGACCTTTTAGTCCACAGGCCGACACTCTATCCACTGATTTCGGCTGGGTGTTTTTTTTTTAGTAAAGCTAGGAAAAACAAATGTTTGCTATTAAAGTGCCTGAGAAGGTCATTTGGGGTGCATGGGTTGTGAGGGGTACAGAGAGGCACACTTGGGCACATGCACGGGCACATTGTTGAACAAAAGCCTTTGGGGAAGTTTGGCCCATCTTCCAAGGTAGATCAGGCTCATAGCTCACCAGCTAATCCCTACTCCCCCTATGACCAGCAAGAAAGGCATCAGGAATTTTGGAAACTGACAGCTGAAGATATATTTTCATAATTTAACAACTTCCAAATATGAACACATCCCCTTTCCCTGAAAAATAGATTTCTCTTATAGGCAGTGCCAGTAGCAGCTTCAAGTCTGCAACTCTTGAAGTCCTACTTCTGTTTTGTTTTTTAATTGATTTTAAAGAGGAGAAACATCAATATATTGTTCCACATATTCAGTCATTCATTGATTGATTCTCGTAAGTGCCCTGACTGGTGATTGAACTGCAACCTTAACATATTGGGACAACACTAACCAACTGAGCCACCCAGCGAGGCAGCCCTGCTTCTGTTCGGATGAATTTAGTAAACTAACCAACAGCTACCATGTGCCAGGTGAGGTGCTGAGAGGCAGTGTCTTTGAAAAGGCTGTATCTACCTAAAGACAGGGCCCACTGGAACACTCCCTACCCCAGGCACTGGCCTTTAAGGGCAGTGTGGGCCCATGGGGCCAGGAATTCCCCATTCCTACCCTGGGCTCCAGAAGCCGGGTCTGTTAATGAAGCTGAAAGAGCAGCCCAAACTGTTCTCGAAGGTTTGGGAATGCAGTTGGTGGTAGCCCCACAGCAATGCGGGGGCGGGAGCTTCTGCCACTTCTGCTTTAAAGCTGAGCCCTAAGAATGGATTTGTCAGTCCTTTTACTTCTTACCTGGGAGAAGTGAGGTGGGAGAAAGGAGCCGTGCTGATAGCACTCAGGACAGTTGTTTCTAAGCCCACAGGAGAGGGAGGCCTGGTTTGATCACTTTGTTCTGGGACAAGGTTTGGCTGTTTCCAATGGGTAAAGCTCTATTGGATCAGCGGCAGGACCAGCCATTTGGTGAGAGGAGGATGGCCTTTTTGGTTAGGTTTTCAGGCAAGGACTTGATCTTAGGATGCTGAGGGAAGCTGGCAGTCTGGGAAAGGTGATTGGGCTGGTGAGGGGGGGCAGGGAGGCAGAAGTGTACCATCCTCCTGTTCAGCCCTCCCTCAGCCTTGCCCCAGACTATCATAACTTCCCCTAAGAGGTCCTGGCCTCCAGCTTTGCCTCACTTCCATGTGCTCTCCATGAGGCACCAAGGTTATTTTTTGGAAACAAAAATCTGAACAAGGTATTTCCCAGCTTAAAGTTCTTCAAAAGCTCTGTATTGCCTTCTAGAGTCTTATTATTATTATTATTATTTTTCCTATTAGTTTCAGAGAGGAAGGGTGAGGGAGAGAAACATCAATGATGAGAGAGAATTATTGATGGGCTGCCTCTGGCACGCCCCCTACTGGGCATGTGCGCGCAACCTGGGCATGTGCCCTTGACCCAAATCGAACCTGGGACCCTTCAGTCCATAGGCTGACGCTCTATCCTCTGAGCCAAACCAACTTGGGCCTTCTAGAACGTTTTAGAACCTAGACAAATGCAAAACTCCTTTTATGGCCTAACAGGCTCATCACAGCTTCCCATCTGCCTACCAAAGCAAGGCTCCAAATCCAGTCCAGCTAAACTGGCTCACGCTCTTTCCCAGCTTGAGGCTTCTTTGCGCACAGCATTCCTTTTACAGGGAAACCTCTCCCACCTCCCACCCACATGGAGTGCTTATTCACTCTTCATTATTCACATTAAATATCACCTCTAAGAAGCCTTTGCTGACAGAACTGCCTCTACTTCAAAGTCAGGTAGGGTGCCCCACCTGTTAGTGCCTACAGCAGCTGAGCTATAGCAGGCTGTATTGGAACTGATGGACACTGTCCATTTCCTCTCACACTGAGCCTCGCTCTGGGGACCAACTCAGTGCCTCACGTGCAGTAGCTCCTTTGTAATTGTTAGCTGCATGAATGATGTCCTGTAAGGAGTTGCTGTTCCTTTCTATGCAAAAAAAAGTTTCCGTAGGCCCAATTGGGAATGCAGAAGTGACTGAGATGCATGATTGCTATGGAGGTTCTGCTGGAATTAGGGAAGGCAGACCTAGAAATGTACGCTAAGTGGTAGGTGATCTGGTGGCTATAGCTGGAGTTTTATTGGAGACTTGTGGGCAGAGGGGAGCAAAGAATATCCAGGGAAAAGCCTCTTAGTGGGTCACTGTCACCATATGAGCTTAATCTTTTTAAAAAGTACATATTTTTATTGATTTCAGAGAGGAAGGGAGAGGGAGAGAGAGATAGAAACATCAATGATGAGAGAGAATCATTGATTGGCTGCCTCTTGCACACCTCCTACTGGGGTTCAAGCCCGCAACCTGGGCATGTGCCCTTGACTGGAATTGAACCTGGGACCCTTAGTCCACAGGCTGATGCTCTATCAACTGAGCCACACCAGCTAAGGCTCAACAGTTGGGACTAAAACAGCATGAAGCAATAATGATGGCTGGGCCAGGAATTTGTGTTATTTTATTCTTTATTTTTTCAGTTTTATTGAAGTATAATTGACATAAAATGCATTTATGTAGAGTGTACAATCTGATAAATTTTGTCATATATGTACATCCATGAAATCAAGATAATAAACATAACCATCAGTCCAAAAGTTTCCTCCTTAATTTCTAATCCCTAATCCCTCACCCACCCTAATCACCAGGCATCTGCTTTCTGTAGTATAGATTAGTTTGCATTTTCTAGAGTTTCATAAAAGTGAATTTATATAGTATGCACTCTATATAGTCTGGCTTCCTTGAATTAGTCTTGTTGCATGCATCAGTAGTTCATTTTTGTTGCTGAGTAGTATTCCATTATATGGATATACCTCAGTTTTTATCCATTTATATGTTGGTGGGCATTTGGGTTATTTTAAGTTTTTGTCTATTGTGACTAATGCTGCTATAGACATTCCTGTGCAAGTTTCATGTGGGAGTGTATAACCAAGAGAATGGTTATATATTCCTAGGAATGGAGTTGCTGGATCATATGCTGACTCTTTGGTTAACATTTTGAGGAGCTGCCAAACTGTTTTCTAAGGTAGTTTTACCATTTTACATTCTCACCAGTGGTGTGTGAATCTCAGTTTCTTCTCATCTATTGATGGTCTCTTCAGTCTTTTCTTTTAGCCACTCTACTATGTGTGAAGAGTTCGGATTTTATCCTTGGACTAGAGGCCGATGCACAAAACTTGTGCAAGAGTAGGCCTTCCTTCCCCCGGCTGCCTGCACTGGCTTCCCTCTGGCACCCAGGACCCGGGCTCCCCTCCCAGCCCTGGCTTCGTCCAGAAAGATGTTCAATCTAATTAGCATACTACGCTTTTATTCCCTATGATACTGAGCCAATTAACATCGATCAGCTGTCCCCCATTGGATGTCAAGCCCACAACCCCGGGCATGCACCCAGCTGGTGTGGCTCAGTAGTTTAGCGTCGACCCATGATCCAGGTTCAGTTCCAGGTCAGGGTAGGTGCCCAGGTTGTGGGCTTGGTCGCCAGTGTGGGGCATGTCGGGGAGGGGGGGCAAGGGCAGCTGATCTATGTTTCTCTCTCATCATTGATGTTTTTATGTCTCCCTCTCTAAAATCAATAAAAATATATTTTGAAAAATAACAAACAAAAACAATTAACAAAATAAAGGTGAGGATTGGCATGACCAGGAGTGCTGGCTGCTTGACAAATACTCGAACCCCCAATGCAGGAAATAGTAATCTGAATTTGGGTCTGGGCAGTGCCCACATTGGGCACAGTGGTCATGGGTAAACCGCTCAGTCAATAGAGACCACAATGCACATTCAGCCTGCTAACGGGAAAGGGAGGGGGAAATCCATCACTGATTGCTCAGTTTTAGAAAGGGAAACTAGGACAGAATGGGGGCATGAGGGGGGAGAAATGAAAGGAATTGTTTGAAAAGTTGCAGCCCATAGAAAGCCTGGAGCCCGTTTCTGTTTGAAAGTGCTCTATTGGGAGCCCGTGGTAAATGCATGGCACAAATCCAAAGAACAGCCACTTGAAAAGTAAGCCCAGCACGGTTTCCTGATGTATCAAAGAGGCCATTGTGAGGAGGACGCCCTTAAAGTAAGTAAATACGAAATGGGAGCAGATACCCAAGCTGAAGGAATAAGGAGACCTCAAAACAGAGCAAAATTTGCAAAAGCTTCAAATCAAGTGATATTAAAAAAAAACCTAAAAAGTACCAGCGAGAAATGTCAAATCGTTCTACTTTATTTTCGTGCATGGAAAGCAGGAGGTCAGTTTGAGACTCAGGGGCATCAGCCCATTAATGTCCAAAAGTGCATCGGGGAGACCAGCAGTAACTGACTGACATCTTTGCCTCCATTACACACAGATTTTCCTTTCCATTAAATTTTTTCGAAAAACTTTATTATGGAAAATTTTAAACAAATGTAAGATAAACATAAGAGTATAATAAACCAGCATATACCCACCACTGAGCTTTAACAGCCATCAATGTTCTAGTATCCTTGTTACATAGATACCTATACCCACTCCACTCTAACCCCTAACTCAATTCTTAAAAAAAAAAATAAATATATATATATATATATATATATATATATATATATATATATATTATTGATTTTTTATAGGGAGGAAAGGAGAGGGATAGAGAGCTAGAAACATCAATGAGAGAGGAACATCGACCAGCTGCCTCCTGCACACTCCCTACTGGGGATGTGCCCACAACCAAGGTACATGCCCTTGACCAGAATCGAACCTGGGACCCTTCAGTCCACAGGCCAACACTCTATCCACTGAGCCAAATCGGCCTTGGCTAACTCAATTATTTCTTTAGTTTATTGAGGTATAGTTTACATGCAGCAAAAGTCATCCTCTCTCAGAATACAGTTCTGAGAGAGGATGACTTTTGCTGCATGTAAGTTCTGAGTTCTGATAAACAGATACAGTTGTTAACAACAGTACAGCTAGAGAACCTTTCCATCACCCTGAAAAGTTCCCAGGCTTCCCCTTCGTGGTCAACAACACCCTCCCTGCCAACCACTGTTCTTGGTCTCTTGAATCTTGCCTTTTCCAGAATATCAGATAAAGGGAACCATTATGATCTCTTTTGTGGCTGATTTTTTTTTTTTATTTGATTCATTTTAAAGAGGGAGGGAGAGAGAGACGGAAGGATGGAGGGATGGAGGGAGGGAGGGAGAAAGAGAGAGAGAGGGAGAGAGAGAAACATCGATTGGTTGCCCCTGCATGCACCCCAACCAGGAACAAACCTGCACCTTAGGCATATGCCTGGAACGGGAATCGAACCCACCACCTTTCAGTGTGTGTGACAATGTTCCAACCAACTGAGCCACACCGGCAGGGCTTGTGTCCGGTTTCTCCTGCTCAGCATAATGTTTGAGACTCTTCCGTGATGTTGCATGTGTCAATAGTTTATTCCTATTTTTTTGTTGTGTAGTGTGGCTGTACTACAGTTTATTCTTGTTGATTTTTTATACAGGCATTTTGGATAAAATTGGCATTGGAAATATACAAATCTTAACTCTACCCTTTGAGGAATGGATACAACCATGTAACTCACACCCCTGAAAAAGAGAAAGTAGCCCTGACATCCAGGAGGTGCCTGACCCTTACAGCTGGCTTACCTGCTTCCTGATAACATCCAATCCAGAACAAAGCCCTTTCTTTCTTCTTTCTTTCTTTCTTTCTCTTTCTTTCTTTCTTTCTTTCTTTCTTTCTTTCTTTCTTCTTTCTTTCTTTCCTTCTTTCCTTCCTTCCTTCCTTCCTTCCTTCCTTCCTTCCTTCCTTCCTTCCTTCCTTCCTTCCTTCCTTCCTTCCTTTCTTTCTTTCTTTCTTTCTTTCTTTCTTTCTTTCTTTCTTTCTTTTTCTTTCCTTCCTTCCTTCCTCCCTTCCTTCCTTCCTTCCTTCCTTCCTTCCTTCCTTCCTTCCTTCCTTCCTTCCTTCCTTCCTTCCTTCTTTCTTTCTTTCTTTCTTTCTTTCTTTCTTTCTTTCTTTCTTTTTTCCTTCCTTCCTTTCTTGTTCTTTCTTAAAAATATATTTTATTGATTTTTTACAGAGAGGAAGGGAGAGGGATAGTTAGAAACATCAATGAGAGAGAAACATCAATCAGCTGTCCCCTCCACACCTCTCAGCCCGCAACCAAGGTACATGCCCTTAACCGGAATCGAACCTGGGACCTTTCAGTCCACAGGCTGACCATCTATCCACTGAGCCAAACTGGTTAGGGCAAAGGCCTGCTTTCTTAACACCACCCCAAAGTCACGTAAACAAACCAAACCCTAAAATAAGTCATCCTTAATACCTTCTTACTGAGACTCGATGCTTCCCCATGGTTCGTGTTCTTCCTCATTGCAAGGAGCCAAAACTCCACCTTGTTAAACTACAGGTGTATTCTTGATCAGGGGCTGGAGGGCACTGACACCCCATCAAGATGCAGCACCTTTCACTTTCCCATAAAATTCCCTCCTGTCCCGTCCCAGCTAACAGATGGACATCTGTGCTATTTGGCTGTGTGAATAAAGCTGCTGTGAATGTTTTATAGAAGTCTTTTGTGGCACGTGTTCATTTTTTCTAGGTGTATTAGTGTCCTATTGCTGCTATCAAATTATTACAGACTCAGTGGCATAAAGCAACACAAACTTGTGAGCTTACAGTTCTAATGGTCACAAGTCCAAAATGGGTCAGCAGGGCTGCGTTCCTCTGGCAGCTTTGGGAAGAATCTGTTCTTGCCTTTTCTAGAAGCCACCTGCATTCCATAACCTATTTCTCCACCTCACAGCCAGCAGGATAGCATCTTTAAATCTCTCTCGCCGAAACCGGTTTGGCTCAGTGGATAGAGCGTCGGTCTGCGGTCTTAAAGGTCCCAGGTTCGATTCCGGTCAAGGGCATGTACCTTGGTTGCGGGCACATCCCCAGTGGGGGGTATGCAGGAGGCATCTGATAGATGTTTCTAACTCTCTGTTCATCTCTGTAAAAAATTAATAAAAATATATATTAAAAAAATAAAAATAAATCTCTCTCTCTGACCTCTGCTCTTATCACATCTCCTTCTCTGCCTCAGACCTCCTGTCTCCCTCTTTTCCTTATAAGACCCCAGTGGCCGGCAAACTCATTAGTCAACAAAACCAAATATCAACAGGACAATGATTGAAATTTCTTTTGAGAGCCAAATTTTTAAACTTAAACTTCTAACGCCATTTCTTCAAAATAGACTCGACCAGGCCGTCCGTGATATTTTGTGAAAGAGCCACACTCAAGGGGCCAAAGAGCCGCATGTGGGCCCCCGCCCCACCCCAGGCCTTCACCACACTATTATGTGTGTCCATTGGTTATGCATATATGTATATAAGTTTTTCGTTTAATCTTTTCCCGTTCTCTCCCCTTTCCCCCGCTGCCACCTCTGAGATATATCAGCCTCTTCCCTGCCTCCACACCTTTGGACCTCTTTTGTTTGTCAGTCTATTAAGTTCATTAGATTTCACTTATAAGTGAGGTCAAGTGATATTTATCTCTCTGACCAACTTTTTTCACTCAGCATAATATTCTCCAGGTCCATCCATGCTGTTGCAAAGGGTAAGAAATCCTTTTTTATAGCTGCATAGTATTCCATTGTGTAAGTGTACCATCATTCTTTTGTGTGTGTGTGAATCTTCATCTGAGGATGTTTCTTCCATGGATTCTTAGAGAGAGTGGAAGGGAATGAGGGAGAGATGAGAGAAACATTAAAGTGAGAGAGATACATCAATTGGTGACCTCCCGTACCCCGTCTGAAAGGGCCGGGGAAAGAACCAGCAACTCATGAATGCCCTTGACTAGGAATGGAATCCGCAGCCCTTCAGTGCTCGGGCTAATGCTCTCCCACAGCTTTTTATCTACTCATCTACTGATGGGCACTTGGGCTGTTTCCAGATCTGAGAGCTGCTATGAACAGTGGTTGGTTGTCCATTTTCTGAAAGGTACCTTGATGAGCAGTTTTACAACTTTGAAGTCTAACATAATTTTTCTTTTATTGTTACTGCTTTCTGGGTCCTGCTAAGAAATCCTTGCCTACCCCCAAGTCCAAAAAATGTTCTTCTATGATTTCTTCTAAATGTTTATGGTTTTAACTTTTACATTTAGGTTTATGATTCATCTCAAATTAATTTGTGTGTATAGTATAAGGTAGGTGTCAAGGTTCATTCTTTTTATTTTTATTTTTCAATGCTCAACAACTGAGCCACCCATATTATTTTCATATGAATAAGAATATCCAGCCCCGCCCCTGTGACTCAGTGGTTGAGGAATAAGGAAGTCATGGTTGGATTCCTGGTCAAGGGCACATGCCCATGTTGTGGGCTTGATTCTCAGTAGGAGGCAAGCAGGAGGCAGCTGATCAATGATTCTCTCTCATTATTGATGTTTCTATATCTCTCTCCCTCTCCCTTCCTCTCTGAAATCAATTAAGCCAAAACCAGTTTGGCTCAGTGCATAGTGTCGGCATGCAGACTGAAGGGTCCCAGGTTCAATTCTGGTCAAGGGCATGTACCTTGGTTGCAGGCACATCCCCAGTAGGAGGTGTGCAGGACAGCTGATCGATGTTTTTCTCTCATCAGTGTTTCTAACTCTCTATCCCTCTCCCTTCCTCTCTGTAAAAAAATAAATAAAAAATATTTAAACACACACACACACACACACACACACACACACACACACACACTAGAGTCCCAGCCTGCACCCTCTCCAATCTGTGACTCTTCAGGGGATATCCGACTGCTGGTTTAGGCCCAATTGCTGGGACATCCTTCTTACAATCCAGGACCACTGGCTCCTAACTGCTCACCTGCCTGCCTGCCTGATCATGCCTAACTGTCCCCCACCCCCTGCCAGCCTGGTTGCCCACAACTGCCCCCCTGCCAGCCTGGTTGCCCCCAACTGCTCCCCCCACAAGCCTGGTCACCCCACACAGCCTGCTGTTCAGTCATTTGGTTGTTTCTCACTAACCCCCCTGCCGGCCTGTTGCCCCACAGACTGCTGTTCAGTCATTACTGTTACTGTGATGGTGTCCCAGACAATTTGCATATTCCTCTATTATTAGTATAGAGAAAAAAGAATAGTCCTAGCCAGTTTGGCTCAGTGGATAGAGTTGGCTTGTGGACTTAAGGGTCTTGGGTTCAATTCTGGTCAAGGACATGTATCCAGGTTGTGGGCTTGATCCCCAGAGGGGGGCATGCAGGAGGCAGCCAATCAATGATTCTCATCTCTGATGTTTCTATTTCTCCCTCTCTCTTCCTCTCTAAAATCAATACAAATATATTTTAAAAATAAAAAATAAAGAATATTCAATTGTTCCATCACTACTTGTTGAAATGTTTTCCTTTCCCCATTGATATGCTTTGGCACTGTTGTCAAAAATCAGTGGATTGTAGAAGTGTGGTTGGATTCCTGGACTCTATCCTATATCAGATCATGTTTATCCTAAGATCAAAATCACAGTCTTAACTATTGAGACTTAGAATTAAAATAAATTGCAGCCAATAGACCTGGCCCATGTGGCTCAGTTGGTTGAGTATTGTCCCATGAACCAGAGGTCACAGGTTCAATTCCTGGTCAGGGCACATACCTGGGTTAGGGTGTGCACAACATAACCCAGGCAGGAGACAGCTGATCTCACATCAATGTTTCTCTTTCTCTAAAAAATCAATAAAAACATATTTTTAAAAGTTGCAGACAATAGTATACTCTACTCCCTAAGTACTTCAGCATTGATATTATCAATTGACAGGTCAATATTGTTGACATACATGAAATACACAATTTAAAAAAATATATATTTTATTGATTTTTTACAGAGAGGAAGGAAGAGAGATAGAGAGCTAGAAACGTCAATGAGAGAGAAACATCGACCTGCTGCCTCTTGCACACCCCATACCAGGGACGTGCCCGCAACCAATGTACATGCCCTTGCCCGGAATCGAACCTGGGACCGTTCAGTCCACAGACCGATGCTCTACCACTGAGCCAAACCGGTTTCAGCGAAATACACACATCTTAAGTGTACTTTCACTGTGTTGTGACAATGTGATTTGTAACCCAACCCTCTATTAAAATACAGAATTTACCATCATCCCAGAAATTTCCCTCATTCCTCTTCCCAGTTAATCACCATCCGGAAGCCGCCATTTTTTCTGGTCCTCCCACCCCCTAAGTAGATTAGTTCTGCTTGTTCTAGGACTTCCTATAATGAATTATACAGCATGACTCTTTTGTGAAAGGCTTTTTCACTCAGTGTAATGTTTTTGAGATTCATTCATAGTGATACATGTGTATCAGGAGTGTGTTCCTTTGGGTTGATGAATAATATCCTATTGTATAGATACCACAGTTTATTTATCCATTCTTGTATTGTGGTCACCTTGGATGGTGCCAACTTTTGGCTTTCTGAACATTCTTGTGCAAGCTTTCTGTGGACATATATTTTCAATTCCCTAGAAGTGGAATTGTTGGGTCATAGGATAAGTCTTTTTTTTTTCTTTTTTTTTGAGATGTGTTCTATGTCAGGCCCTGGGATAACTGCTGAGTGAAACAATCAAGGATAAGTGAGACAAGACCTTCTCTTCAAGAACTCTGAAATGTGCCTAGCAGGCATGGCTCAGGGGTTGAGTGTTGACCTATGAACCAGAAGATTATGGTTCAATTCTCCATCAGGGCATATGCCTGGGTTGTTGGCTCAATCCCCAGTAGGGGGCGTGCAAGAGGTAGCTGATCAATGGTTCTCATCATTGACATTTCTCTCTCTTGCTCCTTTTCCCTTCCTCTCTGAAGTCAATAAAATATATATTTATTTTAAAAAATAATCTGAAATGTGAGCCTGGCAAGACAACAACGATAACACTATGTGACAAACAATATGATAAAAGCAGGCCAGGCCAATAGGAGGCACAGAGGCAGTCAGGGAGGGCTTCCAGGAGGTGACTTTTAATCTGAGGTTTTGAAGGATAAATATAATTTGGCCTCTCTCTGCGTTGAGGGGACAATTGAGTGTATGAGAGTCTTGGAAGAAGAGCTCTCCAGACAACAGGGAAGTGTGTTCAAGATTTGGAAGGTTGGCTAGTGATTCAAGAAACTGTAGGTAATTCAGAATGACTAGACTATAGGGTAAGGTTGGCAGAGGCCAACCTGCTAGAATTTGGACTTCAAAGCACTGAGGAGCATCTGAAGGGTTTTAATCAAGGCCATGACTTACTCAGATCTGCATTTGGGAAGGACTCCTCTGGCTGCGTGGGTGAGAGGGGCTAAATGGATGTCTGATGGTAGCCAAGAAGAGGCAAGAGGAAGAATCCTACTGAAGTAATGGCAGTGGGCAAGGAGGGAAGAGGCTGGGTTGATGTCAAGGAGGAAGAGGCAATGTAGTTTATTGTCATCAGATAGAAGGTAAGAGATAGCAATGCCTCCCACATTCTGCCTTAGGCAACTGGCGAGTACCTCACTATTTACTGTCACAAGGAAACAGGCAACATTTTACATAATAATAGTTTTTTTCTTATAGGACTTTTGAAGTATTTAACTGGAATAAAAGGTAATAAATACAGAGTCTCCACTTATCCGTGGGGAATAAACTTTAAGACTTCCCAATGGATGACTGAAACTGTGGGTCCAAACACTATATATATACTGTTTGTTTTTTTTCTATACACTACATATATACCTTTTTAGTTAAAGGAAGACTTCATGGCTTCTCTTTGACGTATCTGAATTGCCAGTATCACTACAGTAAGTCCTTTCTTAAAGTTGTCGATGGGTCCTGTGACTTTAAGAGAAATTGCTTAAAACAATACCAATTTTACCATGAGCAAGAGTTCAGTTCCTCTGACTCCTCAGCAATGTTAACAATGAAAGGATGTTATTTGAGGACCTGCTGTCTTCTTGCGCTTTGGGGCCATTATTAAGCAAAAGAAGGGTTACTTGAACACAGGCACTGCGATACCACGAGTGGATGTGATAACCGGACAGCTACCGAGTGAGTGCCTGCCAGGGGACAGAGTGCACAGCGTGGAGATGCTGGACGAAGGGAGGATCATGCTCTGAAGGCACACGATTTAAAACTTATCCATTTATTTCTGGAATTTCCATTTAATATTTTTGGAACACAGTTGACTGTAGGTAACTGAGACTGTGAAAGCAAACCATGGATAAGGTGGTGGCGGGGAACTACTATCTGTTTTAATCAATTTAAATGTGATGTTTATTCATTGCCTTCCAGAAAAGGTTGGGATCACTTTGTTAATGTTTCCTGAACAAGAAAATGTAATCAGCCGAAACCGATTTAGTGGATAGAAGGGTCCCGGGTTCGATTCCGGTCAGGGGCATGTACCTTGGTTGCGGGCACAGCCCCAGTGGGGGTTGTGCAGGAGGCAGCTGGTCCATGATTCTCTCTCATCGATGTTTCTAACTCTCTATCCCTCTCTCTTCCTCTCTGCAAAAAATCAATAAAATATATTAAAAAAAAGAAAAAGAAAATGTAATCATTACTAAGACAAGGGATCTGGGAGTGGCCTTTTGGGCTCTTGTCACTACACAGGCCCATAAAAGCTGGGGAAGGAATTAGAAACCAACAAGAAACCTCCATCCATCTATTTAATCAACATTTCCTGAGATCTTTTTTTTTTTTTAATTTTTTTTTATAAGGCCTTGTGCTAGGAGATGGGGATATGAAGGAAAACGACACAAGACTGCTCTCAAGGAGTTTACAAGCTAACTTGTCTTTGCTCTTGTACTGACACCTGCAATGCTTTTTGCTATTATGCGCTCAGCTTTAATGAAGTGGTATTGTGCAGTGTGGCTGTCTAACCGCCGGTATGACTGCATTCCTGCAACTTCTCTGCAAAGGCTTTGGCATCTGGGGGCAAGAGCCACAGATATGTTCCCAGTGGCTGGACCTGCCTCTGGGATGTATCTTGAGAAACTATTTGGGCTATGGACAAGGGTTTATGCACAGATGTTCATTGCTGTTCTAAAGATAGAGAGGATACAACCACCTCACAATGGGAATTGGGAAAATAGCTGATGGTGAATCCCTATGATGGAATATTAGGTGATACTTAGAAATAGTATTTAAAAATAACAACACGGGGGAAAGAACAGAAAAAAAAGTGGGACACAAATCTCTAAAAAAGGTGCTCAAAGTATCCATAATTTAGTATTTTTAGGTTCTCTGTATTTTTCAATTTTTTGACAATGTGAATGTTATAGTATTTCTACAATCAGAACTTTTGAATTTCTTCCCCCCTCCCCCCCCCCCGCCCCAAATTAGGGACAATAGCAGAATTTAAGCTAGAAAGACAGCCAAAATGACCAAGATTTGGGTTATTCTGTTATGAGGACTGACCAAAATTAACTGAAATTCTACATCTTATATGGTAAAAGTTGTATGAAATGTCACTACTAGTTGCAATATAGTGAGAGCCAACTATGTGCTAGGTGCCAAGAAGGATTATTATCTCTATTTTACAGGGGAATGTTTGGCTTCAAATCCTAATCTTTTTTTTTTTTAATTCATGCTAAATACAAGCAAATTAAAAAAGGTTAATAAGCAATTCACAAACCCTGCACAGGCTTTTCAACACGTTTAAGGCATTGGCGGTCTGGACTGCTGATAACATTCACAGATCTCCAGCTCAAAAGTGTCTGGCTGTACATCTTTTCCTGGAGAATCTGACATCCACAGTATGCACTCCTTTTATTGCCAGAAACGATGATTGCCTATGGCGCGCGCGCTCACACACACACACACACACACACACACACACACACGTTCCTTTCCGGCCCTCATGTTTACCTTAAGACGACGCATTTGCTTTATTGCACAAATAAAGGATCTCAGGATAAACATTTGTCCTAAAGGCTACATGCCCCAGCTCATAAGACTTTCAGAGCTTCTGGATGTCAGTGAGACGTGCCCCGCCCTACAAACATGCCCTCTATCCGGTGAGGTGTCTGATCCCAGGCAGCACGGGCTCCCCGCCCCGGTTTAATCGCATCCCAATTGTTCCCCAGACATCGCCCCTCCCCCCTCCCGGATGGACTGGAAGGGTCAAGGCCCGGGCGGCCTGACCTTGAGTCACCTGCGGCCGCGGACTCGCGGCGTGACCTTGGTCAAGTTCCCGCTTCCCTGTCCGCAGAGCCGCGGGGATGGAGAGCGGTGTCCCCGCCCTGGCCGTTTCTCAGCCGCCGGGAAAGCCCGGCTCCAGCATCCTTTCCCCCCGCGGCTCTCTCCGCGCGCGCCCCACCGACCCCACCCCTACGCTGCCGGCGTAGAGGCCGCCTGGCGCCGCGCGGCCCCCGCGCCCGGACGCTCGTTTACGCCGCGCGCACGGGGAGGGCGCGATTCCCGAACGCAGCCTCCGCCGCGAGCGCGCGGCCGTCCCGCGGGCCGGCGCTGCCTTACGCCGCTGACGCAGCGCGCCCAAGATGGCGGCGCGGTTGTCGTCGGGGGCGGCGGCAGCGGCGGGGGCGGCGGCCGTGGCGGCAGCTGGGACGACAGCCGTGACGGCGGCGGCGGCGCGAGGCCTGGGCCGGCGGGAATGAGGAGGCCGCGGCGGGCCGGCGGCGGAGCGGTGTAGCGGAGGAGCGGCTTCCCCTCTCTGCTTCCCGCGGCCGAGCCGGGGGCGCGCGCGCGCGGCCGTCCGGAGCGGGCTCCCCACTCTCCGCCCCGCACCGCACCCCCACCGGGCCCGGAGGATGATGAAGCTCAAGTCGAACCAGACCCGCACCTATGACGGCGACGGCTACAAGAAGCGGGCCGCGTGCCTGTGCTTCCGCAGCGAGAGCGAGGAGGAGGTGAGGCGCCGGGCGGGGGGCGCCGGGCGGCGGCCGCTTCCAGGCGGGCGGGGAGGGGGCGCGGCCGTCGGGGACGGTGTGCCCGGACTCGGGGCAGGACTCCGGGGCTCGCCCCGAATGAAGTTCCGACGGCTTTTCCTGAGGCCAAGAAGGGGAAGGGAAAGGCGGTGGGCGAGGGGGAGTGGGTCTGAGCCTGGCCCTCCGGCGCGGGCCGGGCGGAAGAGGGTGCCGGCTGCGGCCGGGCCCCCGGTGCCAGGCCCGGTCTCTGGGGAGGGCGGCCGGCGGCCGGGGAGGGCGTGTGGCTCTCGGTCGGGCCTCCGGCTGGAGGTCCAGGAAGGGCAGCTCCGCACTTGTCAGCCCCGCACATGTGTGCGGAGGCCGCCGGGCACGAGGGCAGGCCGCCCCTTCCTTTGTGGCCGGGACATCGCCCTCTTCCTTGGCAGGTTAGGGGGTGGCGGAGGGATTATGTGTGGCTGTGGGGCAGCCCTTTTGGTGTAACCTGAGAAGAAAAGATATTTGATAAGATAATCTTTGAGAGTTGAGAAAAAATTTTCATTTTAATTGGGAAGGCCAGAAACGATATGTAAGGTCTTTGCCCTGACATTCCTCTACGGCTCCGCATCAAGGCCCTTGGGATTGAATTTGCTGGCAACATAGAAATGCTTTGAATCGGTTTCTTTTTGCAGAAGGCACTTAAAAAAAAAAAAAATCTCAGCCTCTCAAAGCCGTTTCTGTGGTGATAAAGGGAATTCAGAAAAGGAACGTGTTTCGTAAATCCACAAAGAAAAGCGCGTTGGAAATTCATAAGATGCCTGTGGGAATGCATTTCTCTCCTGTGCATGGTGGTAAAATGGCAGTTAAACTGGAAACAATGAAGGACAGTGAAATTCAGTGTGTTAGAGTCCAGCATTCGGCAGCGGGCAATGGTGAAAACGGGGCATGGTGTTGAAATGAGGGGAAAGGAACTTGACCCGTTAGTTATGAAAAGAAGCTGTGATGAAAGAGACAGATGGGTTGGCAGAAGCGTCTGTCCAGAGATATTTAGGAGGAAGTGGGAATTTAAATTATTGCTCGGGGGAGGGGAGAACACTCATTGTGGTGTTGAGGGATGGTGTGTGTTCCCCTTTAACACAACAGAAGGAAGTGGATTTGGAAATGTATACTTTGTGCCCTAGCATGTGTTGTAAAAATCCCCCAAACAGATGTATTTTAATAGGAGTACTAAGCAGGGCCATGCTGTAAATTATTTACTGTTTTGGAATACATACTTGAGTAAATTTACTGGTGGCAAAGCCTTTATTCTCTTCATTGTTATATCCTACTAGAGGCCCGGTATCATACTAGATGCCAGGTGCACAAATTTTGTGCACTGGGGATTGTGGGGCCTGAGGGAGGTCCCGCAGTGTAGTTTTGGGTTCTCATAGTCCAGGACCCCTTGCTCCTTACTGCTTGCCTGCAGCAGAGGCAGGAGAGGCTCCCCTAAGCCCAGCTTCTGGCCGAGGAGCGCTTTCACACACCACCAGAGAGCAGCTCCCGCATTGAGTGTCTGCCCCCTGTGGTCAGTGTGCATCATAGCAACCAGTTGTTCGGCAGTTCGGTCGATTTGCATATTAGGGTTTCATTATATAGGAGGATAACAAGCGCTGCTGGTGTAGTGGTATCATGCAAGATTCCCATTATATAGGAGGATTATGGGAAATCATGGGATCACAAGCTGTTAACTGGATGGAAAACTAATTAGCGTAATAATATATCTCATTACACTACATTGGTTAAGTGTGAGAGCACCCCACTTATAAGTGGAAGGGTATATAATTCAGTTGTATGAATGATACAAGATTTTGTTGTAAAACGTTATACTAGAAATTGAAAACGTGAGCATTTTGGATACATTGGAAATCCTTTATAGATGATCATAAGCAAACAAAGATTTGATTTTCTGTTAAAGTTTTCTTATTTACTGACATGAGTAGCATTAATATTAATAGATTTGACTGATCATGGAGTTTTCTCTACTGAATTTCTTTTTCTTTTTTTTAAATAAGTTTTTATTGTTCATATTATATTATTACAAATGTACCTTCCCCCCCTCCCCACCACCATTGCTCTCCTCCACCAGGTTCCCACCCCACCCTCTGCCCTTTCCCCACTCCCCATTGTCCTCATCCATAGGTGCACAGTTTATGTTCAGTCTCTTCCCACATCCCCCTCTCCCCTTTTCCCCAAGAATCATCAGTTCACTCCCCTTCCATACCTCTGATTCTATTATATTCAACAGTTAATATTGTTCATCAGTTTTGTTTTTTTTAATTTCCTTGGTTTTTAGATTCACTTGTTGATAGTTACGTATTTGTTGTTCATAATTTTTATCTTTATTTACTTTCTCTTCTGAAAGAACCCCCTTCAGCAAATCATATAATTCTGGTTTGGCAGTGATGAACTCCTTTAGCTTTTTTTTTTTTTTTTTTTTTAGTGAAGCTCTTTATCTGACCCTCGATTCTGAGTGATAGCTTTGCTGGATAGATTATCCTTGGCTGTAGGTTCTTACTATTCATCACCTTGAATATTTCTTGCCATTCCCGCCTGGCCTGCATGGTTTCTGTTGAGAAGTCAGCTGACAGTCGTATAGGTGCTCCTTTATAGGTAACTACCTTCTTTGCTCTTGCTGCTTTTAATATTCTCTCTCTGTCTTTTGCTCTTGGAATTTTAATTATGATGTGTCTTGGTGTGGTCCTCTTTGGATTCCTTTTGTTTGGAGTTCTGTGCGCTTCCTGGACTTGTAAGTCTAATTCTTTCACCAGGTGGGGGAAGTTTTCTGTCACTATTTCTTTCAGTATGTTTTCGATATCTTGCTCTCATCTTCTGGGACCCCCATAATTCTGATGTTGGTTTGCTTGAAGTTGTCCCAGAGGTTTCTTACATTATCTTCAATTTTCTGGATTCTCTTGCCTTCTAGCTTCTGTGGAGAAGTGTCTTCTGGTTCTTTATGTTCCAAATCTTTGACTTGATTCTTGCGGTCTTCCATTCTGTTTTTAGGACTCTGTATAATATTTTTTATTTCAGACAATGTATTCTTTATTTCTTGTTGATCCCTTATCATTTCTTTTTGACTCCTTATTAATTCTAGTTAATCTCTTTTCATATCCTCATAGGTCTTATCCATCTTTTCTAGGAAATTCTTGAAAAACCTTATAAGCGTAGTTTTGAACTCTATATCCAGTCCCTTTTTGTCCTCCATTTCTTTCGTTTGTGATCTATTTTGTTGTCGCATTTCGCAGTTACAGATGGGGCGGGGTTTCAGGGTGGAGCCTACAGCCTTGGCTTCCGTCAGCCCCGCCCTATGCGGGTCCTTCAGTGCTCGCTGCAGGCGCCTCTGAGAGAAAGGTGCCCTCGATTTTCGCCTGCTGCCAAACAGTCTATGCTCTCCCCCAATGAGCCCGGTATTGGGGTTCAGTTCAGTTGGAAGTGGAGTTGGAGGTGGCGTTCAGAGCAGACTGGAGCCCCAGTCTCCTTCCGGCCAGGGCAATCCCGCGGCACAGCCGACCGTCCCTTCTCTGCGTGCAGTGTACACTCCACCGGGACCTCCTTTCACCGCTCCCCGGGGTTCTGCCTTACAGCCCGGCTCCCTGTGGAAAAGCCTGGGTCCCCAGGGTCTGGCCTAGAACTGGGGTTCAGAGCAGTCAGAACTAGGGCCCAACACAGTTGGAGTTTTATCTCCTTCCCGCTTGGGACGGCCAGCCAGGCACTCGGCCTCCCTCCTCTCCGGCTCCGTCCTCTTGGCGCGCCGCATGTCTCCGTACCTTGGGCTTTTCCAGCTCCTCCACGCTTCCTTCTGGTTTTCTCCTCGCTTCTCGTTGTAGAATTTCCAGTCAGTCGACTTTCCTGTAGTTCTGGGTAATGTCCATTTTATATTTTAGTTATATTTTATTGAAATTGTTGTGTGCGGCTGCGGCTAGGTGTTTACCTGGGCGCAGCCATCTTGGATTCTCTCTCTTTTTCTTTTTTTTAATCTTTTTCTGAATTTCTTTTTGAATTTCTTTTTGAATATTGGTTAATGAGCAAAAGATTAATGCCTATCTTTACAGATTCAGTGGATATGCACCTAACACCTGGGAAGAACAAGAAGTTTAATGAAATGGGCCCATTTTAGACTTGTTCAGTTCACTTAAACAAGCCTGTATTAGGAGCCTACTGTGGGTGCAACACTCTAATGTTGGATCAACTTCCCTTCCTGCCCAAAAAACATGAGTAGTTTCTGATAGGATCCCTTAATTGGGAGAGATTTTGGACCAGAAATTATCTCTAGGGTTCTGCTCAACTTTCAGATTATATAATCATGTTGGCTGGGAAGAATTTGTTAGTTCCAGGAGAACTTCTATATTCTAATAGATGTGCTAGAAACTGGAAGTGTTAGCTGCCACATTGTGGGGATTTGAAATTCCAGTTCAATAGGACATTCAACCCATTTTTATTTTATTATATTTTAAAAATATATTTTTATTGATTTCAGAGAGGAAGGGAGAGGGAGAGAGAGATAGAAACATCAATGATGAGAGAGAATCATTGATCATCTGCCTCCTGCATGCCCCCTGCTTGGAATCAGCCCAAAACCTGGTATGTGCCCTAATTAGGAATCGAACCTGGGACCCTTCAATCCCCAGGCTGAGGCTCAACCACTGAGCCAAAGCAGCTAGGGCCATTTTTAAATTTTTAATTGACTTTCATGATTTTAATCAATATAGAATAATTTAGCCCTGGCCAGGTAGCTCAGTTGTTTAGAGTGTAGTTCCAATAGACCACAGTTTTTCAGGATTCACCTCTGATCAGGGCACATAGAAGTTTAACCAATGAATGCTGCATAAATGGGTGGAACAACAACTCCATGTCTCTTCCTCTCTCTTTCAATCAATCAATAAAAAAAAAGATTAGTTTACAGAATATTATTAGCATTAATACAGTAGTAGTATAAGTATAAATAGGGCTCTGGTTTAATTTAATTAACCAGGATCAGGAAATTACATACAGTGTAATGAAAAAGAGATGGAAAATATTAGCAAATAATAGACTGTGAACCAAAACTTCTAACATTCTGTTTTATCAGCCCTAGAAAATTTATTTATAGGCCTATTGAAATACTGATCTAGTATTTCAGGATGTGTGAACGTATTCAGCAACTTTAAGTGTCAGGATCTGTGATACAGTTATGAAGGTGACAGACTGCGGGGGTTTAGAGTCTGGTGAGAGAGATGGAAGAGCAAATAGACCAAAACACGATGAAAATGAATTTCCTTCAAATCTTGGCTGCTTTTCCTGTGGATAAACAAGAAACCATAGCAGGAGAATTTCCCCACTTACAAATTTTACTAATTGTGATTGACATTTTGATAAATTAAAATCTTTAAGTTTGGAGTGTTTGTGATAACTAACTTTTATTATAGTACTTTGAATCTGATATATAGTGAACGTTTTTTTACCCAGTCTCTGCTTTAACCAGCTGGTGCACTGAACACTCACTGTTACTGTGTGAATTATGGATCTGATATATCTTGACCTTGTGGCCTTCCAACCAATCTGTGTTTACAAAGAGTCAGCTCTGTGTTTATTGTTGGTTTTTAATATTTATTGTTGAAAGAATCACATAATGTCCTCCCCTGCCCCCCATCTACCCCTCCAGCCTGTCCCCGCCTCCCTATGTGTTGCTTTTTTGTTGTTGTTATTAATCCTTACCAGAGGATATTTTTCCAGTGATTTTTAGAGACTGTGGAAGGGATGGGAGGCGGGAAGAGAGAGAGAGAGAGAGAGGAACACAGGATGTAAGAGAGTTACATCAATGGGTTGCCTCTTACAGCACCCAATCAGGGCCTGGGATTGAACCTGCAACCCAGGTACGTGCCCTTGACCGGTTATTAACCTGTGATCCTTAGGTCCATGGGCTGACATTCCAACCACTAAGCCACACCAGCCAGGGCAGGAGTCAGTTGTATTTATTTCTGTATCTGTTCGTGTTCATGGTACTTATTGTAATTATCTAGTGTAATTAAATTTGACATAAGCCAGTGAAATTTGAATTAAAGAATGGTTTTATGAGCTTTTCAAATGCTTTGGAATGATTAGATAATTTCAAGTCACTAAGAAAAATTACTGCTCAATTATATAGATAAAAAAACTGAAAAAGATGGGGAGGGAGTAGTCTAGGAGTACATGACTGTTTTCAGATTTTTGTTTATATATATTAAAAACATAGGTCATGCACAATGGATGTGGAATTTGAAAGAAAGATACTTGTAATCCATAGTACACCCATACTCAAGATAAAATCTTGGACCTACAAACAAAGATTGGCAAATAAATATGCATTTATATAATATATATTTTAATCCTCACCCGAGGATATGTTGTTGTTTTTTAAAATATTTTATTTATTTTTTACAGAGAGGAAGGGAGAGGGATAGAGAGTTGGAAACATTGATGAGAAACATTGATCAGCTGCCTCTTGCACACTCCCCACTGGGAATGTGTCCGCAACCAAGGTACACGCCCTTGACGGGAATCAAACCTGGGACCTTTCAGACCGCAGGCCAACAACGCTCTATCCCACACATGTCAAACACAAGGCCCGCGGGCCAAATCCGGCCCGCCAGGCCTTGCAATGTGGCCCGCACCGCGCTGTCATCACTGCACTCCGCTGCGTTCCATCACAATGATGCGCGGTGACATAGGAGGCTTGTGATCTCGCCGGCCGCCATACTTGCTATCTATTACGCATGCACATAGATAACAAGTCACGCGAGATTCAGGAGGCATGACCTATAGTCCGGCATCCGATGTGGTTGTGCGGGTGGCAGAGCAGAGGAGAGAGTGAGTGAGTGTGCGGGCATAAAAAATACACACCAGAAGCTGCCAGTTCCTGGCATAAAGTGCAGGCATAAAAATCGCAACAGAATCTGCTATCTGTACCCAGCCAGGCATTTATTGACTGACTTTTTTTTTCTCCACTCCATCTGCCAAATCAAGCTATCCCTGTGCAGTTTTCAACTTTTTCCTTCTAACGCAGATTTCCAATAAACTACATCTTTTACTGCCAATATTGATCCCAAAATGTCCAGGAAAAGAAAAGTTGATGGTGAAGGCAGACAATTTAATGACAAATGGGAAAATGAATACATGTTTGTGCTTAGAGAGGGCAAACCAGTGTGTATATTGTGTTATGAGACAGTGTCGGTGATGAAAGAGTACAATATACATCGTCATTTTGACACCAAACATAATGTTAAGTATGGCAAATATACTTTGGAAGAAAAGCATAAAATTGTTAAAGAACTAAAAGGCAAACTACAATCACAGCAGCAAATGTTTACAAAGGCTACAGCGAAAAATGATGCTGCAGTGAAAGCAAGCTTTATAGTGGCTGAAGAAATTGCCCGTACTTCAAGGTGTTTTTCAGAGGGTGCCTTTTTGAAGCAATGCATGCTAAAAGTGTGTGAGCAAGTATGCCTAGACCAGATACAGAGTTTTCAAAATGTCAGTTTGTCAAGAAACACCATTGCAGATAGAGTGCAAGAACTCTCAGGAAATCTATCATCACAGCTGGCCGAACAGGCATGCAGTTATCTCGCTTTTTCACTTGCTATCGATGAAAGCACAGACAACACTGATACAGCGCAGCTGTCCATCTTTATACGTGCTACGAAGACCGACCTCTCTGTCACTGAGGAACTTTTGGATGTAGCTGCCATGCATGGGACGACGACTGGTAGAGATATATTTGAGGCTGTGGAGAAATCTATAAATAATTTTAAATTACCCTGGGAAAAGTTGGTGGGGCTAACTACTGATGGCGCACCTTCAATGTGCGGAGAAAAGAAAGGCTTGGTTGGACTAATGAAGGAAAGAATGCAAAAAAGTCACTGCCACACACCCTTGATTACTTATCATTGCATTATCCACCAAGAGGCTATGTGTGGAAAAGTTCTGGACATGAATGACATAATGACCACAGTCATTAAAACTATTAACTTTATACGGGCACGTGGCCTGAATCATCGCCAGTTGCAGCAGTTTTTACAGGAGGCGGGTGCAGAGCATGGAGACGTGCCATACCACACAGAAGTAAGATGGCTGAGCAAGAGTGCAGTCCTCAAAAGATTTTTTGAGCTCAGAGAACAAACTGCTCTTTTCATGGAAAGTAAAGGAAAGCCCTTGCCTGAACTGTCGGATCCCGCCTGGCTATGTGATTTTGTGTGACATATGCGAGCATCTCGCCCAACTGAATCTGAAGCTGCAGGGACGCAAACAAGTCATCACGAAGATGTCTGACATGATCACAGCATTCCAGCGTAAACTTCAACTATGGAAGTCCCAACTGGAACAGGACAATCTTGCCCACTTTCCCGTTTGTTTGAGTATCTCAACCACTATTTCTGGTACTTTTCCTTGCAGTCGGCTGGCTACCAAAGTTAGCCGTTTACTAAGTGAATTTGAGCGGCGCTTCTCTGACTTTAGAACACAGCACTCAGGCTTTGACGTCTTTGCCAATCCTTCTACAGTTGCTGTCAACAATGTGCCCCATCACCTTCAGATGGAGATAATCGAGCTTCAGTCTGACAGTGGCCTGAAATCAAGGTTTCAGGATGTTGAAATTGAGGACTTCTACCCTCTACTGCCCCCTGACTCAATGCCAGAGCTCTGACTTCATGCTGCCCGTATTCTATCCATGTTCGGGAGCACCTATCTTTGTGAACAGATGTTTTCAATAATGAATCTGAACAAAAACAAGCACAGATCACGCATTACCGATGACAACCTCCATGCTGTTTTGCGGGTTGCTACAGCCCAAGAAATAAAACCGAACATTGACTCATTGATCCGGGGAAAACGGTGTCAGACATCTAGCCAGAAAACAAAACAATGAGCATTTTAGGTACATTCCAATATTACTGTTTTGCTTGATACCAATATTACTGTTTTGCTTGATAGCATGTGAGTTGGTTAACAGCACTGTTAAGGAAAAGATTGTTCCACTCATTTTAAATTCACATTTCTGGTTAACATTGTCAGTTTATGACTGTTCAGTAAACCATTCAGCCCGCAATTTAGGCTGGATTTTAGATTTTGGCCCCTTCTCTGATTGAGTTCGACACCCCTACTCTATCTACTGAGCCAAACTGTTAGGGCAGGTTATGTTTTTTATTGTTTTTTTTTTTAATAAATTTTTATTGATTTTGTACAGAGAGGAAGGGAGAGAGAGAGTTAGAAACATCGATGAGAGAGTCATCGATCAGCTGCCTCTTGCACACCCCCTACTGGGTGTATGCCCGCAACCAAGGTACATGCCCTTGACCGGAATCGAACCCGGGACCTTTCAGTCCTCAAGCCGGCGCTCTATCCATTGAGCCAAACCGGTTTCGGCTGTCTTTTTTTAAATATAGTTTTATTGATTTTTTACAGAGAGGAAGGGAGAGAGAGAGAGAGAGCTAGAAACGTCGATGAGAGAAACACCGACCAGCTGCCTCTTGCACACCCCATACTGGAGATGTGCCCGCAATCAACGTACATGCCCCTGACCGGAATCGAACCTGGGACCTTTCAGTCTTCAGACCGACACTTTACCACTGAGCCAAACCGGTTTCGGCAGGTTATGTTTTTTAAATTGATTTTCAGAGAGAGAGGAAAGGAGAGAGAGAGAGAGAGAGAGACAGACAGACAGACAGACTATCAGTGTGAGATATTAGTTGCTTCCTGTACACACCCCAACCAGGGATCAAGCTGGCAACCCTGGCCTGTGCTCTGACTGGGAATTAAATCTTCACCTTTCGGTGCACAGAACGATGCCCAACCAAGTAAGCCACACAGGCCAGGGCCACATTTACACACACACACACACACACACACACACACACACACACACACTAAATATATTTCATTGATTTTTTTACAGAGAGGGATAGAGAGTCAGAAACATTGATGAGAGCTGAAACCCGTTTGGCTCAGTGGATAGAGCGTCAGCCTGAGGACTGAAAGGTCCCGGGTTCGATTCCGGTCAGGGGCATGTACCTTGGTTGCGGGCACATCCCCAGTGGGGGGTGTGCAAGAGGCAGCTGGTCGATGTTTCTCTCTCATCGATGTTTCTAACTCTATCCCTCTCAATTCCTCTTTAAATAAAATATATTAAAAAAAAATCGATGAGAGAGAAACATCGATCAGCCACCTCCTGCACACCTCCCACTGGGGATGTGCTCGCAACCAAGGTACGTGCCCTTGACCAGAATCGAACCTGGGACCCTTTAGTCCTCAGACCAGTGCTCTATCCACTGAGCCAAAACGGCTAGTGCTACATTTATATTTTTAATCTGCCATATCTTCTAATTAATATTTTATCACAAACAATATAGAAGACAGACTTCTTGAATAAGAATTTATTGTACTTGATTAGGTAATATGACAGTTCATCTTTGTCAAATTATTCTGGCCTTTCTAAAGCACTTCTTTCCATTTTGGGAGGTTTTGTAATGACAGGAAGTGAGAGACATTGGGGGTGGGCTTGCCTATACTCTGTACCATCCCAGAATGGAGTGGGAGAGTATAACAGGCATTTAGTCAGTGAAGTATCTAGCCGAGTGAAATACTCACTCAGGTCAGTGATACAGACTGCATGCCACCTGACAGACATCACAGTGCCTGAGAAAGTTAAAACTGGTCCTGAAGGGTCTGTTTCTACATAAAGGGGGCGAGGGGAATGAGTACTGATAGGGTCATCTCAGTTAGATTTTCCTGTGCATTAAAATAAAAATAAAAAGAAAGAACTAAAGTGTCCTTCAGGGTGTTGGGTTTGTTGAGCTGTTCCATCAGGAGCCTGCATCTCTTGGCAAGGGGCTGCTGCATCTCGTCTTCTCAGATCCCTGAGCTCACTAGGTTGGATGGGAAGGTGATGGACATGGACGCTCCTCAGTGGGCAGAGACTGTAGTGGCCTGAGTGTCAGTAAAAATGCTACAGAGGAGCAGGTGGAGGCTCTGGAGAGGGGGTAGTAAGACACAGATGGCAATCTCAGAGGCAGTGACCATGATGAAGGACTTCTAGAAGATCCCAGGCTGGTTGGCTCATCTTTTTGTAGTATATCTGGTGCATTGACCCAGTCGTCTGACGACATTTCTGCTTCTCATTTCTTTTCTTTTAAAAAAACACATTTTCTTTTTAATTTCAGAGAGGAAGGGAGAGGGAAATATATATAAACATCAGAGGATCATTGGTCGGCTGCCTCCTGCTCACCCCTTATTGGGGATCAAGCCTGCAACCTGGGCATGTGTCCTGACTGAGAATCGAACTGTGACCTCCTAGTTCATAGGTGACACACACCTCTGAGCACCACCGGCCAGGCTCTTCATTTCTTTATTCTTTTGTCTTTTGAAAAATTTTCATTTATTTTATTTAATTTTTTTCTTTGTTGCTCATTTTAATCTTTTCTGGAGGCTGTGTGTGTGTGTGTACTGGTTAGTCACTTAAACATTTCTTCCATTACCTTCCATTCTGCCTTCTTCCTGAGATGTGAATCCTGGTCTGAAATCATACTGCAGGGTCCATTCTTCTTTTCTACACCTCGCCCTAATCTTACTTGCTTTTGGGTAATTTTTATTTCTTAGTAAATGTAGTGTTGTGCATCTACAAGTGTGAAGTAGTCTGTATTTTTCTTCATAGCCTAATACGAAAAGGAAGGGCCCTATTCAAGAATGCCTTTGTTTATTCATTCCTTCAGCACACTTTTTTTTTTTGAGAGCCCTAGAATTGACTAGTTTCTGTGCAAGATCATGATAATACACAGGTTAGTAAGTCTGTGGTCCCTCATAAAATCAGCCCCTCTGCCTGCTCTGCACGGTGCCATCCCTGCCTGCCTGCCTAGTGACCTCACTACTACCGTTGGCCCATCTCTCCTGCTTCATCGCCTGTCCTCTGCACCATCATTCCCAGGCAAACAGGCTTTAATGTTTAACATCTTTTTAAAAAATGCTCCCTTGGTCCCAGATTTCCTCTAGCTACCATCCCTTTTTTCTCTTCTCTTTCATAACAGAACTTTTCTGTTCTTGATTGTCCTTCTCTTCTCATTTTCTCTCGAACTCATTCAGTTAAGCACTCTTTTCTCTGATTCTGCTGAAGCTACTATTCAAGAGAACCTACCAGTTACTAAACCCAGGGCCCGTTCTCAGTCCTTATGTTAGCGGTAATTTTCTTCTTGAAACACAGTTCATCTTGGTTTTAGAGCATCTCTCAAGTTCTTACCCATCTTATGGTTGCTCCTTGTTATTGTTGCTGTATTCCTCATTTTCCTGACTTCTTTTCATTGCAGTGTACAAGGGTGCAATCTTTGACCCCTCCCCCCCGCCACGCACACCCATACAGTAGGTGATCTCATCCAATTCCATCTTTTCTTGCCCTGTTTATATTGATTACTTTTATGTGTCTGTTTTTAGCCCTGACTTCTCTCCTGAAATCATAGACTTGAATATCCTGCAATCTACTTAATATTTCCATCTGGATACCTGAGAGGCATCTCAAACTTACTATAGTAAAATGCCCAAATTATTCGTTTCCATTTTCCAAAAAACAAAGCAACAGACGCCCACTTCTCCCATAGTTATTCCTCTTTCAGTAATGAAATCTCTGTGCTATCAGGTGCTGAGGTTAGAAACCTTGGAGCAATCCTTCACTACTTCCTTTCTATGCCCACATCTTACCTGACAGCAAGTGAATAACCTTATCTCTGACTCCACTGTGCTATCCTAGCCTAACCCCTTGCTCCTTCTCTCCCGGACTGTTGCTGTCTCTTCCTAACTGGTCTTCCTGATTCTGCTTGTACTCCGCTAGTTGTCTCTATCTCTTCTGCTAGAGTGATTCTTCAATCATGGAAGTCAGATCATGTCACCCTGCTCCAGTGATGTTCTGTCTCAATAAATCCAAAGTCCTAGCCGTGATCTCTCATGCTCTGGTACCCTACCGTGGCTCTGACCTCGTCTCTTATCCCTCTCCCTCTCACTTGTCTCTCTCTTCCAGTCACACTGACTCTGTGCTGCCTCCCCTCCCCCATTACCTGTGTGGTTCAATCCTTCACTTTAGGCCTTTGCTTACTTTTCACCTTATCAGACAAGTCTTTAATGATCAGCCTATATAAGATAATAGCAGTCCATTGTCACTGCGTGGCTCCAGCTTTTTTCCTTGGCAGCATGTATCAACCGCAGACATATTATGTATTCATTTGCTTCTTATCTGTTTCTTCTCACTAGAATGCAGGCTAATCCATGAGGATAGGAAGTTTTGTCTGTTTTATTCACTCCTGTATCATCAGTGCTTAGAACTTAGTAGATACTCAGTATTATTTGTTGACGGCGTGAATGAGGGAATGAACACATAGTCCCTGTTTTTGTTGTTGTTGTTGTTAATCCTCACCCGAGGATATTTTTCTACTAATTTTTAGGGAGAGTGGAAGAGAGAGGGAAAGACAGAGAGGAACATGAATGTGAGAGAAACACATGGATTGGTTGCCTCATTCACACACCCTGACCAGGACCCAGGCTGGGGAGGAGCCTGCAGCCAGGGTACGTGTCCTTGTCTGGAATCGAACCTGGGACCCTCTGATCCACAGGCTGACACTCTATTCACTGAGCCAAACCTGCTAGGGCTCCCTGCTTTATTTAAAAAAAAAAAAAAAAAAAAATATTTCAGAGAGAGTATGGGAGAGGGAGAGAGAGAGAGAATCATTGATTAGCTGCCTCTTGCATGCTCCCTACTGGGAATCGAGCCCTCAAGCCATGCATGTGCCCTGACCAGAATCAAACCGTGACCTCCTGGTTCATGGGTAGATGCTCAATCACTGAGCCACCCTGGCTGGGCCACATAGTCTCTGCTTTTAAGAAGTTTGCAGTCTAGTGGAGGAGCTGAAAGTAGCCAAAATACACCAAATGCTGCTAAGTATGTTTCAGAGAAGTCTCCCAGTTCTCTGTATTTCCAGTGTCTTAGTGTGAGTATCAGCTCTGCAGGAGTATATGTGTATTTGGTTGTAAATCTTTTCTGAATCTAATTGGATCATCCTATGATAGGACACTGAATTTCTTCGTATTTTGAACATGAAAGCCTGTTATCTCACAGGACTTGTGTTGGGTAGTTAATATAATGTACTGATCTCCAACCCTAGAGGTACAGTACTTTAGGGAAAAAGATTTTCATTTTGCTGATAGCCTGGAACCTATTCTTAATAAATATATACATCTATAAACTACAATCAAGTATGTAGTGGATACTGTTGTTGTTTTTTTAACATCTTTATTGATTTTAGAGAGGAAGGGAGAGTCATAGAGAGATAGAAACATCAATGATGTTGCCTCCTGCACGCCCCCTACTGGGGATCGAGCCCACAACCCGGGTATGTGCCCTTGGCTGGAATTGAACCTGGGACCCTTCAGTCCACAGGCCGAAGCTCTATCCACTGAGCCAAACAAGCTAGGCCACTATTTTTAATGAATTGTTCATAGTGGTATCTAGCCACTATATGTCAAGTCTGGATTCTAGTTAATATTAGATTAGTTAATTTGAAAATGAAGGTTGGTAGAGATGATTATAAAAATTCTTATCATCATTTTGTTCTTTATCTAGGTCAAAGGAAGGAAATATGATGGAAAGTTTGTGGGTGCTAAGTCTTGAAGCATTTCATTTATGGTAGTTAATATCTGAAACAGAACAAAGGAACCACTATATGCAAAAATGATAATATGTTAATAAAAGAAAAATAAGTTGAATTTGGAAATAAAGTCTGCATACTTAAAATTTAGAAATGCTTTAAAATAAAAGCCTAATATGCTAAGTGTCCGGTTGACCTGTTGGCCATTCAACCAATCAAAGCACAATATGCTAATGATATGCTAAGGTTGCTCAACTGCTCGCTATGACATGCACTGACCACCAGGGGGAAGACACTCCAATTGGTAAGTTAGCTTGATCTGGGGTCCAGCTGATCGGGACTGAGTGATCGGGACACCCTGTAGCCCTTCCTCAGTCTCTTCCCAGTTGGCCAACCTCCCGTGTCTCTCCCCAGCCCTGATCATGCACCAGTGCGGTCTGTCGGCCTAGCCTGCACCCTCTCACAATCTGGGACTCCTTGGGGGATATTGGAGAGCCAGTTTCGGCTCATTCCCACAGAGCGCACACCGCTCAGCCAGAAGCCAGGCTCAAGGCTAGCAAGCACAGCAGTGGTGGCGGGAGACTCTCCCGTCTTCGTGGCAGCACTAACGTTGTCCAACTGCCAGCGTAGGCCCGCTCCCTGACATCCCCCAAGGACTCCCAGACTGCGAGAGGATGCATGCCAAGCTGAGGGACCATACCCGAGTGCATGAATTTCATGCACTGGATCTCTAGTAAAACATAAACATCAAAAGTCCATTTTCTGAGTAAAATGCCCTCAACACCCAGTAAAGCTTTCTTGAATGCAATTTCAGAATTTCTAAAGTAGCATGGAAGCTGCTCAAGAATGCTCACATCAGCACAACCGATGTGGCTCAGTGGTTGAGCGTCAACCTGTGAACCAAGAGGTCATGGTTCAGTTCCCAATTCCTGGTCAAGGGCACATACCCGGGTTTCGGGCTCTATCCCCAGTGGGGGGCATGCAGGCAGCCAATCAATGATTCTCATCATTAATGTTTCTATTTCTCCCTCTTCCTTCCTCTCTGAAGTCAATAAAATTACTCAATATATATATATTTTTAAAAAGAATATTCACATCTTTTTCCCAGCCTTCCTGAAACCTTTGCTCTCTGAAACCCTTTGACTAGTGCAAAATGTTCATTTTTATATTCATTCATTTACTCACTTCTGCAGACTTGTATTGAGTGTTTTCAGGCCATATACTGTTCTGGGGACACAGTGGTGAGCAAGGCAGAATGGAAGCCCTCACTCTTGGAGCATTTGATAGGAATGCGGGGAGATAGTAAATGAGCAAAAATATCAGTGAACTTGGTGATTTTAGGCAGTAGGGGGTGCTGGGCAGGAAATAAGTGTGTGATATATATGTGCTGCTGAAGTGGCACTAAAAATACTTTTTGGTTGTTCTTTTAATTCTTTTTTTTTAATAATATATTTTATTGATTTTTCACAGAGAGGAAGGGAGAGAGATAGAGAGTTAGAAACATCGATGAGAGGGAGTCATCGATCAGCTGCCTCTTGCACACCCCCTACAGGGAATATGCCCGCAACCAAGGTACATGCCCTTGACCGGAATCGAACCCGGGTCCCTTCAGTCCCCAAGCCGACGCTCTATCCCACATGTGTCAAACACAAGGCCCGCGGGCCAAATCCATCCCGCCAGGCCTTGCAATGTGGCCCACACCGCGCTGTCATCACTGCACTCCACTGCGTTTCCATCACAATGACAGTTTATGACTGTTCAGTAAACCATTCGGCCCACGATTTAGGCTGGATTTTAGATTTTGGCCCTTTCTCTGATTGAGTTCGACACCCCTACTCTATCCACTGAGCCAAACCAGTCTTGGCTGTTCTTTTAATTCTTTATTATTGGAAGTACTACATACGTCCATTCCCCTGCCCTGTTGTCCTCTCTGTTGGCAAGATGCAGTTTCGAGAGTGTGAAATAATTAGAGAATCGATGGAGAGGAATGTGTAGGGGGTTTGGGAGGAGTCTCTGAAGACGAGCTGGACTGTCAGGAACAGTTTTTTGGAGCGTGGGGCTGCACCTGGATGTCTTGGTTGGATTTGAGTAGCTGATGAAGAATATTCCAGATGGGAAACATGGGGCCAGGTAGACCATGGGAAGTAGAGACCTGGATGGACTAGTATAGTCTTTGGAAGCCTGTTTGTCCTAAGGGTTGTGAGGACCATAAACTGATGGCATATGGCTACGTTTGGGCAGCAAGATGAATAACTTTTTTAAAAAAAATACATTTTATTGATTTTTTTTCAGAGAGGAAAGGAGAGGGATAGAGAGCTAGAAACATGATGAGAAACATCGACCAGCTGCCTCCTACACACCCCCCACTGGGGATGTGCCCACAACCAGGGTACATGCCCTTGACTGGAATCGAACCCAGGACCCTTCAGTCTGCAGGCTGACACTCTATCCACTGAGCCAAACTGGCCAGGGCAAGATGAATAACTTTTCAAAATTAGTTGCCTACATTTTAATATTGAAAAATTTCAGTTAGTAACCTAGTCTTTAGGATTCTCTTGAAAAGAATCACAAGATCTGGCACTACTGGGCCAACATTCCTATGTAATGACTGGCTGCAGCTGCGTGGTGGCTGCCCTTTGCACTCTTCACGCCTCCTCAGTTGGCCTCAGTTCTTACACTCCCTGCAGAGATGCTGAGGCTCTTGTCAGCTTCCATGGATTGTGGTGGCTGAGGTGGTACTGCCTTTTTAAGGTAGAGTTAAGAGGAAGGTCAGAAACTTGTGCCATGGTGAATTTCTCTCAAATGTGGGAGACACAAAGGGCAACATGTTTCAAGAAAATGGGAGAGCACTTCTTTCTTTCTGGAGGTGAAAATATTCCTCTTTACTTTGGACTCATGATGTGCTTATGGCCACAATGTTTGACTGACATCATAAACTTACGTTCCCCTGTCCAGGCCCCATAGGGTGGCATTTGAGGTTTACTTGTTGTTAATCCTCACCCAAGAACATTTTCTTCACTGATTTGAGAGACACACATCGATTGGTTGCCTCCCACATGGGGCTGGGGATGGAACCTGCAACTGAAGTATGTGCCCTTGACTGGAATTGAACCCAGTACCCTTCAGTCCTTGGGCCAAAGATCTATCCACTGAGCCCCACCAGCTAGAGCAACGCCTGTCTTCTGAGCCCACTAGGTTATAAGCTACCAGAGTCTCTCCAGCTCATAGTATCCTCCATGGTGCTCTGCACATAGGAGGCCACACTTGTGAGAATAAATATCATCTATCCTTCAAATTTCCTTCAAAACATTTAGGAGCAATTCTTCCATCATTATGGTTTTTAGTTTTGATAACATTGTGATAAATTTATACACAGTTTTATGTTTTTTTCATGTATAAAACATTTTTTTCCCTAATCTGAATTTAGCATATACATTTTTAATGGCTATGTGCCCATTTATTTGTTGTTGTAAATGACATTTTAAATCACAAAAGAAACTAGTATTGGTGACCACAGTAATTAATGGTTTCCTTTCTCCAGCCTCACAAAGTACACATCTTAAAAAACATGACAACCAACTATTTTAAAGAATTACTACTCTCCATTTGCCAATCTTTCCCCCGGTGCTTATTAAGAAGCAAGCATGACGCCGAAACTGGTTTGGCTCAGTGGATAGAGTGTCAGCCTGCGGACTGAAAGGTCCCAGGTTCGATTCCAGTCAAGGGCATGTACCTTGGTTGTGGGCACATCCCCAGTAGGGGGTACGCAAGAGGCAGCTGATTGATTCTTCTCTCTCATCGATGTTTCTAACTCTCTATTCCTCTCTCTTCCTCTCTGCAAAAAATCAATAAAATATATTTAATAAAAAAAAGAAGCAGGCATGAGATTTAGTGTAAAGAGTGGTGGTATTTTATATTTTTTACAAATCTCTTTGGGTTAATTGAAAATAGATGAGTTTTCATATCTGATTCTGCATTCAGTGTCTTGTGATATGTTGTTTTGAAGTTTCAAGAAAATTGAGCTGTTCAAAGATTCATAGTGAATTGTTTTGTAGAATGTTCCTTAATTTGGAACTCATCTTTCTCTTGATTAATTTGAGGTCACTCATTTTTTGGCAGTAACATAGGAGTGACATGCCCTTATCAATGCATCATATCAGAGGGCACATTATATCAACATGGCTTATTACTGGTGATGTTTTACCTTGATTGCTTGGTTAAGTTAGTGTCTGTCAATCAGAGAAGGGGCCAAAATCTAAAATCCAGCCTAAATCTCGGCCGAATGGTTTACTGAACAGTCATAAACTGTCATTGTGATGGAAACGCAGCGGAGTGCAGTGATGACAGCGCGGTGCGGGCCACATTGCAAGGCCTGGCGGGACGGATTTGGCCCGCGGGCCTTGTGTTTGACACATGTGGTCTAGTTTCTCTAACATAGTTACAAAATTGTTTTTCTTGTGATTAGAACTTTTAAGATTTATTTTCTTAATAACTTTCAGATATACACTACAGTATTATTAAACTGTAGTCATCATACTGTTCATCACATCCCCAGATCTTAATTTATCTTATAACTGGAAGTTTTTACCTTTTGACCATGTTCACCTCCCACCTCACCCCTACCTCTACTTTTGGCAACCACCGATCTGTTCTATATTTTAATGAGTTTGGCTTTTTTAGATGCCACATGTAAGTGAGATCATATAGTATGTCTTTGTCTGACTAATTTCACATAGCATATTTCACATATAGGCATCTCATGGTCCATTCATGTTGTTGCAAATGGTAAGGTTTCTTCTTTTTTATATTCTGAACTAGTGGCCCAATGCATAGGTTCATGCACATTAAAAAGAAATTAATTAGGAGAAACATTTTTATATCACTATTTGCCCTTTCTCTATAATAGAAGTGTCAACCAAATTCCACGATCAACAATGACAGACCAAAACACATGCATGCGATTGGTGCCAGTGAGAGCTTTATATGTATTGCGCATGTGTGTCAACTTTTATTTTTAAATTGCCAGTATGCGTCATATGTACCAGCCGACCTGCAGGTTGGCCACTTAGCTGTTTATATATATAGGCAATATTCCAGTGTGTGTGTGTGTGTGTGTGTGTGTACACCACATCATCTTTACGCATACATCAGTAAATGGGCTTTTAGGTTGTTTTCATGGCTTGGCCATTGTAAATAATGCTGCAGTGAACATAAGTGTGTAGATATCACTTTGTGATAGTAATTTTGTTTCTTTTGGATATATATACCCATAAATGGAATTGCTGGATCATATGGTAGTTCTACTTATAATTTTTTTCCCCCATACAGTTTTCCAAAGTTGCTACACCAATTTACATTCCCACTCGCAGCGCCCAGGTGTTCCCTTTACTCCATATCCATGGTTACCTCTTGTCTTTAAGGACAGCCATTCTAATAGGTCAGAGCTGAGCTCTCATTGCGTTTTTGTTTTGTTAAGCAAACTGAATTCACTGTATTTTTCTTGCATGCAATTGCGTGTTGGCCACAGCGGGAGCCTGGGTCCTCTACACAGAAATGGGTGAGGGCCTTTCCAGGATGTCAGTGATTCCTGACGGGGAGGCTTGGTGGACACAGTCTCTTCCCAGAGCTCGGGGGTGCGGTAGCTTAGGTCTCAGAGGTGGCCTCAGAGGTGGCCTTGGCGAAGTTGCCCAGGGTGCCAGTGCCGCCCTGGCCGAGCGCAGCAGCTGGCCATACCAGCCACCAGCAGCAGATGCTTGGACACAGGCTGAGACTGTGCCAGTGCCCTGGGGGTGGGGAGGAGGCACCAGCACAGAGCCCAGCAGCCACGGAGTGGGGCTGCTGATCTTGTTCCCCCAGTGCCCTTGCCGTACAGGGACAGCAGAGAGCTTGACCAGGACGATGGCCCCATGGATGGCAGTGGCTACTTCCTTTGGGCAACTTACCATCCAGAACATGGCTGTTGTCATCCCCAATGGAGACAAAGCCTAGAACTGGGTCCTTTGGCCAGCAATGTTTCTGCTTTGCACTGGGATAACCTTTAAAACCTTGTCCCTGAGGAATGCTCCCAAGAAAAAGTCAATGACCTCAGGTTCCTTAATGGGCAGGGAGAAGAGATAGATCTCAGGGATTCGATCTTCCTGTCCTTGATTAGGCTTGGTGACGGGGATCCATTCCTGTCCTCAGCCTTGCCTCTGTAAACTCTATGGCCCCACCCCTGACCCTAGCCAAGACCTTGGCCCCGGATGCTGGGTGCTGCAGAAGCCTCCCATTCCAGAGCCCCGGGGCGGGGGGGGGGGCTGGGACCCCAGCTTCTCACTGGAGGTCTTGGAGATATCTCTTCTGCTTAAAAATACGCTGCATGTGGGTGCCAGACGAGCCTGTTCTGTGCCTCCACCCGCCTATCAGTCTCAATGTGCTTTCTTCTTTACTTCTCTGTAGGACTTCCATTCAGCCACATTTCAGGCGTTTCTATATTTCAATTGTAATTTTGATGTGGTTGTGGGAGAGGGAGAGTACAGTTGTGCTTACCTGCGCCACCATCTTGGTTCTCTCCAGTCAAAGCTTTTTCCTGGGAAAATAGAACTGGAAACTGTCACCTAATTCCACTGGTAGGTGATATAATAACAGATAAGGAATTAGAAGACTTATTTTAAAAATTCTCTAAATATTTTAAGAGATTGGCTGGCAAATTGTACAATGAATATGACACATCAAGGTCTGTGGAACGATAGACCTGAACAGTCTTCTTAAGTTACCTGGTACTTGAGGAGGCATACACACACTGACTGGCTTATTAAACATTTGGCCAGTGCTGTGTGGGCGCCTTATGCATATATACTGTTAATTGGCAATACAGGCCACCACTTAAAACGTCTAGTAGCTGCCAGATAAAGAGCCACACTTCTTTTAAAAACAAAACAAAACAAAAGAAAACATTTTTATTTATTTTAGAGAGGAAGGGAGGAGAGAGAGAGAGAAACATCAGTGATGAGAGAGAATCATTATCGGCTGCCTCTGCAACCCAGGTGTATGCCCTGACTGGGAATTGAACCATGACCTCCTGTTTCATAGGTTAAAGCTCACTCACTGAGCCATGCTGGCTGTACACTTCTAAAAGGGAAAGACAGAAGTGGAATCCTCTATCATAAAAGCCTACATGGTGTCATGCCTTAGCTCAGTGGCATCACAAGATGGCCGCCACAGATGGCCACGCACACAGCGGAGGTGGGATCCGGTGGCTGCTCCACACAGTGAGGCCTGGGGGTCGCAAGGCTCTGTGTGGTACAGAGGAGGCCATCCCGGCGTCTCTGCTTCCTAGCGCAAAGGAAGCAGGTGTCAGAGGAGGCGGGTTGTGGCAGGCTAGGGTAGTTGTGGGTTGATGAGGCAGCAGGAGAGGGCAGTTGTGGGTAATCAGGCCAGCCAGGGAGCAGTTAGGGGGCGATCAAGCTGGCAGGCAGGCAGGTGAGCTGTTAGGAGCCAGTGGTCCCAAATTGTGAAGAGGATTGGGCCTAAACCGGGAATTGGACATCCCCCAAGGGGTCCCAGATTGGAGATGGTGCAGGCCAGACTGAGGGATACCCCACCCATGCATGAATTTCATACACAGGGCCTCTAGTTACTTAATAATTGTCCTGTTTTATGTAACCATATTGCTCCCAATAAACACCAGAATGGGACTAATGATGGCAGGAGGAATTACCGTGTTTCCCCAAAAATAAGACATCTTCCGAAAATAAGACCTACTTACAGGTTTCCTTCTGAGTGAAATATAAGGCATCCCCCGAAAATAAGGCCTCCCCCTAGGCTCTGTCTCAGAATGCTATTGCTAAACATGAGAGATTTAAAAGATTCTAAAAGAAATAGTCACAAGAAATTCACCAGGAAATTCAGGAATTGGATTGTTATGATGATGTTCCAGAAGATGATGACATGATTGTCATTGAATAAATGAGTAAATTCTTGATACTGTAGGATTCACAGTTTGTCTCACAAACATGTTGACAACTACCGTACCACCGTACCGTATACAGGTAATAAATTTCCTTTATTTTCATTTAACAATAAATGTGTACCGTATTCTTCATGGAAAAATAAGACATCCCCTGAAAATAAGACCTAGCACATCTTTGGAACAAAATTAATATAAGACACTGTCTTATTTTCGGGGAAACAGGGTAGTTAAGTATAAGGGCAAACATCGGAGATTTGTGACAATCAGCAGATAAACACTGTAATAGGCTATGAATGCAGTCTTTCCTTAAAGACAGGCTCCATCTGTCTGAAATTGAAATGCAGTCTTTCCTGCAGGTAGGAATGGTCTAGTTTTCAGAAGGCTCTACTCTTTAGCCCAGGTTTTATACTGAGCAAGTGATAAATCAGTCTTGAGAACTTCCCTTCCCAGATTGAAAGATAACTTCTGTTAAACTTTTTTATTGAACTTGGTAAAAAAGTTTCTAAAAATACATGAAGTTCTTTCATTGCCATTTTTTCAGCTTTGAGTAGGTAGTTTTACTGTTACAATTTTTAGTAATTAAAATTTATGAAGAATATTTTCCCAAATATTTAAAAAGGAACTTTAAGGCTTACTTACTCTTGCTCTGGTGTTAAAGACCACTTTTGTGTTTAAAACTATAGTAGGTCCTTCTTCCTCTTATGTTTGTTTTTCAAGGATCTTCTTAATTCCGACTTATTTACCAGTCATAATGCCAGTTAATAGTGTGAACTACATATTACAGAACTTTGTTGATTCATAGATATGTATATGCATGGCATTAGACCATATCCTAGGGAACTCCTCACCATCTAGCTTTAACTGACAAGAGTGATTTGTAGTTAACATGGGTTATTTTCAAATGAGGGTGTCTAAATTTTTTGGACTCTATTCTTGATTTACTTAGCAGGTTATAGATAGTATAAAAGTTAAATTTTTACTTGGCTTCTTTTCAATTAGAAATTTGGATTATTGACTTCTGAATTACTTGATGAAGCCTGTGCCAGATGCTTCATGTAGTTTTATGTTCAGGTGGTATTTTGATGAATTGAGTCTCCTGGCTGGCCATTTCTTTCTTAGGGTCCTAAGCACTTAATGGTCCTTAGTGTCAGCATTGTATTTCTAAGAAGTATTGAAATTAATACTCAATATGTCACTCTATAGTTACACGAATTGTTATACTGAATGTTAACATGATAAAATAACCAAACTTATTTAAATTAGATTTAATTTCTAATATCTTCTGTTTTTTGCCTATTGCCCAGGAGTTTTGCTAAAATAAAAAGCTAAGCCCATTTACAGGGCACTGCGCTGATGCCTGGGATACACTGGCGAAGGCATATGAATGTGGTCGCAGCGAGTGCAGCTCCGAGTGAGCTCCGGGGCTGTGCTGAAGCGTTTCTAATAGAAGTGTGTGGGCCAGCCTCTGGAGCAGGAGCTGGAGAGAGCTCCTGGGATCTGGCAGGGAATTTATCCCCAAGTGTCTCCAGTTCTTTGATGTTGGCTTGGGGGAGAGGAGAGGAGAAGCAACCACAAAGAGTGAAAAGAGGCCAGGGGTGGATTTGTGTGGTTATTTTTGGTTGGTAATCATGATACTTTTATCACAGGAATGTTGAAGACTCCAGTATCTCAAATGAAGGGATCTTCAAAGGGAATAAATATCAACAATTTCTCTGTAGCAAATAGAGCGAAACTGGGACCAAAATAACATTAAAAAAAAAAAAAAGAATGTTTTGTTATAAAAATTTGAAAGCAGTTGCCTTGATAGTCTTAAATAGTAATAGATTATTCAACAACTACTTTTACGTGTCATCCTTGCGCAGGGGCCATGCTAATCTTCTCTGTATCGTTCCAATTTTAGTATATGTGCTGCCGAAGTGAGCACTCAACAACTACTTTTAAAGAGCTGATCCTATTGCAGATGCTTGGTATTCACTGATAAGCAAAAGTATGGATTCTGCTCTTATGAAGTTTACATAATCACAATCAGAAATGTTTGATCATAAACTGAGTACCATTCTCTAGAAGAAGAACATCAGTCAGTCAGTGCTTCTGACAGAAGAACTTTATATGGACAGGTGGACAGGAGTTTCTTAGGGAAGGCTGCCCTGATCTCTGAAGGATGAGTGGGAGTTAACTAAGCATTGGGAAGGCATTCCACATTGAGGGGTCAGCATGTGCAGGCACTGTAGCAAGAGAGAAGGTAGTGTATATGAAGAACTGAAATTAGACCAGTTAGATTAGTGAGGCAGAGAACAAACATGGAGTTCAGAGGGCCAGACCATGGAGGTGCTTGTCAACCATGGTCTTTGGCATTCGGTCTTTGTTTCTTGGTTGTTATTCATTTTTTAACACTTTATTGTGGAAAATATCAGACATGCACAGAAGAAAGACAGTATAATAATCTCAGGGTACTCATCTTCCAGCCTTAATCAATAGTTGGCTAATCTTACTTCATCTGTATTTTCACCCATCCTATATAATAAAGAGCTAACATGCTAATTAGACCAGATGGACCTTCCAGACGACCTTCCAGATGAAGCTAGGGCTGCTACAAGGGCTGAGCCCCCTGCACGAATTTCGTGCATCGGGCCTCTCGTGTAATTATAGCTGTGATTTCAAAAGTAATGGGAGCCATTTGAAGTTTTTTTGTTGTTTGTTTTTTCATTTTGCTGGAGGCAGCCAATCAGTGATTCTCATCATTGATGTTTCTATCCCCCTCTCCCTTCCTCTCTGAAATCAATAAAAAACATTTTTTTAAAAATATATTAATAGACTAATTTTGAACTGGACATGTGAAAGTTATAAATGTGCCATTACTAAAAATACATGCTGATCAGAACTCTCACCTAGCCATGTTTAATATGTCTATTTTGGGCCCTCTTTTCCCACTGCCAAGACTCATCTCCCACAACTGTTGGGTTTGCTTCTGATCCTCAAATGACAAGCCTGCTTTCCTCACTCCTTTTAATGGGCTAGGATAAAAATTCAGTTATTTTTCACCACTGTGGTTGCATGAGGACTCAAGTCTGCCCTTTGTGTTTATATTTCCCTTTGATTATTTGCTACTTCTGCAAATTTTCTTTGTATAGCTGACTTCCTCCAGTGCAGTGGTTCTCAACCTTCCTAATGCCGTGATCCTTTAATACAGTTCCTCATGTTGTGGTGACCCCCAACCATAAAATTATTTTCATTGCTACTTCATAACTGTAATTTTGCTACTGTTACGAAGTGTAATGTAAATATCTGCTGTGTTTTCCAGTGGCCTTAGGCGTACCCTTCTAGCGGTTCTCAACCTGTGGGAACCTGTCAGGACCCACAGGTTGGGAACCGCTGCTGTAGAGCCTAACACAGATATTTATATTACGATTCATTAAAAGTAGCAAAATTACAGTTATGAAGAAGCAAGGAAAATAATTTTATGGTTGGGGGTCACCACAACATGAGGAACTGTATTAAAGGGTTGTGGCATTAGAAAGGTTGAGAACCACTGCTAGTGGAAGTGCTCATTGATTTGCAAAGGGACCCAAATAACCCTGTATCCTTCTTGAGGCTGAATATATGGATCTGGAGGACTTCCAGGCTCTGCTGGCTTAGAACCGAGTGAACCTCAGTATGGCCACTAACAAGTAATGCAGCCTCACAGTTCATAAACCAGCTGTAAACATCTGTCAGCTTTGGGCTGCCCGGAAAAGTAGAGAGGAAGTTAATATTCTTGTTAGTTTGAGTGTTGTGATTAATTGTTACTGTATATACTGAGCATGTTTTGCAAATTTAAACCATGTGCTATAGAACTGAAGCTTCATGTGCAATTTACTCTTTATTCAGTTGCAGACTCCAGGACTCATTATGAGTGTTGGCTAATAATGCTGGATAGGGCTACAGCAGTCAAATGAAGTCAAGGATGTGGAAAACACATGGTGCTAGAGTCAGGTTGGTAGTCAGGTCTGAGTTACCCTCTTTAAATCACAGTTTCTTCACTTATAAAATAGAAATACATCCACTAAGATCATCTAATTTCCAGGGTTATTATGACAATTAAGTTAGATTATATTTACATGCATATATATATCTGATACTTTAAAAAATATTTTGTCCGGCTAGTGTTGCTCAGTGTTTGAATTTCGACCTATGAATCAGGAGATCACCCTTCGATTACCTCTCGGTAAGGGCACATGCCTGTATTGTGGGCTCGGTCCCCAGTGTAGGGTGTGCAGGAGACAGCCAATCAATGATTCTCTCTCATCGCTGATTTTTCTCTCTCTCTCTCTCTTCTTCTCTGAAATTAATAAAAATATTTTAATACTTTAAAAAATAGACTTTATTTTTATTTATTTTTTTAGTTTAATAAATCTTTATTGTTCAGATTATTATAGGTGTTCCTCCCCCCCCCCATAGTTTCCCTCCACCTGATTCCCCACCCCACCCCATGCCCTTACCCCCTGCCACTGTCTTCATCCATAGGTGTAAGATTTTTATCCAATCTCTTCCCGCACCCCTCTGACCCCCTCCCTCTGAGAATTGTCAGTCCACTTCCTTTCTGTGTCCCTTTTTTATATTATATTCACCAGTGCAATTCTGTTCTTCAGATTTTTTATTCACTTGGTTTTTAGATTCACTTGTTGGTAGGTATGTATTTGATGTCTTTTGTTGTTCATAGTTTTACCTTTATCTTTTTCTTCTTCCTCTTATTAAAGAATACCCTTTAGCATTTCATGTAATCCTGGTTTGGTGGTGATGAACTCCTTTAGTTTTTTCTTGTCTGTGAAACTCTTTATCTGACCTTCAATTCTGAATGATAACTTTGCTGGGTAGTGTAATTTTGGTTGTAGGTTCTTGATGTTCATCACTTTGAATATTTCTTGCCACTCCCACCTGGCCTGCATAGTTTCTGTTGAGAAATCAGCTGACAATCGTATGGGTACTCCCTTGTAGGTAACTAACTGTTTTTCTCTTGCTGCTTGTAAGATTCTCTCTTTGTCTTTTGCCCTTGGCATTTTAATTATTATGTGTCTTGGTGTGGTCCTCTTTGGATTCCTCTTGTTTGGGGTTCCTCTTGTGTGTGTCTCCTGGACTTGTAAGTCTATTTCACCAGGTAGGGAAAGTTTTCTGTCATTATTTCTTCCAATAGGCCTGCAATATCCTGCTCTCTCTCTTCTTCTGGCACCCCAAAAATATGGATGTTGGTACGCTTAAAGCCATCCCAAAGGCTCCTTACACTATCCTCACACTTTGGGATTCTTCTTTCTTTCTGCCTCTCTGGTTGGGTGTTCTTTGTTTCCTCATATTCCAGATCTTTGGTTTGATTCTTGGAGTATGTTGATCTACTGTTGAGTTTCTGTATATTCTTTATTTCAGACAGTGTATGCTTAATTTCTGACTGGTCCTTTTCCATATTTTTGGTATTCTCATTAAGGTCCTTGAAGATCTCTTCAAGTTTCTCAGCAGTTTTTAGAAGATTCTTGAGTAACCTTATAAATGTGATTCTGAACTCTGTGTTGTCCAGTAGTTTACTTTCCTCCATCTCTCCCATTTGTGACATGCTTCTGTGTCTCTGCATTTGGTTGCCTCCCTGTGTTGATGGAGTGGCTTTGTGTGGTAGGCGATCTATAGGGGCCAGTAGCTCAGCTTCCCCAGTCACCCAAGGTGGTTGATCTTGGTACACCCCTTTGTAGGCTGATGCAAAGTCTTGGTGTAGTTAAGCCTTGATTGCTGTTGGTACACTGGGAGGAACTGACCTTCAGGCCAATTGGCTGTGATGACCCAGTATGTCAATAATGGAAGAACTGCTGTGCTGGAGACACGCTTATGGTGCAGGCTTTGTTTCAGTGAGGCTTTGGTGCTCACTGAGTCCGCCTCCCGAATGTGTCACTTATGGATGTGAGGAGTTGAAATCTGGTATCTTACACTGACCATTAGATACACTGGCTTCTGGATCTCCAATGGGGTGCAGTCCAGCTACTGTCTGAGGCCACCCTGCAGGAGCTACAGCAAGAACCACTGACCTCTGCTCCCTGCTTGGAGTTTAGAGGCTTTGAAGCTGTCTGCACCGGGTTGCAAGTTTGCTAGGTTAAACTGCAATAGAGAAGGCCATTCATAAGCAAAAACCGCTGGGGATTGAACCCACAACCTGGGCATGTTCCCTTGTCCGGATTGAACCCAGGACCCTTCAGTCTACAGGATAGTTGGTACTCTATTCACTTGAGCCAAACTGGCAAGGGCTAAAAATATTTTTAATTGAGTTTTTGAGAGAGAGAGGAAGAGAGAGAGAAACATCAATTGGCTGTCTCCTGCACATCCCCTACCAGGGATTGAGCCTGAAATCCTGGCACATGCCTTGACTGGGAATCAAACCTACAACCTTTTGGTGTATGGGATGATGCCCAACCAACTGAGCCACAACCAGCCAGGGTAAAGAACTGGTAGCCAGGAATTCTCAATCTCATTTAATGAGAAAAAACTACCTAGTTTTTTCTGTGATCTCTCATGATACTCCACATCTTCCTAAATAGATTAAAAGAATAATTTGTAGTAGAATAAAAGTTTGACAGTTAAATTTAATTCATTTAGGAACACAAAAATTTGCAAAATACAGTTCTTGAAATTACATAAAAGTCTTTATCCTATAAAAAAAATCTTTCCATCTTAATTTTCTCCTATATAGTTAAACATTGGCTTGTTTCTGGTGCACCATATATAGTTTGCCTCTTTTTGGTCCTAATTTTGGTAAGAATTAAAATATATATAAATTAGAAAGGAAGAAGTAAAACTGTTCTTATTTACAGATGACTTTATCCTCTATGTAGAAAATCCTAAGGGATCTATGTAAAAGCTACTAGAACTACTAAGTGAATTTAGTATAGGTACAGGATATAAGTTTAATGTACAGAAATCAGTTGTATTTCTGTATACTAGCAATTAACAAATTGAAAATTTTAAAGTATCATTTTAAAAATACTTTTTTTAATGTATTGGGATTTGAGAGAGAGCGCGAGAGGGAAATATCAATTTGTTGTTCCACTTACCTATGCATTCATTGGTTGGTTCTTGTATGTGCCTCGACCGAGGACCAAACCCACAACCTTGGCATATTGGGATGATGCTCTAACCAACTGAGCTACCCAGCTGGGACTAAAAGTACCATTTTAAATAACATCAAAAAGGAGGGCTTCCACTTAAGTTGGTATACTCATCTCCTCCCACAACCACATCAGAATTACAACTAACTATAGAACAGCATCATTGAGAACCATGATGGAAAGAAGTCCTATAACTAAAGAAATTAAGGAGTCTCCGCAAGACTGGTAGGAAGGGCAGGGACTTGGAATGGGCTGGTGGCAGTTAGAAATCAGGAGAGTTATCTTATCTGCAGAGGTTCCCCATGAGTAGTATTAATGGGGAAAAAAAAACCCACATTGAAACGTGTAAAGAATTTTTTTAAAATATATTTTATTGATTTTTATTTATAGAGAGGAAGGGAGAGAGATAGAGAGCTAGAAACGTCGATGAGAGAGAAACATCAACCAGCTGCCTCTTGCACACCCTCTACCGGGGATGTGCCCGCAACCAATGTACATGCCCTTGACCGGAATCGAACCTGGGACCTTTCAGCCCGCAGACCTACGCTCTACCACTAAGCCAAACCGGCTTTGGCCTGTAAAGAATATTTTTAAGAGTTTATTTGAGCCTTATTGACATATGCCGGGAAGCAGAACCTCAACGGATTGAGATAATGCTCCGAAGAATGTCGGGTTACATTTCTCTATTTATACACTGAAATCAAAGGAGGGACATAAGTGGGTTACATGAAATTCATTGGTGATGGAGTAAGGAGGCGGGAGAAAGCAAAGCGGTGGGAAACTCTTGGGATTGGATAAAAAGTAAAATGATGGACGTGTACTCAGGTGAGTGCAGGAACAATTAACATGATAATGAAGGAACTGAGGCATCTATCCTGGCGCTCACCACATTTGGTTGTGCCCCAGGGGCTCCCGAAAAAGGGAAATTACAAGTTACCCAGACATCTCATAGATATGTTATCTTAAAGGCAAAAGGCAAATGGGCTCAGTAAAAAGATCAAAGTTGATCTTTGTCTGGGAAAATATCTGGGACATGACTACCTACTATAACCTGTTAGATATTTAATTTTCAAACCGTCTTTTGTGGTTATCTTAGGACTCTGGGTTTGCAAGACTGCCACGCAGGCCTCCCCTGAGCTTGTCAGGTTAGCATGTGGCTCTTTTCTTTCACAGTAGCAAGGGGTCCTAGCTCCATACCAGGCTCCCCAGCTCAGGAAGAGAAATCCCCATAATTTCTGTGTGTGGAAACCTTTGGAGATTGTGGCTGAGTGAGAGAGAAGTCTGGAATCTCCAGCGTTCCACTTAAAGGGCCCATGGATGGTCTCACTCGCTCTGAGCTCCATCCAGTGTTAGGGCAATAGCTTGAAATATGCCAGGGGCATATGGGGAGGAACTGAATTGTCTGACTTTGGGACAAGAGCTTGAAAGGCAGCTTTCTTACCGACAAAAGTGCTGGCAGAGCCATTTTTTGTTTGTTTTTTCTGAGCCTGCCCTGCGGATTCCCTTAGACCACACCCCACCCAACTTTCCTATCCACCTAAGCTGGTTCTACCGAGTAGCTTTTCCATACAAGCAGCCTGTCTTCTTGGCTCATGCTGGGGACTTTACAAAATGAGGAGACAAAGAACCATATCCCAGATAAAAGAGCAGAACAAAACTCCAAAAAAAATACTAAACAAAATGGAGATAAGTAATCTACCAGATGCAGTGTTCAAGACATTAATTATAAGGATGCTCAGTGAACTCAATGAAAACTTCAACAAAGAAATAAGAAACATCTGAAACCGGTTTGGCTCATTGGATAGAGCGTGAGCCTGAAGACTGAAAGATCCCTGGTTGATTCCGGTCAAGGGCATGTACCTTGGTTATGGGCACATCCCCAGTAGGGGGTGTGCAAGAGGCAGCTGATCCATGTTTCTCTCTCATTGATGTTTAACTCTATCTCTCTCCTTACCTCTCTGTAAAAAAAATCGATAAAATATATTTAAAAGAAATAAGAAACATAAAAAAGAACCAGTCAGAAATTAAGAATATAGTAACTGAAGAATACAGTAGAGGGAACCAACAGTGATTAAAAGGTAAGGTAACAGCCCAGCTGGGTTGAACCAGGAACTTACTGTTCAATTCTGAATCAGGATATATGCCTGGGTTGCAGGCTCAGTCCCCAGTGGGGGGTGTTCAGGAGGCAGCCAGTCAATGATTCTCTCTCTTCCTCTCCATTCCTCTCTAAAATCAATAAAATATATCTATATCTATCTATATGTCTATATCTATATGTAAAGAGATATATAGATATATATATTTAAAAGGTAAGATAGCAGAAAATACCCAATAAGAACAGTAAACAGAAAAATAATTTAAAACAGGATAGTTTAAGGGGCCTTTGGAACAACACCAAGCATTCTAACATTTGCTGAGAGAAAGCAAGGAATTGAAAACTTATTCGCAGAAATGACAGGAAGTTTTCCTAATCTGACAAAGGAAATAGACATATAAGCCCAGAGAGTCCCAAACAAGATGAACTCAAAGAAGCCTATACCAAGACACATAATTAAAATGCCAAAGGTTAAATACAATACAATACAAAGAGAATTTTGAAAGCAACCAGTGAAAGGCAGTTATCTGCAAGGAATCTCCCATAGACTGTCAGTCTATTTCTCAACAGAAACTTTAAGATCAGAAGGGATTGGCCTGAAATATTCAAAATAATGAAAAGCAAGGATTTAAAAACAAGATAATGATACCTAGCAAAGCTATCATTTATGTCAAAGGACAGAGAAAAACCTTTCCGAACAAGAAAAAGCTAAAGTTCATCACCACCAAACCAATATTACAAGAAATTTAAAAGGGATTTCTTTAAGAAGAAGAAAAAAATAAAAAGGTAAAAAATATGAATAATAAAATGGCAATAACTACATATCTATCAGCATTGCTTTAAACGTAAATGGATTAAATGTTCCCATCATAAGACATTGAATGGCTGAATGGATAAGAAAATAAGACCCTTGTCTGAGCTGGGTGCTCATTTAGGTGGAGCATCATCCCCACACCAAAAGGTTGTGGGTTTGATTCCCAGTCAGGGCACATACCGAGGTTGTGGGTTCCATCTCTGCTTGGAACACTGATTGCAGGAGATAACCAGTTGATATTTTGTTCACATCGATTTTCTCTGTATCTATCTAGCTATCTAGCTATCATCTATCTATTTCTAAAAAAAAAAAAAAAAAAAGGCAGCCAAAACCGGTTTGGGTCAATGGATAGAGCGTCCGTCTGCGGACTGAAAGGTCCCAGGTTTGATTCCCGTCAAAGGCATATATCTTGGTTGCGGGCACATCCCTGGTAGGGAGTGTGGAGGAGGCAGCTGGTCGATGTTTCTCTCTCATCAACGTTTCTAGCTCTCTATCCCTCTCCCTCTCTCTCTGTGGAAAATCAATAAAATATATAAAAACAAACAAACAAACAAAGGCACAAAAAGAAAGAAAAGACCCTTACATATGCTGCCTACAAGAGATACTTTATTGAAAGATACATCTAAGGCTCACTTTTCTCATTTCTATAATGGTGAGAATTACATAACACCTGGCTTGCATGGTTGTTAGAAAAGTAGAGAGTGCAGTAAAAATAGAATATGTAAAAAGCCAGCACATGGCTTAAAGTGGGCGCTGAATAAATTACTCCTGCGGCTGTAATTATCCCTGTATTTCCCCTTGGTATTAGTCTGTTTTCTTTCAGTATTTACAAGAGTTGTGGGAGGGGGTTAAGGTTTATAAGAACACACTGGATGTTCCAGTAAGTTATATTCAAACAGTGTACTTTCACTATAGTTTTTATTTTTATATAACTGATTTCTTTAGTCTTCTCTTTAAAAATAAAAAATAAAGTCATTGAACACCAGGCAATATAAAGTGTTATGTGTGCTTATTTTAATATTTAGACATTAATTTGAAAAGACAGAGCAGGACACACTCATTTAGAAGTCTAATACTCCATATAATCCATACTCCATACCCTTGGACTCATACTTAAGGATGATATTTGTGTATGTTACCACCTTTTCGTATTGCTCTTAAAATACCTTCTTACTTCCAAAGTAAAAATGTCAGAATATCTATTCACAACACAAATACAGTGTTACTTTGGACTATGCAGGGAATTTCCTTTTTTTGTTAAATAAACAACCTGATTAAAGTGAAGGGCTGTTTATGAGGAGTTTTGTAAACTGTTTATGTCTGCTGGTTCCTCTTTGTAGCAGTATTTGAGCTCCTGGGTAGGAAAAAAAGTAGCTTAGGGGTAAAATGGCTTTAAAACTCTAGGAACTGAAACTACTAATGCTTGGCCCTCTGATAAGTCACTGATTTAATCTGAAAGGTTATTTCACCTCCTACTCAGCTTTACTCTTCTTTTAAACATAGCGTCGTCGTGCATAAGAACTTGTGGCAGTTGTTCTGTAAAAAGAGAAACTCTTATTTATCTGGAATCCAAGCAAGTTCAGATAATTATCCACTATTGTGTTGGTCTTATCTTTAAGAAGGAACACACAAATTACTAGAAAGAGCTGGTTGTAGAAGCAGTCTGCAGGGCATGGCACAGATTTGACAGGGTGCAGCCCCGTGCCATCTGGGACACCAGAAGACCTCTCTGGAGGTAATAGCAGGCCTGAGGGGCTGTCAACTGGGACATTACATTTCTGGAAATGAGATCATGTTAGGTGCATTACTGCAGGCAATTTTTCTGGGAATTAGTAATCTATCTAAGATGTATTACCATAGATAAACTAATTTTTAAGGACAATATTTCCAGAACGTTAATAACATGGGATACCTGGAATAGATCTATCACTACTGTTCTCTTGGTGGTGGGGATGGGAACTTGCATGACACCAAGGGCAGGTAGAGGAAATGGGGACAGCTCTTTTAGGTAAGCTCTGCAGATGCGCCCATTCCCCCTGCTTCCTTTCATCCTGGCTGGAAGATCTAAGACTGTTTTTCAAATCTCATTCGCTTTCCCTCTTAGCTCCAGTCCACATTTATAGTTGTAACTAGAAGTATTCATTAGACATGTCATTGAACTATCAAATTCCTGTGTCCAAAGAACAGCCAGAACATGGGGGAACTCTAGGAAGAAAGCCTACGTATTATATAGCAAATCAATTAAGGGGGGGAGGGGATGACTGGAAGGTAGGTAACTGGAAGTCAGTGGTGGAATCTGTAAAGGCTACAGAGGAAGTAGTATATTCTTTTAGGCAGTAAAGATGACTGCAGAGTAGAAGTTTAGTGCTGAGGGTGGACTAGAGTGAAGGGGTAGGTAAGGAATATGGTTTGCGATAAGAATGGACGCTCAAAGACATCAGAAAGTGACGGCTTAGGGAGCACTTGGGGATTCCTTTAATTTTAGGAATAATGCCATCCCAACTCCACTCCCAAATGGGTGCCACTAACTTTGTTTAGCATGAGTCCTTGAGAAGGGTAAGAAGAGGGACTAGAGAAATTCCAGATTTTATTTTAGCCGTGACTAAAATGCTGGTGAGGGTAGGGGTGGGGGTGGCCGGGGAGAGGTCAGTGGGGGAAAAGGAGACATACGTAATACTACATGTAATACTTTAAACAAGAAAAGATTTTAAATAAATAAATAAAATGCTGGTAAAGTTTGAATTAGTAAACTGAATTCTCTATCAATATTTTTGTGTCTTTGCTTTGCTTTTCACTTCTTAATAAAATTTCTTAGTAAAAAAAAATTACAGTTTTATCTCATCTGAAAGCATGATGAAAAGGAATATTCTACTTTCCATGTAGATGAGAGAATGAGGTGTTCAGTGCACACTTAGGGCCTAGGGTGGCAGGTTGTGTGGGCCCGTGGCCATCTGATGGAGCAGGATCTGGACAGAAGGGAAGGTGGGACTGTGGTACCAGCCTCAGCTAAGGCCTTGCCTTCTGGCCAGCCCTTCACAGCACTCACATGCTCATCAGAGACAATCTCTCTATTTTTCGTCAGCTCTGCATTCAGTGGGTTTTAGAGGAAGCAATGAAGGAGGGGGTAGATGGAACAGTTGGCAGAATTGGAAGGGAAAGCGGGGGTGATGCCATTGGTTTAGATGCCCTCCTGCTTTTACTAGGCAGGTGGCCTGCTTTTTTCAAAGAGAAACGAAAGCTGCCTCGCAAGAAGTGATTTGGAGAGGTGTAAACAAAGGGGTCTTAGGTATTTTTACTTTTGTGGTGTTTAAACTCTGAATTTGTATGAATGTGTCTTTTGAGTTTTTAACCACCACGTGGCCTGTGTGATTTCCAGGTGCTACTGGTGAGTAGTAGCCGCCATCCAGACCGGTGGATTGTCCCTGGAGGAGGCATGGAGCCTGAGGAGGAGCCGGGCGTGGCAGCAGTCCGGGAAGTCTGTGAGGAGGTATGCACGAGAAAGAGCACGGCGTACCCTGTGATCGTGAACCTGTATGTCTGCTAAACACACTGAGGGTCGTAGAAAGAAGGCATTTAACAGTTACCGTGTGGATTAAAGAGGAGGTCAGGCGGTGACATGGTAGTGTTTATCAGGCACCGCTCTACGCAGGAAGGGTTCTCACAGAGTCACTGTGTCTACTTATACCAGACAGCCCGGTGACTCCCGGGGTCTCTTCGGTAAGAAGATCAGGAATCAGCTGATCAGCCGGAGAACAGGCAGTCTCAGTACACACGCTCATTCTCATTAGCCTTTGGGTGGGAGGTGGCAGCCTTGTTCTCCTGTGCTCCCTGGCTCCTGGCTGTCGAGCAGTGGCTAAAGCAGCAGTTCTGTCAGCCAGAGCTGTTAACGGTGCAGCTTGAGAGAGAACAGTACCTTTTCTGTTTTATTGTAGTCAGATGATGTTCAACGTACATGCTTTGAGTTCCTGAGCCATGCCCTGCCTATCTAACTAATACTCCAGAATAAATAGTCAGAAGTAAAGTCTTAGACCCTTGCTTCTCTACTTCAAGAGCTAACAGATAGATTAGAGAAACTGAGAGATTGCAATTCAAAACCAGGAGGAAGGAACTAATGTTTCTCCATCGTCTCTTGTGGCAACACCATCTTCTGCTCTGCTTATGTTATCTCAGTTAGGTTCCTAATGGCTGGTATAAGTTTCATCACCCCCATTTACTTCCTCTCACCACATAATGTTTTAGATTATTTGCTTGTTCCACAGGGATGTAATACTGATTCCAAGAACATATAAAATAGCACTTGAAACAGGTCTCAACTCTACATTTCTTTTGCCTTAATCTGAAAGTTACTTCTCTCATCAAGTCTTTGTAATTCCACCCAGATTTGTTCTTCCTGTGTGTCTATTGCAGTCTGTACTTCTAGCATCATGGTATCTGTCATCCTTTATTGGTACTGCTTGCTTGTCTTCTGTGATAGAATTGATGCTCTATGTAGTCAAGGTACCATTCTCTCTTGCTCACTGTTGAATCCCCAGGGCTTAACACACAGCAAGTACTTAAGAAAATATAATTTTTTTTGCCCTGGCTGGTGTGTTCAGTGGTTAGAGCATTGGCCTACTCACTGAAGGGTTGTGAGTTTGATTATCAAGAGCACATACCTGAGGTGTGTGGGAGGCAAGCAATTGATGTACCCTTTCACAGTGATGTTTCTTTCTTTTTCTCTTCTCTTCTCTCCCTCTCCCTCCCTCTCTCTCTCTGTCTCTCTGTATGTCTGTCTGTCTGTCTGTCTCTCTCTCTCTCTCTCTCTCTCTCTCTCTCTCTCTCTCTCTCACACACACACACACACACACACACACACACAAAACCAATGGAAAAAATATCCTCACTCCTTGGGTGAGGATTAAAAAAAGAAAGAAAATATAATTTTTGTATTTTACAGTTATTACATTTATTACTATTATTGAAATGACAACTGGAGCAGCCACATAAATGCACTTTCAGGTGGTTAGGAGTAAATGTATCTACTGGTCCTTCAGTTAAATGAGGAAGAAAGTAACAGTGTTGCAGCACCCACCCAGCCAGGTTGTGCAGAAATGAAAGCATGGGCTACCGTGCACAGGCAGGGCTCGCTCATGGTGGGCAGATGACAGTGGGAATGTCTGTAGCTCAGGCAGCCTCATCACCACACCTGCACCCACACCCGTGGCCCAGTCCCTCCCTTCCAGTGTGAAGGATCTGCCGCCTTCACCTCTTCTCAGTCTCCTGGCTCCTGCTTGCACCTTTTTACTTTGTATTTTTCCTCCCTGTGTGCATCTCACTTTCAGTCTTCCCAAGGAAGGATCTGATTGGTGTTGCCTAGTTACGACTGTTGATCAGAGCTGCCAGGCCATCTCATCAGCTCCTGCCATTTTGAAGATGTCTGCCATACCTTTGCCCATTGCTTATTTCTTACTAGAAGCCTGGTGCATGAATTCATGCATGGATGGGGTCCTGGCCGGCTGGGGCGGGGAGGTGTGAGCGTTGGCTCGCCGGTCCTGTTCCCTGATCGAACCCCTGATCGAAGGGACAATTTGCATTTAAGCCTTTTATTATATAGGACTAGATGCCCCCTGCAGGAAGATTCCTGCAATAGGGCTTCCTGCTGTGGTCTCCACTGCTCCACCGGTTTCTCCCTTCTGCCCGCCCCGCCTGCTTCCCTACCCTCTCTGCCACCCTGCTTGCTTGCTTCTCTGCAGCTTCGCTCCCTTCTGCAGCACTTGGCTTCTTTCTACCTTGCTTTGGACTTGGTATGCAAATTAACCGCCATCTTGGTTGGGTTAATTTGCATGCTCACCCTGATTGGCTCGCCCTGATTGGGCGTGCCTTGTGGGTGTAGTGAAGGTACGATCAATTTGCATGTTTCTCTTTTATTAGAGAGGATTCCTCTAGCTGTGCTGAGAGTGGCAAGTTCATGTGCTCTACAAGCATAACAACCTGTGCTTAGGTACTGTCTAGGGCAGCTTTCCTGAGGGCCCGTATATGTAGTGAAAGATATTTACTAACACAGGAAAATGTTTGTAACCCGTTCCTAAATGACCAAAGCAGGCTACAAACAGCATTTATGACATGAGACCATAAAATGGGAAAGAAATGTGTATATAAGCAAAACCAGTTTGGCTCAGTGGTAGAGCGTCAGTCTGTGGACTGAAAGGTCCCAGGTTCTATTCTGGTCAGGGGCATGTACGTTGGTTGCGGGCACATCACCAGTAGGGGGTGTGCAAGAGGCAGCTGGTCCATGTTTCTCTCTCATCGACGTTTCTAGCTCTCTGTCTCTCTCCCTTCCTCTCTGTAAAAATCAATTAAAAAAATGTGTATATAACCATTTGTGTAGAAAGAATAGAAACCCTGCTTATACACTTACTATATGATAAGCTCTGTCCTTAGCATTTTGCATATATTGCCTCACTAAGTGCTTACCGGGCCCTATGAGGTAGGAACTGTTTTTATTTACACTTTACAGATGAGGGAAAACTGAGGGTCAGTGAGATTAATAGTTGTCCACACAAATTGTGCCCAGCTATGTGTGTTCAAGCGCTTCCGGTAAGATCTGCATCTAGAGCAGTCGTTGGCAAACTGCGGCTCTTTGGCCCCTTGAGTATTCTAACGCCACTTCTTCAAAATAGACTCGCCCAGGCCGAAAACCGACTTCTGCGCATGGGCCACGAAGTTTCAGTCGCACTGTACGTGCGCGCCCGCTTGTGGTATTTTGTGGAAGAGCCACACTCAAGGGACCAAAGAGTCGCATGTGGCTTGTGAGCCGCTGTTTGCCGACCACTGATCTAGTATCTCATCCGTACCCACACTCCTAACGCTGTGCTCCTGAAAGAATGTTCACCCACATGTTCACAGTGGTTATCTTTGGGTTAGTTCATAGGTTATCAAGTTTTTCTGCATTGAACATATATTTATTCTGTTACTAGAAAAGTTCTCTGTATGAACAGGAGTGGACTGCGACTATTAAGTAGTTTATCTTCGCATTGTCAGGGCCTCAGTACCATTAAACTCAACCTGTTCTAAGCTTCGTTCACCCAGCTGAAGTTTCAGCAAAGTGGCTGAACTTCTGAAACAGGTAAATCTGCAGAACTTGAAACATTAGCAATCACATCAAAGACCTAAAATGTTCCCTTTTATAAACTGGCCTCCACTTACTCAGTTGCTTATTGCCAAAACCTAGTACTATAGTGACCCTCAAGGATTAGAGGGGCCAAAACCGGTTTGGCTCAGTGGTAGAGCATCGGTCTGCGGACTGAAGGGTCCCAGGTTCGATTCCAGTCAAGGGCATGTACCTTGGTTGCAGGCACATCCCTGGTAGGGGGCGTGCAAGAGGCAGCTGGTTGATGTTTCTCTCTTATCGATGTTTCTAGCTCTCTCTCTCTCTCCTTTCCTCTCTGTAAGAAATCAATGAAATATATTTGGGGGGGGGAAAGGGTTAGAGGGGAAGGCTTCTCCCAGGGCCAGGCCGGGGCAGCAGAGGTTGCAGGAGCCGCCCTGTGGCACTCTCTCTGTAACGAAAAAGAAAATCACCTCTTTGTGTGGTTTTCAGAGCTATTCTTTCTTGCTGATTCCGTGCGAAAGGTAAAACTGTTGGCTGGCAGGGTAAAAAGAGAGAGGCTGGGTCTGCAGCTGTTCTGCCTTCTGTTCATGTCATATTTTCATTTCTTTTACCCAGTCTCACCTCAGCCAAACCAAGAGCATTATTACAAAAATATAGGACGTCTGAAAACGGAAACAGAAGGAGAGAATTATGTGCATACCTCCAACTGCATTCTCCTCAAGGATGCCATTTCCTTTTGCCTGCTGCTTCATGTCTGGGCAAGACCATATCCACAGAACCGTTGCTAGAATATAAATTAGAAGGGACTTGTAGGCAGCCTGATAACCTGTGACATAGGCCTGTTCTCTGACTTCCTCACTTGTGTCCTAATACCGTTTCCCCGAAAGTAAGACAGTGTCTTATATTAATTTTTTCTCCCACAGTTGCGCTAGTCTTATTTTCAGGGGATGTCTTATCTTTCCATGTGCTAGGTCTTATTTTTGGAGGATGTCTTATTTTCGGGGAAACACGGTATCACACTTCTCTGCTACAGTGCTGGCTCTTACCACTTGCTCCTCTGCCATGTAAATACACCATCTTAGAAATTTCTCAGTGTAGTGATGTGTCCTTAGATTTCCCTGCACTTTGATCCTCTCCCTCAAGTTGTTGATACGCTGTCTTGCATAAAGTAAAAATATTACAGCATGTTTGACCTAATTCACCTTCATTTAAGGAAGTTTTTGAACTTCTGGATGCCTCAAGAGTTCAGAGCTGCTTCATAATTTTCTCTAATTTTACTAATCTTATGTCAGCCTGTCAAGAATTTATTGTAACTCTTCTTTTTTTAGTTAATCCTCACCTGAGGGTATTTTTCCATTGGTTTTTAGAGTGGAAGGGGGCGGGGGGGAGAAACATTGATGTGAGAGACATAGCGATTGGATACCTCCTGCATGCACCCTGACTGGGGCCTGGGGTTCAAGCCTGCAACTGAGGTACATGCCCTGGACCAGAATCAAACTTGTGATCCTTCAGTCTAATGGCTGATGCTCTAACCACTGAGAAAACCAGCCAGAGCTTGTAACCCTTCTTGATCTCATTTGTATTTTCATCTAAGAACATGGAAAACTCCATAGTGAACTTTATTTTTAAAATCTGTGCTTCTTATCCCAGTTCGGTACTGTGTGTTCCTGTTCCTGAAAATAAATGGTTATACTCTCTTTCATGTATCATAGCAACCAGAAATCTTCAAAGGGTAACTCAAAATGTCTCTCATTAGGGAAGCAGTTTTTCCTATCTCTTGTTCTACACAAGTAGAGTATTTAAAAAGCCTGTGACTACTTGGGAATAGTTTTAAGGTTCAATTTTGTTAACCTTTTTTAAGCTCAAAAGTATTTGACTCTATTTGAAATGGAGAAAAAAGTGAAGGCTCTGTATGACTTATATTTTCAAATTTACAGTCTGAACAGTTGTGAATGGAAGGTGGGGCTAAGGTATCACAGAATTCATTAGGAAAATAACATGATTTTTTAAAAAATCCAGAACCTTAATCACAAAATATATGTCATAATATATGAAGAGTATTTTCAACCATTTCCACGTGATAAAATAGAGGAAATAATGTTGTAGACCGGGGCCTCCAGCTCATAAGCTTTAGGGGAGGGCGGGCTGGTGGCAGGGTGTGTCTCTGACAGGGCGGGGAGAGCCTGCCCTGGTCACACGGAGGGGACCTGCTCAGGCTCAGCCTGTGGCCGTGAAGACCCGTGTGGCTCTGATGTTTCAAGAGAAGCTTGAACGCTGGGTTCTCTTGTGAGATCTCCTGATCTTTCCATGTAGGTGACTAATTTTACAAAGATTGTTAATGAACATAACCAAGTTTGCATATAGATAAGAAGAAACAATAGCAGTACTGAAAGACCCATAATGAAAACAACCAAAAGATGTCTTCTTAATTAGGTGGATAAGCTGTGTTCCAGGTTTTCACTTTATTTTGATCTGCAAACAAAGCTCCAGCTTCTTGGAAGAACAGAGTTTGCTTTTAGTCTCCTAAATAAGTTCAAGCAAATAAACATTTTTAACCTTGGGAATATTTCACTGTTTAATGGGATGTTAATATGAGAAAACATATCCAGGTGTAAATTACTACAAATCAAAAGAGATCGCAAATTAACCCCATTGGTTTGTCGAGAAGCAGGCTTTATTTAGATATCATTCTCCGAATTTCCATTATTTAATTTTTAATGAATTTTAAATCACATAAATATGAATATTAGCAATAATGTACATGTATGGCTATTTGTACCTATAGATTTGTATTAAAAATAAGTACAAAAATAGGAAGAAAATTCCTATATGTTTGAAATTATTCAAAATAAAAGATTGGGCAAAAGGTAGCCATAAATATGTATCATGTGTCAAATATATTCAAGATCTTGAGGAGGAAACTATGAAGTAGAATATGTGGAACACTACTTTCCCTAAGATAAATTGTGGTTTTGTAAGTACTACTTTGGTAAGAAGATGTATTTTTAACTCCTTTAGTGACCACATTATAAAGTGTAACAATTATGTCTTTTAATACCTACACTAATAAAAGAGAAATATGCAAATCAACGCAACAAAGGTGGCGGGTTAATTTGTATACGCAGGTGCAGAGCGAAGACTGAAGGGGCTGGGCTTCTCCGCTGCAGCTGGAGCAGAGGCCTGGGTCCCGGTGCCAGAGGAAACTGGTGCCGGCAGCCAGGGGAAGGAAGGCCTATTGCACGAATCTGCGTGCAGCGGGCCTCTAGTCTTATATATAGTGACCGGAGGCGTGCGTGAAGTTCATGCCCGGGTAGCTCCCTAGGCCTGGCTGGCGACCAGGGCCAATCTGAGGGGCAATCGGGGGAACCCCCGCTGGCCCCCGCCTAGGCCGGCTTGGGGCCTGTGGGCTGGGGGCAGCTCCTGCATTGAGCATCTGACCCCTGGTAGTCAGTGCACTCATAGCGACCAGTCATTCCACCCTTCAGTCGATTTGCATATCAGGCTTTTATTATATAGGATCTTATTCTGATGATTTGTTCTTTTAATAATTTAATGGAAGATATGATTTAAAACTTCAGGAAAGCCTTTGTCCACCTAGCATAAACATATATATTTGTGTGTGGAAGCATCTTTAGTCTGCCCTCCTAGGAAAAGCATATGCACAAAAATATAACAAAAGAAATTAAGAGCTTTTCCTTAAGAAAAATAGTTTTGACTATATAAAATGAACAGTGAAATGAACCAGGCCTGGGTGTCGTCGCTGGTGTGAGGCTTTTTTATGTTAGATGACAGGATGAATCCCCCAGATCTCTGGCAGAGGCCCTTAAATAAATCTTACTGAGTCTCTTATTTCTGGCAGCTGAGACTTAGAAAGGGACTTTCCGCTCAGTTACAATTCGGGGATGAAAGGAGACCTTGGCAAAGACACTGCCCCTGTGAAGGGACTGGCTGAGGTGCTGAGGTTCTGTGCTCACGTGGCCAGAGTGTAATTCGGCTCTGGCCCCAGAGCCAGGAGGCCGCCTCTTTCAGAAGAGGGCCTCTGCTCCTCCCGGGCCACTTCCATGGTTACTTGTAGAGTCAGCCATAGAATGAGAATTTTCAGGGACTGTCACTTTGGCTTTTACAAAAACACTTAAGTAGATACTCTTGGCTTTATGAAAAGTTGTATTCAAACGGGTTGATGAGGATGTAAGCATTACATGGCAAAAACCTCATACCCGGTTAACCATTCTCTACTTCTCTTATAATTGTGAATGATTGCTTAGATCAGAGTGGTTCTCAGCCTTGTCAAACTTGATCCCTCCTTTCTATAGTAAATAAGTTAAAAATTAGCTAATTGATTAATTTATATATTTATGTATAATTTTTAGATGCACTTATTTTATTCTTTTTTTAAATATATTTTATTTATTTTTTACAGATAGGAAGGGATAGGGATAGAGAGTTAGAAACATCTATGAGAGAGAATCATCGATCAGCTGCCTCTTGCACATCCCCTCCTGGGGATGTGCCCGCAACCAACATACATGCCCTTGACCAGAATCGAACCTGGGACCCTTGGGTCTGCAGGCCAACGCTCTATCCACTGAGCCAAACCGGTTTCAGCTATTTTATTCTTATACAAGCAGTCTCCTGTATTAATGTTCATAGACTAGAAAAGAATTGAGTTCTAGGCTCAGATAGTTGAACCAGATTTACACACACTAAATGTGTGGCAGGGTTTTGAAAAGAAGTCTTAGGTGAGGCCGTCCTTTTGCAGGATATCGAGCGCTCCTGGTTCCTTCTTACTAGTGCCAGACCTTCCTCTCCTCATCCCCACGACCAAAGGCACTCACCAATTCCATAGTGCTCCTGGGTGGTCACACTTGTGGAAAAACAATTTGGAATGATCTGGAAGTTTCTTTTGTCCCTCAGATCCTGTTGCTTATTTACTCAAGCTTAATTGGTCATTATTTGCCAAGTTTCTGCTGCAGGCTCAGTTAGGGTTGGGGCCCGCGTCCTGAACATGGCCGACGGTAAGAGGAAAAGAGCAGGTCCGACGCCCTGCGGATGAGGCTGCAGCTGAGGAGCTCCTAGGCCTGGCGGAGGGAGTACTGCTGCTCAGTGACCTGCAGACTCGTGGCAGGAGAGGAAAAGATGGTGATGCTTGTTCCTCTCTGGGCTTTCCCGCTTTAAGTGGACAGGAAATTTAAAAACATATTCCATCTCACTAGTCATCAGATAAATGCCAATTAAAATAAGCTGCTAAATTGCCCTTACCAAATTTGCTAAAATTAAAAAACCTAATTCTGTCATTGATGAGGAAAGGGGCAGCATGTGTTAAGAGCCTTAGAAATGCCATATTCTCTTGCACTGTCCACCAGTCATTGCAGCTGCTTTCCACTGCAGGACCTGCCCCACATGGACATCATGTGCATGGCTGCCTCCAGCTAGACAGCTGCCCTGTGCCCTCGTTTCTTGGGCACACCTCTTTGAGTTTTCAGCTCAGTTGCTACATTTTCTGGAAGCTTCCATGACTTTCCAGGCTGATGCATAAGTGCTTTTTTAAAAACATGAGATCTTTTGTTGATGGTGAAATGTAAATTTTAAGTATGTTTTTCCATGTATTCTTATTCAGTGTGGACATTTTGAAAAACAGAAAAGTAAAAAGAACTTCAAAATTTCATACTTCCTACTAGTAACATTTTGATGTATTTCCTTCTGTGTTTTTTACTGTGAGCCTTCCTTCTTATCTGTATACTTTCCTCAACACTACCCTCAACTATCGGACATGAAAGTGAGCTGGGAGGTTCGTAAAAAAGTAAAATAGAAAAGAGGAGGAGGCAGGGGTTTTCTAACTTTTGTCTTTGCTGTCATTTTCTGTTATCCCAGCCCTGCGCCCTCCTCTCTCACCACAGGCTTAGAGGCCTTGACCAAATCTTATAACTCTCTGTGCTTCGTAGTTCACATCTTAGACTGGCATTTTCATTTCTAAGTGTCTGTAGACAAATGCCTATTCATGAGCACAAAGAAGCATGTATAAGAGGTTTATGACGGCACCAAGTGATCAGGACTGGCACCAGGTACCAGCAGCAGATGCAAGTGGCAGCTCTGGCTGCGGGGGGGGGGGGGGGGGGGGGGGTGGGGGGGGGCCTGTGCGGGCAGTGGATGTGAACAGCAGCTCTGGTGCCAGCAGTGCTTGTAAGCGGGGCCGTCACCGGCAGCAGGTGCGAGAGGCAGCTGCCAGCACCAGTTGCCCCTCAGGAGCATGGGGAGATGGAGAAGCCCTGAGGGGCAATTGGGGCCGGCAGCCGGCAGCCACTGTGGCTGCTCGAACCGGCTGATGGTGCCACGCAATCAGGACCGGACCTCCTGTCTAATTAGCATATTACACTTTTATTGTAGATTAGAAGCCTGGTGCACAGATTTGTGCCCTGGTGGGTCCCTCCACCTGGCCTGTGGGATCAGGCCGAAACTGGCTCTCCAGCATCCCCGAGGGGTCCCAGATTGTGAGAGGGGGTTTTCAGGTTACAATTGGGCTCCCACCTCTCTGGTTCCGGGTTCATCATCCAAGAACTGCAGCTGCCAAGTCACCGCAGCTCAGCAGCTCCTGCATTGAGTGTTTGCCCCCGGTGGTCATTGTGTGTCATAGCTACTGGTTGGACAATCACTTAGGCTTTTATCTATACTAATAAAAGGGTATTATGCTAATTAGATCGGACATCTTTCAGACAAAGCCACCATGGCAGGGGCCGAGGCAGAGATGGTTAGGGGTGATCAAGCTGGCAGGGGAGCAGTTAGGGGCATCAGGCTGGCAGACAGAGGTGGTTAGGGGCAATCAGGCAGGCAGGCAGGTGAGTGGTTAGGAGCCAGTGGCCCCGGATTGCGAGAGGGATCCTGGATTGGAGAGGGTACAGGCTGGGCTGAGGGAACCCTCCCCCAATGGGTGAATTTCGTGCACTGGGTCTCTAGTATATACAGAATTGCCCACCACCATTTATCCCCTCTACGCCCTCTTCCACCTCCATCCCCCCCACTCACCAGACTGTTGTCCATGAGTTCTCTCTCTTTTTTCTTGCTTGCTCAATCCTTCCATCCTCACCTCGCAGCACTTCCCCTGTCCCTCCCCAACCAGAGCTGTCTGCCTGCTCTATCTATGAATTTGTCTCTATTTTGCTTGGTAGTTCAGTTTGTTCATTAAATTCCTCATATTAATATAAATAAATAAAAGCTAGATCATTGTGCCCTGGCCAAATGGCTCAGTTTGTTGGAACATCATCCTGTACACCAAAAGGTTGCCAGTTTGATTCCCGAACAGGGCACATATGCAGGCTACAAGTTTAATCCCCAGCTGTGGTGTGTATTTGTCAATGTCTTACTGAAGGTTTTGCTAAAGAGAATTTTTTATTGAAAATCACTTTCCCTTAAAAGTAAAAATATTTTCAGTGTTGTGGATAATAAGCCTAATACTAGTGTGGTTCTTATTCCTCTGGAGATCACCAGTTTTGTCCTTTTTATAGGTCTTGAAATTCCTCAGCGATTTGTCCATAATATTTATTTATTTATTTATTTTTAAAAATATATTTTATTGATTTTCTTACATAGAGAAAGGAAAGAGATAGAGAGCTAGAAACATCGATGAGAGAGAAACATCCACCAGCTGCCTCTTGCACACCCCCTACCGGGGATGTGCCCGCAACTAACGTACATGTCCTTGGCCGGAATCGAACCCGGGACCTTTCAATCCGCAGATCGACGCTCTACTGCTGAGCCAAACCGGTTTCGGCCGTAATTTTTATTAATTAGATAGTAGACCATCTAGATTGAGACTTCACTCTTTTTTTTTTTTTTTTTTTTTTTTTTTTAGGGAGAGACAAAGTGGGTGGGAAAGAGAGAGAAACATGGTTTTGCTGACCCACTTATTTATGTGTTCATTGGTTGATTCTTGTACATGCCTGACTGGGGATGGAACCTACAACCTTGGCCTATCAGGATGATGCTCCAACTAATGAACTACCCAACCAGGGCCTGAGCCTTCACTCTTACTCTTTTCCAGTTATATATTCATCCCTTTGTTTTGTTATGTTTTTTTTTAAAATATATTTTATTGAATTTTCATAGAGAGGAAGAGAGAGGGATAGAGAGCTAGAAACATCGATGAGAGAGAATCATCGATCAGCTGCCTCTTGCACACCCCCTACTTGGGATGTGCCCTCAACCAAGGTATATGCCCTTGACTAGAATTGAACCCGGGACCTTTCAGTCCACAGGCTGAGCTCTATCCACTGAGCCAAACCGGTCCCGGCTGTTTTGTTATGTTTTAGGAAGTTTTATTTACTTATCTTCTAACTCTTCTAGTGAATGTTTTGTTTTACTAGTCATTTTTAAGTTGCAAGTTACCATTTTTAAGTTCTGTGTTATTTTTTTTAAAATATATTTTATTGATTTTTCACAGAGAGGAAGAGAGAGGGACAGAGAGTTAGAAACATCGATGAGAGAGAAACATCGACCAGCTGCCTCCTGCACGCCCCCCACTGGGAATGTGCCCACAACCAATGTACGTGCCCTTGACCGGAATCGAACCTGGGACCCTGCAGTCCGCAGACCAACGCTCTATCCACTGAGCCAAACCGGTTTCGGCTGTGTTATCATTTTTATTCTTGGTTGCTTTTATATACATTTTGTTCTTGTTTAGGATGCCATACCTTCTCAAGTTTCTTTAAAGATAAGAACTAATTTTCTCCAAGTTTTCTTGATTTTTTTCTTTCTTTTTTAAAAATATATTAATATTTTATATCGAATAGATTTTTTACAGAGAGGAAGAGAGAGAGGTAGAGAGTTAGAAATATCTATGAGAGAGAATCATTGATCAGCTGCCTCCTGCACACCCCCTGCTGGAGATGTGCCCTCAACCAAGTACATGCCCTTGACCGGAATTTAACCCGGGACCCTTCAGTCCTCAGGCCGACGCTCTATCCACTGAGCCAACCGGTTTCGGCACAGAGCCAGTTTTCATTTGCTTGTTTTGATCTTTCTTTCCTTTTGGTGACTTTCCTTGGATCAGGAGACTGTGGCTGTCCTGTTACAGTCATGGTTGAGGCAGTAGCAGCAGAGTGACCTGCAGGGAAGTGAAACTGATGTGTCAGGAGTCTTAAAAGAATGCCAAAATGGGGCTTTCTTCTCGGGGTGTGTAAGCTATATGCTAGTAAGCTGCTGTACGGCCCTATTTTTCTGCTTCAGCTAGAGCGCTCAGAGTTGGCTGGGGGACAGGGCCTGGCTCCTGGCCATGCTCCATGTGTGGGGAGGACTGTTTGGTATTTAGGCCTTTGGCTTTCGGGACCCTTCTCACTTCCACGCTGTGTGCTCCTGCCCGGGCCAACCCTGGAACCTCTCCAGAGTCTGGAAGCTGAGCTGCTGCTTTTGCCTTTCTTCACCTTTCAATCCTCATTCATCACTGCACCTTCTTGGAATTTTTGAAATCTCTTTTCTTTCAACAGCCTCTTTCCAATCTTATTCCTCTACTTTGATTTTTATGGAATCTGAGGAAGAAGAAAGATTAATATGCTTAGTCAATCTACTACTACATTTGTTAGTTAAATTTTTTTACTTTTAGAATTATACTTCTCTTTCCTTTGACTCTGAGGTAATACTTTATTTTTGATTCTCTAAGGCAGTTATTTTCATCTCATGGCACACACAAACTAATTACTAAAATTCTGCAGCATATCAAAAGATAAATTTTTTGCCAATCTGACAACAAAATAAGTAGTTTTGATTTAGTCACACTTGACGGCTATTGTTGCATTGGCTGTTACCATTTTTTAATTTGACAACCTAAAGGAAAAGAAGCCAGTGCCCCTGACTAAATAGTCAGGTATTGCATGTTTTTAAAATGTTTGTGGCACACCGGTTGAAAATTGCTACTCTAAGCTAATCATTTAAGACATGAGTAGGAATATCTTGCTTTCAATAGATAAAAAATTCTAAGTAGATCACATTTTTGTAAATTCAGTGTTCTTTATCTCAAACACTAGCAGCTTTTTAAAAGAATCACTCTTTAGCCCAAGTATCGCTCAGTGGATAGAGCATTGACCTGCAGACCCAAGGGTCCCAGGTTAGATTCCGGTCAAGGGCATGTCATTCATTACAGACTTCTCCCCAGCCCGGGCCCTGGTCTGGGTGCGTACAGGAGGCAACCAATTCATTTGTTTCTCTCACATCAGTATTTCTCTCTGTCTTTCCCTCTCTCTTCCATTCTCTCTAAAAAAAAAATCAATGGAAAAATATCCATGGTTGAGGATTAAAAAAAACAAGTCACTCTTTAGTCAAAGAATTGATATTATTATTTCTTGTTTATTACTTATTTTAAACTTATTAGGAACTTTAAATTCGGAGAACCTAATTTATTTATTTGTTTGTTTGTTTGGGTTTTTTTAAAATACATTTTATTAATTTTTTACAGAGAGGAAGGGAAAGAGATAGAGAGCTAGGAACGTCGATGAGAGAGAAACATCGACCAGCTGCCTCTTGCACACCCCCTACCGGGGATGTGCCCGCAACCGATGTACATGCCCTTGACCGGAATCGAACCTGGGACCCTTCAGTCCGCAGACTGACGCTCTACCACTGAGCCAAACCAGTTTCGGCTGGAGGACCTAATTTAAAGATTAGCTCTTTTACTCCTAAATTACCTTTCAACCAATTTTTTACAACCTAAAATTAAGAAAAGATATATTTTTACTAAGTTTATAAACTGTCTACATTATCACACATCATTGAATGCTACCCATTAATGAATAGCTAATTCAGTGGCTTAGTGTAGAGATTAGAATCTGCTCCTCAGAGAATATAGTACTAGACTTGAGCTGGTTTGTGTTGGAACTCTGAAGAGAGAGTGAATTTCTGGGATAGGAGCCAAGTGCATTCTGCTAAATGAATTGAGTCCAGATGACTGTTCTAAAACAGTTGTATTTGCTTTCTGACCCAGCTTCACATTCCAGGAAAGAGTTTTAGTCATTAGGAAGTAGAGCCACAGATTACTTTTTCACCGACTCCAGTATAATTCACAGTGGTTTCAGCAAATACAAATGCAACTCTTGCCTCTAGCGACTCCACCACCTCCAACCAACAGCCACTGGACCTGTGCAGGTGTAAGTTACCTGGCTGAGGTGCCACCTAACAGATTCCTCTCAATTCATCGACCTTACAGATGCAAACTGCCTCGCAGAGTTTGTGCTACAAAGAAAATGTAAGGACTCTGATTCTAACTCACCTTGAAGGGACCCAGTATGGCCCAGTGTTTATTATTTTCTTTATTTTTTCATGTTTGAAATATTTCATTTTAAAACAAAACAAAACCCTGAGAAGGGATTTCACTTAACACTGACTTCCCGTCTCCTGGTGCTCCCTCCCATCTGTCCTCACTGCGGTGCCCACCTTGTGGGACAGGAAGTGGCAGCACCGCAAAGGTACGTGCATCGAAGGCCATGTGTTCTGTCTGGGACTTCCTCTACAGACACTGGCATGGAGCTGCTCCTCTGAGCTCCTTTTGGATCTGGGCTTAATTGCTTTAATAAAGGAAACGTTTACACTAGAGCTCCCATGAACATGCAGAATTTTTGGTTTTGGATACCCAGTGCCTCACAGAGTTACCTTTTAAGTCAAGCGAAGTAGCAGGAGGCTTTTGATATAAGTACCAGAATACCTGACTAAACATGGCTCCAACAACACCATTAATTTTCTCACGTAAGAAGACAGAGGTGCCATTATCGCCTCGCTTCAGCAGCTCGACGCTGTCAGGATTTGGTTCAGCTTCTCATTGATTCTCTCTTGGCTTTCCCTTCAGGATCACAAGATGACCATTGCAGCTCCAAGTCTCAGGTTCCCACTTGCCAAGCAAGGAGGTATAGGGTTTCTTTTTGTGCACTGCTTTTTTATCCTGTGGGAAATCTTTCCCAGAAACCCTGAGAGACATCGCCTCAGGAGCCATTTATCCAGAAGTGGGTCACTGCGGAGGAAAGGAGTGTTCCCTGTGCCCCTCCACCGGTGCCTCAGCCCTCACCCCACAGAATCTGCCTTCCCAGTAGCAAGGCGGGAGGGACAGTGCTGTGGGCTAGACAGCCAGCGTGTCAGCCCAGATGTCTGCCTCAGAGTGGAAAGTGGGTGTCAGCAGGTGGTGGTTCACTTTGTACCCATCCTTACTGCACAGCAAAGCCAGCATTCTTGTGATGGGAGATCATTTCAGGGGCAGGCTCAGTGTGTGTGTCTCTGCCCACCCTCTGGGGGGGAGGGGAGCTAGAGGGAAAGATAGGGACGAGAGTCTCCCTGGTTGGTCTAGCCCTTTGCAAATAAATACCTCCCATTTCAGTAAAACATCCTAAAAAGAAAATACATTTGAATTGTTTTTAAGGGAGAGAGAGAAGCATTGATGTGAGCGAGAAGCATCATACGTGCCCCAACGGGAATTGAACCTACAACCTTTTGGAGGACAGAATGCTCCCACCATCTAAGCCACCTGGCCAGGCCTGAGATTTTTTTCTTTTTAAAAAATAGGCACTTGCTCAGATTATTTTTGTTGACTAGACCGGAAGAGCTAGAATTAATATTTTAACGTTTACCTGCGTATGGTTGAATAATAAAGGCCAATAGATAATTTATTTGGATTTTGTTTTTATTGTTGCTAATCCTCACTTGAGGATATTTTTTCCATTGATTGATTTTTAGAGAGAGTGGAAGGGATGGGGAGAGAGACAGACAGGAGCATCAATATGAGAGAGAAACATGGGTTGGTTGCCTCCTGAACTTGCCCTGACCTGAGCCAGGTTCGAACCTGGGACCCTTCTGTGCATGGGCTGAGGCTCTACCCACTGAGCAACATTGGCAAGGGCTATTTAAATGTATTCCTGCTAACGGACTTTTAAATAGTCTCCTCTGGAGCAGGAACCTGTGACATACAGGCTGACATCAGAACTGACTCAAAGGAATTTGAGAAAGACAGTTCATACCCACACTTTGGCTGGACCACCTTCCATGTACCCGGAACCAAATCTCATCCCGGGTCTGGGCCAGAAATCTGTCAGCGGTGATCCTGACACCTACCCCAGCCCACACGCAAGAGTCGCATGAGAGATAAAAATAACAGCCTCGTTGCTGCGGCAGCATTTGAGAGAGCGCTGGGAGATGGATGTTGGACTGTGGAAAATTATGAAGAAGTAAAATGGTTATAGTGAACCTTGTCATGGAGGACCTTTGCTCAAGACGAATCTGTCTTTTTCAGCACTTTGACTTTAAAGAACTGAAATTCTCTTATTTATTTATTTATTTATTTATTATTTTTTAAAGGTTTCCTTTTTATTTATTACTTTTAAAGGTTTCCATTTATTTATTTATTTATTTATTTATTTTTAATATATTTTACTGATTTTCTACAGAGAGGAAGAGAGAGGGACAGAGAGCCAGAAACATCTATGAGAGAGAACCATCGACCAGTGGCCCCCTGCGCACCCCCCACTGGGGATGTGCCCGCAACCAAGGCACATGCCCCTGACCAGAATATCGAACCCGGGACCCTTTAGTCCACTGAGCCAAACAGGTCTCAGCTGAAATTCTCTTTTTTACTAAAGAGCCTCCTCCTAAGAAAACTGCTAAATCTCAATTTTATTTACATTTTAAAATACATTTTTACTGATTTCAGAGAGGAAAGGGGAGGGAGAAAGAGAGTAATGAGAGAGAATCATTGATTATCTGCCTCCTGGCCCTGACTGAACCGGGACCTTGTGATTCATAGGTCAATGCTCAACCATGGAGACAGCGTGGCCAGGCCTAAGGCTTAATTTTAAAAACTGGTAAATAGTCCAGTCTGTTATGGCTCAGTGGTTAAGTGTTGACCTTTGAACCAGGAGGTCAGGGTTCGATTCCTGCTCCGGGCACATGCCCAGGTGGTGAGCTCCATCCCCAGGGTGAGGCCTGTAAGAGGCAGCTGATCAATGATTCTCTCTCAACACTGATGTTTCTACCTCTCCTTTCCTTTCTGAAATCAATAAAAAAAAGTACATATCTTTTTAAATAAATCACAACTGACAAGTAGAGGAATATTTCTTTGCTTTTTACTATAGAATCATTGGCAGGATCACCTTAGGTAAAATTTACACAAGTAGATTCCCTAAGTGTTAATATAAAACTCGAAAGAAATACTAAGAGACAAATAAAACTGTTATTCTCTACAACTTGAACATTAATGAGAAGTGAAAGTAAATGCCACTGAAATTTCAGTGTACAGATGGCAATGTGATTTGACTTACTCTAGATTTTATAAGAGTGCATAAATTTTATAAAGGAAAATGCCTTTATATTTTTCCCAACAGAGTAAATCCAGGTTATATGTTGATGCTGAATGCAGAAACTACTATTAAAATTTGTAAATTATATTGAGTTGTTGTAATATGAAGTTGATTTGTGCCCTTAAAATTTTAAGACCATTTTTTAAACTTTTGGGTTTTTTTAAATACGTTTTTATTGATTTCAGAGAGAGGGAAGGAAGAGCGAGACATGGATGAGAGAACAATCAATTAGCTGTCTCCTTCACGCCCCATACTGGGGCTGGAGCCTACAACCCGGACATGTGCTCTGGTCAGGCTGCATGGAATCATGCTCAGTGGTTCTGAGTGTCAGCCCAGGCACTGAGGGGTGGAGGGTTTGATTCGCAGTCAAGAACATGGACCTGGGTTGCAAGTTTGATCCTGCCCTGGTCAGCCCCAATTGGGGCACATGCCAGATGCAACACAGTAGATGTGTTTCTCATATTTCTTCCTTTTTCCCTCCCTCCCTCCCTCCCTCCCTCCCTCCCTCCCTCCCTCCCTTCCTCCCTCCTTCCCTCCCTCTCTTCCTCCCTTCCTCCCTCCCTTCTTCCTTCCTTCTCTCCTTCCTCCCACTCTCTCTAGCATTCAGGCGGACGCTCTATCCACTGAGTCAAACCATTTAGGGCGTCCTTCCACTCTCTCTAAAAATCAATGGAAAATATATCCTCCGGTGAGGATTAACAAAAACAATTAATTGCACCATAACTGCTAAAGAGAACTCTTTCTCCACTTTCCAGAAAAGTGAATGATGGCATCTTTAAACCTCTATAATTTTTCTTTACCCGCCTCCCCCCACACACCCCCCACCCCCCGCCATCCCAACCTTGATAGCTCTACTCCCCACCTCTGTCAGTGCATACCTGTGACAAGGGTGAGGGGGACACATTGAGTGGGCTTGGCTGCCTGGATCAGAGGACAGAGTTGGCTTTCCAGCTTGTGCTGGTATGCCCGCTTGTCCCAGTTATTCAGGCTGCTTCACTGCTTAATTCATGAAATAAAATCTAGCTGGTCTTTGCTGGCTGTGAAAGTGCAGTTATTTCTAAAACTGTAGAGAAGCAATTTAAATAAGAAAAGGTAGACATTTCCATTCAAGTAGACTGAAAGCCATATGGGGACAAGAATGGATGGGAAAGCCCTAACTGGTTTGGCTCAGTGGATAGAGCATCAGCCTGTGGACTGAAAGGTCCCAGGTTCGATTCCAGTCAAAGGCAAGTGCCTTGGTTGCGGGCACATCCCCTGTGGGGAGTGTGCAAGAGGCAGCTGAATCGATGTTTCTCTCTCATCTATGTTTCTCTCTCATTGATGTTTCCAACTCTCTATCCCTCTCCTTTCCTCTCTCTGTAAAAAATCAATTATATATATATAATGAATGGGGAAAAGACTAGGAAAAGAAACAGGCATCTTGGCAAGAGAAAGGAATGGAATTCCTTGGCAGATAATTAGCAAAAATTAATTTTAAGCCGAAACCGGTTTGGCTCAATGGATAGAGCGTCGGCTTGGGCACTGGAAGGTCCCGGGTTCGATTCCGGTCAAGGGCATGTACATTGGTTGCGGGCACATCCCCAATAGGGGGTGTGCAAGAGGCAGCTGATTGATGACTCTCTCATCGATGTTTCTAACTCTCTAGCTCTCTCCCTTCCTCTCTGTACAAAATCAATAAAACATATTAAAAAATTAATTTTAAAATATAGTTCACTCAGGTGTCTAGCCCGTTACATTGGCTCCTTTTGTTTCTATTCAATATCTCTTAAACTTTCAGAGTAGCCCTAGCAGGCTTGGCTCTGAACAGTGGCTGGGCGTCAGCCCGATGGTTGAAGGTCCTGGGTCTGGTTCTGATCAAGGGCACATAACTTGGTTGCAAGCTTGATCCCCGACCCTGGTCTGAATGCAAGTGGAAGGCAACCAATTGATATGTCTCTGTCACATGAATGTTTCTCTTTCTCTCTGTCTCTTCCCCTCCCTTCCAGTCCCTCTAAAGATCAATGGGAAAATATCCTTGGGTGAGGATTAACCAAACAAAGAAACTTTTAGAGTACTTGTTTTAAATGTTTGTTCATTCTGTACAAAGTTACTGAGCACCTGCGCTGTGTTTAGAAAATATTTTGTCTTAATTTTTAGGTCATTATACAAATAAGGTAGTAGTAATAGAAAACAAGTTAGAGCATTCCATGGCATTTCCAGGGCTTCATCTTTTCCTTCTGTTCTGGCAGAGATAGATATAAAAAGCAGAAGCTAAAAAGTCATAGCCTGGCTCAAGAGCAAGGTGTTATCTGGCTTAGATTAGGCATTCAGTGTATATTTGTTGAATGAGTGAATGAATGAATGAATGAATGAAGTAATCCTCCATAGATCAGAAACAGAGCAGCACCACAATGCAGTCTGGACCCTTGGAGTGGGGCCCAGGTGCCTGATGGGGAGGACACCAGGAGCTGAGACTTAGAAAGATGTGACCTAGGCAGGGAGAGGACACAGAGGCAGTGCACACTCAAGGATGAGCCACCTGCCTCTGACTCCGGGCTCTGTCTGCAGCATTCACACATCACCTTGGAGCAGGAGCCCTGTAGGTGCAGGCCTGGGGAAAGCCGCCTCGCAAGCCTTCCCCAGCTGGAGCGTGAATGCTCTTCAGACTCAGTGAATTTTGTAGATGGCCTGGCAAAGAACTTAAATATATTCAGATGATCGAGAAATAAAGGAATAGCTTCTATTTTAAAAGAACAAAACATAGAAATAAAATATGTAATTAAAACAGATATGTAAAGAACGTATAGAAATTAAAAATTTCAAATAAAATGCAGGCTAGAGATAGGATAACTAGCCTGGATACAGTTTAAAAGAAAATTAGTAAATTGGAATAGAATGAAAAATCCTATCTAATAAAGAGGGAATATGCTAATTGACCACCACACCCTCACAAAGATGGTGGTGCTCACAACCAATAAGGAGGGAATATGCTAATGGACTGCCTCAGCCCCCCAGCCGCCCAGGGCCACCTGAGGCTCAGGTAAAAGGGCCGGCCAAGGCTTGCGCTGCTGCCATGGCAGCAGCAGAGGTGTGATGGGGCTGTTACCTTCCCCTGATCGCCAGGTTGTCTCCCGCCCCTGAGGGTCCCAGACTGTGAAAGGGGGCAGGCTAGGCTGAGGGACCTCCCCTCCAGTGCATGAATTTTTATGACCAAGCCTCTAGTTCATATATAATTGTGTGTGTGTGTGTGTGCGTGTGTATGTATGTGTGTGTGTGTGCGTGTGTGTGTGTGTGTGTATGTATGTGTGTGTGTGTGTGTATATATATATAAAAGCCTAAGCAACTGGCCAGTAGCTATGATGCATAAAGACCACCAGGGGGCAGACACTCAACGCAGGAGCTGCCGAGCAACAGCAACTTTGCAGAGTGCCCTCTCACACACTGGGGCCCCTTGGGGGATGTCAGACTGCCAGTTTGGGCCCAATCCTTGCAGGCCAGACCAAGGCACCCCACCAGTTCAGGAATCCATACACCGGGCCTCTAGTACATTGGAAAGACACAGATCTTAAAAATATATATAAATAAATAAAATAATAGGAGATAGAATATACTCAAATGCCTAACCACTGAATGAAGTTGTCGCTCCTCATCCTGTCTGACTTCACATTGCTCTGTGCATCTCTGTCAGTCCCTGTCCTGGCACAGTGACCAGGTGTGTGTTTTTGTTGACTTAGTTTTGCTGAACTCCTGCTGGGTGCTGAGCTCTGTCCTGGGCACACGACATCCAAGAACGCGTCAGATGAGGGCCTTGCCCTTTTGTTTTAGCCTGTCCGTCACGATATCCCTGGTACACGGTGTTATCTGGCTCAGACCAGGCATTCAGTGTCTTTGTTGAACAAATGGGTAGGTGAGTGAAGTAGTCCATGGCTGTGGTTACCTGCTCTGTTTGGCCGGCGTTGCAGTGTGGGGAGAGCCTAGAGGAGACAAAAAGCTCTTGTCAGTGACACATGAAACCCTGGTGTGCCTCTCACCAAAATGTTTTTTTGTTTTTCATTTCTGTTTCACTAACTGCTCAGTAGATTCCGAATGAGATGGCAATATAAACAATATCAGTGTTAATTTTTTCCCACTTTTCAGGCTGGAGTAAAAGGGACATTGGGAAGATTAGTTGGAATTTTTGAGGTAAGTCTGTTAAAATCTTTGGTACATTTGGTATTGTATTAATAACACATATATCTTTGTCTTAGTCCATTCAAGATGCTGTAAGAAAATATCATAAACTAGGATGCTTATTAATAATAGAAATTGATTTTTCATCATTCTGGTGCCTAGAAGTGGAAGATGAAGGCACTAGCAGATTCAATGTCTGGCTAAGCACCTGCTTCCTGCTTCATGGACCACTGTTTCTGTCCTTATATGGTGGAAAACAGAAGGTTGCTCTCTAGGTTTCTGTTATAAGGGCACTAATTCCATTCCTGAGGGTCAGCCCCAAAGACCCCTCCTCCTAACCATCACTCTGAGGACATGATTTCACCATATGAATGGGGGGGCATAAATATTAAGTCTATTGTAGTCTTTGTCTCCTCCAAACAGCTAGAATATTATTTGTAAGTATTATTTATCCCATCCCTCTCTCTCTACCTTTTCTCCTGAGATGTGAAAGGGATAGGTAAATGTAGAGAAGACAGAGGGAAAACGGAAGATTAAGCAGCTATAGCAAAAGAGAGAAACAAGGAAATTACTGGGGTAGAGATTGGAGGAGGGGAAGGGAAGAGAAGCAGGAAAAGAAGAGGGTAGTAGGAAGAGAGATAATCACTGACTTGCACCGATGAGGCCCTGCCCTCCACAGTCTCTTCTTTCTGTGCCCAGCTACCTAAATGTACGTGGTGCCTTTTTCTTGAGAGGTAATGACCTTCCTGCTCACAGCATTTATATGAAGTTGCACTTAAGGAAACGGAAGGAGAACAAGAGCAAAGCTTGGCTTTAGAAATCCAATCAAGGAGCTTACCTTCAAATGCATGTGTGGCCTATTTCAAATAGCCCATCTGGTACTAGTTCGTGTTTGACTGTAGGACAGTGGAAAGTAAAAGGAATCCTGTGGACACAACCTCTCTGGACGTAAGTGTGAGAGTGCACTTCGCGTAAGTCCTCTCAGCTCTGTAAGGAGTAACTCCCTCTGTCCTCCTCTCTGCCCTCAGAACCAGGAGAGGAAGCACAGGACGTATGTGTATGTGCTCATTGTCACGGAGGTGCTGGAAGACTGGGAGGACTCGGTTAACATTGGTAAGTCATCCAGAGAGCTCCCCACAGCCGTCCTTGCTGCAGCCCAGGTGGTACTCAGGACCAGAAACAAGCGCCTGATAAGAAGAGACATAATTGCCTGGCTCAGTGGCTCAGTGGTTGAGTATCAACCTATGAACCAGGAGGTCATGGTTCGATTCCTGGTCAGGGCACATGCCTGGGCTGTGGGCTCGATCTCCAGTGTGGGGCATGCAGGAGGCAGACAATTGATGATTTTCTTTTATCATTGATGTTTCTCTCTCTCCCTCTCCCTTCCTCTTTGAAATCAATTTTTAAAAAAATCCTCCTATTATTTATCTTCTTTAAATACATATATAATTAGTGGCCGGTGCATAGATTTGTGCACATTGAAAGGAAATTAATTAGAAGAAATATTTTAATATCACTATTCTCCCTTTCTCTAAAATAGAAGTGTCAAGAGATAAAAAAAAATTAGTAAAATGTATATGAAAATATTGGGGCAATGGTAAAATATGTACGCAGATAATAATTTAATTAAAAAATGTATATGAAAATATTTAAATTGATTAGTAAATAAATAGTAACAACATGATATAACAACAATAAAGATATAAAAAAAACATTATATAAAAACAATAAAAACATAATATAAAAACACTGATAAAAACAATGACTGATAAATTGATTCAACTTATTCTATCTCCCTGTATACCTCATTAAGAGTAAACACTTTCAGCCGAAACTGGTTTGGCTCAATGGATAGAGCGTCGGCTTGGGGACTGAAGGGTCCCAGGTTCGATTCCGGTCAGGGGCATGTATCTTACCTTGGTTGCGGGCATGTCCCCGGTGGGGGGTGTGCAAGAGGCAGCTGATCGATGACTCTCTCATCAATGTTTCTAAATCTCTATCTCTCTCTCTCTGTACAGAATCAATAAAATATATTTAAAAAAAAAAAAGTAAACACTTTCAGAATGCTTGACTAATTTCCTTTGTGATGAAGTATTTACAACTTTAACGTCACATGCTCTTTGAACTCGAGAGAAAGGAACATATAACTGACCATGTCTAAAAACGAGTTCAGGTAGGAATATTCCTACTCTGTCTAGATTTTTTCCTTGTGATTTATCAATAGTCATTCACAAATGCTGGCATCACATCAAACTGTCTTCTAATTAATTTAAATGGGAGGCCGGTATCAGGCAGGGACAGTTGTGCTAATAGTTGGTCTTCGGACATATTCTGTCAATGAAACTGATTTCTTTCAGCTTCAGAATGTCAACAAAAACAACCAAATTCATGTTCGATGACAGATCGAAACACATGTGTGCAATTGGCACCAGCAAGAGCTTTATATGCATCGTGCATGCACTAGTCAATGTTTATTTTTAAATTGCCATTGTACGGTCATATGTACTGGCTGGTCGGATGGACAGACGGTCAGTCACTTAGCTTTTTATATGTATACTGTGTCCCAGTGCACAGATTCGTGCACATTGAAAGGAAATTAATTAGAAGAAATACTTTAATATTGCTATTCACCCTTTCTCAATAATAGAAGTATCAACCAAATTCATGATAGACAATGACAGATTGAAGCACACACGTGCGATTGGCGTCAGCAAAACTTTATATGTATCACGCATGCATGAGTCAACTTAGCCTTTTTTTTAATATATATATATATATATATATATATATAATTTAAATATTTTTTTATTGATAATTACAGAGAGAAAGGGAGAGAGATAGAGAGCTAGAAACATCGATGAGAGAGAAACATCAACCAGCTGCCCCTTGCACACCCCCACTGGGGATGTGTCCACAACCAAGGTACATGCCTTGACTGGAATCGAACCCGGGACCTTTCAGTCCGCAGGCCAACGCCCTATCTACTGAGCCAAACCAGTCCTGGCAACTTAGCCTTTTGTATATATAGAATAAACTTGCTTAATTAGACCTGCTTTCTGATTTAGCTAAATTTTTTCCAGTCCAGTGAAGCACTCCAACTTCTCTTTCAGGTAATTGTCAGCAACACAGCAGTAAATATCAACATGAAGCATATTATTATTATAGATCATTCAGGGAGAACAAAGGGTAAAATATTTAGTAGTGGCAGTGTTTGACTATATTCTGCACAGTGAGAAAACCTGAAGTCATTTTCAAGGTCCGTTATTTCTTCTCTTCAGTTAGATCAAGTTTCTAAGCTTTCTAAATCTCTATTTTCTGGCTAATGAAAAAAAAAAAAAAAAAATAGGATTCCACCGAGTCTTCTATCTACCTACTCCAGGACTTCTGTGAGGATCAGATGAAATGAGGCATGGGAAAACACTTCACAGACATCTGGTTTAAGTGTGAAATGTTTGCACCTGGCTATAAAGCAAATGGAGTTCCTGGGCTGAAGAAACTCCAAGGAGGCTAGTCGCTAGGGAGAGGAAGCCAGGCATTGCTATGTGATGTCATTACCCAGTACCCATACCCACCGTTTCTGGGCTGGGCTGTGGGCTGCATTTTGTGCCAGGGGGGTCTTGGCAGCATTGGCTGCGATATGGTGGGGTGTCACTCTGGGGTGGTGGCAGGGCCTGTGTCCCACTTGGGGGAAGCCAAGTGATGGTTTGTCAGTGCCAGGTCCATGTACCATTTATTTTTAAATGGCCAGTAGGCATCATGGCAGCCCCTGTGTTGAGTGTCTGCCCCAGGGTGGTCAGTGGGCATCATAGCTACTGGTCAAACAGTCGGATACTTAGCAATAGATAGATAGACAGACAGACAGACAGACAGACAGACTTAAGAGAGAGAGATAGATAGATAGATAGATAGGTAGATAGATAGATAGACAGACAGACAGACTTCAGAGAGGAATGGAGAAGGAGGAAAAGAGAGACATCAATAATGAGAGAGAATCATTGATTGGCTGCCTCCTGCATGCTTCTGCTGGGGATCAAGCCTGGCAGCCCAGGTATATACCCTGACTGGGAATCAACCACTGAGCCATGCCAGCTGAGCAATAGGAAGACATCCTATCTAATAAAGAGGGAATATGCTAGTTGACCATCACACTCTCACAAAGGTGGTAGCCTCACAAAGATGACGACCCCACAGCCAATAAGGAGGGAATATGCTAATTGACCATCGTGCCCTCAAAGATGGCAGCACTCACAGCTACAAGATAGTGGCATCCAAGCCTCTCAGCCCCTCCGGGGTGGCAGGTGCACAGTATGGCCGGGCCGCCCCGCCCCAATCAGGTCCAGCCACTTCGTGTGTCTGCCTCCAGAGTCTCCTCAGCCCCCTGGCCGCCCAGGGCCACCTGAGGCTTGCACTGCGGGCAGTGGCAGCAGCAGAGGTGTGATGGGGGCATCGCCTGCACCTGATCACTGGGTCACCTCCCACCTCTGAGGGCTCCTGGTCTGTGTGAGAGGGGGCAGGCCAGGCTAAGGGACCCACCCCCCACCCCCATGCATGAATTTTCATGCAACATGCCTCTAATATTTAATGAAACAAGCATATCTTATTTTTAACTTGTGAAAGCACAGTAAAACCTTAATAAAACAGACTAATTGGGGCAAGGTGGTGTCTGTTAAAGCCAAAAATCTGTTATATAATAAAGTAGGTTTTCCAAAGGCATATGTTAAAAAATTGGCAAATAAGTTAGCTTACGTGTTTTTACTTATGTAAACACATTTGTGTAATTAAAATTAAGTATTATAAAAAGTTTAATTTTACAGAAGTTTTCTATGTGTATTACAGTAATTTGACATTTATACTGAATAGGCTCAGTAAACGGGTCCATTCACCAGTCCCCTGGAGTAGATGAGTTCACATGGCTGGGGTGTGGCCTAGTGCAAGTCAGACATTGGCCAGCAGGACTTAAAACTGCTGCAGAACACGGGAAGGTGTGGCTCAGCGATTAGAGCATCGTCCTGTGTTCCAAAGGGTCTCAGGTTCGATTCCTGGTCAAGAGCACATACCTGGGTTGCAGGCTCAATCCCAAGACCCAGTCAGGCTTCTTGTAGGAGGCAGTCAATTAATGAATTTCTTTCACATGGATATTTTTCTCTCCCTCCCTCCCTCCCTCCCACTCTCTCTGAAAATCAATGGGAAAAATATCCTCGGGCCCTGGCTGGTGTGTTCAGTGGTTAGAGCATCAACCTGTGCACCAAAGGGTCTAGGGTTTGATACCAGTCAATGGCGTGTACCTCAGTTGCAGGGTGCATGCAAGAGGCAGCCAATTGATGTAACCCTCTCATGTCAGTGTTTTATCTCTTTCCCCCTCCTCCCTCCCTTCCATCTCTCTCAATAAATGGAAAATATATCTTCAGGTGAGGATTAACAGCAATAACAAAAACTGCTACAGAAAGGCATGCCACATAACAGAACCAGTTACCTTGAGATGCAGTGTGATCAGTTCAGTTTGATTATGCGCTAATCATTCACCAAACACTGTTAATCAGCAGTGACTCTTGGATGTAGATATGTAGCAGACTATAGTTGTAGGTATATAATATTTTTTTAAATATATTTTATTGATTTTGTACAGAGAGGAAGGGAGAGAGAGAGAGAGTTAGAAACATCGATGAGAGAGAGCCATTGATCAGCTACCTCTTGCACACCCCCTACTGGGGATATGCCCGCAACCAAGGTACATGTCCTTGACCGGAATTGAACCCGGGACCCTTCAGTCCCCAAGCCGATGCTCTATCCACTGAGCCAAACCAGTTTCGGCATAGGTATATAATATTTATGTTGGCAAATTACTACAGTGTGGTGGTGGTGTTGTTTTCTAAATATGGCCTATTCGTTAAAATTTGTTAAAAATAATACGAAAAATAACCTGTCAATTTAATTATAAGCAAATCTTCGTTAAAAACATTTTAAAATTAACAGGATGTTAATTTTAACATTTGACATACGGACCAGAAATTCTGTCCATTAAATCCCAGTCTGTTAAATCGAGGTCTCCAAAATGGAGGGTTTGCTGTGTTTTGAAATGTATAAAAGGAAGCTGAAGTTGGGTGCGTGGTCAACAAATAGAAACATGGCCCATACAAATAGGAAATGTTACTAAAATCAGATTGGGTCCTGCTCCACAGTGCCAGGTCCACTGCTGGCCACAGCACCCCCAGGAGAGCGGGACCTGTGCTGCTCATTCTTGTCGGAGAGAACTGTTGGCCTGGTGTGTGAGTTTCTCTCCGGAGCCATCGGCAGATGCAGAGTAGTGGAAGTAGTTTCCAGTTATATCCATACTAGAGGCCGATGCACAAAATTCTGCAAAAGGAGGCCTTCCTTCCCCCGGCTGCTTGCTCTGACTTCCCCCTGGCACCGGGGAACCGGGCTTCCCTCACAGCCCCGGCTTCTTCCAGATGGACGTCCAGTTAATTAGCATATTACACTTTTATTGTTATAGAAGCCTGTTACACTTTTATTAGATTAGCTCTCTCCTAAAGAGCTGTTTGCTTTGATCTCTGAGATCACTGTTGTATTCATATCTTTGAACTAAAAATTGAGATGATTTAGTGGTTGGGTCGTGGTTTAATCTTTTCCCTCTGCACACATGTATATTCTAGAAAAGTAATATTGATTTAATTTCTGTTTTAAGTTGGCAAGCAGACAAAACACTTGCCAAAACCTCTCCCTTTATTGTTAGTGTGTGCTTGGCTGCCAGGCCCCTCACACTGCTCATGTGGGCATTTCAGAGCCTTTTAGCTTTCCATGGCTTTGTGTCTGGTAGGGGTGCAATATGCTTAAGTAAAGGAATTCAATTGGGGTTTAATTAAAAATAGACTCCTGGACAGCTGGGGTTGGGCTGAGAGGGAGACAGAGGTAGTGTGGTGTGGCCTGTCCGCAGAGTCTCTGTCTGGCAGGAGTCACACTGTGACAGGAATTTTCAAGGTACCATTGCACTATTAATACCCGAAAAGCCTTTCACCTGTGCTCCACCCCTGAGAATTGACCCTGATGAAGTCATCTCAACTATGGTGAATACGCCCAGTTGGCATGGGTCAGGGTTCAATTCTTGGTCAGGGCATATGCCCAGGTTTTGGGCTCGATCCCCAGTGTGGAGCATGCAGGGGGTGATTCTCATTATTGATGTTTCTATCTACCCTCCTCCCCCTTCCTCTCTGAAATAAAAAATATATTTAAAAAAATTAAAAATGGGGATTAAGTTTATGAGCCTTCATTTTAAAAAAAAATCTTTATTGTTGAGAGTATTACAGATGTCACCTTTTTTTCCTCCCATTGGCCCCTTCCACCCAGTCCCTGCCCTACACCAGGCCTTCACCACCCTATTATCTGTGCCCATAGGTAATGTAAATATGCTATAAGATCTTTGGTTAGCCTGGCCAGCGTGGCTCAGTGGTTGAGTGTCAACATATGAACCCGAGGTCACAGTTCGATTCCGTCAGGGCACATGCCTGTGTTACAGGCTCCATTTCCAGTAGGGGATGTACAGGAGGCAGCCAATCAGTGATTCTCTTTCATCACTGATGTTTCTGTCTGTCTCTCCCTCTCCCTTCCTCTCTGATATATATATATAAAGACCTTTTGGTTAATCTATTCACACACACACACCCTCACCCCTTCTTTCTGAGATTCATCAGTCTGTTCCATGTTTCCATGCCTGATTCTGTTTTATTCATCAGTTTATTTTGTTCATTACATTGCTTATTCATTTATTTGATTTTTAGGTTGAATTGTTGATATACTAGTGTGTGTGTGTGTGTGTGTTGCCATTTTATTGTTCATTTTTTATCTTTCTCTTCTTCTTCCTCCTCCCTTTTTCCTCTTCCCTTCTTTTCTCCTCCCTTTTTCCTCTTTCTTTCCTTTTTCCTTCCTTCATTCCTTCCTTCCTTCCTTCCTTCCTTCCTTCCTTCCTTCCTTCCTTCCTATTTTTATTCTTATTCTTATTCTTATTCTTATTCTTAATTCTTATTCTGTGAAACTCTTTATCTGACCTTCAATTCTATAATAAATGATAGCTTTGCTGGGTAGAATAATCTTGGTTGTAGGTTCTTGCTATTTATTACTTTGAATATTTCTTGCCACTCCCTTCTGGCCTGCAAAGTTTCTGTTGAGAAATCAGCTGACAGTCATATGGGCACTCCCTTGTAGGTTACTTTTTCTCTTGCTGCTTTTAATATTCTCTCTTTGTCTTTAACCCTTGGCATTTTATTTATTTTTAATATTTTTTAATTTTCATTTTTTTATTGCATTTTTCTTTTCTTTTTTTTAAATATATATATTTTTTATTTTTTACAGAGAGGAAGAGAGAGGGATAGACAGTTAGAAATATCGATGAGAGAGAATCATCGATTAGCTGCCTCTTGCACACCCCCCTACTGGGGATGTGCCCGCAACTAAGGTACATGCTCTTGACCAGAATCGAACCTGGAACCTTTCAGTCCACAGACCAATCCTCTATCCACTGAGCCAAACTGGTTCGGCAACCCTTGACATTTTAATTATGATGTGTCTTGGTGTGGTCCTCTTTGGATTCCTCTTGTATGGGGTTCTGTGTACTTCCTGTACTTGTAAGTCTATTTCTTTCACCAGGTAGGGAAAGTTTTCTGTCATTATTTCTTCAAATAGGTTTTCAATTTCTTGGTCTCACTCCCATAGTTCGAATGTTGGTACCCTTAAAGTTATCCCAGAGGCTCCTTACACTATCTTCTTATTTTTGTATTCTTTTTTCTTTTTACTCTTCTGATTGGGTCTTTTTTGCCTCCTCATATTCCAAATCATTGATTTGATTCTTTGAATCCTCTACTGTTGAATCCCTGTAAATTATTCTTTATTTCAGTTAGTGTGTGCTTAATTTCTGACTGTTCCTTTTTCATGTCTTTGACATTCTCACTAAGATCCTTAAAAGTCTCCATAAGTCCCTTGGCACTTTTATTAATTCCTTTACAGCTCTCATTAAGATCCTTGAAAAACTTTATAAGCGTTGTTTTGTACTCTGTATCCAGTAGTTTGCTTGCTTCCATTTCTTTCAGTTGTGACATATTTCTTTGTCTCTGCATTTTGGCTGCCTCCCTGTGTTTGTTCCTATATATTAGGTAGAACTGTTATGTCTCCTGGAATGGTGTCTTGTAGGGCCACTGACCCTGCCTCACTAGTCACCTGAGCTGGGCATTCTATGTGTGCCCCTGTGTGAGCTGTGTGCACAATCTTATTGTAGTTGAGCCTTGATTGCTGTTGGCTTCACTGGGAGGAATCTACCTCCAAGCCAGTTAGCTGTGAGGACCAGCTGTGACTACATTGGAAGAGCTGCTGTGCAGGAGAAACCCCTGTGGAGTAAGAATTGCTTCAGGGGGGCTTTGGTGCTCACTGAGTCTGCCCCTTGAGTGTGTCACTTGTGGATGTGTAGAGTGGTAATCTGGAATGGTCTGAAGTTGTTCACTGGGTGCACTGGCTCTGGGGCCTCAGAGGTACAGACTCAACTACTGCCTGGAGCCACCTGGCAAGAGCTACAGATGATGCAGATGGCTGCTACTTATATTGGGCTAGGAAGCAGCAGGAGAGGCCCAGATGTGAAGCAAGGCATGCTGGTGCTAGAGCCAGGTCTCAGGCCTTTTATTGATAGTTTTGACACCACCTGCTGCTTGTTTGAAATATTTTAGCAAAGTCTGAAGCTTGAGCCAGGACAAGCCATTGATATGGTAAAGCAGCTGCATACAGTTTTGGTGGGGCTGCAAATTGGATGGGACGGGGTCTCAAGGATTCACCAGGGCTGAGTGAATAGTGTGGGCCAAGCTGATAGAAACTCAGATATGTCTGCCAGTCAGCTCTGTTGTGGGGGGAGGTCCCAGCACAAAAACAATGACCCCTGCAAGTACCCCTATCTGAGAGAAAGTCACCCCCAAGTTCCTGCCCCAATGCCAGATAGTCCAGTTCCTCCTGGATGTCCCTGGATTCCCCAAAAGTAGCCACCTGGCACTGGAGCTCAGAGGAAGTGGGATGGTGTACTAGTAAGTACTACGGCCCTTTAAGGGGAACCCCTGGGACTCCAGCACTTTACATATCACTCAGCCACAATCCCCACTGGTTTTTACAGTCCAAAGTTACGGGGACTTCTCTTCTCAGCTCTGGGACCCTGGGCTAGGGTTCTGGTGTGGGGCTGGGACCCCTTGCTTCCCATGGGAGGCCTTGAAGATATCCCTTCAGATTAATAAAATGCCACACATGGGTGCTGGACCAGTCTGTTTCATACCTCCATCCCTCCTGCCAGTTTCAATGTGCTTTCTTTTTTTACTTTTTAAAAAATATATTTTAATTGGTTTTAGAGAGGAAGGAAGAGAGAGAGAGAGAGAGAGAGAGAAACATCAATGATGAGAGGGAATCATTGATCAGCTGCCTCCTGCACAGCCCCTACTGGGGGTCAAGCCAGAAACTCAGGCATGTGCCCTTGGCCAGAATCGAACCTGGGATCCTTCATTCCGCAGGCTGACACTCTATCCACTGATCCAAACCAGCTAGGGCATGTGCTTTCTTCTTTACTTCTCTTCGGACTTCGATTCAGCCAGATTTCAGGTGGTTCTGAATAGTGATTGTTCTGTATTTCAGTTGTAATTTTTCTGTGGTTGTGGGAGGCAGCAAGTATAGGCCACTATCTTAGTTCCTAACCCAAGATCTTATATCTATGAGCCTTCCTGCAGATGAGCCTTTTTCAGATGAAAAATTGGTCCTACCTGTACAACTCAGTGAATGAGAAATGGTGTAAGATACATTCATCTGAAGGAATGTTAGATGTTAAACACATACTTAAAAGAACTATTACTATAGCAGAGTGCTTAAAAATAGTGCTGGTGAATGCAAAAAGCAGGGTATAGAATTATATATTACACTAGTTAGAGCTACACTGAAATAGTAACTTGAAATGAAAACTAAACGAGATACTGGTTTTCACCAAAAGAATTGGCAGTGACAAGCAAAAGGAAACAGTGCTGGCTGGGTATGTGAGACCAGTACACCACACATAGCAGGATTGGGGGCTGCGGGAGCCATCTTGGCAAGCATTTTGGCACTATCTATCATGAGCCCTTTAGAGCGAAATGTTTTTGTTTTTTTTAATATATATAAATATATATATATATATATATATATATATATATATATATATATATATATATATATATATATTAGAGAGGGAGAGAGAGTTAGAAACATCGATGAGAGAGAAACATTGATCAGCTGTCTCCTGTACACCCTCCACTGGGGATGTGCCCACAACCAAGGTACATGCTCTTGACCGGAATCAAACCTGGGACCCTTCAGTCTGCAAGCCGACCCTCTGTCCACTAAGCCAAACCAGTTAGGGCATGTTTTATTCTTATAATCTCAATTTTAAGGATCTCCTGAGAAGTTAAAAAGAGAAAAACAGATAAAAGACTTTTTTCTAATTATAGTATTATTTAAAATCACAGTATATTGATGTTCAGTGATAGGGAAATGGTTATAATAAACTGCCATTAAAAGTGTTTTTTAAATTTATTTTTTGGTGTTAATCTTCAGCTGAGGACATTTTTTCCATTGATTTTTAGAGAAAATGGAAAGGAGGGAGGGATAAGAGAGAGAATTCGATGTCAGAGAGACATATTGATTGGTTGCCTCCAGCATTCACCCAACCTAGGGCCAGACATTAAACCTGGAACCCAGACAGGTCTCCTTGACGTGTAATTGACTCCGTGACTGGTGTTTGGTCCAATGCTCTAACCACTGAACACACCAGCCAGAGCAAATGCTTTTTTGTTTTTTGTTTTATTTTATAATGTGGAAGAATGCTCAAGAGGCAGTATAAAGTAAAAAAACAAAACGACAAAAACACTATAACAATGATAGTAATAATGAAAGGGAACTCTTAATAGCATGTATTATGTGCCAGGTATTATTCAATTACTTTACTTTTTTAAAAATATATATATATTTTATTGATTTTTAACAGAGAGAAAGGGAGAGAGATAGTTAGAAATGTCGATGAGAGAGAAACATCGACCAGCTGCCTCTTGCACACCCCCTACCAGGGATATGCCCGCAACCAAGGTACATGCCCCTGACCAGAATCGAACCTGGGACCTTTCAGTCCACAGACCGACGCTCTATCCACTGAGCCAAACCGGTTTCGGCCAATTACTTTACATTTTAATCCTCACAACAGACTGTGAGATAGGTACTCTCTATTATCTCTCCATTGTAGATGAGGAAAACGGGGCACAGGAATGTTCAGTAGCATGCCCAAAGCCTCACAGCTCATTAGAGGGCGGTGATGTGATTGGAGTCCAGCGTATTAGCGGCAGCACCCGTGTTCCCAACCCCAACTTTGACTCTGAGAGCCTCTCAAGATTTGGAGCACCTTAAAGCACGATCCAGTTAGTCGTTCATATACAGTATCTTTTTCAAATAGGAGGAAAGGAAGAGCAAATGCATTAAGGCACATGTGTCAAACACAAGGCCCGCGGGCCAAATCCGTCCCGCCAGGCCTTGCAATGTGGCCCGCACCGCGCTGTCATCACTGCACTCCGCTGCGTTTCCATCACAATGACAGTTTATGACTGTTCAGTAAACCATTCGGCCCGCGATTTAGGCTGGATTTTAGATTTTGGCCCCTTCTCTGATTGAGTTCGACACCCCTACATTAAGGTATTGAGAAGGGTAATTTTTGGTTTAGAAGATCATGGGAAATTACATTATACTTTTCTCCATTTTCCCAATGTTAAGCAATGATCTTTTAATGTAAGAGAGAAAAAAAATAAAGGATTTTAAAACGTGTCAAAAGGACAAATAGGAGATGGATTGACTCCATGAAAGAAGCCATAGGCCTGAGTGTGCCTGGACCGGACAGTATGGATAGACAGAGCCAAGTCAGTGGTATGTAATGCATATTTTAAAAGAGAAAATAGTCCTGGTCAGTGTGCTTAGTGGTTAGAGCATCGGTGTAACCAGTCAACGTTTCTCACATTGATGTCTCTCTCTTTTCCCCCTTCCTCCCTCCCTCCTCCTCTCTCTCTAAAAAGAAATCAATGGAAAAAATTTTCTCCAGAGAGGATTAATAAAAGAATAATTTTTAAAAATAGACTGAAAAGTTGATAGTGATTGTGATAAATTTTTCTTTTTCTAAAAGTGGTATTTTCTGTTATATAGATATTAGAGGCCTGGTGCACGAATTTAATCATGGTGGGATTTCTCGGCCTGGCTGGTGATCGGGGCTGATCGGGGCTGGCCGGCAGGGGGAGGGGCTGCGGGAAGTTGGCCAGCCCTGGGAGGTTGGCTGTGGGAGCACACTGACCACCAGGAGGCAGCTCCTGCATTGAGCATCTCTCCCTGGTGGTCGGTGCGTGTCATAGCAACCAGTCAACCGGTTGTTCGGTCGCTTAGGCTTTTATATGTATAGATGTTACCCATATAAAATTTAAAAAATAAATACCTGATTACAAGCCAACCATCCTGGTGATTCTGCAAGTTTAACGCTCAGGCTGATTTTTGCAGGAGAGGAGGCTGCTGGCTGGGCTTCAGGCTCTTACCGGCAAGCTGAGGAGGCCCATGGGAACAGGAGGAAACGCTGGCCTTGATTCTCTGGTGGGCGGTGCCATGTGGTTACTGTTAGCTCTTCAGTTTTCAGATTTCTTACCTATTTTCTGCATGAGCATTTGTACAGTATTTTCTTTTTGTTGTTGTTAATCCTCACCTGAGGATATTTTTCCATTGACTTTTAGAGTGGAAGGGAGAGACAGAGACAGAGAGAGAGAGAGAGACATACCTGTGAGAAAGACACATTGATTGGTTGCCTCCCGCATGTGCCCCGACCAGGGCCAGGATCTAGCCTGCATCGAGGTATGTGCCCAAGGCTGGGATCGAGCCGGGAACCCGAGTCCGTGGGCTGATGCTCTGCACTGAGCCAGACCGGCCATGGCTGTACAGGGTTTAAGCATATGAAGTGTGCTCGCATCGCTCTATAAGAAAGTGTGTTTATAAAACATGTTTTAAAATGTCGACAAACATTGCTCTTATTTCCTTCTGCATTTTCTCAGAAGTTGGAAGGTTAGAGAGCTTTCGTGCTTCCCGGGGTCCTGATGGCTTCTGTTGCCTCCGCAGGAAGGAAGCGGGCGTGGTTTAAGGTGGAAGAGGCCGTCCAGGTGCTGCAGCACCACAAGCCTGTGCAGGCCTCGTACTTTGAGACGTTGCGGCAAGGCTACTCCGCCAACAACGGCACCCCGGTCATGGCCACCACGTACGCCGTGTCTTCTCCGCAGAACTTCACGGGCATCAGATGACTGAAGACCTGGAAGGGGGTGGAAATTGGAAACCAGACTGAAGTGCAGACCTTCCCTGTCCCCTTGCTCTCCTCCCCCTCCTCACAGCCTCCTCTCGGGCATGGCAGCAGAGAAAGGGCTGGTGATAACGTTGCTGTTTGGTGTTCCGTGATGGGGCTTTTCTTAGTTGGGTGGGGTAATTGTAAGCCCTTTTGTGCATGATCTGCCCTCCCTGTTCACATCCTACATTCTCAGAGGCACAGCCATCCTCTGCCTCGACTCTATAGGGTTCCATCTGCCACATCTTGGCCCTGGCCGGCTCTCTTATTCGATTTTTAATTTTTTTATTTTATTAAAAGATACCAATACGAGATGAAATCTTTCAAGAATGTGCTCTGTAATGTGCTCTTCTGCCCAGTGGTCGGTCCCTTTCACTGCAGGTGCATTTACCTACACATTACATCCTGGGCACGTAATCTGTAAATAAGTGACTTAGAAGAGGAATTTAACTCTTTAAAATTTTCAAGGTTTTGTTTTGTTTCATTTTGGGCGTTCTGACACAGAGCCTCACAGTTTGTTTTCTTTTGATGTTAGTGACTAGACCAGCTCCCTGCCTGCCTCCTCCAGTCAGGACTGCGGTTAGCGGCCGGGCACAGCCAGTGCCTGGCCTTTCTCCTCCAGCTGTGCCCGGCCCAGGGAGAACCGGGAAGAAGCCTGTTCCTTGTCAGAACCAAGCCAGGAGCGATAGGAGTGATAGAGATGGAATTCCTCCCTGCGGGCTGACAGTAGGGATTTGAACTGGGTTCCTGGAATTACTTTCTAAAAGCGGGCGTGGCGCACTGCTCCTGTCCTGCTGGAGTTTTTCCGTGATGCGGCTTCTCACCACAGCAGCCTCTCCTGTGCGTCCGCCGGCCAGCCCTCAGCCGTGCAGCCCTTCCCCGCCCAGGTGACCGTGCTGCGTCCGGAAACGCGCAGGAGGGCGGTCCGGGCGTCCGCCTGTCTGAGGGTCCAGCACTGGCCAGTGACCATGCTCATCTCAGAAGTACTGACGTGTCCCGGGAGGAAAAGCCGTGTGTGGCAGAGTGTGTAACACTGGCTCCCTGCACGCTGTCCGGTCAGGTTCTGACAGGTCTGCTGGCTGCACTTGTGTTGTCTCGTTGAGAAGTCAGGGTCTTAAAATCCAGTCGGGGCGGGAGGGGGAGGGGGAGGGGCACTGATCAGCCCTGGCTTGGGGAAGGAGCTAGTTGCTATACCCTCAGTGGCATCTCCTTTGTCAGAACATAGCCAAGATGTGAAATTAGAATCGTAGTTCTCTTTATTTAAGAATTCTAATAAATACTCAAACTTTGCAAAGCTTTTGCTCTTCCCTCCCATTAGAAGAATCTAATGTATCTGTTTGGCCTGTGTCATATAGTTTTCAGCATTGGGGGTGTCAGCTGGTGAATTTAAATTTTGCTATACCTCGGTTTGCATCTTTTCTCTGAGTCCATATATATATATAATTTTTTTTTTTTTTTTTTACAGAGAGGAAGGGAGAGGGAGAGAGAGTTAGAAACAGCAATGAGCGAGAAACATCGATCAGGTGCCTCTTGCACACCCCCTACTGGAGATGTGCCCACAACCAAGGTACATGCCCTTGACCTGAATTGAACCTGGGACCCCTGGGTCCGCAGGCTGACTATCCACTGAGCCAAACCGGTCAGGGCTTCTCTCCGAGTCTTAAACACAGACCCGTCAGCAGTGCCGGCAGGTTCCTTCGTATCATCCCCTCTCGGAAAGGAATTCTATCCCCAAGGGAAGGTCCCAGCGGATAGCAGCATGGAATGCGTCTAACGCCACTCACTGGTCTCCACCTACCTGAAGACGGACACACTGTGCCTGACGGCGCTGAAGGCCCCGGAGACGCCTGCAGGGACAGGAAATGAGCTCAGCTAAGCGCTCCGTGGAACCCAGACGCACCTCTACCCATGCTTCCCTCGGGGCGGTGGACTGCAGGTGCTTTTGCAGAACAGCCGGGACCTGGGGAGGGAACCGCACGTACAGGAATGTGGGTCCGTGGTCCGAGGAGCCTCTGGGCGGAGACCAGCACTGCACTGCGAAGGCAGCGGATGGTTGGTGGTGTCTTTGGGGCAGAAAGCGGCCTGGGCCAAGGACTACTGTTCAGCGACGTGAGCGGGTGGTGCTGTGGGGCGGGCGGCGAGTAGGCCTGACTCCCGGCCTCTGCGGAGGGGTCACTCAGAGTGTGCAGCAGTCTGTAAACGTGCTCCTACACAGGCCAGTTCCTTCTGCCGTGCTGTTAGGGCAGCCATGGGAGCGCGCTCAGACCTGCTCAGAAGAAAAAGTGCCAGGAAGGACCTTCCTCCTCGCTCTCCTCCCGGACGGTGGTCATGGCCGCCCCTGCCCTGGGGCGTGCGGTGCAGGCGCCGGGCCTGCCTCTCCGGTGCCCATTGTGCTGAGCGCCAGCACTGCGTCCGCCTCCGCCTGATCCCGTTTTAAGCAGCTTAGCCTGAGCCACGGGTTTTTAGTTTACAGAAAGGATTTCATAACAATGTGATTTTTGCCACAACTGTAATTTTAATATTCTGAAGTCTCTGTGAGCCTGTTGTAGTTGAGAGCGGGTTTAGGATTAGAAGAAATACCTTCACAGCCGGGTGCAGTTCTCTTTAAGAGAAGTAAGGGTAGCTGTCATTGATGAGACAGCCTCATCCTGGTCCGTCTGCATTTCAGAGAATAATCCATTTTCCAGAAACGGTGGAGACGGCAGTTCCGGAGCGAGGACACGGCTTAATAGTGGTGAGCAGTGTGAACACTCTTGGCGTTCTCCCTCTTGAAGATGAGGAGGTGGGAACTGAGGTGTGAGTTCACACTGCCTGGTCCGGTCACGTCCGTGGGCCCTCTGGGTGGCACCTCTCCCTGCTGCAGAGGCTCCGGGCTATGCCGCTCCGTGTTGGCGGCGGAGCCTGCTGCACCGGCACCGCCCCGCTCGGAGCGGAGGGCGCGGCAGCCCAGAGCGCTGAGCTCCGTGGCGCCCGAGATGCCGCTGAAACGGGCAGGGAGGCCGTGGGGGGATGGTAAGGGAAGCACTGACTGCAGCCTGCGGAGGAGGCCGCTAATCTACAGTAACAATCTGTCCTCGGAGCCCTTAAACATTAATGAAGAAGGGAAACCCCCCGGGCTGGTGCGGACCGGCTCCCGCGCGGAGGGAGGCCCGGTGTGGCGCCCGCAGCGGGAAGTTCGTTCTCTGAGTGAAAGGCTGCCGCTCCGCGCCTCCCAGCGTTCCGTGGCCATCAGCCAGCTGAGCTTGTCTCCGAGCGACCGCCGGGCAGGGGCTGGCAGGTACTCCGAACCCAGCGTGCGGGACTGTGGAGAGGAAATGAGATTGCTGTCTGTCCCTCCGGCAGTCTGTTGTGTATTCAATTGCTCTAGGTTTCCTTCGGTTTACATTTCATTCTTAACCCCAAAGGGGCCACCAAACACCCAGTGAGGCACTTAGAACCTGGAGATGGGCTTTTAAAGGCACAGTCATGGCAGTGCCGTTCCCCAGCTCATCAGCCGCATGCCAGCCAGCTCAGAGTGGAGGTTTTGTTAATCGCCGGACTGAAGAGCATAAATACTGGTTCTGGAACGATGACATACTGAATGGCTTACCATCTGTGGGTGTACCTGTGAGGGAACATCTGACAGTCCCGTACAACCACTCTGGGCTTGAGGTCCACTTAGGTCAAAATCTTCAGTCTTTGTAATTCCTTAGGAAACACAAGATGCCTCAACCTGGCCTCCCTCTGCCGTCCGGCAGGAAGCCGGGTGCTCAGGGCACAGCTGCATGAGGGGCCCGGGGCCAGGGCATGGTGTTGCGTTTAGCAGTTAGGCAGTTGGGGTAGTAACTGTGCTAAAAGAAACACAGTATGTGGTGCATGTTGTACATGTCAGGTCTGTGCTTATTGTTTCGTGGTCTGAAAACTTTCAAACTGGTTTATAATCAAAAGGTTGGTGGTTACAGTAAGTAAAATGTCAGTCGGTACATCTAAGTAAAGAAAGAGCTGCCTGTTGGTCATGTAAGAGCATTGGAGGGTGAGGGGAGCTGTTATAAAGTAAAGCGAGTGTCGGGGGCGACCCCAGTGTTACTCCTCAGAGAGCTTAGTCGCATCTTCATACTTGCCCCGCCTTTATTTCAAGGACTTTGTCTTCCGTCCGTCCAGTGAACGTGGTAGGGGTAAGCTCTGTTTGCTCAGCTGCAGGGTGTGGTCTCCAAACAGCGGAAGGTCTATTTAAGGTGACTCCTCACTAGGGTCACCACTCCATCATCCACCCTCAGCGCCAGAAAGGCTGAAATCCCTGGCACATTCCAGTTCTAGAACCGACGAGGCCGCACGCTCCCGAACCCTGTGGCTAGTGCATCGTCTCCCTGCGGTCAAACTCCACAGGTGTTCCCGGACCCCCCACGGGCCCAGGATGTACGGAGTTCAACTTTCCAAAGGACAGGAGTCTCGGCCGCTTCCCTGTGGTGCTCATCCATGCAACAGGCTCAATGGCCAAATATGGTCAGGTCTATAGAACAGATGTAGGGGCTCCGTCTAGACTGTTCTGGTCCCACCAGAACTCCGCCGCTGTCCCCCGGCCTTCCCGTCATCAGGTCTCCGCGCTCGCACTGCTCACACTGCACCAGCTCAGGCAGGGAGCTCCGGATGCCTGCAGAGGCGGGGAGTGGACCGGGGAGCGGCTGAGCACTCGCGTTGGGGAGATTGGCAGAAATGAGCTCACAGAGCTGGGAATCCAAGGAGCGGCGCTGAACGGCGAGGTCCGTTCACCCTGGGCCTGGTGCTGCATGATGAGGTCTGCACCCCGACCCAGACGCCTCCAGGGCCGACGCTCCGCCATGGGGATATGGCCTCGTTTTCTGTTTCCTTTGGTTCCGAACAGCCTTGCTTGGTGTTGCATGGAAACAGGTTTTCCTCCCCGCGCGCCTGTGCCGCCTGCCCACCCGCCCCTTCCCTGTCCTCACAGCGCCCTGAGGCGGCGGTGCCCACAGCAGCCAAGGGGAGGGGGCTGCGGGCAAAGACAAGAAGGCAGCGGAGCTTTCCTGTTTCCCTTTCTCAAACGGTTCCTGGGGCGCCTCATACCTCTCTCCACAGTGGGCTTAGGCTGTGGAGGTGGAAAAGAAGGGGAGCAGGGAGCAGCCCCAGGTCTGGGTTCGAGACGTGCACAGCAGAGGCAATACCTACGCCCCCTGTAACAGCAGCAGCCACATGTAACCATTCCTTCTCAAGCGTCTGCTTATGTGGTGCCAGCAAGAGGGCACACAAACCCTCCCCGCAGTCCAGACAGCTTTGGTGGTGCCCTGAAGCTCCACCCCACATCCCCCTCCTCTCTGTACAAATGCTAAGCCTGTGAGCGTGCTGTTCCTTTCTCTGTAATCACTTTTCTTCTCCATTGGAGCTGTGGGGAGGGAAGGCATTGGAATCGTAGATTGTAATCTTGTGCCAACCAATAAAAACCAGTATTTCCTGCACATCTGTGTGCGTGTCCGTCTCTTCCTTCTAGAGGTTTCCTGAGTCCTTCCCATCCTTCTCTGCTGGGTTTGGGGGAGTTGTCAGAGCTCATCTCTCCCATGGAAGGTATGCTGTCCAGGGAGTCCAGGTGAGGGCTGGATCGGAGACCCGGGGCAGACTGGCAGTGCCCGTGCGGCAGGGCAGGCATGGGCCACATCCCGGATACCTGGGGAGCGTGCGGGGAGTGGCCCCTGTGTGGAATCAGGAGGTGGTCAGGGGGGCCCTAGGGGTGGGGCGGTGTTTGCCAACATGCGGTAGTAGGCCTCCAGGCAGAGGACGGCCGGGGCCGTCGGTGGGACAGCAGCAGTAAGTGCGCTGGGGCCTCAAGGACAGTGAGCATCAAGCTGCAATGAGGACTGAAGCGCAAGGAGGCCAAATTACAGAGACCACAAGAGTCTGGCTCCGTACAGGTGACGCCTTTTTAAAAATGTATTTATTTTTTTAATCCTCACCTGAGGATATTTTTCAATTGATTTTAGAGAGTGGAAGAGAGTAAAAGACAGAAACGTTGATGTGAGAGAAACACATCAATTGGTTGCCTCCTGCATGCGCCCTGACCAGAACCTGGCCGAGGAGGAGCCTGCAACTAAGGTATGTGCCCTTGACCCAAATGGAACCCGGGGCCCTTTGGTCTGCAGGATGACGCTCTACCCACCGAGCCAAACCAGCTAGGGCTAACCTGTATTGATTGATTTTAGAAAGAGAAACTTGTTTATGCACTCACTGGTTGGTTCTTGTGTGCCCTGAACGGGGACCAAACCTGCATATGGGGATGACACACTAACCAGCTGAGCTGCCGCGGGGCCGGGTGAAGCCCTGAACAGACAGCCATGTAGACTCAGCCCCTTTGAAGAGGAGGCAGCAGGAGGCTGGGGAAGAGCAGCTGGAAGCTTGCGACATCCGTCCGTGAGGCCGCACAGGCTCAGCGAGTGGACCCGGGAACGGTAGAAGCAAGAAAAGGCAGCATGTCAGTCAGACAGACACGCTCTCCGCTGAAGGGATGGCCACTGCCCACGGCACAGCCAGGCTGCCCACCACAGGCTGCGCGCTGTGCGCCCAGAGGGTTGCGATCCTGACAGCGCTCACAGGAGCCTGACTCCTGAGGGGGGACAGTCGGTTTGTTTGATAATAAATGTCAGTCAAGTTAGCTGGTGAGTGCACCGCTGTCCTGTATAGGCACTAAAAATTGGCAGAAAGCTGGTTACTGAGCAATAACAGCCTGGGGACATCATGACCCCTATCAGGGGTCAGGGAACTTTCCCCATCAGTTCTGACTCCCAGGCCTCCTTTGTCTGCAGGCCTCCTGTGATGCTTACCCCCCCTTCTGCCATCAAAGGCTGCTGCTTCTTTTAATATATATATTTTATTGATTTTTTATAGAGAGGAAGAGAGGATAGAGAGTTAGAAGCATCGATGAGAGAATCATTGATTAGCTGTCTCTTGCACACCCCCTACTGGGGATGTGCCCACAACCAAGGTACATGCCCTTGACAGGAATCAAACCTGGGACCTTTAAGTCTGCAGGCTGACGCTCTATCCACTGAGCCAAACCGGTTTCGGCTAAGGCTTCTTTCTTAATATATACACAAATCAAAGAGAAACATGCAAATTACCAACACTCCACTACACTACCAGCCAATCAGAGTGAGCATATAAATTAACCTGAAAATATGGCGGCAGCTCTGCCCCCAGCCACTCCGGGCCTGTGGGGGTCAGCGAAGTCGGTGTCAGTGCCTGAGGCTGGCTGCAGCCGGGAGACGAAGCAGCCGCCTGTGCAGTGATCCCAGGCCACAGCCAGCAGCAGAAGCCTCCCGTCCACTTGCCCCACGTCCTGGGGGAGATGAGGAACGGGCCCCAGCTCCTGAGGCTGGAAGCGACCTGGGAGAAGCCGCCTGCCCGGTGACCCCAGGCAGCAGGCAGCCGGAGAAGTCGCTCCCACTGCACCCCAGGGAAGACGGAGAAGCCGCCTGCCTGTGGTCCAGGCACCGGCACCTGTGGCCGACTATAGCCTGCTAGACAGAGAAGCCACCCTGCAGTCCTTGGCACCAGTACCTGCGGCTGGCTGTGGCCGGGAGACGGAGAAGCCATCCACCCTGTGGTCGGGGCACCAGCACTTGCGACTGCAGTCCAGGCGAAGCCTCCTGCCCACCATCCCGTGGCCGCAGCTGGCCTGGATGCCTATGGCTGACCAGAGGGAGGGAAGCCTGGATCCTGGGTGCCTGTGGTCAGCGGGAGGAGAGAATCCTGGGTCCCGGATGCAGAGCCAAGGCAGAGGTGGTTAGGGGCAATCAAGCCAGCAGAGGAGCAGTTAGAGACAATCAGGCTGGCAGAAGTCAGGGGCAACCAGGCAGGCAGGCAGAAGTCAGGGGCTACCAAGCAGGCAGGCAGGCAAGGGGTTAGGAGCCTGCAGTTCTGGATTGTGAGAGGAATGTCCGACTGCTGGTTATCCCCTGAGGGGTCCCAGATTGGAGAGGGTGCAGGCCAGGCTGAGGGACATCCTTCCCCCCAACACACACACCATGTGCATGAATTTCATGTACCAGGACACTAGTGTGTGTGTGTGTACACACACTAGTCGCCCGGTGCACAAACTTCATGCATGGGGAGGGGGAAGGGTGTTCCTCAGCCTGTCCTGCACCCTCTCCAATCTGGGACCCTCAAAGGATGTCCTATAGCAGGTTTCCAGGGATCGGGCCTAAATCAGCAGTTGACATCCCTCTCGCAATCCGGGACGGCGGGACCGACCTTGATCACTTGCCTCTTGTAGGTGCCCCGATGGGGAATCAAACCTGTAACCTTCTGGTGTATGGGGTGACACGTCAACCAACTAAGCAACTGGCCAGGGTATGGGAGGCTTTTTGACCATTGGTCCAGTTTTCTTACCATAGTTTTGTTAAGAGTTCTAGTTCTTTCCCTTTTGAAAATTTGTGTTTTCAAGAATTTATTTACTTCATCCAAATTCTCACATTGCCATCGTTATTGTGTTCTCTTATTCTCCCTTTAATTCCTGTGAAGTCAACAGTAATGTGCCAGCCTTCGTTTGTGATTTTAGTTATTTGCATCTTCTATTTTTTTTAATTTATCTTTATTGTTGAAAATATTCCAGATATTCTGTTTGTTTTCCCACTGAAACACCCCACCGCACACCCACCATTCCCAGGTCTCACCACTCTACTGTCTGTCCATGGCTATGCATATACATTCCTCGGTTAATCACTACCCATCCCCCACACACCTTCCCTCTGAAATTCACCAGGCTGTTCCATGTTTCTGTCTCTGTATCTATTTTGTTCATCAGATTCCACATGTGAGATCATGTAACACTTACCTTTCTCCAACCAGCTTATTTCATTAGCCTAATACTCTCCAGGTCCATCCATGTTGTTGCAAATGGTAGGAGTTCGTTGTTTTTAACAGCTGCATAGTATTGCATTGTGTAGATGTGCCACAGCTTTTTTATCCACTCATCTGCTGATGGGCACTTAGGTTTCCAGATCTTAGCTATTGTAAATTGTGCTATGAACATAGGGGTGCATATACCGTATTATTTCTGATTGGTGATTCATGTTTCTTAGGACATATTCCTAGAAGCGGGATCACTGGATCAAATGGCAGTTCCATATTTAATTGTTTGAGGAAACTCCATACTCTTCTCCACAGTGGCTGCACCAGTCTGCATTCTTACCAGCAGTGAACTAGGGTTCCTTTTCCCCACATGCTCACCATATTTGTCGTTTGTTGATGGTAACCATTCTGACAGGTGTGAGATGGTACCTCATTGCCATTATTAATCTCCATCTCTCAGATGATTAGTGCCTTTGAGCATTTTTTTCATGTCTCTTGGCCATATGTCCCCTTTGGAGAAGTGTCTATTTAGGTCCTTTGCCTATTTTTAAAATAGTTTGTCTTCCTTATGTTAAGTTGCATGAGTTCCTTACATATTTTGGAAATTAACCCCTTATTGGCTATATCAATTGCCAAATATGTTCTCCCATACAGTTCCTTTTCATTTTATTGATGGTTCTTTTGCTGTGCAGAAGCTTGTACTTTAATGTAGTCCATTTGTTTATTTTCTCCTTATTTTCCTGCATTCTATAAGATGTATTTGTAAACAAACTGCTACAAGAGATGTCTGAGATTTTGCTGTTTTTCTTCTCAAGTTTTTATGGTTTCACAACTTATATTTAAATCTTTTATCCATTATGAGTTTATTCTTGTGTATGGTGTAAATTGATTAACTAGTTTCTTTTTTCTTTCTTTTTTGCATGTACCTGTCTAATTTACCCAACACCATTTACTGAAGAGACTGTCTTTTTAAAAATATATATTTTATTGATTTTAGAGAAAAATAGAAACATCAATGATGAGAGAATCATTGATTGGCTGCCTCCTGTACGCCCCCTACTGGGGACTGAGCCCACAACCCAGCCATGTGCCGTTAGCCAGAATCAAACCTGGGACCCTTCAGTCTGTAGGCCGATGCTCTATCCATTGAGCCAAACCAGCTAGGCTGAGACTTGTCTTTTTTTTTTTAAACATTTTTATTGCTGTCAGAGAGGGACGGAAATAGAAACATCAATGATGAGAGAGAATCACTGATTGCTGCACTTCTCTAGTTGGGGATAGAGCCCACAACCAGGGCGAACCCTTACTGGAATCAAACCTGGCACCCCTCAGTCCGCAGGCCAACGCTCTATTCACTAAGCCAAACCAGCCAGGGCACTTGAGTATTTTTCATTTCATTTTACCTCTTTTGCTGGCTTATTAGCTATAACTGTTATTTTACTGATTGCTTTAGGGTTTACAGTATACATCTTTACCTTACCACAGTCCACTCCACAGGAACTAACCAGGCCTCACAAGCAGCCCCGGAGCAACTGCCAACACAGAGCTGTCCAAGAGGAAGGCCCACCTGCCGTCCAGTCTGCCTCATCCTCGGGAAGGCAGCGCTGCTCAGGCCTCAGCTCACTCACTGTAAACGGGGGTTGTCCCCCTGCCCTGCCTAGCTCAAAATAGTGTTCTGTTCTAGGAGTGAGGGAAGAAAAACATGCTAAGCCTCTGATACTGAGACTCCAATCCTTTCCACACACTGGCCTAGCCAATGTTACCAGGAGGCCTGCTCGCAGGACCACTTAGCCTCAAGATACACAGTTAGAAGCCCTGGGGATGAGGACAGAGGTTGGTGTGTGGGCAGCCTTTGTCCGGGGTTCTATCAATAAAACCTATCACTGAGTAAGGGGGACATGGAGTTGAGGAGAATGAACACCAAGGCTTCAGAGATAGACCAGTAATCTAGGACACGTGAAATGGAGAAACTGAGACAAATAGCTGAACAAACTGGCAGAGCAATTTATAACAAATACAGAAAGTCACCTCCCTAGAGATAACTTCTAGACCTCAGTTGTATTTCAGTTCCAGGCCCAGAAAAGCAGCAAAATCATGTGTCGGCTGCGGACTCAAGGGTCCCGAGTTCGATTCCATTCAAGGGCATGTACCTTGGTTGCAGGCACATCCCCAGTGGGAGGTGTGCAGGAGGCGGCTGATCGATGTTTCTCTCTCATCGATGTTTCTGACTTTCTATCCCTCTCCCTTCCTCTCTGTAAAAAATCAATTAAAATTTTTATTTAAAAAAAATAAAAAGCTTCTGCACAGCAAAAGAAACCATTAACAAAACTAAAAGGGATCCTACTGTATGAGAGAACATATTTGGCAATGATACATCTGATAAAGGGTTAATATTCAAAATATATAAGGAACTCATACAACTTAACAAAAGGAAGACAAACAATCCGATTAAAAAATGGGCAAAGCACCTAAATAGACACTTCTCCAAAGTGGATACACTGATGGCCAAGAGACATATGATAAAATGCTGAAAGTCACTGTTCATCAGAAAGATGCAAATTACAATAAAACAATGAGCCGAAATTGGTTTGGCTCAGTGGTAGAGCGTCGATCTGCGGACTAAAAGGTCCCGGGTTCGGTTCCGGTCAAGGGCATGTACATTGGCTGCAGGCACATCCCCGGTAGGGAACGTGCAGGAGGCGGCTGGACAATGTTTCTCTCTCATCGACGTCTCTGGCTCTCTATCTCTCTCCCTTCCTCTCTGTAAAAAATCAATAAAATATATTTTAAAAAAACCAAAACAACAATAATGAGGTACCACCTCATACCTTTCACAATGGCTACCATCAACAAATCCACAAAGGACAAGCGCTGACCAGGATACGGAGAAAATGGAACCCTCGCACACTGCTGGTAGGAACACAGACTGATGCAGCCATTACGGAAAATAGCATGGAGTTTCCTAGAAATATTAAATACGGAACTGCCATTTGAACCAGTGATCCCACTTCTAGGAATATATCCTAAGAAACCCAAAGCACCAATCATAAAGAATGTATGCCCCCCTGTGTTCATAGCGGCTCATTATACAGTAGCTAAGATGTGGAAACAGCCCACGTGCCCATCAGCAGATGAATGGATAAAAAAGTTGTTTACATTTTCACCATGGGATACTGTGCAGCAGTAAAAAAGAAGAATCTCTTACCCTGTGAGACAGCAGGGAGGGACCTGGAGAGTATCATGCTAAGTGAAATAAGCCAGTCAGAGAAAGACAAGTATCACACGATCTCCTTATATGTGGAATCCAATCAACAAGACAAACTGATGAACAGAGTGGATCCAGAGACGTGGAAGCATGGAACAGAGTGCAGAATCTCAGAGGGAAGGAGGCGGAAGGTGGCTGGGAGGTAATCAACCAGAGAACCTGTGTGCAGATATGCAAGGCCCCTGAATGCAGATGGTGGGTTGGAAAGGGCCTGGATGGTGGGATGGGGGGCTGGAGCGGGTCAATGGGGAAATAAGGAGACATATGTAATACTTTCCACAATTAAGATTTTTTAAAAAGAAATAATTCTGAATAACAGCACAAACTGCTATTTTGAAGTGCAGTTGGCTCTTTAATAACACAGGTTAGAACTGTGTGGTCCACTTATGGGGGGCTTTGTTTTTAAATAAATTCTGTGAATGTAAACAAAACAAAACAAAAAAACCCACAACTGGAGCCCTAGCTGATTCGGCTCAGTGGCTAGAATGTCAGCTCATGAACTGATACTCTATCCTGGGTCACTCCCAGATTTGATCCTGGTCAAGGGCACGTATCTGGGTTGCAGGCTCAACCTATGGGCATGCAACCCATTGACATGAGACATCGATGTTTCTCTCTGTTTCTCTCCCTCGCTTCCATTCTCTCTAAAAATCAATTTCCTTGGGTGAGGATTAACAACACACACCTAGAAAATGGATGAATATTCTGCTGTAACCCTCCCCTGAGATTCCTGCCTGCAAGAGAGAGAAAAGGCTACAGACAAAGGTTGCAGTGTGCACTTTCCCTCCTGGGAGCCTTCCCCTCTCCCTCTTCTTCCCCCCATGCACGCACCTCCTAAACTCTAAGGGACCAGGGGAGCAATGGGCAGCAGCAGCTCACCCCAGGCCAACCTCTAACCCTGTCCCCAAGGCCTTTCTCTGACTCCCCAGAAAGCTAGGACAGCCCAGCCTAACTCACTTGTGGCTTCTTCTCTCCTAAGCCCTTCCTACTTCTCTCTGTCCCCGGTTTTATTTTATTTATTTATTTATTAAAATACATTTTATTGATTTTGTACAGAGAGGAAGGGAGAGAGATAGAGAGTTAGAAACATCAATGAGAGAGAGTCATCGATCAGCTGCCTCTTGCACACTCCCTACTGGGGATGTGCCCGCAACCAAGGTACATGCCCTTGACCGGAATTGAACCCGGGGCCCTTCAGTCCCCAAGCCGACGCTCTATCCATTGAGCCAAACCGGTCCCGGCTCTGTCCCCGGTTTTAATTAACATACCCTCATAGTCACCTGGACTGGTGTGTGAAATTTTTCCTCAAGTCAAGAACTGCGGCAAACTGCGGCTCTCAAGCCACATGTGGCTCTTTGGCCCCATGAGTGTGGTTCTTCCACAAAATACCACGGCCTGGGCGAGTCTATAATATTTTGAAGAAGTGGCGTTAGAAGAAGTTTAAAAAATTTGGCTCTCAAAGAAATTTCAATCGTTGATGTTTGGCTCTGTTGACTGAGTTTGCCGACCACTGTCCTAGACAAATTAGCTCAGGGCCAGGGCCAGTACTCCCAGTACTCAGATACAAACCTCAGACGCGTGGCCTTCCTCAATGTGACTGCACACTGCTGGAGCGACCATTGTGTCCTGGGGTCGAAGTTTTCTGTAAGTTTGCTGGGGGGGGGGGGGGGGGGGCAAGAAAGAAGGCATGTATGGATTCCTGCGGGAACTGTAATTCCAGGGAAGGTTTTGAGGAGATGAAGAAGGCTGGCATCTTTCAGAGTGAGAAGGGATCTTGGAATGCAAAGAATTTATTTGGGTTGAATCCCGTGGAAGCTTGTCACCGAGCTGTGTTCCTGAACTATGAGACGGGGGTATTTGAGCTGAGGAATAGGTCTCTTGATAAGTAAACGATTAACAAATACTGTGGGGAAATAAGTTAAAAAGTGAAACCTATCAGTGGATCCCCACTGCCTTGCAGCGGGAGGCAGGTCTGCCTGGGGAGGGGGCTCCTCCCTCGGCATGGTCTCCTTCCTCTTCAGACTCAAAAGGCTGAGACCCTGGAGCCTCCAAACGCAGGCTCTATGATTGCTTTCCCTCTGATTCCCACCACAGCCAGAGGCCAAAGTCTCTGCCTGCAATCTGGTTCTCAGCGGAATCAGCCAACCTCCTCCCGAAGGACCTTCGGAGACAGGTCAGATCAGACCGTGTCCATGCCATGGGCAGGCCCTGGCAAAAACAGGGTGGCCCATGCCTGCCTGGTTCAGCTCAGTGGACAGAGCGCTGGCCTGTGGACTGAGGGTCCTGGTTTGATTCCGGTCAGGGGCATATGCTCAGGCTGTGGGCTAGATCCCCAGTGAAGGGCAGGTGGTGAACAGCTGGTCAGTGATCCTCTTGTCATTGATGTTTCTCTCTCTTCCTCTCTGAGATCAATAAAAACACCTTATTTTAAATAGGGGGACCCAGGCCATAGTGGCACCCGAGGACCCAAGGGGAGGATCCCAGCCTGGTTCAACTGCAACCTGTGTTCTCAGGTGGTTTCCATCACCTGCCAGTCTGGAGTTTTCCCAATTGTATGTGATTGGGGGGGGGGGGGGGGAGCAAAACCACACACATTTGAGGTAACTGTAGATTCCCTGTGGTGGTAAGAAATAGCAGCGATCCCCTTGCCTAGCTTCTCCCAATGATTAAAAAAAAAAAAAGAATCCTCACTGAAGGATATGTTTTTATTGATTTTGGAGGGAGGAGGGGGAAGGAGAAAAACATGGATGGGTTGCCTCCCCTACACGCCCCGAGCGGGGTCGAACACGCAACCCTTTTGGGGTACAGAACACGCAACCCTTTTGGGGCACCAACTGAGCCACCTGGCTGGGGCTCCCAATACAAACTTTGGCAAAACTGCAGCATACCAACCAGAGTGCCGGCATTGGTAAAAACCCACCCATCCTATTCAGATTTACCTGGCAGGTGGGTGGCATGTCACTGACCAGGCCGGAGAGCTCTGACCCAGCCGGCCCGCGCACCAGCAGCTGGACCCGGGGCCCACCCGCCCCGGTGGCCTGACCATTACCGTCCCGGCTGCGGGGGGGGCCGCGGGCGGCTGTGGGGGGGGGGGGGCCGCGGGATGCGGGTTGAGGCGCGGCCGTGCGGGCGGGTCCGGGCTGCGGCTCAGAGCGGACCCGCCGCCCCTTCTCCCTCCGCGCGGCCGCAGGCGGGAGGGCGCAGCGGGCTAGCGGAGGCCTGGCGGCCGGGGCCACCGGGAGGGACGCCCCAGGGCCGGCGCTGAGCGAAGCGCGAGGCGGCTCAGCTCCGGGCCTGGGTCCCGGAGGAGGCGCGAGGGCACCCGGCCTCGCCGGGAACGGGAGTGCCCGGCGCCGCGCTCCACGAGGCCGCCCGGGGCATGCCGGGAAGCCGCGCCCGCCGCTCCGCGCCGCTCTCCCCCCCTGCGCGGCCCGCGGCTGCCCCCTGCCGCCGCGGGGTGGCCCTGCAGCCCGGGCCGTCCCCGCCCTCGCGCCGCCGGATTGGCTGCGCTCCGAACCCGGGGCTCCGCCCACTTCCCCGGGTCCTTTGATCACGCGCCTCCGGCCTCTTCCGGGGCCCGGGAGCCAAGCGAGGGCGTTCCTGTCCGGGCTGCAGCGGCGGGAGGTAAGGCATGGCCGGGGCGGATGGGCTGCGGAGCGCTGACACTGTCCACGCCTCGGGGTTCCGGGGTTCCAGGATGCCGGGGCCCCTCCACGCTCTTTCCAAGCCTCCCTCCCCCGCCTGAGCCTCCCGCAGCCCTGGAAACGGCCCGATACTCTCCCCACCCCGACTAAGCAGCCTGACCCCGCGAGCACCGGGACAGGTGGTTCACACCTTGCCATCGGGCGCGGACTCGGGGGACCAGGGTCAGGGGCCGTGGGGCATCTGTGGGCAGCCGCCCGAGGACAGTCTCCTTGCATCTATCCATGGGAGCTGCCCCTCTCCTACTTGTCAGCTCAGGCCAGGAGGGTAGGGACCTGGGCGGAGTCCTGGGTGGGGGCCAGAGGGAGGGGACTTCACCTCAGATGCAACTTGTGTCCAGCCGGGCCGGAGACACAGGAAGAGGATGTCCAGGCTGTGTGTCTGACGTGACACCAGGGACAGGGACACACACAGCCTATACTGTAGCCTGGAGTGTGGGGATTGGGTCAGGACTGAGACGGGCTCCTTCCAGCGTGCCTACCTCATCCCCGGGCTACAGTGCAGGGCCCTCACATTTTCACCTGATTTCCCCATTTTGCTTCACCGCATAGGTGCTGGCAGCCGAGCCCCCAGGAGGTTGGGGCAGGAGCTGGGAACCTGTATCTAACCTTTCCCCAGTTTAGAATTGCAAGTGTTTGGCCTGCACCTGAGCTGGGCCCCACCCTGATGTGGGGATCGGAGCTGGGCAGAACGAAGTCTCTGGGTCTGGGCCTCCCCTGGGTGCCCCTTTGCACCCAGGATTTGCTGAGAGTCGTTGGAAGGTTAGGGTACAGGGAGAACCCCGTGCCTGGCCCAAGATTTCATGTATCACCGGCTCTTGGGGACGGCTCCGGGGGCTGCACTGATCGCCCTTCCTCCTCCCCAGGGAGCCCGGTGGAGGCGCCCTCCCGAGGCACTGCCCATGCTGACTGCACGGTCCTCCAGCTGCCGATGTCATGAGTAACACCACGGTGCCCAGCGCCCCCCAGGCCAACAGCGACTCTATGGTGGGCTATGTGCTGGGGCCTTTCTTCCTCATCACCCTGGTCGGGGTGGTGGTGGCCGTGGTAAGGAGCCCCCTCGTTCACACATACACCGCACCTTTGCTGGCCTGGTTGTCTGAGCACAGCCTGGCGAGCTGCCCTGCAGTGGCTGTGGGGGTGGGTGGGCTGTCCAGGCTGCCCAGCCTCCACAGCGCTGTCTCTGTTACAGGTAATGTATGTCCAGAAGAAAAAGCGGTGAGTGTCCCTGCCCCCAGCACCTCCCCACATCGGGCTTAAATTTCCTCACGGGACTAGTGCTCTCTGCACACATGTAAGATGGCTCCCAGCCATCCTGACACAAGCCTGAAGCCCCTGCACCCCATTGTCAGGTTCTCCTGCCCAGGCTCAGCTTACCGGCTGGGGAGAGGCCCTTTGTCCTGAGCCTGGGGGGTGGAGGCAGGGCGGTCAGACGTTGGGGGGGCGTGGCTGAGCCCCCTCGCCTGCTCCCCAGGGTGGACAGGCTTCGCCATCACCTGCTCCCCATGTACAGCTACGACCCCGCCGAGGAGCTGCACGAGGCTGAGCAAGAGCTCCTGTCTGACATGGGAGACATGAAGGTAAGGCGGAGCCGGCAGAGCCGACTGCTCTGCCCTCAGCCCTCCCCTTGGGGCTGAGCAGCAAGGCCTCTTGCAGGGGCCTGAGCTGTGCCTCCCCCACAGGTGGTGCACGGCTGGCAGAGTGGCTACCAGCACAAGCGGATGGCCCTGCTGGATGTCAAGACCTGACACCCTCATCTTCAGAGCCATGGGGTCCTGCCGCTTCCCCTCCCACCTGCTCACCCTGGGCACTGGGTCTCCACTCCTCCCACCCACCCCTCTGCTTGGCGGGCCGAGCCTGCTCCCAGGCAGCAGGGGTTGCTCCCTCTGGGGGTGGACAGAGCCCTGCCCTCTCTGTGGGCCTTTAGGCCCCTGACTTGGCTTGGGAGCTTTCCATGGTGACAGGGCCTGATGTATAGTCTTCAGTATACATACTTTGTAAATAAAATGTTTTGTGGCTAGAGGTGATTTCAAGGGCTTTAAATTACCTCCGGAGGTGACAGCGTTCCATCCTGCCTCCACCCTGAAGACCTGAGCATGGCAGCTACAGACACCCCCTCCTACACACACCCACACACTCACTCCAGAGCCACCCAGCACACATTTTGGGTTTCCGCCTTCACCTGCTCCACCAGGTGCACACCCCCCTCATCCCCCCTACAGACTCCAGTCCAGAAAAGGATATATTTTTATTCAAGTAACTGCAAATAGGAAACCAGAGGGAGGGGCCCAGGCTGGGACAAATGGCTACCCCCTCCCGGCATAACGGGGGAGAAGGTGGCCCTACACTCCGCTGTCAACACCGGCCCCCTGCTCACTCTGCTGCAGCATCCTAGGGGCAGAGCCCCCCTTCCCTGGGGCTGGGGCAGTCTGCTTTGCCCCTGGCTCCTTCCCAAGAGCATCTTGGAGGGGAGTGTGGGCAGAACAGGAGGCAGTGAGGGTGAACATTTGGCGCTGGTAGCAGCAGCAATGACAAGATGTCTAAGAATGAAACATGGAACAAAAAAACAACACAACTGTCCAGAGGTAGTTTGTGAACAGAGGAAAGATGGAACCAGAACCTTGGGGGGTGGGGAGGAGCAGGGGTGGGAGTGGGCAAGGCTCGCTCCTTGCTAGGGCCCCATGAGGGGGAGGAAACTGGAGGCAGAGTGGAAGCAGATGGGGTCAGGCTCACACCCCTCCTGCCTTCCCTCCTGTGCCCCAGGGGGGCGCTGTTCAACCTAGCGCAGGGGTAGGCGCCTCGTGGAAGGCAGGTAAGTGGGTGTGAGCCACACCTGGTGAGACACAGGTTCGTTGAGTCATCTGGGGGCCAAACAACCCTATCCATGGCCACAGGTGCTGCTGCCAGGACAGTGGAGTGGGGGCATGTCAGAGAGACGGGGCTCAGGCCCCTTTAAGGCCAGGGGAGTCCTCCCAGGCCCCCTGATGGGAAGCCAGAGGTAAGAGTGGGGAAGGGACCCCCTAAACCGGGAGCCCAGTCAGCAATGCCCCCACCACCCAGGGAGCAGGGACGCAGCAGGCATGGGTGCAGCTAAGTGGGATGTCAGCTTTGTCAGGATGCCGGGGGGAATGCATTGTGGGGGGAGAGGATGCTGGGAATCGAGACCAAGGAAAACTGTTCCCCACTCGGGCCACCAGGGCCCGGCTGGTGTGCTGTGTAGTGTGGCGGTGCAGGCGGGCGGGCGGGTGGTGGCGGGGGGAGGGGCGGGGCAGGGGGAGCGGAGCTGTCCAGTCCCAGAAGGAAGCGGCTCCACGGGGAGGAAGCAGGGGGCACGGTCACTGCTCTTCCTCGGAGGACTCCTGCGAGATGCCCTCTTCTTCCTCCTTCTCCTGTGAGGGGGACAGGCAGGGCCATCAGCTCGGTGCCAGGCCTGGCCCTCCTCCGCCTCCACCCCCAGCTGCAGGGGAGGGAACTCAGGCCCGCTGCCCCCACCCCTCCTTGGCTCTCCAGAAGGGGGATGAGTCAGGGCTGAGTGTGTGGGTGACTCAGCAACCTCCACAGCCCAGCTTCATTCATAAAAAAGGAAGAATTTAAAAGGAGGGGAAAAAAACACACGCTGCTCTCAGAGCCATCCTCCCTCCCTTGCCCCAGGGCCCCTGGTGGGAGACAGGGCCGAACCCAGAACAGCAGATTGAAGCTGAAGGGAGGAGTGACTGGCTGGGGAGGGGAGAAGCAGCCAGGGAGAGGAAACTGCAGAGAGCCAGGTGGTCTTGGCACGCAGGGGCAGCTGCTGAGCTGGGGCAGTGGCCGCAGCCACAGGCTGACCCCAGGCCAGGGCGGGAGGAAGGGGAAGTGTGTGGCCCAGGGGCTCACTCACGGGGCGGGAATGTCGGGACACCACGGGCTGCAGCCCCCGTGCCAGGCACAAACTCCAAAACAACTTGTTTCCTGTTACTCACTCCTGGGGCCCAGCCAGCCCCCCAGGCCCCCCCGCCCCCCAGCCCTGATGGTAGTGGCTCAGCTCGAGGAATGAATGCCTCAGGGAGTTCAGGGAGCAGGTTGGGGATAGGGAAGGGCTGGGAACGGGAAGGCTAACCCAGGGGAGCCCCCTAGAGGCAGTCTCCTGACTCGACAAACCTACTTCCACCACCACCAGCTCTGGGGGCCCAGAAGTGAAAGGGGCCTCCTTGTGGGTCACCCCTCAGCTCCCCCCCAGCACTGACACACACACACACACACACACACACACACACACACACACACCCCAGCGCGGAGCGCTCTGCTGCTGCTTCCTCCTCCCCAGATCAGGGCAAAGACCCGCCTCACTCCTTCCCCTCGTTCCTGAGATGGGGATGGATTAGAGCAGGCGTCTTCAAACTGCAGCCCGCGGGCCACATGCGGCCCGCAGAGGAGTCTGATCCGGCCCGCCAGGTTTTTTGGGCAGTGAGCGCAGCCGAGGTGTTACAGTAGGAATTAGTAGTTCATATAGTCCGGCCCTCCAGCTCTCTGAGGGACCGTGATCTGGCCCCCACTTTAAAAAGTTTGAGGACCCCTGGATTAGAGGGCGTCCAAGAGCGCCCCTGGAAGCAGACAGCCTCCAGGAGTGCAGGGCAAGGGTCTGTGCTGTACCAGGGAGCCCTCACCGCTCATGGGCACTCGGCCCTTTACACTAGGTGCCCGGAGCCGGCCGGGGCCAGGTGTGACAGCCATCATTCCCGACCCAGCTGGTCGGGAGAGCGTTTTCCCTGGTGCACAGGATCAGGTAGGCCTCACCCATTTCTCCGCACCCCACCCAGAGGGGCCAAGCCTGTACCCCCTTCACCTACCAGTTTCTTGGGTCTGCCCCTTGGCTTCCTCCCTGGAGTCGTGGTGGTTTTCTAGAAGGGCAGAGAGAAAACCCAGAGTCAAAAATGTCCCCATCGGTGCTCATCCAATAACGGTGGCTGCCCTCCTCTGCTCAGGGCAGCCCAGGAATCTCATCCCAGCCACAGGTCCGCCCCAGCTGGTCCAGCTGGTGGTGACTGGCCACCACACTGCCCCCCTCAATATACACACACGCGCCCCCCACTCCCTCCTCCTCCCATGACTCAGAGGATATGAGTCGCATCTTAGAAAAAATAAAATAAAAAACAAAACAACTCCTCTGAGAGCCTGATGCCGCCGGGAAGCTGGCCTTCCCTGCTCCCCAGCCCGGACCCAGGACCCCAGGAGAGAAGGAACATTCTCAGCCCGGGGGCTCGTGCGGCTGCCCCTCACTGTGCCCAACCCTCCCTTCTCCGGGCCAGGGATGCTTAGGGCTTGACTTGACTTCCCCATGGTCCCGGGAGAACCAAGGTGCAGAAGTGAGACCTCAGTCATCACCGTTTCCCCGTTAGCAGGGACCCACTGCCCATCATCAGAGCCTCAGGATACGCCAGCCCTCCCCACGCCTCCCTCTGCGAGCACTAGGATGGCCACTCCACCCCAGCTCACCCGGGTCTTGGCAGCGCCCTTGTTCTTGCTCCCCTTTGGTCTGCCCCGAGGTCTCTTAGGTGTTGGCACTTCGCTGGGCTCCTTCTGCAAAGACAAAGGAGGCAGTGAGACCCAGATGCCGCCTGTCCCACCCCAACCGGAGTTCAGTCAGCAAGCCACCCCCTCGGCCAGGAGCCCACAATGGCAGGGACAAGTCAGGATTCAGTTGTTGGACCATCTTTCACAAAGGCCCTTGCTCCCCTGCGACAAGAAGAACCTGGGGAGGGCATCCTGGGGCCGACAGCGACAGCTCTGCCCATCTCAGCTCTGCCACTGACTAACCCCAAGATCCTGGGGAAGACCTTCATGCCCGAGCCTCGCTTTCCTCGTTTGTAAAGGGCATCATCAAAGTGAAATGAAGGAAGCAGAGTCCTGAGCCGCCACCACCGCCCACCCTTTTCAGGCCATACGGCAGCACTCGTCTGGGATGCAGAAGAGCAGAAAGGATGTCTCCCTTGGAGGGCGCCTCCAGCCTCCACCTGTGAACTGGCCCCGCCAGCTGCCTCCCAGGGAGAAGAAACCCCAGAGACCCCTACCATTGTTGCCGCTAAAATTTTAATAAGCCCGAGACACAATAAAAAGCTGCTGCATAATGCATAGAAGCCAGCAGCAGAGGCAAGCGGCCACGGCTCCCCGGGGGTGGCTTCTAACCACGGTCCAGTAACCCAACACCCCTTCTGACCCCCAACCCCACCCCAGGAACAGGCGGTGGGGAGGCCCAGGGAAGCAGACTGCAAGGCCGAGTGCCCCGCACACCGGGCTCTGAAGAGGCAGCGGAATGCCACCCCCAGACTCCTAATGGCTCGTGGCTCCCAGTCAAGACAGACCCTCTCCCCTCGCTGCCGGGAGGCGGGAGGCCGTGTGTGAAGGGCTGGCCTCGGTCTCCCCTCCTCCCCAGGAAGGGGGAGCCTTCGCCCACTGGCCATGCCTCCCGGGTGCCCCACAGGGCAGGCTGGAGGAAGACAGCACCAGGGTTCCGAGGGTCACTCTGCCACCCTCCCACCCACCACTTTCAACTTTTAGGCTTCCATTTCCTTGATCAGAGCCAGGGCGAAGCCAGCCACCGGCAGTGAGGCCCTGTCCTGGCGATGAGGGAGTGCAGAAACGGTCAGTGAGTACCCAGAACTTTCCTAACAGCAACCCCTCAGCGACATGAGGCGGATCTCCTGCTTAAAGACCCTAGGCTTCTCTCACGTTGCCAGAGTTCATCGTTACTGTCCTCTCCACACAGGGCAGGGCAGGGCAGGCGGGAAACAGAGCAGTTGGCCTCCCTGTGCAGAACCGAGGCGCGGACCCTTCTGCTGGGGTCTCAGGGGGCCTGGGAGCTGGTGAGTGCTGGCTGTGCAGGCATGCGGGGAGGACATGCAGACAGACAGGAGTGATTCCACCTGCAGGACGCCTGGCGCACACACACACACACACACACACACACCCCGGCCCAAAGGGGTAAAGCGAGGCAATGCTGTGGACACCCACCTGGCTCCCTACCAGTGCGGTGCCAGGACTCACCGGAGGCTGCTTCCTCGGCCGGCCCCGCCCTCGCTTCTCAGTGCCGTCCTTCTCCTGCTTGGAGGCCAGGGGCTGGCTGGACTTGGAACTAGACTCGCTCATCTTCCTTCTCTATGGAGCAGGCGGAGCGATGGCTGATGCTGAAGGTGGGAAAAAGGGGTGTTAAACAAAACCGTTCCAGCCACCTCCTCCGCCCTCATCCCCCCGCCCTCCAAGGAACAGCAGCAAAACTGCCTGCGCCCAGATGCCCACCTGCCGCAGGGAACTAGCCCTTTGTCCGAATCACTCCTTAGCTCCCGTAAGAAGGGCTGTTTTCCCGCCACCCCCACAGGGCCAGGGCCCAGGCACAGGCAGCCCGGCCTGGCTGAGGGGGAGCTGTCCTGAGCAAAGGTGTAGATGGGGGGGAGGGTCTTCACACCTCAGAGGGGGAGGGGGGACTCTCTAGCCAGCAGGGAGCAAGAGAGGAAAGTTAGGCAGAGACAAGGAGCCAGGCAGCAGAGGCCACACACTGTGCTGACAATACTGTCCAGCTCGAGGCTCAGGACCTACGGCTTTCAGGGCCAACCTTGACATCCACACCGACCTCAAAGCCGGCTGGTGCCTGGGCCCCAGCAAGGGCCCTCTCTACGCTCCCCCAGGTAAAGCCTGGGGTTCAAAGATGGGGCACAATGGGACCCGGCAAAGTGGCTGAACCGCAGTGGGCAAGGCTGAGGGGGGAAGGAGCCCACAACGGAAAGGTGGGTCTCCTCGCCCCCACCCTGCCCACCTGATCAGAGATCTTTCCCTTTGACCCCGCTTACAGGAGGGGCTTCTCCAACTGGGCCAACCTTCCAGCTGACCCTCCGGAGCCCTGGCAGGCCTGACCCTAAAAAGCTTCTGGGTCCTTTTCTAGCATGTTCCCTCTCAGAAGCCTCACCATTTGAGTTTGCCCCAAACCTCCCCCTGCAAGGACACCTGCACGCGGTCGCTGGGAGCCCCTTCGAGGCATAAAAAGGACATCGAGGCCCTGGCCGGGTAGCTGGCTGGTTAGTGTCGTCCAGATACACCAGGGTGGTGGTTCTTTCCCCGGCCAGGGCACATACAGGGACCAACCAATGAATGCACAAAATGAGGGAAACAACAAACTGATCTCTCAAATCAGTAATTAAAAAAGGAAATCATCCCAGTCATATTCCCCAAGTTATAGACAAGAGGCGGGAGTTAGGAAACCCGTGGCTCCACCACCCCCATGGGGACGATTCCTGGCTGCCTGGCTGCGTGGTGAAGGGTGGGCTGGGCGCGAGGGACTGGCTCCGGAAAGCCCCTCAGGCGGTAAAACGGGGTAAAGGTAAGACATTTGCCTCAACCCTCTCCAGCCTCCTGCGAAGGCCAGACCAGATAAGTTTTAAAGTTCCTAAACAATGGGAAGTCTTCATGCAAAACGAGAACTAGAACATTTGAAAGTGACTTTTCTCCTTTTCAGACAATTTCCAACGAGAAAACATTTTGCAAATTTGACTTTTGGAGGACCCCATCCTCAAAGCTTCGAAAGCTTCGGAGTACTCCAGGCAGCAGGGCCTTTTCTGGTATCTCCCCTGTTTTACAATATTTTAGACTTGAAGACGCTTTAAGCAAGATGGTTGGTGCGTTAGCCATCATCAGTGGCTTGGCCTCTCTGTAATTACAGGCAGCGATTAAAATCTTCTATTACACCACAGGTCCCCTTTCAAACCAAACATCGAAATTAATCAGCTAAATGAGTCCGGTCTGCTGGAGGCCCCCTCAGAGAGGGGGAAGCTGGGCCCGCTGCTGGGCTCCTGATGAGTTTCCCTGGAAGCTTGTGATTCATTGGTGCTTCCTCCCACCTCTTGCTGTTGGGGACCCTGGAGCCCACACTCGCCCACCCTAAATCCAGCCCTCCATGAGTTGAATAAAGGCCCGAGGCCCTCCCTCTCTGCTGAGACCAACCAACGCTGCCTCTTCCACCTGTTTCTGATCATCAGAGGCTTGTCGTGGAAAAGCCATTTTTAGGGCCCAATCTTAATCCTTCAGTTTATAAGACCTTCTGGTGCTCCAGCTTGTCCCCTGTACACGCGGTGCCCGTACTGTGTGCTCCACAAATGCTTAGAGAACTTGCAGGAGAGCATCGCTGAGCTGCCTTGTTTTACAAAAAAAAAAAAAGTAGTCCAGAGAACCTGGTAAGTTGCCTAAAGTCACACAGCAAGTTGAGGGACAGGATGGAGTAGGTTCCTGGCGGACCCGCCGGGAGGCTCGGTGAAGTCCCTGTGGCCACGGCTCCACCCTGGGTCCCGGGGTGACTCTGCAAGTGCCTGCATGGCCGTTGCAGGTCCACCGGCGGGAGCAGGGGCCAGAATGGGCGGGGGGAGGGGCGCTCTCGCAGGCGCGGGAAACCCGTGCACCCCGACCGACCGCATGCACAGCCACGCGGGTGCACCGGCCCCACTTCCTGCCAGAGGGGGCACCCCAGCCCGCCTTGGGGCAGGAAACCTGGCGCGCGCGGGCGCGGAGAGAGGAAGAAAGCCACCTTCCTCTGTGCCCTCGCCGCAAAATAAAGCCCCAGGAAAACACACCGAAACGGGGAGTCCAAGGGACTAGTTCCAACAGAGCCCAGCAAAGCAGAGAAACCAGTTTGTGGGGGTGGAGGGCAGGCCTGGCCCCGGGGGCTGGAGAGGCTCGCGGGCCCGGCCAGAGGTGGGGTCGGGGTGAAGCCCCACACCCGGGCCCGCGGCTCGGCCTCAGCGGCGGCCAGGGGCGCCAGGTAAAGGCCGGGCGGGAGCAGGGCCGGATTGCGGGATCCCTGCCCATCCCCCTCACTTCTAGAACTTCCCCAGGCTGCGGGGGACGGCCGGCTCCCCACTCTCCCGCCGCGCCGCAGCCTGCTCCTCCCCCGCCCCCCGGCCGCACACTCGGGGCCGGCTCGGGCCCGGGCTCGGCGGGAGCGGCGGGCGCGAGGTGCATGGGTTCCGCCGGGTGCACACCTCGCGCTCGCCGCAGCCGCGCGCCCCCTCCCCCACCGCGCGCCGCCCCGGCCCCCGCCCCCCGCAGGGCGCCGCGCCGCGGGGGAAGCAGTGCGGGCGCCCGCCCGAGCCCGCGGGCCCCGCCGCCGCCCCCGCGCCGCGCGGCCCTCCGCCGCCCGCGCCTCGCGCGGCCCCGGCCTGGGAATAAAGCTGGAGGCGCGCGCGGCACCCCGGCGGCTCCAGGAGGGGCGGCGGGGCGCCCCCCTCGGCCGCGGGCCCCGGGGACGACTCACCGCGAGCTCGGCCGCCGGCCTGTGTGCGCGCTCCGGGCTGCTGGGAGCGACGGTGCTGGGCGCTGAGGACCGGCCTGGCTCCGCCGCCGCCGCCGCCGCCGCTAGTAGCAAATGCGGATCTGAAACCGGGAGGGAGCAGAGGTGCTCAGAGCCCGCCGCCGCCGCGTGCTCGCCGCCCAGGCCCCCGGGGCATTTATGTGTCACCGCCAGGCGGGGGCAGGGAACATCCCCCCTCCCCTGAAGGATGGCGAGGGGCAGGAAGCCGGGCACGGCCCGTGCGCGGCCTCAATAAATAATCCCATTAAATGCTAGATATTTAAAAAAGCAGGAGCCACCGGAGGGGCCGCGAACTCACGCCTTCTTGGAGCCGCGCCAGCGCCAGAAATAGCCCGGGCCCGGAGTCCCAATTAGAGGAGCGCAGCCCCGGCTCAGGGGAGCTTAAAAAGAGCGACCCAGGGGCAGGGGGGACGGGCCCGCCCGCGCCAGCCGTGTCACCGGGGGGCGGGGCCATGCAAATGAGCCCGGGGATTTAAAAGGGCGGCCGCCCGCCAGCCGCCCCGCGGGTGGGTGCTGGCTGCGGGGTGGCGCCGCGCTGCGGCGGAGGTGCCGGCCACTCCCCACCATCCCGGACGGGGAACCTGGGGGAGGGCACCGAGGGGTCGTCTAGGAGCTTTTCCTGGGGTTGTGGGGGAGAGCGTCCTGGGACGGGGTTGTCCCGGGTAAATGACTTTTAGGGGCATAAGGGCCCGCGGGGCGCGAGGCCGTGAGGGACGGTGTGCCTGGGGGTCCGCGGGGGCGGGGGGCGGAGAGCTCGCGGCCTACCCGCCGCCCCCGTCGCCCAGAGAGCCTTCCCCGGGCGGACAGGTGTCGGCATGCACGTTTCGGTGCCAGCCCGCGTGTGGCCACCTGGTGAAACGCCGCTCTTGTGAAATTCAAACGTGAAACTTGTGAAATCCGAGTTTTAATTTATTAGCGGCCGCAAGTGAACCTCAATCACGGTGCATCCTTAAGGCAACACAAACGACGGGCTCGGGGCAGGTACCCCGAGGGGGGACCCCTCAGACGTGCTCTGCGCCCGCCGGGGCTTCGCGGACGGGAGGCGGGGGCGGGCGTCGCCGGGATGCGCGGTGCGGGCAGGAAGGCGCCCGCGCTCCCCCGGCCGCCCCGCCGCCTGGCGCCGGCCCAACAAAGACTTGTTGCGCGACCGACCAGGAAGCCCAAGTGGGAAGATGGCGGGAGGGCAGGGGGAAGAGAGGGCGCCGCCGGTGGCGCTCCCTGCAGGCCGGGCCGGGCCTCGGGGAGCCTCCGCGCCCCCTCCCCGCGCCCGATCCCGGGGCGGCCTCCCCACTCCCGTGATGCAGGGAATTGCAATGCGGCCCGTGACACACGGCGGTGACTCATGTTTTTCTTCCTCCCGGTCAGCCCGGCCCCGGCCCAGCCCCCTCCTCACGGGCCGCCGGCGGCGGGGCTCCCTGAGCACGGAGCGGGGTCGGGGGGAGGGGAGCGGCGGCCGGCCTCCCAGTCCCAAGAATGTTTCAGGAATGTTTCCGGTGGGGGTGGGGCGCCGGGCGGGAGCGGGCCCAGCCCCCACCCGGGCAGCACGTGCTCGGCCGGGTGGGGGTGGGGCGCCGGGCGGGAAGGCGCCGGGGGCCCACGGAACCGGTTTAAAGGAGGGCGCGGGGCCGGGCTGGGAGTGGGCGGGGAGGCCTCCCGCCCGGCGCCCAGGTGGGACGCTCCCGGTGCGGTCCGCAGCTGCCCCGGAGGGAGAGGAAGTCACCGCAGGGCGGCCCGAGGGGAGAGAGGGCGGAGGGGATGGAGGGGAGGCTGGGGGAGGGGTGGCTGCCCCTTTGTCTGCAGCCCCGGTGGGGGTGGGGCGGGTGCAGGCGCGCTGCTCCATCTTTGTGGCCCGCGCCGGGCCAGCGCGCGCTTAGTAGGCCGCTGGTAGAATGGCCGGTGGCCGGGAGTTGTTCGCTCCAGAGCCTTCGTGGAGTGGGAGAGCGAGCCCTCCACCCTGAGGTGGCAGGCCCCCGCCAGCGACCCGGGGCCCCAGGCTGGTAGGCCGTGCCTGGGGCTGGCGGCCAGGGAGGCCTTGTGTGGCCTGGGGCTGCCCCTGAGAGTCGGCGGGGAAGCGGGGCTCCGTCTCCAGTGGGCTGTGGGAAACTTGGCCAACTTTTTGGCCCACTTTTCACCAGCCGACTTGATCTTATTTTCCCCTCGTCCTGATTTCCTCACCGACTTGTTTTTTACCTCGTGTTATGTGTGTTTTTGTAAGCCACCTCAATCCCTCTCTGGAAGGAAGCAGATATAAATAAATTTCTAGGCAAATAATAGTAGTTTATCCTTCTCCAGGATTACCCACACCCTTGAAATCCAAATAACTACCACTGACCCCCACCGCCATGCTTTCTAGAATGCAAATGCCCCAAAATTACTTTGTTTCCTCTTTCAGTAAGTATTTATTAAGCAGAAGGATGAGTGGTAGGGGTTTTAAAAATAAGACCGAGTCCTTGCCCCAGTGGATTTCATGTCTAGAGGAATCAGAAGTAGGAGCACCCCAGAGTAGCCATCACCTAGATGCCAGGAGGCAGAAAGCCTGGGTTCATATTTACTGAGGGCCTTCTGTGTACAGGAGTGGCCCATGCTCTTGGGTGCAATCGGTGAGCAACGTCAAGTTCTCTATGCTCTTAGAATGTAGACCAGGGGGTCAGGTGCTGAAAGAGAGACTTGGTGGGTGCTACAGGAGGAGAGGGGGGAGCTGGGGATAGTCAAGGAAGTCTCGGAGAGGTGGGCTTGAGCAGGCCTGATGGGATTTGGGGGGCCATGGGGAGCAGGCAGGGAGAGGAAACTGTTCTAGGCCAGGGCCATCAACCTGATTGGTCAAGGCCTGAGGGGCCCCAGAACCAGTCCTTGCCACAGGAAACATTTTCTTATGTCCGAGTTGAATTATACAGTTTTCATAAGGACAACCCAGTGAGCTCAATGATGAGCCCCACAGACATATTCAGAAAGCGGGGAGTTCAGCTCAACTTCCTTTTTCGGGACAGCTGGGCTGCTGAAATTCTTCCTGATGTATGTTAGCTCTTTCCCTGCCCTGTTCAGTAGCAGGAGCCTGACCATCTCCCGGTCGTGGCTTGAAATGCAGAGGTCGTGGTAGGTTAGCGTGCCCCTTAGCATTCCCTGGGGATTCGTGTCTGACATCCCTCCACTTACACATTTACTTACCAGCTTTTCTCCGGCTTTTGCATCAGCTGCAGCTCTCGGAAGAGGAGAGGTTAATGGAGGTCCCACAAGGCGGGAGTCAGGTGTGACAGTGTTCTGAACTGGCCTCACCTGGAAGGGAAATGGGACAAGGTGGGGTGAAGAGGCGTAGAAATTGTCGCACCTATTGACCAAACCAGGATCCTTTTTAAAGTAAGCCTTTCACTGGTGAAAAATGTACACACAGAAAATGCACAAATCCTGTGTTCAGCGCAACACATTTTCACAGTGAACACCCTTGTATCACTAACACCCAGGTCAAGCAGCTTCTGTGTGCTTTGTGTGGATGGAATCACACATTACAGACTCTCCTGTGTTAGTTTATTTTGTTCAACATTATGTTTCATTCATTCATGTGATTGCACGTGGCTTCGGGATGTTTGTTCTCTTTGATGCCTAGTGTAAGTGTCCCACGGTTTTTATATCCACTCTGTGGAAGGGCATTTGGATAGTTTCTGGTCTGAGACTGTTACAAATAGTGCAGCCACAAATGTTCTGGAGTGTGTCTTGGTGACTAGATGTGCACATTTCTGTTGGGTACACACCTAGGAGAGGAATTCCTGGATCATAGGATATGTATGCCCAGACAAGCAGGACACTGGTGTGGCTCAGTACTGGAGCATCAACCTATGAACCAGTTCGATTGATTCCCGGTCAGGGCACATCCCAGTAGGGGGTGTGCAAGAGGCAGCCAATCAATGATTCTCATCATTTGTTTCTATCTCTCCCTCTCCCTTCCTCTCTGAAATCAATAGAAACAACACAAAGAGTAAAAGGGTTTACCAGCAGTTATGACAAGCAATGAGCATGAACCTGAACTGGCCCATTGTAAGTGGGATTGACCCAGGACCATATCAACCAAGACTGACCTAGGCAAGCCAGGTATAGGATCCCACTGGCGTGCAGTGTTGACCACTGTGCTGGAGAGTCACCCAGCTACTAGTCCATCTGGTCATCTGGCAGGATCAGGCCACTGGGCCCTGCCGACCACAGGCTCTGCTGCCAGGAACCCTGGCAGGCCTAGAGTGGGAGGAGGACCTTTTCTGCTTCCAACTTTCGAGGGAAAAATTCTCCAATAAATAGGAAGGCCAGAGCCCTAACATGTTTGGCTCAGTGGATAGAGTGGACTGAAGAGTCCCAGATTCGATTCCAGTCAAGGGCATGTACCTTGGTGGTGGGCACATCCCCAGTAGGAGGTGTGCAGGAGGCAGCTGGTCGATGTTTCTCTCTCATAAGTGTTTCTAACTCTATCCCTGTCCCTTCCTCCCTGTAAAAAAATTAATAAAACATAAAGGGGGGGGGGCAATGTTAAAATATGTACACAGATAATAATTTAATGTAAAAAATGTAAAAAATAAAAAATAAAAAAATAGGAAGGCCAAGGCCCGGGAAACAGGAACCTCCCTGCCCCTGCCCTGAGCCAGCTGCCCACCTTGCATGATGCATCAGTTTTATCAACTTCAGAGCTGGAACCTGGGAAAGCCCAGCTCCTCGTCAACCTCAGGAACAAACAAGAAACAAAAAAGAGGTAAAGGGAGCGTTGATGAGCACCTACTACATGCAGGCCCTCAGTGAGGGCCTGTTCAGCAATGCTATTGCCCCCATTTTACTGGTGTTAAACCTGAGCCTCGCCTAACCGGTTTGGCTCAGTGGACAGAGCATCAACCTTTGTAACTGAAAGGGCCCAGGTCGATTCTGGTCAAGGGCATATACCTTGGTAGAAGGTGTGCAGGAGGCAGCTGATCGATAATTCTCTCTCATCAATGTTTCTAACTCTCTATCCCTCTCCTTTCCTCTCTGTAAAAAATAAAAATAAACAATAAAATATATATTTTTAAAAACAGCCTCAGGGAGGTTAACTTGGGATGCTGCCTCTTTCCCCCACACTGCTTCTCCTGGGCTGGGTGAGCTTGTTGCCTTCTCCCAGCCTGGTGGATGGGTCCCTCTCTGTCTCTCCCCCTCCTTCCACTCTCTCTAAAAATCAATGTAAAGACATCCCTCTGGTGAGGATTAACCATAAATAAATAACATGTAAACAGTGCTACGTATTGTGTTTTCTGTCTGGTTCTCCCCACTGAAAAGTCAGCTTCATTGGAGCCGGGAATTTTATGCTGTGTTCACTGGGGTATCCCGAGGGCCTACCACAGTGTTCGAGCTAAAAAAAAAAATGTGTTTGAATAAAGAATGATTAGGTCCTGGCCAGGTAGCTCAGCTGGAAGGAGTATCGTCCCAAATGAGGTGGTGGATTGGATTCCCGGTCAAGGAACATACTCAGGGTTGGATCCGTTGTTGGAGTATATTCAGGAAGCAACTGATTGATGTTTCTCTCTCAGATGGATCTCTCTCTCTCTCTCTCTCAAAACATGTTTTCATTGATTTCATAGAAAGGGAGAGAGAGAGAGAAACATCAATGGTGAGAGAGAATTATTGATCTGTTGCCTTCTGGGGATCCAGCTCCCAACATGCCTGGGAATGGAACCTCGACCTGCTGGTGCGGTCAACGCTGAACCACTGGCCAGGCTTCTCTCTCTCTGTCTGTTTCTCTAAAATAAAAACAAAAAAAGATGATAATTAGCCAAAGTGATTTCTTTGTCAGCAAAGGCCACACCACAGGGAGTTGTGCTGGGTTCTGAACGTCAAGGGAGAGAAAAGAAAGGGCAGGGAACCTGGCAGATCATCACCGGAGTGACAGACAGGATTGCACCTTACAGAGACACCTGTGTTTGTCATTAGGTTAAAAACCGCTGGGCCAGTGGCCAGCATCGTCACATGATTTCCTGCAGGCTCATTTCTAATGGATATTACCTTTGGATTAAAAAATATACATTGGTTGATTTTAAAGAGGAAAGAGGAGAGAGAGAACGTGTCCTGGAGCACACACTGATTTGCTGTTCCTCTGTTGATGCATTCACTGGTTGGTTCTTGCATGTGCCCTGACTGGGGATCAAACCTACCAACTTGGAGTATGGGCATGATTCTCTAGCTGAGCTGTCGCCAGGGCAGACAGCACCTTTACATTTTATAATTTGTAAAGGTGCTATCTTTACAAATTATAAAATTTTACCTACGATGGTGGGTAACTGTTTGCTCTCTGGGCCTCAGGAGCTGGCAACCATGTTGGCCTTTGGCTGGGGCAAACTGGCTGGCTGGGTTGCTTGTTGGTGACTGGCAGTGGTGGCAGCTCATCAGAGTGCACTCCAGGAGAGGGTAAGATTTACGCTTTGCGTGGAACAAAAGTTCCCCTTTGGCCTAAGGAACCATCTAGCAATGTCTAGTGCACCAGGCTCTGCAGATAAAGTGCCCCCAAACTCGTGCCCTTTAAAGGTGTGCAGCCTATGGAGGCCCCATCCATGTAAGCAGTTGAAGGAAGTGTTAGGGGCCACGACTGTGGGCCTGTGACCCTGCTCTCTGGGGGCTTAGCTTGTCTCTCCAGGCCACTGGCCCGCCCGGGCAGCATGTCCATGTCAGCTCGCTAACCAGCTGCGGGACCTGGGACTCAAGGCCTGTGGCTTCAGCCACCTGCTTGCTCCCACCCATGGCACAAAGTTTGGGAACAGGCCCACAGGCTGGGCGGAGTGCGGAGGGGCAGAGGAGGGCCTGCGGAGGGAGGTCGGAGGCCCGGGCGGGCTGGGAGGAGGTGGGCCGCGGTGGGGAGGAGCCGGCGCCATGCTGGCGTTGGTGGGAGTCCTCTGGGGCTTTGTTTTCTAGACGCCACACCCGCGAGCCCCGCACCCAGGCCTAAGGGGCCTCGGTGCTCAGCACAGACCTAGTGAATGGACGATGAATGAGGGCGGTGGGCGGGGAGGGGCCGGAGAGTGGTGGCTGGGGGAGGGGAGGTGGCCACTGGCGGGAGCGCGGGAGGAAGGGGCGGGCGGAGCCGGGCGAGCCTGCTGGTCTGGAATCGGCTGGGAGGCCACGGCGGGGGAGGGGCCGCCTTTCTCCCCACCGGCCTGGGGAACCTGGCTGCTCCCGCTCGCCCGCCTCCGGCCTGTCTCCCATAGATCCCTGGGGGTCCTTGTCCCCCATAGATCCTGGGGGTCCTTGTCCCCCATAGATCCTGGGGTCCTTGTCCCCCATAGATCCTGGGGTCCTTGTCCTCCAGGCCTGGTCCTCACTGTGAAGTGAGTGGCGCATCTTTGTTTTCTCACTTTCCGGGAGCTCAGCACCAGGGTGGGTGGCCCGGGGACTGGAGTACCTGAGCGGCCGGGACATGAGCGGGCAGAGGGCGTACCCGGGCCGAGCACTCCTTCCACCCGCCTGGCGCTACGCCCCGGGGAGTCAGCTCCGGCCCCGGGAAGCCTGGCGAGTGCGGGTTTCTGGGTGGTGGGCGAGTGGGTGAGTGAGAAACCCAGGGGAGAGGAGCCGAGGCAGCTGCCAGGGAAGCGCGGAGCTCCGTGTGGGCAGTGCCAGGGAGGAGCTGCTGACAGTCAGGTTTCTGGGTCACCATCTAGGGAGCCCTGCCAGTTCCCAGGCTTTGGGGGTGGGGTGGGTTGAGGGGTGAGGGCAGGTCTGCATCCCACATCCAGACCCTGCTGCCTCCTTTGCGACTTCTGGGGCCTGCGCCCCCCCCCCCCCCACGGGCCTGATGGAGCCCCCCACCTGAGGGCTTCATTGTTGTTCCTCAACTTCCCTTGGGCTCTGGGCCCGCTGGCCTAGCTGCCCTGGAAGTGGGGTAAAGGATGCAGAACCCCTCCCACGGCAATCCCTCTCCTCCAGCCCTGCTCCTGGGCTCTGGCCCGGTGCCTGTGAACTCTTTCTGGCAGTTCTGCCCCTGGTGGAGGGGTCTTTGGGGTCAGGGTGACTTTCATGGCAGAAATCCTTTTCTTAGTTTCCAAAGAGAATTCACCTTCTCAGCACTGAGGCTCCTACCTGGTGCCCCACCCCACCCCACCCCACCCCTGGCAGTGGCTTGGTCCCTTGAAGTCTGCAATCCTTTTCCCCAAGAGCTCAGTCCATTACACAGCCTCTGAAACTGAAGTCCAAGAGGTTAAGTATTTGCTGGGATAGAAACATAAAATGAAGGGTCTGGGGGTGGGGTGGGAGGCTAGGCCGCCATTGGCGGCCATTAAGTGTTAGGAGTGGAGGGGATGTGGCTGAGATCGGGAGGCTGTGCCCTGGCCACTGTGCATTTCCCAATCCACACGGGAGAAACCATGTCCCACTTCATAGATGAGGACACGGGTTCTGCAAAGTCAGGTGACTTGCCAAGGCCAATGGCAGAGCCAGGGCTTAGAATATCTGTGGGTCTCACTTCTCTGAATTCTGTCCCACCCCACCCGGCTCTTCCCACCTAGCTCTCCCACCCCCTCACCCTGCTCCACTTGTTTCTGCTTTAACTTCATCTGACATCTGGACTGTGCTGCCCATTGGGCTGACCACTAGGCACAGGTGGCACCTGAGCACCTGGAATGTGGCAAGTCTGGGCTGAGCTGTGCTGGCAGCACGAAATCCTCACTGATTTCCACAGCTTGTCACACACACACACACACACACACACACACACGATACAAAAAACACTGATTCTCTGGTATATTGATTACATGTTGAAAAGATAATATTTGGATATATTGGATTAAATGAAATATATTATTAAAGTTAATTTCCTGTTTCTTCTTAGCATTTTAATATGGCTCCAAGAGCCCTCGCTGGTTTGGCTCAGTGGGTAGAGTATTGGCCTGCAGACGGAAAGGTTTCAGGTTCACTTCCGGTCAGGGGCATATGCCCAGGTTGTGGGCTCGATCCCCGGGGAGGGAGGATGCAAAAGGCAGCTGATCATCATTGATGTTTCTCCCCTTTTCCCTTCCTCTCTGAGATCAATAAGGAAAACATATTAAAAATATATGGCTCCAAGAAAACCTAACATCAGATATGTGTTTTCCATTCTATTTCTACTGGACAGTGCAGGTTTAAATCCTTTGCTTATTTATTATTTATTGTTTATTGTAAATCTCCACCCTCCCTCATGTCTGCTCTTGGAGGGCAGCAGTTGACATATTTTGTTCTCTGTCCTTTTTGTTCACTGTCTACTCCAGTTTTCAGAGCCTGGCACGGTAATGAAGGTGTTCAGTAAACATTTGTTTAATTGAATCCAGCGGTCTGATTGCAGATGAGTCTCCGAGGTCAGGAGAGCGTCAGGAGGGGTCTTTAGGAACCCATGCCCCGTCTCCTCTGCCCCCACAAAGCTCCACCTGGTGACCTAGTCCACCCCCAAGGAGCCCTGCTTGACAGCCTCCCCCCACCCTGTATGGGTGGAGGGGTCTGGGGTCTGGAGCAGGTGAGCCATGCTGGCTGGGGCACCGCCAGGCCTGGGAAGATGGGGAAGGCTGCCCGTGGAGGTGGAGGTGGAGGTGGGAGTGAGAGTGGGGGTGGGGATGGAGGTGGAGGTAGGGGTAAGGGTGAGGTTGGGGTGGGGGTGGAGCTGGGGGTGGGGGGAGAGGTACAGACTGGAGAGCTGCTGGGACCCGGGCGCTGTGTGGTTGGCTCCAGCCGCCCCGGAGCCCCTGCGCCCACCCCGCGCCGGCACCTGGGGGCGGGCTGAGGGTTGCGGGCTGCGGGCTGGCCGCCGGCGGGGGTGCGTGTTGTTGTCCGGCGCGGGGTGGGGTGTGTCCGCCGGGCTCACACAAGGTCACTGTGTCAAAGGACCTTCCGAACACTTTCTCTTTCTCCGAGACTCGATGCGGCTTCGAAAGCCCCTTCCGCAGGGACTTCCCTCCCGCCTGACTCACGCTGCCTCATGCGTGTGACTCAGGAGGCGCCGCGCCAGCCCCCCGCCGCCCCCAGCGCCGCCCCCAATTCCGCTCCCCACTCCGCCCCCGCCGCTCGGCCCCCCCCCGGCCCCCCTCCGCCGCCCCCACCGCCCACGCCGCTCGGCCCCACGCCCCCCCCTCTGCCGCCCCCCCCGCCCCCGCCGCTCCCCACTCCGCCGCCCCCCCCGCCCCCGCCACTCGGCCCCCCCGCCCCCCCCGCCGCCGCCCCCACGCCCCCCCCCGCCGCTCCCCACTCCCCCGCCCCCGCCGCTCGGTCCCCCCGTCCCCCCCCCGCCGCCGCCCCCACCGCCCCCGCCGCTCGGCCACCCCCCCACCCCGCCGCCGCCCGGCCACCGAGCGCCGCGGGGCGGGGACAGGCCACCGGAGGCGGCGGGGACCGGTGCGGGCGGCGGCGGGGGCTGGAGGCGGAGATGGAGGCTCGGGGCACAACCTAGAGAGGAGGGAGGAGGTGCCAGAATCGGAGCGCTGGGGGCTGATGACCCGTCCAGCGCTGGGAGAGGCTGGGAGAGAGAGACTGGGAAGATGGGAGGAGAGAGATGAAGGGCACCGGCACCGGAGAGAGAGCCAGAGGCCTTCTCCGAGGCCAGGCCGGCAGCGGGTGAGGCCGGGGCCAGTGACCAGGGAGGAAGGGGCCAGAGGGAGGGAGGGAGGCAGGAGCGCGTGGTGCTGCGCCCTGAGCCCTGTCACCCTGGGGGGGGCCGCAGGGACCATCCTTCCGAGCTTGGCGCTCGCCCCGCCCAGCCTGGCAGCCCGAAGCTCCAGGCCAGCGGGCAGGGAACTCAGCTCTGGCCTCATCCTCCCCTGCGGAGCGGAGGTGCTGGTGGAGAACAGTCTCCCAGCGCTCGTACCCACCTTCATGCTCCTCACGGCCACCCACTCTGCTCTGCCAGGCACCGCCTGCAAGGCTGACCGCTCGCCCCGCCCTGGCCCGGTGCCAGCGGGCTTTCTGCGGGGCAGCACCTGCTGGCAGGGTATCTTAGGGAGGTGAGAAGCCGGGCCCTCCTTCCCCTACCTCGGCCTGCTGTGGCCCCGGACTGCCCCTTGCCCTTTCAGCCCTCGGAGGCACAATGACTTCCCCATCGCTGGTCTCACCACCCCTCATTGACCCTTTCTCCCTGCCCAACCCATTGGAGCTTCTTGGAGGCCCTGGGGTGGTGCCATTTCCTGCCGGGCCTTACTGCTGCCCTGCAGGGAGCCCTGAATGAATGGGTTGGTCAGGCTGGGCACCCAGTAAACCTCAGCTCTCACTGTCATGCTGCTCTCCTCCGATGGGGAGGGGAGGGGGCAGAGAGAACCCTGACTGGAGTGACACACTGCATTAAAAAGCTCTTGGATACATATTCGCTGTTTAAATCCTCAAAGCGAGTCTGAAGCAGCTAGGGGTTATTCACTTCAGGTAGATGAGAAGCATGAGGCTCCTGCATTTGAGAAGCAGCACGCTGGATGCGAGCAATGACAGAGGACTGTTCCTTCCAGGTGATGGGCCAGATTAGGGAGGAGCAGCTATCTATCTGTAATAATAAAATCATAATATGCTAATCAGAGCGAATGTCCTTTGGGACGACCTTCCGGACAAAGCTGGGGCTGGGAGAGAATCCTGGATCCCTGGTGCTGGATCCTTGGTGCCTGGCAGTGGCCCGAGAGAAGCCCAGGTCCCCAATGCCAGAGGGAAGCCGGTGCCGGCAGCCAGGGGAAGGAAGGCCTACTCCTGCACGAATTTCATGCATTGGGCCTCTTGTATATATACAATATATAAAAGGCTAATACGCTAAGTGTCCAACCGTTCAACCAGTAGCAATGATGGGCACTGACCACTCTGGGGCAGACACTCCAACGGGTAGGTTAGCTTGCTGCTTGGGATAGGCCAGACTGGCCAGACACTCCAGGAGCCCTCCTGTGGTGCACTGATGGGGTCCCTTGGCCTGGCCTCCTGGGATCGGCTGAATCCGTGCACTGGGCCTCTGACACCCCTGAGAGTATGAGATTGTGAGAAGGCGCAGGCGAGCCCGAGGGACCCGCCGGTACACGAATCCGTGCACCCGGCCTCTAGTGAATAATAATGATGGTAGCAGCTAAGATGTCTGATACCTTCCAAGACCCAGACAATTCTGATACGTTCTTATTAACTCCGTTAATCCTACAACAACCCTTACTGTCTTTTACATTGTGGTAACTGAGGCACAGAGAGGTGAGTACCTTGTCTAAGGCCACACAGCAGAGCTGGGCTGAAAGGCAGCCAGTTTGGCTTCAGTTTCACCCTCTGACCTCTCCTTGGGTACCTTGGGGAGGGGCAAGCAGAGTGAGCACCCAGCATTCCAGGCAGTGTCCTGGAGGGGAAAGTTTTGTGGGGAGTTTCCGAAGTGACCAGCTCTGCGGCTCCTGGTACTGGTGGGAAGAGGAAGCAGCGGGAAGGGACAATGAAGGGAGTAAACAGGAGCTGATAGGGGCGCCCCCTGTCGGCAGGCTGTGGACCGTATTTTGAAGGGAACACGGGAGGTTGTAGCAGGGGGAGCAGGCTGGCATTTTGTAAAGGACTGCTTTAAAATGCAAGGGAAATGCTGTTTTTCACCTCTCAGATGGCAAAGAGCTTTAAAATGCTCCTTCCGCCAAAACCGGTTTGGCTCAGAGGTAGAGTGTCGGTCTGCATACTGAAAGGTCCCGGGTTCGATTCCGGTCAAGGGCATGTACCTGGGTTGCGAGCACATCCCCAGTAGGGGGTGTGCAAGAGGCAGCTGATCGATGATTCTCTCTCATCGATGTTTCTAACTCTCTATTCCTCTCCCTTCCTCTCTGTGAAAAATCAATAAAATATATTTTAAAATAAAATGCTCCTTCCTGTGCCGGGCAGGGGCTGGTCTGATGCTTCTGGAAAGCGGCTGAGCCTGGGTAGCACTGAGGAGGGGGCAGCCCTTTGCCTTGCTAACCCCATTCCGAGGAGTCTTTCCTCTGACAGAAGTAGAAAAGGGGTCAGAGACCAGGTCCCAGAATCTGAAATTCGTCTCCTCATCAATAACAGCAGTAATAGTAAACGGAACAAGATACAGCCCAGCAGGTGGGAAATATTCCTTTTTAAAGCACTTTGCCACGCTGGCCCGTGTGGCTCAGTTGGTTGAGTGCCGGCCTGTGCACCAAAAGGTCGGGGGTTTGAGTCCAGGTCAGGGTATATACCCAGGTTTCGGGTTTGATCCCCAAATTAATTAATGTTTTTCTCTAACAGCAATGTTTCTCTCTCCTCGCTTCCTCTCTCTCTAAATTCAATTAAAATGTTTAAAAAGTAAAAAGAAAGCTCTTTGACATTTCATAGGAGAAAAACAGTATTCCCCTTGCATTTTTAATTAAAGTGAAGTATCACAGAATGTTTCATAACAATTAATATAATTTTTCTTTTAAAAATATATTTTATTGGCTTTTTACAGAGAGGAAGGGAGAGGGACAGAGAGTTAGAAACATCGATGAGAGAGAAGCATCAATCAGCTGCTTCCTGCTTGGCTGCAGGCACAACATGCACTGGGGATGTGCCCGTAGCCAAGGTACATGCCCTTGACCGGAATCGAACCCTAGACCCCCCAGTCTGCAGGCCGACGTTCTATCCACTAAGCCAAACCGGTTTCAGCAGAATTAATATAATTTTTAAAAGTCTTAGAAGTAATAACTGACTTCATCATGATTGCAGCGTCCAAGATTCACACACAAAAGTCAATCATATTTTATATGCCAGCAATGAACAACTGGAATCAACTTAAAAAGACAAAACTTTATAATAGCTCCAAAAGGAAAGCAAAAGAACAGAGTAATACTTCAGCATTACTCTAACAAAACATACACAGGTGCCTATGCTGAAAACTGTAAAATGTTGATGCCAGAAATCAAAGATGGTCCCCAGATTGCAAGACTCATCAGAGTGCAGACGTGATTCCTCTCCACCCTGACCGAAATGGTTTTCTAGGGCTGCCCTGACACAGCACCACAAACCGTGGGTGAGACCACAGAAGTTGTCTCAGCTCTGGACGCCAGAAGTCCGAGGTCAAGGTGTTGGCAGGACCAGCTCCCTGCAGCCTCCAGGACCTGCCGGCCTTGTCCGGCTCCCAGGGCTGCCCGCTGGCCTGGGAGCTCCTCACACCTGCCTCTGTGTCATAGGCTGTCTCCTGTGAGTCTGTGCTTCTCTCCAATGGGGACCTCGGGCACAATGGGTTCAGGGCCTGCCCTATGCCACTAGGACCTCATCTTACTAATCACATCTCAGTGGCCCTGTTTCCAAATAGCCCTGTTCCGAGGTGATGGTTAGGCCCAGCTTGGACTTCAACATGTCTTTTGGGGGACATAATTCAACCCACAAAACTGATCTATCAGGTGAACACAATCCAATCAACTCCCAGCAAGAATGTTTGTTGATATAGACAAGCTACTTCTAAAATTTATGTGGAAAGGCAAAGAAACTAGAACACCTAAGACGATTTTTGAAAAAGGAGAATAACGTCGGAGGAATTATATTACCTGATTTTAGGGCTTTCAGCAGGACTGCAGCAGGAATGGAGTGTGGTGCCCTGGCCCGGCAGCTCAGTTGTGGAGTGCGGTCCTGATCCTGATGCACCAATGTTGTGGGTTCCATCCCTGGTGGGGGCACGTGCAAGAGTCAACCAATGGCTGCATGTATGGATGGACAGAGGAATGGGCAACACAGATCAATGAAACAGAATAGAAGCTCAAGAATTAGACCCACACAAACGTGGCTAATTGATTTGGACAAAGGTGCAAAAGCAAGTCAATGGAGGAAGGGTAGTTTTTGTCAACAAATGGTGCTGGATCAACGAGGCACCTATTACAAAAACAAACAAACAAACAAACAAACAAACAAACTTGTCCTAAACCTCACATATTATATTAAAACTAACTGAAAATGAATTGTAGATCTAAATGTAAAACCTAATGTTAAAACATCTAGAAGAAATCATAGGAGAAACCTCTTCACGATCTGGGGTTAGTCAAAGAGTTCTTGAACACGACACAAATAAGACCCATGAAGAAAATTGGTAGGTTAGACTTGATACAAATCCAATCCTGGCCCAGCTAGTGATGCTCAGTGGTTGAGCATCGGCCTAGGTTGCAATCCCATCCTAGTTCTTTACCCTGGAGAAACAAAGCTTACCTTACAAAGAATGCTCACAGCAGCTCTAGAATCACCACAAACCGGAAGCAGCCCCAGCTGGGAGAGGGGTAAATGAAAGGGGGAATACTATGCAGCAGTAAGAAGGAACCAACTCTTGCTACACACAGCGATATGGATGAAAGAGCCAGTCCCCAAAGGTTGCATGCTGCAGGTTTCAACTTATATGATGTTCTAGAAAAGACAAGCAATGGCTACAGGAACAGAACAGCGGTTCCCGGGGCTTGGCGTGAGGGGAGGGGTGCCTGTCGGGGAATGGCTAAAGGGAGTGTTTAGAGGATCCTGAATGTGGGGGTTACTGTGCATGTAAATCCCTAGCAGTGCACGCCGAAGAGCTCACTGTCCCGGAAAGATAACCTGAGAACCCAGCCGCGCACATCCAGTCGGTAATTGCGATAAAGCAAGTAGTGGTACACCCCTTCGTGGCAGAGTCCAGGTGTGGGTATGAGTGGTTACGGAACAAATCTTTGAGTTTGGCTGTCTGACAATTTTCATAATAACATCTTGGGGAAGACTATATTCAGAATGAGCCTGTTTGTTTTGAAATCTATCTATCTACACATGCATGTGTAGGAAGAAAATCTAAGATATCACTCCAAAATATCTCTCTGCAGGGGAAAATTGTGGTCATTTAAATGATCTTTTAAAATATTTCTGTATTTTCTATAATGTGCATATATTTTATTTAGGGAGAGTATCCGCTATATTTTATTTATTTTAAATGTCTTTTTTTTCCACTTACATGTCAGTCCATGCTTATGCTCAAGTTCAAATGGTGCAGACATATATAGTAACCCACATATGGTGGGAAAGCCAGCGTACTCCCAACACTAAACATTCTGAGCATATCGAAAAAGGATAAATCTTTTTTTTTTTTTTACGTTGAATATTTTTTATTTTTTATTTTTTTAAAATATATTTTATTGATTTTTTTTTTGCCCCCCTCCTTCCCTCCCACAGATCCCCTCCCTCCCCAGAGTTTTGTGTCCATTGGTTGTACTTATATGCATGTATAAAAGTCCTTCGGTTGATCTATTATCTCTCCCAGATCTTCCTCCCCTCCCCACTGTAATTTGACAGTCTACTTGTTGATATACTGTCTCTATATCTATCTTTTGGTTCATCAGTTTATAATGTTCTTTATCATCCACAAATGAGTGAGGTCATGTGGTGTTTCTCTTTCATTGATTGGCTTATTTCACTCAGCATGATGTTCTCCAATTCCATCCAGGTTGCTGCAAATGATGAGAATTCCTTCTTTTTTATGGCAGCATAGTATTCCATTATGTAGATGTACCATAGTTTTTGGATCCAATCATCTGCTGACGGGCACCTAGGCTGTTTCCAAATTCTGGCTATTGTAGATTGTGCTGCTATGAACATAGGGGTGCATATATCCTTTCTGATTGGTGTTTCTAGTTTCTTGGGATATATTCCTAGGAGTGGGATTACTGGGTCAAATGGGAGTTCCATTTCAGTTTTTTGAGGAAACTTCACACTGTTCTCCACAGTGGTTGCACCAGTCTGCATTCCCACCAGCAGTGCACGAGGGTTCCTTTTTCTCCGCAACCTCGCCAACACTTGTCGTTTGTTGACTTGTTGATGTTGGCCATTCTGACAGGTGTGAGATGGTACCGCATTGTTGTTTTGATTTGCATCTCTCGGACAATTAGTGACTTTGAGCATGTTTTCGTGTGCCTTTTGGCCTTCCGGAAAGGATATATCTTAAAACGAATCTTTAGTTCTTTATTATTATGTCATTTCTAAAAGAATTATCAGCTCAAACGTATTTCATCTTTGTTTCCCATGATCATGACCCAACAATGACAATTATATATATATTATATTTTATTGATTTTTTACAGAGAGGAAGGGAGAGAGATAGAGAGCTAGAAACATACATGAGAGAGAGTCATTGATCAGCTGCCTCCTGCACACCCCGCACTGGGGACATGCCCGCAACCAAGGCACATGCCCTTGACCAGAATCGAACCTGGGACCCTTCAGTCTGCGGGCCGACGCTCTATCCACTGAGCCAAACCGGTTTCGGTGACAATTTTATATTTACAAGGAAGAAAACGGCCTCGATTCTATAAGTTTGAAGCAAAGAAGGTGCAATAATTTTTCCTGATTCCAAGAACTGAACCAGGGAAAGGATTTGCATCCTTGAAACATGGGGTCATCCTTCTTTGTTATTTTAAAAGATAAACTATACAAGCATATAAATATAGAAGGTGGGCAGGGGCTGCTTCTGGCACAGCCACCATTTCTCTCTGACTCCTCTCTAGCTCAGCTTTCTATGTTACTTTATCACGAAGAATAAACAAACAAGAGATAGTAACGCCTAGTGCCTGCAGAGCGGGTGCTGTCCCGGGCCTGGCGCGCTCTCCCTGAGTGCTAGCTTCTATTTTTAGCTCGGCACATGGTGGCCCTCAGAATAGACTGTTTCCTTCTTTCTCTTATGAGATGTGGTCGGCGCAAAATACACAACATGTTTTTATTTTTTTTAAATGCTGTTAGTTGATTTCAGAGAGAGGAAAGGGGGGAGAGTGAGAGAGACACACAACATCAACTTGCTGTTCCGCTTATTTATGTTCTCACGGGTTTATTTCTGTGTGTGCCCTGAAGAGACGAAGCTACACACCCGGTGTATCAGAGGGACACGCCCACCACCGGAGCTGCCCGGCCAGCGCTAAGCAAACGTTTCTAAAGGGAAGGAGTGTTTTTTCTTTCTTTCTTTTCTCCGGTTACTCCTCTCTAAAGGCTGGAGCGTGGACATGATGGCTGGAGCTCAGGCAGCTAGTTCAGACCCTGAGGAAGCCTTGGGAGTGAAAGCCGCACATCACAGAACGGATGCTGGGACGGGCACAGGGCGCCCGCTCCGGCCTCCGTGTGGAGAAAACATACTTCGGTCCCGTGTAACCCTGGTGTTGTGGGATATTGTTATAAGACAGTCAGTGCGGAGGCTGTTTCAGTAAGCGAAGGGAGAGGACTGGGGCCTGAACCACGGTGGGAAGTGGATTTCTGAGACATTTGTCCAGGGCATGCCAAGTCCCCGTTCCCGAAGGGCGGGACTGGGGCTGCTGAGTGCACTGCTATGGCGTCAGCGGCTGAGCTGGAGAAAACGTGCCAGAGAGGTACCGGAGCCCACAGTCACGCAGCCAGAGCGGCTGGCCCTGAATGGGATGTGTATGTATCTACTGGTGAGTAAGAAACTCCTCCGAAACGCAGGGAGTGGGCCCGGGGCCCGGGTGGCCCTCGCCTGGAGCTCTCTATGAGGCTGCAGTGAAGATGTTGGCCAGGCTGCCGCCATCGGAAGGCTTGGTGGGGGCCGAGAAGCCATTGCCACGGTGGCTCGTTCACTGGCTGCTGGCTGCATTGGGGCCTCCCTGTGCCCCTGCTCCCCCAAAGGTTTTACCTGAGTAAAGATCGATGCCGCTTCTGGGAGTGGAAGGGAGAGCGTGATGAGATCCAACAAGAGCGGGTGGGATGGTTAAGAGAAATGCTGCCCTGGCAGGCGTGGCTGGGCTACCCGCCTGGATGGCCCCCACGCACCCGCGGTAGGATCGCACTGTGGGGTGGGGAGCAGCTGTGCAGGTGGAGGGAGGTGGTGCCACACAGCCAGAGTCAGAGCTGGCAGGGCCCAACAAGCCACTTTGCGGTTAGTGGGCAAGGTGCTTACCCACGGTTTTGGATGGGGAAAACCCCTGCCTGAGCGGTCTCGCCCTTGCCCCTGGGTAAGCCAGCCTGTCTCTCGGGGGGAAGTGCCCCCAGCTGGGCTTTTGCACCAGGTGGCCTCACAGCGCTTTTAGGAGGAAGGAGTACACTGTACTGGAGCGAAATCCGGGTGCCTCACCCTGAGGCCTGGCTCAGGTGAGGGCCTTCTGCTGCCTTGTACCGAGGTGGCCAGAGGGGAAGTGGTTCCACTGCTGGTTAACTGAGTGGCTCAGCAGTGCCATCGAGAACTGGGCTGCTTTCAGCCTTCCTCCTGCCATGGCCAAGGGTCAGCCAGGCCTTTCCTCATGGTCACAAGACGGCTGCCTGTCACCACGCATCATACCTAGACATGAGAACATACAGCGAAGAAGGGAACTTTCCCAGAATCTGCCAATTCATCTTCATTCCCAGTGGTCAGTTGCATCACTGCTCCTCAGAATCCATTATTAGTGCCATGTTGGGAGAAAATTCATTCTCCGCGGGTCTCATGCTTCCGCCCCTCTCTCAGGGCGCCTCAGAATATAGAGTTTCCTCCAGATCACACAGCCGATTGCTTTAGTTCCCATTTGAAAAGACTTAGGTTCCCTAAGCTCAGGTTTTCTCTTCCGCAAGGCAACTCACTGCAGTCCAATGGCCACACCTCACTGCAAAGGGTGCTGGGAAATGTAGTCTTTAGCCCATCTGAACTTTCCCTTTCAATGGAAAAAGGGACAATGGGTATTGGGGCAATTGGCAGTCTCTGCCACAGTTACTCCAGTAAAATTGGGGTTCTGCGAGGGAGTCAGGAGGAATGTGTTGGGAAGCAGCCCCAGTTCCTGCACAGGAAGTTGGTGCCTGACCCCCTTCTACAGCTGAAGAATTGAGTCCCAGACAAGGAAGTGCCAGGCCCCGTCTAGAAGCCCGTCTGCGGACTCCTGACCTCAGGTTCCCGGTTTTCCTGGCCAGGTTGGGCCATGCAGGGGAGGCCTCCTCAAAATGCTCATTTCCTTGGCTCCATGGGTCCTCTCTCCTGATGGCCACCTGGTCTCTGGTTTCCAGCTCCTCACCTTTCCTTCCCAGCCTGTGCTGGCTGGAGCTATCAGGCCCCCTGGCACGTGGCATTAAACGCCATCTCCTTCCCTTGAGCCGCACCCTCCTGTCTGCCCTCTGGACCACGCTCTGTGCTCTGTATATGACACCCAGGAGCCGCCACACCCCCATTGGGTGTCCACAGGCACCTAGGACATCACAAGTCCGAAACTGAACTCATGACGTCAGCACACGCTGGCTTCTCTTCCACTCTAGCCAGTCTCAGAGAGTGCGCCACCCTCCAGCGGACACTCCGTCGTCTGTGATGCCTTCCTTCCACGTGCCCCCACCTCCATAGCCATGCCTTATCACCTCAACATAGGGGTATGACCACACTGTTCTTATTCTTAAAACCGCTGCTTTTAGGATAAAGACCAAAATGCTCTTTATGATGTAGCAGCGTCCCCTGCCCCTCCCTGTTATCCATCATTGTCTTGTTTAGGAAGAGAACCCCTGTTTGTAGCTGGGCAGGCACAAGGCCATTTAAAGGAAGACTCCAGCCCTAGCCAGTTTGCTCAGTGGGTAGATCATCAGCCTGAGGACTGAAGGGTCCTGGGTTCGATTCCAGTCAAGCCCTGGGTTGCAGGGCTCGCCTCACTTCCTGGAGCCCCTTCTCCTGCAATCCCAGCTCAGCCTTCAAGCCTCAGCTGGATGCACTCACTCAGGGAGCTCACCGACTGCAGTGGCACACTGCAGCATTCACACCCTGCAGGTGACTTTGTTTTTAATGCCTTTTTATTGCTTTTTAGAGAGAGAGAAAGAGGGAGAGAGAACCATCTGTGTTCCATCGGCTGCCTCCTGCACCCTCTCTACCGGGGATGGAGCCTGCAACCTGTTCTGTGGCCTCTGGGTGCATGGGAATCAAACTCTGACCTCTGGGTGCATGGGAATCAAACTCTGACCTCTGGGTGCATGGGAATCAAACTCTGACCTCTGGGTGCATGGGAAGGTGCTCAAACAACTGAGCCACACTGGCCAGGGCAAGCAGATATATACCTATTTTTTAAATATCCCTCTTCTGTATATTATTTTCTTCTTTAAAAAAATATACTTCTTTATTGATTTCAGAGAGGAAGGGAGAGGGAGAGAGAGGTAGAAGCATCAATGATGAGAGAGAATCATTGATTGGCTGCCTCCTGCACGCCCCCTTCTGGGAATCGAGCCCACAACCCGGGCATGTGCCCTTGGCCAGAATTGAACCTGGAACTCTTCAGTCCGCAGGCTAATGCTTTGTCCACTGAGCCAAACTGGCTTGGCTATGTCTTATTTTTAGTAATAATCATGTAATAGTAGCTAATAAAAATGCAATGAAATGTTCTTTCATTAAAGGTCATATGTATAATCATCATAGTAAAAACAAAGTAAAATATTATAGCACAAAAAAAGGGAATAATACTTTAAAGTTATATTAATGCGTTCTTTTTGGCAAAAAGGGAAATGTAGCCCTAACTGGTTTGGCTCAGTGGATAGAGCGTCAGCCTGCGGACTGAAAGGTCTCAGGTTTGATTCTGGTCAAGGGCATGTACCTCAGTTGCGGGCACATCCCCAGTAGGGGGTGCGCAGGAGGCAGCTGATCAATGTTTCTCTCTCATTGATGTTTCTGACTCTCTATCCCTCTCCCTTCCTTTCTGTAAAAAAATCAATAAAATATATTTTAAAAAAGGGAAATGTATATGCACATCTATTGCGATGATGTTTTCCAGGCGTCTGCAGGTTTGTCAATGACCTCATCAAAATTATCTTTGAATATTTATGTTTAAGAAATAGCTTAGGCCAATTTGTTAATTTATCTTTGGTCATAATTGACCAAAGAATCTTTTTTTAAATTAATTTTGGAGGGAAATTTCCCCCCCCCCTCACATGAAGTAATTGACACACAGATAGTTAGGTTAGCCTTAAACATAAGAATAAATTTAGTAGAAATTCAGAAAAAAAATGAATTTCATAGTGAATTCCAGAAATCACAGAACTGTCCATGTCTGTTTCTTCGGGATTGATTCTAGCAGCTTTCATATATCTTTCCAGTTGAAAAATTTTAAACAAATAAAAGCTCCATAATTTAGGAGTGTCGAACTCAATCAGAGAAGGGGCCAAAATCTAAAATCCAGCCTAAATTGCGGGCCGAATGGTTTACCGAACAGTCATAAACTGTCATTGTGATGGAAACGCAGCGGAGTGCAGTGATGACAGCGCGGTGCGGGCCACATTGCAAGGCCTGGCGGGACGGATTTGGCCCGCGGGCCTTGTGTTTGACACATGTGCTCCATATGGTCACATTGAACTATGCTACTAATGTTTACTTCCAACACACGGTTTAAACGAAGGGCAGAGGGACAGGATTAGAGACACAGGTCCCCCCTGCACACACACACACACACACACACACACACACACGTACACCCACCTGCCCCGGGGGAGCTGAGCGCTGTGGTGTGTGAGGAGAGGCTCAATGACTGGGAATCCTCCCAGTTAACTTCCATGTAGAACATGGTGCTGATGAGAGGATACATAATAAAAAGGTGCTGAGACTCACATATAATATGAAAAGTCAACAGTGCCCGAGGTTTGGCTCAGTGGATAGAGCAGTGTTTTTCAACCTTTTTTGGGCAAAGGCACACTTGTTTCATGAAAAAAATCACGAGGCCCACCACCATTAGAAAATGTTAAAACATTTAACTCTGTGCCTATATTGACTATATATAAAGTAATTCTCTTGAGTAGGAATCAAATAAACACAAAGAAAGTATTTTATAATTACTTTATTATGAAATATTAAGTAAACAAAATAGTGAAAAATTATAAAATTCTTGTCTTGTCTGCACCTGCGGCACACCAGGCAACATCTCGTGGCACACTAGTGTGCCACGGAACAGCGGTTGAAAAACGCTGGCATAGAGTGTCGGCCTGTGGATTGAAGGGTCCCAGGTTCGATTCTGGTCAAGGGCACATGCCCGGGTTGTGGGCTTCGTCCTCAGTAGGGGGCGTGCAGGAGGTAGCAAATCAATAATTCCCTGTCATCATTGATGCTTCTACCTCTCTCTTCCTCTCTGAAATCAATAAAAATACATAAAAAAGTCAACAGTAACTCAAACAATTGTTTAGGTCTTAAACCAATGGAAGAATTTTTTGGGGAGGATTGTGTAGAATCAGTGGTACATAATGGTAATAAAAATCAGTCTTTCGTTTTTGAAAAAAGATTTTTATTGATTTCAGAGAGAAACATCAATGATGAGAATCACTGATGGGCTGCCTCCTGCACACCCTACATTGGGGATCGAGCCCACAACCCAGGGATACGGGGCTGGCCGGGCTGACTTCTAGCGGGCTCTTGTTGTTTAAGAGTTTGCTGCTGATGACTCCGTCTTGTTGCCGACATCATGGCCGATGCTCCCACGCCCCTGGGCACAGCCTTCTCGGAACTGAATCCCTACATTGGTTTCCCTTTGAGGCACCCGCCCCGAACTGTGTGTCTGCGTCACGCCTTCGCCATCCGCCCCCACGGGGCTGCCTGTCGTGAGGCCGCCCGGTCCGCGGGGAGCTCCTAGCGGTGCACCTGGCAGCCTCTAGGCCGTCAGGACGCACTGAGTGTTGAGTGGGTGTGGGTGCAGAGCCTGCTGCAGAGTAAGCGCTCAGCACCGGTGGCTGGGCCGCCACCGCCTGCAGCACGTTCACAGTCGGGCACGTGGTGAAGGTCGGAAGGCCAGCGCCTTCCACACCAGCAGCCAGCTGCCTCTCTGTGAGGCGGCCTCTGCGTCTCCCTCTTCTCTGGGCCCCGGGCGGGCATGGGGGTGCCAATTCCTCTTCCCTAGCAGCCGGTCACCCCTGGCAGCAGCAGTTGGATCTCCTTCATCTCTGGGGCTCCTTGGACCCCCCCAGAGGGTCTGACCCAGCACAGGAGTCATTAAATACTCAGTAGCCAGGGATTATTGAGCAGGCATTTCTTTCTAAGAAAGGTTTCTTTTCCTGTGGTTCCTAATAGTTACAGCAACTCGCCAGGGTGGGTAGGAGCACTCTCATTTCGCAGACGAGGAAGTGAGCCCAGAATGGTTGGACGACTTGCCTGATGTCACACAGCCAGGAGGAGCAGGGCCAGCCTTATTCCAGGTGTGTGGGCCCAAAGGCCCTGATCCTTCCAGACTGTGGGGCAGGGGGAAGGGTGGGACTGGGCAGGAGCTTGGACCTCAGGTTAGGCACGTGCCCCGTGCCTGGACTGACTCCTGGCCAAACACAGCAGTGAGCAGGTGGGAGGAGGTGGGTGGTGGCTCCCAAGTGTGGCTGGAGGCCTGGGTTGGGGTGAGGAGGGGGGTGGGTGGCAGTCAGGAGCTGCAATGCCAGTGAGCTCCCACACGGATGGTTGTGCAGCCCGGGCAAGGCACGGAGTCCTTCTTTGCGTGGAGAACGGCAGGAGATGGGGCATCTGTAGAGATGAGAAATACTAAGGCTGGCCCACAGCAGGGCGCAGGCAGGGCTGGGCGCAGGCGGTGCTCTGCCAACGGCTATGTCTTCTGTTTCTCCTCCATGTTCCTTCCCCTCCCTCCCTTTATACTCCAGGAGGAGAAGGTTCACCCCATGGCCCCGCAGGAGGGCACGCTGCACGCCTGACGGGCACCCGGGACCCGGGATGATGCTGTGCCTCCCCTGTAGGTCAGGTCGCTCTGCACAGAAGCGGTCCCAGGCGCCTTCCCAGTGGGTATGGGCTGAACCACCTCCCCTCCCCCCTTCCCGGCCGCTGCTTACCGGACCGGACTGCTCCCTGTGCCCGGGCGTGGGCTCGGGGCCTGGGGCTGGGGGGTGGGGTGGGGGGGACGGGAAAGGGGGAGGGCCGGGGGCAGGGGGAGGGCCTGCAGCAGCGGGCCCCTCGGAGGCAGAGAAATGTGGCCCGATGGGTCTGGGTTGGGGAGTCTCAGGCGGTTTCCTGGCGCCACCTCGTGGTCATGACTGGCATCGCCGCGCTGCTCTGAAACGGGTCGCACCCAGACACTTTGAACCCTTGGGCGGTGATGCTGTGAGGAGCTCCAACCCAGTTCCTATCTTTCCAGGGACAGCCGAGGCTCTGCGGGCCCCGGGGTCTGCGGCGAGCAGAGGGGCGGGGAAGGAAGCAGTAAAAGGAGTCCAGCCCGGAGACAGGCACGGGTGCGAGGACCCTCCTGGGGCGCAGAACGCCGGCACCCACGTGGTGGCTCTGTGTGCCATGTGTTGAATCCCACACCTTTCCGGAGGGTCACCTGTGGCCAGGCGGGATGGCAGGCACCTTCCACCCTCTCCTGACCGCTGAGGACGGAGGGGAGGGCAGGGCCACCACCAGGCCTGCATCCTCCGGACGGACACCCCGTGTGACCGCGAACTGGGACAAGCTCCCTGGCCAGACTGGCTCACCGGGGCCTCTGGGTCCAGGCAGCTTAGATGTCCGCAGTGCTCTGTCCTGGCCCCCCAGGCCCCAGCGAGGGGATGGGGCAGCAGGGCGGGGACCTGGCCTCACCGGACCCCCAGGCTGCCCTGGAGGAGGAGGTAGTGGGGTGACACTTAGGAGGGGGCTCGGGAACCTGCAGTTCTGAGGCACTGTCCCTGCCAGCTGCCAGCCCTCCAGGCCGCGCCCCTGCCTCAGACTTCCATCCTAGCAGCACTCACTCCCCCTTCGCACGCTGGCCGCTGGGCACTCTGCTCTCCTTCTTTCCCCCTCAACCAAAAGAAAACCTTTGAGAAAGGCAGGATTTGCATATAAGTGGTTGAAAAAGGCGTTCAGTTCAGAGTGTGGGCGGGACCTTTCCCTGGCGGAGATTCCCACAGGAGGGCCCTGGACAGAGCTGGCCCCTGGGAGGGACAGGCCTGCTCTGGAGAGGTCTGAGTGAGCCGGAGAACTTGGGGCTCCCTGCCAGCCACCGTGAGGCCTGTGTCTGCGGGGCAGAGTGTGGGGGCAGTGCCTCCGGTGTCAGCTCCCAGCTACCACCTCTGCTTGCAGGGGCAGGTGGAGGCCTGAGGGTCCCCAGCTGACCCGGCGATCAGGCTGAGGGGCTGAGGCGAAGTGGAGCGCAGGTGGGAGTGGGCCAGGCTGCCCCTGGCACACACGTGCTCGGTGGCCAGCACGCACTGTGTCTGGGGGTGGGCACCGGTGCTATTTATGTATGACTCCAGAGGAGCCCGCTGTGACCTGGCTGCTCCCTCTGCCCGAGGCCCCGCTGGGTCCCCGGCCTCTCCTTGTCCTCCTTCCGGGAGTCCTTGACCCTCTGCTGTGAGGACCCGTCCTCCCTGCACCCCACGTCGTCCTCGGTTTACCCCTCCTCCCGGTGGAGCACAGCCTTAGCTCTCTGGAAGGGCGGGGGCCGGTCCCACAGTCAGCCCCTCGCCCGGGCGGCGTGGCTGCCACGGACGCGGGTGGGGACGCACTGGCCTTCAGGATGCCCGCGGGCCCGGGTGCGCCTGCTCCTGATGTCGCTGCGGAGCGGCCGGAGGCCAGTCCGGCTCCGGACCCTTTAAGGAAGACGTGACCTAGTTTTCCTCCCCGGAAGCTTGTAGAATATCTGTGTCTGCGGCTTCCGTGCTGAGCTCTGGGGATGGATTTGTATCCATGGAGGAGGCACCTGACTGGCCATTTAGCCTGCAAACTCATGTCCTTCAGTTCAGAGAAACGTTCTTGGATTCTTGCCTTTTTTTTTTTTTTTTAAACAGCTTCATTGGGATATAAATCACACACCATATAACTCACCCGTTTAAAGCCTACAGTTCACTGGTTTAGGAATGTTCACAAAGTGTGGACCCACCACCACAATCAATTTTGGGACGTTTTTATTACTCCAACTAAGAAGTCCTGCACCTCTTAGCGGTCACCCCTCCCTCAGCCCTCCATTGCACCAGCCCCAGGCAGCCACCAGTCTCCCTGTTTCCATGGGTGTTCTTACTCTGGACATCCATGCAGAGGCGTCCACACTGCGTGTGGCTTGTCTGCCTCTCACTCAGCACAGTGTCTTCGAGGCCCACCCGCGCTGCGGGGTGACCAGAGCTTCCCTCCCTTCGGGCTGAGTGACTCCGTTATAGGATCTCCCACTCACATTATCCGCTCATCAGTGGTGGGGCTCCAGTTGTTTCCCTTTTTGGCTGTGACGACGAGAAATTTCTGCCCTGCTTCCTGCGTTCTCTGCTCTCCTGTGCCTGTCCTACCGCTTGGATGCAGGCTCGCCGAATGGGCCCTCCATTGGAGAGGAGGGGGAAATGGAGACAGAGGGAAGGGGTAGCCTGCCTCCCACCGCCTGGCAGGTGTGTTCAGCCCGAGTGGACACGGAGCCTCGCAGAGCCCTGCACAGGCACAGGGGCCTGGCTGCTCCGGACCTGGGGTGGCAGCAGCGACTCCTCCATCAGCGCTCAGAGCGGAGTCCCTGGAGAAAGCTCACCGCCCCAGGGCAGCAATGCTCCGGCGCCCCCAACGCAGGGACTGGGCCTCGCCAGGCTCCCCATCGGGCAGTGTCCCTCCCAGGTCACCATGGAGCCCCTGGATTGACCTGCGGGAGGCAGGGTGGTGGGTGGGGCGGCTGAAGGGAGAAGACCCAGCATTTCCCTTTGCTTGTGAGCCTGTCTGCCCAGGTCCTCGCACACAGGCTGGGGGGAGGCACTGGTGAGGGCAGCAGGCCTGTGCCCCGCAGGCCACTTTCCAACAAACAGGTACCTATTCCCTCATCTCCCCTCGTGGCTTTAGCAATGCCAGGGCTACAGGACGGTCCCTCCCGATACCCGAGGCCTCGAGCCGGCTTCTCACTCCAGCGTTTCCCACCGCCCACTGCACAGAGTCCAGGGCTGCCTGAGAGCCGGCAGCTGATGCTCCGCCAGTGGAGGCCTCACTGTGAGAAGCAGCTTTAGGAGGGCGTTCCGGGGGAGGAGATGTACAGAGATTAACTCTCACCTGAGGTCATGGTTTTGTTTTTAAATGGCTTTAGAGAGAGAGAGGAACATGGATGTGAGAGAGGAACATGGATGTGTTGCCGCCCATGCTCCCCATGCTGAAGGTGGAGAGAATCACCTTTGGGTGCAGGGGTGGCTCCCCGCTGAGCCCGCCAGGCGGGGAGAGCAGCAGCACCTCCATTAATATTCACACAGAGAGCACTAGTGGCCTGAACAAGGTGGGATTCTTCCTCTCGGTGTTAACGAGACCCGAGGTGAGGGGCCGGGACCAGGTTCCTTCCATGTCCTCCCACCTCAGCAGGAATGAAGTGACCGCTCAGGCCCACAGCAGGAGGGGGAGCCATTGTCTGAGCAGGTTTCCTGGCCCCACACCCTCTGGTCTCCACTCCCCCTGTGTCCGGAGCGATGGGCTGCGTCTGGGCTGCGCGGGCAGTGACAGTACGGGCGAGCGAGGAGGAGGAGGATGTAGGCTTTCAGCAGGAGCCAGGGGCCGTGATCTCCAGGAGCCCAGTGGTGCCAGCAAGGCCTGTGGCCATTTGGGGGACATAGCTGGGAGGGGGTGTCAGAGAAAACGGGGCTCCAGGCAGCGTCTCCCTGCCATTCCCCCTGCTTCACCTGGCTCTCTTTTTGTTTTGCTTTAAAAACATTTTATTTATATATATATATATATATATATATATATATATATATATATATATATATATTGATTGCAGAGAGGAAGGGAGAGCGTGAGAGAGATAGAAACATCAATGATGAGCGAGAATCATTGATTGACTGCCTCCTGCACGCCCCCTACTGGGAATGGAGTCTGCAACCTGGGCATGTGTCTGGACGGGGAATCAAACTGTGACCTCCCACACTTACCACTGAGCTACACCGGCTGGGCTGCTCCAGCATTTTTAAAAGTTGATTTCACAGAGAGGAAGGAAGAGAGAGAGAGAGAGAGAGAGAGAGAGAGAGAGAGATCAATCGGTGGTCTCCTGCATGTGCCACAAACTGGGGATTGAACCTGCAACCTGGATATGTGCCTGGACCAGGCATCAAACTTGTCGTCTTCTGGTGACACAGGGCGATGCTCCAACCAACTGAGCCGCCCGGCCAGGGCTGCTCTAGCGTTAAAGAAAGTTGATGGTGGCAAAGACAAGTCCATGTGTGTGAAAACGACCATCTCACCACCTCCAGCACCTTCTGACTACTCTGCCTGCGTTTGGAGAGGCCTGCAGCGGGGAAGGAGGCGGCGCACACCTGCGCCTGCCTCCCTCCATCCAGGGCGCAGGCACTGAGCGGCCGCCACTCGGAAGAGGGGCCGGGCGCTGGCGCTCAGCGAGGTGCTTTGAGCACTGGGTTCTGATGCGCAGGCGCAGGTCAGCGAGTGGCTCCTGGCCCCTGAGCCCATGGGGCTCTGGCCCTCCCAAGGCCCCGCCGGTGCCCGGCCCCTCACCGTCCCATGGGCAGCAGAGCTGCCAACCTCACCCTCACACGTGGGTTTTCTCTTTTCTCTGGGTCAGTCTCACCAGATATTTCCAGTCACTGGTCTTTCTGAGAGCCCGCTTTTGACCGTATTGATTCTCTGTCTGTTCATTTCTCTTCTTATCTGTCACCTCCTCACAGCCATGTTTTTGGACTTATGCAGCTGTTATTTCTCTAACTTGGGTGGTAAATATGGCGATTTTCAGACTTTCTTTTTTGTAAAGCTTTAAAAATATATATTGTTATTGATTTTAGAGAAAAAAGGAGCGGTAGAGAGAGATGGAAACATTGATGAGAGAGAAACATCCATCAGCTGCCTCCTGCACACCCTCTACTGGGGATGTGCTGGCAACCAAGGTACATGCCTTGACCGGAATTGAACCTGGGACCCTTCTGTCCGCAGGCTGACCCTCTATCCACTAACCAAACCAGTTAGGGCATCATGCTTATTTTAAAATTACTTTTAATTATTTGACACATGAGCTATTTTAAAGTATTTTTTAAATATATCTTTTATTGATTGTAGAAAGAAAGGGAGAGAGATAGAAACATCAATGATGAGAGATTCATTGATCAGCTGCCTCCTGCACGTCCTCTACTGGGGATCGAGCCCGCATCTCGGGCACGTGCCCATGACTGGAATTGACCCCCGGTCCCTTTGTCCATAGGCCGACACTCTATCCACTGAGCCAAACCAGCCCTATTTATTCTTTAGAAGAACTTTTTATTACAGAAACAATCCTATATAATAAAAGGCTAATATGCAAACTACCCTAATGGCAGAACAACTGGTCACCAAGACCTGCACTGACCACCTGGGGGAAGAAGCTCAATGCAGGAGCTGCCCCCTGGTGGTCACTGTGCTTCTGCAGGAGGAGCACCACTCAGCCAGAGGCCTGAGCCGGGCTCACAGCTGCAGCGTACAGTGGCCGAGGCGGGAGCCTCTCCCACCTCTGCGGCAGCTCTAAGGATGTCTGACTGACGGCCAGGCCTAAGCCATTAGTCGGACATCCCCCAAGGGCTTCTGGACTGCAAGAGGGCGCAGGCCGGGCTGAGGGAAAATATATAATGAATCCAGGTACCTTTCAGCCAGTCAGAGCAGTTACAAACATGGCCAGTCTTTTGTCATCTGTACTCTTATGTTCTTCCCAACTCCCAAACTTGGTTTATTTGGAGAGCACGTCCTAAATGTATGGACATTTTTATTTATCTTTTTTGTTAATGACTAATGACATAATCACATTGTGGTCAGAGCTATGGCCTGCATGGCACTGGATTATGACTATTTCTTGAGACTTGCTCTGTAACTAGTATGTGATCATTTAAAAAATACGTTTTTACTGATGTTAGAGAGAGAGGGTAAAGGAGAGAGAGAAACGTTGATGTGAGATAAAAACATCAGCTGGCCGCCTCCTCACGGAATGGAACCTTTGGGTGCACCAGACTGCACTCAACCACTGAGCCCAGCGGCGAGGGCCAGCACATGACCATCGGTGCGACTGCTCCGTGTCCTCGAGAACAATGCCGACCTGATCTGTGCGGGCTTCTAGGCGTGCCCACCACATCAAGTTTGTTAATTTCATCATTCAAATCTGTATCTTTGCTGACTTTTTTTTTTATTGATTTTTTTTACAGAGAGGAAGGGAGAGAGATAGAGAGCTAGAAACGTCGATGAGAGAGAAACACCGACCAGCTGCCTCCTGCACACCTCCCACTGGGGATGTGCCCGCAGCCAACGTACATGCCTCTGACCGGAATCAAACCTGGGACCTTTCAGTCCGTAGACCGATGCTCTACCACTGAGCCAAACTGGTTTCGGCTGCTGACTTTTTTTGTCTTCTTGATTTATTATTAATTGGAAAAGGTCTGTTGAAATGTTCTACCATGATCGTGGCTCTTTTAATTTATCTCTGTGTTTCTGTCCATTTTTTGCTTCATATATTTGGAAACTGATAAGCATTTAGTGTTTTTATATCTTTGACCCAATTTGACTTTTATCATTATGTAATGACTTTTTAAATATTTTTAATCTTAAAACAGATCTTGTCTGCTACTAATAAAGGCATGCTAAGTTTTCTTGGGGGAAATGTTAATATTTTGCCCATTATATCTCTCTTCCATCCCTTCACTTTCAAATGTTCTGTATTTCAGAGGAGCCTTAGATGTGTCTTTTGCAGACAGTCTGTAGCAGGACTAAAAATTGCATATGAAGCTTAACAGGATGTATAGCTAAGTGATATACTAACCTCCTTCTCCAATGACATACGAAAGACCTCAGTACATTTGATGCTGGTCATCCTCTCTTTCCTGACTTGTTTCCTGTTTTGGTTCTGTACTTTAGGTCTGTGCTTTTGGTTTGCACCCTCAAATTCTACCTCCCTGCTGTTATTTTATACCAGAGGCCCGGTGCACAAAAATTCGTGGTCTGTGCCCTCTTGCAGTCCAGGAGCCCTCAGGGGATCTCTGACTGATGGCGTGGGCCTGCCCAGTCAGACATCCTTAGCGCTGCCACGGAGGCGGGAGAGGCTCCTGCCATGGCCACTGTGCTCGCCAGCTGTGAGCCCGGCTCAGGGCTTCTGGCTGAGCGGTGCTTTCCCTGTGGGAGCGCACTGACCACCAGGGGGCAGCTCCTGTGTTGAGTGTCTGCCCCCTGGTGGTCAGTGTGCATCAGAGCAACTGGTCATTCTGCCGTTTGTTGATTTTGCATATTAGCCTTTTATTATATAGGATGGGAGGATTTGGTTTCCTCACGGGCCTAATGTCTGATTTGCTCACCTTTTCTCCTCCTGGGACCAATTTCCTTCTCCTGAAGTACATCCTTTAGTGTAGATCTGAGAGTGGCTCTCCCAGTTTTGCTTTATAATTTTATTATTTTAATATATATTTTTATTGATTTCAGACAGGAAGGAAGAGGAAGAGAGATATAGAAACATCAGTGATGAGAGAGAGTCATTGATCAGCTGCCTCCTGCATGCCTCACACTGGGGATTGAGCCCAAAATCTGGGGATGTGCCCCTGACTGGAATTGAACCTGGGACCCTTCAGTCCCCAGGCTGATGTTCTATCCACTAAGCTAAACCAGCTAGGGCTTTATAGTTTTAAACAATTGTAAAATATAACACCCCAGTACCTAACCTTTTGTGATAACCATATCTTGCTTTTCTTTGCAGTTCCACCCATATAGACACCTGCTGTGCTAGAGATCAGTTTGCCTGTTTCTGAGCTCTCTGCTGCAGAATCATCAGTGTGTGTTCTGTGTTCTCAGCCCTGTTTGCACAGTTCAGTTAAGATGCTGCATGCAGTTGCAGTTCACTCATTTTGATGGTCATATTGAATTTTATCCTCTCACCAGGCCATAATTTATTTGTGTAGTCCCGTGCTGATGGGTGTATGACTTGTTTCCTGTGAAGCTATCATATGCAAGGTGCTGTGAGCACTTTCAGCAGGTCTTGTGTGTGTAAGCGTGTGTGAGTGTATGTGCATGCGAGTGCTGTGTGAGCGTGTGCATGAATGCCCATGTGCCTGTGTGCGTGCAGATGAGTGTGTTTATGGGCACTTTGAGCAGATTTCCTTTGTGTGCATGCGTGCATGTGTGTCTGCATGTGTGAATGTGTGTGTGCACACATCTATGAGGGTTTTTAGCAGATCTCCTTTGTGTGCATGTGCATGTGTGTGTGCCTGTGTGTGCATGTGTGCAAGTGCACTCATGTACCTACACTTCTCCAGGCCAGCGTATCCAGCCCGGAGTCGGATTGCTGGTCATGGGTTAGGCATGTTTTCAATGTCAATAGCTAATGCCCCAGGCGTTACCCTCATTCACACCCAGGCACCGATTTACATTCCTGCCTCAGCTTCGGCCTCCACAACACTCTCCCTACCTTTGCTTATTTGTAAACTAGAGGCCTGGTGCATGAAATTCGTACACGGGGGTGTGTGTCCCTCAGCCCAGCCTGCATCCTCTCCAATCTGGGATCCCTCACGGGATGTTTGACTGCCCATTTAGGCCTGATCCTGGTAGGATCGAGCCTAAACGAGCAGACAGACATTCCTCTCACAACCCAGGACTGCTGGCTCCCAACTGCTCTCCTGCCTACCTGCCTTCCTGATTGCCCCTAACCGCTTCTGCCTGCTAGCCTAATCACCTCCTAACCACTCCCCTGCCAGACTGATTGATGCCTAACTGCTCCCCTGCCAGTCGGATTGCCCCCAACTGCCCTTCCCTGTAGGCCCAGTCACCCCCAACTTCCCTTCTTTGCTGGTCTGATTACCTCTAACTGCCCTCCCCTGCAGGCTTGATCTCCCCCAACTGCCTTCCCCTGCTGGCCTGATTGCTCTCAACTGCCCTCCCCTGCTGGCCTGATCCCTCCCAACAACCCTCCCCTGCTGGCCATCTTATGGAGTTCATCTTGTGTCCTCATGGGGGCAGCCATCTTGTGTGTTGGAGTGATGGTCAATTTGCATATCATTCTTTTATTAGATAGGATGATTTTATTTCATCCTGGTTCTTGCAAGATGGTTGTTCGGGGCACATAATTCTAACCTGACATTTATTTATTTTTCCGTAACATTTGGAAGGTATTCATGGTCTCCGGCAGCTGCTGGGTCTGGTGGCCTGTCCTTTGCCGGGGCTGCTCCCAGACCTCTGCCTTTGGTGTCCTGCGGCCTCACTCCAGGCAGCGAGGCGGCCGTTTGTCTTATTTTGGCTCCTCGAACATCCACTGGTTGCCTTCAGTACATTCCCAACCTGGAATCAAACCTGCAACCTAGGTATGTGCCCTGAACAGGAATCAAACTGCAAACATTCTTTGTTTTAAAAAAAAAAAAAAGTATGTTTTTATTGACTTCAGAGAGGAAGGTAGAGGGAGAGAGACAGAAACATAAATGATGACAGAGAATCATTGATCGGCTGCCTCCTGCACGCCCCACACTGTCCTGTAAAATGGGCTTAGCAATTGGTCAGACTGTGGAAAAGGCTGCTGGGAGGACTTTTCCTATTGTCACTCAGGAATCAAAGTCAGAACAAAGAAGCGTTTGGGTTCACATTCTGGAGAAGGTGGACATGCTGGGCGGCGACCCGTCCCGCTGCTGGCAGGTGGCTGACCGGCTGGCCGTTCTGTCCTGCCCGTTCCCAGCAGGGCTGGGCCTCACCCGCCTGTCACCGCAAAGTCACCCGACTGCCCTGTGCCTCAGCTGGACCCACCCCAGCCTCAGCGGTGCCCCTCCTAGGGCTGCGAGAGGGTTACCTGAGACAATCAGGTAAAGGGGAGCAGCGACCAGGACCGGGAGGGGATGTATGGCTCTGCTATTACTCTTGTCATCCCAGCCCCTCCTTGCCTCCCAGCCCCGGGCCTGTGTGAGCAGGAGCCTTGGAAACGCAGAGGAATCGCCTGAGTCAAGGGCCCCAGGGAGGGCCGCTGTGGGAGGACTCAGGGGCTCCTCTTAGGGGGTGCGGCACCTCATTCCCTGGCTGGACACCAGCTCCCTCACAGCCAGGCTGGGAGGAGCGGACAGAGGGTGGGTGGGGCGGGGCAGCTGAGGGCCATTTTGCTGGTTTCTCCCCCAGGGAGGGCTGGCCATTGGGCAAGGGGCCCTCAGATCAGCAGTAGGCAGTGGGCGTTGAGGGAGGAGGCACAGCTGAGCACAGCTGGCACAGGGCACTCAGCAGGCAGGGGACCCAGCCAGCCCTGCCTGCCCGTCATGCACAGAGGCCAGCCCTGGGCACCGGCTGCACAGAAGGAAGAGGCGGCCCCAGGGAGGTGATGACAGCAGAGCGAGGGAGCCCCCCCCCCCCCCTCGGGCAGGGACTGTGACTGGAGGAGGGCCCAGGGAGGCGGAGTGAAATGAGCCCGGACTGGCCTGGCTTTTGTCAGGAAGGTGCTGAGATGAGGGAGAAGTGGGCGGTGAGGCTGGAAGCTGGGTTTGGGGGGAAATGAAAGCTTTTTGTGATGGAGCCTCTGAGTGGAGCCGCTCAGGTACCAGTGACCAGCACAGCCTCCCCGAGCGCTCATCCTGTGCCTGGGAGTCCGGCTCAGCTGGGGCTTCTGGTGGGTGCTTGCCCCCAGGAGCCGGGGGGAGGGTGGGGTGGGGTGGCCCCTGCAGTGACGCTGAGCCCCTGCCTGTGCTTGGCGGGACGCGGTGACCCTGATGCTGAGGAGAGAGCTCCCCTGGGCGGCCCTCCCCCCAGGAAGTCCTGTCCAGGGGCTGTGGAGGGTGAGCCACCTGACAGAACCGGCTGGGGGTGGGGTCAGGTGCCCACCCCCCTCTGCCCTCCTTCTGGAGGGTTAGGCTCACCCAGGCTCAGCCAAAGCCTGGACCTGGAGCGGAGGCGGGCAGGCTGGCCAGGACAGAGTGAGGCCACGCGGCTCCCCTGGTGGCTCGGAGCCGGGCGCGGCTGAGGCCCCAGCAGGAGGCAGCGGTCCCCGTACCATTGCATTTGTGAGGCTTCCAGCTGAGCTGGATGCCCAGCACAGAACGAGCCCGGGAGGCTGTGCTGGTCACCGGTCCCTGCAGTTTGCGGAGTGGTGGAAGGGGGACCTGTTTTGGGAGTTGTTACACCTGGCGGGAAGTTATTTACAAACGGCTTTTCTGAGCCTCAGTAAGTGGGGGTCATGATATTGACCGGAAAGGGTGGTTGTGCACATAAATGAAATAGTGTAAGGGGCCCAGCAGAGTGCCTGGGCACAGGAGATGCTCAGTAAATGCCAGGTTATTGTTCTGCCCCTTCCCTTCTCGCCTGCCCCAGTTCCCAGCACTTTACAGAGGAAGGTGCAAAGGAGAACCGCCCGGTTGTCCAAAAGGAGTGTTGGAGCGCCCTCTGCTGGCCAATGGTGCTCAGAGGCCTAGTTGGAAACTTCCTGGTCTAGAAGTGGGACTGCACCCACCTCCGGGGAACTGTCACACCCACAGGGGCCACTGAGGACCGAGATCCCTCATGGTGGTGAGGGAGCAGCTCCCGTCCCTTTAGAGGACGCCTGTGTCCCATGGCAATGGCTGGGACGCCCAGCCCCAAACCTGACGCCTGCATGTGAGGGTCTCCTGGCTGCAGGTGTGGCTGGGGGAGGCGGAGTGGGAGGTGAGGGAGGAGGCTCCACACAGACCGGGAACTCTAGGTCCCTGGTCTGAGGCTCCCTCTCCAGGTGCTCCCTCCCCAGCGTCTGCACTGGCCCGCGGTTCGCTGTGGCCCGCGGTTCGCTGTGGCCTGCGGTTCAGTGGTTGCCTTCTGCCTCCCACTCCATCCTCACAGCCCAGGAGGAGACGTTCTTTGCGACCCAACAGCTACTTTTCAGAGGCTGAGAGACGGGCCAAGGTCGAGCTCTGTGGTTCTGTCCGGGCGAGGTCCTGGCTCAGAGCCCCAGGCGCTTCACCTCCCACAGGGCCTTCCCTCGCCCGCCCCCTGGGCTTGGCCCCATGGTCTCCTCTCAGCTCTGGGCTGGCTCTTGCCCTCTCTTTGCTTTGCAGCTGCGAGCACTTGGGCTGGCAGAACAGAAGCCCCTCCAGCTGCTGCGCAAAGGGTTCGGGAGCAGGAGGGCCAGGCCCAGGCCCAGTGAGGGGGCTCCCGTCGCCTCCTTCTCCATGGCCTGTGATTTTCCTTCCCGCTGGGCCAGCACAGTAAACGCCACCGTTCACATGAGCCGGTCTCTCTCTCTTAAAAAAACCAAAACTATATATCTATCTATCTATCTATCTATCTATCTATCTATATCTCCTGTATAATAAAAGGGTAATATGCAAATTGACTCCAACTGCAGAACGACTGGAAACAACCCGTTGCTATGCTGCTCACTGACAAAGAAGGGGCAGATGGCTGTTTGCAGGCTGGTCAAGCCCCCCGCAGGAGCCCTCACTCCATGGGGTGTGGCTAGCCTGGGTGAGGGGCTGATGGCTGTTTGCAGAATGGCACGGCCCCTGGCAACTCAAGCTCCCAGCTCCTCTTTTTTTTCTTTTCAGCGCCTCCTTGAGCGAAGGCCATGGCTGGCTGGAAGTAAGTATCTGGGATTTATTTATCTTATATAATTGGTAGCCTTGAGCAGAGGTCAGAGCTGGCCAGGAAAGGCAGAAAGCTTGGCTTCCTCCATCACCAGAAGCAATCCAAGTCTCCTGCTCACACATCTTGGTTGGGTTAATTTGTATACTTGCTCCGATTGGCTGGTGGGTGTAGTAGAGGTATGGTCAATTGGCATGTTTCTCTTTTATTAGTTAGGATGTTGATTTCTGAGAGTAAGGGAGAGGGAGAGAGATAGAAACATCAATAATGAGAGAATTGTCGATCTGCTGCCTCCTGCATGCCCCCTACTGGGGATTGAGCACACAAGCCAGGCATGTGTCTTGACTGGAATCAAACTCAGGACCCTTCAGTCTGCAGACCGATGTTCTATCCACTGAGCCAAACCAGCTAGAGCGCTCGCTCTCGCTCTCTCTCTCTCTCTCTCTCTCTCTCTCTCTCTCTCTCTCTCTCTCTCTCTCTCTCTCTCTCTCTCCTCTTGCTTACATTCATGAAAGAAAACACCGGGTTCTCTGAGGTCTGGGGCTGCGTCCTGGGTGTAGGCCCTGCAGTGCCCACTCGCTTCCCGGGCATCTCTGGGCCTGAGCCTGGTGCTTCTCCGGTTCCCAGGACTCACCCTGGGCCCAGCCTGCACTGACGATGTCTCTGAATCCCCGTCACACAGCGAGCCACGTCCTTACGCTACCTCGATCCCCAGCCGCGTTCAGGTCCCAGAAGGCACCAGGCGGGTGGCGCCATTATATTACCTTGACCCCTTGATGTTGGCCCGGCAGCTGGGCCCAGGCTGACAGCGCTTCCCTTGGGGTGTGGGGAGGCAGCTTTGAAACTGGGACCTAACGGGTAGAGGCCGCCCTCTTTCTCCCGTGGAAAGCAACGAGAATTTAAACTCAGGTCTCGGAGGCCAGGAGCGCAGAACAGGGTGGTTTATCAGGCGATGCCCTCCTGATAGTGTCCAGGGAAGTGTCCTCCTCCCTGTAGTCTGATAGGACCAACTGATAAAGGGGCGGGCCCATCAATCCAGCTGGACCAATCAGATTCTCTCCTGGAGGTTTGATGGGAGTGCAGAAATACACAGTGGGGGTTGCCCCTTCTCCCAGCAGAACTCCAAAGATGGGGGTCCCTGAAGTTCCAGCTTCCTGCTCTGTCCTCCCTGAGACCCGGTTAGTCAACTGTGCCCGCCACCCGCACTTTATAAGCCAGGAGTTCTCGATAAATTCTGCCTTTCTCTCTGTTCTCCAGTGCTCCACCCCACCACATGCACTCTTCAGTTTGAAAAATTTCACAAGTCGCAAAGTTGAAAGAATAGTTCAATGAATATTCTTATTTCCTTCTCCTAGATTCACCACCTGGTAATACTTTGCCACATTTGCTCACATATGCACATTTCAAACGTTTTTGCCTTTCTGAATCATTTGCAAGTCCTTCAGCAAATTCTCCTGGGAATGAAGGCATTGTACCATTATCCAGTTATCACAGTCACCTTAAAATTTAGTGGCTAACAGCAAGAACAACAACTATTGTATCATCTATCTTGGTTCTGTGGGTGGGTTGGCTCGGCCCAGTTGGGTGACCGTGGCTGGGGATCTCTCCTGTGGTTGTAGAGATGGTGGTTGTAGAGATGGTGGCGGGGGCCGGAGTCATCTGTGTTTTTCTCATTTACATGGCGGGTGGCTGAGACTGCCTGTCGCTTCCTCACTGCATGGCAGCTGGCTCCTGAAGGGCTTTCACTTCCTGCACTCAAGGGGCCAAAGAGCTGCATGTGGCTCGCGAGCCGTGTACTTCCTGCAGCACAGCTGGGCTGCCAGTGTGTGCCTTCATCGGTGGTGCTGTGCTAGGTGGGGTCCACCAGACTCTTCAGGGAAAGGTCCTTTCCCCTTTTCTAGGTTTACTGAGGTCTCAGAGTTGACCGTTCCAGGTCAACATTCCTAGGCACTTGATAGGCCCTGCAATATGTAGATCATGTCTATTCCTAGAAAGTTTCTTCTCTATCTCTTTTGTGTGTGTGTATGTGTGTGTATGTGTGTGTGTGTGTGTGTGTTTATCATGGTTTGCTATTAGTTCTTTAAAAAAAAATCTACACACACACACACACACACACACACACACACACACACACATATATATATATATATATATATATATATATATATATATATGCCAAAACCGGTTTGGCTCAGTGGATAGAGCGTCGGCCTGTGGACTGAAGGGTCCCAGGTTCGATTCCGGTCAAAGGCATGTACCTTGGTTGCAGGCATATCCCCAGTGGGGGGTGTGCAGGAGGCAGCTGATCGATGTTTCTCTCTCATCGATGTTTCTAGCTCTCTATCACTCTCCCTTCCTCTCTGTAAAAAGTCAATAAAATATATTAAAAAATATATATATATCTTTATTGATTTCAGAGAGGAAGGGAGAGGGAAAGAGAGAAAATGTTGTGTTAGAGTTTTCCTCTGCTTGGTGGTATTTCTCTGAAGAATTTTCATCAGCTGAAATGTTTCATAATCTACTATAAGAAATAGAAAGTGAATTTTCATCACTTTCTATTTCTTATAGATTTGTATGGATATTGTCTTTCCTCCCGCAGGCCCCCCCCCGCCCCCCATGTTGAAATATCTTCTCTTTCCCTTGGCCGGCAATAACAAGCATTTGCAGACCTGGTGAGGTTTGGGTGACTTACTAGCTGTCTTAGTTCAAGAGCGTCCTCTTCTGTTGGTAGAGTACAGCTTTAAAAACATTGATACACTTTTTTTTTTTTTTTAAGGGGTAGGGGGGAGGGGTTGGTGTGTCTTTTGATCTGGTGATTCTTGTTTCCTTAAGACAGTGACCTGCACAGCTTACTCCTTTCTCTCCATTTGCCAAGGGACACCTTCCCCTTCCAGCCACCCTTTAACCGGAAGTGGTGCTTTTCCCAGACAGCCACTCCGGCCCTGCACACGCTCAGACACCATCTTCTCAGTGCCCACAGAAGCCAGCGCTCTGGTCCGCGGGGTCTCAGACCTGCTCTCAGTATTTTCTCTCTTTCTTCTTCTTTTTAAATATATTTTTACACCCCCCCCCCAACTTTGCAGGGGCCTGAATCCTCACCCCCGCTGAGAGAGGTCTCCTGCCCCCCATGACTGCTTAGCTTCCCATGCCCAGCTCAAATCGGGACCCGGGTAACAGACAGAGACTTGGCTGACAGCAGCTGCCCTCTCATTGAACTGGGGTTTTTGTTATCTAAACCTAGCCTAGCACCAGGAATGCTCAGGGCTTACTCAGAAGGCAAATGATCCTTCCAACTAATATTTACAGGGTAAAATAAGATGGTTGTTAGAGTATTAAATTTGACAGTAAAATAGTTGTCAAGTTTTCAGGCTAACTTAAATTGGCTAATTGAAATAAGTGAATATTCTAGAAAAATCAATTGTACTGGACAAAAAAGCTGTTCCTAGAGTGTTAACTAAAATTTTTATTGGTAGTTTATCTCATGGTAAAATTACATAACATGTAATGAACCTAAATCATTCACATTTTAGTGCAAAAAATTAAAATTTAAAAGCTATCAAGATTACATTATAAAATTTCCAAAGCCTCCAAATATTTAAATAAAAAAGGGGGATAGTAGAATATCATGTAAGGAAGAATATCCTGAAAGTAAATTACATCTAGAAAATTTTTAACTTTCATTTGTAATACTAACAGCAAGACACCCATGTAAAATGTACATGGTGTCAAAACAAGTCAAAGGAAAATCGTTTGGGCAAAAAATGAAAAAGGATCACAAGTCAAATTTATAGAAAAGCTTCCTTTATTAACTTTTGGTCGAGAATATGTTTGTATATTTTCAGAAAACAACTCTGAGACCATGTGGATTCCTGCAACATAGAGGAATAAACAGGAGTGCTCCAGCCATGAAGACAGAAGAGAAACAGTCCAGAGATGGAAGACGCTGACGATGCCTCGCCATACTGGCAGACAGCAGCTGTGCGTGGCTGCAGGATGCCCAGGACCAAACCAGAGAGGGTTGGACCTGCATCACCACCCTTTGTCCACCATCCAGGACTGAAATATCATTGCTGACATGTACACATAAGAAACTGTTTGACATTGAAATTGGGACTCAAAAGAACTGTTGGCCCAGAAAAAAACTCACTATAGACTGATTCATTTGCCTCTCAGCATAACCATTATTGCTTGTCTCATTTTCGGTTCTAATAAACGTATTTCTAGTAGCACATGAGCTCACTCATCTGGGGGAAATGATGAACAAGAACAGCATGGATCAGACTGTCGGATCTCAGAGGGAAGGTAGGGGAGGGTGGGGATAAGGGAGAGAGATCAACCAAAGGACTTGTGTACATGCATATGAGCCTAACCAGTGGTCACGGACAACAGGGGGGTGGGAACATGTGTGGGGAGGGGTTTGGGATGGGAATGGGGGGCGGTGAGGACAAATATGTGATATCTTAACCAATAAAGTAATTTAAAAAATAAAATAAATGTCAAACAAAAACATATTTTTATTGATTTCAGAGAGGAAGGGAGAGGAAGAGAGAGGTAAAAACATCAATGATGATAGAATCACTGATGGGCTGCCTCCTGCACACCCGCTACTGGGGATCAAGCCCACAACCCAGCATGTGCCCTTGACTGGAATTGAACCTGGGACCCTTCAGTCCACAGGCTGATGCTCTATCCACTGAGCCAAACCAGCTAGGGCTATTCTCAGTATCTTCTCACCAGGGCAGGTGTCTTTTTCTCTCTAATTCTCTCTCTCTCTCTCTCTCTCTCTCTCTCTCTCTCTCTCTCTCTCTCTCTCTCCCTTCCTCCCCTTCTAATTTTGTGTCTCCATCCAGGCTCTTGGTACCCTCCCCTCTTTTGCATGGAGTCTCTCCCCGACCCTCTTACTCCTGGGTGTAGACATTGAGCTGTCATTTCAGATATGGATTTCCCCACTTAGCTGTACATTCAAGTTTTCCCTGCTGTTCCCTGGTTACCCTATAGGCAGCGGCAGGGGTGCCCTATTCTGCACGGCCTTGGGAGGGCGGCGGGTTTGGATTTTGGCAGCTGCCATTATCCTAACGAACCTGGAAGCCAACCCAGGTCCACGTTGTAAACCGGCAGTGACCACCAGCAAGCCACGCGTTAAGTAAGGCTCTGGAATTTCATTTTATTTTTGCGTCAGTTGGCCAGAGCCACCCTGTTGCTCGCAGCCAAAGAATCCTCGCTGTGACACATGGCTCCTGCCAGGCGGGAGCGGGCTGCGGGGAGAGGCGTGAGCTGGGGAGAGGGGCTGGAGCTCTGGGGCCCTGGGTGCAGGCACCCTGAGGCCCGAGACAGGTCTGGGAGCCGGGCAGCCAGAATCCCGTGTCTTTGAGATCTTACTGAGTTAGACTCCCCACTGAGTGCCGTTAGCATCCAGCTGAGGGACAGCACACACGCCCCGGGGGGACCCCTCATGTCCCTTTGGCCACGACCTCTCAAGAGCACAGCGTCTGACTCCTCTGACCTGTTTCTATTCCTGTCTGTTCGGACTCACACAGAACCCGCAGTACCACGTGTGGGTTTGGCTTCCTGTGTTCCACAGCATGTCTGCGAGCTTCTCCAGGTTGTTGCACAGATTTGGGGTGGATTTTGGAGTGGAACTGACAGGACCTGAGATTCTCCAGCGGCCTGGGCAGCACTTCACCCCTCGGAACTCAGTCCTTCATCCGTGACAGGAGCGATGCTACCCAGCTGTCAGTGCCCAGCTGTCAGTGCCCGCTCCCAGGCTGAGCTCCTCCAGAGGCCAGGAACGGGGCAGGGGCCGGCCCTCTCCCCCACCCCCGCCCAGGAGCGCAGTCAGGGGAGCACCTGAGCTCCTAGGCCCCTGAGTGTGAGAAACTCCCACCTCTCTCCGCCCACACACCTTGCCATTTGCGCTTCCAAATCTAGAAGTTTGCTGAGTGCGCTCCGTCCCATCAGTCACAGTCCATCAGTCACAGGATGGCAGGAATAACGCCCACGGGCCTCTCAGCCCCGCGGAGCCTCCGTGGGGTTCAGGCCCAGCTCTCTGCTAAGCTCTCTGGGCTCTGACGACGGGGACCGCCCTATGTCCCCCAGGGTGTGGTGAGGCGGGCAGGGGCGACCCATGGCAGAGCCTGGCACCCAGGGCCTGTGCCCGCACTGTGGCCTCGGGTGTCTCTGGGTTAGGGAGGGGGAGGTACAGGAAAGGTTCCCCTGCAGGCGGTGCAGGTGAGCCTGCAGCACAGACTCTGAGGGGGGGGCCAGCTGGGAGAAAGGCTTCAAATAGACACTGACCCCCCTCCCAACCCCCCCCAGCATCTGCTCAGGTGAAAACAACCCTTTACCGGGAGGAGCGGAGCCCCGCGGACCGGGAGGCCGGGCCAGCGCCTGCAGGGCGGGCACTCGGCCACCGGGCGGCGCTGCTGCCCTGCGCTGGCGCCCAGGCCGGCTGGTGGGAGGGAGCGCTCTGTGAAGGCAGCTCCTCAGCCCTCTCCCTGCGTTTGGGGTGGGGCGGGGCCGAAGGGGCCCTTCTGCAGGAGGCCCAGAGGAGGAGCGGCCACCACCCCCTCCTATGCCTCCTGCCCGCCTCGCCCAGGTGCCGGGAGCTGGCCCCGGTGTGCGCAGGGACCACCTTCCTCCGTGTCCACCCGCCTGCCCACCTCCGTGTCCTCACCAGTCCGCAGTCCCTGGGGCTGGGCCAGGAAGTCCGGGCCTGGGGACAGGGGTGGGGCTGGAGGCCGCGGCTGCGCAGCCCTGGCCCGAGCTCCCCTGTGGGCTCCAGCTGCCTCCCAGGCCAGGGCAGGCCCCGAGGGGGAGCCAGGGCAGGCCCCGTGGGCTGCAGGGCAGGTGCCTGGGCAGGGGCTGGGCGGCTCTGTCCTCTGAGGCCCATCTGCTGCCCCCTCCCGCCGCTCACCCACCGTGCTCCCGCCCAGCCCCCTCTTCCGCTGTGG